>NC_079190.1:378151388-379578888 GCF_029499605.1 Hyla sarda | reverse complement strand
CTATAGGGTTTTCACTGCTGAATGATTTGGAGAGGAATAAGCGAGCAGAATTACTCTCCAAATCCTCAGTGTGAACATACCCTATGGGTATCTTACTAATGCCTCCCAAGAAGACCCCTTGTTCCAGCAGGGTGCAGGACAAAAGCCTGCAGATAGGAAGGGTACTAAACAGCTTGGGGGGGAGGGGGGATCAAGGAGATCATCCCATATTACAGATCTATTCTCTCCTTAAAGAATTGCTTATGAGAGTGAATGACAGAAGTACAGGATAAGTTTGCCTGGTTCTCTGGGCATGTGATGTAGAATGTGCCCCATCACTGTTGGTACTCTGTAGACTATCAGATGAACAGTTATTTATTTGTTCAATGTCTCCCCTCCTTCCTCACCAGTCCGTGGTGTCCTTATTTATACACATACACCTCATGTGCCTCAGCTTCTCCCCATTTGAGCATTTCTTAAAGGGGTATTCCAGGAAATTTTTTATTTGACTATCCTACAGGGGCTGTAAAGTTAGTGTAGTTCATAATATAGTGTCTGTACCTGTGTGAGACGGTTTTCTCACAATTCTTCTGTGATTTTCACCCCAATATTTATTTTCACCAGCATACGAAATAACTGTTGTCTCAGATTTTTCCCAGCTTGCAATGCAGCCGAGACCTGATTCACTAGTCAGCTGATGACAGGGAGCCTGTCTGCTTCAATGGGTGGAGAGAGCAATCTGCAACTAATACAAAAGCTGTAGGCACCCTGATTGAAAACCACAGGTCTTTTGAATGGATGCCGCTCATTTATGTTTCAATGGGTGGGGTGGCTGATGTGTGGGAGGGAGGAAAATGGAATTGTGGGATTTGTAGTCTAAAAAAGAAAAGTCAAACAGGAAATACGAGTGCACAAAAAGCTAGCCACAGTGTTATGGTAATCTCACAACATGGCCATTTAGCCCCAAGACAAGCGCAGATCCTTCCTAAGCATGTCCATTACTGTCTGCCAGGTACGTACTAAAATCACCTTATGGTGGATAACCCCTTTAATGCAATGCCAGCTTATCCGAAACATAGCTATATTATGTTTAAATGGCTCCCTTATGGTTCAATACACATCCTCTACCAATTCCCTTGCATTCCTGTGGCAATGCTTTCCTAGTGTCCTGCCACCTGGCCGGTATTGACTGTCTTCCCTGGCACACTTCTATTGTAAAGTACAATTGAGATGCATGGTTTTCAAGGATTTGTTTTAACAAGCATACTAGTTAGACCAATAAACTGTATCTGCCAAAATATAAGATGTGTTTGATGCCAGGTAATAAATCATAACTTCCTGGCACATGAAAGTAATTTATAATATTCAGAATGATGTCCCAGAAGCTGAGTAAATCAAGTATACATTAACAAGGGTGCATAATGCACTTGATTCAGCTGGTGCAAATAAAAGTTCCCATGTCACATTTCTATTACTGGCACTATGTCATGCTGTAACTCACTGAGGGAGGTTTGTGTCTTAAATGTAGAATAAACCTAATGCTTGGCAGGCATTGGTATTAAGCAAAACTTGGTGGATGCCAGAGCCCCCTCGGCTTGGAGGGGTATTGCTGAGGCTGTGGTTAAAGAAGTTTGTGTGAACTATAAATCAGAACTTATCCTTAAATGAATGTCAATCTAGGAAATCAGTATAATAGGGCCCTGTTTATAGGTGCAACATTGTGCCTAATGGTGGCCATAATACTCAAGCAAGACCACTGCCCCTACTTCCAGTGGAACAGTGAGGATCTTGGGGTCAAGCCCCAAAGACATATTGTAAGGTTAAGCCATCAAGAGAAATTCCAAGAAAACACCTTGTTGGGCAGTTCATGGTAAATTTTCTCTTCCAGAACTTGTTGGCAATTGATCTTTTAAAATAGGAATTTCGAATCTATGGATAAATCAAATTCTAGGAAAAGTTGGTAACTGTGTAAGTCAAGACTATGATAAATGTACAGGCTTCACTGATGTAAAGTGGTTGTCTCCTAAAGATAACCCCCGATAACCCCAAGCTGCCACAAAAAAGGGGAGCCACTACTATGAAATTAAAAGTATGTTGAGCTCTGGCAGTCCATCCATGTAATACCTGATAGACTATTCATTTCAATGGTGTTAAATACTACATTTTCCCTATAGTGGCTGCTGTAAGGTAAACGTTTCTCGAGCCGATGTTTCCTCCAGAGATAACAGCTGATCTAGCGCTTAAAGCGGTACTCCGCCCCTAGACATCCTATCCCCTATGCGAAGGATAGGGGATAAGATGTCTGATTGTAGGGGTCCCGCCACTGGGGACCCCCGCGATCTTGGCTGCGGCACCCCAGACATCAGGGGCAAGGAGCGAACTTCTCTCCATGCCGGATGACTGGCAATGCGGGGTGGAGGCTCATGACATCACGGTCACGCTCCACTCATGACGTCATGGCCATGCCCCCTAAATGCAAGTTTATGGGACGGGGCCCCCTATCATAGACTTGCATTGAGGGTGTGTGGCCATGATGTCACGAGCGGGCATGGCCGTGACGTCGGGAACCTCCAGCACTGCATCCGACGCTCTAAACAAATGTTGGGTGCAGCAGGCAGATTGCGGGGGTCCCCCGCAATCAGATATCCTATCCCCTTTCCTTTGGATAGGGGATAAGATGTCTAGGGGCGGAGTACCCGTTTAACTTTTGAGAAGGGATGGTCTTCATGAGACAATGCCTTTAAATAGAAATAATGTATGTGCAGTGTCATGTATACGATTCCTTAGCAGCTCTCTTTATGTACTGTATGTAGAGAAGAAGCAGTTCATAACAAGTCACATTCCATATACAGTTTATATGCCTTGGTCTGTTAACACTGAACCAAATGCCACCCACTTAGAACATATGACCAAATACTTCAACAAGTTTGGTGAAAGTAGAGACGACGTAGGAGCTTAGAGGAATGCTCAAATGCCAATGTTATTTGGAAACATTAAAGCTCATTTATAGGATTAAAATTCAATGTACTGAAGGAAAAGCCTGACAGTTCAACTTAACCCATGTAAATTGTTTATTTTAATGTAATTCTAGTTGCTCTGCTCAAAGCACATGAAAGTATTCTTGACCTTGAATTTTCTTAGGAACACAACAGGAAAGACAAAGGGCAGGAAATCTAAAATGATCCCAAAACAATTTATGTAGAACTTAAACATTTCTTTTTCTTTAGGATAGATCTCATGCATATACAAGACAATATAAGAAATAATCCTCAACCGAGGACAATTATGGACATTTATCAAGGGGTTTAGTCAGGTTTTCTTTACTATAATTGTCGCAAAATTGTCGCAACTGCGACTACACGCTTTTTCGTGCGACATTTTGACTGGAAAGCGAGAAAAGCAAGTTTTCCTAAAATTTACTATGTAGTAATAATTTTAAAATGGACTACGGGTAGTCAGGTATTTATTAACTGCGACAGTCGCAACTGCGCAAAAAAAAGTCGCAACAGCGTTAAAAATTGACTAAATTTACTCCAGCTCAAACATGGAGCAGAAAAAGCTACTACCAAAGTAAAAAAGGAAAAATTGCTTACGTGAAAGAAAATTATCAACAGCCTGAAAGCAGTTGATAAATAAGTCACACATAAGCAAAAAAAAAGTAAGGAAAAAATTACTAAAAAAAGGAATACATAAGCAAACATTGATAAATGTCCCTCATTGTGTGCATATAAAACACTAAAAAAGTACCCTGTAAATGATAAACCATTTAATGCTGCATTTCTATATTGGGACTGATAGGGGATACAATTCCCAATGTCTGATCTTCCCACCTGGTTTTGTCCCAACTATATCCTGTATTCGGAAATACTTCATGTCTTTGTCTTTGCTCACTACCCCAGCTGTTACAATGTGTAATCCACCCAGCACCGACTGTTTCTCCAGCTCTGTTTTACAGCTTAGTTTAGCCAATATGAGTCCTGTGTGAAGGTGCAAACGTCTTAGACAAAGTAAAACACTAAAATATGTTTTTACCCATTTATGTCTAATGCCTCATTTTATAACAATCATCTGGTGGAATGAATGTAAAATACTATGTTCTGGGTAGTGAATAGTGTGATGTGTTGTTTCTCCATTCAGTTAATCAAATTAACAAGTTCTATATATCTATATCCATGTGAGTGCTATAAAGGCCTATTCATGTTACAGAATATCTGTCTGGAGAAATTCCGGGTGGATGTTCCGTATGACGCAGCAGCACAAAAATCGGTACTAGGACCGCTCGGACATGCGCTGTCTCTATTGATGACAATGCATTTCCAAGCGGATTCTGCAGAAAGAATGGACACATTCCTAACATCTTGGTTGATATCCCAATAAAATCAGAGAGTTAAAGGCTAAGTCTAACTTGACAGCTTTTTTTTTTTTATATATATATATAAGAGTGGAATATCATCGCAAAGAGAAAGAAGAGGACTGCAAGGGGGCCCGGCGAGCTAAAAGTGACAACAGCAGGGAAAGGTAAGTATGCTGTATTTTCTTCATTTTTTTAAGAGCACAGGGAAGTATATGGAAAGCATTTTATTTGTCCAGAAAATCCCTTTAAGCAACTTTGCAAACAGTCTTCATCACAAACGTATCATTGTGTGTCTACAGCTCTTACGCAGATCTGTCTCCAATGTAATATAATTCGAACCTGTATAGTTTGATTCTGCAGTCGAATTACCATCTGTCCTTTAAAGTGTCCCTGTCTTAAAAACAAGTGTTGCTGTCACCCCTGCCGATCAACAGAAGAAGTAGGGAGAACTGTGTGCTTAAAGGGGTACTCTTCTGTAAATCAAAGTTAAACAGATTTGTAAATTACTTCTGTTTAAAAATCTTATCCCTTCCAGTACTTATCAGCTGCTGTATTGTTTCACAGGGAGTTCCTTTTCTTTTTGAATTTCCTTTCTAACCACAGTGCTCTCTGCTGACACCTCTGTGCATTTTAGGAACTGTCCAAAGTAGGAGCAAATCCCCATAGCAAACCTATCCTGCTCCAGACAGTTTCTAGAATGGACAGAGGTGTCAGCAGAGAGCACTGTGGTCAGACAGAAAAGAAATTCAAAAAGAAAAGAACTTCCTGGGGAGCATACAGCAGCTGATAAGTACTAGAAGAATTAAGATTTTTTAAATAGAAGTAATTTACAAATCTGTTTAACTCTCTGGCACCAGTTGATTAAAACATTATTTTTTTCCAGGAGAGTACCCCTTTAACCCCTTAACGACAGCGGGTGTATCCATAGGCCCCTGTTTTAAAGTCCTTAAGGACTGGGGGCGTATGGGTACGCCCGTGGGAATTTCGGTCCCCGCTGCTAGCCAGTCGGGGACTGGACCAGGATGCCTGCTGAAATCATTCAGCAGGCATCCCGGCACATCACCCAGGGGGGTCCTGAGACCCCCCCATGTCGGCGATTGCTGCAAATCGCTGGTCAATTCAGATCGGCGATCTGTGATGATTCTGGGTCATACGGGTCTCCGGTGACCCGGAAAATAAGGTGGATCGGGGATGTCCAAGACATCCCCAGTCCCCCTGAAGGGATAGAAGTTAGGTGGCAGGGGTGCCACCACTCCTATCCCTGCTATTAATCGGTCAGAAACGACCGACCAATAGCAGATCAGTGGGGGGGGGGGGTAAAGTTCAGTTCCCCCCTTCTGCCCACCCACAGTAGTCCGGAAAGTACCGATTGTGACTGCCGCTGGAGGTCCACATGCCATCGGCGGCAGCAGCGGGTGGCTATGACATGCGGCTGGTTCCCTGGTGCGGCATATTGCAGACTACGGAAGCCAGTGAGTTGCCTATAAACATCTGGAGGGCTACAGTTTGGAGACCACTATATGGTCTCTAAAATGTAGCCCTCCAGATGTTGCAAAACTACAACTCCCGGCATGCTCAAACAGCAAACTGCTGTCTAGCCATGCTGGGAGTTGAAGTTGTGTACCTCCAGCTGTTGTATAACTACATCTCCCAGCATGCCCTTCTGCAATATGTACATGCTGGGAGTTGTAGTTTTGCAACAGCTGGAGGGCCACAGTTTGGAGATCACTGTGCGGTGGTCTCTAAACTGTGGCCTTTCAGATCTTGCAAAACTACAATTCGCAGCATGCCCAAACAGAAAACTGCTGTCTAGCCATGCTGGGAGTTGTAGTTGCGTACCTCCAACTGGTTGGAAAATACTGAGTTAGGTAACAGAACCTGACTGAAGGTTTTCCAACCAGTGTGCCTCCAGCTGTTGCAAAAGTACAACTCCCAGCATGTATAATCTGTCAGAGTATGCTGGGAGTTGTAGTTTTGCAACAGCTGGAGGTTTGTACAGGGTACATTCACACAGGCGGGTTTACAATGAGTTTCCTGCTTCAATTTTAAGCTACGGCAAATTTTCCGCTGCAGCTCAAGCTCCTAGTGGGAAACTCACCGTAAACCCCCCATTCGCGCGAATGTACCCTAAAAACACCACACTACTCTAACAAAAAATAAAGGGTAAAACACTAAATATACATCCCCTTACACTGCCCCCCCCCCCCCCCCAATAAAAATGAAAAATGTATCGTATGGCAGTGTTTCCAAAATGGATCCTCCAGCTGTTGCAAAACAACAACTCCCAGCATTTCTGGACAGCCACTGACTGTCGAGGCATGCTGAGAGTTTAGCAACAGCTGGAGGCACCCTGTTTGGGAACCACTGGCGTAGAATACCACTATGTCCACCCCTATGCAACCACTAATTTAGTCTGCAAATGCGCATGGTGCTCTCTCACTTCGGAGCCCTGCGGTATTTCTAGAAAACAGTTTAGGGCCACATATGGGGTATTTCCGTACTCGGGAGCAATTGAGTTACAAATTTTGGGGGCTTTTTCTCCTTTTACTACTTATGAAAAGGAAAAGTTGGGGTCTATACCAGACTGTTAGTGTAAAAAGAAAAAAAATTACACTAACATGCTGGTGTTGCCCCATACTTTTTATTTTCACAAGAGGTAAAAGGAAAAAAAAGACTCTCAAAATTTGTAATACAATTTCTCCTGAGTACGGAAATACCCCATATGTGGGCATAAAATGCTCTACGGACGTACAACAAGGTGCATGTGCATTTGAGTCCTAAGTTGGTGATTTGCACAGGGGTGGCTGATTTTACAGCGGTTCTGACATAAACGCATTCCTCACGGAAACTACATTTCTCACGGAACATAACAAGGGATATAGTGAGCTTTAACATAAAATGCTGGTGCTACCCAAAATTTTTCATTTTCACAAGAAAAAAGTGAAAAAAAGACCCCAAAATTTGTAAGTAAGAACATACCCCATATGTGGATGTGAAGTGCTCTGTGGATGCACTACAATGCTCAGAAGAGAAGGAGCGCCATTGGTCAAAATTTCCTCCAAAATTTGTAACCCTATTTCTCTTGAGTAAGGAAATACCTCATATGTGGATGTAAAGTGCTCTGTGTGTGCGCTAGAGGGGTCAGAGGAAGGAGCAACATTGGGCTTTTGGGGAGCAAATTGTGTTGAAATGGTTGTTGGGGGGCATGTATCATTTAGGAAGCCCTCATGGTGCCAGAACAGCAAAAAAAAAAAAAAAAATCCCACATGGCAAACTATTTGGGAAACTACACCCCTCAAGGAACATAACAAGGGGTACAGTGAGCCTTAACAACCCACAGGTGTTTTACAAATTTTGACGTGAAAATGAAAAATTTTATTTTTTCACTAAAATGCTGGTGTTACCCCAATTTTTTTTATTCACAAGGGGTAATAGGAGAAAAAGCCCCCCAAATTTTTAACCCTATTTCTTCTGAGTATGGAAATACCCCATATGTGGATGTAAAGTGCTCTGCAGGCACACTACAAGGCTCAGACGAGAAGGAGCGCCATTGAGCTTTTTAGAGAGAAAATTTGGTTTGAATAGAAGGCGGGGGGCCATGTGTCTTTACAAAGCCCCCGTGCTGCCAGAAAAGAGGACCCCTCCACCACATGTGACCCCATTTTGTAAATGCAATAAGGGGTGTAGAGAACATTTACACCCCACTGGCATTTGACAGATCTTTGGGACAGTGGACTGTGCAAATGAAAAATTACATTTTTTATTTTCAAGGACCACTGTTCCAAAAATGTCAGACACCTGTGGGGTGTAAATGCTTACTGCTCCCCTTATTAAATTCTGTGAGGGATGTAGTTTCCAAAATGGGGTCACATGTGTGAGGGGGGTGCACTGTTCTGGCAGCATGGGGGCTTTGTAAACACACATGGCCTTCAATTCCAACCAAATTCTCTCTCCAAAAGCCCAATGGCGCTCCTTCTTGTCTGAGTCTTGTAGTGCACCCACAGAGCACTTTACATCCACATATGGGGTATTTCCATACTCAGAAGAAATGGTGTTACACATTTTGGGCGGCTTTTTCTCCTTTTTTCCCCTTGTGAAAACTAAAACTTTGGGGTTACCAAAGGGAAAAAAATCTAAGTTTTCATTTTCACGTCCAAATTAACAAAAATTTGTCTAACACCTGTGGGGTGTTAAGGCTCACTATACCCCTTGTTATGTTCCATGAGGGGTGTAGTTTCTGTAATGTGAGTGTTTTTTTTTTTTTTTTTTTGTGTATTTATGTCAGAACCGCTGTAATCAGCCACCCCTGAGCAAATCACCAATTTAGGCCTCAAATGTACATGGCACGCTCTCATGTCGGAGAACTGTTGTGCGCCTGCAGAGCACTTGACATCAACATATGGGGAATTTCCGTACTGAAATTGCATTACACATTTTGGGAGTCTTTTTTTCTTTTTACCTCTTGTGAAAATGAAAAGTATGGGGCAACACTAGCATGTTAGAGTAAAAAATAAAAAAAAATTTACACTAACATGCTGGCGTAGAACCTAACTTTACCTTTTCATAGAGGGTAAAAGGAGAAAAAGCCCCCCAAATTTTGTAGCGCAATTTCTCCCGAGTATGGAAATACCGCATATGTTACCCTAAACTGCTGCCTTGAAATACGACAGGGCTCCAAAGTGAGAGAGCGCCATGCTCATTTGAGGCCTGAATTAGGTAATTGCATATGGACGGACACAGCAGTGTTCCCCAAACAGGGTGCCTCCAGTTGTTGCAAAACTCCCAGCATGCTTGGACAGTCAATGGCTGTCCAGCAATACTGGGAGTTATTTTGCAACAGCTTGAGGCTCCATTTTGGAAACAGTGCCATATGAGGCGTTTTAAATTTTTTTGTATGGGGGGGGGGGCTGGTACAGTGTAAGGGGTGTATATGTAGTGTTTTACTTTTTACTTAGTGTAGTGTTTTTAGGGTACATTGACACGGCGGGGGTTCACAGCGAGTTTCCCACTGGGGTTTGAACTGTAGCAAATTTTCTGCTGCAGCTCAAACTCCCAGCGGGAAACTCGCTGTAAATCCCCGCCTGTGTGAATGTACCCTGTACATTCACATGGGAGGGGGGCAAACCTCCAGCTGTTGCAAAACTCCCAGCATGCATTGACAGACCGTGGATGCTGGGAGTTGTAGTAATGCAACAGCTGGAGGCACACACTGGTTGGGAAACACTGAGTTAGGTAACAGACTACCGCAGTGTTTCAGCACCAGTGTACATCCAGCTGTTGCAAAACTACAACTCCCAGCATGCACGGTCTGTCAATGCATACTGGGAGTTGTTGTTTTGCAACAGCTGGGGGCACACTGGTTGCGAAACACTGAGTTAGGTAACAAACCCTAACCCAATGTTTCGCAACCAGTGTGCCTTCAGCTGTTGCAACACTAAAACTCTCAGCATGCACTGACATCCGAAGAGGAAGCTGGGAGTTGTAGTTATGCAACAGCTGAAGGCACAACTACAACTCTCAGCATGACCTTTGGCAGTCTGTGCATGCTGGAAGTTATAGTTATGCAACAGCTGGATGCACATTTTTTCATAGAAAAAATGTGCCTCCAACTGTTGCATAACTGCTCCCAGCATGCACAGACAGCCAAAGAGCATGCTGGGAGTTGTATCTGTGCCTCCAGCTGTTGCATAACTACAACTCCCAGCATGCTTTTTGGCTCTGCATGCTGGGAGTTGTTGTTAAGCAACAGCAGGAAGCACACATGCCTCACCTCCTGCTGCTGCCGGATCCTGCCACCTCCGCTCCGCACTCCGCCGCCGCTGTTCCGGACCCCCGGAAAAGCAGTGATTCGCTGGCGAATCACGGCGATCGCCAACGAGGGGTAGTCTCAGGACCCCCCAGGGCGATATGTCGGGGTGGCTGCTGATAGATAACAGCAGCCATCCCGGTCCAATCACAGTGTTCGGAGATCCGGTGATCAAGGAACACAGCTCCGTAAATGTACGGCGCTGTGCTCTAAGTACCTCTTAGTAGCACCGTACATTTACGGCGCTCATCCTTAAGGGGTTAAGCACTTCACTACTTAGCTTAAAGCAATCTCTGCCCAGCTTCCCTGGAGGGCCACATTATAGGATATGGGGCCATTCAGAGAAGCTGAAGGAAGAACGCTGCATGTTAAGAAGTGATGCACTTAAGCAGGAGCTTCTCCCTGCTCAATCAGTGGAGGTCTCAGCAATGAGTCCCTGACCGGTCAAAAGTTTACATGCATTCTAGGGTACATGCTTACATACATTCTATCACCATAAACAGCTCTAGCACGTGTTGTTAAGAATTGTTAAGAATTGTCAAGGAGACAGGAGATGCGCACAAAAAGACAGCATATTGATTGTGCTCTGTGGCAAGATAATTTTATATCCAATGATCTTGTAGGCCACATTAGATACATCCGATTCTCTAAAATTCTTAGAAATTTTTAGTTACAATACATTACAAATATAATTTTGTTAACATTGGCTTACATATTAACCTATATTTTGGTGGCTAAAATACTACTCGAAGCAAAGATGCTGCCTTCAGAGCTGCAGGTGACAATTAACCTTACAGCGCACCGCTATGTTCCATTGATCCCCATGCCTATGAGTACTGTAGCACCTGTTGGGACTTTATTGTCATCGCACTACACCAATAATCATGTTACAGGCATTAAACGTGGAAAACCTAACCATATCTTAATCATAGTAGCCAACCCTAATATTTTATATTATTCTATTGTGATTATTTAACATCCTATGTAAAACAAAAGAATTACTACAACAACTACTGAATCTACAGTACGTGTAAAGCTGTGGAATTCTTTGCTCTGTTTGGCATATGGGCTTCATTAACATTATAGCAGAATGTTACATTTCAGCATCTCGTAAAAGCACATTACGGCTCTAGATAATGCATAAACCTGACTGGCTTTCTGACTCTCCAGGGTGAAATATTTGCAACAAGAACACAGGCACAAGCTATATTTCCTCTAGAACACACCTTAGTTTACGTCTTTCTTCACCTGGACTGTGGGAAGCTGCTGTGCATCTGATACCGCTGTTTTCAAAGGTGTCTATTTTACTGATTTTATTAAGCTTTGAAGGCACTTACTATATCATGTATGTGATTATGTGTTCAGACATTATATCTATTTTATACAGTATAACATGGACATAAATCTTTCTTTCTGAAATCTCTCTTTGGCTGGAATGACTGAATAAAATATTTGGGATTTTACAATGTATATTTTCTATTGTTCTTTTTTTTTTCTTTACATTCAGAGGCGACTGCTCTTAGGGTTTTTCACTAAAACCAGCTGACACAGTAGCCTGCTTTATTGGCTCATTTATACCTTGCTGACTCTTTCTCATCAGATATAAAAAGGGTTCCCTAGTCGCAAATCATTAAATTACTTTTTCACCTTTCTCTTATTTGTTACTTCTATTAAAGACTATTAGGGTAAATGTATACAACAGTCTAAGGGTATGTTCACACATACAGCTTTCATTTTATTAAGAGCATCAGAAATTGAAGCTGATCTGTGAGTGGTTGCTATGGGTAACAAAGACTTTTTTTTCTTATAAAGGGTTTCAAAAATGAACTCGACTCAACACACTGCATGGGTTAACCCTTAGCTGCCTTTGTCATCTGTAAATGCTTTCTGTTGCCTTAAGAACTTTTTCCAAAAGTTGTGGATGAAGTTTATTTGTTCAGTAAAGAAATCTGTTTTCATTGAACTCCTGGCATCTATGTTTTAGCTGCATAATATCAAGGGTATCCCCACTGCCATTAGCCAGAAACCGTACCAAAATGCGACCCAGGGGAATCTATTCACCAACACCTGTACAGTTTCCTTACCTCTGTGCTGGCCTTAGAAATCGATTGCCCTGCAAGACCCTTGAGCCTGATAAAATTCTTCTGTGCTCTCTCCTGTCCTATCAGACAGGAGAGAGTACAGAGGAGTCCTATCAGACAGGAGAGAGCACAGAAGAGTGCTATCGGACAGGAGAGAGCACAGAGGAGTACTATCAGACAGGAGAGACCACAGAGGAGTGCTATCGGACAGGAGAGACCACAGAGGAGTGCTATCGGACAGGAGAGAGCACAGAGGAGTCCTATCAGACAGGAGAGAGCACAGAGGAGTCCTATCAGACAGGAGAGAGCACAGAGGAGTACTATCAGACAGGAGAGAGCACAGAGGAGTACTATCAGACAGGAGAGACCACAGAGGAGTGCTATCGGACAGGAGAGAGCACAGAGGAGTCCTATCAGACAGGAGAGAGCACAGAGGAGTCCTATCAGACAGGAGAGAGCACAGAGGAGTGCTATCGGACAGGAGAGAGCACAGAGGAGTACTATCAGACAGGAGAGACCACAGAGGAGTGCTATCGGACAGGAGAGACCACAGAGGAGCGCTATCGGACAGGAGAGAGCACAGAGGAGTCCTATCAGACATGAGAGAGCACAGAGGAGTCCTATCAGACAGGAGAGAGCACAGAGGAGTACTATCAGACAGGAGAGAGCACAGAGGAGTACTATCAGACAGGAGAGACCACAGAGGAGTGCTATCGGACAGGAGAGAGCACAGAGGAGTCCTATCAGACAGGAGAGAGCACAGAGGAGTACTATCAGACAGAAGAGAGGACAGAGGAGTGCTATCAGACAGGAGAGAGCACATAGGAGTACTATCAGACAGGAGAGAGCACAGAGGAGTACTATCAGACAGAA
Organism: Hyla sarda; assembly: GCF_029499605.1. Classification (NCBI taxonomy): domain Eukaryota; kingdom Metazoa; phylum Chordata; class Amphibia; order Anura; family Hylidae; genus Hyla; species Hyla sarda. The sequence continues at coordinate 379,565,795 of NC_079190.1, read as the reverse complement.
GAGAGCACAGAGGAGTCCTATCAGACAGGAGAGAGCACAGAGGAATACTATCAGACAGGAGAGAGCACAGAGGAGTGCTATCAGACAGGAGAGAGCACAGAGGAATACTATCAGACAGGAGAGAGCACAGAGGAGTCCTATCAGACAGGAGAGAGCACAGAGGAGTGCTATCAGACAGGAGAGAACACAGAGGAGTGCTAGCCCACCCTCACTTACTGGACTTTGTCCATGCCTGTGCTTCAGCTTGGACAAAGCCATGATTTTATAAGCCATGATTTCTATAAAAAGGAAATACAATTTTCTTATGAAGAATATCGGAAAGTTAAATGTTTTGCCAAGATGTACAACGTATAAAAAGTTTTTGAATCTGACAGTGCCCATTTAAAAAGGTCCTGGGTGTCTTACAAATACATTAACTGTCATTATCTGCACATTTGGGTCTTTTTTTTATTTCCTGTGGCATCATGTACTAGCTATTGATCCTACTAGTTTTGGTGCCCAATATGCTAAAAAGGGCCATTGAGTGGTGACCAATAGTGTTGAGCGGCATAGGCCATATTCGAATTTGCGAATATTCGCGAATATATGGACGAATATTCGTCATATTCGCGAATATTCGCATATTCGTAATAGTCTCGTTTTATTTTCGCATATGCGAATATTCGGGCATGCGAAAATTAACGTATGCGAAAATTTGTATGTACAAAAATTAGCATATGCGAAAATTAGCATATGTAAATTTTCGCATATGCGAAGATTTGCACACCAGTCTCACACAGTAGTATTAGAGCCTTCTTACACCACATAAGCTGGAAGCAGAGAGGGATGATCACTGTGATGTGTACTGTGAAAAAAAAAACAAAAAAAAAAACGAATATTCGTAATTACGAATATATTGCGCTATATTCGCGAATATTCGCGAATTCGCGAATATGCGATATTCGCGAATAAAATTCGAATTGCGAATATTCGCGAGCAACACTAGTGACCAATGAGCCCTACCTGGCCCGGATCCGCCCGTCCGTTCGCCTGCAATTGTAGTTTTATTCTATGTGGAAATCTTGCTGTAACTGGCACGGGCGGGGCTTCTGCAGCTAACTGGCACTTACGTCAGTGCCGCTTATGAATATTCATCCCCCCTCCCTCCAGTTCTCCCTCTCTTCACCGCTCCTAACTGGAGGGAGGGGGGATGAATATTCATAAGCGGCGCTGATGTCAGTGTCAGTTAGCTGCAGAAGCCCCGCCCGAGCCAGTTACAGCAAAATTTACACATAGAATAAAACTACAATTGCGGGCAAACGGCCGGGCGGATCCGGGCAAGGTATCAGCGTCTCCCGCACTATCCATCAGTACCTGTGGATAGTGCAGGAGAAAATATCTGACAGTTTTCCTTTAAGGTGAAAATGGGCTTGGTCCTTAAGAGGTTAAAACACACACATCCTTTAGATATATTTGGGTTATCTACTGCTTGGTTAACAAAAAAAAGTTATATGATGGAATGAGAATGTTTTGATTCAATCAACTAAAAACTATTTCTCACAAAGCAACTACAAAACAAGTAGAGTACCCACAAATACACCCTATTCCTTAGATAACACAATAACTCAAACTATGGTGCTCCGAACCCTGTGCTGCCATGCTACTCAGTTCGGTTTAAATGTTAGTGCATTCTTTTCAGTAGAAACTTACTCTTATATTTCATCTTTAAGTATTATAGCATTCAATGTATTAAATCCAAACGTCAAGAAATCAGCATCTCGGAAGAATATAGAATATCGTAACGCTAATACTGGGAACAATAAAACATTTAAGGCAATGCTCTGGAGACTGCTTGTAATTGAAGAAGTTTAACAGTAAAGAAATTTCCTTCTCTAGACACAATATATTCAATTTAACATTGGCCAGCATCTTGAGTGCTACTTCCTCCTGAGATGACTGGTAGAGAACACCTGTTGTAGCCGAAGGTGCAGTCATCCTTTCCTGCTGATATAAACTAATAGAGCTTCTCGGACAATCGTTTGAAGACCCATGATCATCCAATATGTTTGAGCCCAATGTAAAAAAAAAAAAATTTGGGCAAACTTTCAAGCAGCTGTTCTTATTCAATAACGATTCTTTGGCTATTGAAGATTTGGGTTTATTAAAAAAAGAAAGTAGCATTAGGATCCTCTTATAAAAACACATTATCCTTCATAATTGTATGGGAACCAATAGACTCCAAACTGTTTATGATGTTATGTTGAGATCTAATATGCTTTGTTTTTATATTTCCTTTTGCACCGGATGAGTCATGAAATCCATATCATCTCCAATGGTTGGAGCGTTTTATAAAGAATAATGTGCAGGAAATAGAACCCAGTCCATGGCCTATGAACCTCTTTGTTGAGCAAAAAGACTCCACATCCTTTCAAACTGAAAATGTAAGTTTGCACAAAAAATGGAAACTCCTTCTGACTACAATTCTATTGTTATATAGATCTAGTACAGAATTACTATGTAACTCACATATGCAGTACCCAAACACAGTAATGTTAAATTAGGAACATATGCATATTATAACGCGGCTGTTTATATAAGATGTTTTAACTTGAAAAGCCTTCCTTGAGTAGGTGGAAATATTTACAGTTCTAATTTATCTTAATCCCCCAGGCACTATTGTTCTATGATGAAGAAAATTTCCAGCTTTGTAATACTCCGCAGTTGAGTAAACATTTGTGACCATCTCCCTAGAGCATCCGAGCAATGGGGAAATCAAAAATAGCAAGACAAAAGCTTCCTTCTCAATTCAGTTTTAACAAATATCTTAATAGTAATAAACCTAAAGTGACATCTTATTCTATATAAATCGTCATTAACCTATAAAAGATGGGTATCTATGGAGAGTTTTACCATAACACAGTGGCTAGTTTTTGTGAACTTGTATTTCCTATTTGACTTGTGTTTTTTTTTTACTACAAATCTCACAATGCCATTTTCCTCCCTCTCACACATCAGCCACCCCACCCATTGAAACAAAAGACCTGTGGTTTTCAATCAGGGTGTCTACAGCTGTTGCATTAGTTGCAGATTGATCCCTCCACCCATTGGAGCAGACAGGCTCCCTGTCATCAGCTGACTAGTGAGTCAGGTCTCGGCTGCGTTGCAAGCTGGGAAAAATCTGAGACAACAGTCATTTTGTATGCTGGTAAAAATAAATAGTGGGGTGAAAATCACAGAAGAATTGTGAGAAAACAGTCCACACACAGGTACAGACACTATATTATGAACTACACTAACTTTACAGCACCTGTAGCATAGTCAAATAAAAAAAAAATCCTGGAATACCCCTTTAATACCTCTGGGATGCTTTTACTTTTCATTCTGATTCCGAGATAGTTTTTTCATTACATAGTCTACTTTATGTTAGTGGTAAATGTTCGCCGATACTTTATTATTAATATTTCTACTAAAATTCCCAAATTTGATGAAATATTTAAAAATGTTGCATTTGTTTTTACTTTGAAACTCGCTTATAAGGAAAATGGACATCCCAAATAAATGATGTATTGATTCACATATACAATATGTCTACTTTATGTGTGTATCACAAAGTTGACATGTTTTTACTTTTGGAAGACATTAGAGGGCTTCAAAGTGCAGCAGCAATTTTCAAATTTTTCACAACATTTTCAAAATCAGAATTTTTCAGGGACCAGTTCAGTTTTGAAGTGGATTTGAAGGGCTTTCATATTAGAAATACCCCATAAATGACCCCATTATAAAAACTGTACCCCTCAAAGTATTCAAAATGACATTCAGTAAGTGTTTTAACTTAAAAAACAATCTTCATTTTTTACACCCAGTAGACCCAGTTTTTGAAATTTTAAAGGGGTAAAAGGAGAAAAATCACCCTAAAATTTGTAACCCAATTTCTATAGAGTAAGGAAATATCTCATATGTGTATGTCAAGTCCTCTGTTGGTTCACTAGAGGGCTCAGAAGGGAAGGAGCGACAATGTGATTTTGGAGGGCATGTCACATTTAGAAAGCCCCTATGGTGCCAGAACAGCAAAAAATGATGACTTTTCATTAAAATGTGTAAATAAATAAATAAAAAAATCACTAAAATGCATTTTTTTGCCCAAAATGTTACATTTTTACAAGGGGTAATAGGAGAAAATTCCCCACAAAATTTGTAACCCCATTTCTTCTGAGTATGGAAGCACCCCATGTGTGGATGTAAAGTGCTCTGTGGGTGAACTACAGTGCTCAGAAGAGAAGGAGCGCCATTGAGCTTTTGGAGAGAGAATTTGTTTGGAATAGAATTCAGGGTCCATGTGCGTTTACAAAGCCCCCTGTGGTGCAAGAACAGTGGACCCTCCATATCTGACCCCAATTTGGAAACTACAACCCTTACAGAATTTAATAAGGGGTGTAGTGAGCAATTACACCACACTGGCGTTTGACAGATCTTTGGAACGGTAGGCTGAGCAAATGAAAAATTACATATTTCATTTTCACGGACCACTGTTCCAAAAATCTGTCAGACAGCTGTGGGGAGTAAATGCTCACTGTACCCCTTATTAAATTCCGTGAGGGGTGTAGTTTCCAAAATGGGGTCACATGTGGGGGGGGGGGTACATTGTTCCGGAATTATGGGGGCTTTGTAAACACATGTGGCCTTCAATTATGGAATTATGGAATTATTTTCTCTCCAAAAGCCCAATGGCGCTCCCTCTCTTCTGAGCATTGTATTTCACCCGCAGTGTACTTTACATCCACATATGGGGTATGTTCTTACTCAGAAGAAATGGGGTTTAGTTAAAAAATATTTTTTTCATTTTCCCATTACAATTTAATTAAAATTTGTCAGACACCTGTGGGGTGTTAAGGCTCACTATACCCCTTATTACATTCCGTGAAGGGTGCCGTTTCCAAAATGGGGTCACATGTGGGTATTTATTTGTTTGCATTAATGTCAGAACCGCTGTAAAATCAGCCACCCCTGTGCAAATCACCAATTAAGGCCTCAAATGTACATAGTGCGCTCTCACTCCTGAGCCTTGTTGTGCGCCCACATATGGGATATTTCCATACTCAGGAGAAATTGCATTACAAGTTTTGGTTTTGTTTTTTTTCCCTTTTATCTCTTGTGAAACTAAAAAGTATGGGGCAACACCAGCATGTTAGTGTAAAATGTTTTATTTTTTTACAATAACAGGCTGGTGCAGACCCCAACTTTTCCTTTTCATAAGGGGTAAAAGGAGAAAAAGCCCCCCAAAATTTTTTAACGGAATTGCTCCCGAGTACGGAAATACCCCGTATGTAGCCCTAAACTGTTTCCTTGAAATACGACAGGGCTCAGAAGTGAGAGAGCGCCATGCGCATTTGAGGACTAAATTTGGGATTGCATAGGAGTGGACATAGGGGTATTTTACGCCAGGGATTCCCAAACAGGGTGCTTCCAGCTGTTGATAAACTCCCAGCATGCCTTGACAGTCAGTGGCTGTCTGGAAATGCTGGGAGTTGTTGTTTTGCAACAGCTGGAGACTCCGTTTTGGAAGCACTGCCGTGCAATACGTTTTTCATTTTTATGGGGGGGGGGACAGTGTAAGGGGGTGTATATGTAGTCTTTTACCCTTTATTATGTGTAGTGTAGTGTTTTTAGGGTACATTCACACAGGCGGGGGTTTATACTGAGTTTCCCGTGGGACAAAATTTGCCACAGCTCAAATTTGAAGCAGGAAACTTACTGTAAATCCGCCCGTGTGAATGTACCCTCCAGCTGTTGCAAAACTACAACTCCCAGCATGAACTGACAGACCGTACATGCTGGGAGTTGTAGTTTTGGAACAACTGCGGGCACACTGGTTGGAAAACCTTCAGTTAGGTTCTGTTACCTAACTCAGTATTTTCCAACCAGTGTGCTTCAAGCTGTTGCAAAACTACAACTCCCAGCATGTACTGATCGCCGAAGGGCATGCTGGGAGATTTAGTTGTGCAACAGCTGGAGGTACGCAACTACAACTCCCAGCATGCCGAGACAGCTGTTTGGATATGCTGGGAGTTGTAGTTTTGCAAGATTTAGAGGGCCACGGTTTAGAAACCACCGCACAGTGATCTCCAAACTGTGGCCCTCCAGATGCTGCAATACTACAAATTCCAGCATGCTCAGACAGCAAACTGCTGGGTGGGCATGCTGGGAGTTGTAGTTTTGCAAGATCTAGAGGGCCACAGTTTAGAGACCACTGCACAGTGATCTCCAAACTGTAGCCCTCCAGCTGTTGCAAAATTACAAATCCCAGCATGCCCAAACAGCAAACCGCTGTCTGGACATGCTGGGAGTTTTAGTTTTGCAACATCTGGAGGGCTAGAGACCACTGTATAGTGGTCTCCAAACTGTAGCCCTCCAGATGTTGCTAGGCAACTCACCGGCTTCCGTAGTCTGCACCAGGGAGCCAGCCGAACGTCATCGCCACCCGCTGCCATCGCTGCCGATCGCCCCTGCCTCCGCTGATGGTAAGTGACCTCAGGCGCCGGTCACAGGACAGTTCCCCCGTTCTGCCCAGACTACTGTGGGTGGGCAGAATGGGGGAACAAAACTTTGACCCCCCCCGATCTGCTATTGGTCAGTCGCTTCTGACCGACCAATAGCAGGGATAGGAGTGGTGGCACCCCTGCCACCTCACTCCTATCCCTTCAGGGGGATCCTGGGTGTCTTGGACAGCCCCGATCCCCCTTATTTTCGGGGCTGTCCAAGACACCCAGGATCCCTCTGAAGGGATACGAGTGAGGAAGCAGGGGTGCCACCACTCCTATCCCTGCTATTGGTTGGTCAATAGCAGGGATCCCCCTTATTTTCATATGACCCGGAATCGCCGCAGATCACCGGCCTGGGCATTGTCACGGGATGCCTGCTGAATGATTTCAGCAGGCATCCTGGTCCGGTCCACGCCCGATGCGTAGCAGGGGCCGAAATTCCCACGGGCGTACAGGTACGCCCTGAGTCCTTAAGTACCAGGGAGCGAGGGCATACCTGTATGCCATAGGTTTCCTAAGTGGTTAAAGAAAGCAGGAGAAAGCTCAAGCTAGATCGTCACAAAACTCATTATAGATCAATTTCCAAGGTAAAAACTCCAGGTCTGATCAGAACATATTGCATATGTCTCCCCACCATGCATAACATCCCACATTCCAAAGACGAAATTCAAAATCTGAATGCCTGTAGGAACAAGGATCAACGTAATAAAAAAATACTTTCTAGGCATAGACCACTAAGGGGTTCTTCACACAGCCATATTCGCTGTCTGTTGTCCCTATTCCTAGAAGTTGCTTTGGCAGGTGGCTCCCAGAGCAGGAAGTCTTGTCTGGCAAAGGTAAATAATTAATTTTTACACCTCCATTAAGTTGTCTTCTGTTACTTACAAATAATGTAGACATTCATTTATTTAACTTAATAAAATGGTGGAGATAGTTGATTTTCTGTTTTTACCTATTGGTATGAGTTCAAAAAGAAAATAATTCCTACAATCTCTTCTAATGACGGCTCTTGGTCAGCATTGTACATTGTCGAGGAACGAGAATGCTAATGCACAATGAAGAGCAAGCAATTATTCCAATTACCCTTCTACAGATCCACAGTACATACAGCATAACGTATATAATGGTTATTATCACACACACACACTGTCAAAATGTAATAACTATGGTATCAATTTACTCTAGCTTTTAATGTTTTCCTTAAAATGGGGTTCAAAGACAAAGGGAGTTACAAGAATGCACTCAGACAGAAAAGGGAGTAGTGAAATATAGGCCAGATTTTTTTTCCCACCGAACACCACTGGAATTATAAATGGGACAATTCATCTCGCTCTGTGTTATGTTATACAGTAAAGGTTTCAGCGTGGGTCAGACTCCAGCAGACACAAAGAGAATCAAATAGTGATGTATATGTGAACAGGCACAGCTAGGAACACGGTCAGGTTGGGTAAAGAAACCTTAAGGGATCTAGAGAGATCTGGGGAAATAATTAGAGGAAGTTGAGCTGAAGTTCATGATTATTATTAGCATATTGCGGCTGCACTATTACATGACAGGTAATATTCAGCAATTTTTTAAGATTAAGTATACCAAACAAAGGAAAATATAGCAGACTCCATCCACAGCTGTCATCCATATAGCGTTCCGGCTGACTGGCTGGTGTTCAATACATGGTTCATGTGATGCGCCAGCCCTAGGTCAAACTATGCACATCATCTCATCTAATTGTCCAATGTTTCCACCAATTTGCAACAACAAAACAGATGAAAATCTGCATTATATTCAGAAGCTCATACACCCATACAGTATCCATTTCTACCATTTAGACCACCAAACATTTTCTGCATGTTCTTTAGTCAAATATATGACTGTCATATTGATCTTGCAGGAAAGAACACTGAATTATATGATATTCTGCATCCTATCATGCAAACTGCACATATAAAAAGGAATATTTGTTACACTTTCAACATTCTGGTGCTTTACAGAGGACTTAAATGAGACTCTGGGTGACCTTTCAGTATGAGAGACCCCTTTCTCTTTGGTTTTACCATTGTAAGGTGGGTGGTGTTTGCTCTTAACCATTTTGTAGTTATACTTTTGTTTTGTCATTGATCTCTCCGGTGGAACACTGTGAACCAAGGCAGTCTCTTTCAGATATAAGGGGTGGGTGAGTGGGGGATATCCTGGTACATAGTGCTTTGGATCTCATTTTACTATGTGAACAGCTTTTTAATTTTGGTTTTGGTACCTTTTTATGTCATTTACTTATGTTTTTCTAATCCCTGCTTAAGGCTAAACATGTCTGTGATATTTGTTACTGCACGCTTTATGCCGACGTGTGCCATGTGACAATATATGTTCTTTCACATCTCCTGTCTAGACCGGTCCTTTTTGTACCATCTGCTCTGTCTGTATCTAGAGATGAGTGAATTTTTAAAAAATTTAATTTGGCCGATTTGCCAAATTTTCGCTATTAAAAATGGCTATTTCTGGCTTACAGAGAGCCTCAATAGGGGTGTAGAACACTTTGCCTTGCTGTAACACGCATAGAGTGTGTGCAGAATTAGTGAAATAATACTGTTATTCAGTATGACATGCAGATCAGATGCGTCGCTATTAGAATCACTGTCACAGAGCGGCACAATGACAGAGCCTGGAGGTTGCATCAGTAATGAGGAGAACAAATAGTGGCTGAATGACACAGCGTGAAGGTGGCGGCAGCATGAGGAGACCATATAGTGCCTTAATGACACAGTGTGGAGGTGGCGGCAGCATGAGAAACCAAATACTGGCTGAATGACACAGCTTGGAGTTGGCGGCAGCATGAGGAGACCATATAGTGGCTGAATGACACAGCCTGGAGTTTGGGGCAGCTGGTGGAGACCATATAGTGGCTGAATGACCCAGCGTGGAGGTGGCGGCAGCATGAGGACAACATATAGTGGCTGTATGACATAGCCTTGAGTTGGCGGCAGCATGAGGAGACCACATAGTGGCGGAATGACACTGCCTGGAGTTGTCGACAACATATAGTGGCTGAATGACTGAATGACACAGCCTGGAGTTTGCGGCAGCATAAGGATAACATATAATGGCTGAATGACACAGCCTGGAGTTGGCCGCAGCATGAGGAGACCATATTGTGGCTTAATGACACAGCCTGGAGTTAGCGGCAGCATAAGGAGACCATATAGTGGCTGAATGACACAGCCTGGAGGTGGCGGAATCATGAGGAGACCATATAGTGGCTGAATAACACAGCATGAAGATGGCATCAGCACGAGGAGAACATATGGTGGCAGAATGAGACAGCCTGCAGGTGGCAGCAGCATCAGGAGTCCTGAAAGTGAGTGGTGCGGTGGGTGGCATTACCAGTACCCGGTGATGAAGGTGGGTGGAAAAAAGGAGAACTTGGCATCAGATGTGTGGCATCAGGCAGGTGGCAGGATCAGAATAGTAGCTGAGGCAGGTAGGCAGAAGAAAATGGTCTCTTTTGTTAAAGTGTTAGTGTTCACAAGTAAGCATTGAGGATATGCATCACGTAAAACGTATCGTTTAATAATATGCTTACGCTAACATATATGGACCCCAAATTTTTTTTTAAATCAAACAAAAGGAAGGGTGTGCAAAAAACACCATGTGCCACCTACACCACCAAGTATTGATGGGATGCAAAGACCTCGAAAAGCTGGAAGGGAACAACGTATGGTCCATTGTAACCGGTGGGAGTAAAAACTTCCCTTGTAAGGCCCTAGTCTCCCGTTATAAATTCCCTTCTTGGCAAGTGTTACTCGCCCTAAAAAGGGCGGCCCCACACAGGAACCTCTCCCTATTTCCCCCTACAAACACTGCCATTTACCAGGGTTTTAAGGTGGAAATAGGGATTGGTTAATATGTGGGGCCGCCCTTTTTAAGACGAGTAACACTTTCCTCAAAAAGGTGGGAGGGATCAACTTATTGTCCACTGTAGCAGGTGGGTGTAAAAACGTCCCCTGTAAGGCCCTACTCTCGCCCTATGAATTCCCTTCTTTGCAACACAGGAAACTCTCTCTATTTCCACCTAAAAACCCTGGGAAATGGCAATGTTTATAGGGGGAAATAGGGAGAGGTTCCTGTGTTGGGCCGCCCTTTTTAGGGCGAGTAACACTTGCCAAGAAGGGAATTAATAATGCGAGAGTAGGGCCTTACAGGGGAAGTTTTTCCCCCACCGGTTACAATGGAACATACTTTGTTCTTTGCATCACATCAATATTTGGTGGTGTAGTTGGCACATGGTGTTTTTTGCACAACTTTCCTTTTGTTTGATTTAAAAAAAATTTGGGGCGCATATTTTATCCTAAGAACATTATTAAAAGTTAAGTTCTACATAATGCATATCCTCAATACTTACTTGTGGTCTGATGCGGAGGAATGCTTGGCACTATCCATATTTGTGAAGTGTTAGTGAGGCACCATGCCTGGCTGATCCATGCCTGATTCATCTTCACAAAGGTCAGTCTCTCCACATTTTTCGTGGACAGACGAGTTACTAATTCCCCCGCCGCACTAAACACCTGCTCTGATGGCACACTACTGGCCAGGCAGGACAGCTTTTCCAGGGCAAACTCTGCTAGTTGCAGCCACAAATCAAGTTTTGCTGCCCAGAAGTCCAGCGTATCCTCAAGGTGTGTTGGCATGGTCATGTATAGGTATGCCACCAGCTGCTGGTTCAGGTCCTGCTCCATGTCTACCTGCTGCTGATGAGTTGCTTCACTATGCGGGTGAAGAAAGGTACTCATCAGCGACTGTAGACTCAGGCTGCTACTGATGGAGCTGGTACTGCTCCTGTCACCCCACCCCTCCCCAGCAGCCATGGCAGTGGAAGGTGAGCGCAGAGGGCCCCCCGAGTCAGACTTGCGAGAGGATGGATGATGGTGCAGATAGGCATCGGCCAACTGACTGCGTAGGATGTCTCTGTGGTAGGTCAGTTTGTCCTCCCTCTCAGTGGGTGTGAAAAGGCCCCCAATTTGTGTTGGTAGCGAGGGTCCAATAAGGTGGAGAGCCAGAAGTCATCCCATTGCCGAACAGTGACAATTCAGCGGTCACTACGCAAGCAATTGAGCATGCATCATGCCATTTGTGCCAGTGACTCGGAGGGACTCCCTGCCTCCATCTCCACTGCATACTGCCACGGTGTGTCTGGGTCCTCTGTCTCACCTTCCTCATAACCCTCTAGCTCCTCTGTCTGCTCCTGCTCCTCCTCTCCTGTCAGATTACTAGAAAAACCACCCATTTTGCGAGACCTAAACTGTGCTCCACTGTGCCCCTCCTCCTCCTCCAGTTCAGCCCCACAGGGCTCAGGTGGCCGTGAGATGTAAGTGCCATGTCTCCAGTGCCCTGACCAGCCATTGTTTCCTACCTGCCTTCCCTGGATTCCTTGCTTCATGTCCTAACATGTGGATCCTCCATTTTCGATGCCCTGGAGCCTCGACAGCACTAAATGGAGTTCAATTTAGCGATTCGCCTTAGTTGTGAATTGAATTTTTCCTGAAATTCGTAACGAATTTGGATTCCTCAGATTCGATTTGCTCATCCCTATCTGTATCCATTGACATATCATGTATTTGCTTGTCAAAAAAAAATGAAAAATTATAAACCGGTGCCATCTAGTCCTGTGGATCAGCCACTACCCACACTGGGTCCAGTCTTGCGAAGCGACTTCGTACCCTCTAGAAACTAAGTCCAGCTTACACATTCAGGAGTGGGAGAAAGGGGAAAAACCTATAGGGTACAGATTACACTCCTTGGTTTGGCTTGAAGTGAAACTGGTTGGTAGTACATAGAAATCGCATACGAATTCTGTATCCTGAGTGCCCAGGCAAAATGCTAGAAGACGCTTCTGAATTAATAAAACCATATAGCTCGGCTAAGCTCCTCCAGGTATTCTGAGTTTTTGGCCAGAGTATTACTATAAACTGCAATGTTTTATGTAATGCTGCATATTGGTAGTTTTTCTTTTCATAATATTAATTGACCTTAAATTCTAACTGTTGAAATAAATGTAAATATATCATTGACATTAAACATAGCAAATCATTTTGAAAAATTACAATATTATTTTTAATGTTTTGTTAATTTCTCCTGAAGACTGCATTGTTAATTCTGTTGGACCATATTTAACAACATATTATAAGCATTGACTAGAAAAACAGGGAATTAAGACCCCGGATGAAGTCTGCAGCCAAGTCCTCTGAATTACGCTGAAGATGGAATACCGACAGAGAGAAAATTCTTAGAGAAATCCAATCTGCTTGAAAACTGAAACTCGTTTCATTTGAAAGTTACTCTGTGTAAAAAAGCTGTAAAATTGTCAAAAACTCCCCTTAGTACGTGTAGCTGAGAATGTTTTCTATTTTTTCCTCAGACACCTAAGAGGCTACATTAGGACAGTAGGACTTACAGTTTACACTATGGGTAGTGATTTATACTCATAATTACCCCCTCCAAACCAGGAAAGCCCACAAGATGGGCCCAGGCTAGAATAAAAATAACTTACAGGGGGTCACCAAATATCTGTCAGAGTTTAAAAGGGTTTCCCCACAATTAAATATATACTTAGATCAAGCAAAACAAGTTGTCAATTGAAATATATACTTAGATCAAGCAAAACAAGTTGTCAATTGAAATATATACTTAGATCAAGCAAAACAAGTTGTCAATTGGAAAAGTGTTAACCCCGGTTTTTCATTAATTTTTGTGTCTTCATTTTCTCCTCTTTGCCTTTTAGTAGCCATAAATATTTAAATATTTCCACCTACAGACCTATATGAGGCTTGTTTTTTACGGGATCAACTGTACTTTGTAATGACATTCCTCATTTTACCTCACAATTTAAGTCCAAGTTATTTAGCAACTTTTTTTTTTTTTATACGCAGTACACTGTATGGTTAAATTGACATGTTGGGGGACATTTACTAATCTAGTCTATTCTGGGTATGCTTATAGACCAGCGTATGTGGTAGTCTCCGGTCTATTGTGCTCCTAATTTATCAAAGGTCTCACAGCCCTTGATAAATTCTGTGCTCAGACTTCAGGGTCTACAGCTTAAACTGCATTTAGACCTGCTCCAACATGGTCTGACATTTCAGCGTATTTTGGGCAGATGCGACTTGTCGCACAAAAGTCGCACTTGATAAATTAAGCAACAATGCACTTTCCAATGCATTTCCGTCTAAAATAGACTTGCATGCATCATGTTCTAAAAATCCTCTACAGCAAAAGTCGCAGAAAAGTCGCACATATTTAGACTGCGATTTCCTGTGCGACAAATTTAGACAGGAAAAACCAGTCTAAATCCTTTGATAAATCTCCCCCGTTATCTTTATTCTGTAGGTCTATACGATTACATCAATACTCAATTTATATCGTTTTTTTTATTTTACTGCTTTTAAGAAATTATAACTTTTCGTAAGGCAATGAATATGCTTACAATTGTCCTGTTTTGACCCCTATAACACTTTTATTTTTCTTTATTTATATATATATATATATATATATATATATATATATATATATATATATATGGGTGAAGAGGAGAGACAGCACCGATCCAATCAGCATGTGCAGGTGATCACCCGGGAATGCCAACCCGGAAAGGCATACAGAAATTCAGAGTGGATACAGCACCAAATAGCTGAGGACTCAGGCTGGTAGATGGAGCAAGACTTTATTTGCCATCCATGTGCAACGTTTCGGCAATAAACTGCCATGCTTGAAAAAGGCAGTTTATTGCCGAAACGTTGCACATGGATGGCAAATAAAGTCTTGCTCCATCTACCAGCCTGAGTCCTCAGCTATTTGGTGCTGTATCCACTCTGAATTTCTCTCTCTCTCTCTCTATATATATATATATATATATATATATGGCTGTATGAGGGCTAATTTTTTGTACCTTGATCTGTCCTTTTAGCTGGTACCCTTTTTGTTCATATAGGACTTTTTGATGAAGTGTGCTCAGCTTGTGAGCATGCTTCACATACCTGGATTGTGACAAGTGCATACATGTACTCCTTGTTTCGATAAAGTGAAACTGAAAAGCTGTTCACATGCACTAAACCCAATATACTGGGTTATAGTGTGGGTGTATAGCATTAAAACGAGAAAGTACGTCAATACTTATTGAAGTATTGGCCATGTTATAGGTCTTTAATCTCCTGGTTGTATTGCACAGATCTGTACAATGGAGGCAGGAAGCCAGCTTGCTGTGTTCCCCTGCCTCCTCAATATTCCCTGCTCTGGCCACCCCCTTGTTCACTCTCACATCGCTATACAACTAGAAGACTAAAGACTTCTAACACTATCAATACTTTATTAATTCAAGTAAGTGACCCGGGGTTCTCCGGTGCTTACACATCTTATCCCCTATCCAAAGGGGCCGGCGGCGTGTGACCTCACACCTCCGCCCCCGTGGGACGTCACGCAGGGCCAGCGGCGTGTGACCTCACGCTTCCGCCCCCCCCGTGTGACGTCGCGCTCCGCCCCTCAATGCAAGCCTACGGGAGGGGGCGAGATAGCTATCACGCCCCCTCCCGTAGGCTTGCATTGAGGGGCGGAGCGTGACATCACACGGGGGCAGAGGCATGACGTCACACGCCGCCAGCCCTGCAGTCGCCCGTTATCAGACCCGGAGCGAACACGCTCCGGGGACTGATTACGAACGGGTGCCGCGTGCATGATCACAGGCGTTCCCAGCTGCGGGACTCCCGCGATCAGGCATCTTCCATTATGGGAGTAGTAGTACCTGTACTAATAGACAGATCACCCCGGGGTCTGACACCCGTTGCGATCCTCCTATATAATGTATAGATGCGGGCAGTTGGCGATCCTGCACTATGTTCTACGATGTAAAGTTCTTCACATCACAGATTCAGATTGGCCAAATGGTTCCAGCCAATCACAACTCTCTGTGGGAAATATAAATAATAGGTATATATATATATATATATATATATATATATATATATTATTCATACTTCCCACAGAGAGTTGTGATTGGCTGGAACCATTTGGCCAATCTGAGGTTTGTTTGTATATATATATATATATATATATATATATATATATATATGTGTGTGTATATATATATATATACATATATTTATACGGCAGTGCAGGGGACCAGAGAAGAGCGTCTGTGCCCCACATCTATACATTATACAGGACGATCGTAGTGGGTGTCAGGTGTGACACCCGCTGTGATCTGTCCTTTACTGCAGGTACTACTTCTCCCAACATGGAGCACACTCAGCTCCATGCTGGGAGCTGTAGTACCTGCATTAATAGACAGATCGTAGTGAGTGTCACTTCTGACACCTGTTGCGATCTGTCTATTAATGCAGGTACTACAGCTCCCAGCATGGAGCTGAGTGTGCTCCATGCTGGGAGCAGTAATACCTGCAGTTAAAGCGCAACTGTCACAGATTTTAACCCCCATAAACTTGCCCTAGGATGACAAAGTTGTTAAAATTACAGTTTAAGCATACCTTTTGCTGCTTTCTAGCAGGAACCACTGTGATACTGGGCATGTGTGACCACTGGACACTTTAGATGGACATTATAAGAGGCAATCAAATGAACATCAAGTACAACCAAGAACAACCAAGCATGTAACAGCAACATCGATACACAGGACAAAGGGAAACTGACAGGTTGTTAAAGGGGTTCTCCGGTGCTTACACATCTTATCCCCTATCCAAAGGTGTCAGACCCCGGGGCGATCGGTCTATTAGTACAGGTACTACTACTCCCATAATGGAACAGTCTGTTCCATACTTAGAGTAGTAGTACTACCTAAAAAATTTACATTATTAAAATACATCATTAATAAAAAGTTTTACAAAATGAATTCAAAAAAATATATTATTTTTACATTTAAATGGACCCTTTCTACATATTTATCATTGTCAGCTAAATTTGGAGGTCCCTGTATCCCACATAAATTTGCCCCTGTTTAAAAATTAATAAAAATTTTGTTATAGAAAATTAAAAATTTGTTAAACACTGTACATTTTTTTTTACTGCAAAAACTCAGTGGAATCTTAGCCTTAGAGTAATTACAAAATGGAGTGAATGAAGAAATTCGTTATTTTGAATCGATTGGAAATTCGGATTCGGTCAGTATCGAATTTTTCATGAAATTCGGAACGAATTCGGATTTGTCCGATTCGATTCACTCCTCTCTAGTTTTAAAGTTATGAGTTATTAGAATATATAGTGAGTAATGTGCATAGATATTTAATGGTGTTGCTATTTTATCTCAACATGCTTAATAATCTACCACACACTATAATGAATATGACAGGTGTAATAGATAGGTGTAGTGGAATAATAATATTTTGGGGGAGATTTTTTTTTCTTTGCCACTCAATACAAGATCTACAATAGAAATCTAATCATCTTATAAGTATATTCCATTGGAACATACCACATCACTGATAGCATCATGGCTTAGATCTAGACTATTCAGCCAGCTACAATTCTTTAAAGGAGATATTCAGTGGTAAAAAGAAAAACTTAGCCCCTATCCTAAGGATAGGGCATAAGTTTCAAATCGCGGGGGGGTCCGACTGCTGGGGCCCCCCGCAATCTCCTGTACGGGACCCCGACAGGCAGGAAGGGGGCGTGTTGACCACCGCACAAAGTGGCGGCTGACACGCCGTCTCAATACAACTCTATAGCAGAGCCGGAGCGCTGCCTTTGGCAATCTCTGGCTCGGCCATAGAGTTGTATAGAGGGGGCGTGTCGGCCTCCGCTTTGCGCAATGGTCAACATGTGCTATTTGGCCAGGGAGCTGGGGCCCGTACAGGAGATTGCGGGGGGCCCCAGCGGTCAGACCCCCCGCAATGTTAAACTCATCCCCTATCCTTAGGATAGGGGATACGTTTTTCACCACTTGACTACCCCTTTAAGTGGCGATATACTACAATCACCAACAAGGTACAAACATATAATAACACCACAGCGCTCAATAGAGATCACAGTCAAAAAAATGTAGATCCCAATCTGTGTATAATATCTAAAAACCAATACTTAACTGAATGACAGTAATGATAAAAGTTCATTGTCAAAACACAAGTAGACTATTTGGCCAATAAAGATAGATAGGGTATACACAAGCCACAAGTGAGAGAACCTGAGGTTATGTATTAACAGTAGCCTCTGCCATAAAAACACAACACAATATTCTTATAAGAAATGTGGAGAGATATTCATAAATATGGGCTTTAAAAGTTTCAGATACTGGTTTGAACTAGGAGGACAGCTGTTTTGCTCCAGTATACATTTAATTTGATGGAATTATTAAGAATGGTCTATACCGTAACATTGGCCCAGGAATGGAGTAATTGGAAAAGCTGTATGATGACGTCACCATGCAGTCAGTGGTCTAGTGATAGATGGAGGAGACAAAAAAATTCTTCTTCGACTGGTAACATCACATGCGGGAGCTCTTCACTTGATCTTTATTATACCAATTTGATCACCACAACTTTGCCATCTATTGTAAGTTTTCCTCAGGTGGCACATTATCATGACTTAGCAGCATTTGAGGAGAAAATCATTTTAACAGTAAAAACTGTAAAAACTGCTCAGTCACTGAGATACAATATATTAAGGGGTACTCCCCCCTAGACATCTTATCCCCTGGGATAGGGGAAAAGATGCCTGATTGCGGGGGTCCCACCAGTGGAAACCCCCGCGATCTCTGCTGCGTCACCGCAGTCATCAGGTCCACTGAGTGAACTTTGCTCCATGCCTGATGACTGGCGATGCGGGGCAGAGGCTAGTGACATCACGGTCATGCCCTGCTTGTGACGTCACGGCCATGCCCCCTCAATGCAAGTCTATGGGAGGGGGCGTGACACCGTCACGCCCTTTCCCATAGACTTGCATTGAGGGGGCGTGGCCGTGACATCACAAGTGGGGTGCGGCCGTGACTTCAAGAGCCTCCAGCACTCTGGTGCTGCACCTGATGCTCTAAACGAATGCCGGGTGCAGCAGGGAGATCACGGGGATAAGATGTCTAGTAGCAGAGTACCCCTTTAAAGACTTTTATCCATTAATGAGAAAAGAAAATTTGGCCAGAATACCAGTTTTGGTATCTTAATTTAGATGTCCCGCTTACACCCCAATACAAAAGAGCTGCAGAATAAAATCAAAGTATAAGAACCAACAACACATCAGCAGCCATGATCCACCAAACATGATTTTATCACAGTTTATGGAGAAGTGATCGATCTTGGTTTCCTATGGAAACACGTGAACTCCCCATGTGCACTCTTTGCATACAGATCTATGAGTAGGTAACATCATCAAAGTAAATTGTAGTTGTTAGAGACTTGTTTGTTGTGAATGTGTTCACTAAAAGTAAGCCATGTGTTTGCAATATGTTTTCGTAACTGAGATTCTAGGCCAAGAAGGGTTTTATTAAATGATGCATCTGCCTCTTGCTAATATCTTCTTTTTTCACAGGTTCCTACCAAGATTTATCATTTATTATCATGTGTTTGTTGAATAATGGATAATAGAAGAAAAATAATTGTTTATGTCCCCCTAGAGAGTGTATTGGTTAAAAAGAACGCATCTGCAGGTTTTATTTAGTGAATGTCTTATGTTAGTGCTAAAGTAAAATTATTCATGAAAATTTAAGATCCAAAGCTAAGTTTGTAAGGGCAGGTGCAGTGTCTTAGTCATAGTTTTATACAGTAAGTAACCTAGGAGAATAAATAAAAAATAAGGATTTCTTGAACTGCTTACTCAACTAATCTTGACATAATCACATTCCCAGTTGATGGACTTATGGTAACTCATGGAAAAAATGCCTTGCTTGCAAAATAATTTTTATCAAATACAATGGCAAAGACACTCAGAGAATAGCTAGTGAGGCTGGGTTCACATCACGTTTTTACCAATACGGGACCGCATGCGGCTGGGGGGAGCTAAAACTTTGCACTCCCATACCCCTGCCGTATGCTGCCCATATGTAATTTATTTCAATGAGCTGACCGGAGTGAAACGCTGACTCTGGTCGGCTCATTTTTGCCCCGTATGCGGTTTTCCCACCGCACCTAAAACCATGGTCGACCACGGTTTGAGGTGCGGTGGAAAACCGAATACGGGGCAAAAATGAGCTGAACGAAGTCAGTGTTTCACTCTGGTTGGCTCATTGAAATGAATTTCATACGGGCGGCATACGGCAGGGGGACGGGAGTGCCAGGTTTTAGCTCCACCCAGCCATATGTGGTCCCTTATTGGTAAAAACGTGATGTGAACCCAGCCTGACTGGTTCACTTTCCCGTATGTAACCTTTCCTATTTATAAAATATGGCTGAACCATTGTATCAATAAAAGCACTATATGCCTTCTGTCTCAACCCCATTCCTAGTAGTCTGTAAGCTCTCGCAAGAAGGGCCCTCACTCCTTCTGTTTGAATAGTTAGTTTTTAATATTGAAGTACAAAGAATACTGCAGCACTCCGGGGTAAAGGTGAAAAAACTGTGGAAGTGGTTTATTCCATCAGAGTGCAAAAAGGCAACATTTCGGCTGCAGGCATGCAGCCTTTTTCAAGCCCAAGCGGCTTGAAAAAGGCTGCATGCCTGCAGCGGAAGCATTGCCTTTTTGCACCCTGATGGAATAAACCACTTCCACAGTTTTTTCACCTTTACCCCGGAGTACTGCAGTATTCTTTGTACTTCTATACCATCTGGAGTCCTGCGACCTTGGGACTCCTGCTGAATTGCAACCAACCCTTCATGCAACCTGGTGTGCTGCTACCTTCTGTGTTTTCTAGTTTTTAATATTGTTATGCCTGATACTTGTCTTTATTTGCATCCCCAAAATTGTAAGGTGCTGCGGAATCTCTTGGCACTATATAAATAAAATTATTATTATTATGGCATATCTATAGGGGTTGCAGTTATATAATTCATAAACATTCCCTGGCATCTGCCATGTGTCCAATATGAAGATACCTATATAATACAATAAACATGGGTACTCGGACGGTGGGGGATTTTTTTTTATTTGAGCCCAGGAGCATCAAATTAGACCTCTGCTGAAGCAGCCATCTATCTACTATTATAAACATTAGCCTTAAATAAGTTAGAAATGTGGGCTGGATGTCCAAAAATTGTTCAGTCCCATCATTGGTGTCTTGTAGTTCTTGCCTCCCTATAACACAGTGCCTCTATTGGAATGCAGGATGGCCTATCTCTTCCGCCAGAGGTCAACCCAGTAACCCTTCCCCCCCCCAGCCACCATCACCACCCCAAACTGACACACTCACAAGAAATAATAATAAAACCACTTGGCAGATTTATGTTGAGTAGGATGAACAGTAGACTCTTAGAACTCTATGATTCACGTCCTCCAGTGTGGGACTTTTTCCCCTCAATGCAAGTCTATGGGAGGGGGCGTCACGGCCGTCGCGCTCCCTCCCATAGACTTGCATTGAGGGGCATGGCCGTGATGTCACAAGGGGCGTAGCCGACCCCCACAGCGAGAAAACAGCGTTCAGAACATTTACTTCCGAACGCTGGCCAGTGGAGTACCCCTTTAACGAGAAATGCATAGACACCTGCAGTCTCCCTTGGAAATAGTAGCTATTATTACCCAAATTACAGTGACATAAATAACATAGAGACAGAGGGTGATTTTATTATAATGGATAATGGAAATATGAATTATTTATACCATATAAATATTATGGTGTTATTATGTAAACAATTTCTACGATATCATACTGTAGCTTTCAGAGGCACTTTACATAGAGTATTAGATAACCATATAAAGAGTAGTTATATAGAGTATTGGTTATAATGGAGTCACTCCGTGGTGCCATTTACCCCTGGCTGCCCTGGTCTATTTTCAGATCACTCCTGCTGCCAGAATAATTTTTTTAATAGCAATATATCAGAGAACTGCAGAATTAGCAAATCCCTAATATTTTCTGTCAAGGACCTCCAAACCGGACGCACCCTTTAAATGACCAGTACATAATGTTATTATGTAAAATGCTTTTACACTGAATGCTGATTGAACATAACATGCAACGCAATGCAAAACACATTGGAAGCTTCTGCCCTTCATTATCCTTTGGCATCAGAAATGCAAAGTAAGGCAACAATTACACTTTACTACCGGGAATGTTTTGAATATTTTATCAGCCGCAACACAGATGGTCAAGTCTGTAAATGTCCAGATCTGATTTCTTTTTTTGAACGCCACTCCAGAAATGTATTTCTTTTGTTTTCATAATACAAATTGCTTGAGAAACAGGCAAAACAAAAGCATTAAAAATAAAGAATGGGTAACATCATAAGCCAGAGAAGTGTTGACATCAGCAATGCTTCAAGGCTAATTGACCTCATGGTTATGATGCAAATAAGTAAACATACCTCCCTCGTACTGGAGAACAATGTATTAAGTTAATATGTTTCTTATGATGATTTTTTAACTAAATATTTAGGGAAAACCTAAGAATTTTTGTCTGTCCAAAGAGGACATGACTAACTAAATATCACACAACTCTTGTCCCAGTCTTCATCCTTTATTATTTTGGTGACATCAACAATGGCTCTACATAGTTGGTTCCAGTCATACATTTAGATATTCCTGCAGCATGGGCACAGAAGTAAAGTGGTATTTCCAATTTTAAAAGCTATTCCCTATTCACAGGATAGGGTATAAATAACTGGTCAGTTGGGGTCCAATGTTTCGGCAATGTTTGAAAGACCTGAAAGAGAATTAATGGAGTGCTGGTCATGCATATGCAGTGCTCTCTATGCATTCAGGGAGCAATTTTCATCTGCTCTGGTGACTGGTGATTGTCCTAGAGATAGGAGATAACTAGAGATTGTCCTAGAGATAGGAGGATGTAAATACCCCTTTAAGTTATAGCATATGAGCGTGGATATCAGACTTTCACTATAAGTCAATATTAGCAAAAGACTTTTTGGGTGGAAGGCCTTAATTGATCTCTACATCCATAAGGTTGGCAACATTATTTTTCGAGAAGTACAAAGTCCCCTTCAAGTATTTTCTTCAATACTGTATTCCCATATCCCATCAAGTATTGTGATGGTTTATCTATTGCTTCTTGTCCCAGTACTCCTCTCCCAGCTGCTGTAGTCTCAGGTGGCCGTGCAGTTGAGGGGTATCACTAAATGACTGAATCTTTGCATCATAGATCTAACCAGTATAATCTTTCATATTTTCTGGTACACTGCTACACAGGCATACACTAAAGTACTAGGATATGCAAAGGCTAATACTTTCTCTGAACTTCTATCACTGGTGGATCACATGTAAAGGATGCATGGGGTTTTGGTCTCATGACCTTCCCTCAGACAAGCTGGAAGCTGCTTGAATTTATACGTCACAACTAGTAGTGTGCCCTTCGGTAGGGAATAATAAAACCAGTTAGTCAAGCTGTAAAGGCCTTCCCCAGTAGAGATTTTTGTGTACGGTGCAAATTGCACTGTCAACATTAAAGGCTAACAGCATATTTAGAAGGGTTACATCAGTATTACTCCTCATAAAGAAACTATAATATTTATTACTGTAACTTCAATGCACTTTGCGGTAAGAAGCATATGCTATATGATTGTGTACAGGCAAATTCCAGTAAAGGTAATTTCTGCTTTCAAGTTTATCAAGTTTATCACGTGTCTGGACTAGGTCAATTACTCATACCAACATGGCGACATCCAACACACTATACCAAAGTGTACTCTGGGTTCAATTACTTCCTACAACTGTGTAGACCCCTACAAGGGGACATGCAGAGTTAGTCAGCCACAAAGCCACATCTGTTATTGTCATGACTGACGGGGTGGACAGGGAGAGTGAGCCCTAAGCTGTCCCTAGAAACACTCTCCCTGCCTACTTGCCCATCCGCCCTAAACGGCGGATCGACAACCATAATGCCAGTCCCTTCCTGTGCTAAAGTGCATTGGGCATAAAGGTACACAAATAATACTGAACATAGTTGGTAATAGGTCAGACACATAACAGGAAGAATAACCAAACCTTCAGATAAACCAGACAGGATATAAATATACAAACAGGGCAGCATATAGCGCACTAACATACAGTTCAGAAACCAGAATCAAGATAAACTGCAGATATGAATAAATGAACAAGACTAGGAGGTGCAGGGGAAGAACAGATGAACTGAATGTAAAATGCTAAACCGGTCAGGAAACAGAACACAGTTCACACTGGAAACACTGGACTGAGCAAACAGGAATATTACAAAACCAAACTCCAAAACAAGGAGGAATACGGATCAAGATAACAAATAGGAATATAACAAAACCACACTCCAAACATGGAGGAATACAGGTCAGGATACCAAACAGGAATAATACAAAACCAAACTCCAAATCATGGAGGAATACGGATCAGGACTCTAAACAGGAATATTAAATACAGAACACGGGTACAAGCAAGACTCACAGTGTGAACACAGGCTAAGATAACAAAGTTAAAGCAGAACGGACATCCATAATCCTAAAAAACAACAGATGTACTAAAAACCAAGCAGACTAAAATCTTTCCATGGTTAAAACTAAGATATATAACAAGATAAATACAAGGTGCAAGATAAACCAGACATGGTCAGAATAGTACACTAATCACCAGTTCCGAGTTACAAGAGAGCTTGGGTTTTAAAGACACACCCGAGCTGCAATAGGGTGAGAGCATTAACCCTTCCAACCCTGGGAAGAATAGCACAGAAAGTGCTCAGGCATAAAAACTAGTGTCTGAACAAACCCCCAAGACAGAGAAATATAAAAACACAAAAACAGACATTAAAGTTACACAAGAGACTTTGTTCAAGGGACTATTACTCCCAGCTAACCTAAACCTTACCTGAGTCTTAACACTTGCCCAATAATTTTTACTTTGTGACGCTCAGTGATATCAATGTGTGATGTTAAAATGTTTATCCAACACCACAAATGATAACACATTCAAGCATAATACTAAGGAAATATACAATAGAGAAAGGATCAACACGGGATCAAAACAGGGTTTATGTGTTGTCTGTGAACATGCAGTCAGGTTTTCCCAGGAGCTATACACACAAAACAGTAGGACATTTTTCATTCAGACTATTT
This sequence comes from Hyla sarda, assembly GCF_029499605.1. Taxonomy (NCBI): domain Eukaryota; kingdom Metazoa; phylum Chordata; class Amphibia; order Anura; family Hylidae; genus Hyla; species Hyla sarda. The sequence continues at coordinate 379,541,116 of NC_079190.1, read as the reverse complement.
TCAAACATGCATAGGGGACACCAAATGCTTTAGTTGCACAATTACACAAAAGAAAAGGTGCTAATGCCATCAAAATGAATGTAAATGTGTCCAGAGGTTCTCAGACTTGCAGAAAAAATATACTCTGTACTGAGATAGCTCCAGGATTTGTGGTAGGGAATCATAGGGAGACCAGTAAATGTACAAGAACACACAAGCATTTAATTTCAGAAACTACAGCAAATTACCCCACACTGTAGGATAACTGGAACTGATGAGATACAGGATGGCTCGGACAATGTGCAAGTAATGAACAAAAAACAACAGACAACAAATAACAGCAAAGCAATGTTTAAGAAAAAGTAAACTAACAAAATCAGGACCAGAAAACTAAACAGACAAAAACTTTCCCAAACCCCAGAGACAACTCCAATACCAAACTGTTCAATGAAAACACTAAAGGGGAATAAACAAACAAACACTTAGCACACGTGATGGTAGGAGACAATCCCTAACAAAATCAATATGACCAGCCCTGAAAACAAGCAAATGACTGAGGAATCCCCTTAAATCAGATTCAGCAATATCCCTAAAGCAAAAGCAAAAACATATGCCAGAAAGTAAATTTAAAAAAATGCATGAGCAAAAGGGATTTCTGCTGTAATATCCGTTTTTGTGTTTTTGCATTTTTTTTATTTTAGGCACTGTTCAGACATTTTATGTATGAACTGTTTTCTGTGCTATTCTCTCTGGCTAGGGAATAGTTAATGCTATTAGCCAAAGGGAACTCGGGCAGGGCTATTTAATCCCAAGCTCTGCTGAACTCTGTGCTGGTTATTAGTTTTACTTTTGCTATGTTTGTCTGTCTGAGTTTTCACCATGGTTGTTTCCTGTTATGATACAGATTTTAGCGTGCTTGATTTTAGTACATCTGTCGGTTTTTAGTATTGTGTATGTCCATTCTGCTTTTACCTTTTTTTTATCTTAGTCTTTGTTAACACTGTTAGTCTTGTGCTTGTACCTGTGCTCAGTATTTAGTATTCCTGTTTAGAATCCTGACCTGTATTCCTCCATGTTTTGGAGTTTGGCTTTTGTGGAGTCTGTTCAGATGCATCCTGTTCTCAGTCTAGTGTTCCGAGTATAATATTTCTGTTTCCTTCTAGGCCAGTATCTTGATCACACGGTGGAGTGTGCCTGCTGGCTAGTAGTCTATTTTGCTTTGGTATTGATGTCCCTTCATGTTTGGAGTGGGCAGTCTATTTAGTTCTTCGTTCAGTGTCCAGTGTGAACAGTGTTCTATGTTTTCTGACCTGTTTTGTGTTTTACATTCAGTTCATCTGTTCATCCCCTGAATCTCCTGATTTTTGCTGTATACTTATTCCATATCTAGTCTTGTTCATTTATTCATATCTGCCGTTAATCTTGATTCTGGTTTCTGAACTGTATGTTAGTACGCCTGGTTTATCTGGTTGTTTGGTTGTTTTTCCCATTACGTTTCTGACCTGTCCAAGACTATGTACAGTATTATTTGTGTACCTTACACCCATTGCACTTTAGCGCTAGGGACCAGCTCCAAGTTGTCGATCCACCGTTTAGGGTGGATGGGCAAGTAGGCAGGGAGTGTTTCTGGGGACAGCTTAGGGCTCACTCTCCCTGTCCACCCCCGGTCATGACATCTGCCATGCAAAACATAAAGTAGTGATCATGGCACTTCTAGACAGAAATCAGGTAATTACTACAGTCAACCTCATCCCAGCCTGAAACGCCTGTTCATGGACAATGATATATTGCTAAATAACTAAATAGGTTATTTAGTAAATGATGGTTAAGGTCAATTATTGGATCAAGGTGAACTGGTGGGTGGGAGATTGGCTGTTGATAACAGAGAAATGTTTTAGGTATATTTCCTTTAAAAAGAACTCCCACCATTTCAATCTTCAAAAAGACTTTGCTTTATTCTTTTTCGTCACATGGAATTGCACATGTTCGAAATAAAATGGATGTAAGATTTAATTTGTTAGATATAGAGACTTTTTCTAAGAAATCTAATCATATTTATGGGAAACAGCATTGTTTTCCTTGATAAATCTATTGCAGTTTTGAAGCTGCAAGACTTTGATAAATGATCCTCTACATGAATGTAACGGTTGAACTTTGTGATTCTGAATCATTTGCGGTAATACACTGGGTGATGAGAGAATATACAGTGAATCAGGGTCTGGTGAGCAGGTACAGCACATGCGGCTTGACATAAGTCACAATAAGAGTTGTGTCATGCACGCTCCGTAATTGTTTGCAGACTCCACCCTGATGCAAATGGGTTCAACTTTAGGTTGCCTTTCTCTTCCTCAAAGTTTCAAAGCATTGGTAAGATTTCAAAAATAGCCGAGAAAAGTCTTCACTACCTGCATCTTCTTAGAGATTTTGTTATAACCAATATATGGCAAAATTGATGACAAAAAAATAAATAGAATTTGTCCCTGATAGTAAAGAAGTATATCTTTTATGCACTTAACCTCTTTTTTAATTAATTTTATTGGACTACTAAATGTTTACTATTCCCCATAAAATTATAGATAATGAGATAGAGACTTCATACATAATCCCGACACCCAACTACCTTGAATGACATACAGTACTAACTTTTCATAAGTTTGACTGACAAGGGAAATGAAAAACCAGGAACAGATTTTGGGTAGATTTCCTATCAAAATATAACAGTTGAAATGGATAGTCAAAGGTATACTGTAGTTGAGTGATGGCAGTATGGTCTTCAATGCTCCAAATTGCTATTTAGGAATAATGGAAAATATGGCTGTATTTTTTAGATGTTAATTGGGTAATAACATCAGCTCAGACAGCTTGAGAAAACAATTTTTAAAAGAATGATACCTAGTGCCTTTCCTACAACTTTTTTTTCTGGCTAAACGCCACATTATGTAATTATTATTCTTTAATTCACATTAAATGGGCACTGTCAAAAGTTTAGATCGGTCAGGGTCTGGGTGTTCAGAACAAATTGAGGGAAGTGAGTCTTTTAAATTATCTGCCACATGAAATTGTGATGACTCACTAAATAAGTTCAAGGGGGGGGGGCTGGATATTTTTCTGGACAAATATGTTATAGGTTATGGATACTAGATTTATAGGGACAAAACGTTGATCCAGGGACTTGTTCTGATGCCATACTGGAGTCAAGAAGAAAGTTTTCCTCTGTCATAGGGTAAATGTCTCATTTTTTTCCCTCCTCTGGATCAACACAGTAGGGTTATAGGTTGAACTTAAAGGGGTAGTCCAGTGGTGAAAAACTTATCCCCTATCCTAAGGATAGGGGATAAGTTTGAGATTGCGGGGGGTCCGACCGCTGGGGCCCCCTGCGATCTCTCTGTACGGGACCCCGGCTCTCCGCCGAGATAGCGGGTGTCGACACGCCCCCTCAATACATCTCAATGGCAGAGCCGGAGATTGCCGAAGGCAGCGCTACGGCTCTGCCATAGAGTTGTATTGAGGGGGCGTGTCGGCCGCCACCTCGTGCGGAGGTCAACACGCCCCCTTCCCGCGGGCTGTCGGGGCTCCGTACAGGAGATCGCAGGGGGCCCCAGAGGTCGGACCCCCCGCGATCTGCAACTTATCCCCTATCCTTAGGATAGGGTATAAGTTGCTCACCACTGAGTCACCACTGGACTACTCCTTTAATGTACTCTTTTTTTCAGCCTTATGAACTATGTAACTATGTGACAAAGAGGGACTCGTAAAGTATGTCCAGGTCACGCATTCTAGTGATTGGGAGGGTGGATCTTGACAAAATAAATTGCCATTACTCAGTGTTTTTTTTTCAGTCTGTCCCTTTTAACAAAATTGTAAAAGCCTGTTTAACCATGCTATTCTATTATAACCTTTAATGACTTACGGAGAAAGGCAGTAAAATAACTTCACATAGCAGCAATATTCTACTGAATTCCATGCATTCTGCCCTGAGACTATGATCCAATTTCAGCCTTCAGAGATAACATTATGGTGGTCTAATGGAAGGTGTGTTTTGACTAAGTATGTAGCCCCTGAGAGCCTTATGCATTATACGCAAGGAAAACACATACTGTGCTAACAGAGAACATTTCCTGAGCTTTCTGCCTGGCTTTCAATCACTTACAGTGTATAAAATGCCAAATTTCCCTCGTAATAAAATAGTTCTGAGGATTGGGCTTCCCAATGCACTAAGCTGAGCTGTAGCTCTGCTAAACATCCATCAACTTCATTGAATGAGGCAGCTACTTTTCGCTTCTCTCGTTGTTAATATGGGCGAGTTGTCTGAAGACAATTGCCATGCCATAAATTGTATATACTGCGACATGGTTCAGAATCAAGCAATTTAGAAGTGACAAATCGTGTCCTTCTATAGGACTTATGAACAAATTCTATTGGGAAATTATTCTATATTTCCAGTGTGGTTAAAGTAAAAAATTAAGATTTTCATGCTTGCTCTCTATCGAAAAAAATAATATGTATTTCTTTGAAGTAAACAATATGAAGAGAATTTATCCGACACAAGGGAATACCAATTACACTCTTACTATGGAAATATCTGCGCCTAGTTGGGACATTCAGATATATTTAATGTTGTTAGAATTGTAGTCTGGTTGGAGGCCCCCTAGATGGCTGTTATCCAGAATGTTTAATCTGATGCCTAGACACTTCACAGTCCAGTGAAACAGTGAAGCTCTTATTCCCATTACAACACAGAGACAGACTGTTCAGCACACCAACCCATAGGGGGGACAAACATTGTTCTCATAACTCTTTACTATTCTTAACATTGGTCAACTCAAGAATAAACATAAGGAAACTTTTAGCAAACATTTAAGACCTGAAATTGACTACAAACAGAAACATTGCATGTCATCGAACAGATGTGAGAAATTTTATGGAAAATCCCCTTTTTTTAGATGGATCTCCCAACAATTAGCAGATTACAGACTGTCCTACTGCTGGGACTGCAGCAAACAGCTGTATTGTTTGGGGAACCTGGCCGCAAATGCTCAATCCTCGTGTACGGCCACCACAAGAGCCTTATACCATGCTCATCGAAATCTTTAAATTTTCCAAGTAATGCATGTATAAAGCCAGGGGTCCACTCCCACTGTTGTCTTGCTCATTCTGACAGTGCTTCTGCTGAGCTACCTTCTCTATATGCAGCCTTGTCTCTGCTTCCTTCCACTGCCATATTCCTCCTTGTTCCTGTGTTCATTCACTTTCTAGGCCTGCCCATAGGGTGCACACTCACTCCTTTCCTACTCCTTCCCAGACATGGGAAAAATCCTAACTACATCAGCAGATAGAAGAGACAACTCCTCCTTGCCCACCTCACCTAAGTTGCAATTAGTATTCTAGTAAAAGTGTTTCTGTGGATGCATTTCCAATAGAGTGTCTGACCCCAGCTTGCTTCCTTAAATGGGCACTGTCAGATTGAAAAACGTTTTGCATGTTGTACATCTTGGCAAAACATTAACCTTTTTAACTCCTTGGGGACGGAGCCCATTATGACCCTAGGGACGGGGAGCACTTTTTTGCAATTCTGACCACTGTCACTTTAAGCATTAATAACTCTGGGATGCTTTAACTTTTCATTCTGATTCCAAGATTTTTTTTTTCATGACATATTCTACTTCATGTTAGTGGTAAATTTTTGTCGATACTTGCATCATTTCTTGGTGAAAAATTCCCAAATTTCATGAAAAATTAGAAAATTTAGCATTTTTTCTAACTTTGAAGCTCTCTGCTTGTAAGGAGAACAGACATTCCAAATAAATGATATATTGATTCACAAATAAAATATGTCTACTTTATGTTTGCATCATAAAGTTGACATGTTTTTACTTTTGGAAGACATCAGAGGGCTTCAAAGTATAGCAGCAATTTTCCAATTTTTCACAAAATTTTCAAAATCTGAATTTTTAAGGGACCAGTTCAGTTTTAAAGTGGATTTGAAGGGCCTTCATATTAGAAATACCCCATAAATGACCTCATTATAAAAACTGTACCCCTCAAAGTATTCAAAATGACATTCAGAAAGTTTGTTTACCCTTTAGGTGTTTCACAGGAATAGCAGCAAAGTAAAGGAGAAAATTCTAAATCTTCATTTTTTTACACACGCATGTTCTCGTACACCCAGTTTTGAATTTTTACAAGGGGTATTAGGAGAAAAAGCCCCCCAAAATTTGTAACCCAATTTCTCTCGAGTAAGGAAATACCTCATATGTGTATGTCAAGTGTTCGGTGGGCGCAGTAGAGGGCTCAGAAGGGAAGGAGCGACAGTCGGATTTTGGAGAGTGAATTTTGCTGAAATGGTTTTGGGGGGGCATGTAACAATTAGGAAGCCCCTATGGTGCCAGAACAGCAAAAAACTCCCACATGGCATACTATTTTGGAAACTACACCCCTCAAGGCACACAGGTGTTTGACGACTTTTCGTTAAAGTCGGATGTGTAAATGAAAAAAAAAATTTTCACTAAAGTGCAGTTTTTCCCCCCAAATTTTTCATTTTTACAAAGGGTAAAATGCCCCCCAAAATGTGTAGTGCAATTTCTCCCGAGTACAGAAATACCCCATATGTGGCCCTAAACTGTTGTCTTGAAATACGACAGGGCTCTGAAGTGAGAGAGCGCCATGCGCATTTGAGGCCTGAATAAGGAATTTGCAATAGGGGCGGACCCGGTTACCTACAGTAAAACCCTACAGCAGTGTTTCCCAAGCAGGGTGCCTCCAGCTGTTGCAAGACTCCCAGCCTGCCAGGACAGTCTATGGCTGTCCGGCAATACAGTAACCCCCCGACATGCGATGGCCCCGACATATAATAAAATCGACATACGATGGCCTCTCAGAGGCCATTGCATGTCGATGTCAGCATCGACATACGATGCTTTTATATTTCGGGGCCATCACATTAACTGCTATCCGACAGCGCAAAATTCTTAAGCTGCTGTCGGAAAGCAGTTTAAGCATCCCGGGCAGGTTCGCTTACCTATTCTCGCTGCTCCGGGTCAACTTCGCGATCCTCCGGCGTCTTCCGCATCTTCTCCAGGGTCCAGGCCTCGCTTTCCGGCGTCGTTATTACGTCACTACGCATGCCGCGCCGACGCAGCAGCGTAATAACGTCACCAGAAAGCAAGGCCCGGACCCTGCAGAAGATGTGGAAGAAGCCGGAGGATCGCGAAGAAGACACCGGAGCAGCGGGACAGCATCGGGAGCCCCTGGGACAGCATCGGGAGCGGTGAGGACACGGTGCGGAGCGGCGGGGACAGGTGAGTATAGCTTCCTATACTTTACATTGCACGGATCCCTCAACATACGATGGATTCGACAAACGATGGGTCGTTTGGAACGAATTACCATCGTATGTTGAGGGACCACTGTACTGGGAGTTGTGGTTTTGCAACAGCTGGAGGCTCTGTTTAGGAAACACTGCCGACGTTTTTCATTTTTATTGGGGGGGGACGTGTAAGGGGGTGTATATGTAGTGTTTTACTTTTTATTATTTGTTAGTGTAGTGTAGTGTTTTTAGGGTACATTCACACAGGCGGGGATTCACAGTAAATTTTCCGCTGGGAGTTTGAGCTGCGGCGGAAAATTTGCCGCAGCTCAAACTTGTGGAAGGAAACCCACTGTAAACCTCCGCCCGTGTGAATGTACCCTGTACATTCACATGGGGGGGGGGGACACCCCAATCCTTCAGCTGTGGCAAAATGACAACTCCCAGAATGCACTGACAGACCGTACATGCTGGGAGTTGTAGTTTTAAAACAGCTGTAGGCACACTGGTGGGGAACCACTGAGTTAGAAAACAGACTCTAGCTCAGTGATTCCAACCCATGTGCCTCCAGCTGTTGAAAATTACAACTCCCAGTGCATTCTGGGAGTTGTGGTTTTGCAACAGCTGGAGGCACATGGGTTGGAAACACTGAGTTAGGAAACAGACTCTAGCTCAGTGTTTCCCAACCAGTGTGCTTACAGCTGTTGCAAAACTACAATTCCCAGCATGGCCAGACAGTCAGGGATGCTGGGCGTGTAGTTCTGCAATATCTGGCCCTTCATATATTGCAGAACTACAACTCCCAGCATGCCTGGACGGTCTGGGCATGCTTGGTGTTGTAGTTATGCAACAACTGGGGAAAAACAGTTTGGAGACTGCTAAGTAGTGGTCTCCAAACTGTGGCCCTCTAGATGCTGGGAGTTGTAGTTCTGCAACATATGAAGGGCCAGATATTGCAGAACTACACGCCCAGCATCCCTGACTGTCTGGCCATGCTGGGAGTTGTAGTTTTGCAACATCTGGAGGGCTGCAGTTTGGAGACAACCTTATAGTGGTCTCCGAACTGTGCCACTTCAGATGCTACAAAACTACAATTCCCAGCATGCCCAGACAGTCAGTGCATGCTGAAAGTTGTAGTTTTGCAACATCTGGAGGACCACAGCTTAGAGACCACTATACAGTGGTCTCCAAACTGTGACCCCCCAGATGTTGCAAAACTACAACTCCCAGCATGCCCAGGCAGCCTTTGGCTGTGTGGGCATGCTGGGAGTTGTAGTTTTGCAGCTTTTAGAAGGCCACAGAGAAGATCACTGTCACGATGCCGGCTGGCAGGTAGTGGATCCTCTGTGCCAGAGAGGGATTGGCGTGGACCGTGCTAGAGGATCGGTTCTAAGTCACTACTGGTTTTCACCAGAGCCCGCCGCAAAGCGGGATGGTCTTGCTGCGGCGGTAGTGACCAGGTCGTATCCCCTAGCAACGGCTCAACCTCTCTGGCTGCTGAAGATAGGCGCGGTACAAGGGAGTAGACAGAAGCAAGGTCGGACGTAGCAGAAGGTCGGGGCAGGCAGCAAGGATCGTAGTCAGGGGCAACGGCAGGAGGTCTGGAACACAGGCTAGGAACACACAAGGAAACGCTTTCACTGGCACTAAGGCAACAAGATCCGGCGAGGGAGTGAAGGGGAAGTGAGGTGATATAGGGAAGTGCACAGGTGTAAACACTAATTGGAACCACTGCGCCAATCAGCGGCGCAGTGGCCCTTTAAATCGCAAAGACCCGGCGCGCGCGCGCCCTAGGGAGCGGGGCCGCGCGCGCCGGGACAGAACTGACGGAGAGCGAGTCAGGTACGGGAGCCGGGGTGCGCATCGCGAGCGGGCGCTACCCGCATCGCGAATCGCATCCCGGCCAGAGGCGGTATCGCAGCGCCCCGGGTCCGTGGAACCGACCGGAGCGCTGCAGTGAGAGGAGTGTAGCGAGCGCTCCGGGGAGGAGCGGGGACCCGGAGCGCTCGGCGTAACAGTACCCCCCCCCTTGGGTCTCCCCCTCTTCTTGGAGCCTGAGAACCTGAGGACCAGACTTTTGTCCAGGATATTGTCCTCAGGTTCCCAGGACCTCTCTTCTGGACCACAACCCTCCCAATCCACTAAAAAGAAGGTTTTCCCTCTGACCTTTTTGGATGCTAAAATCTCTTTGACGGAGAAGATGTCCGAGGAGCCGGAGACAGGAGTGGGGGGAACAGATTTGGGAGAGAAACGGTTAATGATAAGTGGTTTAAGAAGAGAAACATGAAAGGCATTAGGAATACGAAGAGAAGGAGGAAGAAGAAGTTTGTAAGAGACAGGATTAACCTGGCGCAAAATCTTGAAAGGACCAAGATAGCGTGGTCCCAACTTATAGCTAGGGACACGGAAGCGGACATATTTGGCGGAGAGCCATACCTTGTCTCCAGGGGAAAAGATGGGAGGAGCTCTTCTTTTCTTATCCGCGAATCTCTTCATGCGTGAAGAAGCCTGTAAGAGAGAATTTTGGGTCTCTCTCCATATGATGGAAAGATCACGAGAAATTTCATCCACAGCGGGCAGACCAGAGGGCAAGGGGGTAGGGAGGGGGGGAAGAGGGTGACGGCCGTACACCACGAAAAACGGGGATTTGGAGGAAGATTCAGAGATTCTGAAATTATACGAGAATTCGGCCCAAGGTAGAAGATCTGCCCAGTCATCCTGGCGGGAGGAAACAAAATGTCGTAAATAGTCACCCAAGATCTGGTTAATTCTTTCTACTTGTCCATTGGATTGAGGATGGTATGCAGAAGAAAAATTTAATTTAATCTTGAGTTGTTTACAGAGAGCCCTCCAGAATTTAGACACAAATTGGACGCCTCTATCCGAGACGATCTGCGTAGGCAACCCGTGAAGACGAAAAATGTGTACAAAAAATTGTTTAGCCAACTGAGGCGCTGAAGGAAGACCAGGAAGAGGGATGAAATGTGCCATTTTGGAGAATCGATCAACGACCACCCAAATAACAGTGTTGCCATGGGATGGGGGTAAGTCAGTAATAAAATCCATACCAATCAGAGACCAAGGTTGTTCGGGAACAGGCAGAGGAAGAAGAAAACCAGCGGGCTTCTGGCGAGGAGTCTTATCCCGGGCACAGATAGTGCAGGCTCGCACAAAGTCCACCACATCAGTCTCTAGAGTCGGCCACCAATAGAAGCGAGAGATGAGTTGCACAGATTTCTTGATGCCCGCATGACCTGCGAGATGGGAGGAGTGACCCCATTTGAGGATTCCGAGGCGTTGGCGTGGAGAAACAAAGGTCTTTCCTGGAGGAGTTTGCCTGATGGAGGCTGGAGAAGTGGAAATCAGGCAGTCAGGAGGAATGATGTGTTGAGGAGAGAGTTCAATTTCAGAAGCATCTGAGGAACGAGAGAGAGCATCGGCCCTAATGTTCTTATCAGCAGGCCGAAAGTGAATTTCAAAATTAAATCGGGCAAAGAACAGAGACCACCTGGCCTGACGAGGATTCAGCCGTTGGGCAGACTCGAGGTATGAGAGGTTCTTGTGATCGGTGTAAATAATAACTGGAAATCTTGATCCCTCCAGCAGATGCCTCCATTCCTCAAGTGCTAATTTAATGGCTAGAAGCTCTCGATCCCCGATGGAGTAGTTCCTCTCCGCCGGAGAGAAGGTCCTAGAAAAAAAACCACAAGTAACAGCATGCCCGGAAGAGTTTTTTTGTAGAAGGACAGCTCCAGCTCCCACTGAGGAGGCATCAACCTCCAATAGGAAGGGTTTAGATGGGTCAGGTCTGGAGAGCACGGGAGCCGAAGAGAAGGCAGACTTGAGTCGTTTAAAGGCGTCTTCCGCTTGAGGAGGCCAAGACTTGGGATCGGCATTTTTTTTGGTTAAAGCCACAATAGGAGCCACAATGGTAGAAAAATGTGGAATAAATTGCCTGTAATAATTGGCGAACCCCAAAAAGCGTTGGATGGCACGGAGTCCGGAGGGGCGTGGCCAATCTAAGACGGCAGAGAGTTTATCTGGATCCATTTGTAGTCCCTGGCCAGAGACCAAGTATCCTAGAAAAGGAAGAGATTGGCATTCAAACAGACATTTCTCAATTTTAGCATAGAGTTGATTGTCACGAAGTCTCTGAAGAACCATACGGACATGCTGGCGGTGTTCTTCTAGATTGGCCGAAAAAATTAGGATATCATCAAGATATACAACAACACAGGAGTATAACAGATCACGAAAAATTTCATTAACAAAGTCTTGGAAGACAGCAGGGGCGTTGCACAAGCCAAAGGGCATGACCAGATACTCAAAGTGTCCATCTCTGGTGTTAAATGCTGTTTTCCACTCATCCCCCTCTCTGATGCGGATGAGGTTATAGGCGCCTCTTAAGTCCAATTTAGTAAAGATGTGGGCACCTTGGAGGCGATCAAAGAGTTCAGAGATGAGGGGTAAGGGGTAGCGGTTCTTAACCGTGATTTTATTAAGTCCGCGATAGTCAATGCAAGGACGTAGAGAGCCATCTTTTTTGGACACAAAGAAAAATCCGGCTCCGGCAGGAGAGGAGGATTTACGGATAAAGCCCTTTTTTAGATTCTCCTGGACGTATTCAGACATGGCAAGAGTCTCTGGGGCAGAGAGAGGATAAATTCTGCCCCGGGGTGGAGTAGTGCCCGGGAGGAGGTCGATAGGACAATCATAAGGCCTGTGAGGAGGTAGAGTCTCCGCTTGTTTTTTGCAGAAAACATCCGCGAAGTCCATATAGGCCTTAGGGAGACCGGTTACTGGAGGAAGCACAGAGTTACGGCAAGGGTTACTGGGAACCGGTTTTAGACAGTCCTTGGAACAAGAGGGCCCCCAACTCTTGATCTCCCCAGTGGACCAATCCAGGGTTGGGGAATGAAGTTGAAGCCAGGGAAGTCCAAGGAGAATCTCCGAGGTGCAATTGGGGAGGACCAAAAGTTCAATCCTCTCGTGATGAGATCCGATGCTCATTAAAAGGGGCTCCGTGCGGAAACGTATGGAACAGTCCAATCTTTCATTGTTTATACAATTGATGTAAAGGGGTCTGGTGAGACTGGTCACTGGGATGTTGAACCTGTTGACGAGAGAGGCCAAAATAAAATTTCCTGCAGATCCAGAGTCCAAGAAGGCCACAGAAGAGAAGGAGAAGGCAGAGGCAGACATCCGCACAGGCACAGTAAGACGTGGAGAAGCAGAGTGGACATCAAGAATTGTCTCAGCTTTGTGCGGAGTCAGGGTACGTCTTTCCAGGCGGGGAGGGCGGATAGGACAATCCCTCAGGAAGTGTTCGGTACTAGCACAGTACAGGCAGAGGTTCTCCATGCGGCGTCGTGTCCTCTCTTGAGATGTCAGGCGAGACCGGTCGACCTGCATAGCCTCCACGGCGGGAGGCACAGGAACAGATTGCAGGGAACCAGAGGAGAGAGGAGCCGAGGAGAAGAAACGCCTCGTGCGAACAGAGTCCATATCTTGGCGGAGCTCCTGACGCCTTTCGGAAAAACGCATATCAATGCGAGTGGCTAGGTGAATAAGTTCATGAAGATTAGCAGGCATTTCTCGTGCGGCCAGAACATCTTTAATGTTGCTGGATAGGCCTTTTTTAAAGGTCGCGCAGAGGGCCTCATTGTTCCAGGATAATTCAGAAGCAAGAGTACGGAATTGTACGGCATACTCGCCAACGGAAGAATTACCCTGGACCAGGTTCAACAGGGCAGTCTCAGCAGAAGAGGCTCGGGCAGGTTCCTCAAAGACACTTCGAATTTCCGAGAAGAAGGAGTGTACAGAGGCAGTGACGGGGTCATTGCGGTCCCAGAGCGGTGTGGCCCAAGCCAGGGCTTTTCCAGACAGCAGGCTGACTACGAAAGCCACCTTAGACCTTTCAGTGGGGAACTGGTCCGACATCATCTCCAAGTGTAATGAACATTGGGAAAGGAAGCCACGGCAAAACTTAGAGTCCCCATCAAATTTATCCGGCAAGGATAGTCGTAGTCCAGAAGCGGCCACTCGCTGCGGAGGAGGTACAGGAGCTGGCGGAGGAGATGGTTGCTGGAGCTGTGGTAGTAACTGTTGTAGCATAACAGTCAGTTGAGACAGCTGTTGGCCTTGTTGCGCAATCTGTTGTGACTGCTGGGCGACCACCGTGGTGAGGTCAGCGACAACTGGCAGAGGAACTTCAGCGGGATCCATGGCCGGATCTACTGTCACGATGCCGGCTGGCAGGTAGTGGATCCTCTGTGCCAGAGAGGGATTGGCGTGGACCGTGCTAGAGGATCGGTTCTAAGTCACTACTGGTTTTCACCAGAGCCCGCCGCAAAGCGGGATGGTCTTGCTGCGGCGGTAGTGACCAGGTCGTATCCCCTAGCAACGGCTCAACCTCTCTGGCTGCTGAAGATAGGCGCGGTACAAGGGAGTAGACAGAAGCAAGGTCGGACGTAGCAGAAGGTCGGGGCAGGCAGCAAGGATCGTAGTCAGGGGCAACGGCAGGAGGTCTGGAACACAGGCTAGGAACACACAAGGAAACGCTTTCACTGGCACTAAGGCAACAAGATCCGGCGAGGGAGTGAAGGGGAAGTGAGGTGATATAGGGAAGTGCACAGGTGTAAACACTAATTGGAACCACTGCGCCAATCAGCGGCGCAGTGGCCCTTTAAATCGCAAAGACCCGGCGCGCGCGCGCCCTAGGGAGCGGGGCCGCGCGCGCCGGGACAGAACTGACGGAGAGCGAGTCAGGTACGGGAGCCGGGGTGCGCATCGCGAGCGGGCGCTACCCGCATCGCGAATCGCATCCCGGCCAGAGGCGGTATCGCAGCGCCCCGGGTCCGTGGAACCGACCGGAGCGCTGCAGTGAGAGGAGTGTAGCGAGCGCTCCGGGGAGGAGCGGGGACCCGGAGCGCTCGGCGTAACAATCACTTGCCACGATCTTCACTGCAGCCTTCTCCGCCGCACTTTCAGGCCGCTCCAACTGCCGTCGCCGCTGCCGCTGGTCCAGGATGCCTCCACCGGTCCGGGTAAGCCGGACCATGCTTCCCCCTCGCCAGACATATTCCCCCGCTCTGCACCGACTTCCGATCGGTGGGCAGAGCGGGGGAAAATGAACACAAACCCCCCGCCCCCCTCCTGCCATTGGTGGTCAGCCTGACTGATAGGAGGGATAGGAGGGGGTGGCAACACTGCCACCTCGCTCCTATGCTTTAAGATGGTCGGAGCTGTCTCTGACAGCTCCGATCATGCTTATTTTCCAGGAGATCGGGTCACCAGTGAATCTGAATTGACCAACGATTTGCCGTGATTGCTGACATGGGGGGTCTCAGGACCCCCCTAGGCATTGTCACGGGATGCCTGCTGATAGATATTAGCAGTCATCCCGGTCCGATTACCGCCCGGCGAGCGGTGGTGATCGGAAATGCGGAGGGCATATGGATACGCCCTCCGTCCTTAAGTGACGGGACGCGAGGGCGTATGCATACGCCCTCCATCCCCAAGGAGTTAATATACTTCCTAATAAAGTTTTATTTCCTTTTATAGAAATGATGGCTCATAAAAAATACCCCATGCCAGCCAGAACACAGTCCTGTCTGGCTGCAGCATCATCTTTCTCAAAGCTAAAGCACTGGAATTTCCAGTGAAGTAAAGGCAGGACAAGCACTCCTCTGTGCTCACTCCTGTCCTATCAGACTTAAGCAGAGAAGTGGGAGTTACAGAGCAGCCTGCAGTGATTGGATGAAGAGACGCAGCACTCAGGGAGGAAGAGGAGTCATGCAGAGTGAGGACAAGCTCCCTCCAAAGCACAGAATGACAAGCCAAGTGAGCAACATATGGAAGCATAGGTGCTAGATACATACAAATTATATGTACATGATCAGGATAAGGTACTGAGTAAATACGGTATATAACATTTTTGCAGGATATGACAGGTATGCTTTAACGCCATCCCTGTCTGCTGCCTAGCCACACCAGTTAGTTGGCAAAGCATATCCACACTGACTGATTGTTACAGCATGGGTATGCTATTTCCTCACGACCCAAGTGAAGTGGCTATTCACTCTGGCTTGCTGAATGAGGACCCCTTCTGTTAATTTAGAAATCCTCAATAGTGTATTTGAAGATGGCCCCTTTAAATTCAAACTAAATAGAATCTGAACTTAACTTCTAGCAATTCCCTTACATGTTAGTAAAGTAATACACTAAATCATAACCAGGTTGTATTTATTCCTCTTTGCGTAAAACGTATTTCATTGCCCTGAGTCTGCCTACTTCACAACTAGGGCTAGTTGGCATACCAGTGAAGCTTCTCCATCATTCTAACAGAGCTAGTCTATGTTATCTATCCTAAATTAAACTTATTCAGGTTCCAAACTTTTAAAGCACATAAATGAATCCCAGCATATAGACTGGGAAACACAATCATCCCTCTATACAGCATATGGATAACAATTTCCTACATCCCTAACCACATATTCCCTAGACAGCTTAACTCTCAGCTCTTCACAGCATAAATCTAAGTTAAATATGTCTGATCATGCAGAGCAAATGAGGATATAGTGAAGTATCCAAGTCATTTTAACAGAACTAATTCTTATCTTTTCCCTTAGTTGATCAAATAAACTAGAGAACAGGATGTGTACCTGGGGGAACAACTGGGCTATAAATACAGATACAGATGTTGCAGCTGCCAGGAAGTTATGGTCCAATTTCACTTTGCAGAGGCATGCCTTGTTATTTCAATCAAATAGAGGCAAAATTCTAGCAATAATCTTAAATTTCTACAGCTGTAGTTCTTGATAAGATTAGCTCTAATAATACGTTGCAGTAGGGTCTACCCCCACCTCTAACAACTCAGGCTACAGACAATAGTCTGGTTTGCAATGGGAGTTCTGACTTTTTCATACTTGAGGGCATTTTACAGTCATGATATTACAATGTTGATAATATCTAATATTGTCTGTAGAAGAGCTTAGCTACAGTTCAAAAGTTGTCACCATAACTCTTTCGGACCCCACCACAATGCTAGTGTCTGATCACACATTACCTAGCAAAGGGTGTCCATGGTCCAGGTTGACCAGTCCCCATCCTGTGACACCAGAGACAAGGGCTTCAACAGGGAAGGCTTCAGTGTCCTCGGTAAGGTACATTCTTAGCGAAAAGCTATACTTATCCTCTATCCACAGAAAAGGAGATAAATGTATTATTACTATGGGCTCCACCACTGCGACCCCCACAGCCACTAGAACCTTCAGTTCTTCTTATTGCACAATCTCCTTATTCCCTAAGAAATGAATGAAATGGCAATGTTCATGTGCGACCACCATTCCATTCAAACTCCACCTCACAGTGGTTACGCAGGGTGAAAGAACATGGTCTTGAGACCTACATTTTAGTGTTTGTTAAGAGTCCTTCCCCTTCAGTTATCCTACAGTTTTATTACTATGGATAGGTTATAGTTGTTGTGTTTTTTTATATAACCCCGTGTGTCCTGTTTCAACTTACAGACATAAATGCCAATGTAATCTTTTCACATGGATCTCAGGGCAGTTTTACAAACAGCATTTCTTGGGGGGCTGGGCTAGAACATTGGCAGAGATCATTAAAAGATGTCTAATAGAAAATCTGCGTTCCGTTGTCAGATTTATCACGGTATATCCTATTTCATGATATTTAAACTGTGCATTCCAAGTTCATACCAATTATTAATTATCCAAAAATTTGACACATTTTTGGCTCAAATAGGTCATGCCTCCTTTAGTTAAGCCATTTCTTGATAAGGTGAAAAAGTATCAAAATCATGTCTTAAATGTATAATATATGTGACACAAGTAATGTAAACCTGTTGTTTTGTGCAAATGACACCATCATTCTACCACAATTGCCATAGTAAGCCTGCCCCAATGTATTTAGGGCTGGTGACAAGAAACTGTTTCTAGTATGAAGATTTTTCTGCCCGACTTGTGCAACAGCAGAAATCATTCCTCTGCCCATGTACCAAAAGGATCCAAGCAGTGGGACTTGCTTACTGAGCATCTGTGAGCACCAGCATTGGACACTGGAGAGGGCATCAAATGATCAGCAGAGGGCACCATAACAAGATGTGATTGATATGTTTGTCAGCAGAGGTGTAACTTGTACATTATGTAAAATCTGTAATAGGGCCCCATGTCTACCATGTGCCTATAATCATACTGGTATCTTCTTAGGGCAGAGGGGCCTCCTCCAGGGCTCCGGTGTAAGGTTAAAGGCATAATACCGTGCTGACAACTTATCCCCTATCTAAAGGATAGGGGATAAGTTGCCTGATCGTGCCGGGTTCTGCCGCTGCGGACCCCCGTGATCTCACATGCAGCATCCCGCTCTCATCAGGCCCCAGAGCGAACATCGCTCCGGGTCTGATGACTGCCGATCACGGGGCCAGAGTATCATGATGTCACGGCTCCGCCCCCATGTGACATCACGCTCCGCCCCTCAATGTAAGTCTATGGCACGGGGCGAGACAGCTGTCTCACCCCTGCCATAGACTTGCATTGAGGGGCGGAGCGTGATGTCTCACGGGGGTGGAGCCATGACGTCACAATCCCCAACCCCGTCATCATCATCCGGGGCCTGATGAGAGCGGGGTGCTGCGTGCGAGATCGCGGGGGTCCCCAGCCGTGGGACCCCGCGCGATCAGGCAACTTATCCCCTATCCTTTAGATAGGGGATAAGTTGTCAGCATGGTAGTACCCCTTTAACCTTTGCACCCCTATCCTTATGGCCCTATTTTAAAGATTCAGTGAAACCTCTATGAGGCAACCAAAAAATGGGAGGGCGCTATGCAAAATGTAATGGGGATCTGAAAACCTGTCATGAAAAATGTAGTCTAGATAAGAGAGATAGGAGGGTGGTCTTCACAAAAAAGCAGTCTAGGTTTCACTGAAGCTACAGTTCACATTAAGACCACATTTACCCTGTGACAATAGTACAGCAAACAGTACTACTGCACAGAGGAAAGAAAACATGTCAGAAAGCACATCATACAGATGGTGGTATTTATTATACTATATAATACTTATTTAGGATAAGAGAGCTTAGAAATGAACTAGACCTTTAAATTATTTAAACCTATAGCCAACATACTCAAAGTGCTTTCCAAAGCATTCTGTCTACGTCTGTTCATATAATAGGGACTTGCTAATTTCTGCCAATGTAAATGAAACATTATGACCGATGGATTTAAATGGCTGTTTTTCCTGTGTAGTTTCAACGGAAACAGTATGTACCAAATGTCACCCTATCTTTCAAATGCATTTCCATATTCAATATTCCCTGGAATAGGGTGTCAGTAAGAAAAATCCTTACGTTGGAATTAGAATGAAAATACCTTTGGCATAAATGAATAAGCTGCGCTATATTCCTGTGCGGGCTGTCACAAATCACAACTGCATAAAATCATAAAAAACTGAGGAAAAAGACATCTGGTGTTGCTACTTGGAAACGTTTGTACGCAGTGTAAATGCAGGCATGTGAGGATATTCTGGCACTACATGAATGTGACAATAACATCAGTTGCTCTTCTAGCACCTAAAGATTGACTACAGTATTTGGTGGGAATAAAACAATGGCTCTCATTTATCAAAAAAGTCGGGTTGTTTTTTTTTGGGGGGGGCTTTTAACCTGACCATCTTTTTCCCTATCAATTTATTATTGTGTCGCACATTTTGTCGCAATCGGGTTTATTTGTCATTTCAGGTAGAAGAAACAGACATGGTCGCACATCTACAATCTTGTATAATGATCTGATTGCTTCTCAGCATAATATCAAAAACTAACAGGTAGTTAGTATACATTTTTGATCAAAAAGTACAAGCCCACTCGCCACGTCAAGGCCACCTATTTAGAGTGGGTCCCTAACGTCCCTAGCATAAAATGGCGTAGCACTGGGCGGCGACCACCACCACCGCGACACCAGTGCCCACGGGGGGAACAACCCACTGGCAGAGCGGCCCCAATGCCACTCAAACCAGTCTATGGGTCACACCTCCCCCCAGCCACGGCAGCAACGGACGCTGCACAGCACCACACCAGTGTGAACAAGGTGTTATGGCTCACTTACCAAGCTCTCCCAGTCAGACTAGGAGGCTGCTAGGAAAGAAATGGCCCTTGTGTAGCTAACTACTACTTATATAGGGTTGGGCTGAGGGGGTGGGGAAGAGTGCAGCACGTGTTCAAAAAAAAGGAGGATAGAAAACACAATGGGGGAGATTTATTAAAACCTGTCCAGAGGAAGAGATGCTGAGTTGCCCATAGCAACCAATCAGATTGCTTCTTTAATTTTTCAGAGACCTTTTCAAAAATGAAAGAAGTGATCTGATTGGTTGCTATGGGCAACTCAGCAACTTTTCCTCTGGACAGGTTTTGATAAATCTCCCCCAATGTGAATTCAGGTAGAAGAAACAGGCATGGTCGCACATCTACAATCTTGTATAATGATCTGATGGCTTCTCAGCATAATATCAAAAACGAACAGGTTGTTAGTATACATAGGTGGCCTTGACGTGGCGAGTGGGCTTTGTACTTTTTGATCAAAACGTATATACTAACAACCTGTTAGTTTTTGAAATTATGCTGAGAAGCAATTAGATCATTGTGCAAGATTGTAGATGTGCGACCATGTCTGTCTTCTACCTGAATTCACATTGGGTTTATTTGTCGCAGGAGGGTTTTTGTGTCGCAACTAGTAAACAATGAACAAGTGAACAATTGTGGAAAGAACTTTTGGAATTTTTAAAAGTAGATTCCGGTGTCTAGATGTGAGTGGAGGAGCACTGCTATATAAGCCAAAGACAGTATGCTAAATAATAATAGCTTGTGCAATACTCCATAACATTGCTAACAAGCACAACATCGAAACACCATCAGCAGATGACCTTCGGGAGGAGATTCAAGTTAATTTGGATGCAAACATCCCATCAGACAATGGCGGACAGCAAGTTCGTGAAGAAATTACAAATTTATTTTTAAAGTTTAGTCAATAATGGATAAGGAGTATTGACAATAGAGCAGGTATTGCAAAATTTCGTTTAATATTTAGTATCGGAAGGTTCCGAATTTATTAGTAAAATATATCTAAGTTGGCGAAATGCATTATTTAGTTAAAAAATAAAACAAAAAAGTGTTGGTTAACAGTAAAATGTCTTATTTATTTCAATTATTTATTTCAACTACAAAAATGATGAAGATTCCAAAATTAGGGAAATGGCAAACACTTTTTCCCACTGCTTGAAGCAGTGGGGAAAAAAAGGACACTGAAACCCTAAAATTCGGGTCGGGTTTCTTAATAAATCAGTGGGAAACCAGGGTTTTGGTCGGGAAGCGTCCTTTTTTAGGCTTTCAAAATCCCCAAGTTGGGTTCGTAGGAAAGATTTGTCGCAGTTTGTCGCACGATGTCTGCACCTCGTCGCAGACATCTTGTGCCAAAAAAAAACCCGACAAAAACTGTCGGGTTTCCAATGATAAATGAGGGCCAATGTGTTCGCTAGAAGGTAGACAAAAAGGGATGTAGTTTAGGCATTTTACATATGCCCCTTTAGTATATGGACAATATACTAATGATAAATGGAACCCCTAAAGCAGTGGTCTCCAACCTGCGGACCTCCAGATGTTGCAAAACTACAACTCCCAGCATGCCCGGACAGCCGTTGGCTGTCCGGGCATGCTTGGGAGTTGTAGTTTTGCAACATCTGGAGGTCCGCAGGTTGGAGACCACTGCCCTAAAGCCTAATAACAAAGATCTTTTTTTGACGGCTTTAAAACTGAGATCAAAACATCACCATCCACTGCTTTATGTGACTATGAAATGGTTACAGTGCAAATGAGAGTGACATGGTGCAGGAAAATGTCATTGGCAATGTTTCACTCCTTTTTCATGTTTTTTTGTTATTTGTAAATAAAGCTTAATTGTTGTATAGTTTCATAACATTCTGACATACTTTCTCTTTCAGTTTCTTACCATGCCCCATACTGATTCTTGGACAGATTTATTCAGAGGCTAAACATGTCCTCCTGACCTAGTTCTGCGCTCCCAGTTACGTGACTTGTAAGAAAGATCTGTGATAAATGAAGTGCGTCTTCACATAGTGGTTTTCATGCGCTTTACCCGTAGCTGCCACAAAACTCTGGCATTCCACAGTAAACTTCATGCATTTTTTTTACATTGTGTATGGGCGCCCTCAAAGTTTTTATTTTTTTATTAGGTTTTATGTTTATTAAAGCTAAAAAAAAAAAATTTTAATCAAACATTTTCATTTCTTGATGTCTCACTGACCTCTGAACTCCCTGGCTTTCCTTCCAGTCTGGCTCTCTGCAGGAGATGGGCTCCAATGTAAGTTTATGGAGCCCACTTTCTGCAATGAGTATGATTGGGTGGAAAGCTGGAGAGTTAAAGGGGTTATACAGGAAAAAAAACTTTTTTTTAAATATCAACTGGCTCCAGAAAGTTAAACAGATTTGTAAATTACTTCTATTAAAAAATCTTAATCCTTTCAGTACTTATGAGCTTCTGAAGTTGAGTTGTTGTTTTCTATCTAAGTGCTCTCTGATGACATGTGTCTCGGGAACTGCCCAGTTTAGAAGCAAATCCCCATAGCAAACCTCTTCTAAACTGGGCGGTTCCCGAGACACGTGTCATCAGAGAGCACTTGGACAGAAAAGAACGATTCAACTTCAGAAGCTCATAAGCACTGAAAGGATTAAGATTTTTTTTAATAGAAGCAATTTACAAATCTGTTTAACTTTCTGGAGCCAGTTGATATATATAAAAAAAGTTTTTTTTCCTGGATAACCCCTTTAAGTGTGATATCCCAGTATGGGATATGCATCTCATAGTCCTATCGGCTTGAGTCCCTGCACGTCCCCAGGGCTCATCTGCACTGTACCCCCATAGTCTATATAATTGTATATTATGTGTAAAGGACCTTTGATATGGTCACATGATAATGGTTGTCACATGTTAAAATCACATTTTTTGTTACCCAGAGAGCACCAGGTGACCATATGACCCGCAGCTGGCCTATGGGCTCCTTGCTCAGCCCCCCCTTTATAAGAGGGGGAGGTACTACAATTTCTCTCTTAGATCCTGAGGTCAAGTCCAGTCCAGACGTCTCAGAGCCTGTGTTCAGCACATCTGGAGGCCTCAAGCCTAAATTACAGCCACAAGTCAGTAAGTCAAGTTATCTCTGTCTGCTGTCACTATCTGTCCCTGTCCCTGTCTATTATAGTCAGTGTGGCTGTGTTAAAGTCTGTCAAAGTCACTGCAGGTCCCAGCAAGCTGCGAGGTCCCTTGTGTTACTGGTCATCTCTCTGGGATCCTGGCCTAGCTGTAAAGACTGTACAATCTGTCTACCTCAGTAAAGCTACCGTTAACCCTGACCTGGCCTTGCCCTGCTTAACTAGGACTAGCGGTGCTACAGTTCGGGTGGTTCTTGCTAAAACCACGCCCTGGCATCATAAACATTTAGGAGTTAACACCATCTGCCACTGGGCTACAACATCTTCCCCATACACCTCACATCGCACCCCCGTGGCTCACCACAAAAGCATTCAGCTTCTGGCTACATCTAGAGATTGGTGAGAGTTTCAGCACTGAGAGACCGACCAATCAAAACTTTTGACATATCTGTGTGACATGTGAAAAGTTTTCGTAAATTGCAGTAATTCTTCAATGACACAATAGAGTTTTTTGTAATACTTAGCAGCTTTGTTCACATCACATTGGCCATAGAGTGCCCTTTCTCTCTATAGTTTGCCATCTAGACCATATCTACTTCCAAGGAAGCACCAGTAATAACTGTCAATCTGCAGTATGTACATATGCATAGGGCATTTCTAAGGAAGATATTATAGTTCAATCAGTTATTAGCAGGAGTTGAAACCATTCCTGGTGGCTTCTTGTTGCTGTGTGTCACCCAGAGCCAGATGGCAACCGATCAGCTCTAGTTCTACAGCTGCTGCTTTATTATTAAAGGGGTACTCCGGTGGAAAATATTTTTATTTTAAATCTACTGGTGCCAGAAAGTTAAACAGATTTGTAAATTACTTCTATTTAAAAATCTCAATCCTTCCACTACTTATCAGCTGCTGTATACTACAGAGGAAGTTCTTTTCTTTTTGAATTTCTTTTCTGTATGACCACAGTGCTCTCTGCTGGCACATCTGTCCATGTCAGGTAATGACCAGAGCAGGATAGGTTTGCTATGGTGATTTGTTCCTGCTCTGGACAGTTCCTGACAAGGACAGATGTGTCAGTAGAGAGCACTGTGGTCAGACAGAAAAGAAATTCAAAAAGAAAAGAACTTCCTCTGTAGTATACAGCAGCTGATAAGTAGTGGAAGGATTAACATTTTTAAATATAAGTCATTTACAAATCTGTGTAAGTTCCTGGCCCCAGTTGATATTTTTCCCCCACTAGAGTACCCCTTTAGTGTTGGAATTCCAAGCCCATATGGACTGATACTCTATCTGAGGACTACAGCAGATTGTGGAGCACACCACCCTAACACGCAAAATATTAAGTGTGCTTAGGGTAGACAGGAAGCCTTGCTCTCATCCTACATGTCCAAACGATGTGTGCTTATCTAGCAATTAGACTTGCCAAGATACTAATGGAGAGATGGGGCAAGGAGATTTGGTCAGAGGATGTCACATGGGCAAGCTATTTAAGGTGCAGCTGGGTGGTTTAAAGGGGTACTCCACCCCTAGACATCTTATCCCCTATCGAAAGGATAGGGGATAAGATGTCAGATCGCGGGGGTCCCGCTGCTGGGGACCCCCGGGATCTCGGCTGCAGCACCCACCTGTTGCGGCTTCCGGCAGCGCTGGAGGCTCTCATCCTAACGCCTCACGACCACGGTGACGGGAGATGGTGACGTCACGCCCCCTCCCATAGACTTGCATTGAGGGGGCGGGGCGAGATGTCACATGGGGCGGAGTCATGACATCACGATCTCCCGTCACCGTGATCAGGAGCCGAAGCCTCCAGCGTTTCGGGAAGCCGCAACAGGTGGGTGCTGCAGCCGAGATCCCGGGGGTCCCCAGCAGCAGGACCTCCGCGATCTGACATCTTATCCCCTATACTTTGGATAGGGGATAAGATGTCTAGGGGTGGAATACCCCTTTAAGGCTGAAATGAAGAAGTTCCCTCACATGCAAGAAGGGCCAGCTGGAGTGTCTGCTGTAGACACTGGAGCCGAAGGAATACAG
Source organism: Hyla sarda (assembly GCF_029499605.1). Taxonomy (NCBI): domain Eukaryota; kingdom Metazoa; phylum Chordata; class Amphibia; order Anura; family Hylidae; genus Hyla; species Hyla sarda. The sequence goes on along the minus strand of NC_079190.1, from coordinate 379,516,566 downwards.
CCAAAAACATTGCCTTCTGTTTTCATTTGGGAAGCTAGGAAAACTGCCCTTCCCCCATGTTAAAAAGGGAGTACCACACAATATATTTTTATTTATGGATTTTGTAAGCAATAGTATATTCTACTTACATACTTAGTGTATAGCTGAAAACTGGGAGTGTCTTGTAAATACTTGAAAAAATACAAGGAGTCTTTTCGGCAGTAGCGTTATGACAATTTATATGACAGGTGTAGATCCTTTAGGTTGCATAGTTATTACATTTGTCATGACCCTACCGGATCAATACTCTGAGGAATGCACAAATGTACAAAAGCACATGTAAAGATAAATATACTAGGAATTAATGCCCAGGTCCAACAGGGACCTGGTCCAACAGGGTTGTAGCAGGTTACTCCATAGTAGTTGAATGGGAGGTGAACAGGAATTATGGGAGTCACTAATCTGCACACTGAGATTGATATAACATGCGGTAGAATTGTTGCTATCGTCTGGGCTGTATCCTTAGTAATATCATGTTTGGTTACAGTGTGGCACCTCTTTAAAGGGGTTCTCCGGTGCTTAGACATCTTATCCCCTATCCAAAGTATAGGGGATAAGATGCCTGATCGTGGGAGTCAAACCGCTGGGCCTCCCCCACGGATCTTACACGCTGCACCCCGTTTGTAATCAATCTCCAGAGAGTGTTCGCTCCGGGTCTGATTACCGACGACCACAAGGCCGGCGGCGTGTGACGTCATGCCTCCGCCCCCGTGTGATATCACGCTCCGCCCCTCAATGCAAGCCTACGGTTGACAACAACTTATCACAGGAAAATAACTCCAGAAAATAATTTAAAACGTAACACCTATAACATATGGTTTAAAACTGATACAAAAAAGTGTCCTTAAACACAAATGGGACATTTTTATACCATCAAATTGATCCGGAAAACCGGAGAAAAGAAAGGGGTTAAAGGGGTTCTCCGGTGCTAAGAGATCTTATCCCCTATCCAAAGGATAGGGAATAAGATGCCTTATTGCGGAAGTTCCGCCGCTGGGGACCCCCGGGATCTTGCACACGTCCCCCCCCCCAGTGATAACACGCCCCCCCCCTCCCGTAGGCTTGCATTGAGGAGCGGAGCGTGACATCACACAGGGGCGGAGGCGTGACGTCACACGCCGCTGGCCTTGTGGTCGTCGGTAATCACAACTCCAACTCCCAGCATGTCCTTGCTGTAAGGGCATGCTGGGAATTGTAGTCATGCGGCGCAGGCGGGTGCGAGATTTGCGAGTGGGTGACAAGCTTATCTGTCTCCCGCCCACACATTTCCACCAGCCCGCGCCTCACAACTACAACTCCCAGCATGCCTTTACAGTGAGAACATGCTGGGAGCTGTGGCCATGCGGCGCAGGCAGTGGAAGATAAGCGGGCTTCTCTGGCTGTTGCTAAACTTAAACTCCCATGATGGGAGTTGTAGTTTAGGAACAGGGTGCCTCCAGCTGTCGCTAAACTGGAGGCTCCCTGTTGCTATATTACAACTTCTGTCATAGGATGGGAGTTGTAGTTTAGCAACCGCTGGAGACACCATAACTGTATTAACATATTTTTTTCTTCTTCTTTTCTTCTTATTTCAGATCTGTGTATGCAGAGGACTTCTTCGGATTCGGTGGATTACGTCGATGACAAGCACTTTTTTTTTGTTTAATGTTAATAAAATGGTTAACGAGGGCTCGAGGGAGAGTGTTTTTTTAAATAACATTTTTTTAAACGTGTGGTGTTTTTTTGTTTTTTTCTTAACAGGATTAGTAATGGAAGCAGCCTAAATAATGCCAGCCTTTTACCCCTGAGGCCCAGGAGTGCCATTTTTGACTCTCTGGGCCTGTTGGTACCGACTCTTCCTGGCACCCCTATGGTGGTGGGTACCGGGGTAATAATTGTGGGTTAGCGCTAGCTGTTTTTTGGCTAACGCTAAGCCTGGCTTAGTAATGGATTCCTTCTATTAGACAGCTTCCAATACTAAGCCTGTCAAAAAACACTCCCCCTCAAGCCTTTGTAAACCATTACATTAATATTAAGCAAAAAAAAATGCTGGTTACCGAATCTGATGTAGTCCTTTGCATAAACAGATCTGAAATGAGAAAAAAAAAATACATACCAAAAATGAGTTAGTACATTTAGGGGTAAAAAGTGGTAAAAAAAATGAAATAAATACATATATATATATCACACATTTTTGTCACAAATGCGGTTTTAGAGCAGAAAATTCACAGATGAGAAGAGGTGGTGTTACAAAGTGGTGTTCTGAAGTCCTTTCTTGGTTTTTGCTTATGTATGCTAAAAAAGTGTTTTTGCTCATGTATGCCAAATTTATCAACCCCTATGTGATAGTATGATAAATGTGTCACACGGAAGGAACACTTACACCATGGAAAACAGTTTACGTAAGTCGTGTACGTAAGCACAGCTTGATGAATTCCCCCCTAAGACTTTCTTATATGCCTTTGCTTTAAGCACAGAAATTAGCATGAGGGAGGGGAACCGCAGCATTCTTGGTCTCTGATGAAACCAGGAGGTGGATTTTAGCCTTTTGCCACCCTTGCTATGACAACCAAAATCCATATAGTGTATATTGTGACTATTCCAGGGGATGGTAGGTTGTTCCTCACTAAGATAAAAGCTAGCTTCTGTTTCTAATCTCCAAGACAAAATTGAAAACTAATAAAGTTGCAGAATACATAAAATAAGATTAGTTCATGTAATTGAGTTTCATTTCTGTTTCCCACAATGCTGCCAAATGAGCATCTTATGTTCCATCACCAATCTATGAATGGCGGTGACATCATGCTCGATACTATAGAGACCAATAGATGGGCTGTTGTTGTATCCCTTGGTAAATGTTAAAACACTTTATTATATGAAGATTAAACATGTGTCTCTTTGAAGATTAAGAGAAGTTTTTCTGGTACTTTGTCACTGCCCTCATAAGTTCCATTATCTAATGATAATATTTCCTGGGAGGAACATAATATTCTTTATAATCATTCTAATCTGCAGTGAAAATCCCTGTGTAAAAACAAAGGTACAAATTGACTATTTTATCATTGGACATGCTGGTATCACAACCAGATACCCTCCCAGTGTGCTTGTTTGGGTGGGTAGTAATGGGCACTGCCAGATCTAAAAACTTTTTACATGTTACTGATGAATAGTAAAGGCCAGGCGAGGTAAATGCTGTGTTCAGTCAGGTTCTTTTTCCAAAGGAAGTTCTTCCTGCCTCTTGGCAAAACGCACATCAATTCGAGTGGCTAAATGGATAAGTTTGCTCAGGTTCGTCGGAGAATCTCGTGGAGCGAGAGCATCCTTGATTCTAGAGGAAAGTCCTTTTTTAAAGGTAGCGCACAAGGCCTCGTCGTTCCAAGCAAGTTCAGAGGCAAGAGTGCGGCACTGAACAGCGTAGTCGCCAACGGAAGAGTTCCCTTGGCAGAGGTTCAGAATAGCCGTCTCGACAGAGGATTCTTCAAATCCATTGCGTAATTCTGCAAAGAAGGCTGACAGGTTCAAGGAGACCGGATCTCTATGATCCCAGAGAGGAGTAGCCCAGGCCAAAGATTTTTCAGACAGTAGACTGACCACAAATGCCACTTTAGCACGATCTGTCAGGAACAGATCCGCCATGAGTACTAGATAGATAGAACACTGTGTCACAAAGCCTCTACACAGCTTGGGATCTCCATCATACTTTGAAGTCAAGGACAAACAAAGCTTGGTCCCGGGAGAAGCTGCAGACACAGGAGGGGGCTCAGGAACGGGTGGCTGATGCTGTTGCTGTTGTTGCTACTGAGCGGAAAGAAGCTGTTGCATCATGGCTGAGAGTTGATTCAGTTGTTGCACCTGACGGGCTGACTGCTGTGACTGCTGAGCATCGATGGTGGAAAGAAACGAGACATCTGGCAAAGGCACCCCAGTGGGATCCATGGCCGGATCTTACTGTTAGAGTCACGGCAGGTGGTGGATCCTCTGGGCCTGTGTGGATGATGACGTGAGCCATGCCAGGGAGCAGAATCTAAGGTGCTGCTGTTTTCACCAGAGCCCACCGCAAAGTGGGATGGTCATGCTGCGGCAGGTGGTACCCAGGTCGCTACCCCTGGCATACTCGTTCACACAGGTTGCTGGGATGTGGCGTGGCACAAATGGAAACTGGCAAGTCAAGGTCAAGGTAGCAGTAGGTCTGGGCAGGTGGCACAGGTGAAGGGTCAGGCAACGGTAACGATCAGGAACACAGATATCAGGAACACAGTATACTTTCACTAGGGCACAAGGCAACAAAGATCCGGCCGGGATGCAAGGGAGGAGCAAGTACTTAAAGGCAGGGTGCAGGTGTAGACACTAAATTAAATGAGTACTGGACCTTTAAATGTAAAAGCTTCGGCGCGTGCACACGCTAGGAGGGCATGCATGCCGGGGTTGCGAGGACAGGAAGACAAGGGAGGTGAGTGACAGGCTCGGATTTGCATGCGGGTGCATCCCGTGATGCGAATCCCAGTCCCGCCGTCAGGAGGGACATGACAAGAGAGCGCTCACGGTAAGCATGTCTGGCCGGAGCACAGATGTTACAGTCAACCTTCACACAGTAACTATCTGCAATACAGCTTATATTGTAATATACCTTTTGTTTTTCAGGCACATACACTATAGGGTCAAAATTCATAGGAAGTTAGTTAACCTTTCAGTATATTTAAGGAAAATTGAAGACCCAGAGGAAATCTATGCAAACCAATGGGAAAACATAAAAACTCCTTGCAATCATGTCCTTGGTTAGGTTCAAAAGGCAACAGTGGTAACTACAAAGGCTAGGTACAGAAATGTTTAGCGATTTAGAGCCATCCTACATGGCATTCCTAGATGCAAAAAGATGGATCAGTTGCATCTGGTGTACCATCTGGTCCCTAATAGGTAAAATGGGCCAAGGCATTAGTCCTCTAGATCAACTGACAGAGTATCCCTCCCCAGTGTTTTTGTTGGATCAAGAAATGTTGCATTCAATGTTTTTGATCAAATGCAACCTCGCTGGATAGTAGGCATAACATGTTGGATGTTAGATAACCTGGCCTAAGCTTAAACTTTAGTTTATCTGAATAAGTAATGGCCAGCTTATGTAGACAGAAGAGTGCAGAGAGGTACGGTAAGCACAGGCACATAGTTTAAGAAACTAGTAGCATCTGTGGCAAGGACTCTGAGGGTATCTCCAAGGCAGGCATTTATATGAGTGTATGTGACAGGCACTGATAGGACACCTGAGGGTTTGGCACAAATGAAGCATCAAGGTCTATGTACTGATGGGACATCTGATGATGAGACATTGATGCATGCTTCTGTTTATCTATGTATTAGTCAAGGAATCCTATGGCCAAATGGGACTCCAGCTGCTAGGTTACACTGTCAGTAAATATATGCTTCACAATGGAGATATCTACTTGTAGCTAAGATTCTGCAAAATGCCAATTATAATATATTTTATAAGCAATACAACCTTCCAATTTTGTCATTGCCATGTGCCAATTTGGCTTCAAAAAAGGCTAAAGAAATGAATGCCAAATGTGGTGCATTCCAAACACAGCCATTTCCTGTTAACTGTGGCATAATGCCAAATGGTGAAACATGACTTAGTTTCGGATTGTATGGCGTCCAAATTGCATATGGGACATCAAGAGTACTCACATTTCATTTTCACCACTTCATGTGAGGAAGAAATAGTAAATAACCCAAGAGGGGAAGCCTTTTCTTCAGAACACGATTGCTGTACGACTCTCACCAGAGGATCCTGGTCTGTGTTCCCAATTAACTCTCAGATTTCTCTTTTTGGCCACCAGTTTTCCTCTCCACACCTGCTCTGGGTCTTCTTAGCAACAGAAGAAAAATGTCTATATATCACGCCTTATACTTCTACAGACTATGCCTTTATACAGTGAGGTTTATTAGAAGACTATTTTCTTGGTTTTATCAGCAATTTATACATTTCTCTGGTGTTCTTCCAGAGGTGTATAGAACTACAGCTGAATAATAAACAGTAACTATCATTTTAACATGGTGCGTGGCTCCAACCTTTGGCAATGCAAGTCTATGGAACTCCAGCAATACCACTCCCTTTAGCTGAGAGGAGCAGAAGTCAAAGGATAGGGAGCTTGAAGCTACATGCCATTTTAAAATTATATCAACCCTGTTATTTCGTAGGATTTTTAAAAACCTGCCTGGATTTGTTAGAGTAACCCTTCAGATTTGTTAGATTAACTCTTCAGGGTGGTAACAACGTAATTGCTTGGCTCTCACAGCTGTTATTCAGTCCCTGAGAGCCCCCTCTGTGATGCACCGCTATTTCCCAGTGTCTACATTTCAGATGGTGGTACTGTAGTGTCCCAGTACAGCTCTTTCAGCCACCATCCTAAGAAAGTTGTCAGGTGGCTGAGAGTTAAAGGTTAGTGCTGTGCATAAAATGTGTATGAGGTACTGGAGAGTTTTACAGATTTATGTTTATCTATTGCACTTAATTTAATGCATTTTGCGAGGACTTAAGTGTCAAGTGTTAACAGTTCTTGCATATACTGTTGAATAGTGCTTTGGTCACCTGATGCTCCAGTTCAACTATCCCAGGAGAGGGGGAGGACCTAATCTTGTTAGAACTAGTCTGACTTTGGGCTTAGCCAGTGCCACATGTGTATCTCAAAGCTTCACTATTGCTAGATATACCTACACCTAGGCCACATGTCTCAAAGGGGTTTTCCCACCAAGCAAAGTTGGTCGAATGGTTGGTAAAATAAGTGTATCACACTTGTGTATCACATACATATATATGTTGTATTTTTTTTTTTTTATATAAAATGACTCACATCCCTGTACTGTTCTTCTCCCCCCATGGATCTGATCACTTCCTGGTTTCTTCTCCAAACTGTGACCCTGCTATTGCCTGGCAACAAAGCACATACACAGTAGAGACTTAGGGTGTATTCACATCACGTTTCAGAGATCCGGCTGCCAGATCTGGCTGGTAGATTTCAAAACCGGCCGCTGTTGTATCCCAGCCGGACTGATGCTGAATGTCATTCATTTAAAGGCGCCGACCTGAGTGAGATAGTGACTCCGGTCGGCCGATTTTGCCCCATATCCAGTTTTGTGGCCGGACTGAAATCCGCGGCATACCACGGTTTCCAGCGTCCGGTTTTGAAATTTCCCAGTCAGATCTGGCAGCCATATCTCTGAAACATGGTGTGAATGTAACCTAACAAGCAATATGCAGTTGAACGGAGCATGCGTAACCAAGACAGTCAAAACCAAGGGCAACAGGGCAAAACAGAAAAGATATAAGGGGGATTAATTAGTGTTAATATCACTCAGACAGTAAATTTTTATAAATATTTGTGAATTGAAAATATGTTTAATTCCCCATAAGGCATCAGTTAAGACCTATTTATCTTTATGGTAAAACCCCTTTAGGGTATGTTCACACGTGCAGGACCCTGTGCAGATTTGATGTGCTGAATTTGTAACTGCCGATTAGAAGCTGTGCTCAGTCATTAAGTTTACATTGAAATCTGCAGCAGCAAATCCTGTGCATCAAATCCTGCGCATCAAATCTGTGTTCGTGTGAACGTACCACTAATCTGCAACAAAGGATCAGTATAATTAGATTTTTTTTTTATGTAAACCTTTGCATAATTTGGTTTTAGGAGTCTAGTGGGCGGTCCTACAGAGTCTTTTCCAACAAATATACAGTGGTCCCTCAACATACGATGGTAATTGATTCCAGGCGGACCATCATATGTTGAAACCATTGTATGTTGAGGGAACACTGAGACTATACACACAGACAGATGCACAATGATACTCACATGTTGTCCCCGCCGCTCCGGCCCATCAGTTCGCCGCTCCGGCCGTCAGTTCGCCGGTCCTCTGCTGCGGTATCACAACGTCGCTGCTGCCCTGTGTCGTTGCCGCTCACGCCGCCCCTATTGGACGATGGGGCAACATGAGTGGCGACGTGATGACGGAGAGCGACGGCGCAAGGCAGTAACAGCAGAGGAGTGGCAAACTGATGGGCAGGAGCAGTGAGAACATGTAAGTATCATTGAGCAGGGTACATGGGGCCCATTAAATGTCTATCCGGCGGAAGCTGAAGCAGTCAGCGCTGCCGGATAGCAGTTTCTGCGATGGCCCTGACACACAGAAGCATCGTATGTTGATGCTGCCTTCAACATACAATGGCCTCTGAGAGACCATCGTATGTTGAAACGATCGTATGCTGGGGCCATTGTGTGTGGGGGGACCACTGTGTGTGTATATATATATATATATATATATATACTGTATATATATATATATATATATATATATATATATACAGTCATGGCCGTAAATGTTGGCACTCCTAAATTTTTCAAGAAAATGAAGTATTTCTCACAGAAAATGATTGCAGTAACACATGGTTTGCTATGCACATGTTTATTCCCTTTGTGTGTATTGGAACTAAACCAAAAAAGGTGGGGAAAAAAGCAAATTGGACATAATGTCACACCAAACTCCAAAAATGGGCTGGACAAAATTATTGGCACCCTTAACTTAATATTTGGTTGCACACCCTTTGGAAAAAATAACTGAAATCAGTCGCTTCCTATAACCATCAATAAGCTTCTTACTCTTCTCAGCCAGAATGTTGGACCACTCTTCCTTTGAAAACTGCTTCAGGTCTCTCTTATTATTGGAAGGGCGCCTTTTCCCAACAGCAATTTTAAGATCTCTCCACAGGTATTCATTGGGATTTAGATCTGGACTCATTGCTGCCACTTCAGAACTCTCCAGCACTTTGTTGACATCCATTTCTGGGTTCTTTTTGAGGTATGTATGGGGTCATTGTCCTACTGGAATCTTGGATGCAAACACAGCTTTCTGACATTGCGCTGTACAGTGCGTGCCAAAATCCATTGGTAATCCTCAGATTTCATGTTGCCTGGCACACATTCAAGGCACCCAGTGCCAGAGGCAGCAAAACATCCCCAAAACATCATTGAACCTCCACCATATTTTACTGTAGGTACTATGTTCTTTTCTTTGCTGGCCTCATTCCATTTTCGGTAAACAGTAGAATGATGTGCTTTACCAAAAAGCTCTATCTTGGTCTCATCTGTCCACTAGAAGGGTTTTGACTTACTCAAGTTCATTTCGGCAAACTGAAGTCTTGCTTTTTATGTCTCTGTGTCAGCAGTGGGGTCCTCCTGGGTCTCCTGCCATAGCGTTTTATTTAATTTAAATGTTGACAGATAGTTTGCGCTGACACTGATGCTCCATGAGCCTGTAGGACAGCTTGAATATCTTTGGAACTTGTTTGGGGCTGCTTATCCACCATCCAGACTATCCTGTGTTGACACCTTTCATAAATTTTTCTCTTCCATCCACACACAGGGAGATTAGTTACAGTGCCATGGGTTGCACATTTCTTGATAATGTTGCGCACTGTGGACAAAGGCAAATCTAAATCTCTGGAGATGGACTTGTAACCTTGAGATTGTTGATATTTTTCCAAAATTCTGGTTCTCAAGTCCTCAGACAGTTCTCTTCTCCTCTTTCTGTTGTCCATGCTTAGTGTGGCACACACAGACACACAATTAACTTCTCTTCTTTTTATCTGCTTTCAGGTATGATTTTTCTATTGCCCACAGCTGTGACTGACCCAAGGTGAGTTTAAAGGAGCATCACATGCTTGAAACAATCAAATTTTTTCACAATTTTAAAAGGGTGCCAATAATTTTGTCCAGACCACTTTTTGGAGTTTGGTGTGACATTATGTCCAATTTTCTTTTTTTCCTCCCTTTTTTGGTTTAGTTTCAATGCACATAAAGTGAATAAACATGCATAAAGCAAAACATGTGTTACTGCAATCCTTTTCTGTGAGAAATACTTCATTTTCTAGAAAAATTTCAGGGGTGCCAACATTTACAGCCATTACTGTATATATGTTACAGTTAAAACTAGTTTTTAGTTAAAACTGGTTTTCCCTAGTGAAAATTAGTTTTGATTAATTGCCTTTGTAAAAACTAGTATTGACTGCTTTTCCCCAGTAAAAACTAGTTTTAAGTGAATGCTTTTGTGTAAACAAGTATTGACTGCTTTTCCCCAGTGAAAACTAGTTTTGACTGAGTGTCTTTGTGAAAACTAGAATCGACTGCTATTATTGACTGATTTTCCCTAGTAAAAACTAGTTTTGACGGAACGCCTTGTGAAAACTAGAATTAACAGTTTTTTTCTAGCTAGGCGACATAATAAGCACAACCAATAAGAATCATTCTCAAGCACCACGTGTGAGCTAGATGAACTTTGAACTCTGCGAAAACAGTTTCAACTGAGTAATTTTGTTAAAACTACTTTTCTCTACATTAAACCAGTTTCAATTCACATTCAGTTTTTGATCAATAGTAAGTTCTAGTTTGTACAAAGTTGCTTAGTAAGTATTCTAGTTTGTAAGAAGGCGTTTAGTAAAAACTGGAGTTTTAACAAAGGCATTCAGTAACTGGTTTTAACTAGGAAACAAACTGTCAATTCTAGTTTTCTCAAAGGCATTCAGTCAAAACTAGTTTTCACTGTGGAAGAGCAGTCAATTCTAGCAGTCAATTCTAGTTTTCACAAAGACGTACAGTCAAAACTAGTTTTCACTTGGGAAAAGCAGTCAATTTTAGTTTTCACAAAGGCATTCAGTGAAAACTAGTTTTCACTGGGGAAAAGCAGTCAATACTAGTTTTTACGAAGGCATTTAGTCAAAACTAGTTTTCACTAGTTAACATGATAGGTTACCTTTAGAATTAGGATTGTAGTCTTCTAAGGACTAAAAGTAAAAAAGATACACCCACCAATTCTTATTTTTTCACTGTAACTGAAGAAGAAAGAGAACATTACATACTAATGATGAATTGTAACACACTGTGAAAAAGGATGTGTCTGGAAGAAAACCGACAAGATATTTGTTATGTTGCTACCAGTTTTACACATACTAAATGTCTGCTATGTTAAAAATAAAATGTCAAGATAAAAAAATTATACAGATGGTCAGAAATCTACAGGATTAATAAAATAGGCCTCAAGTCCAAAATCACATGAAATACATACTGGAATTGATTACATCTTGATATGTTGGGAGGAAATGTGTCCTGTAATAAAATAAAAGACTTCCTGGAGCCCTTTGTGTGCTCAGATAGGAGACAAATGATACAAGAAAAAAACATTAGACAATCGACAGCCTTAATAAATGATGTGTTGGCATTTCTCTTCTACGAGAATGTGGATTAGCAACAGATGTATTACACGAATGTCTATTTGTACACTAATCTAAAACAACTGGTTTGCAGTTGCAGACAGGGATTGTGTAAATGTGAATCCATCCCCAATTCTAATTATCAAGTTCTGCCAATTCCCAACACGACAGTATAACCTGGAAAAAAGAGGAGCTTGGAGACTGTGTAAAACTGAAATACATGTATTAAAATACAGATAGAGCATATTTAAGTGGTGCAATTTGGGAGAACAATGGATGCGCCAGGTCTCTCTGCAATAGGAGGCCTGCTTGTTCCATCATTATTTCTAAATGGGTTAATAGTGGATTGTGTGACTAATGTGCTTGATGCTCAGTCGTGTCGATTGTCTCACTCAAATGCTTTCCATCTGTGTTTTCTATCAAGCTTTGCCATTTGTTGTAGTAGAAAAACTTGTCTTGGCTAAATATTGGTTATTATACCCCTCCTGTGGTCTATGAAGAACTTTTAATGATATTTTTATGATTTACCCAACAATGGTATCTGAAGGCTATAAAATTATATATAAATATCTCCTAAGATCCCCATACACTTTAATAAAAGTTGGCTAAATATATCAAGTGTATGGCGGCATCCAGATTCTCCCCTGACAGATGACGTCAGGGTAAAGAAGAACTGGGCATGTTCGATTTTAACTACCCTTTTGTTCTCTTTTGTTTGGAAGTAGCTTTACCTCCTCTCTTCACAGAGCATAAACGTTCGGCCGTGTTGGACATTTATGTGTACGGGGGAGATCGGAAGAGATAGTGATCAGCCCAATGAATGTTCAGACAACAGCTATTGGAGGTGTATGGAGACCTTAAGGGATCATGCACATCTGCCCAAAGTATGTACAGCAGTGTACATAGTTTTCACAGCTTCTTTGGTATGGAGCCATATAGACTATTGCATTCCTGTACAAGCTCCATCAGACTCTGGGTATATGCAGTCCAATGCAACAATTATTTTTTGCATGAAATTGTATGCATATGGAGATGACATATATGCAGCCCTTTGAAAGCCAGAAAGTTAAAAAGATTCGTAAATGACTTCTATAAAAAATCTTAAACTTTCCAGTACTTTTTAGGGGCTATATACTACAGAAGAAATGCTTTTCTTTTTGGATTTCTCTGATGTCACGACCACAGTGCTCTCTGCTGACCTCTGCTGTCCATTTTTGGAACTGTCCAGAGCAGGAGAAAATGCCCATAGCAAACATATGCTGCTCTGGACAGTCCCTAAAATGGACAGAGGCATCAGCAGAGAGCACTGAGGTCGTGACATCAGAGAAATCCAAAAAGAAAAGCAATTTCTCTGCAGTATACAGCGCATAAAATGTATTGGAAGGATTATGATTTTTTAATAGAAGTAATTTACAAATCTGTTTAACTTTCTGGCGCCAGTTGATTTAAAAAAAAAAAAGTTTTCCACAGGAGTACCCCTTTAAGTGTTTGAGTATTTACATGGTACATCTTTTTTTAAGATGTATTGAGGGAGGCATACTGGCAGAATGTTTATAGAAACATGTAATGTAATGGAGAATATGGAGCTTGCAACTGGTCAGAATCCTATTAAAGCAGAAGAATATTTTTTAAGTTATAAATTTCTGCACCTATATTATGGACTTCAATCCATGGCCAAAGGGGGTCTGAGCACCCAAAGTAACTGCATCATAGAGACCTATAAATCTGTAAATTCATGTGATCAAAGTCACAATATCACTTTGATTGTGTTAAACTGGCCTAAGGATCACATACTGTAAGTTTATACTCATGAAAGTTCTATTTTTGCAATGCGGCGTTAATAAAACAAGGAATAGATTTTTTACTCTAAATGGGCCAAATGTGCCTGTGTTTTTGAAACTTTACCCTTTTGAGAGAGGAATGGAACTATGTGTCAAAAAATGGGGGAACATTTTTAGTTTAAAGCAAGCAAACTACTAAGTGGTCTAAACGTATACAACACTGTCTTAAGATGCACCACATTTGGCAAACACCTTGTGCCACTGTGATAAATATGGATTAATTTACACTATGTAGTCTAAGCATTATACATTATTAGGAAATCTGCCTCAAAATGCATATTAATCAAATTCATTAAATTCCCTTTATAATCAGGAGACCTTTGTTTTTTAGAGTAGATTGTGGTTACTCAAACTAAAAAAAAAAGTCTAAATCAGTCAATGCAGACAGAACTATAAATATTATCTCGGAAACAGACAGATAATTAGGATGATATATCAGGGTCGCACACAGCTGTTTCCGTCTTATTACATTGTATCGGTGATGACTTCATACGACTAGTACTGCTCAACCAAATGTTCTTATAAACCTCTGTAGAATCATCCTTAATAATGAGGGGCGTAACAATGAGCCAAAATGACCATTCACTCAAAACTGTTGACTGTAGATAGTACTAGATGCATCTGCACAATGAGCACATGGTTGGACTACTCCAGAAGTATCATTATTGATTATACAATTATGCTTATTTCCTATGTGCAGATATGTTCTGAATGTGCTTCCAGATTCAGCATTTAACATTTAAGGTAATCCCTAAATACAGTAAAACTCTGGTAATTATGCTAAGCCATTGCCTGTACTCTAATTTAGGAGCTCAAAATGTTCCTACCAGTTCTTTGTTTCATATGATTTACACTAGATTTCCTGTTTTACTATAACTTATTAGACCATCCAAAAAAACAAAACAAAACCCAGAAGATTCCCTTGGCAAATCAGCTATGGGAAATTGAACCTGCAGCAATAATTTTAGCAATGATTATTTTAGGCTTCTGTCAAGGCTTTATGGAAAAGTATACAGTCTAATTCTTTTCTACATGCAGAAGGTTGATAAGCCAAGTTGATATGGATACAGTGATTCCTCAAGTAACGATATTAATAGCATCCGGGATGATCACTGTACAATTTAAAATTGTAAAGTTCTCTTTTTTTTTGTTCCATTTGGAGGGGCCTGGACAAAGAGTATTTTCTGTGAACATGTTATTAATGCTTAAATGGGCACTGTCAGATACAAAAACTTTTTATGTGTTGTACATCTTTGCACAACATAAACCTTTCTAATATACTACATGAGAACATTGTAATTCCTTTTTATAAAAAGCATGGCTTATAAAATCATGGCTTTGTCCAAGCTGAAGCACAGGCATGGACAAAGTCCAGTAAGTGAGGGTGGGCTTGCACTCCTCTGTGCTCTCTCCTGTCTGATAGTACTCCTCTGTGCTCTCTCCTGCCTGAGAGTACTCCTCTGTGCTCTTGCCTGTCTGATAGTACTCCTCTGTGCTCTCTCCTGTCTGATAGTACTCCTCTGTCCTCTCTCCTGTCTGATAGTACTCCTCTGTGCTCTCTCCTGTCTGATAGTACTCCTCTGTGCTCTCGCCTGTCTGATAGGACTCCTCTGTGCTCTCTCCTGTCTGATAGCACTCCTCTGTGCTCTCTCCTGTCTGATAGTACTCCTCTGTGCTCTCTCCTGTCTGATAGTACTCCTCTGTGCTCCCTCCTGTCTGATAATACTCCTCTGTGCTCTCTCCTATCTGACATGACTCATCTGTGCTCTCTCTCCTGTCTGATAATAATACTCTGTGCTCTCTCTTGTCTGATAGTACTCATCTGTGCTCTCTCCTGTCTGATAATAATACTCTGTGCTCTCTCCTGTCTGATAGTACTCATCTGTGCTCTCTCCTGTCTGATAGGACTCCTCTGTGCTCTCTCCTGTCTGATAGTACTCCTCGATTCTCTCTCTCCTGTCTGATAGGACTCCTCTGTGCTCTCTCCTGTCTGATAGCACTCCTCTGTGCTCTCTCCTGTCTGATAGGACTCCCCTGTGTTCTCTCCTGTCTGACAGGACTCCTCTGTGCTCTCTCCTGCTTGATAGGACTCCTCTGTGCTCTCTCCTGTCCTATCAGACAGGAGAGAGCACAAAGGAGTGCTAGCCCACCCTCACTTACTTTGTCCATGCTTGTGCTTCAACTTGGACAAAGCCATCATTTTATAATGTAGGGTGGAGATAAACACAGGAAGGTGGAAGCTGGGATTGCTCTGTCAAGGAGAGGAAGGTAGGTCCAGAGTTGTAGTAACAATAGCTATTTTATTCAAGATACATGAGCACACACACCTAATGAAAAACACGGATGGGTTTTGAAACGCGTTGCGTGCTCATGTATCTTGAATAAAATAGTTATTGTTACTTCAACTCTGGACCTACCTTCCTCAACAGCGCGATCCTAGCTTCCACCTTCCTGTGTTTATCTCCACCCTCCATTGTCTTCACATCTGTAGCCAGTGTGGGAGGCCCCAGCAGTCGACATCATCTTCATACATTCTCTGAGGGTTGTGCCTCTCCAGCACAACACAGTCAGGTGAGCGAGTTTCTTAAGAGATCTTCACCTATTGTTTTGCCACCATTGATTCCATACAGGGTGCTTTGTTTTTTATGATTTTATAAGCCATTGTTTGTATAAAAATGAAATAACATTTTCTTATGAAGTATATTAGAAAGGTTAATGTTTTCACAAATATACAACATATAAAAAGTTTTTGAATCTGACAGTGCCCATTTAAGGGGTTATCCAGATTTTATAAATGTATCCCCTATCCAGGTGTCAAACAGTAGAAATTTCAACCTCTGAGACCCTCTGCGACCTCAAAGGGCACCCTGCAACCCTGAAAGCTGTGGCCCCCATTTTACGAGACGTGTTCGTCACGGCAGTGTTGGCTTCTCAGCCAATCACCAGTTGTCAGTGGTTGGCTGAGCAGGTTGGCACTGCTGAGATAAGTACCTCTCGGAAGATGTGGGCTAGATCGCTCAAGCATGAGAGTTGGTTCCCATTCTGGAGATTGCAAGGGATCCCAGAGGTCGGATCCCCTGCTATTATACACTTGCCCCTATCCTAGCATTTTCAAAACCCCTAAAATGTCAACTCAAAATAAGAAAAAGTAATGCCAAATGGAAAATAAGCAGATGACTTAAGCAGAGCAATATTAAAGATTTAGTTATATATTATTTTGTAGCAAGGCGCAACTAGGCAGCCAATCAGAGCATGTCCTTCAGTAATATAGGGTTTTCATCAGTAAATCATTTATCAGTAAATCATTCAACCAATCAGACATGCTCAAAGTTACGTCAAATTAAGGTGCCCATCTACTTTCAAAAACTGTTGGACGACATTTATTCCTCCTGACCTTCCTATGTGGATGAATGTATAGCACAGCTAAATGTTCCTGTGTTGTCTATGAGAAGGAGAGGGGTAAGCCACAGCCAGACTACGCCACTTCAACCTTTTCACAACTGTAAGTTAGAGAGGAAAAAAATCCAACACGCCCAGCCCTTTTCTCCACTGACATCATTTGTTGGTGGAGAGTTGTAAGTGCCAGGTTTGGCCAACTTTAACCCCTTAAGGACCAGGCCATTTTACACCTTAGGACCCGGCCATTTTTTGAACATCTGACCACTGTCACTTTAAACATTAATAACTCTGGGATGCTTTTAGTTATCATTCTGATTCTGAGATAGTTTTTTCGTGACATATTCTACTTTATTTTGGTGGTAAATTTTCGGCGTTACTTGCATCCTTTTTTGGTGAAAAATCCCGAAATTTCATGAAAATTTTGAAAATTTAGCATTTTTCTAACTTTGAAGCTCTTAACTTGTAAGGAAAATTTATATTCCCAATAAATGTTATTTTTATTCACAAATACAATATGTCCACTTTATGTTGACATCATAAAATGGACATATTTTTGCTTTTTGAAAAAACTTAGAGGGCTTCAAAGTAGAGCAGAAATTTTCAAAAATGTCATAAAAATTGCTAAATCTGAAGGGACAGATGTTACAGAACTACAACTCCCAGCATGCCTGGACAGTCTAGGCATGCTGAGAGTTGTAGTTTGGCAACATCTGGAGGGCTACCGTTTGGGCACCACTGTAACAGTGGTCTCCAAACTGTGACCCTCCAGATGTTGCAAAACTACAACTCCCAGCATGCCCAGACAGCCTTTGGCTGTCTGGGCATGCTGGGAGTTGCAGTTTGGCCTTCCTAGTGGTTGCCACAGTAAAGATCACTATACTTTCACTTTCAATTCCTCCCCCCCACCGTCGCTTCCCTACCTGAGCAAGGATCCAGCAGTCTCAAGCGACGATCAGCTGTTCCCAGGCATCTTCAGGTAAGGTACCTGGCCTCCATCTTCTTCCCACGATCCCCTCGACATCCAGGGTTGGACAGTTCTGACTAATGGCAGGGGATAGGAGGAGATCGCAGCATTGCGACTTCACTCCTACCCAGCAAGATGATCAGGGCTGTCACTGACAGCTCCGATCATCACAATTTTCCGGGTGATCGGGTCACCAGAGACCCGATCAGCCCGGAATAGGAGAAAATCGCATGTCTGAATTGACATACGATTTTCTGCGATCGACGACATGGGGGGGTCCCGGGACCCCCCTCGGCATTTGCACGGCATGCCTGTTGAAGGATTTCAGCATGCATGCCTTTCCGATCTCCACCCGATGAGCGGCAGAGACCGGAAATGCCCTGACGTACTCATACGTCATGGGTACTTAAAGCCCAGGGTGCGGAGATGTACGCATACGTCATGGGTCCTTAAGGGGTTAATATAAAGTGTATGGCTCAGGAAGCAAAAACTACAGAATGTAGAACATATTGTAGCCAAAGCCATTTTACCTTGGGCCACTGTATCTGTAATCATAGTTAAATATTAAACAAATTATATAAATGTACAGTGATCCCTCAAATTACAATGGCCTCAACATATAATAGTTTCAACAAATGATCTTTTCTGGACCATTGTAACTTGAAACCAGACTCAACATACAATACAGACAGTCCAGATCTGTGAAACGTGTCAATGGCTGGAAGAATTGACCAATCAGATTGGGCATTCACTGGTAAAACCCTTGTATTACTGAAGTGCATGCACTGACTGACTGGATGTTCTGTACTACGCTTTACCTGTGCCAGGGATAGCTGCTCCTTTGGACACCAAGTAAGGGTTTTTAAGGACATTGCGTGTACTGTACAGGACCCTGAAGAAGCTCCTGTCCTCTCCATAGACAGTGATTTACAGTTTAAAGCAGCTCTTTTTTACATGTATATGTAAGGAATTGCTTTATCTGTATTAGTTATCTACTTATTTTTCTTTAATCCTCACTTTTTCCTATTTTTGGATGACATTTTGGTGGCTTCAGAACCAATTAACCCATACAGGACCCAGAGCGTATGGATTCTGTACCTGGGTCTTAAGTACCTGTACGCCCGTGGGAATTTCAGTCCCCGCCGCGCGACTGGTAGGGATCGGACCGGAGTGACTCCTGATATTGATCAGCAGGCACCCCGCGCAAATGCCCAGGGGGGTCATCAGACCCCCCATGTCGGCAATCGGCGCAAATCGCAAGTGAATTCATACTTGCAATTTGCGCTGATTCCGGGTCATACGGGTCTATGGTGACCCGGTGACCCAGAATATAAGGGGGATCGCGGTTGTCCATGACACCTACGATCCTGTCAGAAGCGACGACCAATAGCAGATCAGGGGCGGCGGGGTTAACTTTCACCTTCCCCGTTCTGCCCATTCACAATAGGAGGGGCAGAACGCGGAACTGAAGGGGACCAGGCGCCGAAGATCCACTTACCCATCGGTGGAGGCTGCGGGACGCGATCGGCTGCGGTGATCGGCGGGGGTAGCATGTCGTGCGGCAGAAGAGGACAGCTCCCTGGATCCGACCGAAGACGGTAAGTTGAGCCTGAGACTGTAGCCCTCCAGATGTTGCAAAACTACAATTCCCAGCATGCCCAGACAGCTGTTTGGGCATGCTGGGATTTGAAGTTTTGCAACAGCTGGAGGTCTACAGTTTAGAGACCACTGCACAGTGATCTCCATACTGCCCTCTAGACCTTGCAAAACTACAACTCCTAGCATGCCCACACAGCAGTTTGCTGTCTGTGCATGCTGGGATTTGTAGTTTTGCAACATCTGGAGGTCCACAGTTTGGAGATGACAGTGCAGTGGTCTCTAACTGTAGCCCTCCAGATGTTGCAAAACTTAAAATCTCAGCATGCTCAAACAGCTGTCTCGGCATGCTGGGAGTTGTAGTTGCGTAGCTCCAGCTGTTGCATAACTACATCTCCCAGCCTCAGTACATGCTGGGAGTTGTAGTTTTGCAACAGCTATAGGCACACTGGTTGGAAAATACTGAGTTAGGTTGTAGTTTTGAAACAGCTGGAGGTTTGCCCCCCCCCCCCCCATGTGAACGTACAGGGTACATTCACACGGGCAGGGTTACAGTAAGTTTCTTGCTTTAAGTATGAGCTGCGGCAAATTTTTTGCTGCTGCGCAAATTTCTTGCGGAAAGCTCACTGTAAACCTCTGCCAGTGTGATCGTACCCTAAAAACACTACACTACACTAACACATAGTAAAGGGTAAAACACTACATATATACCCCCTTACACTGACCCCCCCAATAAAAATGAAAAACTTATTGCACGGCAGTGTTTCCAAAACGGAGCCTCCAGCTGTTGCAAAACAACAACTCCCAGCATTTCCGTACAGCCACTGACTGTCTAGGCATGCTGGGAGTTTAGCAACCGCCGGAGACACTTTGTTTGTGAATCACTGGCATAGAATACCCCTATGTCCACCCCTATGCAATCCCTAATTTAGTCCTCAAATGCGCATGGCGCTCTCTCACTTCGGAGCCCTGTCGTATTTCAAGGAAACAGTTTAGGGCCACATATGGAGTTTTTCTGTACTCGGGAGAAATTGCACTACAAATTTTGGGGGGCTTTTTCTCCTTTTACCCCTTATGAAAAGGAAAAGTTGGGGGCTACACCAGCCTGTTAGTGTAAAAAAATAAAACATTTTACACTGACATGCTGGTGTTGCCCCATACTTTTTATTTTCACAAGTGTTAAAAGGAAAAAAAGACCACCACAATTTGTAACGCAATTTCTCCTGAGTATGGAAATACACGATATGTGGGCGTAAAATGTTCTGCGGACGCACAACAAGGCTCAGGAGTGAGAGCGCACTATGTACATTTGAAGCCTTAAATTGGTAATTTGAACAGGGGTGACTGATTTTACAGCGGTTCTGCCATAAACGCAAAAAAATAAATACCCACATGTGACCCCATTTTGGAAACTACACCCCTCATGGAACGTAACAAGGGTGTTTATTGAAAATTCTTCAAAGTTGGATGGAAAAATGAAAAAAAAAATGTTTTTTCACTAAAATGCTGGTGTTACCCAAAATTTTTCATTTTCACAAGGAAAAATAGGAAAAAAAGCCCCCCAAAATATGTAACCCCATTTCTTCTGAGTAAGAACATACCCCATATGTGGATGTAAAGTGCTCTGCTGGCGCACTACAATGCTCAGAAGAGAAGGAGCACCATTGGGATTTTGAAGAGAAAATTTGTCCAAAATTGAAGGCCACGTGTGTTTACAAAGCCCCCATAGAGCCAGAACATGAGAGCCCATTTTGGAAACTATACCCCTCATGTAATGTAATAAGGGGTACAGTGAGCATTTACGCCCCACAGGTGTCTTACAGTTTTTTGGAACAGTGGTCCGTGAAAATGAAAAATGTAATTTTTCATTTGCACAGCCCACTGTTCCAAAGATCTGTCAAATGCCAGTGGGGTGTAAATACTCACTGCACCCCTTATTAAATTCTGTGAGGGGTGTAGTTTTCAAAATGGGGTCACATGTGGAGGGGGTTCCACTGTTTTGGCACCACGGGGGGCTTTGTAAATGCACATGGCCCCCGACTTCTATTCCAACCACATTCTGTCTCCAAAAGCTCAATGGCGCTCTTCCTCTTCTGAGCATTGTAGTGCACCAGCAGAGCACTTGACATCCACACATTCTGTATTTCCATACTCAGAAGAAATGGGGTTACAAATTTTGGGGGTCATTTTCTCCTATTACACCTTGTAAAAATTTAGGGGAAAACTAGAATTTTAGTGAAATTTTTTTTTTTCATTTACACATCCGACTTTAACAAAAAGTCGTCAAACACCTGTGAGGTGTTAAGGCTCACTGTACCCCTTGTTGCATTTAGTGTTGCTCGCAAATATTCGCAATTCGAATTTTATTCGCGAATTCGCGAATATTCGCGAATTCGCGAATATTCGCGAATATAGCGCTATATATTCGTAATTACGAATATTCGTTTTTTTTTTTTTCACAGTACACATCACAGTGATCATCCCTCTCTGCTTCCAGCTTATGTGGTGTAAGAAGGCTCTAATACTACTGTGTGAGACCGGTGTGCGAATGTTCGCATATGCGAAATTTTGAATACGCAAAGTTTCGCATATGCGAATTTTCGTTTATACTAATTTTCGCACATATGAATATTCGCATATGCGAAAATAAAACGGGGATATTACGAATATGCGAATATTCGCGAATATGACGAATATTCGTCCATATATTCGCGAATATTCGCGAATTCGAATATGGCCTATGCCGCTCAACACTAGTTGCATTCCTTGACTGGTGTAGTTTCCAAAATAGTATGCCATGTGGGGGTGTTTTTGCTGTTCTGGCAGCATAGGGGCTTCGTAAATGTGACATGCCCTACAAAAACTATTTCAGCAAAATTCGCTTTTCAAAAGCCAAATGTGACTCCTTCTCTTCTGAGCATTGTAGTGCGCCAGCAGAGCACTTGACGTTCACACATGGGTTATTTCCATACTCAGAAGAGATGGGGTTACAAATTTTGGCGGGCATTTTGTCCTATTATCCCTTGTAAAAATTTAAAATTTGGGGGAAAACTAGCATTTTTGTGAAAAAAAAAAGAAAGAAATAATTTACACATCCAACTTTAACAAAAAGTCGTGAAACACCTGTGGGGTGTTAAGGCTCACTGGACCCCTTGTTACGTGCCTTGAGGGGTGTAGTTTCCAAAATAGCATGCCATGTGGGGTTTTCTGCTGTTCTGGCACTATAGGGGCTTCCTAAATGCGACATGCCCCACAAAAACCATTTCAGAAAAACTCACTCTCCAAAACCCCACTGTCACTCCTTCCCTTCTGAGCCCTCTACTGCGCCTGCCGAACTTCTGACATACACATATGAGGTATTTCCTTACTCCAGAGAAATTGAGTTACACATTTTAGGAAGATTTCTCTCCTTTTACCCCTTGTAATAATTCAAAAACTGGGTGTACAAGAACATGCCAGTGTAAAAAATGTAGATTTTGAATTTTCTCCATCAATTTGCTGCTATTCCTGTGAAACACCTAAAGGGTTAACAAACCTTTTGAATGTCATTTTGAATACTTTGAGCAGAGAGACTTATAAGCAGAGAGCTTCAAAGTAAAAAAAAATGCTCAATTTTCAATTTTTCATCAAATTTTGGAATTTTTCACCAAGAAACGATGCAAGCATTGATAAAATTTTACCACTAACATAAAGTAGAATATGTCACGAAAAAACAATCTTGGAATAAGAATGAAAGGTAAAAGCATTCCAGAGTTATTAATGCTTAAAGTGAAAGTGGTCAGATGTTCAAAAAATGGCCGTGTTCTACAGTGAAAATTGGCTGGGTCCTTAACCCCTTAAGGACCAAGGACGTACCGGTACGTCCTATGTCCTGCTCTTCTGATATAATGCGGGGTTACACAGTAACCCCGCGTCATATCACGGCGGGCCCGGCATCATAGTGAAGCCGGGACCCGCCTCTAATAGCGCGCAGCGCCGATCGCGGCACCGCGCGCTATTAACCCTTTAGCCGCGCACTCAGAGCTTAAAGTGGCTAAAAGTGAAAGTGAAAGTTCCCGGCTAGCTCAGTTGGGCTGTTCGGGATAGCGGCGGCTAATCGCGGCATCCCGAACAGCTGACAGGACAGCGGGAGGGCCCCTTCCTGCCTCCTCGCTGTCCGATCGCCGAATGACTGCTCATTGCCTGAGATCCAGGCATGAGCAGTCATGCGGCAGAATCGTTGATCACTGGTTTCTTATGAGATCAGCATAGAAGATCAGTGTGTGCAGTGTTATAGGTCCCTATAGTACCTATGACACTGCAAAAAAAAAGTGAAGAAAAAAAGTGAATAAAGATCATTTAACTCCTCCCCTATTAAAAGTTTGAATCACCTCCCTTTTCCAATAAAAAAAAAAAACACAGTGTAAATAAAAATAAAAATAAACATATATGGTATCGCCGCGTGCGGAAATGTCCAAATTAGAAAAATATATCATTAATTAAACCGCTCGGTCAATGGCGTGCGCGCAAAAAAATTCCAAAGTCCAAAATAGTGCATTTTTGGTCACTTTTTATATAATTTAAAAATGAATAAAAAGCGATCAATAAGTTCTATGCAAAAATGGTACCGTTAAAAACTTCAGATCACGGCGCAAAAAATGAGCCCTCATACCGCCCCATACACGGAAAAATAAAAAAGTTATAGGGGTCAGAAGATGACAATTTTAAACGTATTAATTTTCCTTCATGTAGTTATGATTTTTTCCAGAAGTCCGACAAAATCAAACCTATATAAGTAGGGTATCATTTTAATCGTATGGACCTACAGAATAAATATCAGGTGTCATTTTTACCTAAAAATGTACTACGTAGAAACGGAAGCCCCCAAAAGTTACAAAACAGCGTTTTTTTTCAATTTTGTCGCACAATGATTTTTTTTCCCGTTTCACCATAGATTTTTGGGCAAAATGACTGATTTCATTACAAAGTAGAATTGGTGGCGCAAAAAATAAGCCATCATATGGATTTTTAGGTGCAAAATTGAAAGAGTTATGATTTTTTAAAGGCAAGAAGCAAAAAACGAAAATGCAAAAACGGAAAAACCCCCGGTCCTTAAGGGGTTAAGGGGTTAACAGGTTTCCATAGAGATATGGTCTGAACATACAATGGTTTCAACATACAATTCATATTGTAACTTGAGGGACCATTGTATTAGAGTCACTTGTGATAAATATAGTTGATTAGAGATTATTTAGAAATTAACAACCCTGTCTATATAAGGTCTGATAATGCATATCAGAGCGCAAAACCAAGAACAGAAAAGAACTGCATGTAGAGCTCATGCAGGATTATGGGGAGGCACAGATCTGGAAAAAGATTCAAAAACATTTGTCTGCATTTAAAGTTTTCAAGAGCACAGTGGCCTCCATAATTCTTGAATGGAAGACATTTGAACCAACCAGGACATTTCTTTGAACTGACCCATCCAATAAAGTGCCTTTGTAAGAGAGGTGACCAAGAACACAATGGTTACTCTGGCTGAGCTCCATAGATTATGTCTGCAGACGGGAGAATCTTTCAGAAGGTCACCCATCACTGCAGCACTCCACCAATCTAGGCTTCATGGCATAGTATCCAGAAAGAAGCCTTTTCTCAGTAAAATACACAAAAAGATAAAAATAAAATAAAATAAATAAAAAAAAAACACTTAAACAACTCTCAGACTGTGAGAGAAACTCTGGTCTGATAAAATCAAGATTGAACTTTTTGGTCTCATTTCTAAGTGTTATGTCTAGAAGAAACCAGGCACTGCTCCTCGCCTGCCCAATATGACCCCTACGGTGAAGCATTGTGGTGGCAGCATGATGCTGTGGAGTTGTTTTTCAGCAGCTGGGACAAGGAGACTAGTTATAGTTTAGGGGAAGCTGAATGGAGCAATGTACAGAGATATTCTGAAAGCATTACTGTAATGCCGCTCCAGTAGCCGGTTATTTGTAAACTTTTTAGGCAATCTTGTAGCTCAAGGCTTGCCCTGAGATTCACATGATGTATTGCCAGATGACCCATGCAAGTCTAAGGGATTCATGTTGGAGCGTGCTAAGTCTGTATAATTGAGGATGTACCCCTTACTGAATGTAATGGCGACACTTAATGGGGTTATCCTATCCAGCCCCACTATGCGCCGATTGATATGCCGAATGCAATGCAAATGTAAATACACAATGGGGGAGATTTATCAAAACCAGTGCAGAGGAATATTTGCCCAGTTGCCTATATCAACCAATCAGATCGCTTCTTTCATTTTGCAGAGGCCTTGTTAGAAATGAAAGAAGCGATCTGATTGGTTGCCATGGGCAACTGGACAAATATTCCTCTGCACAGGTTTTGATAAATCTCCCTACTAAACACCCTGTAGAAGCTCTTTTTGTAGACCAATGAAGACATTCCTGCACGCCATTGATTGAACTCCCAAACCCCCTTCAAAAAGCTCTTTTGTCTCTGATGGGGTATATTTTGTTGTTGTCCAAAATTGCATTGTACATAATGTAGCTGCTCATAAACTTTGTTTTAAAGGCAGAGTGAGCACTATACAGTATGTCATTCATCTATGGTTAATAAGGAAAGAGTTTACTGCAAGAGTGATCTGGCATAGCCAAGTGATGTGACACCACTCATCGCTATATAACAGTCAGGTTCTGACATCAGATTTTGATAATTATACAAATTCTTTTTACAGACGTGTCAATGAAGTTCATCCATCGACATGTAATGTACAGGAACACATTCCAGACTTTTCCTGCTTTAAAAATAACGCACTCCTCCCAACAGATATATGTCAAAGTATTCGTGAGATGGAAGAATGACAGTATATTAAGCATTTAATGCACTAAGCCAACGTACAAATTGAATGAGACATTTTTTTCTTTTCTCAATAATATTCTGCCAAGTCGTAGCTTAATGAGTTGGAAAAGGACGTGAACATCATCAATCAAGAACTTCACCACAAATACAATGAAACACACATGCTGCATGTATTGAAACACTTCAATGGGGAAACAGCCATTTGCCAATACTCTAAGAACAGCTTGTAAAAGACACATTTAGTCAGATGCAAGCAATGAAGAGGTAATGAAATGTAATATGTGTTTTCTATACCTACCAGTGATAACTATTATGTCATCTGAAAGCCATGCTGGAGAATACAATAGCTTTTTGAAAGGGATGTCCTTGAGATGGCTGATGTAAAGCGCAATATAGATTCTTCTGTGAGAACCATATGGAGATTCTAATTATTTAGCATTTTATCATTGCTCAACCCAATTTATCACACCATTTTTTAGCTTAAAGAGGTTTAAAGAATTAGAAAAACATGAGTTTTCTTCCAGAAACAGTGTCACATCTGTCCACGGGTCGTAGGAGGTATTGCAGCTTCGCCCTGTTTATTTCACTGAAGCTGAGTTGCAATACCAGACCAAACCCCTGGACAGGTGTGGCAGTGTTTGGCTGGGTTAACACAGGCAAAATGTGTGTGACATGTCTGCGCAGAAAACAAGTGCCGACATTCCGCACATTTGTCTAACTGGCAGGCGTTAGGACCGCTTGGAAACGCTCTGTCTCATAGACGGCATAGCATTTCCGGGTGGAATCCGCCAAAAGAATAGACATGTCTATCTTTACTGCAGACGCCAGCGGCAGAATTTCTGTGGGAGAAACATCTGGTGCAGAAATTCTGCCATGTAAACAATGCAGCAGAATCCTATTGAAAACAATGGGGCTCTGCTGCAGCAGAATGTCCATGTTTAAAATTCATGCAGAATTCTGCACTGTCATTCTGCCGTGTGAACATAACCTTACTGGAAGTGGTCTGCTTTTCTAATCCTGTACAACCCATTTAAATTCACAATTCTGGTAAATTTACACAGATCAGTTGACACAACTTTGCGTATTTTTTAACCTAATTATTTATGAATATTATAATCTAAATATTATGTTTATAGTATCAAAATAAACAGATAACTGCACAGCACAGATTTATTGCCATGGATTCTTTTCTCACTGATGTATCTAATGTAATCCAGAAATTGGTGTAAATTATAGTTGAAATCTACACCGGCTTTCAAATTTGTTGGCTCTTACTCCAGCACAGTTTTCAGTAAGGCAGTGTATGAAATGCCAATCTTAATAAACCCCCCCCCCCCCTATAGTGTCTGCAGCTGTTTCTGAGAGGTCAGATTCAAGAAGTCAGTGTGGATTTCCTATCATAGGACACACACATACTAGCACATATAGCAGGCACACATGGGTCAGTTATAATTGAAATAATTTATCAATAAGTCGATCATCAATAAACCAGTATACACTTTCAACAGTTGTTCACCAACTTATTCACATGAATGTATGAGCTCATAATTGTTTAGTTCAGATCAAGTTCTCAATAAAGAAAGGGGTCAGAAGTCACTGCCAGACACCTTTGGCGACTTATCTCTTCGAGAACAAACAGGTCAGGCAGTTGAAATTCAACATGCCTGATCCCTCTCTCTCCCAACATCATCTTTCAAGCTAGAGTCAGGAGGCCCACGTTCACATTATATGGGTTATTCACGCATTATTTAAAATAAAGAAAAACTGACCTAGCCCCAGTCCCTTACTGGTCCCTGGCAGTTTCCGTTTACCTTTAACAGGTCTTAGAATTTAGTCGGCACCCCAAGCAGCCTCTACTAGCAGAACTCTGATCTCACTGATTAACACTATGCAATTAAATACTATTGTTCAGCATTAGCAATCACATTTTTGCTGATAAAAGTCATCTATGGGAACTTAAAAATAAAGGAGTAGTCTTATGCAAAAAAAAATATGTATCCCCCTATCTGCAGGATAGGTAACCAATTTTCAGAGGGAACCTAATTTGACAGAAATATGAAAGCTGTTTTGAATAGATCATTTAAGTATTCAAAAAGATTAGGTACAGTGTTTTTATATAGGAATATACAAGGCTACATCACAGAATATAAATGATGTGTTGTACTTAGAAGTACTCTTTAATGGGAAAGAAACCTAAGCTGATGTAACAACAGATTAGCCGGCATAAGTGGACAACAGAGGATAACCTGCTGATGTGTTGCTGTTGCCCAGAATAATGATAGGAATTACAGATGTTGCATGAGGTTATTTTTCCTTTCCATATTTTAGGTTTGGTGTTTCTATGCCGAGTCCTAAATACTGGTACTGTATTTCCTCTAGTTATATCTAGATTGCACAATGGTCTATAATAAGAAAGTCTTTGGTAGTTATAGCAGTTCCTTTAAGCTACTGGTTATAGAAAATTTTTACTTTTATATACATTTTTTGGTTTATTTTGTTTCTTGAATTGTTCAAGATCTCTGTTTCCTGGGAATTAAAAAAAATATATATATTCTTCTTTATTTACATTAACAGATAGAAACCCATTTACTTATTTATTTATTTATTTTAAGAGCCAAGGTACATGCTCTCAAGTCACCTAAGTGAAAGTGTTCACGCAGAAAAACGTGCACGAGGATGCGGTCCATCGCAAGCCCTTCTCCGAAAGGAGAGAGGCCCCCCCCCCAATAAATCAAACCCTTCACCTCTGGGACAAAAGGCACCTGCAAGGCTCCAGGTACAATGTCCCCTTTCGCTGAAGCTACTCAGGGACCGAAACTGCTCCTGGCAAATAACCGGACAAAAACCAAATTGTTGCCGAGGAGCCAGTAAAACCGGCTTGGTACCCCTGCCAAAGCAAGGGTGCCCGGTGCATGGCAGGGTGGTGAGGAACCTAATGGCCACACACACCTCCCCTATTCTGACCAATCCTAGTGTACAAACAGAACACAAAACGTGGACACAGTGACAAAATTAAATAAATAAATAAATAAATAAGTGTATGTGCGCAGTGTAATGCAAACCGGACATCCAGCCGGATCTATAAAAATTCCTCGAAGGCTGGGATACTAAGGGTGATTGAATATGTTCGGGCGGAGATTCCGCAGTGTGAACATACTTTAAGTGAATAAATAAAATAATAAATATTAATGGTGAATTGGACAGTTATTCTCTCAGAATCGCATGAGTTTCCAGATTTTGTGTTGTATGTAGAAGCTAATTTCCAGAATATCAATCAATATACATGATGAGTTTACACCTGTAACATCTCATTATAATAGATTTATATTTCTCTTTTTAGGAAACAGTATGAACGCTCAAAGCCAAAGACACGGGTCCATTTTTTATCAATCTTTAAAACAAGTAACATTCTACCTGAATCTCATGTCTAGACATGACATCACTTTTAGGTATGCCTTATATTTTGTGGTACAGTAAGTTTACAATATCCAGAAATCATAATTGCCAACATGAAAAATAGAAAGTCGTCCAAAACAGCTGCTTTTAGTAATCATTCTAGTCTGCTTGTGTCTGTCATCTGAACAGTATCCATCAAGTTCAAGCTAATGTAAAATAAATCTGTTTACTCAAAGTTACCACTAATAGATCAGGAATGTTAAATACACCCTATCCTTGTTCCTAATCGGATTCTTTTTTCTGTTTTGTTTTGTATTTTTTATGTAATTTTTTTTGTACATTATTATGAATGATTGCTTGAGCTAATTTTAACAGCATTTAGAGGTATGCTTTACAGAAAGGACATAAGTAGCAATAGACAGGAGGCCTTAGCAACAATAGACAGAAGTTGTTTAATTTACATGAATTGGAAACTTTACTGAGAACTCTGTGACCTTTTCTGAGGTCATTCTACAGGGAGGGGAATGCTGATCGGTGATCAACAGCTATTGTGTGTACCTCTGCTATCTATATACTGGTGTCACCTTTCACTGTACTACTGTGTGTGATGATAAGAAGGGCACTGCTGGGAAGTACAGTAATCTGTATAAAACAGGAAGTCTCAGCTTACTTTTAGGCCATGTAGCTGGAATGGGAACTGCAAGATTTTAGGATTATTTTATAATATAGATAGTAAAATGGAAAATTTAACACCTTAATGACTTTTAGTTTTTCACCAACAGTCCTATATAAGGGCTTGTTGTATGCAATATCAATTTTACTTTGCAATGACATCAGTCATTTCACCACAAAATCTAAGGCGAAATAAAATAAAAAAACAGTTTAATGGGAGATCAGCTGTGATTGGCTGAGGCCGCAACCTGCACTGAACTCTACAGTGTGTCAGCTCTGCCCAACAGCTGCAAAGGGAGCAGAAATATTCAGCACAGTATCTAGCACAACATTCAGCACTTTGCAATAAAGTGATCATGACTCTTCAGTCTAGCTGAGTTCAAAGGGTAAGGCAGATTAAATATTCTGCTCTATACACTCTATACACTGTGCTGAGCTAAGTCCCACCTGCATTTCCTGACTTTTGTCTTTTGTCCCAGGCTGCTACATGAGACAATCTGCAAGCAGAACTGCAGGCAAGACCAGAAGGAGGACCCCAGGGGGCCAAACTTTTAGAGGTTAATTTAACACCTAATGCTTTAAAATGTTATTAAAATTTTACTTATATATTATTTTAATATATTAGAAAAGTTAGAAAAGTAATTCAAATAGGCTGATCTATAACATATTCATTTTTATTTCTAATAACAGGTAACCCTTTTCTAATAACCCTTTAAAAGAGAAGTATCATATAAGAAAACGTATCACCTATCCGAAGGATAGGGGATAAGTTTTAGATCACGAGGGGTCCAAGGGCTGTGGCCCCCCGCAATCTCCTATTTGGAGCCCCGGCTCTCCTTCACAGTGGGGTGTGACGACCCCGCCTGAAGCAGGGGCCACCACGCCCACTCCATTTAGCTCTATGGGAGAGCCATTTGGCAATCTTCAGCTCTCCCATAGAGCTATATAAATGGGAGGTAGTGGCCCCCGCTTCAGGCGGAGGTAGTGACGCACCACTGTGAAGGAGAGCCGGGGCTTCAGTCAGGAGATTGCAGAGGGCCCCAGCGCTCTGACCCCCAATCTAACGCTTATCCCATAACCTTTGATTAGGGGATAAGTTTTCTTACATGATACTTCTTCGCTCCTGATTCGAGCCTGGGCCATACCAGGCAATCCTCAGCTTATTTCAGTAGCTAGAGGCCCTGTTTATAGCCGACAAGCAGCAAGAGTGGTTTTTAACCATTTAGGTGCCACTATCAAGGTTGACAGCAGCATCTAAATGACAATTATAGCCGTTGTTGGTGGTGCAGTGGTGTGGATCGCCATAAACCAGAAATACCAAGATTTCATAGGTAAAAAGACTAAACATGCTGCAATTTTGAAAAACTGCAAGAGAATTCAAAAAGTGGGTAGGGCATTTTTATAAATCCCTACTTACTTACAGCTAACATCTGGCTGCAGCGTTTTTTCACCAAAAAAAAAAGAAATACACAGTGCGGCTGTTTGGGAGTTTTTGCAAATAAAAAAAACAAGTAGAAACTTATCCTAAAGGTGTTCCCAGGAATAGGAAAGTGTTTTCCGATCAGTGTGCCTCCATCTGTTGCAAAACTACAACTCCCAGCATGCCTGGACATCCCCTTTATTTTCCTGTAGCCCTGACAGCTCGTCAGCAGTCTGGGCATGATGGGAGTTGTTGTTTTGCAATAGATGAAGAGTCGCAATAGATGAAGAGTCACAATAGATGGAGTCGTTAGAGTAAAACTGCTGCAGATGCCTGCCTTCCTTCAGAGGTACTGGCTGAGTCAGTATATTTTGACATATAACACAGGACTACTACAGTACATGCTTTTTTTGGATGAAACTTCATCTAACCCCAGATAACAAATATAAACAGAACCGTGACAGAACGTCAAATAAGAATACGACTAAAATAATACAAGTAAGCAAAAAACTGAGTGTGAAAAATCCAATTGTGGCATTTAAAGTACCCAGGACTAAATTTAGGAAATAAGTATAACAGCTTAAATTTCCCTACAAGGGCAATCTTGTTCACATCATTGTTTGCCCTTCTATATCACTGGATGTTGACTTATATGTGCGCGTACTGACATTGACATTACTTCCCCAAACTCCTTAAACTAACCACTACATTAAGGTCATTTTTCACTGGTTTACATTTACGTAATTTATGCTTTAAAGCGAACCTGTCATTTGCAAAACACTTTTTATATATTGTAGATAACAAAATATTATGTATATTTGTAATACACATTGGTTAAAAAAATATGTATATTTTGGGGTAAAAAATGCTGTCTTGTCCCTGCAGCTATTACCTGTGTGTCTCTGTGCTGAGACAAAAGACAAGCAGGGCTCTGTGCACTGAGGACAAGCAGGGTTCTCTACACCAAGGACAAGCAGGGCTCTGTGCACTGAGGACAAGCAGGGCTCTGTACACTGAGGACAAGCAGGGCTCTGTACACTGAGGACAAGCAGGGCTCTGTACACTGAGGACAGGCAGGGTTCTGTACAGTGAGGACAAGCAGGGCTCTGTGCACTGAGGACAAGCAGGGCTCTGTACACCGAGGACAAGCAGGGTTCTGTACACCAAGGACAAACAGGGCTCTGTGCACTGAGGACAAGCAGGGCTCTGTACACTGAGGACAAGCAGGGCTCTGTACACTGAGGACAAGCAGGGCTCTGTACACCGAGGACAAGCAGGGCTCTGTGCACCAAGGACAAGCAGGGCTCTGTACACTGAGGACAAGCAGGGTTCTGTATCTGAGGACAAGCAGGGCTATGTACACTGAGGACAAGCAGTGCTCTGTACATTGAGGACAAGCAGGGCTATGTACGCTGAGGACAAGCAGGGCTCTGTACACCGAGGACAAGCAGGGCTCTGTGCACCGAGGACAAGCAGGGCTCTGTACACTCAGGACAAGCAGGGCTCTGTACACTGAGGACAAGCAGGGCTCTGCACACTGAGGACAAGCAGGGCTCTGTACACTGAGGGCAAGCAGGGCTCTGTACACCAAGGACTATTTTTATGTTATGTGCTTTGGCTCATTCATTTTTATTATTATGCGCTTCTAGGGTATGTGGTTAAACAAAACACCAAGAGAACGGAGTCATTTAAATAGAATTAAAACATGATTGCTTTTATTAGTTACATAAAAACATAGAAATGGGGGAAGGAAAAACTAACTGCGGGAGGTTAGACAAAAAGGGGCGACACTACCTGCTCATGTGCATAGACAATATAGTTCAATAAAGGTGCATGGTGCATTAGATAAAGTGCATACATGAAAGGGTCGGGAAAAGACCTCTATAAAGTGCACATAGCTAAAAATACAGACATGCATACCACTCGTAAGAGGTGATTGATAATACCAGCAGCAGAGCAGGAGCGACGCCACCCCTACGATCGTTTCGGCGAACCTTCGTCCTGGGAAGGACCCACCCCCAGGACGAAGGTTCGCCGAAATGATCGTAGGGGTGGCGTCGCTCCTGCTCTGCTGCTGGTATTATCAATCACCTCTTACGAGTGGTATGCATGTCTGTATTTTTAGCTATGTGCACTTTATAGAGGTCTTTTCCCGACCCTTTGATGTATGCACTTTATCTAATGCACCATGCACCTTTATTGAACTATATTGTCTATGCACATGAGCAGGTAGTGTCGCCCCTTTTTGTCTAACCTCCCGCAGTTAGTTTTTCCTTCCCCCATTTCTATGTTTTTATGTAACTAATAAAAGCAATCATGTTTTAATTCTATTTAAATGACTCCGTTCTCTTGGTGTTTGGTTTATCAATTTTTGGAGGCCGAATATGAAGCCCCTTTGTACCGGGGATGTTCTTTAGACATAGTGTATGTCTCATTGATACATTTATACCCCGATACTTTGTTGCTATTTTATTATTTTTAGGGTATGTGGTTAGCAGATGCACTGGTTGATGTGCTGAATTTCTCACTTGCGCAAAATGATTTTTTAACAAATGTTTCTGCAAATGTAGTGATCAGCTAGCTATAATTTGTGTGAGCCAGGGGCTTTCTGTCATTTGCCCACATGTATGAAGTGACATGAGCAGCTTTAAATTTTGCACAACTGGGAAAATCACACACTTGCGCAGCAGGATTTGCATTGCGCAAAAATCTCCACTACTGATACATTTCCCCCAGTGTGTTTTTGAGTATAAATGCCACATTTTTGGTTATACAGAAACTTATCAAAATCTGTCCAGAGGTAAAGTCGCTTGGTTGTCCATAGCAACCAATCAGATCACTTCTTTCATTTTTAAAAGGTCAAAAGTCTCTGAAAAACGAAAGAAGCGATCTGATTGGTTGCGAGGGGAAACTCGGCAACCTTTCCTCTGGACAGTTCTTGATAAATCTCCCCCCATATGTTTGTAACAGGATATTCCTTTTTTTTTTTTTTGCTGCTAAATAAACAATTACCTACTATAAAGTAATATAATGACCTAATATATGAAATACAGTATAATGTAATGAAATATAATACAATATAAAAAGTGTGTATTATTTATTTGTATTTATTGTAATGATTCCAATAATGTAAATATCAGAGACGTACCTTCATCTACATCTGTAATATATTTATCTCAGGTGCTGTGTAATAACAACTTGTACAGTGGTCCCTCAAGTTACAATATATTAATTGGTTCTGGGACGACCATTGTATGTTGAAACCATTGTATGTTGAGACCAGAACTCTATGGAAACCTGGTAATTGGTTCTAAAGGCATCAAAATATCTCCAAAAATAGGAAAAAGTGAGAATTGAAGAAAAATAAGTAGATAACTAATATAGATAAAGCAAATCCTTATATATAAAAGTAAGAAAGATCTGCTGGGAGCTGTAATCACTGTCTATGTCAGTGTTTCCCATGCAGGGAGCCTCCAGCTGTTGCAAAACTACAACTCCCAGCATGCCCGGACAGCCAAAGGCTGTCCGGGCATGCTGGGAGTTGTAGTTTTGCAAAAGCTGGGGCCACCCTGCTTGGGAAACACTAGTCTATGTAGAGGACAGGAGCTTCTTCAGGGTCCTGTACAGTACACACAATGTAAAAGTAATGGAGTCGCCTTCACCTGGTGTCCAAAGGAGCAGGTAACCCTGGGACAGGTAAAGTGTACAGAACATGTAATACCTCCCTGTACTGTAGGAGGCGCTACCAGACACCAGTCAGTGCATACCCTTCAGTAATACAGGGGTTTTACAAGTGAATGCCCATTTTGATTGGTCGGTTCTTCCAGCCATTGACACGTTTCACAAATCTGGACTGTCTGTGGCATTGTATGTTGAGTCTGGTTTCAACTTACGATGGTCCAGAAAAGACCATTGTATGTTGAAACTATTGTATGTTGAGGCTATTGTAAGTTGAGGGATCACTGCACTGCGGTCCGAGGTAATATAACGGCATTTGTGATATGCGGCAGCAGAGATACACAGCAATTGTTAGTAACGGTTCGGTGCAGCTGAATTTACTTTTCCTACGTTTTCTTAGCTTATATGTGGAATACATTTTGGGTAGAAAGGTCGACTCACTTCAACGTGGTTCACAGGGTAAAATGAGTACAAGGGTTGATGCAAACTTTTATTTTTTATTTTTTGTGAGTCCTTAGGGGACCTATGTTATCTGCATTTTATCACATTGTCTCTTTCACTTAAATATTTCTCTTTATTTTGTACAGTTTGAAAGATCTCAGCAGCAGATTTTAGAATGAATGTCTACATCAGATTAACTGCAGTAATACACTATACAGTAATGGTAAGCTCGGTTATCTTCCACCTCCTCGCCAAATCACCTCTGGGAAAAATGACAGCATGAAAAATAATACAAATAGCAATATCATTATTGTCAACATTAAAAATAATTTCTTGGTACATTTTCTCACGATAAGCATATAACACTATAACACTATTACATTTATTATAAATTAGTCAAGGATCTATGGATAATGCACTCTACAACTGTGTTTATGTGAGTATATATATATATATATATATATATATATATATATATATATATTATTGAAAATTACTCTGCTAAAAAATAATGTAATTTATCTTCTGGTGTGCTGCAGTCAATTTTTTCTTTTTGCAGATTTGGGAACCCTGGTCTGAGGCTCTTTAGCTGCTTGCACCCTAACTTACCCTAACTTACCTTCTTATATATACTCTATACATCTACTTGTGACAACATTTGGTATGTATGTTTT
Source organism: Hyla sarda (assembly GCF_029499605.1). Taxonomy (NCBI): domain Eukaryota; kingdom Metazoa; phylum Chordata; class Amphibia; order Anura; family Hylidae; genus Hyla; species Hyla sarda. The sequence continues at coordinate 379,480,373 of NC_079190.1, read as the reverse complement.
ACACTGGTATATGTTTTCTTAAGGAACCAAAAACACAGTGGGTAGAAAAGCAGCTGCAGAAAATGCGCAGCAAACTATGTCACATGTGACCCTACCACAAAGCAATAAAAAACACTGTCCAAACAACCACCATTCTTTAAAGAGTACCTATCGTCAACTAAACTTCTCATAATCCACCTCCCCATCTGTTCCTGACTCTAACTATCTCTTATTCGCTATTATTATTTTTAGTTTAAACCCCCTGTAAATACCTTATTTCTTGTATCATTGGTAGCTCAGGTTTGAGCTGTGGACGAGCGCAGGAAGTGGGTGTGGCCCGGCAGGCGCAACGTCATCAGAAGCCTGGCGTGGCCAGCTTCCGCCCTCCCGGGAGCGCGCATACAGGCTGAGTAAAGTGCAGGGACGGCAGCCTCTGACTCTCCTCCGCTCTGTCTGGCTATACACATGCCATACAGAAGAGGAGGAACGTTGGAGTAAAGAGCTGCCGTGCCCTGCAGGGATGCGCGCACAGCGGCAAGTCTGATTGACAGGCGGGGAGCTGCACTTTAGTATGCTATTTCGGACTCAGCCGCTAGGCCGGCGGGAGTCCGAAATCACTAAAACAGGAACTCCTAGGGAGACCCCTAGTGGCCAAAAGTTCAAACATAAAAAACACATTAAATAATTTTTTTTTTTTTTAAATAGAATCCAATTAGTAAATTAATCTATATGTATTAAACTATAAAATATAAAAAAATTTTTTTGATGAGGTACTCTAAAAGAATCTTCAGATCCAGATCACATGTGCATCACATCGTACCACAAATTGCAGTTATCAATATCCTCATATCGTATGTATATTGGCCTATACTTATTAGGGTACTCATAGAATCAAGTGTATTAGGCCCCATTCACATCAAGTTTTTGCTGTCCACTGTGCGTATATTTCAAAATACTATCCAAAAGTTCTTCAAATATCTTCTGATGGTAATCCAGTGCATACCAAGGGATCTATGATGCAGTGATTTCAGATCATTAAGCTCATGGTCAGATCAGGATAGGAGGAATTTGAGTGATCACCAGTCAGTGTGGTTTAATATAAGAACAGTGAAGGAGTCACACCACACAAAAACAAAAGTTTTAGATTTTAGAAACAGACTTTTCAAAAATGAGATTAGTCATAAATGAGTCCCTATCAGACTGGAATGGATTACATGGAGTCCAGGAGAAATTTGACTACTTAAAAGACGCATTATTGAAGGCAACAGAAAACCGCATTAGACTTGTTAGTAAAAGCAGGAAAAGGAAGAGACCACTGTGGTACTCAGCAGAAGTGGCCAAAATCACAATAAAAAGCTAAAAACTAGCATTTAGTAATTATAAAACAACCCAGAGCAATGAAGATAGAGAAATCTACAAGACTAGGCAGAAAGAGGCCAAGCAAGTTATAAGAACTTCTAAAGCGCAGGCAGAAGAAAAACTAGCTCAGTCTGTGGAAAAAGGGGATAAGACATTCTTCAGATATATAAATGAAAAAAGGAAATTAAAACAAGTTATAACTAAATTAAAAACAAAGGAAGGAAGCTATGTAGAAGAGAATAAGGGGCTAGCCGACTGCCTTAATGAATACTTCTTTTCAGTTTTTACAGAAGAAAAAGAAGGAAAAGAACCTCCATTAGGGAGGAAGACTAATGAATCGTTTGATGCGTGTGTCTTAATAGAGGAAGAGGTTCTACGTTTGCTATCTAAAGTGAAGACAAATAAGTCACAGGGGCCTGATGGGATATACCCAAAATTATTAAAAGAGCTTAGTGGTGAGTTAGCAAAACCGTTAACAGATTTATTTAACCAATCACTGGTAACATGAGTCGTCCCGGAAGATTGGAAATTAGCAGATGTCGTGCCCATTCACAAGAAAGGTAGTAGGGAGGAATCAAGCAACTATAGGCCAGTTAGTCTGACAGCAATAGTGGGGAAATTAATGGAAACCCTACTAAAGGATAGGATTGTGGAACATCTAAAATCCCATGGATTGCAAGATGAAAAGCAACATGGGTTTACTTCCGGGAGATCATGTCAAACAAATCTTATTGATTTTTTTTGACTGGGTGACTAAAATAAAAGATGGCGGAGGGGCAGTAGACATCCCATATCTAGATTTTAGTAAGGCTTTTGACACTGTCCCACATAGAAGACTTATCAATAAACTACAGTCATTGAGCTTGGACTCCCATATGGGTGGATTAGACATTGGCTGAGAGACAGACAACAGAGGGTTGTAGTCAATGGAGAATATTCAGAGCAAGGTCTTGTTACCAGTGGGGACCTCAAGGATCTGTACTGGGACCAATATTGTTTAATATCTTAATTAATGATATTACAGAAGGTCTCGATGGTAAGGTATGTCTTTTTGCTGATGACAAAGATATGTAACAGGGTTGATGTTCCTGGAGGGATACCCCAAATGGAAAAGGATTTAGGAAAACTAGAAGAATGGTCAGAACTCTGGCAACTGAAATTTAATGTGGATAAGTGCAAGATAATGCACCTGGGGCGTAAAAACCCTTGGGCAGAATATAGAATATTTGACACAGTCCTGACCTCACTATCTGAGGAAAGGGATTTAGGAGTAATTATTTCAGAAGACTTAAAGGTAGGAAGACAATGTTATAGAGCAGCAGGAAACGCTAGCAGAATGCTTGGATGTATAGGGAGACGTATAAGCAGTAGAAAGAGAGTGAAAGAAAGTGCTCATGCCGCTGTATAGTACACTGCTGAGACCTCACTTGTATTGTGCACAGTACTGGAGGCTGTATCTCCAGAAGGATATATATACTCTAGAGAGAGTTCAGAGAAGAGCTACTAAACTAGTACATGGATTGCAGGATAAAACTTACCAGGAAAGGTTAAAGGACATTAACATGAATAGCTTGGAAGAAAGAAGAGACAGAGGGGATATGATAGAGACTTTTAAATACATAAAGGGAATCAACACGGTAAAGGAGGAGAGCATATTTAAAAGAAGAAAAACTACCACAAGAGGAAATAGTTTTAAATTAGAGGGGCAAAGGTTTAAAAGTAATATCAGGAAGTATTACTTTACTGAGAGAGTAGTGGATGCATGGAATAGCCTTCCTGCAGAAGTGGTCGCTGCAAATACAGTGAAGGAGTTTAAACATGCATGGGATAAGCATAAGCCTATCCTTCATATAAGATAGGGCCAGGGACTACTGACAGGATTCAGATTATTGGGCAGACTAGATGGGCCGAATGTTTCTTATCTGCCGACACATTCTATGTTTCTATGTTTCTGTATGTGTGTCCAAGAGCTATAGTCCAGTGTAGACCCCAACTTCTTACACCAATAATTTGCAAAGGCAAACAAAATAAATATGTAAATGGTGGATTAGGCTCTCAAGTTGAGAGCGTTTTCCACCATTTAAAAATAAGTTCATGTTTACGGAAGAATTGGAGAGATAGCTGTTGGCCAACAACTATTGAAGGTCTATAGGTTCTTCTCAGTCTGACCACAGTGCTCTCTTCTGACACGTCTGTCCATGTCAGGAACTGTCCAGAGCAGAAGCAAATCCCAACATAAAACATCTCCTGCTCTGGACTGTTCCTTACATGGACAGAGGTGTCAGCAGAGAACACTGTGGTCAGACTGGAAATAACTATAAAACTTACTGTGTAGTATCCAGCAGCTGATAAGTACTGGAAGAGTTAAGATTTTTAAATAGAAGTCATTTACAGATCTGTTTAACTTTCTGGCACCAATTGATTTGAAACAATTTGTTTTCCACCTTAATACATACTATCAAACCAATATATATATATATATATATATATATATATATATATATATATTACTTAATTACATAATTATTTCATTTAATTACAGCTCGATAATTCAATATTAATCTTAGTGTCTCCATAAGAGTGTTTTTCTCCCTGAATACTCACAAGTTTTATGGATAAAATAAAGTAATGTAGTGTAGAAGTAAGGACATTATTATGAGAGTTATTGCGGTGGGTTACAGGACTTTGAAGAACTCTGCACTCTCTTATTAAATAATTCAGTCTAGTAACACATCATCTATAACACACTCCGCAACATATTGCAGTTGCTATTGGCATGCATGGAAATTGCTGCCAATACACAAGGGAGGGCGGTGAATCCTCTACTGGCACTTGATAAATCCCAGCCAAAACCTTTTGGATTCCCTCACCCCGATGCTCATGGCCAAATGTAGCACTTTTTTTAATAATTACAATAATCACAGTGACTTCGGAGTATTCTCATAAAAAAAAAAAATAAGACAGCCCATATTCTGTCACCCCATAAATTATCAAGTGAAAGACATGTCTCTGTATTTATGGATCCCTGCCACTAACATCAAGATCATGACTGAAATGGGGCCAGAAAAATGTTTCATCTCCAATCGCATAAAATATGAGCATTAAAAATCTTAAAACACTTTGGGGCAGTACCAACTACCCTGCCATTCACTTGGCATTATTATGAAAGTAACATGTATATTGAAGGGAAAAGTTATAGATGTGATATAATAGAGAGGACATGGAGCGATAATGGTGCGTACAGCAATGGTGGGAAAATTGTGGAAGGCCCTAATGTACGCAGAAGACAGGGCTGCCAAGCCTATTTTCCCATCATTTTTCTGACGTTCTACTCCTGTTTTGTTATTTTAACACTATAAGAACTTTACATTATAAGAAATACTACTGACAGTTTATAGGACAAAAAGTCAGTGAAACGCAAGCATCAGTTATGATGGTCTCCTTTTAAGGGTAGGGTCACGCGTTAAGGATCCGCAGCATATTTTACAATGTGGATCCGCTGGTGACCCGACCCATTTTGTGCCTCCAGTTGTTGCCGCCCCCCGTTCCCCCGCATCAGTCCGCCCCTGGCCTGCCTGCAGCGGCAATCTGCCGCTACGAGCGACCACATAGGGGCCAGCGAGTCGCCGAGTCCATTCAGACATCGCGAAGCAGCCGTGATGTCTGAGTACACTGCTCATGCGCAATGCACTCAAACATTGCGGCTGCTCCGTGATGTCAGAGTGCACTCGCCGACTTGCATGCCCCCTGTGTGGCTGCTTTAGTGGCGGATTGCCGCTGCGAGCAGGCCAGGGGCAGAGCAAGGTGGGGAAATGGGGGGTGGCAACCGCTGGAGGCAAAAAATGGGTCAGGTCACCGGTGGATCCGCAGCGCATTTTACTAAGGGTAGGTTCACATGTACAGGATCTGCTGCATATTTTGTGCAGCTGATTTAATACCCATTAACTCAATGGGTAGCAAAATCAGCTGCACAAAATCTGCTGCTAATATATGCAGTATATCTGTATGTGTGAACGTACCCTAAGGGTGTATTCACACATACAGTATCCTGCACAGATTTAATGCCAAGGATTTGAAGCTGTATTCAGTCATTTAGTTTACATTGAAATTGGCAGCATAAAATTTGCAGCTTCAAATCCTGTGCATCAAATATGCACAAGATACTGTACCTGTGATTACACCCTAAGGGTAGGGTCACACACAGCGCTTCTGTAGCGTATTTGACGTTGCAGATGAGCTGCGTGCAGTCACAGCAAGCGGACACACAGAGCTACTGCCGTTGCTCTGTGGGAGCATTCTGCCGTTGCTCTGTGACTGCTGGCAGCTCATCCACAGCATTAAATATGTTGTGGATTCGCTGTGAGTGACCCTACCCTAAGGGCGTATTTACACTTAAAGTATCCTGCGCATATTTGTTGGGCAGGATTTGAAATTGCATATTTGAAGCTGTGTTCGGTTAATTATTTTACATTGTAATATTAGCTTAAAATCTGCAGCTTAAAATCCTGCACATTACACATGCGCAGGATATATGTGTAAATACACCCTAAGGGTCAGTTCATACCTCCTTTGTTTGCTGCAGACTTGGTGTAGATTTGCTTCAGCAGACTTTACTACCTATTGACTTCTTTGTCAACAGATGCTTGGAATTATAATAGTGTTCCACAAAGACGGTCATATCAGTATGATTGCATGTAAGTGAAACTCGGGGCCACAATGTCATTTAAAATATAAAGGAAAGGCTCACTGCCCTATGTTTCCCAGTAGTCTGAGCCAACCACATGAGTCCACATACAAAATAAAGAATACAAAAATGTTTGTGCTTAAAAGTCAATTGGACTTATGGACTCAAATGCATTAAAATTATAATAAAACAAGTACATTTATTAATATTGCACATATAGTTGCGATCCATTTAGAATGTTTATAAATACAAAAAAAAGCACATCATTTGATTAAAACATGATGCAGTGAACATTCAAATAACCACTTTTCTAAATGAGATATGATATAATGTTTTGTTGTCAAATATCGAGCATTGGCTTTGCGGCACATTTGATTCGTCATTACGCTAACATTTTTATTAATGCTGATATTTGATAACAAAACATTCTATCATATCTCATTTGGAAAAGTGGTTATATGAATGTTTACTTGTAAATGTGATATGGTTTTAGTAATGCGTTATTGCATTATATGTATTATTAATAAACATTCTGAATGGGTCACAAGGGCCCTGTCACCTATCAGTTAAAGAACTATATGTGCAATATTAATAAATATATTTTTTTCCTTACATTTTTAACATATCCATATGTCCAATTGACCTTTACACATTATCATGTTGGTGTTCTTTGCAATGTCATTTACTATACAAAGAAAATTCATTTGCCCCTTCTGTCCACCAAATGCAAAGAATTGCAGGTGCATTAAATAGGTCTTTAACAATACAGTAGCATGGTATTTTCCCCGCACACACAGTACAGAAGAATCCCATTGAAATCAATGGGACTCAGTTGCAGTGGAAATGTCTGTGCAGAGTATTTTTGCAGAATTCTGCATGTACATCCCGCAGTGTGAACATGGCCTAAAGATCACTCTGTGCCCTGAAGCTCTTGGCTAAAATCTCACCGGCAAAGGCTTCCTGCTCATTCCACTCTGTCCATAATAGTCTCTTAGTATTACAGAGAATGTGAATTGCACCAAAATTAGCAACTTTTTGAGGCCAGAAAACTAGAATAAATGGTTCAGTAGAGTTCCTTTTTTGTCTACGTGAAATCAGGATAAAAAGTGGGGACAATCCGAATGGCGCCTTTCGGTCACTCTGCAGGACACTCTGACCAAGGTCAGCGTGTCCTGCAGAGTGACTGGAAGGCGCCATTCGGATTGTTCCCACTTTTAATCCTGATTTCATTTTATCTACCGGACTGAGAAGTCACAGGAATAGGACGCCGAGGCTGCCACCTGCTACCGGCTCAGCGAGTGTACATGCGATTGAAGGTGTTGCACTCTTAGCGCAACATCACACGGTAAGGTGCAATTTATCCGTTCACCTTACTGTAACATCTCACAGTACTTCACTAGGAGCGCACCTCTTTTTTTCCATTTATCTTTTTTGTCTACGTGTCACAAAACTAGATCATAGATTTGCAAATGTGGAAAATGGAAATATAGGAGGAAGAACTGGCATGGTTTCATGTGTCCACAATATATCTAACTCCGATTTAGTAAGACACTTGCTCCTCTTGGCCAGAGCCTGGAGCAAGGTTCTATAAACTCTTGTATCTCTTGTATTTGTAAAGATGTCATAGTATAAAAACAGAAAGAGTGTTAACCTTGGCTCCTTATCTTACTGTCAAACAATTCCACAAGTTTTAACTTAATATACTAATCAAAAGAAGTCTACATAAACTGATTATGTCCAGAATGAACACTGACTTAACAGCGAACACTTAATATAAAAAAATGTTAAAAGGAGAAAAAGACTGTCTTAACTTAAAAAAATTGGGCAATGATAATAAAGCTCATCACAGCCAATACTTACCCTTCATTAGAATACATATTCTTCATCTGTGGTGAACGGCTGTACCAAAAGGTAAACCTCAGGTAAGTAATAGATTAACAAAAAAATGCCGCTCCTCTTAATTGAATAGCATGAAAGTGGTCCTCTAGCATTAATTTGCTATGCTCTGAATGCATATGACAGGTAACAGGGAATTTCTATGATTTTTAATATATTTTTTGTGCACCCCTTGTCTTATTAATAATAAATAAACTACTACTAATAATAATATAAAGAAATTAAAGTCAGAAAGTTTTATCTTACAGGTTTGCTGGAGAACATAAGTGCCTTCTTCCAGAAACAGCGCCGCTCTTGTCCTCAGTTTGAGTTTGGTATTGCAGCTCAGTTCTATTTAAGTGAACAGAGCTGAGTAGTAATACCACATACAACCTGAGGACAGGAGTGGTGCTGTTTGTGGAAGAAAGGAGCTATGTTTTTCTAATGTTGGATAACCCCTTTAAAGGGGTATTCCGGGCAAAAACATTTTATCCCCTATCCAAAGAATAGGGGATAAAATGTTTGATGGTGGGGGGGGCGCTGCTGGGACCCCCCGCAATCTCATTGCAGCGCCCGCATTCTATGCAGGGACTGCGTCTCTAGTTTCGGAAACCTCCGGGTTTCCGGGACTGGGGACGTGACGTCACGCCACGTCCCCTCCTCACTTTAAGGAGTAGTCCATACCCTAAAGAACACGTCTTCCCAGCTCCATAGTTACTTTCCTCACTGCTGAGAAGTTTACATTATAAATAAGAGGACACATTACACACCAGGCAGTTGCTTCAGTTTAAGTGCATATATTTATTACCTTAGGGTACGTTCTCACGAGCGGATCCCCAGCGGGTATTACGCTGCAGATCTACCGCTGAAGGACCTCTGTATGCTGCCTTTACAGGTGTATGCAATGTGCGAGTTGCCGTGCATATGCGCAGTATACTCGCACATAGCGGCAGCTCTCGGCCTAGCTCATAGAGCAGGGGGAGTGGGCGCAATGTGTGCGAATACACCGCGCATGCGCAGCGACTCGTACATCGCTTCAGTGTGTCTGCTTGTAACGGCTTATTGTCACTCCGAGCAGGCACCTGTAAAGGCAGCATACAGTCCTTCAGCAGCGGATCCGCAGAATAATACGCGCTGGGGATCCGCTCGTGTGAATGTACCCTATTGTGGTACCACAACTAATTACCATGGGAGTTTTTGCCACGAATGGCCAAAATTCGTGTAAAAATTCCACGTTACTGCTATTATGCTAATTATGTACATTTGGGAATGCAGCCTTAGTAACCAAGGAAACTTAGGCCATACTGCTCAACTATTTTTTTCCTCATCACAATCTAATAGCTATAAAAAAAAATTCCATCCAAATAGTCACATAAGGGCATGTTTTTTGCGGAACAAGTTGTACTTTTAAATAGAAACACATTGGGGTTCATATGAGGTATTGATAAAATCGTATGAATTATTTGGGGGGGGGTAATAAAAAAATATGGATTTTGTCTTTTCTTTTTTGTGTTTTAAATTTATGCCATTTACGATGCACTAAAAATAAAATATAAAAATAAAAAAGGGTTGCCGCATTCCAAACCCTATAACTTTTTTATTTGTTTATTCATAGGGCTGGTTGGGTGCTTGAGATAAAATCTTGTAGTTTGTACTAAATTTTATTTTACAGCGTTCTCCATATGGGATAAATAATATTTTTGTAGGTCAGGTCATTACAGACTTGGCGATACCAATCATACATAGGTTTTTAAATATTTTATACTTATTATGCTATTATACTAAAATGAATTTTATGTGGGGAATTTAGGCATTTTTATTTTAGTGAGTTTTTTTTCTCTTTTACATTATTTTATTGATCTACGGTATATAGACATGCAGCTGGCACAGCTTATCCATGGCAGGTGTTGACCCCAGCTGCCATGCAGACCGTTCTACACCCAACAATCTCATCTCAGGGCTGCAGATCAAGTAGAAGACCCACTACATGCAGCGATTATGTTTTGATTGCGCCATGTAACAGGTTAAACTATCTTGAACTGAGGTTTCTCCACTCCTGGCAATCGGTGCGGGGTCCCGGCTGTCATTCTAGCAGCTGAGCTCTGGCAATCCTGGCACAGTAGACCCATAACTAAAGATCAGGTTGCCACTATATAAGGATGGCAAGTAAGTGACATTTTATATACCGTATTTATCGGGGTATACCACGCACCGTCCTATAACACGCACCCTCATTTTACCAAGGATATTTGGGTAAAAAAAGTTTTTTACCCAAATATCCATGGTAAAATGAGGGTGTGTGTGTGCGCGTGTATACCCCGATACACCCCCAGGAAAGGCAGGGGGAGAGAGGCCGTCGCTGCCCGCTTCTCTCCCCCTGCCTTCCCTGGGGTCTAGAGCCCTGCTGCCGGCCCTTCTCTCCCCCTGGCTATCGGCGCCACTGCCCGTTCTTTCCCCCTGACTATCGGTGCCGGCGCCCCATTGCCGGCGCCGATAGCCAGGGGGAGAGAAGTGGCGCCGACAGCCAGGGGGAGAGAAGGGGCAGCGGCACCCATTGCCGGCGCCGCTGCCCCGTTGCCTCCCCCCATCCCCGGTGGCATAATTACCTGGGTCGGGTCCGCGCTGCTGCAGGCCTCCGGCGTGCGTCCCCGGCGTCGTTGCTATGCACTGCACGGCGCGGCGCATGACGGCAGCGGTGCCGATAGCCAGGGGGAGAGAAGGGCCGGCAGCAGGGCTCTAGACCCCAGGGAAGGCAGGGGGAGATAAGCGGGCAGCGACGGCCTCTCTCCCCCTGCCTTTCCTGGGGGTGTATCGGCGTATAACACGCACATAGACTTTAGGCTAAAAATTTTAGCCTAAAAAGTGCGCGTTATACGCCGATAAATACGGTATATTTTTGATAAAATTTTATCCTATATTTGAAGCACGATCCAGCTATTTATTTTTATTATTATTCATCCATGTATCAGGTAACTGGTACTAGTCTTGAGGGGTTGGTTACTGTTTGAAAATATTGTTTAAATTTCCAGCACCTGGTGTAGGTGCACAACCTCCTTACCTCGGCTGTTAATTGTGAGCTGCACAATCATTTTTGTTTAATTTTTATTATAATTTACAAATCTGTTTACATTTCTGGCACCAGTTGATAAAAAAAAAAAAAGTTTTCCACCGGAGTACCCCTTTAAAGCAACAATGGAGTAAGACAAATGCAGATGCACAGAACTACCGGTGGAAGATAAAGCAGTTAACACTGATTCAGTCGGTGCGGGTGAATAAAGTCTCGAACTGGTCAACGGTTATGCTGAGAGCTTCCCCACCTGGAAAGTAAATGATGGACAGGGTCCATTAGTAGTCGTTAATCTAGCACTTTGGATTTCTTCTAGGTGGTGAGCCGCAACGTGAAGAGGCAGACCCATCTCCTTCAGGGATCATTCCCCATTCTTGTAGCACAGATAGTCCCTCTTCAGCAGTAAGCAGAGTGTGGATTCTGCCTTGTCGGTTTATCTTGGCCGGGAAGCCCCAGCAGTATGGGACTCCCAGGTTGCGGAGTATTTCCGTCATTGGACCAAAGGTACGCCTAGCTTGTAATGTGTTAGCAGAGAGGTCCGTGTACATCTTGATATCCTCATACGGCTCAGATAATAGAGGGTGCATGCGAGAATTTTGCAGCAGCTGGTCTTATGCCTGGAAAAACATAAACCTAGCCGGGCCATCTCTTTGTAGGTCCTCCGGGAGTGAGCATGGCTTGGGCACTCTGTGCGCTCTATCGACACTGTATTCATAGTCCTCTAGGTCAGAGAGTAATTGTTTAGTGTGCTGTTCTACAAATCGAACTAGCTGGGAGCCAGTGATATCCTCTGGAATGCCCCGGAACTTCACATTGTTCCGCCTATTGCGGTCCCCAGAGTCCACCATCTTAGTGTGGATTGAGTCCACCATCTTAGTGTGGATTGAGTCCACCTTTCCATCTAAGGCATTGTGTGCCTCTTGCAGATCATTATGGGCTTTAGCAAAATATATCAGCTTCATCTCAGTATGGGTAATTTTCTGCTCTAATAAAGATGTGGAGGAGTGCAGCGGTTTTAGGAGTCTGGTGAAGTCTCCCTGCAGGGAGCTTCATAGTATAAGCAGCATGTCTTTGATCATAGTGTCCGAGACTGTTTTGTCCGAGGTCTGGTAGGAAGTGAATAGGTCAGTATCTGGGCCAGGTATAGAGTTGTCAGGGTCATCAGCTACACCATGTGGGGCAGCCAGACAGGGCTTCTGTTTAAGTGGACTGACTTGAGGCGAGTCTTGCAACATGTCTGCTGACAAATTTCTGGTACTGCTGCATACCGAGGGTGTCTCCGTATCTCCTCCGTCTCCTGCCACCATGTCGGGACTGGGCTCCGCTGTCTGCTTCTGTAGTGTGGGAGAACTCCAATGTGGCGGTATATGGAGAGAGTCTTATGGATCCGTATGGAGGGCAAAGCCTGGTAGGGACTCACTCTACTCTCTGGTCGGGTCTCCTCTCCATGTTGCTTAGCTTTGTTCCTGCCCGCAGGAGTCTGATTTGCGCGTGCAGCGGTGCCATCTTGGAGGGACTTGCGGGCCGAGTCTCTGGAGCGAAAAAGTAAGCTAACTGCTGGGAACCCCCGTTTTTAAAGTTTCTTTTCCTGTCGAAGGTCGCCATGGGGGTTGATACAGCTTAGGGTACAGCTGAGAGTCGCTGGCAGGTAGCTAGACGGTCTTTACCCAGTGTTAAAGCAGAAGCTCTGTCTTCAAGCAGCCATTCAGCCCGGCGACCAAACCACGCCCCCCTATTTATTATTATTTTTTTATATTTTCAATATAAACGAAATATGTATAACAATACAAGGATAACAACCTCAGTGCTAAGTCCATGCAGTATTATGGAAATAAATATGGGGGGTACATACAAATAAACCTATATCTGTTACTGGCCTGTGTATAAGTCTTTATTGGAAGCCCCGGTTCATGAGAATGAGGTCTACGTGCATAATAAATTATTATTTAATTGTTGAGAACTGTATTGATGGGATAAGTATGTCGGGGTCATTTATTTCTGTGAGTAGAGAAATTATACTACAAGAGGGGAGTTATTTAAAATACTAACAGATGTTAACATTTTCCTTAAAACAATACATCAATCACTAACTCGAAGCGATACAGGTTTTCTAACAGTTCCTGTGTCCTAGTTGAACGTATATTGAGCTATGAATACAGTCCTTATTTATGACAATTAATGTTTTTATTTACCTTTAAAATGATATTTTTATTAATTCTTATAACTCTCTCCATCTATTTATCTGCCCACTGTTCTTCATAAGCCTGACAATCTAGTAGTAAGTGTGTTGCAGCTACATTTGCATGTTTTTCAAAAACTGTTCAAGTGCGCCACCTACCTTATGACTGTGTATTGCCACTACTAGACCTTTTGTGCTGTTAAATAAGACTATGTGCAGACAACATTTTTGGTCCTTAATTCATAGCTCAAAAATATCAATTCGTAAAGCAAAAGCTTTTGGAAGTTTTTAGAGAGCTAAAGTACAGCTGTTTTATTAGGACATAAGTCCAGCAAAAGCTATAGCCTAGAAAATGTATTTTTTTTTCATATGTGGGAACTAAGGGCTATTTAAAAGGATGTTTAAAAGTCCCGGGCAATCTCTGCAGCCCGAGAGTTTTATTTTTTTCTTCTTCATTAAAATGTTGTTATTGTTATCGGTGTTTTCTGAATTATTCAAAAATAGAATTGTAAGACAATGACAAATAAAGTTATACCCACCAGTGTAATCCATGCAGCTTTGGCCACTGACATTCCAGTCCTTCCTGCCGGGCTTATTTTTTGTGTTTAACGATGATACGCCTGTGCACCTATCACTGTTGGATCACCATACCCGTGCCTGTGTGAACATCACCACTGCAGCCAATCTTTGGCCTTAGCAGTCTATGGCACAGGAACAATGAGGCAAGTGATTGGCTACTGCCATGAGAACAAAACCCAGCGGGGAGGACCAAAGGCACTGCAAGCGGTAGGAAATTAAACTCATCACATTTCCTAGCAGTGAACAATGTTTTTATAATTAAAAAAAAAATGCTCTTATATGCTCTTAAAACAAAATGTAATTAAAATCCTGTTGGTAAGAAATTATTTCCCATACACTCTTATTAACTGCCAGCCTACTTGCATAGTGTAAAAAATTCAAGCGTCTGTTGAAAAAGAGTACATACGTGCGGCTGCCAATCTGCACAGTGTGAACATATATGGTGCCTCATGGCACTTCAGGAAGTTTACTCAGGGGATTTATCCTCACTAGCTTTTCATGGTGTGGAATTAGTACACAGACCTTGGCGAGGGGGAGATAACCTCAAATTACTACAGAATAGAGAGGTCTCTTGGATTCATGTATTACAAGTAATACAACCTTTGAGATGGAACTATAGAATTGATATAATTCTTCATTACTGACTGTAGTTTCTTGGTATTTTGTTATCTATTTAACCATCATACTGTATGTTTTCCCCTTTTTCCTATAGTTTTTCTTACCATGTAGTTCAGGTAATATGTTCACACTTTTTGTTTTACTATGGATGTGCTGGATTGATCTGATTGTGGTGACTTAGGGGTTAACTAATGGATTTTTTTTCCTGGCCTCTCCTCTATAACTTCAAGATCTCCATGTAAACCTGTATGTTACCTGTGTATGTGTGCATAGACGAAGAGTCACAACCCGAAACGCGTCCACGCTATTTTTTTCTCCTATATGCTGCTATTTTAGACTCCTTTCACACTACCGTTTTTGTCTGGTAGGTGACGTCCGTTAGGAAGATAGCGGGAGAAAAATTTGTGCATGACACGTCTTTTTCTCCCGCTATCTTCGGCCACAATAATGGGAGTTCTAACGGACGTTAGAGGAATCCCATTCAAGTGAATGGGATCCTCTTTGCCTGTTATAACTGCCTTTATGCTTCGTTACAATAACGGACGTTAGGCGGTCAAAGTAGATAAAAAAAAAGAGCCATTAACATCCTTTTGTAACGGAGCAACAGTTATAGTGTGAAAGAAGCCTTACTTGGCTGTACCACTTGCCTGCGGTTTTAATTTGGTTTAATAAAGTACGACATTGTTTACCACTGGCTGACCACTCTTGTTTGCTATTCGTTCTGGAGTTTCCAGCCGTGTTGGGGATTGTGTGAGCAGGCTTCCTAATTGCCTTCTAAAAAACCTCGTAAACCCCTTAAGGACCAGGCCATTTTTCATTTTTGCACTTTCGTTTTTTCCTCCTCACCTTCTAAAAATGATAACATTTCAATTTTCCATCTACAAACCCATATAAGCGCTTGTTTTTTGTGCCACCAATTTAACTTAGTAATGACATCAATCATTTTACCCCAAAATCTCTGGCGAAACCAGAAAAAAATATTTGTGGGGAAGCATTTTTAAAAACCTGCCATTTTTTATATTTTGGGGGCTTCCAAATCTACACAGTGCATTTAATAAAAATGACACCTTATCTTTATTCTGTAGGTCCATACCGTTACAAGGATACCTAATTTATATAGGTTTAATTTAATGTTACTATCTTAAAAAAATTATAACTACATGCACCAAAATTTGTACGTTTAAAATTGTCCTCTTCTGACCCCTTTAACTTTTTAATTTTTCCGTGTACGGGGATGTGTGAGGGCTCATTTTTTGTTATGATGGGACTATTTGATCGCTTTCTATAAAAGTTTTTAGGGTATACAAAGTGACCCAAAATTTTGGACTTTTGCATTTTTTTATGTAAACGCAATTGACTGTGCAGTTTGGTTAACATTTTTCTGTTTTTATATTTTGGACATTTGCGCATGTGGCGATACCACATCTGTTTATTTTTATTATGTTTACATATTTTGTATATAGAATTTGGGAAAGGGGGGGGGGTGATTCAAACTTAATATGGAAGGGGTTAATGGGTGTTTTTTTTTTACTTTTATTAAACTTTTTTTTTACACGAATCATTAGATTCCTCATACAGATCAATGTAGTTCCATAGAAATCCATTGATCTGTGTGCTCTGCGCCAGGGACTGGTTAAACCCTTAACGACGCAGGACGTATATTTACGTCCTGCGCCGGCTCCCGCGATATGAAGCGGGATCGCGCCGCGATCCTGCATCATATCGCGTCGGTCCCGGCGCTCATCAGCGGCCGGGACCCACGGCTAATACCACACATCGCCGATCGCGGCAATGTGCAGTATTAACCCTTTAGAAGCGGCGGTCAAAGCTGACCGCCGCTTCTAAAGTGAAACTGAAAGTGACCCGGCTGCTCAGTCGGGCTGTTCGAGACCGCCGCGGTGAAATCGCGGCGTCCCGAACAGCTGACCGGACACCGGGAGGGCCCTTACTTGCCTCCTCGGTGTCCGATCGACGAATGACTGCTCCGTGCCTGAGATCCAGGCAGTAGCAGTCAAGCGCCGATAATGCTGATCACAGACGTGTTAATACACGCCAGTGATCAGCATAGGAGATCAGTGTGTGCAGTGTTATAGGTCCCTATGGGACCTATAACACTGCAAAAAAAATGTAAAAAAAAAAGTGTTAATAAAGGTCATTTAACCCCTTCCCTAATAAAAGTTTGAATCACCCCCCTTTTCCCATAAAAAAAATAAAACAGTGTAAAATAAATAAAAAATAAACATATGTGGTATCACCGCGTGCGTAAATGTCCGAACTATAAAAAAATATCATTAATTAAACCGCACGGTCAATGGCGTACGCGAAAAAAATTCCAAAGTCCAAAAAAGCGTATTTTGGTCACTTTTTATACCGTTAAAAAAATGAATAAAAAGTGATCAAAAAGTTCGATCAAAACAAAAATCATACAGATAAAAACTTCAGATTACGGCGCAAAAAATGAGTCCTCATACCGCCCTGTACGTGGAAAAATAAAAAAGTTATAGGGGTCAGAAGATGACATTTTTAAACGTATAAATTTTCCTGCATGTAGTTATGATTTTTTCCAGAAGTGCGACAAAATCAAACCTATATAAGTAGGGTATCATTTTAATCGTATGGACCTACAGAATAATGATAAGGTGTAATTTTTACCGAAATATGCACTGCGTAGAAACGGAAGCCCCCAAAAGTTACAAAATGGCGTTTTTTTTTTCGATTTTGTCGCACAATGATTTTTTTTTCCGTTTCGCCGTGCATTTTTGGGTAAAATGACTAATGTCACTGCAAAGTAGAATTGGCGACGCAAAAAATAAGCCATAATATGGATTTTTAGGTGAAAAATTGAATGGGTCATGATTTTTAAAAGGTAAGTGCAAAAACGGAAAAACCCTTAAGGGGTTAAAGTTCCCTGTAGACGTTGCTGTCAGTTTTCACAGGGGTGATCTAAAGGGTTAATAGCCGGCTATTAAAGACAGCCCCCAGCTACAGTAATCAGCTGTGGGTAGGCCGGTATGGCGCGGGCTCGAGTCAGAAGCCTGCGCCATACACTGGTTGCTGTCTCGGGACGAGCTAACTCGTCCTTAGACGGCAACCAGTTAAATAACATAATCACAATATTTTATTGAGGAATCTAGCATAGAACATAAACAACTGAATAGCTCAGAATACCCTCTTACTCTGTTGGGGTACACCATTGCAAAACATCTTATCCCCCATCCACAGTATAGGGGATAAGTGTTTGATTGTGGTGGTGGGGGTCCGATCTCTGGGATCCCACATGATCTCCCGCCCGGCACCCTGTCTCTCTCCATGCAAGGAGCGATCTTCTAAAAAAGGAATAAAAAACTTGCCAAATTTACTGCTTTATGTTTTATGGGTCTGTGATTAAAAAAAATTAAGAGTTATGGCTCTAAAAAGGCAAAAGGAAAAAATGAACATATAAAAATAGGCTATCATGCCCTTCCCATAGGCTTGCATTGAGGGAGGTGGAGCGTGACGTCACATGGGGCGGAGCCTTGACGTCACAACTCACAACGCTGCGGCCCGTGATCGACATTAATCAGACCTGGAGCGAACACGCTTCGGTGACTGATTTTAACGGGGTGCGGCGTGCAAGATCACGGAGTACCCCTTTAATAAGATAGTATGCAGTAAGCTCTTCAGCATCTCCTAGTGGTAGCTGTAGGCAGCCAGAATGATATCATGTAACTATGTTAATGTAAGGGATTTGAAGCTCAGTATAAAAAAAATGAAGCCCCAACATTTTTTTCAAAAGTCTTCTGCTCCCCCTGGGTACTCTACTTTTCTCTCAATATTGATTAAGTCATGACCAGAATTATCCCAATATGTAGATGACATGAAAGAGTGGTGCAAAGAGAAGATGAGAGCTCAATTCAGTCAAAAATTGTTTAACAAAATCTTTATTTTACAGTACTACACATTGTGACTCGTAAGTGTAAGAGTAAGTATTCTTGTCATTTGTAGATACTTATGGTGCCATTTGGTAAAAAAGTAGCAATAAATATGAAGCCCTATTCCTATGTTTTCTAGTTATAATGTCAAATTATGTGTACTGGACACTGATACCATGCTGTCCCTATAAGATTTTATTTGTTTATGTATGTATTTATGTATTTATTGGTTAAAAAAGTAAATAGAAATTATATATAAGACAAACTAACTGAAACTTATTGCCAATAGCTATATACAAAAAGAAGGAAGAAGTTGCTTTAGTTGGGCTTATTGGCATAATAAATGTTTACTAATGGATGTAATAAATGTTTGCCAATAAATTATTGGGACTTGATACATGTGATATTGTGGCTCTGACAAGTACTGTTACCGCTAAGAGTATCCAGAGAAGTTCAATATCATTACTACTTACTACCGACTGAGACACCATGGTGCAGAAGAGAAGTAATAGCCCACTCAGCCAAGCCCTGCTTAAGACAGGACCCCATCGAGGCCGGTGATTGGCTGAGAGGGCTGTCACTTCCGTACAGCAAGAGTGCATCTCCAAGAATGGAGGCTGGTGTATGCTGTGGAAAAGTGGCAGAGCTGAAATTAAGAGGTAAGAACCTGGCCCCGTACAGGAGATGCTGGAGGGTCCAATAAGTTGGACCCTCCACGGTCAGACACCTCTACAATTTTATTAAAGAGGTACTCTGCCCCTAGACATTTTATCCCCTATCCAAAGGATAGGGGATAAGATGTCTGATCACTGGGGGTCCCACTGGGGACCCCCACAATCTTGGCTGCAGCACCCCAGACATCCGGTGCATGGATCAAACTTCGCTCCATGCTGGATGACTGGCGATGCGGGCCAGAGGCTTGTGACGTCACGCCCCGCTTGTGATGTCACGACCATGCCCCCTCAATGCAAGTCTATGGGAGGGGGCATGACAGTCGCCACGCCCCCACCCATAGACTTGCATTGAGGCGGCATGGCCATGACGTCTTGAATCTCCGGCGCTGCACCCGCCACTCTAAGTGAACGCCGGGTGCAGCAAGGAGATCGCGAGGGTCTTTTGGATAGGGGATAAAATGTCTAGAGGCGGAGTACCCCTTTAAGTAAGTACCCCTATAAGATATTGGAAACTCCTTTAAGCCAAATTAACCTATCAAGTTGTTTTTTAGATGTAGGAGGGTGCATCCAGGCATGAGTACAACCTACTCTAGGCAGATTAACCCAATTAACAACAGATTAACAAAACCCAAGACCAAGTGCACTGAGCTTTGTATTGATAACTATAAGAAATCACAACTTCTATGTTAGTCTTTTGTTATACTATTAAATTGCTGTTTTATGCCCATATTGATAATTAAATATGCAATAATAAAAAGTATTATATTATCATGATTATCATTACGCATCTCATTTCCATTCAGCATGCAAGCAATAAAAGTTTGGATTTTCCAGATATTACTCAGAGCTCTAGAGGCGAATTAACAGAATGCTTTGACAGCCCATAAAACAACATTTCCAGCACAAACCTGATCTACATCCTACATATAGATTGAGATGTAAATGTTGTGTAATGTTCCTACTACAGGGATGCAGCCTCACATTTCCTTCTGGCACGCTCCAACGTTATAATAACTTACAATCACTTATTTCTTTGCCGGTTGTGTAAACAGATATGTTGTTACTAAGGACTTCAATTGTCTAAGTGATAAACATGTTGCAATGGAATTTCTCTGGATCTTTGTCCAAATGGATACATAGGCATACAGTCTAATCGCTGTAGACGTGCCGCAGTGAGTAGATCTTGTCACAGGTTATAGGGCATTGTAAGGATATTGTCTATGTTCTGACTATGGCCACATTTTCCCTATAGTAGATAAGGATGTAATCGAAAGGTCATGAAGACAGCTCTGATCTAGACATAGAAATGCCCTGGCATCTACTTTGTTATTGAAGTTGTAACAGAAAATAACACATAATTACTTTTATGATAGTGATAAGTAAGATTTCCTTCAGTCCTGGCCTACAACTGATTGAAGAAGATCAAAGCGAACTATGGGATTCTTTATAAGAAGATGAAAACATACGGATTCTGTTTCCTTACATGGAAAATGGAAATTTTTTAACCTGATTTACCCCATCACAACTGACATAAATGCTCGGATCTGTTATGTTATGGAAATGGATCAGCAATGTTATTAACCGTTTCTTCTTAACTCGTGTTGGAAACCGACTGCAGTAAATGTTTGTGGGTGTAAATAAATGGATCCCAGCCTTTACCGAAATGCATATGGAAGTCACATGAGCTGATCAAAGACTGGAACACCCAGGGAAGACTTTAAATGGGCACTGCCAGATTCAAAAACTTTTTATATGTTGTACATCTTGGCAAAATATTAACCTTTCTAATATACTTTGTAAGAAAATGTTATCTCCTTTTTAAAGAAATCATGGCTTATAAAATCATGGCTTAGATTTAAAAAACACTCCTATTGGCTCCCTACCATCCAGAACAAAAAGCTGTCTAGCTGCCTCATTATCTTTGTCCAAACTAAAGCATAGGCAGGGACCAGTAAATGAGGGTGGGCTAGCATTCCTCCGTGCTCACTCCTGTTCTATCATACTGCAGCATGAAAATCAAAAGAGGGGATACAGAGCAGCCTGCAACCATGGATGAAGAGACCCAGCACAGAACAGCGGACTTAGGGAGAAAAATGAGTCATGCAGAGGAAGGACACACTCCATCCAAAGCTCAGAATGACAAACAGAAGTGAACAACAGATAGAAGGTATTTGTGAGATAAATATAAGTGCTAGACACACCGAAATTATATGTACATGATCAGGATAAGGTACTGAGTAACAAATAACTTTTTTTGTGGGATATGACAGGTATGCTTTAAAGAAAATATCCATCTTTTTGCAATCTGTTTTAGGTCTATTGTTCTGTGTTCATTAAATTGGTTTTCTGGTAACAAAATAAAATTCAAAATGAAAGAACAGAGGTAAAAAAAAAAAAAAATGTACCCCTAAATTTACCTTTATTGCAGTTCTGGTGTCCCCCAGAAGAAGTGCTATGATGACACCATATGTTTAATGAGGCCAGTGACTAGCTGCTGCTTCATGAGCATTATGTATGCACCTCCAGCTGGGGGCATTGTGTAGTGGTGCTGGAATGGTGGTGACTTTTAGGGTACGTTCCCACACGGCGTATTTTGCTGCGTATTTGCTGCGTATTTGGTGCTGCGTATTTTCCTACCCATTGACTTCAACAGAGAAAATAAAATACGCAGCAGCAAATACGCAGCAAATACGCCGTGTGGGATTGTACCCTTAGGGTAAGTAAAAGGTTTTGGAGTTTTTTTTACACCTGTTCCTGATTCCTGAAAACCAGTAAATCCCTATATAAGTTTTACTGATATAAAATTTAAAACCCGTGCATATACAGTACATAGGGTTAGAATCGCTGCCTGCAGTCACCACTAGACGGCATTCTGTGCTATTATTTAATTGAGTAAGCTTCTAGCTCCTCCTAAACGCTAGAATTGATGCCTTAAGGTCTTGCACAGGGTTTCTCTGCCACTGGGTAAGCTACCATAATAACACAAGATTAGGTCAGGTATGCTACTGTGACATTACAACTGTTAAACAGGTTCCCATGACATCACAACCGCATTTGTGTCAGGTGAGTAGTTGTGACACAAGTGAGTTTCAGTTAGGTATGCTATTGTGATGTCATACCGGGGTTTCTAATAGGTTTGCTTATTTCCTAGCATAAGTAAATATTTACAATTACAATATTTGCTTTACACACAAAGGAAGGATTACTAAATTATCTCTGACTACATGATCTCTGACTACAAGGTCTCTGACTACAAGTTCTATGACTACATGATCTCTGACTACAAGGTCTCTGACTACATGATCTCTGACTACAAGGTCTCTGACTACATGATCTCTGACAACATGATCTCTGACTAAAAGGTCTCTGACTACATGATCTACGACTACATGATCTCTGACTACAACGTCTCTGACTACATGATCTACGACTACATGATCTCTGACTACAAGGTCTCTGACCACATGATCTCTGACTACAAGGTCTCTGACTACATGATCTCTGACTACATGATCTCTGACTACAAGGTCTCTGACTACATCATCTCGGACTACAAGGTCCCTAACTACAAGGACTCTCACTACAAGGTCTCTGACTACATGATCTCTGACTACAAGGTCTCTGACTACAAGGTCTCTAACTACAAGGACTCTAACTACAAGGTGTCTGACTACATCATCTCTGACTACAAGGTCTCTGACTTCCTGCTCTCTGTTGTAACTTATGTCCCACATCATTGCTTTCTACTAAACATGCTCAGTGCAATCAAGTTCATTTGTTATTCATAAAAGACAATATAAAATTTTTTAGATGTCAGATATTTAGTCCATGTCAATTTTGGATATCCTTCTTTTACTAGGCAGGTGTCCTGGGAACAAGCTGATCCCACTGATTTGAATTCTTGTTGTCTTCTGTGAAAAAAAGTAAAACAGTGTTTTCAAAACAGTGCGCCTCCAGCTGTTGCAAAACTACAACTCCCAGCCTTCGGCTGTCTGGGCATGCTGGAAGTTGTAGTTTTGCAACAGCTTAAGGCACATTGTTTGGAAAACACAGCAGCGTAATTACATTACAGCTTTTTAATGAGTGTCTGTGAGTCCCTCACTGTTTGGACCATTCCTTCACGTCCTAACAGGCCATATGAAAATGCAGGGCCAAATACAAGTGCTTTTTTTATTTCTAAATGTGCTGAGTCCAAAACAGAGTTGGTTAAATGTCCAAATTATATGGACTTTGCTAACATAATAAAAATCTGACTTCCTGCAGATGCCACTAAGGGGAGCTCACTGCATAGAAATTTTCACAAGTCTTTTAATAATGGAATAATCTGCAGTGTTGGCAAAAAAAAAAAAAAAACATTTCAGTCTTAAATAGTCTCTTAGGTTTGTTTCCAGAACTGCTGAGAGGTGGATTTCTAGGAACCAGGAAACTGCCCTTAAAGCCTGTCTATACTGCTGAATTTTGCCAGGAATGTCTCCGGGCGGTGATTCAGCCTGCCGCGAGCACACCAAAAAAATCCATCGTCGGTAGAACCATGTGACCATGTCACCTTTGACGGCAATGCAGTCTGGGTGTAATTTTTCCAAAAGAATGAACATGTTCATTCCTTTGGCTGATCTGGAATCCTGAATTTTCCTGGTGGAGTGAACGGTGCAGCAGAGTCCTATATAAAACAGGCGGAAATTGAGCAGTATGGATAAGCTCTTAAAAGGGATGGTCCAAAATGAAAACTCTTTGATGATATACTCAATATACAAAGTGGCCCTCTGACGACACCTTTTGGAAGTAGCTTTCCCTTCAAGTCCGAATTATTTAGGAAGCAATAGAACATGACTGGGGGTTTAATTAGCTATGCCAGAAACTCCCCAGAAGGGAAAGTCATACATCTGTAAACAGCTGTTTTTTAGGAGTTGTTGCTCCTTCCTTCTCAGTACAGAATCAGGTTTGGCTTATGTTAATCCCTAGTCACGTTCTAAGGCTTCATAAAGAAGTCGGACACTGACTATAAGGAAAAGCTAACTTTGTCTATCCTTCTTCCCAGTATTCCCAGTGATGCATGAACATGACCTATAAGCTTCCACACATCTTTATGACGCTCTCCTCAAGGGGAAACATTACTCCTTTGGTTCCATAAAAAATTAGACATTTTGGAGCATTAAAACACTGTTAGCTCAACTCAATCCATTGCTACCTAAATCTGGAGAAATAAATGAATGAAACCCCATACGTGCACTGTAGATGTGTCTAGACATGTACTGAATAACAACATGAAAAAACACACACACCCAACCCCTTTATGCCAATCTGTTTTTGCTTTGGATGTAAAATATTCAGACATCCTATAGGATAAAGAAAAATTCAAGAGAAATATCAGGGAAAGTCCTTTAAAGTACGGGGAAGGAAGCATATCAGTCTCCTTAAGTGACTTTCCACAAAGAATGAAATACCATAAGCCTATTGTATTATATCAAACTAGAGGAATTATTAAATGGCTGGGCTGATCAGATTACAACATAAATTTTAAAGGATCTTTCACCATGTCAGCAAAATCAGTGAGATTTTCCCTTTAATGAAAACCAGGCTACCTCCACAGTGTTGTCATTGACGACCAACAGGAATTACCATGCATCATCTCTAGAACCCGACCATTTATTACTACATGTCAGGAAAAGCCTGCGGTTTCCATGGTTAAAACACTGTCATGATCAAACTTATGTTAAACACCTTGGCTGCTGCTTTATCGGAGAATTATCACGTTCTAACCTATTATGTCATATCATTAGGAATGTGCTTTCTCCAAAACATTCTTACCCTTCGCGGCTACATTATGTACATTGTTTACTACTTCTCCAAGGATAAAACCCAGTTTTCTTCTACATAATCATGTAGTCTGCAGTTTTCCTCATAGATTTTATGATTATAATAATTCAAAATGATTACTCTATAGCACATATAATGCACATATATTACAGGCTGTTAGAAATAACAAAGATCATCCTGCTTTTTCCCCTTCTCCTGTTCTATTAGCTTATTTGGGTTAGCTGCTATACAACCTCTTCCCAGATGATCGATAGAATGGATCAGGTGATCTTGGAGCTCAGCTCAGGCCCCATTCAGAGAAGGAGTTTATGATTGGTTACATTTTCTTGAACTATCCCTAAATGTTGCAGTATAGTGCGGATTATAGCGCATGCTTTCTGTGTTGTAACCCATTTATTGTTCTTGCCCATACAGTACACTACTACCTCGGTGCTTTAACATGTAAATTCCATTTATTGTGCCCCTCCTCCTTCTAATGATATCAATGTCTGAGGTCCTGCAGCTCCTGGCGATGTATTGCAGGACCAAAACAATGTAGCAATTTGTGAAGATTTGCCAACATACTGCTTGGTACAGTTTTCTTCTGACCACCTAAAAGTTAAAGCAAGATCTGGAAGACCAAGAAAAATATCAGACAGAACAGCTTGCAGGATTTAAAAAATAAGCGTTTAAACTTTGCAAATGAACATATAGACAAGCCTGATGCATTTTGGAAACAAGCTCTGTGGACCAATGAGGTTAAAATTTAACTTTTTGGCCGGAATGAGCAAAGGTACGTTTGGAGAAGAAGGGGAACAGAATTTAATGAAAAGAACCTCTGTCCAACTGTTAAGCATTGGGGTGGATCAATCATGCTTTGGGGTTGTATTGCAGCCAGTGGCACAGGGAACATCTCGTGAGTAGAAGGAAAAATGGATTCAATAAAATTTCAACAAATTTTGGATGCTAACTTGATGCCATCTGTGAAAAAGCTGAAGTTAAAGAGAGGAGGGCTTCTACAAATGGATAATGATCCTAAACACACCTCGAAATCCATGGGGGATTACATCAAGAGGCGTAAACTGAAGGTTTTGCCATGGCCTTCACAACATAATTGAAAATCTGTGGATAGACCTTAAAAGAGGAGCGCGTGACAGACAGCCCATAAATCTCAAAGAACTGGAAGACTTTTGTAAAGAAGAATGGGCAAACATACCTCAAACAAGAATTGAAAGACTCTTGGCTGGCTACAAAAAGCGTTTACAAGCTGTGATACTTGCCAAATGGGGCAGTACATATTAACTCTGCAGGGTACCCAAACTTTTGCAGACGCCATTTTTTAGTTTTCTGTTATTTTGAAAGTGTAAATGATGGAAATAAAATTTAACTTTTGTTGACATGTTATAACAATGTCTAATCTGTAATTTGATGCCTTTTGTAGATTTTTTTCCATCTTTCCTTCGCTGTATCTCGACCTCCTATATCGACCTCCTATCCCGTCCTCCTATCCCGTCCTCCTATCCTGACCTCCTATCCCGTCCTCCTATCTCGACCTCCTATTCCGTCCTCCTATCCCATCCTCCTATCCCGCCCTCCTATCTCGACCTCCTATCTCGTCCTCCTATCCCGACCTCCTATCTTGACCTCCTATCTCGACCTCCTATCTCGACCTCTTATCTCGACCTCCTATCTCGACCTCCTATCCCGTCCTCCTATCCCGTCCTCCTAGCCCGTCCTCCTATCTCGACCTCCTATCCCGCCCTCATATCCCGACCTCCTATTCCGACCTCCTATCCCATCCTCCTATCTTGACCTCCTATCTCAACCTCTTATCCCGTCCTCATAGCCTGACCGCCTAACTCGACCTCCTATCTTGACCTCCTATTTCGACCTCCTATCCCGACCTGCTATCCCGACCATCCGCTCCTCCTATCTTGACCTCTTATCTCGACCTCCCATCCCGTCCTCATATCCCGACCTGTAATATGTGTACCAAGTATTGAAATATCTCCAGCCGTACAGAAGTTATGTGAGAACATACATTTCCCATTGATTTGCATGGGACAAAAACCCCAACCCTCACAAATGGGGGTAGTTAAGGGTTAAATTAACTATCTTATATTTTAAGTGGACATAAAAGTAGCATGTGACCAAGTATTATCGAAATATCTCCAGCCGTTTGGAAGTTATGCAGTAACATATATTTCCCATAGACTTGTATGGGACTTTAAAAAAAAAACCCGACCCTGGCAAATGGGGGTGAGTAAGGGTTAAATCACATATCCTATGTTTGTTGTTGACATATAAGTAACATGTGTGTCAAGTTTCATGTTAATATCTTTAGCCGTTTGGAAGTTTTTGTGGAACATACACAGATCCATACACAAACATTGAGTTTTATGTATATATAAACTAGCTGAGTACCCGGCGTTGCCCGGTTTTTCCTTCCTAATCCTTTTTGGGGAGGAAAATAAACAAAGGAGGAAGCTTTTGACTTCATATCCCATCCTCATATATTGTTGTCATATCCCAACCCCATATCCCATCCTCATATCCAGACCTCCTATCCCATCATCATATGTTGTTGTCATATCCCAACCCCATATCCTGTCCTCATATCCAGACCTCCTATCCCTTCATCATATCCCAACCTCTTTTCCCATCCTCACATCTCGTCCTCATATCCCGACATCCTATCCCCTCCTCCTATCCAGTCCTCCTATCCCGACCTCCTATCCAGTCCTCCTATCCCGACCTCCTATCCCATCCTCCTATCCCGACCTCCTATCCCGACCTCCTATCCCATCCTCCTATCCCGTCCTCCTATCCCGTCCTCCTATCTTGTCCTCCTATCTCGACCTCCTATCTCAACCTCCTATCCCGTCCTCCTATCCCATCCTCCTATCTTGACCTCCTATCTCAATCCCCTATCCCATCCTCCTATCTCCACCTCTTATCCTGACCTCCTATCTCAACCGCCTATCCCATCCTCCTATCCCGTCCTCCTATCCCGACCTCCTATCCTGACCTCCTATCTCGACCTCTTATCTCGACCTCTTATCCCGTCCTCCTATCTCGTCCTCCTATTTTGACCTCCTATTTCGACCTCCTATCTTGACCTCTTATCCCATCCTCCTATCTCGACCTCCTATCCTGACATCCTATCCCGACATCCTATCTCGACCTCCTATCCCGTCCTCCTATCTCGACCTCCTATCCCGTCCTCCTATCCCGACCTCCAATCCCGTTCCTCCTATCTCAACCCCCTATCCCATCCTCCTATCTCCACCTCTTATCCCGACCTCCTATCCCGACCTCTTATCCCGTCTGTCACGATTCGGCTGGCAGGAGGTGGATCCTCTGTGCCAGAGAGGGATTGGCGTGGACCGTGCTAGTGGACCGGTTCTAAGTTACTACTGGTATTCACCAGAGCCCGCCGCAAAGCGGGATGGTCTTGCAGCGGCGGTAGTAACCAGGTCGTATCCACTAGCAACGGCTCAACCTCTCTGACTGCTGAAGATAGGCGCGGTACAAGGGAGTAGACAAGAGCAAGGTCGGACGTAGCAGAAGGTCGGGGCAGGCAGCAAGGATCGTAGTCAGGGGCAACGGCAGGAGGTCTGGAACACAGGCTAGGAACACACAAGGAAACGCTTTCACTGGCACAATGGCAACAAGATCCGGCGAGGGAGTGCAAGGGAAGTGAGGTATACATAGGGAGTGCACAGGTGAACACACTATTTAGACCAACTGCGCCAATCAGCGGCGCAGTGGCCCTTTAAATCGCAGAGACCCGGCGCGCGCGCCCTAGGGAGCGGGGCCGCGCGCGCCGGGACAGGACCGACGGAGAGCGAGTCAGGTACGGGAGCCGGGGTGCGCATCGCAAGCGGGCGCCACCCGCATCGCGAATCGCATCCCGGCTGAGGGCGGTATCGCAGCGCACCCGGTCAGTAGATCTGACCGGGGCGCTGCAGTAGCGAGGATGTTGCGAGCGCTCCGGGGAGGAGCGGGGACCCGGAGCGCTTGGCGTAACAGTACCCCCCCCCTTGGGTCTCCCCCTCTTCTTGGAGTGTGAGAACCTGAGGACCAGACTTTTGTCTAGGATGTTGTCCTCAGGTTCCCAGGATCTCTCTTCAGGACCACAGCCCTCCCAATCAACCCAAAAAAATGTTTTCCCTCTGACCGTCTTGGAGGCCAGTATCTCCTTCACGGAGAAGATGTCAGAAGTACCGGAAACAGGAGTGGGAGAAACAAGTTTGGGAGAGAAACGGTTGATGATGAGTGGTTTAAGGAGAGAGACATGAAAGGCATTGGGAATACGAAGAGAAGAAGGAAGGAGAAGTTTGTAAGAGACAGGATTAATTTGGTACAAGACTTTGAAAGGACCAAGATAGCGTGGTCCCAGTTTGTAACTGGGGACACGAAAGCGGACATATTTAGCGGAGAGCCATACCTTGTCTCCGGGAGCAAAAATGGGGGGAGCTCTTCTTTTCTTATCGGCAAACTTTTTCATGCGAGATGAAGCCTGTAAAAGAGAATTTTGGGTCTCTTTCCATATGGTGGAAAGATCACGAGTCACTTTATCCACAGCGGGCAAACCAGAGGGCAAGGTAATAGGGAAGAGGGTGACGGCCGTACACCATGAAAAATGGGGATTTAGCAGAAGATTCAGAGACTCTGAAGTTGTACGAGAATTCGGCCCATGGTAGAAGATCTGCCCAGTCATCCTGGCGGGAGGAAACAAAATGCCGTAAATAGTCACCCAGGACCTGGTTAATTCTTTCTACTTGCCCATTGGATTGAGGATGATAAGCAGAAGAGAAGTTTAATTTAATCTTGAGTTGTTTACAGAGAGCCCTCCAGAATTTTGACACGAATTGGACGCCTCTATCCGAGACGATCTGCGTGGGCAAACCGTGAAGACGAAAAATGTGTACAAAAAATTGTTTTGCCAACTGAGGCGCTGAAGGAAGACCAGGAAGAGGAATAAAATGTGCCATCTTGGAAAATCGATCAACGACCACCCAAACAACAGTGTTGCCACGGGATGGGGGTAGGTCTGTAATAAAGTCCATACCAATCAGAGACCAAGGCTGTTCGGGGACAGGCAGAGGATGAAGGAGACCAGCAGGCTTCTGGCGAGGAGTCTTATCCTGGGCACAGACAGTACAGGCCCGCACAAAATCAACAACATCCGTCTCCAGAGTCGGCCACCAATAGAAACGAGAGATGAGTTGCAAGGACTTTTTGATGCCCGCATGGCCTGCGAGGTGGGAGGAGTGACCCCATTTGAGAATCCCGAGACGTTGGCGTGGAGAAACGAAGGTCTTCCCTGGAGGAGTTTGCCTGATGGAGGCTGGAGAAGTGGAGATCAGACAGTCAGGAGGAATGATGTGTTGCGGAGAGACCTCTACTTCCGAGGCATCCGAGGAACGAGAGAGAGCATCGGCCCTAATGTTGTTGTCGGCAGGGCGAAAATGAATTTCAAAGTTAAAACGGGCAAAGAACAACGACCACCTGGCCTGGCGAGGATTCAGCCGTTGGGCAGACTGGAGATAGGAGAGATTCTTGTGATCGGTGTAAATGATAACTGGAAATTTTGATCCCTCCAGCAGATGCCTCCATTTCCCAAGTGCCAATTTAATGGCCAGTAGTTCTCGATCCCCGATGGAGTAGTTCCTCTCCGCCGGAGAGAAGGTCCTAGAAAAAAAACCACAAGTAACAGCATGCCCGGAAGAATTTTTTTGTAGAAGGACCGCTCCAGCTCCCACTGAGGAGGCATCAACCTCCAATAGGAAGGGTTTAGATGGGTCAGGTCTGGAGAGCACGGGAGCAGAAGAAAAAGCAGACTTGAGCCGTTTAAATGCGTCTTCCGCTTGGGGAGACCAGGACTTAGGATTGGCATTCTTCTTGGTTAAAGCCACGATAGGAGCCACAATAGTGGAAAAATGTGGAATAAATTGTCTGTAATAATTGGCGAACCCCAAAAAACGTTGGATAGCACGGAGTCCGGAGGGGCGTGGCCAATCTAAGACGGCAGAGAGTTTATCTGGGTCCATTTGTAGTCCCTGGCCAGAGACCAAGTATCCTAGGAAAGGAAGAGATTGACATTCAAACAGACATTTCTCCATTTTGGCATAAAGTTGATTGTCTCGAAGTCTCTGAAGAACCATGCGGACATGCTGGCGATGTTATTCTAAGTTGGCAGAAAAAATCAGAATATCGTCCAGATACACAACAACACAGGAATATAAGAGATCACGAAAAATTTCATTAACAAAGTCTTGGAAGACGGCAGGGGCGTTGCACAGGCCAAAGGGCATGACCAGATACTCAAAGTGTCCATCTCTGGTGTTAAATGCAGTTTTCCATTCGTCCCCCTCCCTGATGCGGATGAGATTATAAGCACCTCTTAAGTCCAGTTTGGTAAAGATGTGGGCACCTTGAAGGCGATCAAAGAGTTCTGAGATAAGAGGTAGGGGGTAGCGGTTCTTTACCGTGATTTTATTAAGTCCGCGGTAATCAATGCAAGGACGTAGGGAGCCATCTTTTTTGGACACAAAGAAAAATCCAGCTCCGGCAGGAGAGGAGGATTTGCGGATAAACCCCTTTTTTAAATTTTCCTGGATGTATTCAGACATAGCAAGAGTCTCTGGGGCGGACAGAGGATAAATTCTGCCCCGGGGTGGAGTAGTGCCCGGGAGGAGGTCAATAGGACAGTCATAAGGCCTGTGAGGAGGTAAAGTCTCAGCTTGCTTTTTGCAAAATACGTCAGCATAGTCCATATAAGCCTTAGGGAGACCGGTTACAGGGGGAACCACAGGGTCACAGCAGGGAGTACTGGAAACCGGTTTAAGACAGTCCTTGAAACAAGAAGTACCCCAGCTCTTGATCTCTCCTGTGGACCAATCAAGGGTTGGGGAATGGCGTTGAAGCCACGGTAGTCCAAGGAGAATTTCGGAAGTGCAATTGGAGAGGACCAAAAACTCAATTTTTTCGTGATGAGGTCCGATGCACATTAGGAGGGGCTCCGTGCGGTAACGCACGGTACAGTCCAATCTTTCATTGTTAACACAATTGATGTAGAGGGGTCTGGCGAGACTGGTCACCGGGATGTTGAACCTGTTGATGAGAGAGGCCAAAATAAAATTTCCTGCAGATCCGGAATCCAAGAAGGCCATAGTAGAGAAGGAGAAGGTAGAGGCAGATATCCGCACTGGCACAGTAAGGCGTGGAGAAGCAGAGTTGACATCAAGAACTGTCTCACCTTTGTGCGGAGTCAGCGTACGTCTTTCCAGGCGGGGAGGACGGATAGGACAATCCTTCAGGAAGTGTTCGGTACCGGCACAGTACAGGCAAAGATTCTCCATGCGGCGTCGTGTCCTCTCTTGAGGTGTCAAGCGAGACCGGTCAACTTGCATAGCCTCCACGGCGGGAGGCACAGGAACGGATTGCAGAGGACCAGAGGAGAGAGGAGCCGGGGAGAAAAAACGCCTCGTGCGAACAAAGTCCATATCCTGGCGGAGCTCCTGACGCCTTTCGGAAAAACGCATGTCAATGCGAGTGGCTAGATGAATGAGTTCATGCAGATTAGCAGGAATTTCTCGTGCGGCCAGAACATCTTTAATGTTGCTGGATAGGCCTTTTTTAAAGGTTGCGCAGAGGGCCTCATTATTCCAGGATAATTCGGAAGCAAGAGTACGGAATTGGATGGCGTACTCGCCAACGGAAGAATTACCCTGGACCAGGTTCAGCAGGGCAGTCTCAGCAGAAGAGGCTCGGGCAGGTTCCTCAAAGACACTTCGAATTTCCGAGAAGAAGGAGTGTACAGAGGCAGTGACGGGGTCATTGCGGTCCCAGAGCGGTGTGGCCCATGACAGAGCTTTTCCAGACAGAAGGCTGACTACGAAAGCCACCTTAGACCTTTCAGTAGGAAACTGGTCCGACATCATCTCCAAGTGCAGGGAACATTGTGAAAGAAAACCACGGCAAAACTTAGAGTCCCCATCAAATTTATCCGGCAAGGAAAGTCGTAGGCCGGAAGCGGCCACTCGCTGCGGAGGAGGTGCAGGAGCTGGCGGAGGAGATGATTGCTGAAGCTGTGGTAGTAGCTGCTGTAGCATCACGGTCAGTTGAGACAGCTGGTGGCCTTGTTGCGCTATCTGTTGCGACTGCTGGGCGACCACCGTGGTGAGGTCGGCGACAACTGGCAGTGGAACTTCAGCGGGATCCATGGCCGGATCTACTGTCACGATTCGGCTGGCAGGAGGTGGATCCTCTGTGCCAGAGAGGGATTGGCGTGGACCGTGCTAGTGGACCGGTTCTAAGTTACTACTGGTATTCACCAGAGCCCGCCGCAAAGCGGGATGGTCTTGCAGCGGCGGTAGTAACCAGGTCGTATCCACTAGCAACGGCTCAACCTCTCTGACTGCTGAAGATAGGCGCGGTACAAGGGAGTAGATAAGAGCAAGGTCGGACGTAGCAGAAGGTCGGGGCAGGCAGCAAGGATCGTAGTCAGGGGCAACGGCAGGAGGTCTGGAACACAGGCTAGGAACACACAAGGAAACGCTTTCACTGGCACAATGGCAACAAGATCCGGCGAGGGAGTGCAGGGGAAGTGAGGTATACATAGGGAGTGCACAGGTGAACACACTAATTAGACCAACTGCGCCAATCAGCGGCGCAGTGGCCCTTTAAATCGCAGAGACCCGGCGCGCGCGCGCCCTAGGGAGCGGGGCCGCGCGCGCCGGGACAGGACCGACGGAGAGCGAGTCAGGTACGGGAGCCGGGGTGCGCATCGCAATCGGGCGCCACCCGCATCGCGAATCGCATCCCGGCTGGGGGCGGTATCGCAGCGCACCCGGTCAGTAGATCTGACCGGGACGCTGCAGTAGCGAGGATGTTGCGAGCGCTCCGGGGAGGAGCGGGGACCCGGAGCGCTCGGCGTAACACCGTCCTCCTATCCCTTCCTCCTATCTCCACCTCATATCCCGTCCTTATATCCCAACCTCCTAACTCTACCTCCTATCCCGACCATCCCGTCCTCCTATCTTGACCTCCTATCTCGACCACCCATCCCGTCCTCATATCCCGACCTGTAATATGTGTACCAGGTATTGAAATATCTCCAGCTGTACTGAAGTTATGTGAGAACATACATTTCCCATTGATTTGCATGGGACTTTAAACAAAACCCCCGACCCTCAAAAATGGGGGTAGTTAAGGGTTAAATTAACTATCCTATATTTTAAGTGGACATATAAGTAACATGGGACCAAGTATTATCGAAATATCTCCAGCCATTTGGAAGTTATGCAGTAACATATATTTCCCATAGACTGGTATAGGACTTTAAACATAAACCCCGTCCCTGGCAAATGGGGGTGAGTAAGGGTTTAATCACCTATCCTATGTTTGTTGTTGACACATAAGTAACATGTGTGCCAAGTTTCATGTTAATAGCCATTTGGAAGTTTTTGTGGAACATACACACATACATACATACACACGTTGAGTTTTATATATATAGATAACTAGCTGAGTACCCGGCGTTGCCCGTTTTTTCCTTCCTAATCCTTGTTGGGGAGGAAAATAAACAAAGGAGAAAGCTTTTGACTTCATATCCCATCCTCATATATTGTTGTCATATCCCGACCACCTATCCCGTCCTCCTATCCCATCCTCCTATCCCGTCCTTCTAGCCCGTCCTCCTATCCCTTCCTACTATGCCGTCCTCCTATCCCGTCCTCATATCTCGACCTCCTTTCCCGTCCTCCTTTCCCGTCCTCCTATCTCGACCTCCTTTCCCGTCCTCCTATCTCGACCTCCTTTCCCATCCTCCTATCTCGACCTCCTTTCCCGTTCTCCTTTCCCGTCCTCCTATCCCGTCCTCCTATCCTGTCCTCCTATCCCGTCCTCCTATCCCGTCCTCCTTTCCCCTCCTTCTTTCCCGTCCTCCTTTCCCGTCCTCATATCTCAACCTCCTTTCCCATCCTCCTCTCCCGTCTTCCTTTCCCCTCCTCCTTTCCCGTCCTCCTTTCCCGTCCTCATATCTCAACCTCCTTTCCCATCCTCCTATCCCGTCCTCCTATCCCGTCCATCTATCCCGTCCTCCTATCCCGTCCTCCTTTCCCGTCCTCCTATCCCGTCCTCCTATCCCATCCTCCTTTCCCCTCCTCCTTTCCCGTCCTCCTTTCCCGTCCTCATATCTCAACCTCCTTTCCCATCCTCCTATCCCGTCCTCCTATCCAGTCCATCTATTCCATCCTCTTATCCTCCTATCCCGACCTCCTATCCCGTCCTCCTATCCCGTCCTCCTATCACGACCTCCTATCCCGTCCTCCTATCTCGACCTCCTATCCCGTCCTCCTATCACGACCTCCTATCGCATCCTCCTTTCCCGGTCCTCCTATCCCGGCCTCCTATCCCGGTCCTCCTATCCCAGTCCTCCTATCACGACCTCCTATCCCGACCTCCTATCCCGTCCTCCCATTCCAACCTCCTATCCCGACCTCCTATGTCGACCTCCTATCCCGACCTGTAATATGTGTACCAGTTATTGAAATATCTCAAGCCGTTTGGAAGTTATGCAGTAACATATATTTCCCATTGACTTGTATGGGACTTTAAACATTAACCCCGCCTCTGGCAAATGGGGGAGAGTAAGGGTTGAATCACCTATCCTATGTTTGTTGTTGACATATAAGTAACATGTGTGCCAAGTTTCATGGTAATATCTTTAGCCGTTTGGACGTGATGCTGGAACATACACACATACATACATACACACACACACACACACACACACACACACACACACACACACACGTTGAGTTTTATATATATAGATAAAGCACTACAATCCTGGGGGCCCCACCATCTAATGTGTCTTCATTTCTTCCAGGAGCAGTTCCATGCTGGACAGAAACAGATCAAGTCTTCTAAATTTTCAAGCTACACCCCTGTCTTGTTCCATTTCTTTTTTTTATTTATTAAAAATTATTTTATTGCCAATCAAACGTCATCAAACATGTACTGTATATGATGTGCTGTGACACAACACAGGCTGGAATAAGCACTGCGTCAGAAATTAATACAATTACCATACATAGCACGACGGTACAACATACAGCGCAGATGTCCATAAACTATAAATCATACCACAAGCTACACTAACATTTCTGCACACATTATGGAACAAAGTCAAACAATAAAGTGTTACAGGTGATACAGTCATATGGCAGGGGGGTTGGGAAAGAAGGGGGTAGTGAGGGGAGATCACAGGTTGGAAGCTTTATTGAGAGACAAAATACAAGATGGGGAGGTAAAAAAAATTATATGGCATCACCATTCCCCAAAAGAGACAGTAGCCAAAGGCAATTTTGCATCGGTCATGTGTCTTAACAGGCCCTTGTTGAAGTACGTGTCTGTTGCAAAATGACCATTGCTTATTGTCTCCTGTCTCTAACCTGAAGTGTTGGGAAAAGATCCTTTATACTAGATTATGGCTAGGTATAAGGAAATAAAGAAGAAGGATATGAAAATGCTGTAAGCAAAGAGACTGTGCTGTTGAGGTTATTTTGACTTATTGTCACATGCTAAGCATTTTACCAAACTACTACAAATGATAAGAAATAACCTCCTTCAACCTATACCGATGCCAGTGTAAGGCTCCTTTCACACTATACTGTTACTCCGATTTAAAGACAGTTACATTGTCTCATTTAGAAAACCCTTAAAAACGTCCGTTAAAAAATCCCATTCAAGTCAATGGGATTTTTTTATTATCTGTTCTCACCCTTTATAGCCCGTTATGACTAACAAACTTTATTTGTGACAGGAGAAAAAACGTCACATGCACCAATTTTTCTCCTGTCACAAATAACGTCTGTTAGTCATAACGGGCTATAACGGGTGAGAATGGATAAACAAAAAAGTTCAGCTATCATTCTTTTTTATCATGTTACAGAAGTAAGCTGAGTCAGTAAATGAATGTGGACAAGGACACACGGCAGAGTTTATTGTCTAACTGCATTACATACAGTTAGTTAGCATCTAGTTAGCAATCCTGGGTGGTTACGAGAGATTTTCCCAGATCTTATAAGTTTTTTTCCTGGAGTATTGCTCTAGACATATGAGTTCATTTAATGTTCCATAGAAGTTTTTGCAGTTTAAAGCAACCAAAATTCATTATAGTGTCGCTACAGTTATTCTGACCCTGCACATCATGAGTCATGTCTTTTTCCAATCAGGATAAAATTGGCCCTATAGAAAAGGACTTTCTAAGGGGAAAAGGTCAAAATGTCTCTAAGACACAAATAATTATCTGTGATGCCTGATTTACACCTTGACATCTGATGACATGCATTTTGTATGTGAAAAATGTCTTTGTAGTCTTAGTATACATGTGGAGCATACATGCATGCCTTCCAAACATCTCAGACTTAAAGAGAGGCCTGAGTTCAAGTGTAATATGTTGATATAATGTCTCAAACTACTCACCACATCCACCATCAAAGGGCCAGGTGATGAGTACTCCGTCATATTTATCGTGCAGACTTTCTCGAGAAGGGCTTCTATACACAAGGTTTTGTTTAGGTAGGGCATCCTCCTTATCAGATTGACTGTTATCATTTCTTCTTCATCCTCAGAAGATATTGTTCACCATCCTAAAGAATTCTAATGGTCTAACACTTCCTGAATTTATGGACTGCTTCAAATGAATCGAAGGAGATTTATGCCTCTTGAACATTACATTTGAAAGATCAAGCCTCCCATTCATCTTGTTTTATGAAAAGGAGTGCCAGATCTTGAGAAAAAGGAGAACGGAAACACGTCCTTATGGTATCACTTCCTGCTATTCTGTGTGAAGTTCCCAACCTTCTGTCAAATACAAATGGCTACAACTACAGAAGAACAGATCTCCAAAATGTGACATGCAAGGTGCATTGTTCAAGGTCTCAGCACCCAGTGATAAGTTTGACTTCGAACTAAAAAACAAAACTGGGTAGGAAATCTTTAAAGGAGTACTCCGCCCCTAGTCATCTTATCCCCTATCCAAAGAATAGGGGATAAGATGTCTGATCGCGGGGATCCCGCCGCTGGGGACCCCCGTGATCTTGGCTGCGGCACCTCAGACATCGGGTGCACGGACCGCACTTCTCTCCATGCCGGATGACTGGCGATACAGGGTGGAGGCTTGTTAATTCATGGTCACGCCCTGCTCGTGACGTCACAGCCATGCCCCCTCAATGCAAGTTTATGGGAGGGGGCGTGATGGCCGTCACGCCCCCTCCCATAGTGTGGCACTGAGGGGGAGCGGCTGTGATGTCACGAGTGGGGCACGGCCGTGATGTCACGAGCTTCAAGCACTGAACCCGATGCTCTAAATGAACACCGGGTGCAGGGCGAAGATCGTGGGGGTCCCCAGTGGCGGGACCCCCGCGATCAGACACATTATCCCCTATCCTTTGGATAGGGGATAAGATGTCTAGGGGCGGAGTACCCCTTTAAAAATGTGTTAGGGCAAAGGAGAAGACCAGTTTAAATGGGCCAGATTATACATCAAAGAGGGACTGGGAGGTAATAGTAAGCAAGTAGGCATGCCAGGCTGTGACACTTGAGCAACCTGGCCCAACCTCCATGACACTTGGCTAAGAAATAAAAATACATTTTAATAGGTTTGGCGACCACAATCTTGTCTTCAGTTAACAGATTACCAGTAAAGAGTGAGTTGTGTTTACAGCTGGTACTGCCTAAGGCACTTAGGCCTTATTTACAGCTTATTTTCTTTCTATGTTCTTGGTAGACATCAGCTTACTGTCAAAATGTATGGTGATGTAAACAGCAGCGAGCCTATTGATTTCTGAAAATCAGAAATGAATGGGGCCTAAGACGACATACACCCATACTTAACAGTGAAATACTCATTTAATTATTATATATTTATTATAATACTGTAAAAAAATTAAAGAACCATGTAGTGTCCTTTCTGTCAATCCGCACCACACTGCCAGCACCATTCATAGAGCAAAACCAAGCGGAGACGATAAGAACTGAACAGGCACAGAGATCAGCTGAGCACTGATACCCATTCCTTTTAGGATCAGGAGGGTCTCAGCACCTGGACAGATCACAAGAATAAATAATGAATAATTATGGATAAGGATTAATTGTATTCAGCATAGTACTTAGTGTAAGACATATACATGATTAAAGGGCAACAGTAAATGTATTAAACCTATAAGTAGTGTTTATATTTGCATTGTTTTTATTTTATTTTATATATTCTCACTAATAAGGATGTTAAAGTAACTGTTTACTTGAGGCATATAAAACTACTTTAAAGGGGTACTCCTTAAAAAAACATCTTATCTTCTATTTTGAAGGACCGCTGTATGCTGTTCAGAGTGCCTGCTCGGAGTGGCAATCTGCCATTACAAGCAGAGTTGCTGTGCGCATGCGCAGTATACTTGCACATCGTGGCAGCTCTCAGCGTACCTCATAGAGTAGGGGGAGCGGCCGCGATGTGTGCCAGTGCACCGTGCATGCGCAGCAACTCGCACACTGCTTCAGTGTGTCTGCTTGTAGTGGCGCATTGCTGCTCTGAGCAGGCACCTGTGAAGGCAGCATACAGCGTAATACGCGATGGGGATCTGCTCGTGTGAACATTCCCTTAAAGTGAATTGAAAGTGAGGTTAAAAGGGTACTACGGCCCTAAGACATCTTATGCCCTATTTAAAGGATAGGGGATAAGATGTCTGATCACGGGGTCCTGCTGCTGGGGACCCCCGTAATCTCTCATGCAGCCCCCACATTTGTGAGCTGCACACCAGCGCTGGAGGCTCCAAGACTTGGCGTGACGTGATGTTACACAGGGGTGTCGTGAGGCTTCAGACTCGGAGCCTACAGCACTGGCGTGCAGCTCGCACAGGTGGGCACTGCATGAGAGATTGGGGGGTCCCCAGCAGCGGGACCCCGCAATCAGACATCTTATCCCCTATCCTTAGGACAGGGGGATAAGATGTCTTAGGGCCAGAGTACCCCTTTAAATACCCTGCTCATTTTAGATTCAGCATTATATACTAATAATATATACTAATCTATCTGAAACATGCTGGGGGTTGTAGTTTTGCAACAGTTGGAGTCTATTCCCTGTTTGGGAAACACTGCTCTACAGTTTGCTGTATTTTCAACCTACTCTATCCTTCATACATGATTCTCTTCAGCAGACTGTCGTGTATCTGTTCTCCCATATGTGTGAGCTGTCCTTCAGGGTTTCTTTCCCCACTGTCTTCTATATGAGCTGCTCTACACCACGTCCCCTTCACGGTTATCTCTAACACTGAGAGGGTAGGAAATCCCTTAGGCTCTGACAGACTTATCTAACCTTTGTCTGATTAACATTAACAGTTACATGGTAGGAAAAGTTTGATGAAGACTATTTAAAAAGTTCTTTCATTTCACATTCAGTAATTAAATCAGCATCAAGAAAAAGTACTATATTGTACCATGCTTCCACAATGTTTAAGCATGGTATATGTAAGTAATTGAATGTGTATATGGTGTATGTGCTTAGTGATACTGTACATGAATAATAAAAAATAAAAAATAATAATATCTGACAAAACTCAAAGTTATAGATTTCTATTAATTGCTTCATTAGATTCCAGTTTGTGTGTTACTTTTCTGAGTGTATAGCATGTATTCATATCTACATTACCTCTTTTTACCAGTTTCTTTAATTCCATCTTTCTGGGGTTAATTTAATTGTGAATTACTCTGTGTGGTTACTATAAACCCTTTTAAAAGGATGAAGGAAACCACAGCATGTATTTTGGAACCCCTTGAAGACATCACATCGCGTGTTCTTAGTACCATACTGATGGATTCATAGTACTGCAAATACCCCAGCTATCGAGTGATGCAATCCCAATTCAGATTCTGCACTTCACTAATGGTGCTGTATTATAGCCGAGGTCAGAGATCATTTCACAAGTTATCTCTATATGAAACTAAAGGTATAACTTCACGTCTGGGCCCTATCTCAAAATCTGTAACAGGGCCTCCCTCCTACCATACGCCATTTATAATGCTCTCATCTTCTTATGTGGCCAAGGAGCATATCTGTGACAAATATAGCAGGTGCACCCTCAACAGCTGACCACCTCATCTGGAAACATGTCGAAATCATGATCACATTGAGGCCAGCTGCTGTGAGGAAAATGAAAGGCAATGTTTTTCTTTGGAACCCAATACCTTCCCCGATTGATGACAAAATGCACCAAATGACAACTAAACATATGTTACGGCCACATGTACTGGCACCAAAGGTCTAGTAATCCTAAACTCTGCATCTCCAAGTTCAATGATGCTGTATTATTACAAAACCGAAATAGAAAGCATCCTCAACATTTCTTTATGTAAAGTAAAAGGTATCACTTAAAGTGTACCTGTCATTAACAAAAACTTTTTACATAATGTAGATAACACTATTATATGTATATTAGTAATACACATATACAAATGTGTATATTTTTGGGTGAAAAAATGCTGTCCCTGCAGCTATTTCCTGTATGTCTCTGTGAGGAATCCAAATACAGGTGGGCAGGACAAGCAGGGCTCTGTGCAGGCTCCTGGCTTGTCAATCCTCCTGCTGTGTGAGTCTGGGTGTGTCATGGAACCTCAGCGCACAGAGCCATGCTTGTCCTCAGTGTACAGAGCCCTGTGTGGTGGCCCAGTACGGGAGGTTTTTACCCTGTACTCTTGCTGTCCTGTCAGGCGGCTTCCCTACAGTGTCCCCTGGGCTCCCTTGCATCTGTCCCCCCATGTAAATACTGTATGTTTCTAATGTATTATACCATGCAATGTGTTCAGAAAGTGTTGTCACTTTAAGGCTGTTTACTTGTCATGTGATTGTTACCCAGGAGGTACCAGTGACCAGAGGATCCCAGGGGTGACCTGTGGGCTCCCTGCTAGTCTCCCCATATAAGCCCTGGGTGGAGCTAGCTCTCTCTCTTTCCTTACAAGTCTTTGCTGAGGTCAAGTCGAGTCCTAGAGAGTGTCCAGAGCCATGGGAGGCCTCAAGTCCAGTCTGCAGCCACAAGCAGCTACAAGTAAGCCACAGTCTCAGTATTGTCATCAGTCAAGTCAAGTCAGTAACAGTAACCATTTGTGGGTAGAATTACAAAAGGAGGGAAATACTGAAAAAATAATATTTGGGGTAATCTACAGACCCCCTAATATCACTGAAGAGATAGAAGTTCGGCTTCATAAACAAATAGAGAGGGCCGCCCGGGCAGGTACAGTGGTAATAATGGGAGATTTTAACTATCCAGATATAGATTGGGGTCCGGGGTTGGCTAAAACTACAAAGGGGCGACAATTCCTAAATTTATTGCAGGATAATTTTATGGGCCAGTTTGTGGAGGACCCAACAAGAAGTGATGCCTTGTTGGATCTGATCATTTCCAACAACGCAGAGCTGGTTGGTAATGTAACTGTGCGGGAAAACCTTGGTAATAGCGACCACAATATAGTTACTTTTGACTTAAAATGTAGAAAACAAAGACAGGCGGGGAAGGCAAAAACATATAACTTTAAAAAGGCAAACTTCCCTGGGCTGAGGGCTGCACTACAGGACATAGACTGGGGGGAGGTGTTGTCAAATACTGATACAGAAGGTAAATGGGACATCTTTAACCCCTTAAGGACGCAGGACGTAAATGTACGTCCTGGTGAGGTGGTACTTAACGCACCAGGACGTACATTTACGTCCTATGCATAACCGCGGGCATCGGAGCGATGCCGTGTCATGCGCGGCTGATCCCGGCTGCTGATCGCAGCCAGGGACCCGCCGGCAATGGCCGACGCCCGCGATCTCGCGGGCTTCCGCCATTAACCCCTCAGGTGCCGGGATCAATACAGATCCCGGCATCTGCGGCAGTTCGCGATTAAAATGAACGATCGGATCGCCCGCAGCGCTGCTGCGGGGATCCGATCATTCATAACGCCGCACGGAGGTCCCCTCTCCTTCCTCCGTGCGGCTCCCGGCGTCTCCTGCTCTGGTCTGTGATCGAGCAGACCAGAGCAGGAGATGACCGATAATACTGATCTGTTCTATGTCCTATACATAGAACAGATCAGTATTAGCAATCATGGTATTGCTATGAATAGTCCCCTATGGGGACTATTCAAGTGTAAAAAAAAATGTAAAAAAATGTAAAAGTAAAAGTAAAAAAAAAGTGAAAAATCCCCTCCCCCAATAAAAAAAGTAAAACGTCCGTTTTTCCTATTTTACCCCCAAAAAGCGTAAATTTTTTTTTTATAGACATATTTGGTATCGCCGCGTGCGGAAATGTCCGAACTATTAAAATAAAATGTTAATGATCCCGTACGGTGAACGGCGTGAACGAAAAAAAAAAAAAGTCCAAAATTCCTACTTTTGTAATGCATTTTATTAAAAAAAAAATTATAAAAAATGAATTAAAAGTTTTTCATATGCAAATGTGGTATCAAAAAAAAGTACAGATCATGGCGCAAAAAATGAGCCCCCATACCGCCGCTTATACGGAAAAATAAAAAAGTTAGAGGTCATCAAAATAAAGGGATTATAAACGTACTAATTTGGTTAAAAAGTTTGTGATTTTTTTTTAAGCGCAACAATAATAGAAAAGTATGTAATAATGGGTTTCATTTTAATCGTATTGACCCTCAGAATAAAGACCACACGTCATTTTTACCATAAATTGTACGGCGTGAAAACGAAACCTTTCAAAATTAGCAAAATTGCGTTTTTCGTTTTAATTTCCCCACCAAAATAGTGTTTGGTTGCGCCATACATTTTATGATATAATGAGTGATGTCTTTACAAAGGACAACTGGTCGCGCAAAAAACAAGCCCTCATACTAGTCTGTGGATGAAAATATAAAAGAGTTATGATTTTTAGAAGGCGAGGAGGAAAAAATGAAAACTTAAAAATTTAATTGTCTGAGTCCTTAAGGCCAAAATGGGCTGAGTGCTTAAGGGGTTAAATCAACTCTAAATAACTATACATCTAAATATATACCAAAGGGGAACAAATATAAACGATTAAAACTAAATCCTACATGGCTGACACATGATGTTAAAAGAGCAATAAACAAAAAAAAAATAGCCTTCAAAAAATACAAATCTGATGGGTCAGCGATAACATTTAAACAGTACAAAGAGCTTAATAAAATCTGTAAAAATGTAATAAAAACAGCAAAAATTCAAAACGAGAGACAGGTGGCCAAAGAAAGCAAAACTAATCCTAAATATTTTTTTAGATATATAAATGCAAAAAAACCAAGGACAGAGCATGTAGGACCCCTTAATAATGATAATGGGGAGGTTGTCACAGGCGATCAAGAGAAAGCGGAGCTACTGAATGGGTTCTTTAGTTCTGTATACACTATGGAAAAAGGAGCTGACAT
This sequence comes from Hyla sarda, assembly GCF_029499605.1. NCBI lineage: Eukaryota > Metazoa > Chordata > Amphibia > Anura > Hylidae > Hyla > Hyla sarda. The sequence goes on along the minus strand of NC_079190.1, from coordinate 379,436,200 downwards.
TGGCCAGGTCAGTGCTGGTAACACATCATGTAATGTACTGAACTGGCTTAATGTAGAGATGGTACAAGGTAAGTTAAGTGATATAAATGTAAGCAAATCCCCAGGGCCGGATGGACTACACCCAAGAGTTCTTAGAGAGGTAAGTTCAGTAATATCTGTACCCTTGTTCATGATATTTAGAGATTCTCTGGTGTCTGGTATTGTGCCAAGGGACTGGCGCAAGGCGAATGTGGTGCCAATCTTCAAAAAGGGCTCTAGGTCTTCCCCAGGAAACTATAGACCGGTAAGTTTAACGTGCATTGTGGGTAAATTGTTTGAAGGACTTATAAGGGATTACATACAGGAATACATAGGGGATAATAGTATTATAAGTGATAACCAGCATGGGTTTACTAAGGATAGAAGTTGTCAAACCAATCTAATTTGCTTTTATGAAGAGGTGAGTAGAAACCTTGACAGAGGAATGGCTGTGGATATAATGTTTCTGGATTTTGCTAAAGCGTTTGATACTGTCCCTCATAGACGTCTGACAGGTAAGTTAAGGTCTTTGGGTTTGGAAATTTTAGTTTGTAACTGGATTGAACACTGGCTCATGGATCGTACCCAGAGAGTGGTGGTCAATGATTCGTACTCTGATTGGTCCCCGGTTATTAGTGGTGTACCCCAAGGTTCAGTACTGGGCCCGCTGTTCTATGGTCTATAGAGGATGTGCATAAGTTACAAGATGACTTGGATAGACTAAGTGTCTGGGCATCCACTTGGCAAATGAGGTTCAATGTGGATAAATGTAAAGTTATGCATCTGGGTACTAATAACCTGCATGCATCGTATGTCTTAGGGGGGATTAAACTGGCAGAGTCACTGGTAGAGAAGGATCTGGGTGTACTTGTAGATCACAGACTACAGAATAGCATGCAATGTCAGGCTGCTGCTTCCAAAGCCGGCAGGATATTGTCATGTATCAAAAGAGGCATGGACTCAAGGGACAGGGACATAATACTCCCCCTTTATAAAGCATTGGTACGGCCTCACCTGGAATATGCTGTTCAGTTTTGGGCACCTGTCCATAAAAGGGACACTGCGGAGTTGGAAAGGGTGCAGAGACGCGCGACTAAACTAATATGGGGCATGGAACATCTTAGCTATGAGGAGCGATTAAAGGAGTTACAATTGTTTAGTCTTGAGAAGAGACGTTTAAGGGGGGATATAATAAACGTATGTAAGTATATTAATGGCCCATACAAAAAATATGGAGAAAAACTGTTCCAGGTTAAACCCCCCCAAAGGACGAGGGGGCACTCCCTCCGTCTGGAGAAGAAAAAATTTAGTCTCAAGGGGCGACACGCCTTCTTTACCGTGAGGACTGTGAATTTATGGAACGGACTACCTCAGGAACTGGTCACAGCAGGAACAATTAACAGCTTTAAAACAGGATTAGATACATTCATGGAACAAAATAACATTAATGCTTATGAAGAAATATAAAATCCCATCCCTTCCCCAATATCGCGCCACACCCCTACCCCTTAATTCCCTGGTTGAACTTGATGGACATATGTCTTTTTTCGACCGTACTAACTATGTAACTATGTAACCCTTGTACTACAAGTCCCAGCAAGCCCTTAAGGTCTCTGAGTAACTGGTCACCTCCGTGGGCCTGGCTGAACTGTATAGACTTTTCCACCTGTCTAACCTCAGTAAAGCTACCGTTGTCCATAACCTGGCATCGGGGTAATTAATGCCCCCGTGCCTAGCCCAGGATCCAGCGATATACCTTCGGGTGGTATTGATGACAAACCATGCCCTGGCATCACAAATACAAGGGGTTAAAGCCATCTGCCCCTGTGGTAATTCCATCTGCCCTGCATCACACCCCTCTACCACACCTGCTTGTCCTCACTGCACAGAGCCTTGCTTGTCGTCAGTACACAGAGCCCTGCTGTTCCTTGGTGTACAGAGCCCTGCTTGTTCTCAGTTCATAGAGCCCTGGTTGTCCTCACTGCACAGAGCCCTGCTTGTCCTCAGTACACAGAGCACTGCTTGTCCTCAGTGCACAGAGCCCTGCTTGTCCTCACTGCACAGAGCCCTGCTTGTCCTCAGTGTACAAAGCCCTGCTTGTTCTCAGTGTACAGAGCCCTGATTGTCCTCACTGCACAGAGCCCTGATTGTCCTCACTGCACAGAGCCCTGCTTGTCCTCACTGCACAGAGCCCTGCTTGTCCTCAGTGTACAGAGCCCTTCTTGTCCTCAGTGTACAGAGCCCTGCTTGTCCTCAGTGCACAGAGCCCTGCTTGTCCTCATTCACAGAGCCCTGCTTGTCCTCACTGCACAAAGCCCTGCTTGTTCTCAGTGTAAAGAGACATGTTTGTCCTCAATGTAAAGAGCCCTGCTTGTCCTCAGTGTACAGAGCCCTGCTTGTCCTCAGTGTACAGAGCCCTGCTTGTCCTCAGTGCACAGAGCCCTGCTTGTCCTCAGTGTACAGAGCCCTGCTTGTCCTCAGTGCACAGAGACCTGCTTGTCCTCAGTACACAGAGCCCTGCTTGTCCTCAGTGCACAGATACCTGCTTGTCCTCACTGCACAGAGCCCTGCTTGTCCTCACTGCACAAAGCCCTGCTTGTCCTCAGTGTAAAGAGACCTGTTTGTCCTCAATGTAAAGAGCCCTGCTCGTTCTCAGTGTACAGAGCCCTGCTTGTCCTCAGTGCACAGAGCCCTGCTTGTCCTCAGTGAACAGAGCCCTGCTTATCCTCAGTGCACAGGGCCCTGCTTGTCCTTAGTGTACAGAGCCCTGCTTGTCCTCAGTGTACAGAGCCCTGCTTGTCCTCAGTGCACAGAGCCCTGCTTGTCCTCAGTGTGCAGATCCCTGCTTGTCCTCAGTGTAAAGAGACCTGTTTGTCCTCAATTTAAAGAGCCCTGCTCGTTCTCAGTGTACAGAGCCCTGCTTGTCCTCAGTGTACAGAGCCCTGCTTGTCCTCAGCGAACAGAGCCCTGCTTGTCCTCAGTGCACAGGGCCCTGCTTGTCCTCAGTGTACAGAGCCCTGCTTGTCCTCAGTGTACAGAGCCCTGCTTGTCCTCAGTGCACAGAGACCTGCTTGTCCTCAGTGTACAGAGCCCTGCTTGCCTTCACTGCACAGAGCCCTGATTGTCCTCACTGCACAGAGCCATGCTTGTCCTCAGTGTACAGAGCCCTGCTTGTCCTCAGTGTACAGAGCCCTACTTGTCCTCAGTGCACAGAGCCCTGCTTGTCCTCAGTGTACAGAGCCCTTCTTGTCCTCAGTGTACAGAGCCCTGCTTGTCATCAGTGTACAGAACCCTGCTTGTCCTCAGTGTACAGAGCTCTGCTTGTCCTCAATGCAAAGAACCCTATTTTTAACCAATGTATATTACAAATATACATATAATGTTATTATCTACATTACATAAAAGGTTTGTGCTAATGACAAGCACATTTTAAAGCCTCAAAACAAAATTGGAAACACTTTACACCCTCATCTAATGTGCCATTTATAACCCTTGAGAGCTTTCAATTCCCTTCAAGTAGCAGAGCCTAGGTGTGACTAATACCACTACACCCTCTATAGCTCTGCACATGAATGAAACAATGCTTATGTATGAAGCATATACCCATTTAGTTACCAGCAGTGTGTTAAAGGTAATCTGTCAACAGCATCACCTGCACTATCCTGCTGGTACAGGCTCATAGTGCTGGTGATGCTTATAATAACCCGTGCCTTCATTGCTCCACTGTGCCCCAAAATATTAACTGTAAAGGAGGCAAGTGTCTTCTAGGTTGATGCCCTCTTGATGTTTGCAACTAGCTCTCATGTACCGACGTCTCACAGTGACTATGGCGCATGTGCTGCTTTCGTATGTAGCTTCAAAGCCACGATTGTCTTTGCGGTGCATGTGTGATTGCCACTGCTAGCCTACAGTACGTGGGATCTCTCTACTCTCTTAAGTGATCTTACAAGGGGAGGATCATGAAGAGGATGTTAAGTTGGAATTTACGAGCTGGACGTCATAGGGCACGGGGGGGGGCACTGGGGGCTAGGAGACGCCATGAGTGCACCAAGCTTTCTCATTTGCATATTTACATTTATGGGCACAGCTAAGCAACTTAGGCATTGATTACAAAATTATAAAGTCCATCAGCATCACCAGCACCATAAGTCTGTATCAGTAGGTCGGAGCAGGTGATAGGCTCCCTTTAAGCCTACATATTTCATGGGTAGCTAACCATGGCATTTTGTCCCTTTTACATGGGCTGATTATCAGGTGAATAATTGTCTTCTGTACAAGAGCCAGCATTCAGCACACAAAAAGGAAAGCACTTGTTTGTTGGCTGATCGCAACTTTTGTGCAGACATTGCCCTATGTAAACAAATGTGCGCCCGACAATGATGACGAGAGGCGCTGCACAATTCATTGAGCGCGTGAACGTTCAGCAATCGAGCACCTTTGACTAAGATCAGTGTTTGTTTGCTGCAGCCGTCAGCCTGTCAAAAAGGGCCCTCAGAAAGATAGTTTTCTTCCCTTTGGGGAAGAGTTCATTTCCACCCTTCTTCCCATGGAGCTTTGTAAAGTACTTCCTAGGAGTTACTGTATTTAATATGGATAAAACAAAATATATTTTTATCTTAATCAAACATGATTGTAGGATATCAACTTTGTTATATGGATTGTACCATCCCCAACATGTCCTTTTGGATCCAAGCACCATGGAAACAACTATTGCGTGAGACATCTACATTACGAGCATGGAACCAAGGAGGGGAGAGCTGGCGTTTTTTTCTTTTGTATGTGCTGGTTCATAACTTTAATATGGGAATTTTCTAGGCTATTATAATATGCCTGGCATGAAGTCATCTTATCTCTACACTTGTTAATATGGTTGTATCATCACCAGCATTGTCAGGTTCCTTTCTGCCCATTCCTTGCTGATGAAGAAGAAACAAATTGCATAAAGGGGGAAAAGATTACGCAACCATTGAAGGAACTTGCTGTTTACCACAAGGCATTCTGCGTGCCTACACATTGCCAGGAAAATGTCATGTTTTTGTTTGTTTCTATCCTGAACACATAAGGAGCAGGTAAAAGTCGTGATATATTTTACAATTACCCCTATCCAAAAGATAAAGAATAATTAGCTGATCAATAGGGGTCAAACAACTGAGGCCCCTGGGATCTCAAGAATGAGGACCCTAATCTCCCATTAGAATGGAGAGGTTGGTCACACATGCATGTCAATGCTCCATGTCCTATCTATGAGAGCTGCAGGAAACAGCAGAACAATGTATTTGGATGTTTCCGTGGCCCCCATTGCTTCATTCTAATGGGAGACTAGTGTTGAGCATGAATATTCGAAATCAGATTTTTTACCGTGAATATCAGCATTTTGCGATTTAGAGATTTTGAATATAGCGCTATATATTCGTAATGACGAATATTTTTTTTTCTTCACAGTACACATCACAATCATGATGTGTACTGTGTAAAAAAAGTGATCATCCATCCCTGCTTCCAGCTTGTGGTCCAAAGAAGGCTCCAATACTATTTACGGTGTGGAGCATGAACATTTTGTATATGCAAATATACAAATATTTGCGAATATCGGCACTTAGCAACATACCTAGCAAACAATAGGAAATTTGCCCACCCCTTCACTATATAATCGCGCATGCGCACTATATGAATTTCATTACAATTTTTGCACGGAAAAAAAAGTGAACGAACATAGCGAATATGCAAATTTTGTGAACATAAAACAAATATTTGTCCATATATTCACGAAATGTCGCAAATTCGAATATGGCCGTTCATCACTATGGGAGACTGGGGTCCCTGCTTTTAAAATTGCGGCCAGAATGGGGCTCAAGCGGCCACGCAACAGTAAAATTAGGTTTTGTCCCTATAAAACAATAACGTTTTATAGGTTTTCTAGTAAATATAGATTGACATACAGGGAGAAATCTTTTCTGCTCTGTATAGTAATGCCTATTAGTCACCACAAACAACCTAAACAACATAGTAGTGACTGAAGGGAAGTTATTTGAGGCCGAAATTTATACATCTACTGGCTCCCATAAAACTATAAAACGAAAGGCATCCGTTTTCCGTTACTTCTTGCTACATGAGATTGTACATACATGATTCATTTTTCCTCTCAGTGCTGGTAACACTTAATGCTATGTTCAAGGGAAGTGCCCCTAAGTCCATATAATAGAGCCTTATGGGATCAATAAAAGATTAGGCTAGACAGAATGAAACTCGTAATGTTATATAAATATTGTGCAGCGATCGGGCTGAAATTTGAAAGACATGGGAATGGACTGCTGTGGTGATTGAATCGCTTGATAAAAGTGTGAATTCTTGCTAATAAAAGCAATTCAATGAAAAGCAAATATAATATAAGTTAGAGTACCCTTGTGGGTTCAGACTGAAATAAATTACATTTATAAATAAATCCCGGCCTAACTAGAAAGTGTGTAGTAAATTACCTGACAAGGCTTTGGCCAGTGCACAACATGATAAATAGCAGTATGTCATTTCATTTGACTTTCCCTTAATCTGCTTTTTATTTTAATAAATTACATAGCAACATAGTAGTACACAAGCCATACACACAAGCCATAGACACAACTGAAACATAATGATGCCAAGTGTTGATATCAACAAGGCCGTAAAATACAAATGTCCCCTCTTTCTAATGAATTATAGCGTTGAATGTCGTGATTGGCCATTCAGCTAAATACTTCCATTTCTGTGTGGTCAATGGCTCTTTTACAATTAAGAATTACTGTACAATGAATTAACTGTCGGTTGTATAGTAATTGGCTATTTTTATTGTTTCTACGAAAATATTAATAAAAAAGCTAGGGGAAGTGATTAAACAACAGAAATAGACAAATATAAAGATGTACAGATTAGTCATACCCAGTTTTTTAACGGGAAACTGATGGATCAACCCCATCTTGCAATATGCAAATGAACTCTTAGCTGCAGTTGAGGCGGATTTAAGACTATCCATATTACCTGTTCTCTGGGTTCCATCCAGCCACTCCAGCTTATTAAGGAGAAAGAAGATGAATATTGATGTTGAGTATGCGGTGGGAACAGGGCCTAGGGAACGGTGTCAGAGATGCAGATAGTCTTCATATCTGGTTCTAGTTCATTTGCATAGAGCAAGATTGTGTTATATCTCGCGAACGCAAAACACCAATAACTCCAGGGCAATAGCCCAAAGCCACTAACACACCTAATAATCTTCCCCTAAAATGTATTGTTTATTATAACAAATAAAAGAAAAATCCCCAAAATGATGTGTTGACAAAACTAATACTGAGACACACTTTATAGTCCAAAAATGGATGCAACAATGGGATTGGACACCCTGACAGGTATTTTGTATTAGTGGTATTGCACAGTTAAAATGAAGCTGTCATGTGGTCATATCTCGAAATGGCTGAACAGATTAGGGTATGGAGTAAATAGTTTTACTCAGGATCACGCACACTTACCACCTGTATATTCACATTAATGGAGTAGATCTGTCTGTCAGTTTTCTTTTAAGAGAGAAAAAAATATAACCGTGAGATACTTTATTCCGCAAAAATAGGTTTGGTCTAAGTATATATGGCATTCTCTTAGAAATAGCGCCAAACCTATCCATATGTTGTGTCCGGAATTGCAGCTTAGCTTCAATGAAGTGTGATTACTGGAGCAGGGCACCATAGAATTATAATGGAGCCCATACAGACGGACTAAGCAACAAGCAAGGAAGTGCTCGGTGGAGGTCTCAGCACTAAAACCCTGACTGATCAGAACTTTTTGACATGTCTGACATGTCAAAGGTTTTATAAAATGACAGTAGCTCTTTAATGATATTGTGTGCTAAGTCCCCAAAGTCAGAGTTCCTATGTACCGGTAGGATCCTCCTGGTAGGATAACCCCTTTTCACCTCTTCCTTCTTTAATTTTATTATGTTTGATGTGTCTAAATTGTATATATTTTATCATCTGCATAGTACTTCCAGGACCTTAGGTCACATGATCATTAAGTCTAAGGTTAAGTTAAGCTTAAGGACCTTCCAGGGCACGTGATGTGGTCACATGATGTACCATAATGCTTTGTGAAAGGACTGACAGCTGGTGGGAACCAATAAGCTCTAAGCCTGCACCTCTCCATATAGGGGCGCTGTAACAAATCTCGCTCTCTTTTTCCCCTGGGATATGACAGCGAGCGGAGCTTAGCACAAATCTAAAGACAGAACTAGGCCTGAAGCCTATCATTGCTGCAAGTTACTAAACGTGAGGTTACCAAATCTAAATCCCGTTAATCCTGCGTGACTGCTGGACCTAACTAATTCCCCTAAATCCAGCAGGAACAGTGTAATTCCAGACTCAGAGCTTATATACTACAAGGTCCCAACAAACTGTGAAGAATTTACAGATTACTCTTCTGTATAGACTGTTTGCCGTTATCAACCTGCACAACAGCTGCAGTAAAGTCATTTCCAGTTTACTAAACCTCCGGTTGTGGACAATCCTTTATTCCTCCCTATCGTTCCTGGGACGGGTGGTGGTAGGATATAGATATATATATATATATATATATATATATATATATACAGAGGAAGAACCCGCACCCTGGCGTCACGACAGTTAAGGGTGAATCCAACACCCTTTCATCACTGCACAGCTACACCACCTACACCCTACGCGCCAAAGCTACCACAATACAATGAAATTGACACAAACTTAGATATTTATAACCAATTTAGACTTGAATTTTGAGCTGGATAAAATAAATTCTGATATCAGAAAAAGTTGACACTCAAAGGAAATGTGTGACCAATATTATAACTCTGTGTGCCTTTAAATCTATGCAATATTTTTTGCAATGCAGTCAATGCAGTGTCTCATGCCTTATAACAGAGATTTTCTGCCCCAGAAGCAATGCTTTACGCGAGAATATAGTGCATTACAAACGCACCACACGACACATACAAACAGGCTATGACATTGCTGTGAGCATAAACCCAATGTATTCTGAGCTTATATGTATCAAATATCTAATCTCTTAAAGTAAGATTTCCTGATATAAAATACAAAAGAAACAAATGATCATCTATTATTTAAAATCCTTGAACTTCTCATATTCCACTCAAAGACCTTCTAGGAGGAAAAGAGAACATGCATACACATGACACATCAAAGATCTGTATGATGTATATTATATTTAGGGCACCAGGCCTAGGTCACCTAACCTTTCGGCAAGTTCAACATCCCTTGTATAATGTAAGGAACATGCAGCCTAATACAGCACTTCAAGAAAATTCCTCCATACAGAAGAGTTAAATTCCTTTGTTAGTACTTAATGAAAACAGTGTGCAGCCAGGGGCTCCGAGTAGATACCCAGCAGCTGGTGGTGGTTAAGGAGTTACTTTTCTCAAGCTAAATCTATTAGGAAGGGTCAAGATGTTTGACGACGCACAGAGTTTAACAATTGTTCCTTTTTCCAAGCATCTGTAGGGTCATTGTGGAGAGTCAAATAATTTCCAGTATCCGAAAAATCTGGAAGCAAGATTTTACAGAGCTACAAAATGAACAGGTACGACTCGCCATTCACTCCATTACTCAAACATTCAGCGGGATGAAAATTGTGTATTGTCTGCATATGTTTGTATAAACTCCAAATATATTACTAACATACTGTTACACTGCACTCATCAAACTGTACCATCCGATAGTAAGCGGGAGACACCAGCACATCTCTGGCCTTGATTATAACAAATTAAAAATAAATCCAGTGAGATTAAAAGCTAAATGTGTGGGAGAAGCCACTGTATATTCCCCAGCAACTGACTACTGCGGACAACATAGATTCACTGTAAGCAACCATATGCACTATAAACCTACAAAGAATTAAAGGGATACTCCCATGGAAAACTTTTTTTTATTTTTTTTTTATCAACTGGTGCCAGAAAGTTAAACAGATTTGTAAATTACTTCTATTAAAAAATCATAATCCTTCCAGTACTTATTAGCTGCTGAATACTACAGAGGAAATGGTTTTCTTTTTGGAACACAGAGCTCTTTGCTGACATCATGACCAAAGTGCTCTCTGCTGACATCTCTGTCAATTTTAAGAACTGTCCAGAGTAGGAGAAAATCCCCATAGCAAACATATGGATAGTTCCTAAAATGGACAGAGGTGTCAGCAGAGAGCACTGTGGTCATGATGTCAGCAGAGAGCTCTGTGTTATAAAAAGAAAACCATTTCCTCTGTAGTATACAGACCCTAAATATTACTGGAAAGATTAAGATTTTTTAATAGAAGTCATTTACAAATCTGTTTAACTTTCTGGCACCAGTTGATTTATATAAAAAAAAAAAATTCCACGGGAATACCCCTTTAACCCCTTAAGGACCAAGCACGTATGAGTACGTCCCTGCACCCTGGGTCTTAAGGACCAGGCACGTACATATGTCTGTGGGAATTTCGGTCCCCGCCGCGCACCGGGCGGGGACCGGACCGGGGTGACTGCTGATATCTATCAGCAGGCCCCCCGCGCAAATGCCCAGGGGTGGTCAATAGACCCCCCATGTCAGCGATCGGCGCAAATCGCAAGTGAATTCACACTTGCGATTTGCGCGATTCCGGGTCATTACGGGTTTATGGTGACCCGGAATACAAGGGGGACACCCACAATCCCCCTGAAGAGATAGGAGTGAGGTGGCAGGGGTGCCACCCCTCCTATCCCTGCTATTGGTGGTCTAGACGCTACCACCAATAACAGATCGGGGGCGGGGGGGTTAACTTTCATTTTCCCCGTCCTGCCCTCACACAATAGGCAGGGCAGAATGGGGAATCGACAGAGGACCGGCGCCGGAATCCACTTACCAAACTGTGGAGGCTGCGGGCGACGATCGGTGTCGGAGATCGGCGGGCGGCGATGTCGTGCAGCAGGCTCCCTGGATCCGACGGAAGCCGGTAAGTTGCCTAGCAACATCTGGAGGGCTGCAGTCCAAGACCACTATATAGTGGTCTCTATACTGTAGCACTCCAGATGTTGCAAAACTACATCTCCCAGCATGCCCAGACAGCTGTTTGGGCATGCTGGGAGTTGTAGTTTTGCAACAGCTGGAGGGCTACAGTTTGAGACCACTATATGGTAGTCTCTGAACTATAGCTCTCAAGATCTTGCAAAACTACAACTCCTAGCATGCCCACACAACTGTTTGCTGTCAGGGCATGCTGGGATTTGTAGTTTTGCAGCATCTGGAGGGCCACAGTTTGCAGTGGTTACTATACTGTAGCTCTCCAGATGTTGCAAAACTGCAAATCCCAGCATGCACAGACAGCAAACATCTGTCTCAGCATGCTGGGAGTTGTAGTTGCGATCCCTCCAGCTGTTGCATAACTACATCTCCCAGCATGCCCTTTGGTGATCAGTACATGCTGGGAGTTGTAGTTTTGCAACAGCTGGAGGCACACTGGTTGGAAAATATTGAGTTAGATAACAGAACCTAACTGAAGGTTTTCCAACCAGTGTGCCTCCAGCTGTTGCAAAAGTACAACTCCCAGCCTGCATTGTCTGTCAGTACATGCTGGGAGTTGTAGTTTTGAAACAGCTGGAGGTTTGCCCCCCCCCCCCCCATGTGAACGTAAAGGGTACATTCACATGGGCAGGCTTACAGTAAGTTTTTAGGCTTCAAGTATGAGCTGCGGCAAATTTTTTGCCGCAGCGCAAACTCCTAGCAGGGAACTCACTGTAAACTGCTGCCAGTGTGAATGTACCCTAAAAACACTACACTACACTAACACAAAATAAAGGGTAAAACACTACAAATACACCCCTTACACTGTCCCCCCAATAAAAATTGAAAACGTATTGTACGGCAGTTTTTCCAAAACGGAGGCTTCAGCTGTTGCAAAACAACAACTCCCAGCATTTCTGGACAGCCACTGACTGTCCAGGCATGCTGGGAGTTTAGCAACAGCTGGAGGCATCCTGTTTGGGAATCACTGGCTTAGAATACCCCTATGTCCACCCCTATGCAATCCCTAATTTAGTCCTCAAATGCGCATGGCGCTCTCTCACTTCGGAGCCCTGTCGTATTTCAAGGAAACAGTTTAGGGCCACATATGGGGTATCTCCGTACTGGGGAGAAATTACACTACAAATTTTGGGGGGCTTTTTCTCCTTTTATCCCTTATGAAAAGGAAAATAATTTTTTTACACTAACATGCTGGTGTTGCCCCATACTTTTTATTTTTACAAGAGGTAAAAAAAAGACCCCCAAAATTTGTAACGCAATTTCTCCTGTGTACGGAAATACCCCATATGTGGGCGCAAAATGCTCTGCGGGCGCACAACAAGGCTCAGGAGTGAGAGCGCACTATGTATATTTGAAGCCTAAATTGGTGATTTGCACAGGGGTGGCTAATTTTACAGCGGTTCTGACATAAACGCAAAAAAATAAATACCGACATGTGACCCCATTTTGGAAACTACACCCCTCATGGAATGTAACAAGAGGTATAGTGAGCCTTAACACCCCACAGGTGTTTGACAAATTTTCGTTAAAGTTGGCTGGGAAAATGAAAAACTAATTTTTTTTTTCACTAAAATGCTGGTGTTACCCAAAATTTTTCATTTTCACAAGGGAAAATAGGAAAAAAAGCCCCCCAAAATTTGTAACCCCATTTCTTCTAAGTAAGAAAATACCCCAAATGTGGATGTAAAGTGCTCGGCGGGCAAACTACAATGCTCAGAAGAGAGGGAGCGCCATTGGGATTTTGAAGAGAAAATATGTCCGGAATTGAAGGCCACGTGTGTTTACAAAGCCCCCATAGTGCCAGAACAATGAACCCCCCAACATGTGACCCCATTTTGGAAAATACACCCCTCACGTAATGTAATAAGGGGAACAGTGAGCATTTACACCCCACAGGTGTCTGACCGATTTTTGGAACAGTGGTCCGTGAAAATGAAAAATTTTATTTTTCATTTGCTCAGCCCGCTGTTCCAAAGATCTGTCAAATGCCAGTGGGGTGTAAATACTCACTGCACCCCTTATTAAATTCTGTGAGGGGTCTAGTTTCCAAAATGGTATGCCATGTGTTTTTTTTTTTTGCTGTTCTGGCACCATAGGGGCTTCCTAAATGCGACATGCCCCCCGAGCAAAATTTGCTCTCAAAAAGCCAAATATGACTCCTTCTCTTCTGAGCATTGTAGTTCGCCCGTAGTGCACTTCAGGTCAACTTATGGGGTACCTCCATACTCAGAAGAGATGGGGTTACAAATTTTGGGGGGGTATTTTCTGCAATTAACCCTTGCAAAAATGTGAAATTTGGGGGGAAACACACATTTTAGTGAAAATATATATTTTTTTTTTACATATGCAAAAGTCGTGAAACACCTGTGGGGTATTAAGGCTCACTTAATTCCTTGTTCCTCAAGGGGTCTAGTTTCCAAAATGGTATGCCATGTGTTTTATTTTTTTTTGCTGTTCTGGCACCATAGGGGCTTCCTGAAAAATTGCTGCTGAACTTTGAAGCCCTCTGGTGTCTTCCAAAAGTTAAAACACGTCAATTTTATGATGCAAACATAAAGTAGACATATTGTATATGTGAATTAAAAAAAATTATTATGACTATCCATTTTCCTTACAAGCAGAGAGCTTCAAAGTTAGAAAAATGCAAAATTTTAAATTTTTTCATCACATTTTGGGATTTTTCACCAAGAAAGGATGCCAGAAAGTTACCACAAAAATTTACCACCATGTTAAAGTAGAATATGTCACGAAAAAACTATCTCGGAATCAGAATGATAACTAAAAGCATTCCAGAGTTATTAATGTTTAAAGTGACTGTGGTCTGATGTGCAAAAAACGCTCTGGTCCTAAGGTGTAAAATGGCCTGGTCCTTAAGGGGTTAATGTTGTGACATAAATTATGCAATGGAAATAAATCTTTATTGAACATGAATGATAAAAACAGAATATAAAAAATACCTTTAAAATAGCGGCCTAAAAAATGGACATTCTAAGATACCAAGGTTGTATGTATATTATATGTACTCCACACTTGGTAGCCAAGCACATCCATTATCATTTGCTGCCATTTTTCTATATGCTGTTTTTATCATTTATGTTCAATAAAAATTTATTTCTATTGTAAAGTTTCTGCTGCAACATCAATTTTATGTAGGTTTTTGGAGTCTTTGATATTCATATATTATAGCGCAAGATGGAGTGTGGGAGGAAACTAGAGTACCCAGAGGAAACCCATGCAAACACAGGAAGAACATACAAACTCTTTGCAGATGTTGTGGGTGGGATTTGGTGGGATTTGAACCTAGGACCCCAGTGCTGCAAGGAAACAGTGCTAACCCTGCTGTGACATAATAATACTAAAATCAAGAACAAATATGGGACACTAAACCACAAACTTTTGTTCACCAAGAAGAAGGCTTAACTGACAGGGATGAAAATAATGACATTATTGTTATGATTCGGCTAGCTGGATGTGGATCCTCTGTGTCAGCGAGGGATTGGCGTGGACCGTGTCGGTGGACCGGTTCTAGGGTTGCTACTGGTATTCACCAGAGCCCGCCGCAAAGCGGGATGGTCTTGCTGCGGCGGTAGCAACCAGGTCGTATCCACCGGCAATGGCTCAACCTCGCTGACTGCTGAGAAGGCGTGGGACAGAAGGACTAGGCAGAGGCAAGGTCAAACGTAGCAGAAGGTCGGGGCAGGCGGCAAGGTTCGTAGTCAATGGATATAGCAAGAGGTCAGGAACACAGTAATGGCAAACACAATAAACGCTTTCTCCAGGCACAAAGGCAACAAGATCCGGCAAGGAAGGGAAGGGGAAGTGAGGTTATATGGACAGGGAGTAGGTGGAAGCTAATTGAACTGATTGGGCCAGGCACCAATCATTGGTGCACTGGCCCTTTAAATCATAGAGAGCTGGCGCGCGCGCCCTAAGGAGCGGAGCCGCGCGCGCCAGGACGTGACAGCCGGGGACTGGGACAGGTGAGTGACTTGGGATGCGATTCGCAAGCGGGCGCGTCCCGCTATGCGAATCGCATCCCCGCCGGCAATGTCAGTGCAGCGCTCCCGGTCAGCGGGTCTGACCGGGGCGCTGCAGAGAGAGAAACGCTGCGAGTGCTCCGGGGAGGAGCAGGGACCCGGAGCGCTCGGCGTAACAGTACCCCCCCCCTTAGGTCTCCCCCTTTTTTTGTCCGACAACTGCTTTACCTGGGACGAGGACACCGGGAAAGAATGGAGGGTTTCCTCAACGGCAGGCAGTACAGCAGGAGTGGGAATGGGGAGGGAGGGCAGAGGGTGAAACTTGGCACGGGGCAGGGTGACACCAGGACGGGGGCCATGGGGAGGCACTGAGGCTTGCCTGACGGGACTGGGAGGGGGGGAGAGGCATTTCTTGTGGCAAGCAGAGTCCCAGTTCTTGATCTCCCCGGTGGTCCAGTCAAGGGTGGGAGAATGAAGCTGGAGCCATGGCAGACCGAGGAGGACCTCAGAGGTGCAGTTGGGAAGGACGAAAAATTCAATCCTTTCGTGGTGGGGTCCAATGCACATTAAGAGGGGTTTTGTGCGGTAACGCACGGTGCAATCCAATCTAACTCCGTTGACCGCGGAAATGTAGAGCGGCTTGACGAGACGGGTCACCGGGATGCAGAACTTATTCACCAAAGACTCCAAAATGAAATTCCCAGAGGCACCAGAGTCCAAGCAGGCCACGGCTGAGAGGGAGGAATTGGCTGAAGGAGCGCTCGGCGTAACAATTATGATAAAGAAACCCATAAAGCAAACTATTTATGTTCTGCCCAAGGGCAGAACTACCATGGTAGCAAGAATATCAGTTGCTATAGGGCCCACAGTGGTAGGCGGGTGAATAACTAGCAGTCTATGGGAAATAGGGGCCATAAACAGCTGTCCATGTGAGAGAGTAGGTCATAAGTGACAGTCTATGTGATAGGATGTCTTTTAGTCTGATCTGGGGCCTAAAATCATTTTGAGATCAGGTCATGGGCCTATTATTTTGTATGTTAGCCCCTGCTGTGATCTTTATCTCCACCCTCAGGCACTATTAGTTCTGTAAGTAATGTATTGGGGCACATGGGGCAGCAGCAGGCACAGCATTGGTGGGGACAGTAGGATGGCAGTGTAAAGAATGAGAGTTTTGTAGCTAGAGAGGGTAGGGAATTGAGAATTCAAAGATGTGTTAGTATAGCCTGCTGTCAGCCGAAGCCATAATAAATGTCTGGGTCTGATGAAGATAAAAAGGAAAGAGTATGTCTACAGAAAAGACGTCACATGTCCCTGTATGTTATAGTTCTGACTGCATCTTAGCAGTCTAACATGGGAGATGGCGGACCTATGCAAATATTTGCCAAGGGGCTCAGCCTTTTCTTGTTACACTCCTTATTCTGCCCAAGGTTCCCAAAAATAGACAGACAATTAACACCCAATGCCAAATTATCTCTGGAGCAATCAGACCCACACATAGGGTTGTTCAATATAGTGATAAAAAAAGGGTTTATCAAATACCCTATTTTGTTCTTGAAACTACAAATGTTTTTCTTATGTGAACAACGTGTTTATTCAAAATAACTTCTTGTCAGATTAGATGTAAAATAGCTGAAAGATGTCTAAAAGCTTTAGCTCCTCTTTTTGCATTTGAATAGATCAGAGTATGCAAATTAAAACACATTTATTACTGACAAGCCTGAATTTGTATTAACTCGTAATTGTTTATCATGTGATGGCATATATTGTCTCTAAGGTACCCTGATGGGGTCATCTTTTGCCCCATTGAATGCATGCCTTGATCTGGGGTTCTGAAAAAAGGGTGGCTCTTTATCATTATGAACTATTCCAAATATATGTCTCGTTATGTAAACTACATCAATGAAGTGTACTCATGAATATTTACAATACAGTAGGATTCCTATTCAAGCATATAAAAAACAAATAATAGACAACAAGTTTTTTTCAGCACCCAAGGTAATTCAACCATGGGTTACCTGTTGGTTAGTTTCTGCATCTACACAAACTTTTCTTCCAATTGAGGTAATTCAAACATGAATGTATAGATTTTCAGCAAAATCCTACTTTAAGCAAATGGAATACACCAGCAAAATTAGAAAACAAGGTTACAATAACCTACTAGGTTCACACGGCTGTTGTGCTCCAATCCACGTATGGTCTTTTTTTTTTTTTTTGCGGACAATGGAGCATAAATGGGTCAGAGCACAACTGACACCAGCTGGTCCCGACGAATCCCCATTGACTTGAATGGTGTCTGTCGAGTGTTACAAACGATTGGTATTCACACCCTTACCCAAACATTCAGCAGAAAGAAAATCCTGTATTGTCTGCACATGTTTGTGTAAACTCAATATATATTACTACTTGATATACTATAACAGTGTTCGGTATTTTAAGGGAGTTGAGCGGAGAAAAAAAGATTGGATAATTTTTTCTCAGCTCAAATCCCGTCCTTCCGATGGACTGAGCAAAGGCGCCCTCTTTACCAGAGCAAAACAGCCGTGTGAACGAGGCCATACACACTGACAGAGAAAAGTTGTTTTCTAAAGAAAATAAATAAGCCTAGCTAACCCCATTATCAAAACAGGGTTGGTTAATCAGCTGTTTTAGCTTTTAATGATAAATTGCAACATTTAAGTCAGTGCAAGAGGTTGGGGAAATGGATGGTAACACCCCTAGGAGAGCACCAAAAGGAGCACTAGACAAAGCAACCTGTGATCTTTGCACAATCTTTTGGTCAAGTCTCAATATTGTAGAAATGGTAAACTGTCTTTCTTATCCTATAAGAGTGGTAATTGTTCACTGTGTAAATACGTAAAAAATAATGTGTTTTTCAACTCTACCGGTACATGCACATTTTTGGTACACACTAATTTTAGCTATTCTTCAGTGGTTGTTTATTTGATCATCTGCCCATTCAACAACGTGTATTTTGGCAAGACTATTTGGGAAGCCCAGTCATCAGGTGGTGAGCACATTTGTGTGAACATAGATGAAAGAAGCCCTTTTGCAATGCATGGCAAAGAAATTTAGTAAACAATCACCTGAAGCTTCATCCATTTTGGCTATATACCAATTACCTAAACATAACAGAGGGGGCCACAACAACTGCCAGTAACTCCAAAAGGAAAGTATGTGGATTTATACATTAAAGATACATACCCAGTGGGTTGAAATGATTATTAGAAGTTCAATCTGTTTCTTTAGATGTGGCATGAATCCCGGTACTCACATGATTGACTAACAATGGACCTTCTAGCTCTCAGGACCCACATCAGACCTATTTTCTTTGTGCATTTTTATTTTTAGGTGTCATTTTTTACCTTTTTTTTTAGAAACACACTTGTTTTTCCTATACTTTTTCCTTGACTTTTGTTTATATACTTTTTGTTGTCATCTTGTGACATTAATCTTAGGATATGTTAGGTTTAGAGCAAGTTAAGGAAAAACAACCGTATCCAATAATATGTGTATAAAATGAATTGTATTCAATAGAATTGATCTGGCCAGATCATCATCCATTGTTGGAAGTTGTCCAAACAATGTAGAAAAGCAAAGAACACCAATAGCTGGTGCACAGCCAGTTAAAGTAGCCAAAATATAAATGTATATTACATCAAAATAGTACATATGACACAGATTTAAAAAAAAAAAACAAAAAAAAAACACTTAAAAGGCTTAATGTTAAGCCGACTGCAAATCAGAGGAGGCAAGACGTTTACCCTCAAAGAACGCATGCAAGGAATGAATATATTAAACACAGCCATATTTTGACTACTATAATTGGGTGTGCACCAGTTTTGGTGTTTGCTTTTCTAAATTGTTAAAGGGGTACTCCGGTGAAAACCTTTTTTCTTTTAAATCAACTGGTGGCAGAAAGTTAACCATATTTGTAAATTACTTCTATTAAAAAATCTTATTACTTAATTTACTTAACTTATTACTTACTACTTATTAGCTGCTGAATACTACAGAGGAAATTATTTTCTTTTTGGAATACTCTCTGATGACATCACGAGCACAGTTCTCTCTGCTGACGTTATAATAATAATAATGCTTTATTTATTGTTGTCCTTAGTGGGATTTGAACCCAAGTCCCCAGCACTGCAAGGCAGCAGTGCTAACCACTGAGCCACCATGCTGCCCTTAGCATACATCTGCTATGCATGGTTGCTAAAATGGACAGAGATGTCAGCAGAGAGCACTGTGCTTGTGATGCAGCTAATAAGTACTGGAAGGATTAAGATTTTTTAATAGAAGTAATTTACAAATATGTTTAACTTTCTGCCACCAGTTGATTTAAAAGAAAAAAGGTTTCCACCGGAGTACCCCTTTAAGATTTCCTGTGTTGGGGAACATTTGGATGCACCCCATATACATTTTTCTCCTATTAGCTATTATAAGTTCAGACTAGATGTGGTTCTGCCATCAATTTTCCATGTTCCTGAAACATTAATGAAATATCATATCATATAAATATCATATACCAGTATAGTCCCATAAAATTATTTTATGGTCTAAGTCCCATAAAATAAACCTGGCTTGAGACGTAATTTCCAACGGTGGACCTTATATGATACCTCATTGATACTTTACAGAACACCTTTTTGACAGTGTCGAACATTTATCTACACATTTATTAAATACCAATGCTACAATGTTGTGTTTCAGTCTTTGTGTGTGGTCTACACAGAATGTGGAAGACTCGCAAAAGCCGATCGTCTGGAGAAGTTTCATAGTTTCATTAGTGTTAAAGAAACATGGCTTTTAGGACATCTACAGAATATATCTCACTATTTATAGCTTGTTGTAAATGTCAGACTGAAAAAAACACATCCCTGGAGAGTAATATAGCATAAATACCTCTAATTATTCACCCAATTGACTGTAAAAATGCATGGGTGGCAAAGGAGTGCATGCTATAA
Organism: Hyla sarda; assembly: GCF_029499605.1. Taxonomy (NCBI): domain Eukaryota; kingdom Metazoa; phylum Chordata; class Amphibia; order Anura; family Hylidae; genus Hyla; species Hyla sarda. The sequence continues at coordinate 379,416,202 of NC_079190.1, read as the reverse complement.
GGTGGGTTCCTGCATCTGCTGTGGTTGAATAGAGAAGGGGTAAGCCTTTTCACAGACAGCATCACATATTTAAGAGAGAGTGAACAGATTAGAGGGTCATACAACCCATTTTCAGAAGGGAGTAGTTGAGTGGTGGAAAACAGGCTCTTCTATCAATAGGGGAAGTGCTGTACTGGCATTAACCAGCCCAGGAGGCTTTATTTAGATTTAACGCTTGTCCAATCCACTTTTATAGTTGACTACATGGTCCATAGCCCCAGATCTGGCTCAGGGTCAATCGCTAATGGATATAAGTAGGCTTGTGATAAATTATCATGGAGTACCATATATAGTCTAAGCAGTGCCATATGTGAATTATGTACTTTAGCAACAATATACCCAATAACTATACAAATAATATACCTCAAAATCTTATAGTTGCAGTTCCCACAAAGTCAATTTAGTTTAGATGGACATTATCCAGCTATTTTACTGTGTACATAGTGTGACATCTATAGATGGATACTTGATTATTTTGACATATACAATGCAATTGCAAAATCTTCTGACCCTTATACTAGTTTTACATTTTATGCTTCGGCCTAGCAGTTAAATTCATAAAAATTCAAGTCTTCTCCGATCAATCTGTAATCCATACCCCTTAATAACAATGTAAAAACGGAATTAGCAAATGTATTAAAAGTATTAAAACCCTTTGCTATTACACTTGTAATTTAGCTCTGGCTCCTCCTTTTTGCCTTAAACATCTTGGAGATGTTTCAACATCTTGATCATAGGCGGTTGGGAATTTAAGTCAATTGATGATGTTTTGTAAAGGCACATAGCTGTCTGTATAAAGTTGTAGCTGACAATGTATATCGTAGCAAAAAGCCATGAGGGGATTATCTGTACAACTCCCAAGAGCAGAGTGGAAGAGATTTGGAACAACTCTACCTAACTGAAAAAGGAGTAGTGACCAAAAGACCAGTGGTCACCCTGACTGAGCTCCAAAGATCCTGTTTGCAGATGGGAAAAACTTCCAGAAAGTCAACCATCACTGCAGCACTCCCCGAAACTGGGCTTTATGGCAGAGTGGCCAAAAAGACAAATGAAAGCCTACACGGAGTGTAGAAAAAAAGCATCTAAACTTTCAGCACAGACTTTCAGACTGTGAGAAAGAAGATTCTCTGGTCTGATGAAACCAAGATTGAACTTTTTAGCCTCAATTCTATGCATCCTATCTGGAAGAAACCAGATTCTGCTCATGATCTGTCCTATACCATCCCTAAAGTAAAGTATGATGGAGGCAGAATTATACTGTGCTGGTGTTTTTCAGTGGCTGGGACAAGAAGACTGGTCAGGATCTAGGTAAAGCTAAATGGAGCAAAGTACAGAGATATTCTTTATGAAAACATGACCCAGAGTGCTCTGGACATAAGACTGGGCAGAAGATTCCCCTTCTAAAGGAGCAATGACCCTAAGCACACAGCCAAGGCAGCACAGGAGCGGCCCAGGGACAGCTCTGTAAATGTCGTTGAGTTGGCCAGCCACAGCCCTGATATGAACCCAGTCATACATCTATGGAGAGACCTGAAAATTGGTTCTTTTTTATTTATTTTTTATGTTACTTTCGGAGGCACTCTATCACTCAAGTGCAAGAAAAAGTGCAAAAAAACTTGCACCAGGATGCTGTCCATTGCAAGCCCTTCTCCAAAAGGAGAGAGGCCCCCAAACACACCAACTCTTTCACTCTGGGCCAGAAGGCAAGGGTCCTTTTTGCCGAAGCTACTAAAGGACCGCAAGTGCTCCTGGCATCAACCTAGGCGTTAACCAAGGTGTCAGACAAGGAGCCGTATACTGACGGTATGTCAGTATACGGCTCCTTGGCTGACACCTAGCCATGATAGCCGGGGTTGCAGGGAGGTGAGGAACCAGAAGGCCACACAAACCTCCCCTAGACCGCCAGGAGGGACACCCAGAAGGGCAACCGTACCCTGACCATCCTAATGAACGTAGACACAACAAATGCGGCACAGTGAAAAATGAGACATTCAAATCGATAAGTGGATGATGCAGTGAGTTATTACCCGATCATCCGGTCGGATCTATAAACATTTTACTGATTCTAGCGAGAAGGCTGGTGATACCAAGGGTGAGTGCCAAGGTGAAGAGTAAATGCTGCAGTGCTTCAACTCAGTGGGTCCCATTCACCTGGTGAGTTTTGATCCCCATCCAACCTGACAGAGATTGTAAGGATCAACAGAGAAGAATGGCAGAAAATCCCCAAATCCAGGTGCACAAAGCTTGTGGCATTAAAGAAGACTAGAGGCTGCAATCACTGCCAAAGGTGCTTCAACTAAGTAGTCACTTAAGGGTCTGATTACTTATGTTACATCACCTGTTTTTACCCAATGACCAAGCTTAATTTTTCAAATCTGGCCTGTGTCTCTTTAAGTCGTAAACCTCTGACATGTTTTTGCTTAGTGACAAGATTCTGAGTTTGTTTTTTCATGACACATTGTGCTTTATATAAGTGGTAAATCTTTGTTGATTCATGCAGCATTTTTTGCGAAAAACATGAAAATATTTTTTATGGCATTCACTGTATGGTAAAAATGATGTTATTTTTATTCTGTGGGTCAGTACGATTATGGCAATACCCGATTTATATAGCTTTTTTTATGTTCTTTTTCCTTTTCTCAACACATTCCTTTTTTCCCCTTCATTGTGTTGTCATGTTCTGACAGCCATAACTTTTTTAGTATTCGTTCAACCGTGTTGTTTTAGGGCTTATTTTTCGGGACAAGATAAACTTTTCAATGGTACCATTTTTGCAATTCATGCTACCTTTTGATCTTTTTTATTCCAAGTTTTGGACCAAAATTTGCCTTTTTTGCAGTTTTTTTTATGGCGTACACCGTGCAGGATAATTAACATTATCGTTTTATTGTACAAGTCATTAAGGACACAGCAATACCTATTGTAGGTATAGGTTTGGGCGTTTTTTTTTTCTGGGGGGGGGGGGGGGGTAATATAGGGTTTTATTGGGACAGGAGCATTTATTTTATTTTATTTACACTTTAGTAATTTATTTAAAAACCTTTAATTTTTTTACTTTTAACTGCAGCACAGTATAACTGTAAGTATACACTGACATACAGCCTGTGCGCCCCAGCCTAAGACTGGACCTCACAGGCTGCCATACTAGGCAGACAGGAGGCCATCAGCTGGCCTCCTGCCATGGCAACCAACCAGATCCCGCAATCGCATCCTTCCCCTGTCAACCTCATAGATTCTATGATCAGGACTGATCACAGCATCTATGGAGTTAATGCTGCCGAAACCGGCGTGATCCCAGACTTGACAGCTGTGGTGGGACCCCAGCTGTGATTGACAGTTAGGTCCCGCTGGCGATCTCCTTCAGCGCATCACATTGAGCAGGACATCGCCAGGACGAATGCATATGTCCAGTTGCACTAACATGTTAGCAACTTGGACATATGCAAACGTCCTAGGGCAGGAAGGGGTTAAACATTTAGAACAAGGTCGCAACATAATAAAATGTGAAAAAAAATATAAGGGTCTGAAAAGTTTCTGAGGGCACTGTATAGTAACATAGTTTGTAAGGCATGAAAAAGACACAATGCATGTAGTTCAGACAATTAACCCACAATGTTAATCTTGAGGAATGCAAAAGCTCCATGAGGTAGAAACCAATTTCCTTATTTTTAGGGGGAAAAAATCCTTCTCGAATCAAAATCTCGCAATCAATAGAAATCCCTGGATCAACAACACATCTCCAGTAATCAAGCATCGATAACCTGTAATATTATTACACTCCAGAAATGCATCTAGACCCTTTTTGAACTATTCAGTGAGTTCGCCATGACCACTTCCGCTAGCAGGGAGTTCCATAAAGTTTAATGCTCTTACAATAAAGAACCCCCATCTGTGTTGTTGTAAAAAGCTTCTTTTCTTTAGATGTACAGGGTGACCTCTTGTTGAAGATAGAGTCCTGGGTAAAAACAGATCATGGGAGAGATCTCTGCATTGACCAGGACTTTTGGAAATAATTAGAGATGAGCGAACTTTTCAAAAATTCGATTTGGCCGATTCGCCGAATTTTCCGAAAAAGTTTGTTTCGATCCGAATTTGTTCGCGGCAAATTGATATTAAAAAAGGCTATTTCTAGCCTACATACAGCCTCTATAGGGGTATAGAACACTTTGCTGTGTCCTAAAACGCATATGGAGTGTGCTGGGGTAGTGAAATAATATTGTTATTCAGAATAGAATGCAGATTACCAGCATCGCACAGAATGGCACAGCGTGGAGGTGTTGGCAGCATGAGGACACCATATAGTGGCAGAATGACACAGCGTGGAGGTGTTTGCAGCATGAGGACACCATATAGTGGCTGAATGGCACAGCGTGGAGGTGTTGGCAGCATGAGGACACCATATAGTGGCTGAATGGCACAGCGTGGAGGTGTTGGCAGCATGAGGACACCATATAGTGGCTGAATGGCACAGCGTGGAGGTGCAAGCAAGCAACTCAGCATGCATCATGCCATTTGTGACAGTGACTCGCTGGGACTACCTGCCTCCCTCTCCACTGCATACTGCCACGGTGTGTCTGGGTCCTCTATCTTGCCTCCCTAGTAATAACCCTCCAGCTCCTCTGGCTGCTCCTGCTCCTCCTCTCCTATCCAATGACTAGAAATGACCGGCCATCTCATCCACTGTAAACTGTGCTCCGCTCTGCCCCTCATCATCCTCTTCCTCCTCCTCCAGTTCATCCCCCACAGGACTCATGTAGCCTTCTGATGTAGGCGCAACGTCTCCATTGCCGTGACCAGCCATGTTTTCAATCATTTTTTGGAGTAAATGTAGGAGTGGAATTACGTCATTCATGGCATAATTCGAGCGACTAACAAAAAATGTGGCTTCCTCAAAGGGCCTCAGCAAACGGCAGGTGTCACGTATGAGCTGCCACTCGTTCACATTGAAGTTACACAGGGGAGTACTCCTATCTGCTTGGATCATCAAAAAATCGGTGATGGCTTTTCTTTTTTCGTATAGTCTGTCCAACATATGGAGGGTGGAATTCCAACGTGTGGCAACGTCACAAATGAGACTATGTTGTGGGATACCGTTCTGACGCTGCAGCTCAAGCAAAGTGTGCTTGGCGGTGTACGAGTGGCTGAAGTGCATGCACAGTTTCCTTGCCATTGTCAAGATGTTTTGCAAATGGGGTGAAGACTTGATGAACTTCTTGACAACCAGATTCAACACGTGTGCCATGCAGGGCGAATGGTTCACACTTCCTTGTCGCAGCGCGGCCACGATGTTCTTCCCATTGTCGGTCACCATGGTTCCCATTTCCAGATTTCGTGGAGTAATCCATACTCGGATTCCTTCACAAATTAACTTTAGCAGTTCCTCCCCTGTGTGACTCCGTTCGCCAAGGCAATCCATGTGAAGGACGCCTTGACACCGCTGTGCCCTACACACATGGTACGATGAAGGGCCACCGAGATTTGGACGTGTAGTGGAGGCTGAGGACACGGGGGAGGAGGAGGAGGCGCACACTGTAAAAGGACCAACTGCCTGGGAGCGAGAGCATGGAGGAGGAAGCGGTGTGACCTGTCCAAGTTGCTGTTGTGACTGTGCAGGAACAACATTTACCTAGTGGGCCATAAAAGACATGTATTGTCCCTGACCGTAGTTACAGCTCCACACGTCGGCGCTGCCGTGCACTTTTGAACACACCGGCAGGCTCAAGGACTGGCCCACCTTCTCTTGTACAAACTTATGCAGGGCTGGTACTGCCTTCTTCGCAAAGAAATGACGGCTTGGGACTCTCCACCTGGGCTCGGCACAAGCCATCAATTCCCTGAAAGCTGCAGAGTCCACCAGTTGGAAAGGGAGGGACTGCAACACCAGCAACTTGGACAGGAACACATTTAACTTCTGCGCCGTTGGATGAGTGGGCGCATACTGTTGTCTCTTGGACATGGCTTCGCCTATCGATTGTTGCCATAATGGCTGACTAAAAGCGGAAGAAGCAGGAGTGCCAGAAGGCTGGTTTGACACAATGCTCCCTTCGGCTGAGATGGTGGAGCCTTGGCTGGATGACGGAGGGAGCGGATGGCCACTGGGTGATGCGGCAGGCTGGACCACTACATCGGAGCCATGGTAATCCCAGGCCGCTTTATGGTGGCGAATCATGTGTTGACGCAGGGCCGTGGTGCCGAGATTGGGACCCTTGCCACGCTTCACTTGTGGCTACGCTAAGGTGCTCCAGATTTTTTATGAAGAACAACCACACTGCAGAGTAGCTGATTTTCCCACCCGCAGTCCGTACTATTTGACTGCTATTGGCGCCATCTCCAGTAACCCCTGTTCCACTACCTCTCAGAATGGTAGCTTGCCGCAAAGCAGGTGATCTCCCCCTGGCACGTTTGGCTCCTGAATTTCCACTACTGCCACCACCATGCTGATTGCCAACCGTGCTACCGCCTTGCTGCCTCATAGACAAAGAGCAAATCTCTTCTCCTGATGATGATGAAGCCCTGGCTTCTGCACCCGGCTCCCAATTGCGATCGGCTTCATCATCATCAAAAGATGTGTGCACGTCACTGATGTCCTCCTCGTGTTCCACAACAGTGTCTGCTTCAGGACCCTGAACAATTGCAACACCGCCTCCCACGTCACTCTCCGCATCACTACTTGGCCGCCTTGCGGAGCAAGCGACGCATGTCTCCTCACATTCTTGGCTGCCCATTAGCTGCTGACTGTCCTCTATTACATCGTCCTCACTAAATAGTGGAGCTGATCCCAAAGCATGAGATACTTCTTTGGGAGAGGGAACAGCATAGGACAAAGGCAATGGGATTACGGGGACTGCTCCCGGGCCATGCCAACTCAGGGTTGTGTCTATGGAACCCACCGTCTCTTGACTGGGGTTGTCAGATGTCGCTTGTGATGATGGGGATGAGTGTGCAAACCAATTGACGAGGAGAGATGGGTCGACGACACGACCGCTGGGTGTTAACGGGAGCTCAGGCCTATTGCTGCGACTCCTGCTGCCACTCGCCCCAAGTCTGCTGCCAACTCTGCCTGACATATGTAGGCCTCTGCCCCTTCTCTGTGCACGTCCTGGCACTTCCCTCCCTGACATACTTAGTGCGTTTATGAGGGTATTACAATACGCCACACTACTCTTTAAACAGTATTTGTCTAGAACAGCAGCAGACGATTACTTACGACTGTCCTTTTAAAGTATATAGGCCCTAGACAGAATAACAGTTACTAAATAGTACACTCCTTTGTTGTATGTATGCCCTTTGCAATGATGAGCGCACTGGTATGCGTATTTCTACGCAGAAAAAACGCTTCTTTTTTTTTAATACACCAGCAGGTGTATACTAATGTGTGGAATAGCACTGAATTTAGCACAGAGACAGAATAACAGGTGAAAAATGATAAAAAGGCACTAAAGTCCACACTAATATGACTTCTTTCTGAACAGCAGCAGGACCCAACTGGGCAGCACCACAGAATTTTTTTTTTTTTACAGGGATTAAACCCTAAATTGCACTCTGTTACACAATTGTGAGAATCAGGTTTGTGGAGCAACAGAAAAAACTAAATTGGGCTGAAAACAGAGGAGATTAGATGCTCCATACAGGTAAAACAGCTGTGAGATCTATGACGCAGGTGACTGCTATGCAGCACCTCTATACCTGCTATATGGAGTAAGGAGAATATGAGGTTTTGCTAGAATCGTTCTCGGTCAGAACTGCAGCAACACTGTGCCCTGTGTCTTTCCCTAATGCTGATGTCACCGCTGCATATATGCTGTATAACGCCGTTGTATGCGATCAGAACACAGACGTGCAGTCACTTCCTTTCCCTATATTGTGCATAGAAGAAATGACCAGAGGGAAGATGGCCGCCGATTATATAGGGCTGTGACATCACAGGGGTCAGTGAACACTGATAGGCTGCATCTGACATGTGATTCAGGGTCAGCCCGCCTACCTTGATTCCCGCGCCAGCTTCCCACCCTCCCATGGTGCCTTGCCCCATGTACTGACATGTGGAGCCGCCATCTTAGGTCTAAAACAGCCTAGAACGCAGGAAAATTGAGTTTAATAAAGCGATTCGTGCGATCGAATCGTGGCGAAGTTCGTATTCGATCAGAATCAAATTTTTCCTGAAATTCGTAACGAATTCGGGTTCGTCAGATTCGATTCGCCCATCTCTAGAAATAATACATCTGTAGCCCAGTATATTATATAGATATTCAGAGATTAAAATACATATTTAAGGTGCTAAAAAGAAAAATGCAATAATCTTACTAATATAATACAATAAATATTAGAACTGTTGGTACTCAGGGGAAATATGAGAATACATTATTTTAATAAAAAAGAAGTTACCAGAGGTGTCAGGACAAGTATAGTAGAAACTCAGAGATTTAAATACGCTTGGAGTTGGAACAAGGTCATTAAATCAACTCCATGGGACATTTTTATTTTTGCATTTTAGTTTTTTCTTCCTCGGATATAGCTTGTCCTGCCTGTTTCTTTCAAGAGTTTGCAATTTTGGCGCATAGCTAGGCAAAAGTGGCACAGAATTGTAAGTACTTGACACAAAAAATCAAAAAAGTGGCGCAATTTTTTTTCAACCACATATTTAATTATCGTAAAAGAAAAAGGTGCAGAAAATACATCAATCTTTAAATATGCCTGCCACTGTATGTTCCATATACCTGAAATTCTGATTAACCTCTTGAGGACGCAGGGCGTACCTGTATGCCCTGCGCCCAGTCCTGGTCTATAAGACGGGGTCACGCCGTGACTCCGAGTCATAGCGGGTCATTCCCGGGGGCTAATGAAAGCCGGGCCCTGGGCTAATAGCATGCAGCACTGATCATTGTGCCGTGCGCTATTAACCCTTTAGACGCAGCGTTCAAAGTTGATCGCCACGTCTATAGTAACAAAAATTTACTCTCGGCAGCTCAGTTGGGCTGATCGGGACCATCGCGGTGAAATCGCCATGTCCCGATCAGCTAGAAAGTGAGCTGCCTCTGGCTCGTCCGATCGGCAATTGATTGCTCCAAGCCCGAAATCCAGGCATGAGCAATCGACCACCTATAACACTGATCAGTGTGTGCAGTGTTATAGCCACTAGAGGGGGCTATAACACTGCAAAAAAAATTGTGGAAATTTTTTTTTATAAAGATCATTTAACCCCTTACTAAATGTAAGAATCATCCCCTTTTCCCATAAAAAAAAATAAAAAAAACTGTGAAAATAAAAATAAACATATGTGGTATCGCCAAGTCCGGAAATGTCCGAACTATAAAAAATATATTCTTAATTAAACCACACGGTCAATGGCGTACATGCAAAGAAAAGTCCAAAATAGTGTTTTTTTGGTCACTTTTTATATCATGAAAAAATGAATAAAAAGCGATCAAAAAGTCCAATCAATACAAAAAATGGTACTGCTAAAAACTTCAGATCACCGTGCAAAAAATTTGCCCTCATACCGCTCCGTATGCGGAAAAATAAAAAAGTTATAGGGTTCAGAAGATGACAATTTTAAACGTATTCATTTTCATGCATGTAGTTATGTTTTTTCCAGAAGTAAGACTAAATTGTACCTATATAAGTAGGGTATCATTTTAATCACATGGACTTGCAAAATTTATAAAAGGTGTCATTTTTACCAAAAAATGCACTGCGTTTCACCGTGGATTTTTGGGTAAAATGACTGATGTCACTGCAAAGTAGAATTGGTGGTCCAAAACATAAGCCATCATATGGAATTTTAGGTGCAAAATTGAAAGGGTTATGATTTTTAAAAGGTAAGGAGGAAAAAACAAAAGTGTAAAAACTGAAATATCCTGAGTCCTTAAGGGGTTAAGAGCCATATACAGTAGATTTCTCTTGATCAAGATATATGTATCGAAATATCTATATATCTAACCTTATAAATACAATTTCCTAAACAAGAAGTGAACCCCACCCTTCATCCACTCCATCATTGTCAGCTCCAGGACATCATTAATAATATATCTATCCATATTTATAAAATTCCAGAAACATATTTATAAAATTCCAGAATTCAAGAAACAGATGTATGTGTTTATAGGACACACCCAGTGTCATGTAGTAAAAAATAATAATAATAATTTTGACATGTGACAGAAATATGTTAAAAGTTTTGATCGCTAGGGTCTGAGTGATCAAACCCCCACCATTCTCTAAAACAAGTCGGGAGAAGCATGCGGTTATGAGATTAACTCCTTCTGACTGAACCAATGAAGCTCCAATAGAGATATTCTTAAATTCAATGAAAATATTGTGCACACCGAGGTCCTTTATAGTGAGGGCTACAGGCAGACAGCATTTCCCCTCATGTCTATGCAGGACATTTAGAGTTCTATTTCACAAAAAAGCTCAAATAGATTTAATAAAACATTATGTAAATTATTGGCACATGGTCTTGCGAATAGGGCATGTGAATGAAAAGAAAAAAAACTCAAAAGTTTGAATAATTCTCCATTAAAAGATTATCCCAAGATAAAAATTATCTGTTTGTTGGGGTTTGACTACTGGGACCCACACCAATGACAAGAAAAGTGGTCTATTGACCTTGACTTAAAGGGGTACTCCCCTGGAAAACATTTTGTTTTTAAATCAACTGGTGTTAAAGTTAAAAAGATTTGTAAATTACTTCTATAAAAAAAATCTTAATCCTTACAGTACTTATCAGCTGCAGTATGTTCCAGAGGAAGTTCTTTTCTTTTTGAATTTCCTTTCTGTCTGACCACAGTGCTCTCTGCTGACACCTCTGTCCATTTTCGGAACTGTCCAGAGCAGGATAGGTTTGCTATGGGGATTTGCTCCTGCTCTGGACAGTTCCTAAAATGGACAGAGATGTCAGCAGAGAGCACTGTGGTCAGACAGGAAAGAAATTGAAAAAAGAAAAGAACTTCCTCTGAAACATACAGCAGCTGATAAGTACTGGAAGGATTAAGATTTTTAAATAGAAGTAATTTATAAATCTGTAGAACTTTCTGGCACCAGTTCATTTAAAACAAATATTTTCCGGTGGAGTACCCCTTTACAAATCTTAATCCTTCCAGTACTTATCAGCTGCTATATGCTCCATAGGAAGTTCCTTTCTTTTTGAATTTCCTTTCTGTGTGACCACAGTGCTCTCTGTTGACACCTCTGTCCATTTTAGGAACTGTCCGGAGCAGGATGGGTTTGTATGGGGATTTGCACCTACTCTGGACAGTTCCTAAAATGGACAGAGGTGTCAGCAGAGAGCACTGTGGTAAGACAGAAAGGAAATTAAAAAAGAAAAGAACTTCCTCTGGATCATACAGCAGGTGGCAAGTACTGGAAGGGTTACGATTTAAAAAAAATGTAATTTACAAATCTGTTTTTCTGGCAGCAGTTGATTTAAAAAAAAATGTTTTACAGTGGAGTACCCCTTTAAAAGTGAGTGGAGCGGAAGAGTGCACGTTCAACTGCGAACATTGCCGAAAGTCTTATTGAGGGTGAATTAAGTTGAGTGGTGGTCAAACATTCCTGATCCTGCTCCATTTAGTCAGGGGACAGTTGACCTACATTTTCATGATTGGTGAGGTTCCCAGTGGTTGGATCCTGACTGATCAGCTTGTTATCCCCTATCCTGAGGATAAACAATAACTTTTAGGCTATGTTATTGCACTGGCTTTTTTTAGCCTCATTTTGAGCCGTAGAAGGATGACATTTTTTTTTTTTTTTTTGCTTTTGATCTGCTTTTTTTTAGACATTTACAGCTCAAAATTAGTCTAAAATAGTCTGTGAACATAGCCTTAAAGGGGTATTCCAGGCAAAACCTTTTTTTTATATATCAACTGGCTCCGGAAAGTTAAACAGATTTGTAAATTACTTCTATTAAAAAACCTTAATCCTTCCAATAGTTATTAGCTTCTGAAGTTTTCTGTCTAACTTCTCAATGATGATGTCATTTTCCGGGAGCTGTGCATGATGGGAGAATATCCCTTGCATGATGGGAAAATATCCCCATAGGAGCTGGACAGCTCCCGGGACGTGAGTCATCAGAAAGCAGTTAGACAGAAAACAGCAACTCAACTTCTGAAGCTAATAACTATTGGAAGGATTAAGATTTTTTAATAGAAGTAATATACAAATCTGTTTAACTTTCCGGAGCCAGTTGATATATATATATATATATATATATATATATATATATATATATATATAAAAAGTTTTTGCCTGGAATACCCCTTTAATCCTGGGATAACCCCTTTAGCTGGGTAATACAGGCAAACCCCAAAAGCTAGGGTCAATAGGGTTAATATTTTCCAATTCATGCTAAGATCACAAGATTCTTGTGGTTTTTTGATTTTGTACTGTGATTTTACAACTTTTTACAACACTTTAAAGTTTTTTCCCAGTAGTATAAAAGGCCTAAATCACCATTGTGACCGACCATGGCAAAACTGTAGATCATTGTTCACCTGGAAAATGTGAACTGCAGATTTTATTTTACTGTTATATTTGAGAATTCCAGTAAAAAGTAATGATCCAAAGAAATGTTTAGTTTTTCCATTTTATGAGATGTGTAACATTTTCTGGGAAAGTGAGAAGGTTTTGCTACTTTGAACCAGATGATATGAGTTACATAGAAATTCAGTAAGTGCCATACAGGATATACCTGTAAATGCATATTATAAAAGTACTGTAGCATCACCCGTAGAGTGCTATATTTATATATACTCAATAGAATAAAGTGGATGATAAAACAAATCCATGTGTGATACAATGTAAGGCAGTAATACAGACTGCAAAGTGCTTTCTTAACTGTCACAGCCGACTAACATACTTAAAGGGGTACTCCGCCCCTAGACATCTTATCCCCTATCCAAAGGACAGGGGATAAGATGTCAGATCGCGGGGGTCCCGCTGCTGGGGACCCCCGGGATCTCGGCTGCAGCACCCACCTCCACGGCTTCCGGCAACGCTGGAGGCTTTGGATCCCGACCACGCGAGCGAAAGAGCGTGATGTCACGACTCTGCCCCCGTTTGATGTCACGCCCCGCCCCTCAATGCAAGTCTATGGGAGGGGGCGTGACGACCGTCACGCCCCCTCCCATAGGCTTGCATTGAGGAGGCGGAGCGTGATGTTACACGGGGGCGGAGCCGTGACGTCACAACGCTCCGGCCCCGTGATCGACAGTAATCAGATCCGGAAAGAACACGCTTCGGGGACTGATTTTAACGGGGTGCGACGTGCAATTTCACAGGGGTCCCCAGCAGCAGGACCCCTGCGATCGGGCATCTTATACCCTATCCTTTGGATAGGGGATAAGATGTCTAAGCGCCGGAGTACCCCTTTAACATACATCATCACCTGAGTCGATCTGAATTAAACCTCTTTTGTCCTATGGTGGCCAACAAGTGCTACTGTTACCTCTGTATGAGATAGGTGATTGTTGCACTTTAAAATAATTTCCAAGGCATTTTTCTGTTTTGCTGGTTCATCTGAGCTGTAGTACTTTTGGAATACTAAATTGTTTCTGTGTTCTTTGCTTTATAGAATTGTGGTGTCCCAGCAACAATAGCTGTCCTGTGGCTTTGGACTGTTCCGGTCAGCTTGGCAGCACACGATGTTGGGCCCTTCAAAGACTTGCTGTTATATTGATTTTGTTCACACTCTTTTGCCAAATAATATGTTTTTCTAAATTAATTATATTGTTGTTATATGTATATAAGTTATTCTGTGTTACTGAACCCTTTGAGGGGTACTCCCCTGGAAAACATTTGTTATTAAATCAACTGTTGCCAGAAAGTTAAACAGATTTAGAAATTACTTCTATTTAAAAATCTTAATCCTTTCAGTACTTATCAGCTGCTATATGCTCCACAGCAAGTTCCTTTCTTTTTGAATTTTCTTTCTGTCTGACCACAGTGCTCTCTGCTGACACCTCTGTCCATTTTAGAAACTGACTGGAGCAGGATAGGTTTACTATGGGGATTTGCTCCTACTCCGGACACTTCCTAAAATGGACAGAGGTGTCAGCAGAGAGCACTGTGGTCAGACAGAAAGGAAATTCAAAAAGAAAAGAACCTCCTCTGGAACATACAGCAGCTGATAAGTACTGGAAGGCTTAAGATTTTTAAATAGAAGTAATTTACAAATCTGTTTAACTTTCTGCCAACAGCTGATAAAAAAACAAATGTTTTCCAGTGGATTATCTCTTAAAGAGTGAGGAGTGAACCAACCCCATGTGACCCTGCCTGCCAATGAGAACCCATAAAGTCTCCCCTATATAGTGTAGTAGGGGGGGGGAGAGTTGCCCCAATCTAAGTCTAAGCTGTGTGTCCACAGTCGTGTGGCTCCTTAGCAACAGTGTGGTTCAGGTGTGCTGTGTTGAGAAGCCTCAAGGGAAGGCCCAGATCAAATTTATTCAAGCTGGTCATTCTGTAAGGATTACTCCTGGAAGTTCATTCCCCAGCAGAGAAGGTTTCAGTTCCTTGACAGAACCCTACCTACCAGGATTCATCTACCCATCTCCCAAATCAGTGTTAATCTGCTTGGTGCAAGCATCACAAGTCCAAGCAAGGCAACAGGGCTCCCGAGGGGTTATGCTGCACTCTCTTAAAACCTGCTGTATGTGTAATACCCTCTGCAACCAGCTCAGTAAAGACAGTTATGCATAACCTGACATCAATGTGTTCATTTACTCCCCGTGTCTTGACCAGGAGAAGCTGTCTCCAACCTCGGACCATATATAGGATAACGGTGCCCTGGCGTCACAAAGTGATAAAGTATTTCTCCTAACACCCCTGTCGCACCACAGAATAATGCTGTTCAACAATAGAAAATACAATTATGAGCCATATAGAACTAATTGTTGATAAAAGTTTATATAATAACAGGATTACAAAAAACAAAAAACAAACCCTTAAATGGGCACTGTCAGATACAAAAACTTTTTATATGTTGTACATCTTGGCAAAACATTACCTTTCTAATATACTGTACTTAATAATAAAATGTTATTTCCTTTTTATAGAAATTATGGCTGTGTCTAAGCTGAAGCACAAGCATGAACAAAGTCCTCTCTGTTCCCTCCTGTCTGATAGTACTCCTCTGTGCTCTCTCCTGTATGATAAAACTCCTTGTGCTCTCTCCTGTCTGATAGGACTCCCCTGTGCTCTCTCCTGTCTGATAGTACTCCTCTGTGCTCTCTCCTGTCTGATAGTACTCCTCTTTGCTCTCTTCTGTCTGATAGGACTCCTCTGTGCTCTCTCCTGTCTGCTAGTACTCCTCAGTGCTCTCTCCTGTCTGATATCACTCCTCTGTGCTCACTCCTGTCTGATAGCACTCCTCGGTGGTCTCTCCTGTCTGATAGGACTCCTCTGTGCTCACTCCTGTCTGATATGACTCCTTTGTGCTCTCTCCTGTCTGATAGTACTCCTCTGTGCTCTCCTGTCTGATAATACTCCTATGTGCTCTCTCCTGTCTGATAGGACTCCTCTGTGCTCTCTCCTGTCTTATAGTACTCCTCTGTGCTCTCTCCTGTCTGATAGTACTCCTCTGTGCTCTCTCCTGTCTGATAGTACTCCTCTGTGCTCTCTCCTGTATGATAAAACTCCTTGTGCTCTCTCCTGTCTGATAGTACTCCTCTGTGCTCTCTCCTGTCTGATAGTACTCCTCTGTGCTCTCTTCTGTCTGATAGGACTCCTTTGTGCTCTCTCCTGTCTGATAGTACTCCTCAGTGCTCTCTCCTGTCTGATATCACTCCTCTGTGCTCACTCCTGTCTGATAGCACTCCTCGGTGGTCTCTCCTGTCTGATAGGACTCCTCTGTGCTCACTCCTGTCTGATAGCACTCCTCGGTGGTCTTTCCTGTCTGATAGTACTCCTCTGTGCTCCCCTGTCTGATAATACTCCTATGTGCTCTCTCCTGTCTGATAGGACTCCTCTGTGCTCTCTCCTGTCTGATAGTACTCCTCTGTGCTCTCTCTTGTCTGATAGCATTCCTCTGTGCTCTCTCCTGTATGATAAAACTCCTTGTGCTCTCTCCTGTCTGGTAGTACTCCTCTGTGCTCTCTCCTGTCTGATAGTACTCCTCTGTGCTCTCTTCTGTCTGATAGGACTCCTCTGTGCTCTCTCCTGTCTGATAGTACTTCTCAGTGCTCTCTCCTGTCTGATATCACTCCTCTGTGCTCTCCTGTCTGATAATACTCCTATGTGCTCTCTCCTGTCTGATAGGACTCCTCTGTGCTCTCTCCTGTCTGATAGTACTCCTCTGTGCTCTCTCTTGTCTGATAGCATTCCTCTGTGCTCTCTCCTGTATGATAAAACTCCTTGTGCTCTCTCCTGTCTGGTAGTACTCCTCTGTGCTCTCTCCTGTCTGATAGCACTCCTCTGTGGTCTCTCCTGTCTGATAGGACTCATCTGTGCTCACTCCTGCCTGATAGGACTCCTTTGTGCTCTCTTCTGTCTGATAGTACTCCTCTGTGCTCTCCTGTCTGATAATACTCCTATGTGCTCTCTCCTGTCTGATAGGACTCCTCTGTGCTCTTTCCTGTCTCATAGTACTCCTCTGTGCTCTCTCCTGTCTGATAGTACTCCTCTGTGCTCTCTCCTGTCTGATAGTACTCCTCTGCGCTCTCTCTTGTCTGATAGCACTCCTCTGTGTTCTCTCCTGTCTGATAGTACTCCTCTGCGCTCTCTCTTGTCTGATAGTACTCCTCTGCGCTCTCTCTTGTCTGATAGCACTCCTCTGTGTTCTTTCCTGTCTGATAGTACTCCTCTGTGCTCTCTCCTGTCTGATAGTACTCCTCTGTGCTCTCTACTGTCTGATAGTACTCCTCTGTGCTCTCTACTGTCTGATAGCACTTCTCCGTGCTCACTCCTCTCTGATAGCATTCCTCTGTGCTCTCTCCTGTCTGATAGTAGTCCTGTGTGCTCTCTCCTGTCTGATAGTACTCCTCTGTGCTCTCTCCTGTCTGATAGTACTCCTCTGTGCGCTCTCTTGTCTGATAGGACTCCTCTGTATTCTCTTCTGTCTGATAGTACTCCTCTGTGCTCTCTCCTGTCTGATAGCAATCCTCTGTGCTCTCTCCTGTCTGATAGCACTCCTCTGTGCTCTCTCCTGTCTGATAGCACTCCTCTGTGCTCTCTCCTGTCTGATAGGACTCCTCTGTGTTCTCTTCTGTCTGATAGTACTCCTCTGTGCTCTCTCCTGTCTGATAGTACTCCTCTGTGCTCTCTCCTGTCTGATAGCACTCCTCTGTGCTCTCTCCTGTCTGATAGCACTCCTCTGTGCTCTCTCCTGTCTGATAGGACTCCTCTGTGTTCTCTTCTGTCTGATGGTACTCCTCTGTGCTCTCTTCTCTCTGATAGCAATCTTCTGTGCTCTCTCCTGTCTGATAGCACTCCTCTGTGCTCTCTCCTGTCTGATAGCACTGCTCTGTGCTCTCTCCTGTCTGATAGCACTCCTCTGTTCTCTCTCCTGTCTGATAGCACTCCTCTGTGCTCTCTCCTGTCTGATAGGACAGGAGAGAGCACAGAGGAGTACTATCAGACAGAGCCTTTGACATATTCCCCACACATGTCAAAAGTTTTGAATGTACCTGGTCTCATTCCTGAGACCCACTGCGATCACTAGTTATCAGTCCAGGAAGCAAGCAGCAGCTACCATACACTTATCCCTGCTCATTCTCCTGATTGGAGGGGGTCTAAGCACTGAGACCCTGATTGACAAAAACTTTTGACATCTCTGTTTTTTTTTTTTTTTTTGTGACAGGTACACTTTACCATTCACTGCGTCAAAGCACTAGGCCAGGCACATGTTTGCTGCATTTATTAAAAATACAAACAGGGTTGTGGCTCCTCTCACAGCCACTGTACATATTTGCTGGGGCGGATGCAAGAGTGCCTTGCCCAGCAAATGTAGTGAGCATCAATGCGCACAGTACTGTATGCATCACTGACGAAAATGCATAAGCTAGGCTGGGTATAATAGCATGTACACTTGTCTGTATCACACTGATGCACTGCAGTACCATGAAGTCATGCCACAACATCTACATCTGTCTGACCCACTAAAGAGCCATGAAACATAGCTAGGGATTTTAGCCAAACCAGAGACTCTTCCTAAAAGAAAGAAAACCCATCTGTAGACCGCAGTTTTAGGCTTCTTATTAGTTAAGAGCAGGGTATTGGCTGGCTGGGTGAAAGGTCTTTGATCTAAATAAAGAAAACTGAAAATAATATTTTATTATATTTGTGCAACCAAAAATTATAAAATCTAATGCAATTTTTCCAGCATAAGACAAGGCCCGAGAGGCAAACATGGAAACAGGTAGCTGGTCATTAAAAGGAATCTGGCATCACTTTCATGCTGCCTAAAACAAGTCATCTGGGTGGTCCCTGGCAGCTTTTTTTCCCACCCTACCACCCTTGATAGATCTTTCCTTGTTTGGGAATAAGGAGAAATTTATCAATGAAGGCCATTCGGGCAGGAACGAGGCACTGGGATCACCCTCATGACTTGTAGTTTAGGCAGTATGAAAGTGATGATAGGTTGTATTGAGGCCCAAGCAGGCCTGGTCATTAATGGGTTAATGATGAGTTGAATAAGTGCTTTAGTCTTGCTGTTACATCGATGTTAAAACAACTGTTCTATTAGTCACTGCATATATTTTTAGGCTTTAAACCGAAAACAGGACAGGGTCTATCCACCTAGTGAAAGCGTTAACATAAGGCATATTGGTCTCTAAAAGGCTGTTAGTGTTTTGGACAATTGTACGAGTATATTTCACTCATTTGTATCATTAGGTATTGGCTGGAAAATACACACTACTATATAAATCATGTATTGCCTCTTTGAGGATTCAAGCAATAAATTAAAATGCGTTTGCTTTGGCAAATGTTTGTGCATTCTACATTTTACTTTAAACCACATTTTCCTCTTCCTAACAATACAAATAAGAGTAAAATAGGACAAATCATTGTTTCTTATCTTTGTTCCTTACTATATGCACATTATTAATACATATTATTACTTATAGGTAAATGGTCCTAGGATGGTTCTAAATGGTGGAAATATGTTAAGAGATAGTCAGAAAATCCAGAGATAGCATCATTTTTACTGCTTATTATTTTATTAGCAATCTGAGATACATAGATGTGTCACAACGTCAGAATTTATAGCCATGCTCTACCTCGGAGACCATATGCTGCAACACAATAATGCCTGGAATTCTGGGACAGGAGTCTGCATCATTTGTAGGGCTGCATGTGTGCCAAAATTACAAACTTGCGTGCGACTATTGACATATAAAAAGCATACATAAAATCACACATTGCAACACCGTAATTTATACATACCCCCCTCTGTCTGTTCTATTTGCTGCTAAGAGCTGCAGACATTGGTGGATTGCTGTTAGTGTATGAAAGTAAACTGTGTCTGTCCCGGGGCTGATGGTGGTTGCCAAAATTGCCTTTTTATTTCTCAGTCAAATGCCAAGGAAGCAAAGCAGCTGCTCAAGCGCCAGAGCCTGGCACACCATCTTGCTTGCCCTTATGTCCCAGCCCCATCTTGATTGACATACAGAAGAGCCCTGTACATCAGTCATAATAGGGCCTGGTTGTGAGGCAAAGCATGAAGATGTGCCAGGCCATGGCACGTAAGCAGCTCAACCCTGCCTCCTTGACACTAGACTGAGAAATAAAAAACTTTTATAACTTCAGCAACCAATGCCATTAGCTTAAGTAAAGGTACAGTTTGCTTTTATACCCTAATAACTATCCAACAAATAGTGCATCCTTGTTTATCTTTCAATAATCATTTATCATTGTTCTACTTATTCAACATTTTTGCTCATGCCCAATGTTTTCGCAAATATTTTGTGACTTTTCCCCACTCTGTGCTACACTTGGCAAGTGGGTGGAGTTTAGCACAGAGGTGGTGGTGTGGCCACCAGCAACTCAAATTTACAAAAATTTATGTCTGCTAGCAGTAGTAAATTTTAGTTGAAATCTATGCAAGCTCTGAGCTGGCATATTTGTTCTGAGGTGCCGCATGGGCATCCTCGGAAGCTTCGGAATTATTTAACAGCATGCTCCTCTTGATTCACTTCCATGGGTTTACTTAAAGGGGTACTCCGGTGGAAACTTTTTTTTTTTTTTTTTTAAATCAACTGTTAAACAGATTTATAAATTACTTCTATTAAAAAATCTTAATCCTTCCAGTACTTATTAGCTGCTGAATACTACAGAGAAAATAATTTTATTTTTGAAACACAGAGCTCTCTGCTGACATCATGACCACAGTGCTCTCTGCTGACATCTCTGTTCAGAGTAAGAGAAAATCCCCATAGCAAACATATGCTGCTCTGGACAGTTCCTAAACTGGACAGAGGTGTCAGCAGAGAGCACTGTGTTCCAAAATGAAAAGAATTTCCTCTGTAGTATTCAGCAGCTAATAAGTACTGGAAGGATTAAGATTTTTTTAGAAGTAATTTACAAATCTGCTTAACTTTCTGGCACCAGTTGATTTAAAAAAAATATATAAAAGTTTTCCACCGGAGTACCCTTTTCAGAAATCGAGGTAGGTAAGTATCATTATAATCAGTGTCACCCGCACTAAAGATTGTACCAACAGGATAGTGCGGGTTACGCTGATGACGGTTTCCCTTTAAGACTGGTTTGTGAAAAGCCAGTATTAGTAAATAACCCCCATAGTGGGAATTACTGACAATTTTTCATGAAGATATGTGCGCAGAAAACTCACAGCAGACTAGAGTACTTTGCACATGAATAACAAATCTAAACAAAGGTGGAATTTACAGCATATTTCACGTTTCACACTGCGAAAGGGACTTGTAGAAGGGATCCGAAAAAACTCCTAGCAATATGGCATCATTTCTTGAAAGAGAAATAACCCTTGTCCATTCATGTCATTGGACAGTGACAACGCATGTGTGGTCACCTCTCCACAGAGAATAGGAACATTGATAGCAGGCAGCAGCTGGGGGTTTGACAGACATTACATAAAAGTCATCACAGATCCCATTAATGTACAATGGTTTTGAAAAGCTTTTCTAGCGTATATACACTTTCTGAAAAGCATGTAAATTCAGTTTCTTATATGCAAACTTGCAGGTGTTTAACTTGTACTTACAGAAGGCTTGCATTTATAATGTTCCCTTAAACCATGAAATAAAGTGCCTACATTATCTCCTAGGAAAAGTCATTGGCAGCCCTGTGGGGTTCTGTACAGTCATGTAATTATCTTCTAAGTCATTCAGCTAGTTTCAGTGACATAATAATAATGTCCATCATGGAAAGTCTTTCTCATTTAGCCTGAAACAACCGTTCTCCACGGGCCAAGTGCAAACAGAACCCCACTTTATTATGCTCACACCCACACGTTTTACCATGTTTCTTTCTGTATAACTTGCAAGTGCTAATATTAAACATGGTTATACGGCTGCCTATTGTATGGTGCATTTGGCAGCAAAAGCCAAATTAACATGCCCAGAGGGAAATTTCTTATTCTTCAGGATCTCATAATCATCAAGCAGAACTGGCATCTTCCTTAACCCTAGAAGGCTAATACTTAATAGAATTCTCTTACCCTTATGTCAACTTTATGTCTTTCTCATACAGAAACCATTAAGAAAACTGTTTTATGCTGATGTGATGCACATATTATCACCATATAGTAACAAAATATAAAAAAGACCCTACACAGACCAATATCCCTGCATACAGGCATACAGTAGTAAATACCAGCCCTACACAGTTCCCAAAGAATAAGTGATTACAGTGCAGTAACATTCATTGACTCACAGGTAACGTCTTCTCTGATAGTGGTAGGTGTCTTTTGCATTTACATCCAGCTCAGAACACCAGGAATATTTCCTCAAGCGACAACTTATCTCTAAAAAATTTGCCAGATAAACATCTTAGGCTCCTCACATTTCTACCACCCTCCTTACTTTTCCCCATTAATAGTGCCTCTAAACAGCAATAATTCCCTTTTGGTGTACCACGCAGTAAACTGGGTAAGTAGGTTGGGAGTGAGGGGTGGGTAGTTCTTCTCAGTAAGTAGATAGGTCGGGCCAATAATTAGGCAGGAACTACTCTGTATTTAATTTCCCCTATTAGGTGTGTGCCACCAGTAGAGAAATTCCTCAGTATATTGGCCCCCAGAAGGCAGTTAGATAGTAGGAAGTTTTCCGCTCTAAATATGACCAAGAAGGAAGTTTCACCCTATAGATATTCCCCCATTAGGTCTTTTCTTTTTATAGATATGCACATAGTATATAGTTTTACCCCATACATATGCCCCCAGTAGGTGGTTTACCCCTACATATAGGCCCGTAGGTAGGCTCCCCCTGTAGATATGACTCAGTAGGTAGATCTTCCCTTAAGATATGTCCCCATAGGTCGTATTCAACTTGAGGTCTGGAAAGTCTTATACTTTGGAACGCAAATGTGTAGGATGTGTGACATCATCCTATTCTTATGCATCTTAATGAGATGCTCCCAGACCACTTGTGACTAAAGACATAAAGCGGTCTCCAGCCTAGGGCGTGCTTACAGTCATAATTGGCGCTTGCGCAAGTAACCCACAATACAACTCTATGGGCATCCTGATGATACCCATACAGTTAATTGGGCTAGAGAGGGTGGATAAGACCTCAAAACCGCTCCTCTGCTCACGTCCCCGATGCGATTCAAATAAACTTGGAAGAAGTTTCAGTTTCTTGGCATTTGAATAGACGGTAAGTAGATTTTTTGCAGAGTTTTATATTTTAACAAGCTATTCTAAAACCATAACCATTAATTTTCACCATTAGTGATAAGCAGAAATGTTCTAAGCTTTTTAGAATTTAGGAATGATAGAATTTTTGTATATATATATATATATATATATATATATATATATATATATATGTATGAGACTGTATGGTAGCACATGGCACCCCTACATAGCCATAGACACTTAGAGGGAGATTCATCAAAACCTGTCCAGAGGAAAATTTGCTGAGTTGCCCATAGCAGCCAATCAGATTGCTTCTTTAATTTTTCAAAGGCCTTTTCGAAAATTAAAGAAGCAATCTGATTGGTTGCTATGGGCAACTCAGCAACATTTTCTCTGGACAGGTTTTGATAAATCTCCCCCTTAGTGTGTGCTCTTTTGGGGCTCTGTCATATTACGGAGAAGTTTTTCCAAAATGGCTACTGCTATATAATCCATGTAAAAACTTAACAATTATCCTTGAATGCACTAACATTGTTCCCATAAGGATAGATTTATACAAAGGAACCCATATGTAACATATATCAAGTCAATAAATATACAGCATTTGTGGTACATAAAATATGTACAAAAGAAGGAAACAAAAATATAAGAAACCTCAAATATGGTGCAATGCATTCCTTTTGTCTCTTTCTCCGTAGGAGGAATGTATCATTGTCTGTGTAAATCAAGTTATTTTAAGTTTTCCTGTGTACTTCCCCCACATTTATCCAAGAGGTGAATGTTCTAATAGCAAATTATCTAAGAAGTTAGCAACTTTTTAAGTGTGGTCTGGGCTGTCAAGAAATTACAAATTTTGCAAAAAAAAGCTAACTATGCCACATTTCATATTAGCTATTTTCTTGTATTCTTCAGTGAAAGTGGCCAACAACACTTCCCCAGACAATGTGCATGGGACCCTGCAGCCAATGATTGCAGCCAGTGATTGGCTGCAGGAATGTTATCGAGCACTTTCACTAGGGACTATGGGACTGCAGCAACGCAGGAGATCTTAAAGCAAGTTTTTAAGGTATGAAGTGAAGGGATGGCTATATAAGGCTTTTGACCCTTAATCCATACATATCTTTCATTACTTAATAGACCCCTCTAGTGTCAACATCAGATAAAAAAAAATAAAAAAATGCACTGGAGGTTCCCCTCCAATGCTAGAGCCTAGCAAAGTTCGGCCCCTTCACCAGTTAGTCACTCCCCTCTGTGCGCTGGTTGCTTCCACTTTTCCCCTTATTGACAGCTGCCAAGCTGTATTGTAATCCATACCTCTCCCCTGTAATCTAGAAGCCCAGGGGAATGCCCAGAGGGCTCCAAAGCCTAATTTGCTAATCTTTTTAAACTCTGATATCTCGGCGCTGGAGGGGTTAACTAACTAATGAGATGGGTGTGCAGATTTTAGGGTAAAAAGCCCTATACAGCCATGGTGTTACTTTATACCCTAAAAACCTGCTGACAGGTCCACTTTAAAGTAAATCTGTCATCAGTGTCACCTCCACTAACCTGTTGGTACAGACAGGTAGTGCAGGGGACACTGATAACAACAGTACTTACCTTGTCCCATTCTGTGCTGTCATTCTCCAGTAATCCTCTTCGGTATAATAAGCTCTGGGCCTGGCTTGGAGCATGGGGGCGGAGCTTAGTGATGTCACCGCTGCTGTTTGCTAGCAGCGGGACCCAGCAGAGAACAGCAGTGGTGATGTCACTAAGCTCCACCCATGCTCCAAGCCGGGCCCGGAGCTGAAGATACCGAAGAGGATTACCGGAGAACGACAGCACAGAACGGGACAAGGTAATTACCGTTGTTAGCGGTGTCATCTGCACTACCGGTCTGCACAGACAGGTTAGTGCAGGTGACACTGATGGCAGATTTCCTTTAAGCAAACAGGGGTTTGAGTATGGCTTTTTAAATTTCTTTCCCAATCCTTGCCCTTTGGCAATTTATTTGCCCAGCCCAGACAACCCCTTTAGGTTTAGCTGGTTAGCAGTGCACCTAACCTACAGTAAATGCAGCGAGACAATAAATTTGTCCTTGATTGCAATTGTCCCCTTGACCACAATTGTTATAGCTAATATACTGTACTACTATCATACATCCTTGAGAGAGAGAGAGAGAGGATAGAAATAAGTGACATTACAAGCACCTAATGTCACAAAGTTATGGCCAACTTAGGACTCTGTCACCTAGTAGAAGACAGTAAGGACCTCCATTCCTCCGGTAACTAAACTAAACAGAGCTTAATATGTGTAGCGATAAGGTTTTTTTTTTTGCCAGCGTTAGATGTTAAATGAAGTGATGTCAAGTATCTATATCTGGGGTTTCTAGAGTAATAAAAATCCATAAAAACATCTATTTATGCTTCCTCTCAAAGACAGTCATCTGGACCTTCCAACATACGGCAACACTGAAATAGTTTCATCTCACTGTCCCGTTTGTATAAGATTTTTTAATTCTTTATTGTTATTATCATAAATCTTACTCCTTCCCATTAATCATTGACAGAAACAAAGACTTTCTTGGAATTTACCATTAAAAACATGATGTCATGTTAACCTAACATGATGATGCAGAAAATTTTACATTTTTTTTAAATTCATTATAAAATTTTCCTGTCAAAGTATATGATAATATATTCAAATATTATATTTCTTTTGTTTTTATATCCATCCACTTACCTTCCTCACAGTTACTTCCTGTGAAACCTGGGCAGCACCTCCACTCCAATGCTGTGGCTGTACGATATGATGTTTTATATATAGGTCTCAGCACAGTCCTATAACTAATAAAAAACACAATTAGACTAATTTACATTAAAATACCAGTGGGGTGCTTACCCAAACCAGTAGATAAAATCCCCAAATAATTCTGGATTTCACAACTTGTGAAATCATGTGTATGATTTACATGCATAGGATTCTGAATAATGGAGAACTATATGGCACATTCTGATTTTTGAACCTTATATTATAAATCACCAAAATCCATATTTTTCATAAATAAATATTTTTATAATCCAAAAAGCATCTGAAAATGTCACACTTTTTTTTATTTCTGGATGTTTTTTCAGCCATAAAATGCAACCATTGTTTTGGGACATATGTGCAGCCACTTTTTTGGCCAAAACATTACAATTACAGGCAAAATACATGCCAAACTACAGCTGTACTTAAGCAGCATAAACATAAACAGCAAAAAAATTACAAAATTAAAAAAGGACCTGACACTTAAAGGGGTATTCCAGGAAAAATGCAATTTTTTTTAATATCAACTGGCTCCAGAAAGTTAAACAGATTTGTAAATTACTTCTATTAAAAAAAATCTTCATCCTTCCAATAATTATCAGCTGCTGAAGTTGAGTTGTTCTTTTCTGTCTGGCAACAGTGCTCTCTGCTGACACCTCTGCTTGTCTCAGGAACTGCACAGAGTAGAAGAGGTTTGCTATGGGGATTTGCTTCTAAACTGGGCAGTTGTCCGAGACACATGTCATCAGAGAGCACTTAGACAGAAAAGAACAACTCAACTTCAGCAGCTCACAAGTACTGAAAGGATTACGATTTTTTTTATAGAATTTACAAATCTGTTTAACTTTCTGGAGCCAGTTGATATATATATATATATATATATATATATATATATATATATATAAAGTTTTTTCCTGGATAACCCCTTTAATTTTACAGCTGTAACTACATCTGTAAAAAGTGTACAGTTTGTGTAGGAACTAAGGGATCTTTTACCATTGTGTTCTATTTATGTCCCAAAAAACTGCCCAAAATACTGTGTGTGCACATAGCCTGTAGGTTATGTATGATATTCTGTTATGTATGATATAACTAAAATACTATGGGGGAAGTTTACTAAAGACCAGCCTTTTTGGCAGTCTAAAGCATAACTATGCTAATGTAAGATACCCCCAAAAAACTAAAGGCCTTGCCCACCCACTGATTATTGACAGTTTTTCCCTATGCACTGTACAAAATCTGTAAGTCATTACTGAGTGAGTGGTCCGTTGGGTAGAGCTAGCGGCCCTTCTCCTGCAGTGCTGGGTATGTGCTGCATACTTCAGCATGTAAGCTAACTAAATTGCACTATGTATCAGAATAAGGTACAGACCTCCAGAAATAGCATGTCTATCACTATGTTATGCCTTTATTAGTGAGGGCAGTATTATCGAAGGAACAGACCCCCTTTAAGATTCACTGATGTCTTAACACAGTATTATTGTCTGTGTGCCACAACCTACATCAGCTAGGGGCTGCTAGTTTTCTGCTATAGTTCATGCCAGTGTTCTGACAAGAATTGTAGTAAATGTGTAAGGAACTCTATGTCCAATCCTGTGGTAAGTGCCTGACAGTGATCTATCCCTGAATCAAGTTATCTATTCAACAACATGATAGAAGATCAAGTACATTGGTGTGGTGGCCCAGTATGGGAGGTATTACCCCGTGCTCCTGCTGTCCTGTCAGGTAGCCTCCTGTCCCCAAGGCCCCCCGCACTTGTTTCCCCATTGTAAATATGTTTTACCATGTAAAGTGTTATAAAATGTAATGTTGTTTTAAGAGTTATACCATGTGATATGTCATGTGATTTTTACCCATGAGGTACCAGTGACCAGGTGATCCCAAAAGTGACCTATGTGCTCCCTGCTAGTCTCCCCCATATTAGCCCTGGGTGGAGCTAGCTTCTTTCAATCTGAGCTCTGCTCTTCTGCTAAGCTGAGGTCCAGTGCAGTCCTGCCTAGTGTGTGTGTCCAGAGTGTGTGAATAGCCCAGGATCCAGCGGTATACCTTCAGGTGGTTATAGGCTAAACCACGCCCTGGTGTCACGAATACAAGTGGTTAATGCCATTTGCCCCTAGGGTAACAACATCTGCCCTGCCTTATGCCACAAGTCCTCTCCCCCCTAGTCTGAACTGTGTCCAATATTGTCTGCAAAAACTGCATGCCGATGCGATTTCAGTCTGCGCCAAAATGTGTGGGACTCTGCAAGTGAAAAGTGTTTTACTCGTGGCACTTGTGAAACAGAGGGGGAGGTGAAGAAAAGACTGTTATTTGCCATCATGGATTGTAGCGAGTCGGTACCTGAAAGGGTTAATTGGGTCCGGTGTTTCCCACGCTCGCGAGCGGTCTCAGCTCCGCCATGTCTGTCCCCAGCAGTGACGCCTCTCCAGCACAGTGAGGAGGAACCAAAGAGCCACCCTGTGTTGCACAGGGGAAGACTTTGCCGACCGGACCAAAACAGGAAGTTCCCTGGGCGCAGCTATATTGGAGGTTCCGGCGGCAACGTCCGGCTCCGCTGTCTTCTATCCAGCACCCGCTGCAGTGCAGACTCTGAAAACGCCAACGATTACCAGTATCAAGTCTCTGGTGCCGGTAACTATCATCATTAAAGGGGTATTCCAGGAAAAAACTTTTTTTTATATATCAACTGGCTCAAGAAAATGAAACAGATTTGTAAATTACTTCTATTAAGAAATCTTAAAGAGGTACTCTGGCGCTAAGACATCTTATCTCCTATCCAAAGGATAGGGGATAAGATGCCTGATCGCGGGGGTCCCGCCGCTGGGGACCCCCGTGATCTTTCACACAGCACCCCTTTACCATCAGCCCCCGGAGCATGTTCGCTCCGGGTCTGATGACTGCCGATCACAGGGCCGGAGTATTGTGACGTCACGGCTGGATAGGGGATAAGATGTCTTAGCGCAGGAGTACCCCTTTAATCCTTCCAATAATTATCAGTTGCTGAAGTTGAGTTGTTCTTTTCTGTCTGGCAACAGTGCTCTCTGCTGACATCTCTTCTTGTCTCGGGAACTGCACAGAGTAGAAGAGGTTTGCTATGTGGATTTGCTTTTACTCTGAATAGTTCCCGAGGCAAGTGTAATCAGAGAGCACTTAGACAGAAAAGAACAACTCTACTTCAGCAGCTCATAAGTACTGAAAGGATTAAGATTTGTTAATAGAAGTAATTTACAAATCTGTTTAACTTTCTGGAACCAGTTGATATATAAAAAAAGTTTTTTCCTGGATAACCCCTTTAACCCACTAGTGTTCGCAAGTCTGGTCGCAAGACAAATTACTACCGGGTACCTGAAAAATAGAGAGGGGGCATTCATAATAGTACTCCCACTAGCCGAGTCTAAGCTGCTGCAGCACTTCAGCTATTATCTTAAAGGGGAAAGCACCTTATTCTTCTTAAAGCGACAGCGTACTTAAAATTTATTCAAGAAGATGTCAGAACCCAGATCTCCAGATCAACCAGGTGACAGTGCCCCTCCATCTCCAGCAGCGGGATCATCACCTGCCCCAGCGGCCAGAATGTATCCAGTCCTGCCTGCAGTCCACATCAACAACCCTGGTGTTCCAGCGTCTGCACCGGTATTCATGGGGAACCCTGTCCTCCCTACCTACAATGGAGACCAGTTCCCCCTAAGGGATTTCAAAGTAAGGACCCAGAGTTTGTTTGTCTTTTACTCTTTCCCTCCTAATCAACAGGGGCAATTGCTCACAGGACAACTACACAACTACAGGGACCAGCGTTAGAGGAAGTCCGCACCTGACCAGCCTCCAAGAAGGCAACTGTAAAGCAGATCTTTGAAGGGCTGTACAAGGTATTTGAGTCCTATTCTCCATCAGAGGTACGTCTCCAGCTGTATGAAAGACGACAGAAGCCAGGTGAGACCTTGAGAGCATCTGCCATAGCCCTACAGAATGACCTAGAGACTGTTCAAAAATTAGATGGTATAACTCCTGAGAAAGGCAACAAGGTGTTAATGGACATTTATTGATGGAGCTCATAATAAGTGGGACAAAGCCCAGCTGCGAATGTTAGCGGTCCAAAACCCCAACTTGTTATACCCCACTTTCAAGAAACTGGATATGCAAGTGAGTGAGTCCGGGACGGAGTTAAAGGAAGCTTGTCTACCTGACCATGAGCCATTAGGGGCGGTAGCCAAACCTATACCACCACCATCACCAGCCCCCACCCCAGTGTAAGATTTACAGAGGGTTAGGCAGGACATTGAACAACTTAATAAGGCGGTAAAGGAGCTTGCCGCCCGGTCCGCTCCACCTGACCGTGAACCCCTCTACCCAGAAAACCTGCCCCTGCTCCTCGCAATTTCAACCCCATGCCTAATAGACCCTCAGGGACTCAAAGACCCTTTTGTACCTATTGTAATAAACTAGGACATTGGAAAATGCAGTGTTGGCACTTAAATGGATTTCCCCTGAGGTTGTGGACCGTCCCTCAGGAAAACAGTCATCAGGTCCAATCCCCGAACGACCTCAGTCAGGACTCTGACTTTATGTAAAAATTATTGTAGAAGGTGTACTGTTGGAGGTGTTGTTGGATACAGGGTCACAAGTGTCTACAATACCTAAAAAAAAATTCTATCAGCATTGGGATGCTAGTTTATTGTGTAAACCGGAGGATGTTAACTTCAGAGTAGTTGCGGGTAATGGGCAACCAGTCCCCAGACATGGATATTAGGAGCCAACCATTCAGTTGGGAGAGCATGTACTTAGCGGGCAGGGAGTTATTGTAACTAACGTGACAGATAAGGGGCCTGCTGAATTTATACTGGGGATGAACATTATGAAAAACTGTTTTGTTGAAATAGTAGATGCCTTGCATGCCTCTCTTCCCCATATGTCCCCTTCAGGCCAGCGTGCTGCGCAGCACCACTTGAAAGTTCTACAAGCGGAGTGGAAGTTTGCCAACCAGCAAGGTGAAATCTGCAAAGTTTGAGTACAAGACATCCAGTCGGTGACCTTGCAACCCAGCACAGAAACTATCATCTGGTGTCGTGCACATCCCGGAGTCAAGAATAGAGACTATCCAGCCCTGCTGGAGCCTCTGCAACTAGAAGACCACCCTCTTGTCTGAGCTGCGAGAAGTCTTGTCACCGTTACCAACGGGAGAGTTCCAGTCCGGTTAGTCAACCTGTTTGATGCTGCTACTGTGTTACCCAAATAAACCCCAGTAGCCCAGTTGTATCTCATAGAGTCAAAGGACATCTTAACAGAACGTATGGTGGCCCGACAGCGTGTAGCCCAAGTGGCTGAAGGATCCAGTACGAGTTCTCCCGAGCCCTGGTGGGTACAACTCCAAGTTGGAGACGACACTACCCCAAGGGACCAAGTCATCAATGTCACCAAAAGGTACCATGAAGCTTTTAGCAAACACCCCACAGATTTTGGGCATACATCCTTGATCCAACACCGAATCCTCACAAGCGACAGCCCACCTATCAAGGAAAGACACCACCCAGTCACGCCAGGCATGTATCAGACTGTCAAGAAGATGCTTGCTGACATGAAAGAGGCAGATGTCATCCAAGAAAGTCAGAGTCCCTGGGAGGCGCCACTTGTCCTGGTCAAGATAAAAGATGGAACCATCCGCTACCGATTCGATTACAGGAAACTGAGCAATGTCACACATAAGGATGCTTATCCTGCCAAGGATCGAGGTGTCCTATTATACCTGGATGATGTCATTGTGTATTCCAAGTCCTACCAGGAACACCTCAGTCATCTGTCAGATGTCTTCCAAGTCCTGATCAAGCATGGGCTGAAGATCAAGCTGTCAAAGTGTCACTTGCTCAAACCTCAGGTACACTACCTGGGTCATGTTGTCAACGCAGAGGGAGTCCAGCCCAATCCTGAAAAGGTGGAAGTCGTCAAGAACTGGCCTACCCTGCGCACAGTGAAAAATGTCAGGAGCTTCCTGGGTTTTGCCGGCTACTACCGCTGTTTCATTCCCCACTTCCCCCAGATTGCAGAACCCCTCACAGCTCTATTATGAGGTACGGCAAAGGAGAACTACACTGGGAAACTACCTGTTGAATGGACCGAAGAGCAAGAGACAGCATTCCGAGCTCTTAAACATCTTCTGACAGAACCACCCATCCTGGCGTGCCCAGACTACAGTCAGCCATTCTGGCTATATACTGATGCCAGTTTCGAAGGTCTGAGAGCTTTCCTGTCCCAAGTCCAAGAAGGGCAAGAGTGAGTAGTTGCCTATGCCAGTTGTAACCTGTGAGGAGCAGAGAAGAACAATGCAAACTACAGCTCATTCAAGTTAGAACTTCTTGCCCGGGTATCGGCCATGACTGAAAAGTTTAAAGACTACTTGGCTTCCATGCCATATACTGTCTACACGGATAATAACCCCTTGGCCCACCTGAAAACTGCCAAGTTGGGTGCCATCGAACAATGTTGGGCTTCAAAATTAGCCAATTACAGTTTCACCATCAAGTACAGAAGCGGTAAGTCGAATGTCAATGCTGATATACTGTCTCGCCGGCGAAGAACCACCTGTCGAAGACGTGTGGGAGGACGTGGAGATGCCCCCATTTTATCAACGGTTCATGAACCAGAATGTTGTGACCGCCCTGATGGATGGTGAACCCAGGTCCAAAAAGGTTAAAGAAGACCTGTACACCTGGAAGACTCTTCAAGATGAAAGTCGAGTCATGGGGGATCTGTTGGACTGCCTTCTGATGAAAAAGGTACCAACCCGTTTACGCCGGTCCCAGTGTGATTATGAGCTGAAACGTCTGTGGCGACAGAGGAAGCGACTGTTTGTGCACAAAGGGCTGTTGTGTCGAAATTCTTTGGATCCGGTTTCTGATGATTGACTTCATCAGATTCTGGTTCCCTGAAGAGGAACTGTCAGGCAAAGATTCTATTGGATCCGAATGCGGAGTGACATTGAGAAATGGTGCAGTGAATGTGCTGTGCTGTAGTGCTACCAAGAACGTGTGCAAGGACGCAGGAGCACCCCTCCATTCCCTCTAGAGTGAAAGGCCTAACCAGTTGGTCACACTAGACCATGTCAAGTTGTCTCCTACCCAGTCCGGGAACACTACTGCTCTCACCATGGTGTATCACTACTCTAAATGGGTTGTCGTTGTCCCCGTCAAAGATCTTACAGCCAAGACAGCGGCCCAGATGTTGTACTCCAATTGGGTGCAAACCCTTGGGTGTCCGGAGTCTGTCCTAACAGACTGGGGAACGGCCTTCGACGCCCAACACTTCCAAGAGCTGTGTCAATTCCATGCCTGCAAGAAACTACTGCTTATCACCCCCAGGGGAACGGGCTCTGTGAGCGCATCAATCAAGTCTTTATCCACATGTTGCGAGCAGCCTCTGTGTCAAGACAAGAAGAGTGGCCCAGACTGCTGCGCGAACTATTGGATATCTACAATATCACAGTCCACTGTTCTATGGGGTACACCCCTTTCTACTTGATGATGGGGCGCCACGGACAGCTGCCTAAAGACCGAACATTTGGTCTTCAAGCCCCGTTCAACAACTCTCCGCAAGCCTCCCTGGAGTGGGTCTCTGAACACCACAGAAGAATCCTAGAGGCCAAAGAAATTGTCAGCAAGAAGATGGGCAAGGCCCAGCAGAGACAACAGGAGGATTATATCCGTCATGCTTTGGCCAAACCACTTCAGTTGGGCGATAAAGTCTGGCTGTGGAAGTTTCCAAGGACCCACAAGTTAGACTCTATTTGGGAGACAGAACCGTACATGGTAACGGCCATACCCTATCTGGGCTCTGATGTATACAAAGCCCTGAACCAATACCCGCTCTTGAATTCGTTGAGGAAAAGTTAGCTGCAGCTTCAGAGGCTCCCGAAGACACAAGAGTTCCAGATTCACCCGAAGTGGTGTTGCATAGGTCCCAGCAGTCGACAGAAGGACAAATTCCTGCCAGGTACAAAGATGAACTCATAATGTAAAGTTATGTGCCACACATAGTCATTTCACATATGGTAAAAGTAGTCCACAAATATGCAAATAGTTAAGATAGGACTGTAACATTATTTGTTGTCCCAGTCCACAAGTTCTAAATATATACAGTTATGTGTCTAATGTTTCCTCTCCTTTCCACGTGTACAGGGTACTCTACTGGCCAGAGGGTTCACCTGAAATCTCGATAATGCACGTAGAGTGACAGAATTGATAAATGTAAATAATTGATAAATGTAAAGGTATGGTGTAACAACATATATTAAGTTCTGGGGAGAAGAGTTGAGAACCGAGGGGCCCCAGCAGCCAAGGCATTGGGTAGATAGCCTCCGGCAGCCCAATCCATAAATCTTTGTATATTGATGTGTATATTGTTGTATATTGTTGTCTTGAGTGTCTTCAGAAAAAAGTCAAATTAACCCCATATGTTTAAAGAGCCTGTATGGACATTCACCATGCCACATGGACTCATCCTTTTCTCGTTTCATAATCCAGACCTGAGAAGGACATTGTGCATAAATGCCCCAGGAACTGTTACTAAGCCTCAGTGGCCACTTCAGTCCTCTGCCCTCCAGGACTGGGCGTCGAGAACGACTTTAATTAAGAGACTTTACCAACTGTCTACCTTCAGTAAAGCTACCGTTGTCCTTAACTTGGCGTCAGAGTCTTTATTGCCCCAGTGCCTAGCCCAGGATCCAGCGGTATACCTTAGGGTGGTTATAAGCTAAACCACGCCCTGGCATCACGAATACAAGGGGTTAATGCCATCTGCCCCTAGGTTAACAACATCTGCCCTGCACCACCACCACTTTAGATTGCTGTAACTTGCACATACCAAGATTGAGCTGATCAGTCACTTGTGAATCATAGGAAGCCATCTACATATCAAAGTCCAAAAATGTTACAACACGCCATAAAGTAACCATGTATCACCACTAACTATTTACTGTATGCGCAGTGCTGATGAGATGACTACTCGGCTAGATTTATATTCCTTTGTTGTGTCCACAATTAGTGCTTCACTCTCCGGCATATGGCCCTGATCAGATTGTTTCGCAACGGACATAATAAAAACAATAAGGCTGGTGACGGGAAACATCTGAAAACATGGGCTTGATAGCAAGAGCCACATCTGTTTGCAAGAAAATATTCTGTTATCAAATTGATGGTCTCCTGGCAAAAGACTGAGTCATCAGTGGCTTGGCAGACAGAAGTGTGAGCGAGTTCTAGAACAGGATGGCAACAATTAAAAATCCTCAGAATTTGCACAGTTTTTTAGATCAAGGTCAATGTGATTTCTTTGTTGATAGCATGTAAATATAGCTTTTAACCAGTTCTATGCATTTAATCACATCTGTGGTGGCCCAGTACCTCGTACTCTTGCTGCCCTGTCAGGCAGCCTCCCTACAGTGTCCCCTGGGCCTCCCTACAGTGTCCCCTGGGCCTCCCTTGCATCTGTCCCCCATGTAAATATGTTTCTAATGTATTATGCCATGTAATGTGTTCAGAAAACGTTGTTGCTTTAAGACTGTTTACCATTAGTGAGGAGCGGCATAGGCCATATTCGAATTCACGATATTTCGCGAATATATGGACGAATATTCGTCATATATTCGTGAATTTCGAATATTCGTTATAATCGAGTTGATTTTTAAACATTGCGAATTTTTGGCAATTGCGAAAATTATTACGAAAATAACTGATTGCGAAAATTACATCGCTCGTGCGCATGTGCGCTATTACATCATGCGATAACAGAGATCGTTTCCTGGATGCTTGCCAGTGAGATCGTGATCGCGAATAAGCTAAGTGAAGCGAAGATGGTGGGAAGTAATTTCAGCGAAAGTGAGGAGAGAGTTCTGATTTGTGTAAGTATTTTCACCACTGTTAGTTAATTATATTTAACTGCATTTTAGACTAGATTAAAAGTTATGAATCATAACTTTTAATCTACTCATGATATAAGATCACGCAGTGTTTCCCAAATGTGCTTTGAAAAAAGCAGTTGGGGCTTTTGCTTTGAAAAAAGCTATTGGGTCTAAGGTAGTACTATGAAGCACAAAGCTCAAAGCTCAAAGGACGC
Organism: Hyla sarda; assembly: GCF_029499605.1. Classification (NCBI taxonomy): domain Eukaryota; kingdom Metazoa; phylum Chordata; class Amphibia; order Anura; family Hylidae; genus Hyla; species Hyla sarda. The sequence continues at coordinate 379,380,516 of NC_079190.1, read as the reverse complement.
TGGGAAAATAACAGAAGTACTCCACTCTCAAAACCACCATGTGAATCTGCAAGCAAATACTGCTGGGAGTGATCTTATATAATTGTCGTGCCAGCAAGTTTCTATTGGTTGCTAGGAAGGTTGCTAACCTCTGACAACTGTGGTTGCAGAACTATCATTGGCTCAGAGGCATAAGGGCGTGGAAAATATTCGCGAATATTCACAATGCGCATATTTGCAATACGAATATTCGCATGCACAAACTAATCACCTTAGATTCTCCCCCCATGGTCTCTAATCATACCAGCAATGCAATTATCCGTCGATGGAGATCACTATAATGTGATCTGTGTTTAAACAAGTTTGGGGGAAAAACGAATATTCGTAATCGCGAATATTATTCGCGATATTCTAAATATTCGCGAATATGCTTTATTCGCTACGAATATTCGCATTGCGAATATTCGTCAGCAACACTATTTACCATGTGACTTGTCATGTGATTGTTACCCAGGAGATACCAGTGACCAGGTGATCCCAGGGGTGACCAATGGGCTCCCTGTTAGTCTTCCTAATATAAGCCCTGGGTGGAGCTAGCTCTCTCTCTTTCCTTACAAGTCTTTGCTGAGGTCAAGTCAAGTCCTAGAGAGTGTCCAGAGTCATGGGAGGACTCAAGTCCAGTCTGCAGCCACAAGCAGCTACAAGTAGCCACAGTCTCAGTACTGTCAGTCATCAGTCAAGTCAAGTGGCCTGCATTAAATTGACCCCCATCTATTACTAGTTCCAGCAAGCCTTTATGGTCTCTGAGTCTCTGGTCACCTCCGTGGGCCTGGCTGAACTGTATAGACTTTTTCACCTGTCTAACCTCAGTAAAGCTACCGTTATCCGTAACTTGGCGTCGGAGTCATTATTGCCCCCGCGCCTAGCCCAGGATCAAGCAGTATACCTTTGGGTGGTATTGAGGATGAACCACGCCCTGGCGTCACGAATACAAGGGGTTAATGCCATCTGCCCCTAGGGTAATTCCATCTGCCCTTTGCATCACAACCCATACCACACAATCATTTTATTTTTAAAAAATTAAATGGATTTGCTTTATACATGTATAGCAGCATTATGGACACATAAGCTGTGCTATGTTTGTTATATATTCTTACTAGGAGCCTTTTAAAGAAGAACAAATCTATTAAACCTTCTGGCGATTTGTTTCTTTTTGAAGATTTGTTCAACAGTCCAAGAGCTGTGATTGCAGTCAGGTACAAAACTCAGGCTAAGTTTCTATTAGTTTTTTATATTTTTTTAAACGCCAAGAAAAACGCCAATTCTGTCACATGGCGTTTTTTCGGCCCAAAAACTCAGCGGCCAGATGTTAGCTGTAAATCAATGAAAAATCGCTAAATTTGTTTTTCAGTTTGCCATTTTTTAAATCCTTTTGCCATTTTTTCACTCTTTTTTAGCTCTTTGCCGGTTTTGCAAAGTCCCAGCATGTTGAGCCAATGGCGTTTTTCTCCCATGGAAGTCTAGGGGAGTGAAAAAACACCAAGAAAAACGACATGCAGGTTTTAACTTTGGCATTTGCAGGTGGTTTTTATTCTATTTTGGACTTTAGCGATCCAAAAAAGTGATGGAGATGCCTTTTTTAATAAAATTTCGTAGGGTACCATAAAAAAAAATGCAGTAATGAAGGAAAAAATTGTAAATTTATAACAAAATGTTTATTAATTTTTAAAACAGGTAAATTTATGTGTGCAGGCAGGGCACAAAAAATGTAGTGTGTGTGTGCTTTTCACCTTTTTTTTATTTTTTTTTATTTTTTTTTTAGCTAGTACTACTACTCCCAGCGTGGAACACACTGTTCCATGATGGGAGTAGTAGTGCCTGTACTAATTGACAGATCACCCGGGTACGTTGCGATTGTCCTGTATAATGTATAGATGCGGCCGTCCGCTGCCCTGCCGTATATATACACCTATTCATATTTCCTGCAGAAAGCTGTGATTGGTCAGATGGTTCCAGCTAATCACAACTCTCTTTGGGAAATATGAATAGGTGTATATATATACGGCAGTGCCGGGGACCATAGATGAGTGGCCGTCTGCCCGCATCTATACATTATACAGGAGGATCACAGCGGGTGTCAGGAGTGACATCCTATGTGATCTTTCCTTAACTGTAGGTACTACTACTCCAAACATGGAGCACACTCTGCTCCATGCTGGGAGCTGTAGTACCTGCATTAATAGACAGATCACAACAGGTGTCAGAAGTTACACTCGCTGTGATCTGTCTATTAATGCAGATACTACAGCTCCCAGCATGGAGCAGAGTGTGCTCCATGTTGAGAGTAGTAGTACCTGCCGTTAAGGACAGATCACAGTGGGTATCACTTCTGACACCCGATGCGATTGTCCGATCTATTGCAGAGATGCGGAGCGGCTCTATACAGCACTCGCATCTCTGCACTACACTCCGGCCAGTGATATGAATAGAACATCACTCATTCATATTTTCCTCTGAGAGCGGTGATTGGCTGCAACCAACTGGCCAATCCCCACTCTGGGTGGAAAATATGAATGTTCTATTCACATCACTGGCCGGAGTATAGTGCAGAGATGCGAGCGCTGTATAGAGCCGCTCTGCATCTCTGCAATATTATGGACGATTACATCGGGTGTCACGACTGACACCCGGGGCGATATGTCTATTAGTACAGGTACTACTACTCCCAACATGGAACAGTCTGTTCCATGCTGGGAGTAGTAGTACTACCTAAAAAATGTTTTAAAACAATTTAGAAAAAAAAAGTGAAACACACACACTTTATTAAACATTTATTAAAATTTTGTTGTAAAAAATATAAATTTCGTAAAATATTTTTTTTTCCATCACTACTGCATCTTTTATTTTTTTTTATTTTTTTTTTGGCACCCAACAAATTTTGGGTACCAATAAAAAAAAAAGGCCAAAGGGGCCAAATAATGCAATTTCCACTCAAGTGCCAAAAACACCAGAAAAAATGCAAGAAAAAAACGCCAAACACAGGAAAATGCTGTGGCGTTTTTTCTGGCACTTTCTTGGGCCACAAAAAAAAACCAAGTAGAAAGTTAGCCTCAGAGGTCTCCTAGGACTGTATTCATGTCCTAGGAGTGTCAAACTTGACTTTTCCATTTAGTCATGGCACTTTGACAGCTGAACAAATCTTACAAAATGAAACAAATCGTTGTTAGATTCGGATTCTGGTGGATATACTGTAGATTTGTTCACCTCTAGAGACTACATTTTGTAGATTTCCCTTTGGTCTCCTTTACATACTTTTTATTGCTTGTAAAATAACTTTATAAAATCATAAATTTGTTGGCTTTTTTTTTCTAGTGTTTTTCAAATACTATGTAGAAGCCTATGAACATAACATAGTGCTCTATTGTGAAAATAATGCACCAACCTGGAAAAAAAAAAACACCAAAATACCAACATATCTGGTCACAAAAAAACTTTTCTCAGAAAAACACTATGTAAAGCCTTCCTTAGCCTTCTTCAGATTAGATTTTTTTAGAACAATTAAAATTAATTAAATCCTGTGCATGTTTAAGCCCGTCACCACGTCATCATCTGTCTAACAACAGCAGTTGAAGCTACCAATAATATTTGCTCCGTGATATGGTAATTGGGTCCAGGTGAATGCTATGGGATACATATAAGGTACATGGCCAAGAAAACATTAACAACAGAAGATGATACTTGACATATACACATAGACAGGATCCATCAACCTATCACCTAGGAAATATCTATTCTTAAAATCAGTAATAGATCCTTAAATTGTAATTCCACCTATGAGAGAGGCATCCCCTGCCAGATAATGAAAATGCTTCCTTATTATCTCCCCAAAAGACATGCATGACAATGCAAGGAAATGCTATAAGCCATGAAGGCAATGAGCTTTAATGGAGAAATTAATTTAAAGGGGTATTCCAGGAATTTTTTATTTATTTGACTATGCTACAGTGCCTGTAAAGTTAGTTTAGTTCATAATATAGTGTCTGTACCTGTGTGTGGGGGTTCTCTCACAATTCTTATGTGATTTTCACCCCAATATTTATTTTTACCAGCATACAAAATGACTGTTGTCTGATTTTTCTCAGGTTGCAATGCGGCTGAGACCTGACTCACTAGTCAGCTGATGACAGGGAGTCTGTCTGCTTCAATGGGTGGAGGGATCAATCTGCAACTAATGCAACACCTGTATGCACCCTGATTGAAAAACACAGGTCTTTTGAATGGATGCAGCTCATTTATGCTTCAATGGGTGAGGTGGCTGATGTGTGTGAGGGAGGAAAATGGAATTGTGGGATTTGTAGTCAAAAAAAGAAAAGTCAAATAGGAAATACCAGTTCACAAAAAGCTAGCCACAGTGTTATGGTAATCTCACAACATAGCCATTTAGCCCCAAGACAAGCGCAGATCCTTCCTAAGCATGTCCATTACTGTCTGCCACGTACCTACTAAAATCACCTTGTGGTGGATAACCCCTTCAACTTATATAATTCTTCAATGCACATTCATTCCAACCATAATTTAATGCTATGAAAACCCTTCTCTACTTAGAGTAATATTCTCACCTTACTGTACCAAGTTGTTAAAGGAGTTTTCCAGGTTTTTAATATTGACCTTCTTAGAATAGGCTACCATTGTCAGATTGTTGAGAGTCTACCCCTGGTACCCCTAGCTGGTCAACAGCTTGAAGGGGCTATCACGCTTGGGAAAGAACAGCAGCCTTATCATTGTTTAGCAGAAAAAAACATATATTTGTAAGAAGCTGTGCCTGGTACTAAAACTTAGTCCCCTTTAATTGAACGGGTCTGAGCTATTTGCAGTACTAGGCAAAGTTTCAGTAGTGGCATAAGCTTAGGCCCTATTACATTAGACACTTATCGGCCGAACAAGAAGATATTGCCCTGTGTAATAGGGCCAGCTTGTTCGCTTGCTGATGGCTTCATTTTATGTTGCTAAAAAATCTGTAATCATGTTGCAATGAAAGCAGTCGGCCGAGAACCATGTCTCCCACCAGACTGTGTGATTAATGGCAAACTTTGGGACATCCTAAGAGGTGAGTTTGTTAAAGGGGTATTCCAGGAAAAAAAACTTATATATATATATATATATATATATATATATATATATATATATATATATAACTTTGGGACATCCTAAGAGGTGAGTTTGTTAAAGGGGTATTCCAGGAAAAAAAACGTATATATATGTATATATCAACTGGCTCCAGAAAGTTAAACAGATTTGTAAATTACTTCTATTAAAAAATCTTAATCCTTTCAATAATTATCAGCTGCTGAGGTTGAGTTGTTGTTTTCTGTCTGGCAACAGTGCTCTCTGCTGACATCTCTGCTTGTTTCAGGAACTGAACGAGTAAAAGAGGTTTGCTATGGGGATTTGCTTCTAAAATGGGCGGTTCTCTAGACACATGTCATCAGAGAGCACTTAGACAGAAAAGAACAACTCAACTTCATCGGCTCATAAGTACTGAAAGGATTACGATTTTTTAATAGAAGTAATATACAAATCTATTTAACTTTCTGGAGCCAGTTGATATATATATATATATATATATATATATATATAAAGTTTTTTCCTGGATAACCCCTTTAACTATATATAGAAAAGGACCGCCCCCCGCCCCGCATACCCCGTTCCCTCATTACACTTGCAGTTACTGCAGAGTCCAGCAGCGGTCGTGCAGGGACAGCGGCGGCAACGAGGCGGCGGCGATGTGTGGGAGGAGTGGCCTCCCAGCCAGTGGCCGGGGAGCCAATGCGCTCGCTCCCACCTGTCTGGTTGACAGGCAGGGAGCGAGTGCAGCCTAACTGAAAAAGGACTGATTGCCACTCCAAAATCAGTCCTTTTTCAGTGGCCGGTTTTTAAATGTAAATTAAACCTTTTTAATGAAAAAAAAATAATAATAAAAGTATATTAGAGATATGTTGTAGTACATAAGTACTACAACATATCAAAAAATAAAGTTGGTGACAGTGCCCATTTAAAGGTGAAAAACTATTTTTTTAGATCAACTGGTGCCAGAAAGTTAACAGATTCATAAATTTCTTCTATTAAAAAGTCTTAACCCTTCCAGTACTTCTCAGCTGCTGTATGCTCCAGAGGAAGTTCTTTACTTTTGAATTTATTTTCTGTCTGACCACAGTGCTCTCTGCTGACACCTCTTTCCGTGTCAGGAACTTTCCAGAGCAGGATAGGTTTGCTATGGGGATTTTCTCCTGCTCTGAGACAAATAGAGGTGCCAGCAGAGAGCACTGTTGTCCGACAGAAAAGAAATTGAAAAAGAAAAGAACTTCCTGTGGAGCATACAGCAGCAGTTCTGGAAGGGGTAAGATTTTTAAATAGAAGTCATTTACAAATCTGTTTAACGTTCTGGCACCAGTTGATTTAAAAACAATTGTTTTACACAGTTCCCCTTTAAGGGTTGATCTAATTTTAAAATGGTATGTAGCTTCAAGCGCCCTCTTGGGGCCTGGCTTAATTTAGTTGAGATAGGAAGAAGTTAGAATTTAGTTAGAAGATAGGAACTATTGGATAGCAAAATTTCAACAAAAAGAGCTAATAAAATGCAAATGATATGGCAGAGTTGGTCTATTTAAGCAATGATGGGGTTGTTTTTGTGTTGTTTTCCTCACCTTTGGGCAGACAAGGGTTTGGTTAGGGGGATATAAGTGTCATAATTATGTTGTATGAAATAATTTTTCTTTTGTATGCTGTAATGTTGAAAATTTTAAATAAAACTTTAAGAAAAAAAAAAGAGCAGGATAGGTTTGCTACGGGGATTTTCTCCTGCTCTTGATAGTTCCTAAGACAGACAGAGGTGTCAGCAGAGAGCACTGTGGTCAGACAGAAAAGAAATTTAAAAAGAAAAGAACTTCCTCTGGAGCATACAGCAGCTGATAAGTACTGGAAGTTTTTTTAATGGAAGCAATTTACAAATCTGTTTATCTTTCTGGCACCAGTTGATTTAAAAAAAAAAAAAAAAAAACGTTTTTCACCAGAGTACCCCTTTAAATGACTCACTACTGAGTCAAAAAGTTGATGTTGTTACAATGTTTGGTGAATGAAGCCTTGGGGCTTTTTATTAGTAATATTTTAGTGGATACTGGGGGTCATAGCCTGACACTATGCAGGGATACAGAGGTACAAATATACTATATACTGTGCTGCAAATTTTCTTCTGGACTGTAGGGTTTGACCATAAATCAGTTTCCTTACCAATAAAAAATGAATGGGACCAACCAGGGAAGACCCCCTCTCTCCAAGGGCCCCATAACAGCTGCATGGTCTGCCACTATGGTTTGTATGCCTTTGCCTTCATGGCTTTTACAGCTAATGGGTGAGGCACTATGCTAAGACCTTTTGTGCACGTAACAACTATAAACATCTTTATGCATATTTTTACCTCACAAGATTTGTGCAGGGTCCCGGCCATCTGCAACTCTGGTACACTCTCTGAACCACGGCATCTGATCCATTCTGAACTTGACAGGTAACTGTTTTTGTCACTGTGAACTGACACCAGTTCCTATAAAAGAGAAGGAATTCACAAAGATTATTATTTTTATAACTTTAGAAAAACGATCTTTGATTTATCATTGTTTTTAATTCAATGTGACCATTCTCATCTTTAGTGGAAACATAGAATTTCCTCAATAATCAGTATAACAATATCTATCTATCTAAAGTTAACAACAAACAAGTAGAGCAGCACTCATGATATCAAAGTGAGCGGATGCAAGCAGTCACACCAGCTGGGTCACAGGCAATGTCAAAATATGTAGAAAGTAAAACCGCAGCACTCCAGTATCTATCTATCTTAAAACAAACAAGGATAAGTTAGTCAGCACTACTTATCCCAAACTACTATATGGACCTGGCATACAGGTGCACGCTGCTAGGGTAAATATACAGCAACAGAAGAATGCAGCAGCACACTGCTAGCACAAAGATACAGATAAAACATGAAATGCTATACAGCTATAGTGCAAAAAAATTAAAAAATTTAAAAGTGAGGTACTTAGCTCACAATTTGGCGGCCAAATAGCTTGCACCATCCCACCATGGTAAGGTGACCTCATCGGTCCAAGCTATTTGGTCACCAAATTGTGAGCTAAGTACCTCCCTTTTTCATTTTTTACATTTTTTGCACTATAGCTGTATAGCATTTCATGTTTTATCTGTATCTTTGTGCTAGCAGTGTGCTGCTGTGTTCTCCTGTTGCTATCTATCTGTCTTTCTATCTGTCTGTCTGTCTGTCACCAGTGATGTAACTTGTAGTTTCTTGGGCCTGATGCAAAATCTGCAACAGGGCCCCATGTGCCATTTATAATACTGGTCTGTTATGGGGTAGATGAGTTACACCCCTGCAGCATGCATACTCAGATTCTCAAGATGATGTACAGAAAAACAGGCTAGGGTTGTAGGAATTATGGGTGCCACAAATAAAACCATCATTTTATTTATAGCATCATCACATCTACAGTTTTTCCTAACACTGAATTGATTTTCTTGATGTGGCACCCAGATATTTAATGATTATTCTTGTTTGTTGTACAACAGAATGTTATATAGAAATTTGTTGCGTAAAAACACTGTCTGGTCTGGTCTTATATTTAACAAAAAAAAATCCAAAATTGCTGCTTTTTTTTATAACATTTTATTCCAAAAAAATTGATAAAAATTTATTAAAAGTTTTATATAAGCAAATATGGTATCAATAAAAAGTACAGATCACGGCGCAAAAAATGAGCCCTCATACCACCGCTTATATGGAAAAATGAAAAAGTTATAGGTCTTCAAAATAGGGGGATTTTAAACGTACTAATTTGGTTATTAGTAATAGAAAAGTATGTTATCATGGGTATCATTTTAATTGTATTGACCCAAAGAATAAAGAACACATGTAATTTTTACCGTAAATTGTACGGCCTGAAAACAAAACCTTCCAAAATTTGCAAAATTACGGTTTTCTTTTTAAGTTCCCCAAACAAATAGTATTTTTTTGGGTTGCACCATACATTTTATGGTAAAATGAGTGATGGCATTACAACGGACAACTGGTCGCGCAAAAAACAATCCCTCATACTAGTCTGTGGATGAAAATATAAGTCGAGGAAGAAAAGAGTCCTTAAGGGGTTAATTAAGTAAGATCTATTTATTCATTTTGTTGTCTCATTGGTGTTCTGTACTGCAAGCATTTTTATTCATATCCCACAAAGCACTCCTAAATAAACAGAGACCCTTCTGCATACTATTTCCACTCAGAGTTTTTATATTCACTATGGTTCCTTATCTGTCATCAGTTCAAGCATGTAAATAAAGCTATGAATAAATCACCGACACTAACAAAATGGGCAAAGAAACTACAGTGACCCCCCGACCTACGATGGCCCCGACATATGATGAAATCGACATACGATGGCCTCTCAGAGGCCATCGCATGTCGATGTCAGCATCGACATACAATGCTTTTTTATGTCGGGGCCATTGCATTAAGTGCTATCCAGCAGCGCCAAATGCTTAAGCTGCTGCCGGATAGCAGCTTAATGTTCCCCATGTGGTGCGGTAAGTATTACTTACCCCTCCACGATGCTCCGGGGTGCCCTCCGGGTCCAGTGCTGGTCTTCCGGTGTCTTCTCGGCCCTTTCCGATGACGTCAATACTCTGCTGCGCACGTCATCCAATAGGAATGGCGTACGCAGCGGCGTAATGACGTCGCTACGCAGGCCCAGTAAGGCCTTGCGGAAGACAGCAGAGGACCGGAGAAGACAGCAGAGGACCGGAGAAGACAGCGGAGGACCGGAGAAGACAGCGGAGAGCCCAGTGGAGGCCCAGGGACACCATGTCGAGCGTCGGGGACAGGTGAGTACAGCTTCCTATACTTTACATTGCACGAATCCCTCAACATACGATGGATTCGACAAATGATGGCTCGTTTGGAACGAATTACCATCATATGTTGAGGGACTACTGTACTTGGAGCAGAACGTGATAAGAAGGGAATTGCCCTTAAAATGGATTTACCACCATAAACACTTAGGGGGAGATTCCTCAAAACTTGTGATGTGAAAAAAAATCTACCAGTTGCCCTTAGCAACCAATCAGATTGCTTCATTCTTTTATGAAAAGACCTCTGAAAAATGAAAGAAGCAAGCTGATTTGTTGCTATGGGCAACTGGTCAACTTTTCCTCAGCACAGGTCTTGCTTAATCTCCTCCTTATTCACTAAAGGAAAAATGTCTGCTTGTATGGAATCCAACAGCTCTGATCTCCCACCCTCTTGAAAATGAACCTTCATAAGGGGCAATGAATGGAACAACAGTCTGCAGACTTAGAGCGTACCCGTCAGATCCCACCAAAAAAAGAAAAGAAGAATGAATATATTACTCAGTACCTAATCCTGAACATGTACATCTCATTTTTATGCCTTTATCACCTATATGTATGATAAAAAGCCCTCTTTTCATTAGCCAATAGTATTAGAAATCCTCTCAGGGGAAGGGGCGTGTCCCTCCCTTGTTGTGGTGGGAGGTGATTGGTGTGTCTGCTCATGTAGCCTTGTCCATGAGTCATCTCTTGTCCATGACTTATGGCCAAGCTTATGCTGCTGCAAGACTGGTTAGTGTCCCAGTAGGTATGGGGACCCCTAGTGGTGGGATTTTCAGGGGCTGTTTTCTTTATGAAATATATATATAAAAAAAAAAATTTAAACAACCATATTAGGGTGTATTCACACCACATTTTTGCAATACATTTCCCGTATACGTTTTCAATGTGAAAACCGTATGGAACCGTATTGAAAACCGTATGCATTGATTCTCCATTGAAAACCGTATGCCAAGAGATCCATCAGGTTGTGTCCGTTTGCATCCTGTACGGTTTTGTCAGGTTTTTTTTTTCCGTACCCAAAATCGTAGTCTACCACGGTTTTTGGTCCGGGTGAAAAACTGTATTAAACCGTATGCATTTTTTTTTAACATGGGAGTCCATGGGAACTGTACAGAACTGTATGTGCATACGGTTCCATCCGGTTTTCCCCATATGTTTTTTGACTTTGCACAGTTTTTTTTTCTTGGAATTTCAATCAAACAAATGAAACTTCAAAATGGCGTGAAAAGTAAAAAACGTATTCGTTTTTTTCTTTAAAAATGGATGCAACCGGACATCATTTTTCAAACCGTATACGGTTTTTAACTGTATACGGGTTGAAATTTGTACACACGTTTTCATACAGTTAAGGCTGGGTTCACACCACGTTTCATTAAATACGGTTCCTGTATACGGCTGGGAGGAGGGGGCGGGGCTTAATCGCAGCACCCGCACTCAGCCTTATTCGGCAACCGTGTTTGCCTGCGGTTGGGAAACCGCATACGGCAGAAAACGAAGCCGACCGGAGGCTGCGGTTCACTCCGGTCGGCTCATAGACATGCATTAAATACGGTTCCCGAATATGGCTGAGTGCGGGCGCCGCGATTAAGCCCCGCCCCCTCCTCCCAGCCGTATACGGGAATCGTATTTGACAAAACATGGTGTGAACCCAGCCTTAGTCAGGTTTTGAGGAATCCGTTTTTCAGCAAAAACCTGATATAGGAACTGTATGGCAAAACGTGGTGTGAATGCAGCCTAACAAAAGGTCTTTAATTATCATAAGTAACAGCATATTAAAAGTTTTTGGATCTAATAGTGCCCATTTCATTGTTTCATTCATTGTCTATGGGAGTGCCAAAGATAGCCAAGCACTGTACTTTGCCAACTTTAGCACTACTATAGGCAATGTTTAGAGCTGCGAATGAATCTCTGCCCTCTGCCATTCAGTCTTGTTCAAGAGTCCTGTTCTTGAAATTGCAGGGGTCAAACACTTATCCTGTATCCTGTAGATACTGCATCTGTTTCTATGGATGTGATGTTTCTGGCAAACTATGACACATTACTGAATGCCAAAGTCTTTATTGTAAAAAAAAGTTTTAACAGACCTGCAAATAAAATTTGATGAGCTAGATAAGGAAACCATCAGAAGGCATATTGGACCATTGCCACAACTATCCATGAGCTATAAATACAGGGGGGGGGGCATTTATATGGATACACCTTAATAAAATGGGAATGGTTGGTGATATTAACTTCCTGTTTGTGGCACATTAGTATATGTGAGGGGGGAAACTTTTCAGGATGGGTGGTGACCATGAAGTCGGCCATTTTGTATCCAACTTTTATTTTTTCAATAGGGTGAGGGTCATGTGACACATCAAACTTATTGGGAATTTCACAAGAAAAACAATGATGTGCTTGGTTTTAACGTAACTTTATTCTTTCATGAGTTATTTACAAGTTTCTGACCACTTATAAAATGTGTTCAATGTGCTGCCCATTGTGTTGGATTGTCAATGCAACCCTCTTCTCCCACTCTTCACACACTGATAGCAACACCGCAGGAGAAATGCTAGCACAGGCTTCAAGTATCCGTAGTTTCAGGTGCTGCAGAATGGCCAAAACAAAAATTGAAACGGTCAGCTGACTTCAAAATGGCCGCCATGGTCACCACCCATCTTGAAAAGTTCCCCCCCTCACATATACTAATGTGCCAAAAACAGGAAGTTAATGTCACCAACCATTCCCATTTTATTAAGGTGTATCCATATAAATGGCCCACCCTGTATATATATATATATATATATATATATATATATATATATAAATTGGTTACTTATTTAACCCCTTAAGGACTCAGGGTTTTTCAGTTTTTGCACTTTTGTTTTTTCCTCCTTACCTTTTAAAAATCCTAACCCTTTCAATTTTCCACCTACAAATCCATATTATGGCTTATTTTTTGCGTCGCCAATTCTACTTTGCAGTGACATTAGTCATTTTACCCAAAAATGCACGGCGAAACGGAAAAAAAAATCATTGTGCGACAAAATCTAAGAAAAAACACCATTTTGTAACTTTTGGGTGCTTCCGTTTCTACGCAGTGCATATTTCTTTCAAAATTACACCTTATCTTGATTCTGTAGGTCCATACGGTTAAAATGATACCCTACTTATATAGGTTTGATTTTGTCGAACTTCTGGAAAAAATCATAACTACATGCAGGAAAATTTATACGTTTAAAAATTTCATCTTCTGACCCCTATACATTTTTTATTTTTCCACATACAGGGTGGTATGAGGACTCACTTTTTGCGCCGTGATCTGAAGTTTTTATCGGTATGATTTTTGTTTTGATCGGACTTTTTTATCACTTTTTATTCATTTTTAATGGTATAAAAAGTGAACAAAAATGCGCTTTTTTTGACTTTGGAATTTTTTGCGCGTACGCCATTGACCGTGCGGTTTAATTAATGATATATTTTTAAAGTTCGGACATTTACGCACGTGGCGATACCACATATGTTTATTTTATTTTTTTTTTACACTGTTTTATTTTTTGTATGGGAAAAGGGGGGTGATTCAAACTTTTATTAGGGAAGGGGTTAAATGACCTTTATTAACACTTTTTTTTTACTTTTTTTTTTTTTATTAACACGCCTGTGATCAGTGTTATCAGCGCTTGACTGCTCCTGCCTGGATCTCAGGCACGGAGCAGTCATTCGCCAATCGGACACCGAGGAGGCAGGTAAGGGCCCTCCCAGTGTCCTGCAAGCTGTTCGGGACGCTGCAATTTCACCGCAGTGGTCCCGAACAGCCCGACTGAGCAGCCGGGTCACTTTCACTTTCACTTTAGAAGCGGCGGTCATAGCGATCGGCGATGTGTGGTATTAGCCGCGGGTCCCGGCCGTTGATGAGCACCGGGACCGACGCGATATGATGCGGGATCACGGCACGACCCCGCTTCATATCGCGGGAGCCGGCGCAGGACGTAAATATACGTCCTGCGTCGTTAAGGGGTAAAATCATTGACCATATCCCATTAGAATATAACATTCCAGTTGATATTCCATTTCTAGGTTCACTTCTACTAACAATGCTAGCTGTACAAAAATATTTTGAAGATCACACAATTTTCTTTGCAGGGTACCAATTTCCAATGAACGCTTGTGGATAAATGTGTCCTATCCTACAACAGATCCGGCACTGCGTGATTAGTCCCAAAACACACTAGATTTATTGGCTAGACGCAGCACTCGATCTGCACCTATAGTCTGCTCAGGCGGTGCTCAGCCTTGTAAGATATACACAGCAAAACGACAAATGACAGAATAAAGATGGCACTCACCATATGGCTTTAATCTTCAGCTTTGGTGCCCAGGACAAACAAAGCAGGGCGGTAACCCAGAAAGCGGTGGTGTTCTGAACAGTTTTTTCAAGCATTATGATGCACTTCTTGCCAACGGCAAGAGGAAGTGTGTTATAGTGTTGAGCGGCATAGGCCATATTCGAATTCGCGATATTTCGCGAATATATGAACGAATATTCATCATATATTCGCTAAATTCGCATATTCGTAATATTCGCGGTTTATTTTCGCATATGCAAAAATTCACTTATGCGAAAATTAGCATATGCAAATGTTTTCCATATGCGAAAATTCGCACGCCAGTCTCACACAGTAGTATTAGAGCCTTCTTTACACCATACAAGCTGGAAGCAGAGAGGAGTGATCAGTGTGATGTGTACTGTGAAAAAAAAAAAAAGAAAGAAAAAAACGAATATTCGTAATTACGAATATATAGTGCTATATTCGCGAATATTTGCGAATTCGCGAATATGCAATATTCGCGAATAAAATTTGCATTGCGAATATCCGTGACCAACACTAGTGTGTTATTATGCCCAAAATGGCTGTTCCGAATGGTGAGTGCTGTATGGTGAGTGCCATCTTTACTCTATGATTCATCGTCTGTCTCTTTATGTCATTACTCTTTTAGTCTCCTTTTAATTGCTTAAAAACATTGCAAGTTTTTATTTAATTGTATGATACATACAGGCAACTGCAGTAGATATTGTTACAGCACTATCTACCAAAACAATAGGATTTATAATATTAAATAAAATATGAGCCTGTTGCCTACTACTATGCAGTGATATACAATGTACTACAATAAGTATTCTCACATACCATATCCACTACATAGTTAGATTTATGTTACATGGGAGGGTTAGAATTAAGCACGAGTAGCATGAATCCACTAAACCTTCCTGCAAGGAGGCAACAGTTCAGGCTGATGGCAGTGGTGTAATGGTATGGGGAATGTTTTCTTGGCCTACCTTTCATGCCTGTGGATGGATGTTTGAACAATAGGACTTATCTAAGTATTGTAGTTGATCAAGTTTATCCCATCAAAGCAGCTGTTTATAACATACTGTGACGGACACATTTAGCAGAACAATATACCATGCCACAAGATTTGTATAGTCATGGATTGGTTCCAAGAACATGACAGGGAGTTTTCCTAGCTTTTCTGTTATTCACAGTCCCCAGATCCCAGTCTTATCAATCATAACTGGGACAAGGTAGAACAGATTGTTCAGAGCATGTCAGTAACTGCAGTCGTCATATTTGTCAAGTGCAAGAAGTTATCCTGTTCACATGCTGTAGGCCAATATTCCTGCATAACATCTTGTGGGATCTATGCCACAAAGAATTGCTGCATCCCATAAAGGAGGTCCAACATCTAACCTGCTGTTACGCCGAGCGCTCCGGGTTCCCGCTCCTCCCCGGAGCGCTCGCTTCACCTCCTCCGCTGCAGCGCCCCGGTCACGTCCTCTGACCCGGGGCGCTGCGATCCTGCTGCTAGCCGGGATGCGATTCGCGATGCGGGTAGCGCCCGCTCGCGATGCGCACCCCGGCTCTCCTACCTGACTCGCTCCCCGTCTGTTCTGTCCCGGCGCGCGCGGCCCCGCTCCCTAGGGCGCGCGCGCGCCGGGTCTCTGCGATTTAAAGGGCCACTGCGCCGCTGATTGGCGCAGTGGTTCCAATTAGAGTTATCACCTGTGCACTCCCTATATTACCTCACTTCCCTTGCACTCCCTTGCCGGATCTTGTTGCCTTAGTGCCAGTGAAAGCGTTCCTTGTGTGTCCCTTGCCAGTGTTTCCAGACCTTCTGCCGTTGCCCCTGACTACGATCCTTGCTGCCTGCCCCGACCTTCTGCTACGTCCGACCTTGCTTCTGCCTACTCCCTTGTACCGCGCCTATCTTCAGCAGCCAGAGAGGTGAGCCGTTGCTAGTGGATACGACCTGGTCACTACCGCCGCAGCAAGACCATCCCGCTTTGCGGCGGGCTCTGGTGAAAACCAGTAGTGGCTTAGAACCGGTCCACTAGCACGGTCCACGCCAATCCCTCTCTGGCACAGAGGGTCCACTACCTGCCAGCCGGCATCGTGACAGTAGATCCGGCCATGGATCCCGCTGAAGTTCCTCTGCCAGTTGTCGCTGACCTCACCACGGTGGTCGCCCAGCAGTCACAACAGATTGCGCAACAAGGCCAACAGCTGTCTCAACTGACCGTTATGCTACAACAGTTGCTACCACAGCTTCAGCAGTCATCTCCTCCGCCAGCTCCTGCACCTCCTCCGCAGCGAGTGGCCGCTCCTGGGATACGCTTATCCTTGCCGGATAAGTTTGATGGGGACTCTAAGTTTTGCCGTGGCTTCCTTTCCCAATGTTCCCTGCATCTGGAGATGATGTCGGACCTGTTTCCCACTGAAAGGTCTAAGGTGGCGTTCGTAGTCAGTCTTCTGTCCGGAAAAGCCCTGTCATGGGCCACACCGCTCTGGGACCGCAATGACCCCGTCACTGCCTCAGTACACTCCTTCTTCTCGGAAATCCGAAGTGTCTTTGAGGAACCTGCCCGAGCCTCTTCTGCTGAGACTGCCCTGTTGAACCTGGTCCAGGGTAATTCTTCCGTTGGCGAGTATGCCGTACAATTCCGTACACTTGCTTCAGAATTGTCCTGGAATAATGAGGCCCTCTGCGCGACCTTCAAAAAAGGCCTATCCAGCAACATTAAAGATGTTCTGGCCGCACGAGAAATTCCTGCTAATCTACATGAACTTATTCACCTAGCCACTCGCATTGACATGCGTTTTTCTGAAAGGCGTCAGGAACTCCGCCAAGATATGGACTCTGTTCGCACGAGGCGTTTCGTCTCCTCGGCTCCTCTCTCCTCTGGTCCCCTGCAATCTGTTCCTGTGCCTCCCGCCGTGGAGGCTATGCAGGTCGACCGGTCTCGCCTGACACCTCAAGAGAGGACACGACGCCGTATGGAGAACCTCTGCCTGTACTGTGCTAGTACCGAACACTTCCTGAGGGATTGTCCTATCCGTCCTCCCCGCCTGGAAAGACGTACGCTGACTCCGCACAAAGGTGAGACAGTCCTTGATGTCTACTCTGCTTCTCCACGTCTTACTGTGCCTGTGCGGATGTCTGCTTCTGCCTTCTCCTTCTCTACAGTGGCCTTCTTGGACTCTGGTTCTGCAGGAAATTTTATTTTGGCCTCTCTCGTCAACAGGTTCAACATCCCAGTGACCAGTCTCGCCAGACCCCTCTACATCAATTGTGTAAATAATGAAAGATTGGACTGTACCATACGTTTCCGCACGGAGCCTCTTCTTATGAGCATCGGATCTCATCATGAGAGGATTGAACTTTTGGTCCTTCCCAATTGCACCTCGGAGATTCTCCTTGGACTTCCCTGGCTTCAACTTCATTCCCCAACCCTGGATTGGTCCACTGGGGAGATCAAGAGTTGGGGGTCCTCTTGTTCCAAGAACTGTCTAAAACCGGTTCCCAGTAACCCTTGCCGTAACTCTGTGGTTCCTCCAGTAACCGGTCTCCCCAAGGCCTATATGGACTTCGCGGATGTTTTCTGCAAAAAACAAGCTGAGACTCTACCTCCTCACAGGCCTTATGATTGCCCTATCGACCTCCTCCCGGGTACTACTCCACCCCGGGGCAGAATTTATCCTCTCTCTGCCCCAGAGACTCTTGCCATGTCCGAATACGTCCAGGAGAATCTAAAAAGGGGCTTTATCCGTAAATCCTCCTCTCCTGCCGGAGCCGGATTTTTCTTTGTCTCCAAAAAAGATGGCTCCCTACGTCCTTGCATTGACTACCGCGGTCTTAATAAAATCACGGTTAAGAACCGCTACCCCTTACCCCTCATCTCTGAACTCTTTGATCGCCTCCAAGGTGCCCACATCTTCACTAAATTGGACTTAAGAGGCGCCTATAACCTCATCCGCATCAGAGAGGGGGATGAGTGGAAAACGGCATTTAACACCAGAGATGGACACTTTGAGTATCTGGTCATGCCCTTTGGACTGTGCAATGCCCCTGCCGTCTTCCAAGACTTTGTCAATGAAATTTTTCGTGATCTATTATACTCCTGTGTTGTGGTATATCTGGACGATATCCTAATTTTTTCTGCCAATCTAGAGGAACACCGCCGGCATGTCCGTATGGTTCTTCAGAGACTTCGTGACAACCAACTCTATGCCAAAATTGAGAAATGTCTGTTTGAATGCCAATCTCTTCCTTTTCTAGGATATTTGGTCTCTGGCCAGGGACTACAGATGGATCCAGACAAACTCTCTGCCGTCTTAAATTGGCCACGCCCCTCCGGACTCCGTGCTATCCAACGCTTTTTGGGGTTCGCCAATTATTACAGGCAATTTATTCCACATTTTTCTACCATTGTGGCTCCTATCGTGGCTTTAACCAAGAAAAATGCTGATCCCAAGTCCTGGCCTCCTCAAGCAGAAGACTCCTTTAAACAACTCAAGTCTGCCTTTTCTTCGGCTCCCGTGCTCTCCAGACCTGACCCTTCCAAACCCTTCCTATTGGAGGTTGATGCCTCCTCAGTAGGAGCTGGAGCTGTTCTTCTACAAAAAAATCCTTCCGGGCATGCTGTCACTTGTGGTTTTTTCTCTAGGACCTTCTCTCCAGCGGAGAGGAACTACTCCATCGGGGATCGAGAACTTCTAGCCATTAAATTAGCACTTGAGGAATGGAGGCATCTGCTGGAGGGATCAAGATTTCCTGTTATTATCTACACCGACCACAAGAACCTCTCCTACCTCCAGTCGGCCCAACGGCTGAATCCTCGCCAGGCCCGGTGGTCTCTGTTCTTTGCCCGATTTAATTTTGAGATCCACTTTCGTCCTGCCGATAAGAACATTAGAGCCGATGCTCTCTCTCGTTCCTCGGATGCCTCAGAAGTTGATCTCCCTCCGCAACACATCATTCCACCTGACTGCCTGATCTCCACTTCTCCTGCCTCCATCAGACAGACTCCTCCAGGAAAGACCTTTGTTTCTCCACGCCAACGCCTCGGAATCCTCAAATGGGGTCACTCCTCCCATCTCGCAGGTCATGCGGGCATCAAGAAATCTGTGCAACTCATCTCCCGCTTCTATTGGTGGCCAACTCTGGAGACGGATGTTGGGGACTTTGTGCGAGCCTGCACTATCTGTGCCCGGGATAAGACTCCTCGCCAGAAGCCCGCTGGTTTTCTTCATCCTCTGCCTGTCCCCGAACAGCCTTGGTCTCTGATTGGTATGGATTTTATTACTGATTTACCCCCTTCCCGTGGCAACACCGTTATTTGGGTGGTCGTTGATCGATTCTCCAAAATGGCACATTTCATTCCTCTTCCTGGTCTTCCTTCTGCGCCTCAGTTGGCTAAACAATTTTTTGTACACATTTTTCGTCTTCACGGGTTGCCTACGCAGATTGTCTCGGATAGAGGGGTCCAATTCGTGTCTAAATTCTGGAGAGCTCTCTGTAAACAACTCAAGATTAAATTAAATTTTTCCTCTGCATATCATCCCCAGTCCAATGGACAAGTAGAAAGAATTAACCAGATCCTGGGTGATTATTTGCGACATTTTGTTTCCTCTCGCCAGGATGACTGGGCAGATCTCCTTCCATGGGCCGAATTCTCGTATAACTTCAGGGTCTCTGAATCTTCCTCCAAATCCCCATTTTTCGTGGTGTACGGCCGTCACCCTCTTCCCCCCCTCCCTACCCCCTTGCCCTCTGGTCTGCCCGCTGTGGATGAAATTTCTCGTGACCTTTCCATTATATGGAGAGAGACCCAAAATTCTCTCTTACAGGCTTCTTCACGCATGAAGAGGTTCGCGGATAAGAAAAGAAGAGCTCCCCCCGTTTTTTCCCCTGGAGACAAGGTATGGCTCTCCGCTAAATATGTCCGCTTCCGTGTCCCTAGCTACAAGTTGGGACCACGCTATCTTGGTCCTTTCAAAATTCTGTGTCAAATTAATCCTGTCTCTTATAAACTTCTTCTTCCTCCTTCTCTTCGTATCCCTAATGCCTTTCACGTCTCTCTTCTCAAACCACTCATCCTCAACCGTTTTTCTCCCAAATCTGTTCCTCCCACTCCTGTTTCCGGCTCCTCGGACGTCTTCTCGGTCAAGGAGATTTTGGCTGCCAAAAAGGTCAGAGGAAAAAATTTTTTTTTAGTAGATTGGGAGGGTTGTGGTCCTGAAGAGAGATCCTGGGAACCTGAGGACAACATCCTTGACAAAAGTCTGCTCCTCAGGTTCTCAGGCTCCAAGAAGAGGGGGAGACCCAAGGGGGGGGGTACTGTTACGCCGAGCGCTCCGGGTTCCCGCTCCTCCCCGGAGCGCTCGCTTCACCTCCTCCGCTGCAGCGCCCCGGTCACGTCCTCTGACCCGGGGCGCTGCGATCCTGCTGCTAGCCGGGATGCGATTCGCGATGCGGGTAGCGCCCGCTCGCGATGCGCACCCCGGCTCTCCTACCTGACTCGCTCCCCGTCTGTTCTGTCCCGGCGCGCGCGGCCCCGCTCCCTAGGGCGCGCGCGCGCCGGGTCTCTGCGATTTAAAGGGCCACTGCGCCGCTGATTGGCGCAGTGGTTCCAATTAGAGTTATCACCTGTGCACTCCCTATATTACCTCACTTCCCTTGCACTCCCTTGCCGGATCTTGTTGCCTTAGTGCCAGTGAAAGCGTTCCTTGTGTGTCCCTTGCCAGTGTTTCCAGACCTTCTGCCGTTGCCCCTGACTACGATCCTTGCTGCCTGCCCCGACCTTCTGCTACGTCCGACCTTGCTTCTGCCTACTCCCTTGTACCGCGCCTATCTTCAGCAGCCAGAGAGGTGAGCCGTTGCTAGTGGATACGACCTGGTCACTACCGCCGCAGCAAGACCATCCCGCTTTGCGGCGGGCTCTGGTGAAAACCAGTAGTGGCTTAGAACCGGTCCACTAGCACGGTCCACGCCAATCCCTCTCTGGCACAGAGGGTCCACTACCTGCCAGCCGGCATCGTGACACCTGCTACTCGAATAAATATTAATTTAAGTCTATACATATACAGTACATCAACATACATCTATATAAAATGGTATAACTGTAGACATATAAAATAAAAAACCTATGGGACACAAAATATATGCCCATACGTACAATACTATTACTGCATAAAGACTAACTTTATAAACATTCAAGAGAGGAAACGGTGTTCAGCCCAGCTGCTTGTTTAGAATCAGTAGACACAGACAGAGTGACGCATTTCGGTCGGAGATAGTTGGTCGTGCCATATGTTTCCAAAGAATTAAAGAGTACCTGTCATGATCTTGATACATTTTATTATCCTCCCAGTTGATATTGTTCTGTGGTTTCTGCTCAGTCTCAGTTAGCTCCAAAGACTGGGAAGGGGCATTTCACAGCAGGTGTGACAGCATCTGAAGCCATACAGGGGAGAACTTCCTCCCTCACTCTGCTACACACAGCCCAGAGCAGTTCAGTATGAGATGGGCTGTGATTGGATGAGATTTCACACACACCCTCAGCTCTCTGAACTCTACTGTACACTCTATACACTGTGCAGGTCCCGCTGACTTTTGTCTCTTCCAGGCTGCTAAGGGAGACAAACTGCAATCAGGACTGAAGGGGGACTTCTTGTGGCCAAACTTTTAGAGGTTAATTTGATACATAAAGTTACAAAATTTTATTAAAGGAAAACTGTCAGCCAGTTCACCCACACTAAACCCAATACACTGGGTTATACACGGTTCAATCACATTTTTAGGTTTTCTTGTCACTGAGTTGTCGTCCGCTAAAGTTCCGTAATTTTGGCCTTCATTTGCGCTCTGAAGCTGGGTCCCCTGCCGGCAGCCTTGCTTTGGGTTCCGGAGGGAGGGGCCTTACCCCGCCCCTCTAGTTCGCATATTCATTTTCCCCCTGAGCACAGCGCTCTGTCTGCAGAGCGCATGCTCTGAAGATTTTACCGAGCTCTCGCGTCCTGATGACGCGAGAGTTGTGCGTCGGGAGAGCACTCTGCACAGTGTAACTGTGCATGTGCCAGTCCTTCACTACACCCAGAAGTTGAGAGGAGCGAAACTTCAGAAAGAGGTATTTCCGGGTGTAGCAACGGACCGGCGCATGCTCAGTTAAACTTTTTAGAGCACTCTCCCGACGCACAGCACGACAACTCGGCGGCAAGAAAACCTAAAAGCAAGTGACCCATGTATGGACTCCTGTTCACCCACACTATAACCCAGTGTATTGGGTTTAGTTTGGGTGAACTGGCTGACAGTTTTCCTTTAAGGAGTATATTATAAAGGTAATTCAAATAGGCTTATCTATAGTATATACATTTTTTATTACTAATGGTACCAATTAAAGTAAAACACAAAACATATATAAAATGTATTCAAGCCAACATGATCTACAATGCAAAAATTTGCATTTTCAAATGTGTATAATGCTATACAATATTATGCAAAACAATAACGCTTTTGTTTTTTAACATTAAGTATGTCATTTCAATTAAATCGTTACATGTTGCCAGGAGACAGAACAGCTACTATTGAAATAATTAAAGTATCGGTCTCAGAAATCTATTTGTTCTAATACCAAAGGAGCCCTTGAGAGATGGTGATTAAAATTTTTCCTTACTTTGTTCAATAGTCTTTTAGGAAAAGGCTTGATGTTTCTTCAAATGGAATGCTTCATCTCCCATGAATCCACAGTTCATACTATGTTTAGTTTCCTCACTATTTGGTAAGTTTAGCTGATCGAAAAAAAAATTTTGTTCTTGTACTCCAGCACTGGATATATGGCCATTTTTCACAGCATTGACTTTTAGGAATCTGTAGCTCACTTTAACCAGGGCCATGACAGTTATATAAAATATTTCTTGTAATTGGAATAATAGGAATCAGAGTTTGGTATCTGACTAATCCTAATGTTTGTCACAGTTTAGAAGATTGTCACTGCTTCTTGAATTCTTCAGCCACAGTTTTCTACTCCTGCAGATTCTTTGATAACTGTTGAAACTTCTAAACATATAGCTTACATTTACTACTACTTCCAATAGCAAAAGATTGAGCGTGGCAACTCAGCTATATTCTATCCAAAAGCTAAATCTTTAATTCATTAGTCAAGCGTAAAAAATCTAAAACAAAAACATAGCAGAGAAGAGACACTACAAGAGAAGCTAGGGAACCATTGGTTCTAACTAGTGTTGAGCGGCATAGGCCATATTCGAATTCGCGAATATTCGCGAATATATGGACGAATATTCGTCATATATTCGCGAATATTCGCATATTCGTTATATGCTCGTTTTATTTTCGCGTATGCGAAAATACGCGCATGCGAAAATTAGCATATGTGGAAATTCGCATATGCGAAAATTAGCATATGCGAATTTTCGTATATGCGAATTTTCGCACGCCAGTCTCACACAGTAGTATTACAGCCTTCTTTACACCACACAAGCTGGAAGCAGAGAGGGGTGATCACTGTGATGTGTACTGTGAAGAAAAAAAACAACAAAAAAAAACGAATATTCGTAATTACGAATATATAGCGCTATATTCGCGAAATTCGCGAATTCGCGAATATGCGATATTCGCGAATAATATTCGAATTGCGAATATTCGCGAGCAACACTAGTTCTAACAGCCGTTTTGTGCCCATCGGTGCACTTCGTTGGACCACCTTTGGGAGGTGCATTATCTCCCTAATAGCGCTAGAAGGAAGAGCTATGTCTTGATATGGAATATCATGTGCCAATTTTATGATGAAAAATATTGGCATAGAGCATTGTGAGCAATAGAAATGTTGGTCCATTTTTCTCAGCAAAAAAAAATTAAGCCCAGTTACACGGGATGGAGACCGTCTGTGAACAGCCATAGATTCTCAATTGGATTCAGGTCTTGGATTTGATGGGGCCAGTTGAGGACATTATCATGCTTCAATCTAAACCATTCCATTGTAGCACTGGCTGTATGTTTATGGTCATTGGGGGGAACTTATCATTGGTTTTACCATGGTTTTGTGGGGGTAAATGTGTCACACAGTTTGTCTCATATGCTGTTTAGAGACTTTTTATTGTGACTATTGCTTTAGAGAGATCACAATACAAAGTGGATAACTAAAGTAAGAAATGTGAATTCATGGAGTAAAAAGACATTCACCTATTCCACTTTTCATGAATACCCCCATCGTCCTGCTGAAATATGAACCTATGTCCCAGTCTCAAGTGTTTTGAGACTGAATCAGATTTTCTTCAAGGATTGCCCTATATTTGGCTCCATCCTTCTTTATATCAATTCTGACCCATTTCCCTGTACCTGCTGAAGAGAAGCATCCCCACAGCATGATGCTACCACAGCCATGTATCACTGGGGGGATGGTATGCTGAAGGTGATGGGAAGGGCCGTCTTTAATTTTGATTAATTGTAGCACAGCGCACCCTAGCCACACCTCTTTGACACTCAATACACCCCTAAAAAATGTTATTTTTGTTTAGCAAAATAAAGGAACAGACAACATCTATGAAGATATGCAAAGTATCCGTACATGACATATTTTTTGGCTATGCTAGCAATTTCATATGCATAAGGCTTCTTCCACACTGCCGTTAGGACACAGTAGTTTGGCAGCTGTCGGGGGAGCCTGGGGGAATAGCGGTAGAAAAATTACTGCTTGCGCCGTCATTTTCTCCTGCTAGTCCCATTACAAAATAACGGTGCCCGACGGACCCCATTCCGACGGACCCCATTATAGTAAATAGGATCCATCGGGACCCGTTATTTCCCGTTGTGCGCCATCCTAAAAAAGTCCCTTAAGGGCTGAGGAACAAAGAGCCTAACGGCCGTTTATGTGTGGCGCACAACAGTAGTAGGAAACTAACGTACAACAGATGCACTTTAAACAACTTTAATTTTTAGGTATGAACCTCGCCTATCTATAGTGCCCAAATGATAATGCCATTTCTTTGTGGGACTAACAGGCAATATCTTCTCTCATTAGAGTTGTCCTCTTTTAATTTTTCATCTAGCTTGGACTGTTGTGACAATTCCTTCCAGACGTGTATCGTTTCTGCAGAATTGGTAGGGAAACATTTTAGGCGCATCAATTACCCAGCACCGCATAAAATAGCACAGCTATAAGAAGATATGTGTCACGATGCCGGCTGGCAGGTAGTGGATCCTCTGTGCCAGAGAGGGATTGGCGTGGACCGTGCTAGTGGACCGGTTCTAAGCCACTACTGGTTTTCACCAGAGCCCGCCGCAAAGCGGGATGGTCTTGCTGCGGCGGTAGTGACCAGGTCGTATCCACTAGCAACGGCTCACCTCTCTGGCTGCTGAAGATAGGCGCGGTACAAGGGAGTAGGCAGAAGCAAGGTCGGACGTAGCAGAAGGTCGGGGCAGGCAGCAAGGATCGTAGTCAGGGGCAACGGCAGAAGGTCTGGAACACAGGCTAGGAACACACAAGGAACGCTTTCACTGGCACAATGGCAACAAGATCCGGCAAGGGAGTGCAGGGGAAGTGAGGTGATATAGGGAAGTGCACAGGTGAACACACTAATTGGAACCACTGCGCCAATCAGCGGCGCAGTGGCCCTTTAAATCGCAGAGACCCGGCGCGCGCGCGCCCTAGGGAGCGGGGCCGCGCGCGCCGGGACAGGACAGACGGGGAGCGAGTCAGGTACGGGAGCCGGGGTGCGCATCGCGAGCGGGCGCTACCCGCATCGCGAATCGCATCCCGGCTGGCAGCGGAATCGCAGCGCCCCGGGTCAGAGGATGTGACCGGAGCGCTGCAGCGGGGAGAGTGAAGCGAGCGCTCCGGGGAGGAGCGGGGACCCGGAGCGCTCGGCGTAACAGTACCCCCCCCCTTGGGTCTCCCCCTCTTCTTAGAGCCTGAGAACCTGAGGAGCAGACTTTTGTCTAGGATGTTGTCCTCAGGTTCCCAGGATCTCTCTTCAGGACCACAACCCTCCCAGTCCACTAAAAAAAAAGTTTTCCCTCTGACCTTTTTGGAAGCTAAGATTTCTTTGACAGAGAAGATGTCCGAGGAGCCGGAAACAGGAGTGGGAGGAACAGATTTGGGAGAAAAACGGTTGAGGATGAGTGGTTTGAGAAGAGAGACGTGAAAGGCATTAGGGATACGAAGAGAAGGAGGAAGAAGAAGTTTATAAGAGACAGGATTGATTTGACACAAAATTTTGAAAGGACCAAGATAGCGTGGTCCCAACTTGTAGCTAGGGACACGGAAGCGGACATATTTAGCGGAGAGCCATACCTTGTCTCCAGGGGAAAAAACGGGAGGAGCTCTTCTTTTCTTATCCGCGAACCTCTTCATGCGTGAAGAAGCCTGTAAGAGAGAATTTTGGGTCTCTCTCCATATAATGGAAAGGTCACGAGAAATTTCATCCACAGCGGGCAGACCAGAGGGCAAGGGGGTAGGGAGGGGAGGAAGAGGGTGACGGCCGTACACCACGAAAAATGGGGATTTGGAGGAAGATTCAGAGACCCTGAAGTTATACGAGAATTCGGCCCATGGAAGGAGATCTGCCCAGTCATCCTGGCGGGAGGAAACAAAATGTCGCAAATAATCACCCAAGATCTGGTTAATTCTTTCTACTTGTCCATTGGACTGGGGATGATATGCAGAAGAAAAATTTAATTTAATCTTGAGTTGTTTACAGAGAGCCCTCCAGAATTTAGACACGAATTGGACACCTCTATCCGAGACAATCTGCGTAGGCAACCCGTGAAGACGAAAAATGTGTACAAAAAATTGTTTAGCCAACTGAGGCGCAGAAGGAAGACCAGGAAGAGGGATGAAATGTGCCATTTTGGAGAATCGATCAACGACCACCCAAATAACAGTGTTGCCACGGGAAGGGGGTAAATCAGTAATAAAATCCATACCAATCAGAGACCAAGGCTGTTCGGGGACAGGCAGAGGATGAAGAAAACCAGCGGGCTTCTGGCGAGGAGTCTTATCCCGGGCACAGATAGTGCAGGCTCGCACAAAGTCCACAACATCCGTCTCCAGAGTCGGCCACCAATAGAAGCGGGAGATGAGTTGCACAGATTTCTTGATGCCCGCATGACCTGCGAGATGGGAGGAGTGACCCCATTTGAGGATTCCGAGGCGTTGGCGTGGAGAAACAAAGGTCTTTCCTGGAGGAGTCTGCCTGATGGAGGCAGGAGAAGTGGAGATCAGGCAGTCAGGTGGAATGATGTGTTGCGGAGAGAGTTCAACTTCTGAGGCATCCGAGGAACGAGAGAGAGCATCGGCCCTAACGTTCTTATCGGCAGGACGAAAGTGAATCTCAAAATTAAATCGGGCAAAGAACAGAGACCACCGGGCCTGGCGAGGATTCAGCCGTTGGGCAGACTGGAGGTAGGAGAGGTTCTTGTGGTCGGTGTAGATAATAACAGGAAAACTTGATCCCTCCAGCAGATGCCTCCATTCCTCAAGTGCTAATTTAATGGCTAGAAGCTCTCGATCCCCGATGGAGTAGTTCCTCTCCGCTGGAGAGAAGGTCCTAGAGAAAAAACCACAAGTGACAGCATGCCCGGAAGAATTTTTTTGTAGAAGAACAGCTCCAGCTCCCACTGAGGAGGCATCAACCTCCAATAGGAAGGGTTTGGAAGGGTCAGGTCTGGAGAGCACGGGAGCCGAAGAAAAGGCAGACTTGAGTCGTTTAAAGGCGTCTTCTGCTTGAGGAGGCCAGGACTTGGGATCAGCATTTTTTTTGGTTAAAGCCACGATAGGAGCCACAATGGTAGAAAAATGTGGAATAAATTGCCTGTAATAATTGGCGAACCCCAAAAAGCGTTGGATAGCACGGAGTCCGGAGGGGCGTGGCCAATCTAAGACGGCAGAGAGTTTGTCTGGATCCATCTGTAGTCCCTGGCCAGAGACCAAATATCCTAGAAAAGGAAGAGATTGGCATTCAAACAGACATTTCTCAATTTTGGCATAGAGTTGATTGTCACGAAGTCTCTGAAGAACCATACGGACATGCTGGCGGTGTTCTTCCAGATTGGCAGAAAAAATTAGGATATCGTCCAGATATACAACAACACAGGAGTACAACAGATCACGAAAAATTTCATTGACAAAGTCTTGGAAGACGGCAGGGGCGTTGCACAGGCCAAAGGGCATGACCAGATACTCAAAGTGTCCATCTCTGGTGTTAAATGCCGTTTTCCTCTCATCCCCCTCTCTGATGCGGATGAGGTTATAGGCGCCTCTTAAGTCCAATTTAGTAAAGATGTGGGCACCTTGGAGGCGATCAAAGAGTTCAGAGATGAGGGGTAAGGGGTAGCGGTTCTTAACCGTGATTTTATTAAGACCGCGGTAGTCAATGCAAGGACGTAGGGAGCCATCTTTTTTGGACACAAAGAAAAATCCGGCTCCGGCAGGAGAGGAGGATTTACGGATAAAGCCCTTTTTTAGATTCTCCTGGACGTATTCAGACATGGCAAGAGTCTCTGGGGCAGAGAGAGGATAAATTCTGCCCCGGGGTGGAGTAGTGCCCGGGAGGAGGTCGATAGGACAATCATAAGGCCTGTGAGGAGGTAGAGTCTCAGCTTGTTTTTTGCAGAAAACATCCGCGAAGTCCATATAGGCCTTAGGGAGACCGGTTACTGGAGGAACCACAGAGTTACGGCAAGGGTTACTGGGAACCGGTTTTAGACAGTTCTTGGAACAAGAGGACCCCCAACTCTTGATCTCCCCAGTGGACCAATCCAGGGTTGGGGAATGAAGTTGAAGCCAGGGAAGTCCAAGGAGAATTTCCGAGGTGCAATTGGGGAGGACCAAAAGTTCAATCCTCTCGTGATGAGATCCGATGCTCATAAGAAGGGGCTCCGTGCGGAAACGTATGGTACAGTCCAATCTTTCATTATTTACACAATTGATGTAGAGGGGTCTGGCGAGACTGGTCACTGGGATGTTGAACCTGTTGACGAGAGAGGCCAAAATAAAATTTCCTGCAGATCCAGAGTCCAAGAAGGCCACAGCAGGGAAGGAGAAGGCAGAGGCAGACATCCGCACAGGCACTGTAAGACGTGGAGAAGCAGAGTAGACATCAAGGACTGTCTCACCTTTGTGCGGAGTCAGCGTACGTCTTTCCAGGCGGGGAGGACGGATAGGACAATCCCTCAGGAAGTGTTCGGTACTAGCACAGTACAGGCAGAGGTTCTCCATACGGCGTCGTGTCCTCTCTTGAGGTGTCAGGCGAGACCGGTCGACCTGCATAGCCTCCACGGCGGAAGGCACAGGAACAGATTGCAGGGGACCAGAGGAGAGAGGAGCCGAGGAGAAGAAACGCCTCGTGCGAACAGAGTCCATATCTTGGCGGAGTTCCTGACGCCTTTCGGAAAAACGCATGTCAATGCGAGTGGCTAGGTGAATAAGTTCATGTAGATTAGCAGGAATTTCTCGTGCGGCCAGAACATCTTTAATGTTGCTGGATAGGCCTTTTTTGAAGGTCGCGCAGAGGGCCTCATTATTCCAGGACAATTCTGAAGCAAGAGTACGGAATTGTACGGCATACTCGCCAACGGAAGAATTACCCTGGACCAGGTTCAACAGGGCAGTCTCAGCAGAAGAGGCTCGGGCAGGTTCCTCAAAGACACTTCGGATTTCCGAGAAGAAGGAGTGTACAGAGGCAGTGACGGGGTCATTGCGGTCCCAGAGCGGTGTGGCCCATGACAGGGCTTTTCCGGACAGAAGGCTGACTACGAAAGCCACCTTAGACCTTTCAGTGGGAAACAGGTCCGACATCATCTCCAGATGCAGGGAACATTGGGAAAGAAAGCCACGGCAAAACTTAGAGTCCCCATCAAATTTATCCGGCAAGGATAGGCGTAGCCCAGGAGCGGCCACTCGCTGCGGAGGAGGTGCAGGAGCTGGCGGAGGAGATGACTGCTGAAGCTGTGGTAGTAACTGTTGTAGCATAACGGTCAGTTGAGACAGCTGTTGGCCTTGTTGCGCTATCTGTTGTGACTGCTGGGCGACCACCGTGGTGAGGTCAGCGACAACTGGCAGAGGAACTTCAGCGGGATCCATGGCCGGATCTACTGTCACGATGCCGGCTGGCAGGTAGTGGATCCTCTGTGCCAGAGAGGGATTGGCGTGGACCGTGCTAGTGGACCGGTTCTAAGCCACTACTGGTTTTCACCAGAGCCCGCCGCAAAGCGGGATGGTCTTGCTGCGGCGGTAGTGACCAGGTCGTATCCACTAGCAACGGCTCACCTCTCTGGCTGCTGAAGATAGGCGCGGTACAAGGGAGTAGGCAGAAGCAAGGTCGGACGTAGCAGAAGGTCGGGGCAGGCAGCAAGGATCGTAGTCAGGGGCAACGGCAGAAGGTCTGGAACACAGGCTAGGAACACACAAGGAACGCTTTCACTGGCACAATGGCAACAAGATCCGGCAAGGGAGTGCAGGGGAAGTGAGGTGATATAGGGAAGTGCACAGGTGAACACACTAATTGGAACCACTGCGCCAATCAGCGGCGCAGTGGCCCTTTAAATCGCAGAGACCCGGCGCGCGCGCGCCCTAGGGAGCGGGGCCGCGCGCGCCGGGACAGGACAGACGGGGAGCGAGTCAGGTACGGGAGCCGGGGTGCGCATCGCGAGCGGGCGCTACCCGCATCGCGAATCGCATCCCGGCTGGCAGCGGAATCGTAGCGCCCCGGGTCAGAGGATGTGACCGGAGCGCTGCAGCGGGGAGAGTGAAGCGAGCGCTCCGGGGAGGAGCGGGGACCCGGAGCGCTCGGCGTAACAATATGTCATTCAGAAACAAGGAAAAGCTCTTCACATCTAGCTTTTTCATGCTCCTGAATGGCATATCTGTATAATAGCTGAGCTGATATAAGCAGATATGCCATTGAGGAGTATGAAAAAGCTAGAAATTGTCACCAAGCTTTTCTGTGTTCCTGAATTGCATATCTGCTTATAGGCACATCTGTATTATAGCAGATCTATTATGAGCAGATATGCCATTCAGGAGCATGGAAAAGCCAGGTGAAAAATTGGCACCAAGCTTTTTCATGCTCCTAAATGCCATTGCTGCTTATAAGCCTTTCATTTTTGGGGTTTTGTTTTTTCCACTTCGCCTTCTAATAGACATAACTCTTATTTTTCCACCTACAGACTCATATAAGGGCTTGTTTGTTGCGTCACCAATTGTACTTTGCAATGACATCACTGATTTTACCATGAAATTTACAGTGAAACACACAAAAAATATTAGTGGGACAAAATTGAAAAAAAAAATGCAATTTTGAGGGGCTTTCTACACAGTGCACTTTTCGCAACCAGTGACACATTGGGAGAGATTTATCAAAACCTGTGTTGAAGAAGAGAGGTGCAGTTGCCTATAGCAACCAATCAGGTCACTTCTTTTATTTTTCAGAGGCCTTTTTAAAAAATAAAGAAGCAATCTGATTGGTTGCTATGGGCAACTGCACCACTCATCCTCCACACATTTTTTGATCAATCTCTCCCATTAGCTTTATTCTGTAGGTCCATACGTTTACTACAACAATACCCAAATTGGGCCATTGGCCATGCGGATTACTCAACATTATGTTTTAATATTTTGAACATTTGTTTTTTTTTGTTCACATTTTTTTTTATTTAAAACATGATTAGGGGGATGATTCAAATTTTTATTAGGGAAGGGGTTAATTAAATTGTATTACTTTTTTTTATTAACACTTTTTTGTGGGAAGGGTTAGGCACATTTGTCTATAACTTATAGGCAAATGTGTCTATAATAGCTGAGCTGTTATAAGAAGATATGCCATTCAGGAGCATGAAAAAGCTAGGTGAGAATTATCACCTAGTTTATTCCGTGCTCCTGAATGCCATTGCTGCTTAAAGCCTAGAAGGATAACTTACTATAAATTATAGGCAAATCTGTCTATAATAGATTAACTAATATAAGCAGAAACGACACTAAGGAGCACAGAGAAGCTGCGTGACAATTTCTCACCTAGAATTTCACTTATCATAGCTCAGCTATTATAGATAGATTTACCTACAACTTTTAATCAAATCTGTCTATAACAGCTGAGCTATGATAAGCAGATATGCCATTCAGTAGCATGAAAACACAAGGTGAGAATTTGTCCCCTAGCTTTTCTGTGCTCCTGAATGGCATATCTGCTTATCATAGATCAGCTATTATGGATAGATTTACCTATAACTTTTAATCAAATTTGTCTATAATAGCTGAGCTATGATAAGCATATATGCCATTCAGTAGCATGAAAACACAAGGTGAGAAATTGTCACCTAGTTTTCCTGGGCTCCTGAATGGCATAACTGCTTATCATAGCTCAGCTATTATAGACAGATTTGACTAAAAGTTATAGATACATCTGTCTATAATAGCTGAGCTATGATAAGCAGATATGCCATTAAGGAGTCCAGAAAAGCTAATTGACAATTTCTCACCTAGCTTTTCCATGCTCCTGAATGGCATATCCTCGTACCCAAAGAAAGAGCTTTATTCGTCATTCAGTCATCATTACAAGTCATACAATAAATTACAATCACACAAAGCATGACAGTACAATATAATATACAGCCCAGGTTCCCTAAGCTATACACCGTACCACATGCTACACTAACACTCTGCTCCATCACTCAATATCGAAGAAACAAAGTCGAAAAGCAACAACATATTACAGTGTGTGATCAGGGAGGGGCATGGGAACAATGGGGTAGGGCAGATCACAGGGTCAAATCGAATGAGGAAATCGAATGAGGAGGTAGGGGAAGCAGATCCTCTTCTTCATCGAAGTCCAAGATGGAATAGTCTCTAAGCCGGCTGTGGACCAGCTTGCGGCAGTCCTGGACGGACATGTCCTCCCTGTTGTAGATGAGGCAATTCCTGGCTAGCCATATAGCGTCCTTAAAACAGTTCATAAGGCCTCCTGGATGGCCTCCACGTCGTGAACCCCAGGAAAAAGTCCATAAAGCACCGAATGGTACAATAGGTAGTTCCTGGGTACCGAGTCTCTAAGTTCAGGTTCCAGGGCATTCAATAGGCCCTGCGCAAAGAGGCACTGACAAAAGACGTGCATAGATGTTTCCTCCACATAGAGGCACCTGGGGCAGTACCTGGTTTTGCACAGGCCACGGACATGCATGATTGACCTCAGAGATAGTCCCCCCTGAATGGCCATCCACGACAAGTCCTTGTGTCTATTGATTGGCCTTGCAGAGGCTATATTGTCCCAAACAATCTCTGCCGTGGCCTTAGGGAGCCCTGGAACTGGCTCCAGCAAGTCCTTAGCTTTGATGAGCTTGTAAACAGTCTTAGGCTTCCACAAGTTGAGCCCCCCCAGTTGGTGTTCACCTATGAACCGAACAACATCCCCATAGTACCAGGGAGTGTGCCAGTTGTAAGGGATGGAGTTATCCCACTTGTCCCAGCCGATCCTCTTCCAGTGGGGCAGGAGAAACAGGTGGGACATGGACCTGCCCGCGGAGCCTTTCTTTTCGACCAAAGTCCTCTGCACGCTGACACATGCAAAAGAAGCCTGCAGCAGAGTGGGGATATCGGGGACTCCCTTATCACCCTTGCTGGGCTCCTTGTACATAACAGTCCATTTAACTCTGTCCATTTTGCCCCAGATGAAGCGAAACACAGTCCTCGTACCCAAAGAAACAGGCACCACCAGTCTTGAGGTATAAAAATCAATCTCCCTTTATTGAGAAAGAGGGAAGGGGCAGTAACAACAATACAGGTGACAGTAAGTCTGGAAGATAATCCTATAAAGTTATCCCTATGTAGTGCCTTGGGCAGAAGGTGGACCATGTGCAGAAGGTGGAATTTGTGCAAAATGTGGACCATATGCAGAAGGTGGAATGTGTGCAGAATGTGGACCGTGTGCAGAAGGTGGACCGTGTGCAGAATTAGTGCCTAGTGTAGAAGGTGGACCGTGTGCAGAAAGTGGAATGTGTGCAGAATTAGTGCCTAGTGCAGAAGGTGGACCATGTGCAGAATTAGTGCCTAGTGCAGAAGGTGGACCGTGTGCAGAATTAGTGCCTAGTGCAGAAGGTGGACCATGTGCAGAAAGTGGACCGTGAGCAGAAAGTGGACTGTGTGCAGAATTAGTGCCTAGTGCAGAAGGTGGACCATGTGCAGAAAGTGGACCGTGTGCAGAATTAGTGCCTAATGCAGAAGGTGGACCGTGTGCAGAATTAGTGCCTAGTGCAGAAGGTGGACCGTGTGGAGAATTAGTGCCTAATGCAGAAGGTGGACCGTGTGCAGAATTTGTGCATGGTGCAGAAGGTGGACCGTGTGCAGAATTAGTGCCTAGTGCAGAAGGTGGACCATGTGCAGAATTAGTGCCTAATGCAGAAGGTGGACAGTGTGCAGAATTAGTGCCTAATGCAGAAGGTGGACCGTGTGCAGAATTTGTGCATGGTGCAGAAGGTGGACCGTGTGCAGAATTAGTGCCTAGTGCAGAAGGTGGACCGTGTGCAGAATTAGTGCCTAGTGCAGAAGGTGGACCATGTGCAGAATTAGTGCCTAGTGCAGAAGGTGGACCATGTGCAGAAAGTGGACCGTGAGCAGAAAGTGGACCGTGTGCAGAATTAGTGCCTAGTGCAGAAGGTGGACCGTGTGCAGAAAGTGGACCGTGTGCAGAATTAGTGCCTAATGCAGAAGGTGGACCGTGTGCAGAATTAGTGCCTAGTGCAGAAGGTGGACCGTGTGGAGAATTAGTGCCTAATGCAGAAGGTGGACCGTGTGCAGAATTAGTGCCTAGTGCAGAAGGTGGACCGTGTGCATAATTAGTGCCTAATGCAGAAGGTGGACCGTGTGCAGAATTAGTGCCTAATGCAGAAGGTGGACCGTGTGCAGAATTTGTGCATGGTGCAGAAGGTGGACCGTGTGCAGAATTAGTGCCTAGTGCAGAAGGTGGACCATGTGCAGAATTAGTGCCTAGTGCAGATGGTGAACCGTGTGCAGAAAGTGGACCGTGTGCAGAAAGTGGACCGTGTGCAGAAGGTGGACCGTGTGCAGAATTAGTGCCTTGTGCGGAAGGTGGACCGTGTGCAGAAAGTGGGTCGTGTGCAGAAAGTGGACCATGTGCAGAAAGTGGACTGTGTGCAGAATTAGTGACTAGTGCAGAAGGTGGACCGTGTGCAGAATTAGTGCCTAGTGCAGAAGGTGGACCGTGTGCAGAATTAGTGCCTAGTGCAGAAGGTGGAATGTGTGCAGAATTAGTGCCTAGTGCAGAAGGTGGACCATGTGCAGAAAGTGGACCGTGTGCAGAAAGTGGACCGTGTGCAGAAAGTGGATTGTTTGCTGAATTAGTGCCAATTGCAAAAGGTGGACCGTGTGCAGAATTAGTGCCTAGTGCAGAAGGTGGACCGTGTGCAGAATTAGTGCCTAGTGCAGACAGTGGACCATGTGCAGAATTAGTGCCTAGTGCAGTAGGTGGACCGTGTGCAGAATTAGTGCCTAGTGCAGAAGGTGGACCGTGTGCAGCATTAGTGCCTAGTGCAGATGGTGGACCGTGTGCAGAAAGTGGACCGTGTGCAGAAAGTGGACAGTGTGCAGAATTAGTGCCTATTGCGGCAGGTGGACCATCTGCAGAATTGGTGCCTAGTGCAGAAGGTGGACCGTGTGCAGAATTAGTGCCTAGTGCAGAAGGTGGACCGTGTGCATAATTAGTGCCTAGTGCAGAAGGTGGACCGTGTGCAGAATTAGTGCCTAGTGCAGAAGCTGGACCGTGTGCAGAATTTGTGCATGGTGCAGAAGGTGGACCGTGTGCAGAATTAGTGCCTAGTGCAGAAGGTGGACCGTGTGCAGAATTAGTGCCTAGTGCAGAAGGTGGACCATGTGCAGAATTAGTGCCTAGTGCAGATGGTGAACCGTGTGCAGAAAGTGGACCGTGTGCAGAAAGTGGACAGTGTGCAGAATTAGTGCCTATTGCAGAAGGTGGACCATGTGCAGATTTAGTAACTAGTGCAGAAGGTGGACTGTGTGCAGAATAAGTGCCTAGTGCAGAAGGTGGACCGTGTGCATAATTAGTGCCTAATGCAGAAGGTGGACCATGTGCAGAATTAGTGCCTAATGCAGAAGGTGGACCGTGTGCAGAATTAGTGCCTAGTGCAGAAGGTGGACCGTGTTCAGAAAGTGGACCGAGTGCAGAAAGTGGACCATATGCAGAAGGTGGACCGTGTGCAGAATTAGTGCCTTGTGCAGAAGGTGGACCGTGTGCAGAAAGTGGGCCGTGTGCAGAAAGTGGACCGTGTGCAGAAAGTGGACTGTGTGCAGGATTAGTGCCTAGTGCAGAAGGTGGACCGTGTGCAGAATTAGTGCCTAGTGCAGAAGGTGGACCGTGTGCAGAATTAGTGCCTAGTGCAGAAGGTGGAATGTGTGCAGAATTAGTGCCTAGTGCAGAAGGGGGACCATGTGCAGAAAGTGGACCGTGTGCAGAAAATAGATTGTTTGCTGAATTAGTGCCAATTGCAAAAGGTGGACCGTGTGCAGAATTAGCGCCTAGTGCAGAAGGTGGACCGTGTGCAGAATTAGTGCCTAGTGCAGACAGTGGACCATGTGCAGAATTAGTGCCTAGTGCAGTAGGTGGACCGTGTGCAGAATTAGTGCTTATTGCAGAAGGTGGACCGTGTGCAGCATTAGTGCCTAGTGCAGATGGTGGACCGTGTGCAGAAAGTGGACAGTGTGCAGAATTAGTGCCTATTGTGGCAGGTGAACCGTGTGCAGAATTAGTGCCTAGTGCAGAAGGTGGACCGTGTGCAGAATTAGTGCCTAGTGCAGAAGGTGGACCGTGTGCAGAATTAGTGCCTAGTGCAGAAGCTGGACCGTGTGCAGAATTTGTGCCTAGTGCAGAAGGTGGACCATGTGCAGAATTAGTGCCTAGTGCAGAAGGTGGACCATGTGCAGAATTAGTGCCTAGTGCAGATGGTGGACCGTGTGCAGAATTAGTGCCTAGTGCAGAAGCTGGACCGTGTGCAGAATTTGTGCCTAGTGCAGAAGGTGGACCATGTGCAGAATTAGT
Source organism: Hyla sarda (assembly GCF_029499605.1). Classification (NCBI taxonomy): domain Eukaryota; kingdom Metazoa; phylum Chordata; class Amphibia; order Anura; family Hylidae; genus Hyla; species Hyla sarda. The sequence continues at coordinate 379,343,185 of NC_079190.1, read as the reverse complement.
GCCTAGTGCAGAAGGTGGACCGTGTGCAGAATTAGTGCCTAGTGCAGAAGGTGGACCGTGTGCATAATTAGTGCCTAGTGCAGAAGGTGGACCGTGTGCATAATTAGTGCCTAGTGCAGAAGGTGGACCGTGTGCAGAATTAGTGCCTAGTGCAGAAGCTGGACCGTGTGCAGAATTTGTGCCTAGTGCAGAAGGTGGACCGTGTGCAGAATTAGTGCCTAGTGGAGAAGGTGGACCGTGTGCAGCATTAGTGCCTAGTGCAGATGGTGAACCGTGTGCAGAAAGTGGACCGTGTGCAGAAAGTGGACAGTGTGAAGAATTAGTGCCTATTGCAGAAGGTGGACCATGTGCAGATTTAGTAACTAGTGCAGAAGGTGGACTGTGTGCAAAATTAGTGCCTAGTGCAGAAGGTGGACCATCTGCAGAATAAGTGCCTAGTGCAGAAGGTGGACCGTGTGCAGAATTAGGGCCTAGTGCAGAAGGTGAACCGTGTACAGAAAGTGGACCGTGTGCAGAAAGTGGACCGTGTGCAGAAGGTGGACTGTGTGCAGAATTAGTGCCTATTGCAGAAGGTGGACCGTGTGCAGAATTAGTGCCTAGTGCAGAAGGTGGACCATGTGCAGAATTAGTGCCTAGTGCAGAAGCTGGACTGTGTGCAGAATTAGTACCTTGTGCAGAATGTGTCATGAAAACAGCAAATAAAGGTATTTTAATCAGATATCCAACAAGGAGCTTTAGGTCACTGGACAACATTAACATAGGGGCACAAACTGTGGAAATAGTGATGTCCTTAAGTCCATCAAAGTCCTGGTCTTTCTCGTGCTTGCCCCTGAAGCTAGTCCGAGTTTTGCTCAGTCACTCTTGCATAGTCCATAGTCACTCTGGGAGCCCTGGCAACAATAGCGAAGGGGTAGGGTGACTCTAGGAACCATCACAGTCCCCATATAACCCCTTTTATGCATAGTCTCGCCCTATGTATAATCAATTATATGTTAACATTGTTGGGGATATTTATCATAACCTGGCCAGAGGAAACGTTGCTGAGATGCCCAAAGCAAACAATCAGATCGCTTCTTTCATTTTTGAAAAGGCCTCTGAAAAATGAAAGAAGCAATCTGATTGGTTGCTTTGGGCAACTCAGTAACTTTTCCTCTGGACAGGTTTTGATAAATCTCCATATATATATATATCTATATATATATATATATATATATATATATATATATATATATATATCATGTAATCTTATGCACCTTTATGTTTTATATTCCTCTTTATGTTTCCTCTTCACCTTCTGACAGTTCTCCCATTACAACAGCCCTTTGTTAAATACATATTGATACAATTTGCATACTTATACTGGTCTTAAACTTGAATCTGTTGTGACCCTTTTGCTTCCTAAACATCTGTAATGCATACTAGATTTAGATCCTGCAAATGCTATATATAAGTAGTGTTGAGCGGCATAGGCCATATTCGAATTCGCGAATATTCGCGAATATATGGACGAATATTCGTCTTATATTCGCGAATATTCGCATATTCGTTATATTCTCGTTTTATTTTCGCATATGCGAATATTCACGTATGCGAAAATTAACATATGTGAATATTAGCATATGCACGATTAACATGCGTGAAAATTCGCATATGCGAACATTAGCATATGCGAATCTTCGCATATGCGAATTTTAGCACGCCAGTCTCACACAGTAGTATTACAGCCTTCTTTACACCACACAAGCTGGAAGCAGAGAGGGGTGATCACTGTGATGTGTACTGTGAAAAAAAAAAAAAAAACAAAAAAAAAAAAAACGAATATTCGTAATTACGAATATATAGCGCTATATTCGCGAAATTCGCGAATTCGCGAATATGCGATATTCGCGAATAATATTCGAATTGCGAATATTCGCGAGCAACACTATATATAAGATCTTGATCTCCTTCACTTTTACTTGCACCCCTGCATTAGTCACAGAACAGAGGCAGAATGGAGTAAATCAGATATGGAAATAAGAAGATTAGGGCAAACCACCAAATCTGTGGGTTTTTATAATCCTCTATATATTAATATGTATGGATATATTAATATATTAATTTTCATACAGGTGTATTTTATAGTTAAATGGGCACTGTCAGATCCAACAACTTTTTAAATTTTGTTACTCATGAAAATTAAAGACCTTTTGTAACTTGCTTCTTAAATTTTTTTCTTCTTATTTTTAATAAAGAAAATGACTCCTAAAAGAAATCCCACCACCAGGGGTCCCCATACTTACTGAGACACTCAACAGTCCTGCAGTAGCATCAGGCTTGTCCATGAGTCATGGTAAGAGATGACTCATGGACAAGTCTACATGAGCAGACCCACCAATCACCTCCCACCACAACAAGGAGGGACTCGCCCCCTTCCCCTGAGAGGATTTCTAACACTGTGAGCTAATGAAAAGAAGAATTTTTATAACAATTATAGTTGATAGAGGCGTAAAAATTAGATGTACAGTCATGGCCGTAAATGTTGGCACCCTGAAATTTTTCAAGAAAATTAAGTATTTCTCACAGAAAAGGATTGTAATAACACATGTTTTGCTATACACATGTTTATTCCCTTTGTGTGAATTGGAACTAGTGTTGAGCGGCATAGGCCATATTCGAATTCGCGAATATTCGCGAATAAATGGACGAATATTCATCATATAATCGCGAATATTCGCATATCCGTAATATTCTCGTTTTATTTTCGCATATGCGAAAATTCGGGTGTGCGAAAATTAGCATATAAAAAAATTAGCATATGCGCATTTTCGCATGTGCGAAAATTTGCACACCGGTCTCAAACAGTAGTATTAGAGCCTTCTTTACACCACACAAGCTGGAAGCAGAGAGAGATGATCACTGTGATGTGTACTGTGAAAAAAAAACAACAAAAAAACGAATATTCGTAATTACGAATATATAGTGCTATAATCGCGAATATTCACGAATATGCGATATTCGCGAATAAAATTCGCATTGCAAATATTCGCGAGCAACACTAATTGGAACTAAACCAAAAAAGGGTGGAAAAAAACAAATTGGACATAATGTCACAACAAACTCCAAAAATGGGCTCCAAGATTACTGGCACCCTTAACTTAATATTTGGCTGAACACCCTTTAGAAAAAATAACTGAAATCAGTTGCTTCCTATAACCATCAATAAGCTTCTTACACCTCTCAGCCGGAATGTTGGACCTCTCTTCCTTTGCAAACTGCACCAGGTCTCTCTCTCTTATTGGAAGTGCGCCTTTTCCCAACAGTAATTTTAAGATCTCTCTACAGATGTTCAATGGGATTTAGATCTGGACTCTTTGCTGGCCACTCCAGAACTCTCCAGCGCTTTGTTGCCATCCATTTCTGGGTGCTTTTTGGTGTCATTGTCCTGCTGGAAGATCCAAGATCTCGGGCACAAACCCAGCTTTCTGACATTGGGCTGTACAGTGAGACCCAAAATCCTTTGGTAATCCTCAGAGTTCATGATGCCTTGCACACATTCGAGGCACCCAGTGCCAGAGGCAGCAAAATGTTTTACATTTTGGCAAAATGTAGTCTTGCTTTTAAATGTCTCTGTGTCAGCAGTGGGGTCCTCCTGGGTCTCCTGCCATAGCGTTTAATTTCATTTAAATGTCAACGGATAGTTCGCGCTAACACTGAGGCTCCTGCAGGACAGCTTCAATATCTTTGGAACTTGTTTGGGGCTGCTTATCCAACATCCGGACTATCCTGTGTTGACACCTTTCATCAATTTTTCTCTTCCGTCCATGCCCAGGGAGATTAGCTACAGTGCCATGGGTTGCAAACTTCTTCATAATGTTGCGCACTGTGGACAAAGGCAAATCTAGATCTCTGGAGATGGACTTTTAACCTTGCGGGTGTTGATATTTTTCCACAATTTTGGTTCTCAAGTCCTCAGACAGTTCCCTTCTCCTCTTTCTGTTGTCCATGCTTAGTGTGGCTCGCACAGACACACAATGCAAAGACTAAATGAACTTCTCTCCTTTTATCTGCTTTCAGGTGTGATTTTTATATTGCCCACACCTGTTACTTGCCCCAGGTGACTTTAAAGGAGCCTCACAAGCTTGAAACAATCTTATTTTTCCACAATTTTGAAAGGGTGCCAATCATTTTGTCCAGCCCATTTTTGGAGTTTGGTATAACATTATGTCCAATTTGCCTTTTTTTTCCTCCTTTTTTGGTTTAGTTCCAATACACACAAAGGGAATAAACATGTGTATAGCAAAACGTGTTACTGCAATCCTTTTCTGGGAGAAATACTTCATTTTCTTGAAAAATATTCAGGGCATTTACGGCCATGACTGTACATGGTCAGGATTAGGTACGGAGTAACATATTCATTTTTTTGTGGGATCTGACAAGTACAATTTAGGCTCCTTTCACACTATAAATTCATCCATTTTAAAGATCCGTTACAATGATCCATAAAAAAAACATTAAAAACATACGTTAAATGGCCATTACAAAATCCCAATATAGTCTATGGGATTTTTACATTATCAGTTTTTACCCGTCATAGCCCGTTATTAATTACGTTGTTTTGTGATGGGAGAAAGAACGGAAGAAATAGTGCATGCATATAGGGCTATGACGGGTAAAAACCGATAATGTAAAAATCTCATAGACTATAATGAGATTTTGTAATGGCCCTTTAATGTCCGTTTTTAATAGTTTTGTTAACGGAGCATTATAACAGATCTTTAAAACTGACAATTCTATAGTGTGAAAGCAGCCTTAAAAAAAAATATGTAAAGACAAGGTGCACTGTACATATAGCAGCAATGTGTCCAAAATTCCTAGAATATATAGGTAATTACACTGGTCAGTTCCTTCTAGTGCAGTGTTTCCCAACTAGGGGGCCTATAGCTGTTGCAAAACTACAACGCCCAGCATGCCTGGACAACCTTTGGCTGTCCGGGCCTGCTGGGAGTTGTAGTTTTGCAACAGCTGGAGGCGCAATAGCTGGGAAACACTCTTCTAGTGAAATGTAATTATTTAGGCTATGCACAGCTGCAGCTGCATTACTGTGTTACCTCCTTTTTACAAGACTTACTGTATGGGAAGAACTGAAAACTGCAGCTTGTTTTACTTCTGTGTGGTCACATACCTAGGGTGCACACCGACTGCTGGGACCCCCCCATGATTTCCAGAACGGGGCCCGAACTCTCAGAGAGAGTGCATGCGACTGCACATGCTCCATATATGTCTTTGGGTGTGCCAGAGATGTCCGAGTGCTGTACTCGAGTATCTTTGGTGAAAGTACCTTAGATAAAAGTTTTCACCCTTTTAAGGTCCCCCCCCCCCCTTCCCTTCATAAACATTAGGAACATTTTCCAGCTCGGTCACAAAACCAGATACAGGGCAAAAATGAGCCGACGAGAGTCACTATCTGACTCCAGTCAGCACATTCAAATGAATGAGATTCGGCGCCGGTCCAGCTGAAATTTTCCAACCGGATCAGGCAGCGGGATCTCGCAAACATGGAGTGAATGCTAGAGTTGCTCACGAATATTCGCAATTTGAATATTAGTCGCGAATATCGCATATTCATGAATTCGCGAATATTGCGAATTTCGCGATTAAAATTCGCTATTACGAACATTCGTCTTTTTTTCAAACTGTTTTAAAAACTGAGCACATTGTAGGGATCTCCTTCGACTGATAAATGCAATGATTGTATCATTTTATTAAAGACCCAGGGATGAGACTGTGAGGCGAAAGGTTTATGCATGCGAATATTCACAATGCGAATATTCGTGGAAATTCCGCCCTACTTATGCCTGTGAGCCAATGAGAGTTCTGCAAGCACAGTTGTCAGAGCTTAACAACGTCCCTAGGAACATCCCTCGCATGATGTTATAGCGCGCATGCAGACGAGTGAAATTTCGCTATTAATTTCGCATTCGCAATAGCGAAATTTCGCAATTCAAAAAAACTTCACGAATATAACGAATATTCGAATTTCACGAATATGGAACGAATATTCGTCCTCATATTCGCGAAATATCGCAAATTAGAAATAAGACTGTCACACATGTGAATATCCTGGGATTAACACCTTCTCACGTGTCGCCAGAACAAATGTTTGGAGATGGCATCCATCTGCCCATACGCCACATTTTAGAAGGGAAACAAATTCACCCTTTAATTGCTGAGCCTCTACTTTCTTGGCTCCGCTCCTGCAGCACCTAACCCAGGGAATGTAGACAAATCGTGTCCCACCACAGGGAATAATAAAAGCTTCTCTCTCACTGGGACGGCATTTCTAAGGACTAAACCTTTTTAGCTGTGTAAACAACTGTACCAAATTATCTTTTTGTTTTCACAAGGATAATGGATTGTATGTTGTAGTCGGTTGAGCTCAGCATTTAGGGCACCAAACAGTAGGACTGTTTTGATAGACAGACGGATTTCCCCGCGTTTTTGAATGAGTCCTACTTAACTGGGGCTATCAGTTTCCATGTTATAGAGCGGAGGAATTTCGGAGACTCAGAGGTCACTAAATTCTAGTGGGAAAAGAGGCCGATCTGACTCCAGTAAATTAAACCGTGCCCCCAATTATATAAATAGCCTTCTCAGTTTTTCTTCTAGGTAGTGCTCGCTTATTATTATTTATGGTGAAATAGTATAGCCTATATATAGTGTTGTGCATTTGGACGGATATCATAATTTTACTTGGTATTGAAATACTGCTATTCCACACCTTTCCGTTATATGTGGTGAGACATAGAACAATTTTGGATTCTACTGTATTTGCAAATAATTTCACTCTGTAGAAATGGTAAAAAAAAAAATATATAAATTCAAAGCAAAATGTTATGTTCAGCATTAAAGAGGTATTCCGAGCAAAAGCATTTTATCCCCTATCCAAAGGATAGGGGATAAGATGTCTGATCGTGGGGGGCCCACCACTGAGACCCCCCTACATTCTACAATCTATGCGGGTGCTGAATCTCCAGTTTCTTAAACCGCAGGGTTTACGGGACTGGGGATGTGATGTCACGCCACGCCCCCTCCATTCATGTCTATGTATAGGGTCACATGTGGGGAGTCCATTGTTCTGGCACCATGGGGGCTTTGTAAACGCACAGGGCCCCTGATTTCCATTCCAAACAAATTCTCTCTCCAAAAGCCCAATGGCGCTCCTTCTCTTCTGAGCATTGTAGTTCGACCGCAGAGCACTTTACGTCCACATATGGGGTATTTCCACACTCAGAAGAAATGGGGTTAAACATTTTGGGAGGCTTTTTCTTCTATTACCCCTTGTGAAAATGAAAAATTTGGGGTAACACCAGCATTTTAGTGAAAAAAATCAAATTTTTCATTTTCACGTCCAACTTTTTAAAATTTCAGCAAAATTTGCTTTCAAAAAGCCAAATGTGGCTCCTTCTCTTCTGAGCATTGTAGTGCGCCCGCAGTGCACTTGATGTCCACACATGGGATATTTCCATACTCAGAAGAGATGGGGTTACAAATTTTGGGGGCCACTTTCTCCCATTACCTCTTGTAAATATGGTAAATTTGGGGAAAAAAGTGCATTTTAGTGAAAAAGAAAATTTCATTTATACATCTGACTTTACCAAAAAGTCGTCAGACACCTGTGGGGTGTTAAGGCTCACTGTACACCTTGTTACGTTCCTTGAGGGCTGTAGTTTCCAAAATAGTATGCCATGTGGGCTTTTTTTTTTCTTTTATGGCACCATAGGGGCTTCCTAAATGCGACATGCCCCCCAAATAACATTTCAGCAAAATTCACTCTTCAAAATCCCATTGTTGCTCCTTCGCTTCTGAGCCCTCTACTGCGCCCACAGAGAACTTTATGTTGACATATGAGGTATTTCCATACTTGAGAGAAATTGGGTTACAAATTTTGGGGGGCTTTTTCTCCTTTTACCCCTTGTAAAAATTCAAAAACTGGGTCTACAAGAACATGTTAGTGTAAAAAATTGAGTTTTGAATTTTCTCCTTCACTTTGCTGCTATTCCTGTGAAACACCTAAAGGGTTACAAACTTTCTGAATGTCATTTTGAATACTTTGAGGGGTGCAGTTTTTATAATAGGGTCATTTGTGGGGTATTTCTAATATGAAGGCCCCTCAAATCCACTTCAAAACTGAACTGGTCCCTGAAAAATTCCAATTTTGAAAATTGTGTGGAAAATTGCTGCTATACTTTGAAGCCCTCTGGTGTCTTCCAAAAGTAAAAACATGTCAACTTTATGATGCAAACATAAAGTAGACATATTGTATATGTGAATCAATATATCATTTTTTTGGTATGTCTATTTACCTTACAAGCAGAGAGCTTCAAAGTTAGAAAAATGCTACATTTTCAAATTTTTCATGAAATTTGGGAATTTTTCACCAAGAAGTATTTACCACCATGAAATTTACCACTATGTAAAAGTAGAATATGTCACAAAAAAACAATCCCTGAATCAAATTAATAAATGAAAGCATCCCAGAGTTATTAATGCTTAAAGTGACAGTGGTCAGATGTGCAAAAAATGCTCTGGTACTTAAGGTGAAAATGGGCTTGGTCCCTAAGGGGTTAAAGCAGTGAAAAGGTCATGGGCATCTAAGGCTCAGAGATGTGGAGAGGGAAAACTGTCTGATCTGATCCCACAGAGGAGTTACTGTACCGCAAATTGCTGAAAACAGTAATGTTGGCTATGACAGAAAAAATTCCAGAACACACAGTGCAATATGGTGCTGCACTTCTGCAGATCAATCAGGGTGCCCGTGCTATCTCATGTTCACCATCAAATGCTCCAACATTTAGCATGTGGGCAATGAAACTGGGTTTTGGAGGAAGGTGGCCTGATCTGACAAATCAGATTTTCTTTCACAAAATATCAACAGTTGGGTGCGTGTGCCTTGCCTACCTGAAGAAGAAACGGCACTAGGATGGGTTAAGGAAGTTAGGGTAGATGGCAGAGGCTTGTATTGCAGACCAAGTATACCTTTCATGGCACTCATATTGCAATATCTGCCCTACAATCCCCATGGGACCTGTGGTTAGGTGTTGTATATTGATTTCAACTAACATATACACAACACTGCATGATCTTGCAAGAAGAGTTAGAGCTTAATTAGTTCAGCCTCTCTTCAGCAGGAAGTTTGTGTTCAGTGCAGGGCAGCATGGAGTTCGCCAGGCTGGCTTAGCTGTCTGTTAAGGCAGGCAGCAGCCTTTCTTCACACAGGGAGAGATGCAAGAAAAGAGCTACCTACACAACAGTCTTTATCCATGGGAAGGGTTGTGAATAAGGAGTGGATTGGAAGAGCTTGGAGAAAGGAATGTATAAGATCAGTGCCTCCATTCTTGATAATCCTGCCAAACTGCAGGAAAGCTTGTTTCAAGTTACATCTGTGTCTGTCTCCCTTGCTACACATAATCATCACAGGCACCTCAAAATACCATCAGGACACATAAACAGAAAGTGCCCTAGAGAAAGTAAAGATACCATCATCCTCATCTTCAGTGGAATCCCTCCTGTTACAAAGTAGTGTGAGTCCCTATGGAAGTCCTCTGCCCACTGTGACCATTGAAATTCTATTGTGACTGATGTGAGGCCTAACAGAATGTAGCAAGCAAAGCTCTGTGCCCCAACCTTTGAATCTACAGAGAGTCTTAAAAGAGTATTTCAGTTTCAGCAAATGGAAGACATGACATGATGTCAGCATTACACTAGCTCAATGGTTTCTGTTAATAAAAGAGCAATGCCAGCTATGCCAGATCCATTTACAAAGGAATCCCAACAAATTCTAACTCATTGATGGAATAAGGTTTCCATCAATGTTCTGGTATCTTTGACATGGTGAATAGCACTGTAGACTGACCTTTTCTTGCTGTCAATAATGCTGGAACCCCTGAGAGAAATGGAAAAACACAGCTGTGAACAGAGCCGTACCGTATGGAGCCAGCGTAAATTACATGGGGCAATATTTGCTGTCATCACTACCACTTTTATGTTTGGTTGCACCATTTGTTATTGTTAGCAATTATAGCACATGATTCCAGTCATCTTAGAAAAATATTTATAGACTATAATAATAATAATAATAATAATATAAATAAAGAATTTTATGTATTATTACATTTAGCAGACGTTTTCCTTTCCTATTTAATGTGGCTCATCATCACTTTATGTACAGTATTTCAATGTGGAATCCAAGCTTAATTCAGTTTGGTGTCTCAGCTGTATATATATACATATATATATATATATATATATATATATATATATATATACACACACACACACACACACACATTTATTACAGATCATCATTTCGTATGTCAAAATTGATACTCAATAATATCCTTTAGCTCCTGGGTATATTCACGATGAACCAATTCTCAGTTCTACTTTACACGTTTGGACTGGTAGAAATAAAGAGAAACAGAGAGTAAATCCAATCTTTGATGGAAAAAGACAACATATAACCTCCCCAGGGCACACATGAAAGTCATATACAGATCACATTAGAAGCTGTAGATATCTGCACAGTTTCCAGTAGGAGTGCCCGTAGCAATGCTTAAAGGAAAACTGTCACATGTTTTGTCCCGCACTATCCACAGGTACCTGTGGATAGTGCGGGAGACGCTGAACAATTTGAGTCCTACCTTGCCCGGATCCGCTGCGCCGTTTGCCCGTTACAGGTCTTTTTCTGTGTATTAAAATTAGCACTTAACTGGCAAAGGCGGGGTTACTGCCTTCAACTGCCACTGTGTTGTAACCGCCGCCCTGCCTGCAGCACCGCCCGGCTAATGAATATTCATATATTGCCTTACTATGTTGTCTCATATCGGCCGAGTCTCAAACTGCCTACACCCTTACTTCAGCGCTGCTCCGGAAGAATGAAGCAGCGCTGAAGACCGCTTCCGGGTGTAGTGAGAAATCCCGCACATGCGCAGTAGTGTCCGGGACTTGGCCGATATGAGACAACATAGTAAGGCAATTTGTGAATATTCATTAGCCGGTCGGTGCTGCGGGCAGGGCGGCGGTTACAACTCAGTGGCAGTTGAAGGCAGTAACCCCGCCTTTGCCAGTTAAGTGCTAATTTTAATACACAGAAAAAGACCTGTAACGGGCAAACGGCGCAGCGGATCCGGGCAAGGTAGGACTCAAATTGTTCAGCATCTCCCGCACTATCCACAGGAACCTCTGACAGTTTTCCTTTAACTCCAGGATAACTGTGTTCTTTACTAGTGAAGTAAAGTTAGCAATATTATTCAGCATTTTTATTTAGCTGTGAAGATTCATATACAGTTTAATGGGAACAGATAAGGCATAACTTGCAATTTGTTGATCTTAAATGGGTTATCTGAATATATATATATATATATATATATATATATATATATATATATAGCTAAGGGCGCTTTGAAAATAAAATAGTGATACTCACCTCCATTCGTCACCTTTTCTTAATTGTTCCTCTGTCGAGTTGTCCCTATAGGAACTCTTAGGCCACTGATTGGCTGAGCAACACCGTTCTTGTGGGGACAACATCTCAAAGGAACAAGGAAGAATCTGTGTCGAATGGGGACCAAGAGCTATCCAAATGACAGCAGCAGCACACACATAGCAGGCCTGGAAGTCTGTAGAGGCAATGGAAACACACTGTAATCCAGAAATTCGGTCACTGGGCTTCCAATGGGGCAACAGAGCCCCACATTTTCCCTACACGTCCCATTTATAATCTGACCATGATATGTAATGGGTTAATTTAGGATCAGGACCACCTTATCCTGACTGTGCCAAAAAAAGTGTATTGGTTGAAATAAGGCCCATTATTGACCGCCATGAAAAGGCATATTGCCAGTCAGTCAGCTGGCATTAGATCTGTCCAGAGGATGGATGTGAATTTGGAGGAGGAGCAAAGCATCCTAGTTATAGGGGAGGGCAGATCACACATCATGTAGATTAGACGGTAAGCACACAGCGCAGTTTACAGGAGCAGCAAGGTTAATCACATAGGCTGTATTCAAGAGAAAAAAAGAAAACTGAAGGAGGATGGAGGATCACACAGTGCTCAGCATTAAAGGGGTTATCCACCATAAGGTGATTTTAGTACTTACCTGCCAGACAGTAATGGACATGCTTAGGAAGGATCCGTGCTTGTCTTGGGGTGAAATGGCTATATTGTGATTCCACTATAATGCTGCTAATTTCTTTTTGTTAAATGGCTATATCCAGTTGAAGTTCCCCCCCTCCAACTACAGGTCTCATAATTCCTTGTTTGTAAGTGTAAGGTCACTTTTTTCCCCTCCCACACATCAGCCACCCTACCCATTGAACCACAGGTGTGCTGACTTCCATGCTCTGCTGTAATCAACAGACCAGTGTTTTCTGACCAGGGTGCCTCCAGCTGTTGCAAAACTACAATTCACTGCAAAATGATCTCCTTCCCACCCAGTGGTCACTCCACTTATTGAAGCAGACAGGCTCCTTTGAACACCTGACTAGTTATGTAATGTCTAGGGCCACACTGCAACCTGGGAAAACCTGAGACGACACTCATTTTGTATGCTGTTAAAAGTAAACATTTGGGCAAAGATCACATAAGAATTGTGAGATCACCATCACACATAGGCACAGACACTATATTATGAACTACACTAACATTACAGCCCCTGTAGCATAGTCAAATAGAAAAAAATTACTGGAATACCAATTTAACCCCTTAAGGACCCAGGCTTTTTCCGTTTTTTCATTTTCAATTTTTCCTCCTTAACTTTAAAAAATCATAACTCTTAAAAATTTTCACCTAAAATTATATATAATGGCTTAATTTTTGCGTCACTAATTCTACTTTGTAATGACATTAGTCATTTTACCCAAAAATCTACGGTGAAACGGGAAAAAAAAATCAATGTGCGACAAAATTGATGAAAAAACACTATTTTGTAAGTTTTGGGGGCTTCTATTTTTACGCAGTACATTTTTTGTCAAAAATGATACCTTATCTTTATTCTGTAGGTCCATACGGTTAAAATGATACCCTACTTGTATAGGTTTGAATTTGTATCACTTCCGAAAAAAATCATGAATACATGCAGGAAAATTTATACGTTTAAAATGGTCATCTTTTGACCCCTATAACTTTTTTATTTTTCTGTGTTCAGGGCGCTTTGAGGACTCATTTTTTGCGCCGTCATCTGAAGTTTTTAGCGGTACCATTTTTGTTCTGATCAGACTTTTTGATCACTTTTTATTCACTTTTTTGTGGTATAAAAAGTGATCAAAAATGCGCTATTTTGGACTTTGGAATTTTTTTGCGCATACGCCATTGAACGAGCGGTTTAAAAAGCGGTATATTTTTATAAATCGGACATTTCCGCACGCGGCAATACCACATATGTTTATTTTTATTATTATTTACATAATGTTTTTTTTATTTTTGGAAATGCCGGGTGATTTAAACTTTTATTAGGGGAAGGGATAATTGAAAGGGTTAATGATTTTTTTACACTTTTCTTATGCAATATTATAGCTCCTATAGGGGGCTATAACATTGCATGTACTGATCTTTTACACTGATTGATCCATCTCCATAGGAATGGATCAATCAGTGTTTTCGGCGATTGAATGCTCAAGCCTGGATCTCAGGCTTGAAGCATTCATTCGGCGATCGGACAGCACAGGAGAAGGTAAGAAGACCTCCTCCTGTGCTACAGCTGTTCGGGATGCCGCGATTATACCGCGGCGATCCCGAACAGCTCCCTGAGCTAGCCGGGCACTTTTACTTTCGTTTTTAGCCGCGCGGCTCAGCTTTGAGCGCGCGGCTAAAGGGTTAATAGCGTGCGGCACAGCGATCAGTGCCGCGCGCTATTAGAGGCGCGTCCCGGCTTCACTATGACGCCGGGCCCGCCGCGATATGATGCGGGGTCACCGTGTGACCCCGCGTTATATCGCAGGACCGGGACCCATGACGTATGCATACGTCATGGGTCCTTAAGAGGTTAATGTTCATCAGCATAAGGCTAGGTCGCGTTTTTTGGAAACCTGCCACTGCAGTGTTTGAGCCAAAGCCACAAGTGTATTTAAAAGAAATGAGAAATATAAAGGAATGACTTGTACTTCTCCTTTATACTGGATCCACTTCTGACTTTGGCTCAAAAACTGCAGTGGCAGAAATCCAAAAAACACACAAAAAAAGTCTGAAGATAGGGGCAAGTTGCAGACTATATATTAGGGAGTCTGAAAATGAATCAAGGAATGAAAACTGTGGCTTCAACCTTAGTGTAAGCAAGTATGTATATACTGTATAAATACACTTTGTTAAGCCAAAACTATGCTTCCACCGGCAGATGGAATCATCTACCAATATTTAGGTTTAACTAATTCAATTTTGCCTAACCTGTTAACAGAACATTTTTCACTGATATATTTATAAGTGGGGTAAATGTTATCCTTCCCAGTTACGTACAAGATTGTTACATACTTCTTCTTAATGGATCCACTTTTGGGTTTGGCTCAAAAACTGGTGGATACCTTCAAAAAACTGCCACATGGAAATGCAGCCTAAGTATAATACACAAGCTGCCCAGTCACAGAGCAACAGTCTTGTCTAAAGAAGCGCTGGAGGGTCCTGGTCCCAACCACCAGAACGGAAGTCTGTGACGTCACGACTCCGCCCCCGTGTGACGTCACGCCCCATCCCCTCATTGCAAGTCTATGGGAGGGGGCGTGACGGCCGTCACGCCCCCTCCCATAGACTTGCATTGAGGGGATGGGGCGTGACATCAAACAGGGGCGGAGTCGTGACTTCAAGTACTTCCGTTCCGGTGGTCGGGACCCAGACCCTCCAGCGCTTCCGGAGCAGAAACAGGTGGGTGCCGCATGCTATATTGCGGGGGTCCCCAGCGGCGGGACCCCCGCGATCAGACATCTTATCCCCTATCCTTTGGATAGAGGATAAGATGTCTAGGGGTGGAGTACCCCTTTAAGCATGATGTTTATTTAAGACAAAACGTTTCGAAAGAATAACTTTTTTTTCATCAGGTCCATGAACAGAGGCCTAAGATTGGCTACTGGTAGATAACCAAGTGACCCATGAAGAAAGAAAGAGACTGTTGGATCATAGATCAAGACTGAGGCCTGTAAAGAAACCGTGTAATAAGTGGATGCTTTTCTTTCTATTAAAGCATATTTATGCTATGCTTCTATGTTTTCTTGCAATGCAACATGGACTTAGAAGATCTAGATGACGTATTGTACACCACAGGCGTGGAGTTCAAATCAGACTAGTTCATGTAAACGCTCAACAAATGGGTTTCTTTGCACATTACTCAGTCTGGAGCTGTCAAAACGTGACCATTTAATGTGTCAAGAATATGTAAAAGGGAAGCAAAGTGAAAATAATGGCTAATGTGCTCATTTAAAGCATTGTCACTCAGCAAACTATTTGCAGTAGCTTTCATAATAAGACATGACAAATGGAATTTAACTGTGGAATTCTGAAGTTTACACTTGTCAACAGTCAATGAGATTTTTAATGCTTTTGCGGTGGCCCAGTACGGGATGGTGTTTCCCGGTACTCTCCTGCCCTGTCAGGCAGTGTCCCTCAGTTACCCCAGGGCCCCCCTGCAGTTGTTTTCCCCCATGTAAATATGTTATGCATTTTATTGTGTGTTGTGACTTTAATAAATGTACCATGTGATTGTTACCCAGGAGGTACTGGTGACCAGCTGACCCCAAAGGTGACCTATGGGCTCCCTGCTAGTCTCCCCGATATAAACCCTGGGTGGAGCTAGTTTCTTTCTCTTGTTCCTCAGGTCCAGTGCAGTCAAGTCGTCTTAGTGTGTGTGTCTAGAACATTGGAGGCCTTAAGTCAAGTCCTTCAGCTACAAGTCAAATCCTGCAGCCACAAGTCAAGTGCAAAGTAAGCTAAAGTCACAGTCCTGTCAGTCAAGCCTTCTGTCTATCCAGCGTGGCCTGCACTAAATTCTCCTGTCTACTACAAGTCCCAGCAAAACTGTCTATCCTTAGTAAAGCTATCCTTGTCCGTAACTTGGCATTGGTGTCTTCATTGCCCCCGTGCCTAGCCCAGGATCCAGCGGTATACCGTCGGGTGGTTAAGGCTAAACCACGCCCTGGCATCATGAACACAAGGGGTTAATACCATCTGCCCCTAGGGTAACAACATCTGCCCTGCACCACACACCCCGCCATTACCACACTGTGATTTCTGATATTCACCAGTGGTTCACACATACAAACTTACAATGAACAACACAGACTGTGTAAAGTCTTGAGATATTCTATAGCACTCCTGCAAAGGTCTGAAGTATTCAAGTCTTAAAGGAGAGGTATCATGCATAAAAACGTATCCCCTATCCACAGGATAGGGGATACATTTCAGACCGCAAAGGAGTCTGACTGCTGGGATCCCCCGCGATTTCCTGTACGGGCCCCCTACTCTCTCTGGGAACGAAGCGTGTAGACCCCCCCGCAAGAAGTGGCGGCTGACATGCCCCCTCCATATAGCTCTCCCATAGACATATATGGAGGGAGTGTGTTGGCCGGTGCATGGGTCGGTACACCGCATTCCGGGGGAGAGCAGGGGGCTTATGCAGGAGATTACATGGATCCCAGCGGTCTGACCCCCGCAATCTAAAACCCTCTGGACAGGGTGATATGTGTTTATGCATAATATATCTCTTTTAAAGGAATAATCTTATTGCAGTAAATGCATCCCAGATTACATATTTTGCCCCCAACATAATTTCATCAGCTATAATGTCTTATTAATAGTTAAACAAGTGTTTTCCATTCAGTGTGTTCCAAGCTGGGAATTGTAGTTTTGCAACAGCTGGAGACACACTGTTTGGATAACATTAAGTAGGCAGTGTTCACACGGTGGTATGTCCGTACGGAATTCTACATGAATATTTCACAAGGAAATTCTGCAGCATCACAGTCTTATTGATTTCGATGGGATTCTGCTGCTCTGTTCACACGGCAGAATTTCCACGGCAGCAACATGTGCTGTGAAAAGAATGTTCACAAAGTCTGCAAAAACATTCAACCTGATCAATGTTTTTGAGGATTCCGGTTTGCTTCTACAAAGCAGTGCCTTTCTGAGCGGTCCTAGCACCGGCATGTTCTGTCGTGTGACAGCCGTCATGCCCCCTCCCATGGACTTGCATTGAGGGGGAGGGGTATGACATCATGAGGGGGCAGGGTTATGATGTCACAAGCTCCTGGCGCCGGCTCCAGCGTTCGGAACAGTTTGTTCCAAATGTTGAGCAGTGGAGTAGCCCTTTAAAGGGGTTCTTTGGTGGAAAAGGTGGAGCCAGCACTGAGTAAAAAGATACTTCTTTATTGCAATCCAAGTTAAATTAGTAAATGACTTCTATTTAAAAATCTTAACCCTTCCAGTACTTATTAGCTACTGAATACTGCAGAGGAAGTTCTTTTATTTTTTAATTTCTTTTCTGTCTGACAACAGTGCTCTCTGCTGACACCTCTGTCCATGTCAGGAACTGTTCAGAGCATGATAGGTTTGCTCTGGACAGTTCCTGACATGGACAGAGCAGTCAGCAGAGAGCACTGTGGTTCTCAACAATTCATGTAGACAGATTAGCCCGGCACTGCCAGTGTATAAAGGTGTATTCTTTAGCCTTAAATGACAGGTTCTACTAGTGAAGAATGATGTGGTGCTCAGACCAAATGTAGTGCAGGTATACAATTCAGGATGGGGACACCGGTGTCCTGTACGTACACAAATTTGTTTCTTGCAATTTTTACATTTACACTACTCAAAATCCATATACACAATATATAAAATTTTATTCTAGATTTGTCGATGACATATTGATAGTATGGTCTGGAGATGAGTACCAATTCAAGGAATTTGGGAACTATTTAAATTTAAGCAACAATGTGAATATGTCATTTACTAGTCATTTTGGAGGAAAATCCATAGAATTTTTAGATGTACGTTTACAAATAGAAAATGACCAAATTATTAGTGAAGGCTACAGAAAAACAGTAGCCAAAAATACGTTGCTTCATTTTCAGAGTTCACATCCTTACGCAGTGAAAAAAGGTATCCCGTATGGACAACTTACAAGATTAAAAAGAATCAATCATAGAGAAGAGACATACAGTAGATTAGCCATATAGATGCCAAAAGAACGCTCTTTTTGCATATGTTAAAGAGGTTTTCAATCGCTGATCAACTGCGCACTTATAAGCTGTTCATTGTACAATCATGGTGCTGAGTTACTGCTTCTGAATTCCCATTTACTTCAATGGGAGCAGAGTAGAAGTAACCTGGCACTGCCAGTACACAATAAACGGTGCAAGGCTTTTGGCTGTGTAGTGTGGGATGCCACGGCTCTCCTGAACAGACAACCAATGAGGGTGCCGGATGATGACACCCCGGTGATCATTGATTGATGGCCAGCCCAGAAAACACCTTTAGGGTGCATTCCCACGTGGCATATTTTGCTGCGTATTTTCCTACCCATTGACTTCAACGGGAAAATAAAATATGCAGCAGCAAATACGCAGCAAAATACGACACGTGGGAATGCACCCTTAAGCCATAAAGCATAGCATTCATTGTCTTCAGTTCACAGCATCATTTTTTTTTTCTTTTAAATGTTTTTTTATTTCATGAAATCAAAAAATAAAAGGGATACAAGATAGGGAAAAAATGGGAAAGGGGAGGGGGAGCATATCTCGTATATACAATTTATTTTAATAAGAATGCTTAGTTATCATAAGTATCATTTTGTGTTATAATGTACAACATGCTCATAGCAAAACCAAACCATGTGATGATCACATGGTGTTTTTTCAACAAATATGTAAACCAGAAATAATAATCTGAATTTTGGACGAGTAGGTCATCTCATTGTGGGCTCAGAACATAACATTATAGTAACATAATGCCGAGATGTAAAACAAACAGAGTAAGGGGCTCACAAGAATGTATGATGACTTCATTTTCTATAAAAGGCTACGCTATGCATACATCCTTGTCATCTGACCTCTGTAGGTCAGAAATTGGTCTAAAATTACAGTTATGTGAACATTATATCATTTATGAATGGTTTGCAGTTTTGTGTAGATTTGACATTCTTACACTAACATTTTACCCTTGGATGACCTTGTCAGCCCAGTCTGATGAAATCTTTTGATGTAACACAGAGGCTTCCTACTGCTACAAAAGAAAGCGCAGGAACAGTCACAGTTCTAGATGCATAGATGATTACTATGTGCAATACTAGCAGAACAAATCTCTATATGAACACTGTCAAAAATGCCATCTTGTCAATAGAAAATGCTTTAAAATAGAATTTAGAGGTTCTATAACATAGCTATGGGTACCTCAAAATTTACATAGCAGACAGAGCATTTTTTAATGGATTCCTTGCATCAATGGCATATTATGCAGACCTTCTCTACTAGAAGCTTTGCATGTGCTGGGTCTATAACATGGACCTGTGTGCTGTAAAGGCTTAGTGTACACATCATTAAACTAATATGTCATCAGAGAGTTTAGTTTTAGTCAATAGGATCAGTACAGCTATGATTAGGGAAAGTGCAAAGTACTTTGTCAAGTAGGCACATTTGCATCTTCTAAGTGCACCCCCTTTTTAAGTACCAGTAAGTGTAAAAAACAGACTCTCCAAATGTTACTTAAGGTTCGCTTGCATGTGTTTTTCCCCTTCGTGTTTAAATTGTAAATAACTTCACTGCATAGTTTATGTAATTGCTAAAAGCTTACTTAATTTACCAAACATTACTGCTTAACCCAGAAAAAAAGCCCTAAATTCTTGACCACTAGGTGTCTCACTTCCCTGCAATCTGCTGCCCACTGCCTATTTTTAGGCTCAGTCACTCTCTAGCAACAGAGAGACCAAGACAGAACACAGGAAGTTGCAGGAAGGGGCTTAACTAGAGCAATGTACAAGAGAAAGAGAGAGACCATGGATTGTTTACCTGCAATGTGT
Organism: Hyla sarda; assembly: GCF_029499605.1. Lineage (NCBI taxonomy): Eukaryota > Metazoa > Chordata > Amphibia > Anura > Hylidae > Hyla > Hyla sarda. Next base: position 379,323,155 of record NC_079190.1, on the reverse strand, counting down.
GAGCAAGCCTGCCTCTTCCAGAGAATTCACACTGTGTATGAAAAGTAAATCAAGGCTTCTCTCTCATATCTGACCACTCATCAAGTTCCTAACAGTGGTTCCCTATATAAATACCATTGTTGCTATTACAGTATGTACACAGTGCTGTCTCCTGAATGTAATTTCCCCCTTTACCCTCGCTTTATTTTATGGGCTCAGCAGCAGTTAAATGCTTACTATAACCCCTTCATTTCTGTGCTGATGCTTCTTTCTGCTCACATAGCACCTTGCAAACACAACAGCAACTTCCTTTCTCCCTCCAAATTCCATCTACAGTAGAATACTCTAAATCATCCTGCAGCTCAATGTCAGCCTGTTAAGTCCAGTGTACTTTCATAAGCACTATGGAATGGCATACCACCATACCATGCTGTAATGAATGAATCCATACAAATCTCAGCCATTTTGCTATACCAAAAAAAGGTTATCTGACCTGGTATACATGATAAAAAAAGAAGTAAAAAAAAGGTCTCTTTCTGTGTTTCTATGTTAATAATTGGAGGAAACAGTGTTGGAATGATGTTTGTTGGCCACACCAGAGGAGATGACCCTGAAGATTCCCCTTATACAAAACATATTTCATTGGTCATGCACACTGACACAAAGCCGGTATGGTGGTGCATAGAGCTTCCTTTAGTGTAATGTTGTAAAGCCTACACACATTGCATTACAGGTGCAATGTCCCAATACAGCATATTTTGTGGGATGAAGCATCACCTTACCATGTTGTACTGTATGTATGATGCACTGTAAAACTGTGAAATTCCACTTTTCAAATGTTACCAGGTAATGGTAGATCGTAAACATAGAGCAAAACCTATTTACTCACATGAATTTACATTACTATGTGATAATATACAATTTCTGCTCTCTGCTGCCACCTCTGGTAGGACAGTATTGTTGTTAGTTAAAAAAAATTATGGTTCTATATGTTGCTCACTAGGCCATGCTTTATATGTCCTTTTTATGTGTCTAGCTTCTGTATTTATAGCACAAATCTCTCTCTTCTGCTGCTTACTTATTCTGACATTCACTGCTTAGGAAGGGCGTGTCCGTGGCAAGCAAGGACTTCCCTCACTCACCATGAATTCCCTTCCTCCCTGAGTCTGCTGTGCTGGGTGTCTTCATTCAGTCACTGTAAGCTGCTTTGTAACCCTCTCATGTCTGTTTTCAAACAGGAGTTTGATTGACAGAACAGGAGTGGACACAGAAGAGTGCTAGTCCCGCCCTCACTTCCTGGACTCTGTCCCTGTCTGTGCTTCGGCTGGGAAAAAGATGACACTGTAGCTGGACTGGATTATATTTTGGATGGTATGGGGATTCCTAGTGGTGTTTTTTTTATGCCATGATTTCTATAAAAAGGAAATTAAGGGTGTACTCCACCCTAGAATCTTATTCAAAGGATAAGGGATAAGATGTCTGATTGCGTCTGTATTGTGATGTCACGGCTCCGCCCCCCATGTGATTTCACGCTCTGCCCCCTCAATGCAAGCCTATGGGAGGGGGCGTGACGGCTGCCACACCCCCTCCCATAGCCTTGCATTAAGTCTTGCATTGATGACTCACGGCCCCTGTATCGTGAGTCATCACGCACGGAGTAAACTTAGCTCCGTGCAGTGATGACTTGGGGGCTGCAGGAGAAAATGCGGGGGGCCCCAGCAGCGGGACCCCCACGATCAGACATCTTATCCCCATAAAATGTCTTGGGCAGAGTACCCCTTAAATTTTCTTATGAAGTATATTAGAAAGGTAAATGTTTTGCCAAGATGTATAACATGTCAAATGTTTTTGAATATGACAGTGCCAATCTAACCTTCTAATCTTGTCCGGTATTGTCCAGAAATCACCAGAACTTTCCAGTAAATAGGTGGAGTTACCATATACAATATCCCTATATATATATATATATATATATATATATATATATAGCTTTCCTGGGCCACATAGTCTTTCACGTCGGGATAGAGTGCAGCCCTGAACTTGCCCACTCCTTCTGTCCCTGCCTACTTGCGTACCCGCCCTAAGCAGGGGGTCCACAACCATGGTGCCAGTCTCTTCCTTAATAAGTGATGGGCAGTCACTGGTCAAAGAAATAAACTACAAAAACTGACAAAGGTCAGGAACAGCTGGAGGCACACAAAACTAACAGAAAATAACCTAAACACACACGAATATGAAGTCAACGAGCTGAGTCAAAGCCAGGAGGGAACGGAGTACAATAACAGAGAGCCAAAGAGTAGTCAAAAGCCAAGCCAAAAAGTATCAGAACCAGATAGACAATAATAATACAGAGGTAGCTAGTTAGGTTGCAAGAACTTTCACAGGCGAAGCATGAATGGGAAAAGCTTCCTTATATGTCCCTGTGCAGCTAGCAGGAGGAATCACACAGCAAACTAAATCCCACGCAGAAGCACAGAGGCATAGTCCCAGCTACCAAGACAAACAAAACTCTCAGGGGAGTCAAACACGGACGAGTCATTGCTAGTGGGTCTTAGAGTCTGCAAGAGTTTCTGCTACTGCTAAATAAAAAAGTTGAAATTAGAGCAAGCTGCCAAAGCTTACAAAGATCACATGGACCCCTCCAAGCCGAGACGCAGAGGACTGCAAAATCCTATGTACAGTCTTTTCCCTGATTTATTTTGTGCTTCTTACATCTTCTGTACTTTTCTTATTTGAGAAACTTAGCAGCCCCTTTATGTTGTCTGTTTCTTGGGCGCTTACGGTGGCATGGTTAACAGATGCACTGGTTGGCACACATGTACCACTTGTGCAAACATTATTTTTGTGCAGATTATGTAGTAAGACCAAAAGAGCACTTTAAGGTACCACCCATAAACTCAAAGGTGAATGCAGTATATGCCATGGCAGTACGGCTCCCTTAGAAGCTAGTGGTCATCTACTCGGGTGCTGACACCGTGTGGATCCAGTGTAAGACAATAAAGAAGTTCTGAGAAGTTCTTGCTGTGGCTTGTTTATTCGTTCAGATGAACAATCGGGAGTAAGGCAGTGCGGGGAGGCTGGTGGAAGAGACGTGGGGGTATGGAGTGACGGGCCGTTCTCGCGCCGAAGTGCTTCGACAGGCTTAGGTGTCACCTGAGCCTGACGAAGCGCTTTGGCGTGAGAACAGCCCGTCGCTCCATTCCCCCCCATCTCTTCCACCAGCCTCCCCGCACTGCCTTACTCCCGATTGTTCGTCTGAACGAATAAAGAAGCCACAGCAAGAACTTCTCAGTGAGTGCTTCCTTTTTTTTGTTCTTATGCTTGTTTATTATTTTTGTGCAAATGTACTCAAGTGACCAGCTATCGTAGCTCGTGACTCTTTCATGCACTATCCTGGGGCTTCCTGTCATTTGCGCAAATTTATGAAGTGACGTGCGCAACATAAAACATTTTGTGCAGCAACTAGAAAAACCACACACTTGCGTAGCAGGTTTGTAAAAATCTAATGATAAATCCCCCCTCCGTGTGTTTGGAGATAAGCTATGCCTTCTATGAAATCAAAAGCATACAGAGGTATAGTAGGGGTCTCATGCCTGTCTATGAAAGCCCTATTACAACTCCATACAAAAGGAATCTGTAATACATCTGTGTGCATGAGTCTTAAATGTCACATGGCAATATGCGTTCAGTTTAAAGCTATCATGAAAATAATACCCCATAAGAAAAGGATTAGTGTGGTAACTCTGCAGAATACTATAGTAGAGAACTTAGGAATTGTTTAATTCCCATTGGAAAACCATGATAATAAATATAGTATTGGCTGCTTGAAAGGATTAGACAAGAAAAACTGGAATTAGTTTAATTATGTCATTTCGCCTCTTCACTTAGAAAGAAAATATGTTTTGCATAAGGAATAAAACAAAACACAGATGTGATTCCACATTAGAGTGTCCAGATCTGTCTGTTCATTGCGCTGGCAAAAAAAACGAAAAATACACCATCCATTTCAACAGCTGTCATTCTGCAGTGTCTGTGTTCCTTTGTGACCATACCGAGGTCGTATGAAGAGTTTTTGGTACTGCTGTGCACATTTAGGTAGTAAATGGGCTATTAATAAATCCACAATGGCATGTTGACAGCATTTCTGCTTTGAGGCTGTAGGGTGTCTCCATAGAATGCCAGCACAGCTGTGCCCCAGATCTAAACAGGCGACAGGTAAAAAGCTTCTTTTCAGCAATTGCTGTTTACTTTGGAAGCTATATATTTGCTTTCTTGTCATCTGTCTCAGAAGATATCTCTGTGTGCACACTGGGGGCATTCACAAGCCTGCATTTGTTTCATTGTCATAGGAATCCTAGCAGAGACAGTTCCCGTATAGACCTAGATATCTATATAAAATAGAACACAGTATTGCCACGTATGTACAGTGGTCCCTCAAGTTACAATATTAATCGGCTCCAGGACGACCATTGTATGTTGAAACCATTGTATGTTGAGACCAGAACTCTATGGAAACCTGGTAATTGGTTCTGAAGCCCCAAAATGTCATCTCTAAATAGGGAAAAGTGAGGATTAAAGAAAATAAGTAGATAACTAATACAGATAAAGCAAGTCCTTACATATAAAAGTAAGAAAGATCTGCTGGGAGCTGTAAATCATTGTCTATTTCAGTGTTTTCCAACCAGGGTGCCTCCAGCTGTTGCAAAACTGCAACTCCCAGCATGCCCGGACAGCCTTTGGCTGTCCGGGCATGCTGGGAGTTGTAGTTTTGCAACTGCTGGAGGCGCCCTCGTTGGGAAAGACTGGTCGATGTAGTGGACAGGAGCTTCTTCAGGGTCCTGTACAGTCCACGCAATGTCCTAAAAAAGGAAAATGGAGCCGTCCTTACTTGGTGTCCAAAGGAGCAGATAACCGTGGCATGGGTTGAAGGGGTACTCCGGTGAAAACCTTTTTTCTTTTAAATCAACTGGCTCCGGAAAGTTAAACAGATTTGTAAATTACTTCTATTAAAAAAATCTTAATCCTTCCAGAACTTATTAGCTGCTGAATACTACAGAGGAAATTCTTTTCTTTTTGGAATGCTCTCTGATGATATCAAGAGCACAGTGCTCTCTGCTGACATTATTATAATAATAAGTCTTTATTTATTGTTGTTCTTAGTGGGACTTGAACCCAAGGCCCCAGCACTGCAAGGCAGCAGTGCTAACCACTAAGCCACCATGCTGCCCTTAGCATATATCTGCTATGCACGGTTGCTAAGATGGACAGAAATGTCAGCAGAGAGCACTGGGCTCGTGATGTCATCAGTGTTCCAAAAAGAAAGGAATTTCCTCTGTAGCATTCAGCAGCTAATAAGTACTGGAAGGATTAAGATTTTTTTTAATAGAAGTAATTTACAAATATGTTTAACTTTCTGGCACCAGTTGATTTAAAAAAAAAAAAAAAAAAAGGTTTTCACCGGAGTACCCCTTTAACCCCTTAAGGACTCAGATTTTTTCCGTTTTTGCACTTTCGTTTTTTCCTCCTTACCTTTTAAAAATCATAACCCTTTCAATTTTCCACCTAAAAATCCATATTATGGCTTATTTTTTGCGTCGCCAATTCTACTTTGCAGTGACATTAGTCATTTTACCCAAAAATGCACGGCGAAACAGAAAAAAAAATCATTGTGCGACAAAATCGGAAAAAAAACGCCATTTTGGAAATTTTGGGGGCTTCCGTTTCTACGCAGTGCATATTTCGGTATAAATGACACCTTATCATTATTCTGTAGGTCCATACGGTTAAAATGATACCCTATTTATATAGGTTTGATTTTGTTGCACTTCTGGAAAAAATCATAACTACATGCAGGAAAATTTATACGTTTAAAAATGTCATCTTCTGACCCCTATAACTTTTTATTTTTCCACGTACAGGGTGATGTGAGGACTCATTTTTTGCGCCGTGATCTGAAGTTTTTATCGGTATGATTTTTGTTTTGATCGGACTTTTGATCACTTTTTATTCATTTTTTTTAATGGTGTAAAAAGTGACCAAAATACGCTTTTTGGACTTTGGAATTTTTTTGCGCGTACGCCATTGACCGTGAGGTTTAATTAATGATATATTTTTATAGTTTGGACATTTACGCACGCGGCGATACCACATATGTTTATTTTTATTTTTTTTACACTGTTTTATTTTTTTTATGGGAAAAGGGGGGTGATTCAAACTTTTATTAGGGAAGGGGTTAAATGACCTTTATTAACACTTTTTTTTAAACATTTTTTTTGCAGTGTTATAGGTCCCATAGGGACCTATAACACTGCACACACTGATCTCCTATGCTGATCACTGGCGTGTATTAACACGCCTGTGATCAGCATTATCGGCGCTTGACTGCTCCTGCCTGGATCTCAGGCACGGAGCAGTCATTCGTCGATCGGACACCGAGGAGGCAGGTAAGAGCCCTCCCGGTGTCCGGTCAGCTGTTTCGGACGCTGCGATTTCAACGCGGCGGTCCCGAACAGCCAGACTGAGCAGCCGGGTCACTTTCAGTTTCACTTTAGAAGCGGCGGTCAGCTTTGACCGCCGCTTCTAAAGGGTTAATACCGCACATCGCTGCGATCGGCGATGTGTGGTATTAGCCGCGGGTCCCGGCCGTTGATGAGCGCCGGGACCGACGCGATATGATGCAGGATCGCGGCGCGATGTAAATATACGTCCTGCGTCGTTAAGGGGTTAAAAGTAGTATTGGACATATAGTACCTCCCTTTACTGTAGGGGGCGCTACCAGACAGCCAGTGAGTGCATGCACTTCAGTAATACAGGTGTTTTAAAAGTGAATTCCCATTCTGATTGGTCGGTTCTTTCAGCCACTGACATGTTTTGCACATTCCATAGCATTGTATGTTGAGTCTGGTTTCAAGTTACAATGGTCAAAAAAAGACCATTGTATGTTGAAAATATTGTATGTTGAGGCCATTGTAAGTTGAGGGATCACTCTCTATGACTGCTACATGTCACTGTCCTGAACCATATGCTGTATAAACATATCCCTTTACAACCCTATCAGACAAAAGAAAGTCCCTTCAGAACATGTTAGGAGAAATTGACACTTATTAAGATTCATTTATCATTTACTGTGGCATAAGAACAAAAGCGAATCTATGTAAGCTGTAGGAGAAATAAGGTCACATAAAGGAAACTTGTATTGAATGACTTCCGCTGCAATATAAATACCTCTATCAGTTGCCTAAACTTGTATATATTGTCTTCTAGCATAAATTGGAGCGTACAGATGATACTCATAATGAATGGAAAACATTGACCTCCATGTACAATCTTTACTTCTAAAGCTACGTTTGTTAACAATGTAATAAATGCTGTATGTATATTTATGGTCTTCCTATGTTCCACATCTGCAGATGTCATGGACAGTCAGTCATTCCCCCATAGAGAAAGAAGAACCATTTTGTTACTGTGTTTGGTATCTCAATTATATATCAAGCAGTCATAACATTGAAGGGGTACTCTGCCCCTAGACATCTTATCCCCTATCCAAAGGATAGGGGATACGATGTCTGATTATGGGGGACCAACCGCTGGGGACCCCCACAATCTCCCTGCTGTACCCTGCATTCGCTTAGAGCGCCCTGCTCATGGCGTCACGGCCTCGCCCCCTCAATGCAAGTCTATGGGAGTCACGCCCCTTCCCATAGACTTGCATTGAGGGGGCTAGGCCATGACGTCATGAGGGGGTGTGACCATGATGTCACAAGCCTCGGCCCCACATCGTCAGTCATCCGGCATGGAGCAAAGTTCGCTTCGCACACCAGGTGTCTGGGGTGTCGCAGCCGAGATTACGGGCGTCCCCAGCGACAGGACCCCCGCTATCAGACATCTTATAAGATGTCTAGCGGCATAGTACCCCTTTAAAAAATCCTCCCTAGTATTGTATAGATCCTCCTTATATCACAAAAACAGCTCTGACCTATGAAATGGATGGACCTTCCAAGACGTCAAAAGGTGTCTTGTGATACCAAGACTTTAGCAGCAGATCCCTTAGGTCCTGTAAATTGTGAGGTGTGGCCTCCCTGGATCTGAATAGCTTTTTTGACACATCTCTCAGAGGATTGATCATACTGAGATCTGGGGAATTTAGAAGCCAAATCAACACCATGAACTCATTGACATGTTCTTAAACCTTTCCTGAGAATTGTATTGCAGTGTAGCAGAGGCCACTGACATTAGGAAATTCCATTGCTATGAAGGGGTGTACTTAATTTGCAACAGTGGTTAGGTAGATGCTATGTGTCAAAGTATCATCCACATTAATGTCAGAATTCAAGGTTTCCCAGCAGAACATTGTCCAGAGCCTCACATTGCCTCCACTGGCTATGCAGCCTTGTAACTAGCAAGCTGAAATGCACTTTGTATTCTATCAAAGTCCAGAGAAGAACAAAGAAACGTCAGCACTGCTCACATGTGGAACTATCGCTCTGTGTGTGCTGCGGCATACACCTTTGCCCGTAATGAGCTCACTGATGCATACGTGGTGCTCAGTCATAAAGAGTACAACTTGAATCCAATGCTTGATAGAATTAGACGGCACTCATGATCACAATGCAATCCATTTATTTCATTTTTCAGGTCTTCAGATACAGGTAATGGCCAACGTGCCGTTTCACACTATGACGTGCTTCCTCATGAAGAAGCGCATCATACCGTGACACGGGCCATTGGCCATTACCTGTATCTGAAGACCTGAAAAATGAAATAAATGGATTGCATTGTGATCATGAGTGCCGTCTAATTCTATCAAACATTGGACCGTTTATTGTGTCTTAAATCATTAGCCAACATACATTTTTTCAGAAAATTGTACTACAATAGCTCTTCTGTGGAATTGGACCAGATAGCCTAGATTTTGGTGCCAATATCCTGAGTTCACCAGTTGTATTTTACTTGGACCACTTTTAGTAGGTGTTAACCAGTGCATACCAGGTGAAAACCAACAAGACCTGCTGTTTTAGAGATTCCCAGCCATCTGGCCATCACAATTTGGCCTTTTTCAAAAAGTCACTTTTAGAGCCTACATTTGCACATTTTTATACTTCCAGCGTGTTATCTTGCAATAGATGGGTAACTTAAAGGGGTACTCCACCCCTAGACATCTTATCCCCTATCCAAAGGATAGAGGATAAGATGTCTGATCGCAGGGGTCCCGCCGCAGGGGACCCCCACAATCTCAGCTGCGGGACTCCAGGCATCGGATGCACGGAGTGAACCTCGCTCTGTGTCGGAAGAATGGCGGTGTGGGGCGGAGGCTGGTGACTTCATGGTCATGCCCCGCTCATGACGTCATGGTCACGCCTCCTCAATGCAAGTCTAGGGCATGATGTGTTTTTGTTTACATACTACCATATAGCAAGAAATCATGCCATAAAAGTGATACAGCTGGTACCAAGATAACACTTTACATTTGTCTCTATGCACTTGTATTTTCACTGTATTGTATTATTGGTGTCACGATGCCGGCTGGCAGGTAGTGGATCCTCTGTGCCAGAGAGGGATTGGCGTGGACCGTGCTAGTGGACCGGTTCTAAGTCACTACTGGTTTTCACCAGAGCCCGCCGCAAAGCGGGATGGTCTTGCTGCGGCGGTAGTGACCAGGTCGTATCCACTAGCAACGGCTACCTCTCAGGCTGCTGAAGATAGGCGCGGTACAAGGGAGTAGACAGAAGCAAGGTCGGACGTAGCAGAAGGTCGGGGCAGGCAGCAAGGATCGTAGTCAGGGGCAACGGCAGGAGGTCTGGAACACAGGCTAGGAACACACAGGAAACGCTTTCACTGGCACAATGGCAACAAGATCCGGCAAGGAAGTGCAGGGGAAGCGAGGTGATATAGGGAAGTGCACAGGTGAAGACACTAATTGGAATCACTGCGCCAATCAGCGGCGCAGTGGCCCTTTAAATCGCAAAGACCCGGCGCGCGCGCGCCCTAGGGAGCGGGGCCGCGCGCGCCGGGACAGGACCGAGGGAGAGCGAGTCAGGTACGGGAGCCGGGGTGCGCATCGCGAGCGGGCGCTACCCGCATCGCGAATCGCATCCCGGCTGGAAGCGGAATCGCAGCGCCCCGGGTCAGTGGATCTGACCGGAGCGCTGCAGCGGGGAGAGTGTAGCGAGCGCTCCGGGGAGGAGCGGGGACCCGGAGCGCTCGGCGTAACAATTGGGCTGTCACCTTAGCAAGATCCTGACTTTCAAAGGAGCTTGTCCTGCCATGATACAAGGTACATCAGTAGGTGCTAAGCGTAAGCTCAACATCTACTCCAATAGTGAAAAGAAATACAAATTTAGAAGATTTCCATAAAGCAGCATCCTATAGTCATTGGTTAAGAAACCTGTTAAAAAGCTCCATATATTGCAACTAAATATTTTTCTTAAGCGGCTGTTTCCTACAAAATTATAAATAAATAAAAAATATATAGAATTTTGCACATGTCATTTTGTTGGGGCCCGTCCAGTTAATGGCACATTCAATTTATTCTATCAGCAAGTTAAAATCTACGTTTTCCATTAAGTCGTCATGATTTAAACCTCGCTCTGTTAGCCAGAAATGAGAGCAGAAAGAAAGCAGAAATAAATATATTATTCTTTAAAGTTTCCTTTACCATAAACTGAGCAGTTGTAAAACTGTTGACAGTATTCTCACTTTCCCACCCAAAGTCAGGTTTGCGCAGGATAGAGAAACATTGTAGCCAAGTAAGTGAATGAGACTCCAGATAGAGAAGTGGGGTGCTATTTACATTCCTAGGTGATGAGGAGTACTGGGCAGTATCTTACACTCATACATTTTATTGGAAGGTTAACATTTAATTTAATGGAGGTGTTCATAGAGTGGCAAGCTATGAGTCATTAACGTTTCTATTTCGTACTTGTGACTCTGAGGTGGCCTTCTGATACTTGTGCATTCAAAATGGTGACACACATGCAGATCTTTAGGTACATACATACAATGAATCCTGTCTTTTGTTCACATTCATCCTGTTTCTCTTAGGCTGGGTTCCCATTACGTTTCCCCCCATACGGGAGCGCATACGGCAGGGGAGAGCTAAAACCTTGCGCTCCCGTATGCCTTTCTATGCGCTCCCATATGTAATTCATTTCAATGAGCCGACTGCAGTGAAACGTCCGGCTCATTTTTGCCCCGTATGTGATTTTTCCCTGCACCTAAAACCGTGGTCGACCACGGTTTTAGGTCCGGTTGTAAAAGCGCATGAGGGGCAAAAATGAGCCCACCGGACCGAACGTTTCACTCCGGCCGGCTCATTGAAATGAATTACATACGGGAGCGCATAGAAAGGCATACGGGAGCGCAAGTTTTTAGCTCTCCCCTGCCATATGCGCTCCCGTATGGGGGAAAACTAGCTATCACGCCCCCTCCCGTAGGCTTGCATTGAGGGGTGGAGCGTGACGTCACATGGGGGCAAAGGCGTGACGTCACACGCCGCCGGCCCTGTGGTCGACCGTAATCAGACCCGGAGCGAACACGCTCTGGAGACTGATTACAAACGGGGTGCCGCGTGCATGATCCAAGGCGTCCCCAGCTGCGGGACTCCCGCTATCAGGCATCTTATCCCCTATCCTTTGGATAGGGGATAAGATGTGTAAGCACCGGAGTACCCCTTTAACACTGCCGTTGTGCCCCATCGGAAAAGAGCCGTTAGGCATTTTTTATGTGCTTTTATTGTCCATTATCTGGACGGGCAACAACAGACAGATCCCATTTACTATTATGGAGTCCGTCGGACGCTGTTCTTTTTTGATGGGAGTAGCGGGAGATAAAGACGTTGCATGATGGATTTTTTCTCCCGCTATTCTCCCCGTGTTCTCTGACATCCGTTGCACTGCCATGTCACAATGGCAGTGTGAAAGAAGCCTTAAAGCCACTAGTCTATAGTCACATGATCAGTTTGCCGAGGGACATAATAGGGGGCATAACTATGGGGGTGCAAGGTTTAGAGTCGCACCTAGGGCCTAAGGGGGATCAGCCACTGCTAAGAGAATTCCAGTGTTTCCAGTAATATTCAAGCCCTGTGACATTATCCCTGTTCTCTGGCATCACTATATACTGTACATTATTATATGGTGACATCATTGTATGCAATTTCTATTTCCTGTGACTTCACAATTTATATCATCCATGTACTGTGACATCATTGTGTTTCTCTTTTGTGACATTACTGTGACTTTTATTCCAGTGCTGCTACTTCACATTGGTCATTTCCCACATGCTGGGACATCACATGTGTATTTTGTCTGAACAGAGATATCACTGTGTTTGTTATTGCTATTCTGAATATTTGTTGTGTGTGTTACCCCAATATGATGACACTATGTGTATTACGCATGTTTGTTACATCCCTATTAGGCCTGGGTTCTGTTTGCAGCAGTCTCCTCTGGAATCGGAACTTAAAGGGTACTCTGGTGGAAAACTTTTTTTTTTTAATCAACTTTTTTGTGCCAGAAAGTTAAACAGATTTGTAAATTAAACAACCAAAGAAAACATAAGTGCACTCACCGCAAAGTAGAGACTGTCGGGTCTAGAAGTCCGATAAGGGGATACCGGGTCATGGCATAGGCGCTGGTAAAGTGTGGCGCTCGGAGGCTACGCCGGCAGTTTCGCACATGAGTGCGTGCTTCTTCCGGCCTCTTGAGGCCGGAAGAAGCACGCACTCACGGGCGAAACTGCCGGCGTAGCCTACGAGCGCCACACTTTACCAGCGCCTATGCCGTGACCCGGTATCTCGTTACCGGACTTCTAGACCCGACAGTCTCTACTTTGCGGTGAGTGCACTTATGTTTTCTTTGGTTGTTTGGTTTGATTCTTTACATTTGTGTACGTGCACCCCGCAGGAAACTTTGATAGGAGGTCACCGAGGACCTTGCTGCTCACATCATTAGGTTATATAGCTCTTTTAGTGCTCTCCCCATTTTCTTATCTGGGTTGTTGCAAGATTTGTAAACTACTTCTATAAAAAAAATCTTAATCCTTCCAGTACTTATTAGCTGCTGAATACTACAGAGGAAATTCTTTTCTTTTTGGAACACAGAGCTCTCTGCTGACATCATGACCACAGTGCTCTCTGCTGACATCTCTGTCCATTTTAAGAACTGTCCAGAGTAGGAGAAAATCCCCATAGCAAACATATGTTGCTCTGGACAGTTCCTAAAATGGACAGAGATGTCAGCAGAGAGCACTGTGCTTGTGATGTCAGCAGAGAGCTCTGAGTTCCAAAAAGAAAATAATTTCCACTGTAGTGTTCAGCAGCTAATAAGTACTGGAAGGATTAAGATTTTTTACTAGAAGTAATTTACCAATCTGTTTAACTTTCTGGCACCAGTTGATTTTAAAAAAAAAAGTTTTTCACCGCAGTACCCCTTTAATGTCTTCATGGACGTTAAAGGCTGTCTCATTCACTACAGTGTAAACTTCTCCCAGAGTAGATTAAACCAGACTGAATCAAATTCCTCATTAGAAGTTTGGCTACGGAGCTTCTGATGTGTGAACTAAGCAGCAGAATCTCATTGAAACCAATGGAGGTTGCTGCAAGCAGATTCCTCTTAAGGGTATGTTCACACTGAGGAATTGGAGAGGAATTTCCATGAGTAATTCTGCTCACTTTTTCCTCTCCAATTCATTCAGCAGTGAAAATCCCCATAGAGTTGTACAGAATTTCTGCCCCTCAGTTCACACTGAGGAATTTCCTCAAGCAGAATTCTGATGAGGAAGTCTGTTCCGCTTGAAGAAAGAACATGTTCTTTCAGGCGGAATCAGCGTCGTTCTCCCATAGAGATCAATGTTATATATATTTTTTTGAGTCAGAAGCATTACCAATGGCTGTCCAGGCATGCTGGGAGTTGTAGTTTTGCAACATCTGGAGGTCCGCAGGTTGAAGACCACTATTGGGTTCAAAATCTTTAATTTTTTAGATTTTGCACCTAAAAATAGGGTGCGTCTTATATGCCGGTGCGTCCTATAGGGCGAAAAATACGGTATATGCGTCTATTTAAAAAGGTGCACATTTTTGCACAGCTCCACTTCACTCAATCGGTGGCGTACAAACCATGGGTCAAAAGAGTGCATTGAAAAAACTTAGCAAATCAAAAAATCGAAAATTTGCTTTGAAAAATCTGCAAATGTGGGATGCATTTTGTGCACCTGACACTGGCATAAGGGAGAAAGTGCAAGCTTTAAAGGGAACCTGTCATCCATTCTATACTACCCCAAACCATGAGCATAAAACTCCTGCAGGCAGCAAGATTCCAGGACACTATTAATTACTTTAAGATGGGCATTTCAGAGTAATCATAGTTAAAAGTGCTGGGTAACTAGCCCTCAGGGCAGGTGCCGGCAGTTTCTCTCCACCCAACTGGCTTGAGTGACTTGTCTCTACATAGCAGTGTGTTGACCCCCGGACGAAGGTGATCGGACCAATTCAAATGTAGGGGTGGTGGCATCCCGGGACTCGCTTTACTCCGTTTGCATTGTGGTCAGTATTGTGTCTGTATAGGTATGGTTCCTTTGCTGTTACCTTGTTATGTAATATATTTATTCTCGGTGCAGTTTGCTTATCTCCAGTGGGTATTTTATGGGGGTTTCCCCTAGCAACCATTACCTTATATAACATAAGTTAGAGGATTTCCCCTAGTAATTAGCACTTAATCTAAATATTGTATTATTAATTGTCCTCCTTCTCCACTTTGCTATTTATGTCTTACACGATTATGTTATTTATTCTACATCTTGCCGCCTTTTTCTGCCGATTTTATACCTTTTTTTTTAAATGCTTTTATTGTATGTCCCTTTACCATAATAAAATTCATCTATTTTTTCTCTAAATTTGTGTGAGTAGCTCTGTTTGTTGTGAGTAATTTTGAGTATTGGGAGTCTACATTTAGGCTATCATACAAATTTTTGGGGGCACGTTTTGTTATTGTGATAGGGAAAATCAGGTATGGTACTCCTTCTATATTGTTATATGGGACATGTTATCCCCTTGTATGTGTATTATCCATGTTTGTTGGTTCTAATCTATAGCAGTGTCTTGGAAGAGATGCATCAATACCAGTTGGGCAAGGAGCAGCTGCCGTGATCTGCCCCAAGATTTAGTTACTCTGGTCTCAGCAGCTGCTCCCCACCAATCCTATACACTGCTATATACACTGCTCAATAAAAACAAAACAAAAAAAATAAAGGAAACACTTAAACAACACAATGTAACTCCAAGTCAATCACTCTTCTGTGAAATCACACTGTCCACTCAGGAAGCAACACTGATTGACAATCAATTTCACATGCTGTTGTGCAAATGAAACAGACAACAGGTGGAAATTATAGGCAATTAGCAAGACACCTCCAATAAAGGAGTGGTTCTGCAGGTGATAACCACAGACCATTTTTCAGTTCCTATGCTTCCTGGCAGATGTTTTGGTCACTTTTGAATGCTGGCGCTGCTTTCACTCTAGTGGTAGCATGAGACGGAGTCTACAACCCACAGAAGTGGCTCAGGTAATGCAGCCCATCCAGGATGGCACATCAATGCGAGCTGTGCAAGAAGGTTTGCTGTGTCTGTCAGCATAGTGTCCAGAGCATGGAGGCGCTACCAAGAGACAGGCCAGTACATCAGGAGACGTGGAGGAGGCCGTAGAAGGGCAACAACCCAGCAGCAGGACCGCTACCTCTGCCTTTGTGCAAGGAGGAGTAGGAGGAGCACTGCCAGAGCCCTGCAAAAGGACCTCCAGCAGGCCACAAATATGCATGTGTCCACTCAAACGGTCAGAAACAGACTCTATGAGGGTGGTATCTGGGCCCGATGTCCACAGGTGGGGGTTGTGCATACAGTCCAACACCGTGCAGGACATTTGGCATTTGCCAGAGAACACCAAGATTGGCAAATTCGTTACTGGCACCCTGTGCTCTTCACAGATAAAAGCAGGTTCACACTGAGCACATGTGACAGATGTGACAGAGTCTGGAGACGCCGTGGGGAACGTTCTGCTGTCTGCAACATCCTTCAGCATGACCAGTTTGGTGGTGGGTCAGTAATGGTGTGGGGTGGCATTTCTTTGGGGGGCCACATAGCCCTCCATGTACTTACCAGAGGTAGCCTGACTGCCATTAGGTACCGAGATGTGATCTCAGACCCCTTGTGAGACCATATGCTGGTGCAGTTGGCCCTGGGTTCCTCGTAATTCAAGACAATGCTAGACCTCATGTGGCTGGAGTGTGTCAGCAGTTCCTGCAAGAGGAAGGCATTGATGCTATGGACTGGCCTTCCCGTTCCCCAGACCTGAATCTGATTGAGCAAATCTGGAACATCATGTCTCGCTGCATCCGCCAACGCCAGTTGGCGGATGCTTTATTCGAGGTCTGGGAGGAGATCCCTCAGGAGACCGCCACCTCATCAGGAGCATGCCCAGGTATTGTAAGGAAGTCATACGGGCACGTGGAGGCCAAACACACTACTGAGCCTCATTTTGACTTGTTTTAAGGACATTACTGTAAAGTTGGATCAGACTGTAGTGTGGTTTTCCACTTTGATTTTGACTCCATATCCAGACCTCCATGGGTTGATAAATTTGATTTCCATTGATAATTTGTGTGTGATTTTGTTGTCAGCACATTCAACTATGTAAAGACGAAAGTATTTCATATGATTAGTTCATTCATTCAGATCTATGATGTGTTAGTTTAGTGTTTCCTTTATTTTTTTGAGCAGTGTACAAACACCTCACAATATAATCACCAGCTGACCATTACCAGTGAAAGAGGTGCCTAAAAATTACCTTTTATTTCCATTCTTAAAATTAATAAAAGCAACATATATGTGAATATTGTGCTTGTATTATGTCAGAAAGTACGAAAATGAGGAAAAGAGAGCTGTTAAGATATATCAAGGGAGTGCTGTATTGCTGAGACATAAGCACCTCCCCTTCTTTTATTTGAGTATGATAATTACAACTCAAATAATAGGAATTACTCCCTTAGTCATCCATTACTGGTGACTAGTTCACCCAACGCGTTTCTGTCGCCTATTTAAACGACGTCATCAGGGGAGTTTAACAGAACATCAAGAGTTACTTAAAAATAGTGTATATGCCAGAGTCCAATGACCCATCAGACAGTCAGAGATTATTTATAATTCTTCTCCACTACTGCCAAATATGTTCTCAACACAGGGGATATAATAAACCAAATGGGTATGCCCCTTTAAGAATTGAAGTCCTCAGCCAGCGGGGGTTTAACTTATAACCCTCCAGCTGGTATCCACAGTGCGCTGGGCTGGAAGTCAGCCGGTCTCTTCGCCACTGCGAGAGTGCGCGCTGCCGACATATTTTATATGAAGACTCAGAACTGGATACTAGCTGGAGGGTTATAAGTTAAACCCCCGCTGGCTGAGGACTTCAATTCTTAAAGGGGCATACCCATTTGGTTTATTATATCCCGTATTGAGAGCATATGTGGCATTAGTGGAGAAGAATTATAAATAATCTCTGACTGTCTGATGGGTCATTGGACTCTGGCATATACACTATTTTTAAGTAACTCTTGATGTTCTGTTAAACTCCCCTGATGACGTTGTTTAAATAGGCGACAGAAACGCGTTGGGTGAACTAGTCACCAGTAATGGATGACTAAGGGAGTAATTCCTATTATTTGAGTTGTAATTATCATACTCAAATAAAAGAAGGGGAGGTGCTTATGTCTCAGCAATACAGCACTCCCTTGATATATCTTAACAGCTCTCTTTTCCTCATTTTCGTACTTTCTGACATAATACAAGCACAATATTCACATATATGTTGCTTTTATTAATTTTAAGAATGGAAATAAAAGGTAATTTTTAGGCACCTCTTTCACTGGTAATGGTCAGCTGGTGATTATATTGTTTTGTTGCAAAGAGGATTTATGAATATTTCGGTCGTGTACAGGACCATACCTGTTGTGTACAATAGGATTACAAACACCTCACTCAAGCCAGCTGGGTAAGGAAAAGCAGCCGGGACCTGCCCTGAGGACTAGTTAGCCGGGTTCTGGCAGTACTTTTAAATGATGATTACTCTAACACACCCAAACGTCTCAGAGTAAGGGTATGTTAACACTGGCGGATTACCCGTGAGTTTCCTGCTGTGGGTCTAAGCTGTGGTAGGTTTTCTTTGGCAGATTTTACACAAAGGAAATTCTGCTGCAGAATTTCTGCTGGGAAACTTGCAGGTAATCCGCCCATGTGAATCTTCCCCTAATTTAGAGTGTGCCGATGTTACCTTTAAAAAAGGTGTGGAAAAAGTCGCAAATGTTATGTTACTTTATGAAAAGTCATACATATTTTGTGCAACTCTACTCAAAGGATGGTGTAAAAATCCACAAGACGAAAAAAAAAATGGCATAAGGCAGAAACTGCAAACTTGAAAAGTTGAAAAAAGTTGCAAATAATAAATCCCCCCCCCCCCCCCCATGTGTGAACCCAGCCTTGACGTTAGGCCTCTGGTGGGAATAATGGCATTGGGAAATACCCAGATGTGTCCAGTCTGCAAAACAGAAAATAACTAACTAACCACATATTAATAGGCATATGGATGTATCAGCAAAAAATGTCTTCATAAAAATCATTACCTTTTCATTGCAATTTATCAATGCATCCTATTACACTTGTCAATGTGATTTCACATATCATAGCCTAAAATGACAGATTTCACGGGGAATTAACCACTGGGGAAAATAGAAAGAGACAAATGATCTTTGAGCTGCACGTCCTATCCTGTCTGTGCAATATAAAAGAAAAATTTGCTGGAAAGCTTAAAACGTGTGTCTATCAAATCGCAGGCTACACATCAAATAATATTACTAATGGGTTGTAAATGGTTTATAACTTGTGCTTCAAGCCACACTTTAACTTTGAACTTTAGTTATTTAGGGTATGCAAGTTGCCTCCTTACCTTATGCTTTTAAAAGTTACTGAGTAGTATAGTACAGGGCAGTGGTCTTCAACCTGCAGACCGCCAGATGTTGCAAAACTACAACTCCCAGCATGCCCGGACAGCCAACGGCTGTCCGGGCATGCTGGGAGTTGTAGTTTTGCAACATCTGGCGGTCCGCAGGTTGAAGACCACTGGTATAGGGGCTGTCTGGGTAACAAGAACACATGTTCAAATAACATTAGGTAACGGTTGAGTAAACAGAAAGAGGTCACCTGTCCTGGATCCTCTATTAGGCTGGGTTCACCTCACGTTTTTGCCATACTGTTTTAAATCCGTTTTTCTAAAGAAAACCGTATGGCAAAAAAACGGATGGAACAGTATGGGAAAAAGTAAACCGTATGCGTTTTTAAACAGTATACTGTTTTTAAAAGTGCATACAGTTCCGTCAGTTTTTATAGAAAAAAAAAACATACGTTTTTGAAAATGTTGTCCATTTTTAATGGGAGGGGTCTTGGGTGGGGACTTTAGGATTCAAATGCGCATGTGCAAAGTAAAAACGCATAAGTTTGTCCCGTATGGAACCGTATACAATGTA
This sequence comes from Hyla sarda, assembly GCF_029499605.1. Lineage (NCBI taxonomy): Eukaryota > Metazoa > Chordata > Amphibia > Anura > Hylidae > Hyla > Hyla sarda. Next base: position 379,303,616 of record NC_079190.1, on the reverse strand, counting down.
TAAAAAAACGTATGCGGTTACAGTACGGTTTTTAAACCGGAGTGAAAACCGTGGTTGACCACGATTTTGTCTCCGGTTTAAAAACCGTACTGCAACCGCATGCATTTTTTTTTTAACATGGACGTCAATGGGAAACGCACATGTATACGGTTCCATATGGGAAAAACGTATACGTTTTTACTTTGCACATGCGCATTTGAATCCTAAAGTCCCCACCCAAGACCCCTCCCATTAAAAATTGACAACATTTTCAAAAACTTATGTTTTTTTTTTCTATAAAAACGGACAGAACTGTATGCACTTTTAAAAACAGTATACTGTTTAAAAACGCATACGGTTTACTTTTTCCATACTGTTCCATCCGTTTTTTTGCCATACGGTTTTCTTTAGAAAAACGGATTGAAAACAGTATGGCAAAAACGTGATGTGAACCCAGCCTTAGCCAGAGAAGAGAATGGCTACAATGAGTATCTCACATTTACAGTATTTCAATGGGCAACATGTAATGCTTAATCTCCCCTGCGGTGGCGCTGTAAGTGTAACCATTGCCACATACTTATTTTTTTTGCTATGGTTTTATATTGTGCATGTGAAAATTGCCAGTACCAAAGGAAACCACTTGTTAAATGAAACTAAAGTGCATTAATCCATGAATAAATGGAACGAGTGAATTGCCTGGGGGAGTTCAGCTAGGCTATCGTAGGTGGGCAGATAGCAGGGTGGAAGGGATTCAATGAAGTTAGGCTAAGTTTCCACTTGTTTTTTTTTCTGGCCGCAAAAAAAAGAAAAAACACAAGAAAAAACATGTTTTTTTCTGGCGTTTTTGGTGGAATTGTATTTTTGGCCCCTTTGGCTTTTTTTTCAAAATTTGTTGGGGACCAAAAAAAAAGGATGCAGTAGGGATGGAAAAAATAGTATTTAATGAAATTAATATTTTTTTATAACAAATTTTTTATTAATTTTTAAACAGGGACCAATTTATGTTGGCGAGCAGGGACCTAAAAATGTAGAAAGGGGCCATTTAATTGTAAAAATAATGTATTTTTTATAATTCATTTTGTTAAACTTTTTATTAGTAATGTATTGTAATAATGTGTTTAATAAAGCTTGTGTGTGCTTTTAACTTTTTTCACTTTTTTACTTTATTTTTTAAATTTTTTAGGTAGTACTACTACTCCCATCATGGAACAGACTGTTCCATGCTGGGAGTAGTGGTGCCTGTACTAGCAGACAGATCACCCCTGGTGTCACTTCTGACACCTGCTGTGATCCTCCTATATAATCTATAGAAGTGGGCAATACGGCCGCTTCTCCGCTCCCCTGCACTGTACTGTGCTGTGAAATTCTCTTAACATCACAGATTCAGACACCCACTGTGATCTGTCTATTAATGCAGGTACTACAGCTTCCAGCATGGAGCAGAGTGTGCTTCATGCTGGGAGCAGTAGGACCTGCAGTTAAGGACAGATCACAGTGGGTGTCACTCTTGACACCTGCTGCGATTGTCCAGTATAAGCTGTATATATAGCACTATACTGTATACATACAGGAGACATGGCAAATACATATTGGAGACATGGTGGATACATATAGGAGACATTGCTATAGGCTATACAAGCGGCAGGCCGCTCTTCTCTGGTCCCCTGCACTGTAGTCTGTGATGTGAAGTAGTCTTTATCTCACAGATTTATATATGCCTCTGAGAGTTGTGATTGGCTGGAACCATCTGGCAAATAACAGCTCTCTGCGGGAAATATGAATTTGTGATGTGAAGATAACTTTACATCATAGAATACAGTGCAGGGGAGGAGAGAAGCGGCTGTGCCGCATGCTTCTATATCGCAACGGGTGTCACCAGGGGCAATCTGTCTGTTAGTACAGGTACTACCAAAAAAATTGAAAAAAATAAAGAAAAAAAGTGAAAAAAGTAAAAAAAAAAAAACACACACACTTTATTAAACACATTATTAAAATACATTACTAATAAAAAGTTTAACAAAATTAATTATAAAAAATATATAATTTTTATAAATAAATGGCCCCTTTCTACATTTTTATTACTGTCAGCTTCATTTTTAGGTCCCTTGCACACCAACATAAATTGGTCCTTGTTTAAAAATTAATTTAAAAAAAAATACATTTCTTTAAATACAACTTTTCCCATCCCTACGGTATCTTTTTTTTTTTTTTTTAATGGTACCCTACAAAATTTTATTAAAAAGGTATCTCTATCCCTTTTTTCGATCGCTAAAGTCCAAAAAAGAAAAAAAAACTGCAAAAATGCCAAATTTAAATGGCGTTTTTCACTCCCATAGATTTAAAAACGCACAATTTCACCCAAAAAAAAACAGCATAGGCTCAACATGCTGCGATTTTGAAAAACTGCCAAGGAGCTTAAAAACATCAAAAGGATAAAAAAAAAAATAAATACCAAACTGAAAAACAAGTCATTTTGCATTTTCTTATTGACTTGCAGCTAACATCTGGCCACAGCATGGAAACTTAGCCTAATACTATCCATCCACTCACTGCAGCAAAGCCACGCTCCCTAGAGACCATGTGACATACTGTCTGTGGCCACAGGGTATGCTGGGAAAGGTCAGAGACAACAGTTAAATAAAAAGACTTGCACAAGAGTACCCCTGAGTGTGGGTGCCATGCATGGAGGTAATAAAAGCATATTATACATTATTATAAGGCCTCCTTCACATACAGTGATCCCTCAACTTACAATAGCCTCAACATACAATAGTTTCAACATACAATGATCTTTTCTGGACCATTGTAACTTGAAACCAGACTCAACATACAATGTACAGACAGTCCAGATCTGTGAAATGTGTCACAACTGGAGGAACTGACCAATCAGAATGGGCATTTTACTGGTAAATCACCTCTATTACTGAAGTACAAGCACTGAATGGCTGTCTGGTAGCACCCCCTACAGTACAGGGAGGAACTACAAGTTCTGTACTACTCCTTACCTGTGCCAGGGTTAGCTGCTCCGTTGGACAACAAGTAAGGGCGGTTCCATTCGGGACACTGTGTGTACTGTATAGGACCCTGAAGAATCTCCTGTTCTCTACATAAACCATTGTTTCCCAACCAGGGTGTCTCCAGCTGTTGCAAAACTACAACTCCCAGCATGCCCGGACAGCCAACGGCTGTCCGGGCATGCTGGGAGTTGTAGTTTTGCAACAGCTGGAGGCACCCTTGTTGGGAAACTACTGACATAGACCGTGATTACAGCTCCCAGCAGATCTTTATTACTTTTATATGTAAGGATTTGCTTTATCTATATTAGTTATCTACTTATTTATCTTTAATCTTCACTTTTTCCTATTTTTGGATGACATTTTGGTGGCTTCAGAACCAATTACCAGGTTTCCATAGAGTTATGGTCTCAACATACAATGGTTTCCACATACGATGGTCGTCCTGGAACCGATTAATATTGTAACTTGAGGGACCACTGTATGTCTGTTGTCTTGTGGCCTTTCCCTCCAGCGCTGTAGAAAAGCACCAGACGCATATTGATTGTAGAACTGATCACATTCATTTGGTGTCTCAAGTTGGATGACGGACAGTGGAACATACTGCGTGGGAGCTGGACAAGGCAACGCATCTTGCTGTGTTAGGCTGGGTTCACACTACGTTTTTGCCATACTGTTTTCAATCCGTTTTTCTAAAGAAAACCGTATGGCAAAAAAACAGATGGAACAGTATGGAAAAAAGTAAACCATATGCGTTTTTAAACAGTGTACTGTTTTTAAAAGTGCATGCAGTTCCGTCAGTTTTTATAAAAAAAAAAACCCAAACGTTTTTGAAAATGTTGTCCATTTTTAATGGTAGGGGTCTTGGGTGGGGACTTTAGGATTCAAATGTGCATGTGCAAAGTAAAAACGTATAAGTTTTTCCCGTATGGAACCGTATACATGTGCGTTTCCCATTGACGTCAATGTTAAAAAAAACGGATGCGGTTGCAGTACGGTTTTTAAACCGGAGTCAAAACTGTGGTTGACCACGATTTTGTCTCCGGTTTAAAAACCGTACTGCAACCGCATACGTTTTTTTAACATGGACGTCAATGGGCAACAAACATTTATACGGTTCCATACGGGAAAAACGTATACGTTTTTACTTTGCACATGCGCATTTGAATCCTAAAGTCCCCACCCAAGACCCCTCCCATTAAAAATTGACAAAATTTTCAAAAACTTATGTTTTTTTTTTTTTTTATAAAAACTGACGGAACTGCATGCACTTTTAAAAACAGTATACTGTTTAACCCCTTAAGGACCAGGCCATTTTACACCTTAAGGACCGGAGCGTTTTTTGCAATTCTGACCACTGTCACTTTAAACATTAATAACTCTGGAATGCTTTTAGTTATCATTCTGATTCCGAGATTGTTTTTTCGTGACATATTCTACTTTAACTTAGTAGTAAAATTTTATGGTAACTTGCATCCTTTCTTGGTGAAAAATCCCAAAATTTGATGAACAAAATGAAAATTTTGAATTTTTCTAACTTTGAAGCTCTCTGCTTGTAAGGAAAATGGATATTCAAAATAAAACATTTTTGGGTTCACATATACAATATGTCTACTTTATGTTTGCATCATAAAATTTATGAGTTTTTACTTTTGGAAGACACCAGAGGGCTTCAAAGTTCAGCAGCAATTTGGAAATTTTTCACAAAATTTTCAAACTCGCTATTTTTCATGGACCAGTTCAGGTTTGAAGTGGATTTGAAGGGTCTTCATATTAGAAATACCCCATAAATGACCCCATTATAAAAACTACACCCCCCAAAGTATTCAAAATGACATTCAATAAGTGTATTAACCCTTTAGGTGTTTCACAGGAATAGCAGAAAAGTGAAGGAGAAAATTCACAATTTTCATTTTTTACACTCGCATGTTCTTGTAGACCCAATTTTTGAATTTTTGCAAGGGGTAAAAAGGAGAAAATTTTTACTTGTATTTGAAACCCAATTTCTCTCGAGTAAGCACATACCTCATATGTCTATGTTAATTGTTTGGCGGGCGCAGTAGAGGGCTCAGAAGGGAAGGAGCGTCAAATGGTTTTTGGGGGGCATGTCACCTTTAGGAAGCCCCTATGGTTCCAGGACAGCAAAAAAAAAACCACATGGCATACCATTTTGGAAAATAGACCCCTCAGGGAACGTAACAAGGGGTAAAGTGAACCTTAATACCCCACAGGTGATTCACGACTTTTGCATATGTAAAAAAAAAAAATAATGTTTTACCTAAAATGCTTGGTTTCCCAAAAATGTTACATTTTTAAAAAGGATAATAGCAGAAAATACCCCCCAAAATTTGAAGCCCAATTTCTCCCGATTCAGAAAACACCCCATATGGGTGTGAAAAGTGCTCTGCTGGCGCACTACAGGTCTCAGAAGAGAAGGAGTCACATTTGGCTTTTTGAAAGCAAATTTTGCTCTGGGGGCATGCCGCATTTAGGAAGCCCCTATGGTGCCAGAACCGCAAAAAAAAAACCACATGGCATACCATTTTGGAAACCAGACCCCTCGGGGAACGTAAAAAGGGGTAAAGTGAACCTTAATACCCTACAGGTGTTTCACGACTTTTGCATATGTAAAAAAAAAAAAAAAAATTTACCTAAAATGCTTGTTTTCCCAAAATTTTTACATTTTTAAAAAGGGTAATAGCAGAAAATACCCCCCAAAATTTGAAGCCCAATTTCTCCCGATTCAGAAAACACCCCATATGGGGGTGAGAAGTGCTCTGCTGGCGCACTACAGGTCTCAGAAGAGAAGGAGTCACATTTGGCTTTTTGAAAGCAAATTTTGCTCTGGGGGCATGTCGCATTTAGGAAGCCCCTATGGTGCCAGAACCGCAAAAAAAAAACACATGGCATACCATTTTGGAAACCAGACCCCTCGGGGAACGTAAAAAGGGGTAAAGTGAACCTTAATACCCTACAGGTGTTTCACGACTTTTGCATATGTTAAAAAAAAAAATTTTTTACCTAAAATGCTTGGTTTCCCAAAATGTTTAAATTTTTAAAAAGGGTAATAGCAGAAAATACCCCCCAAAATTTGAAGCCCAATTTCTCCCGATTCAGAAAACACCCCATATGGGGGTGAGAAGTGCTCTGCTGGCGCACTACAGGTCTCAGAAGAGAAGGAGTCACATTTGGCTTTTTGAAAGCAAATTTTGCTCTGGGGGCATGCCGCATTTAGGAAGCCCCTATGGTGCCAGGACAGCAAAAAAAAAACACATGGCATACCATTTTGGAAACTAGACCCCTCGGGGAACGTAACAAGGGGTAATGTGAACCTTAATACCCCACAGGTGATTCACAACTTTTGCATATGTAAAAAAAAATAAAAATTTTTACCTAAAATGTTGGTTTCCCCAAAATTTTTGATTTTTAAAAAGGGTAATAGCAGAAAATACCCCCCATAATTTGTAACACAATTTCTCCCGAGTACGGCGATACCCCATATGTGACCCTAAACTGTTGCCTTGAAATACGACAGGGCTCCAAAGTGAGAGCGCCATGCGCATTTGAGGCCTAAATTAGGGATTGCATAGGGGTGGACATAGGGGTATTCTACGCCAGTGATTCCCAAATAGGGTGCCTCCAGCTGTTGTAAAAGTCCCAGCATGCCTGGACAGTCAGTGGCTATCTGGTAATACTGGGAGTAGTTGTTTTGCAACAGCTGGAGGCTCCGTTTTGGAAACAGTGGCGTACCAGACGTTTTTCATTTTTATTGGGGAGGGGAGGGGGGCTGTGTAGGGGTATGTGTATATGTAGTGTTTTTTACTTTTTATTTTATTGTGTGTTAGTGTAGTGTAGTGTTTTTAGGGTACAGTCGCACAGGCTGGGGGGTTCACAGTAGTTTCTCGCTGGCAGCTTGAGCTGCAGCAGAAAATTTGCTGCAGCTCAAACTTGCAGCCGGATACTTACTGAAATCCTCCGCCCATGTGAGTGTACCCTGTACATTTACATTGGGGGGGGGGGGACATCCAGCTGTTGCAAAACTACAACTCCCAGCATGTACGGTCTATCAGTGCATGCTGGGAGTTGTAGTTTTGCAACAGCTGGAGACACACGGGTTGTGAAACACCGAGTTTGACAACAAACTCAGTGTTTTGCAACCAGTGTGCCTTCAGCTGTTGCAAAACCTACAACCCCCAGCATGTACGGACAGCGGAAGGGCATGCTGGGTGTTGTAGTTGTGCAACAGCCGGAGGCATACTACTTTGGCTGGGGATGCTGGGGATTGTAGTTATGCAACAGCTGGAGACACACTGGTTTGCTACTTAACTCAGTGTGACTTCAGCTGTTGCAAAACTACAACTCTCAGCAGTCACCGACAGCCAACGGGCATGCTGGGAGTTGTAGTTATGCAACCAGCAGATGCACCACTACAACTCCCAGCATGCCCTTAAGCTGTTTGTGCAAGCTGGGAGTTGTAGTTACACAACAGCTGAAGGTACACTTTTCCATAGAAAGAATGTGCCTCCAGCTGTTGCAAAACCATAAGTCCCAGCATGCCCATAAGTGCATGCTGGGAGTTGTGGTGGTCTGCCTCCTCCTGTTGCATAACTACAGCTCCCAGCATGCCCTTTTTGCATGCTGGGAGCTGTTGCTAAGCAACAGCAGGAGGCTGTCACTCACCTCCTGCTGCTGCTTGATCGCCGCACAGGTCAGTCCCGCCGCCGCCGCCGCCGTCGCTCCTGGGGCCCCGATCCCAATATTAACGCCGGGGATCGGGGTCCCCAGCACCAGGGGTGCACGTCCCGCACCTGCTCACGTCCTCCGGAAGAGGGGCGGAGCGGGTGCGGGAGTGACACCCGCAGCAGGCGCCCTGATTCGTCGGCCGGTAATCCGGCCGACGAATCAGGGCGATCGTGAGGTGGCACCAGCCACCTCACCCCTGCAGGCTCTGGCTGTCCGATCAGCCAGTAATTCCGGGTCACCGGGTCACTGGAGACCCAATTGACCCGGAATCGCCGCAGATCGCTGGACTGAATTGTCCAGCGATCTGCGGCCATCGCCGACATGCGGGAACGATTTCAGCAGGCATCGGGCACCGGCTCCCCTTCGGCTAGCGGCGGGGGGCCGGGAATGGACAGGACGTACTCCTACGTCCTCGGTCCTTAAGGACTCGGAAACGGGGCCGTAGAAGTACGTCCATTGTCCTTAAGGGGTTAAAAACGCATACGGTTTACTTTTTTCCCATACTGTTCCATCTGTTTTTTTGCCATAAGGTTTTCTTTAGAAAAACGTATTGAAAACAGTATGGCAAAAATGTAGTGTGAACCCAGCCTTACCCTGTCCAGTATGCATAATGAATGAACACTGGATCTAAACAAAATAATAACAGTTTATGCACTTTTGCCATTAGTTGTGGCATCAGTTGCAGTGAGTTTATGTTGGGTTCACAGAGCCGGACGCAAGACATATGTAAGCCCAGCCTTACTTGCCATTCTTGGCTGAAGAAAAAAATGAATAAATCGAATACAGATTAAAAAATTTCCCTAGGTTGATGTCTGTACTTCAGGAAATAGACTGAGAGCATTTGCTGTCAAATAACCATATAAATGTTACATAGAGAGCTTTACATCTACTTTGAGAGAGAATACAGAACATTTTCATCCAAGAAATAACATGTATAAATAACTAAAGTTCAACTCCACTTAGCTTACAGCTACTGTTAGGGTATATTCACATATACACTGAAGATTTTATGCTATATGCTATGTAAATCATCATAAATAGAAAAGTTGAACAAGACATAAAATCTGCAGCGTAAAATCCGTGGCATAAAATCTATAGCATATACAGTACCTGGTATATATAAGCTTCAAGGGAAACTGTCATCAGTGTCACCAGCACTAACCTGTTGGTATAGGCATATAGTATAGGTGACACTGATGATAACCATACTTACCTAACCCAGATCCGTGGTCCTGTTCGTCCGTTATCTTCTCTGTTCAGGCAGCAGGATTGGTGCATAGTGGTGCTGTTGTCACCACTGCACCTCCTTAGCCCCGCCCCACTGTGAGCAAGCTTGGGAGAGCAGAAGCGGTGACATCAGCATGCTCATCCCGTACACCAAGCTTGCATCCCGAACGAGAAAGATACCAGACCAATGGGACCACGGATCAGGGACACTGTTCTACAACTTTTCAATTTTTTATTTTATTTCAGAAATGAAATGTGCCATTTCTTAATGAATTTCACATGCTGAATTCAAACATAATAATGAAATTTGTTAGTTGGCTCTAGTGTTCATGCCACGGACATTTTACCTTTTTCATATGGTAGGTATGGTAGGTACTCGCCTCTTACTTGTTGGATTTTACCTTTTTCAACTACAGGAAATAGGCAAATAATGTGCCAAAACTTAATACGTATATAAACCTGTCGATTTTTTATTAAAATTAAGTGAATTATATTCGCAACAGTGAATGCATGAAATAAACTATTGTATATGTTTATCAAGTAAAACTAAACTTTAAGGGGTACTCCAGTGAAAACCTTTTTTCTTTTAAATCAACTGGTGGCAGAAAGTTAAACATATTTGTAAATTACTTCTATTAAAAAATCTTAATCCGTCCTGTACTTATTAGCTGCTGAATACTACAGAGGAAATTCTTTTCTTTTTGGAATGCTCTCTGATGACATCATGAGCACAGTTCTCTCTGCTGACGTTATTATAATAATAATGCTTTATTTATTGTTGTCCTTAGTGGGATTTGAACCCAAGTCCCCAGCACTGCTAACTACTGAGCCACCATGCTGCCCTTAGCATACATCAGCTATGCATGGTTGCTAAAATGGACAGAGATGTCAGCAGAGAGCACTGTGTTCGTGATGTCATCAGTGTTCCAAAAAGAAAGGAATTTCTTCTGTAGCATTCAGCAGCTAATAAGTACTGGAAGGATTAAGATTTTTTAATAGCAGTAATTTACAAATATGTTTAACTTTCTGCCACCAGTTGATTTAAAAGAAAAAAGGTTTTCAACGGAGTACCTCTTTAAGGACTGAGCCTTTTTTCACCTTAAGGACACAGCCCTTTTTTGCAATTCTAACCACTGTCACTTTAAGCATTAATAACTCTGGAATGCTTTTACCGATTAATCTGACTCCGAGATTGTTTTTTCGTGACATATTCTACTTTATGATAGTGGTAAATTTTCATCGTTACTTGCAATCCCCAAATTTCATGAAAATGTTGACTATTTTGCATTTTTCTAACTTTGAAACTCTCTGCTTGTAAGGAAAATGGACATTACAAATAAATTATATATTGATTCACATATAAAATATGTCTACTTTATATTTGCATCGTAAAGTTGACATGTTTTTACTTTTGGAAGACATCAGACGGCTTCAAAGTTCAGCAGCAATTTTCCAATTTTCTACAAAATTTTCTAAATCGGAATTTTTCAGGGACCAGTTCAGTTTTAAAGTGGATTTGAGGGGTCGTCTTATTAGATATAGCCCATAAATGACCTTATTATAAAAACTGCACCCCCCAAAGTATTCAAAGTGACATTCAGAAAGTGTGTAAAATCTTTAGGTGTTTCACAGGAATAGCAGCAAGGTAAAGGAGAAAATTCTACATTTTCATTTTTTACACTCGCATGTTCTTGTAGACCCAGTTTTACAAGGGGTAAAAGAAGAAAAAGCCCCCCAAAATGTGTAACCCAATTTCTCTCGAGTAAGGAAATACCTCATATGTGGATGTCAAGTGCTCTGTGGGTGCACTACAAGGCTCAGAAGGGAAGGAGCGACAATGGGATTTTGGAGAGTGAGTTTTTCTGAAATGGTTTTTGGGGGGCATGTCACCTTTAGGAAGCCCCTATGGTGCCAGAACAGCAGAAAACCCCCCACATGGCATACCATTTTGGAAACAAAACCCCCCAAGAAACATAACAAGGGTCCGCTGAGCCTTAAAACCCCACAGGTGTTTGACAACTTTTCGTTAAAGTCGGATGTGTAAATGATTTTTTTTTTTCACTAAAATGATGGTTTTCCCCCAAATTTTACATTTTTACAAGGGGTTATAGGAGAAAATACCCCCCAAAATGTGTAACCCCATCTCTTCTGACACTACAATGCTCAGAAGAGAAGAAGTCACATTTGGCTTTTGGAAAGCAAATTTAGCTGAAATTGTTTTTGGTAGGCATGTCGCATTTAGGAAGTCTCTATGGTGCCAGAACAGCAAAAAAAACACATGGCATACTATTTTGGAAACTACACCCCTCAAGGAACGTAAAAAGGCATACAGTAAGCATTAACACCCCACAGGTGTTTGACAAAGTTGGATGTGAAAATGAAAATTTAGATTTCTTTTCACTAGAATGCTGATGTTACCCCAAAATTTTCATTTTCACAAGGGGTAATTGAACAAAAAGCCTCCCAAATTTTGTAACCCCATTTCTTCTGAGTATGGAAACACCCCATGTGTGGATGTAAAATGCTCTGCGGGCAAATTACAATGCTCAGAAGAGGAGGCGCACCATTGAGCGTTTGGTGAAAGAATTTGGTTGGAATAGAAGTGGGAGGCCATGTGTGTTTACAAAGCCCCCATGGTGCCAGAACAGTGGACCCCCCCCCCACATGTGACCCCATTTTGGAAACTACACCCCTCACAGAATTTAATAAGGGGTGCAGTGAACATTTACACCCCACTGGTGTTTGACAGATCTTTGGAACAGCGGGCTGTGCAAATGAAAAATTAAATTTTTCATTTTCACGGACCACTGTTCCAAAAATCTGCCAGACACCTGTGGGGCGTAAATGCTCAATGCACCCCTTAATGCATTACATGAGGGGTGTAGTTTCCAAAATAGGGTCACATGTGGGGGGGTCCACTGTTCTTGCACTATGGGGGCTTTGTAAACACACATGGCCTTCAATTTCAGACACCTTCTCTTGCCAAAATCCCAATGGCGCTCCTTCTCTTCTGAGCATTGTAGTGCGCCAGCAGAGCACTTTACATCCACATATGGTATATGTTCTTACTCAGAAGAAATGGGGTTACAAATTTTGGGGGGGCTTTTTTCCTATTCTCCCTTGTGAAAATGAAAATCAAAACTGACCGCCGCGTCTGAAGCGAAAGTGAAACTAACCCGGCTGCTCAGTTGGGCTGTTCGGGACCTCCGCGGTGAAATCCCGGCATCCAAAACAGCTTACAGGTCACCGGGAGGGACCTTACCTGCCTCCTCGGTGTCCGATCGGCAAATGACTGCTCCGTACCCGATCCCCTGCATGGCCGGCGCTCTCCTTTATCGTCATCACGTCGTCGCGCACGCCGTCCCGTCATCGAATAGGAGCGTCGTGCGGAGCGACGTGATGGCTGCGACGGAGAGCGAGGATCCCGGGCAGCAGAGACATTCCGGAGCGACGGGGACACCCCGGGGACACGGCGACAGCGATGGAGGGCGACATCCGGGGGAACGGTGACGAGCGGTGACAGGTCCGGTGCGGCGGGGAGTATTACCTCCTATACCAGTGGTCTTCAACCTGTGGCTATCCGGGCATGCTGGGAGTTGTAGTTTTGCAACATCTGGAGGTCCGCAGGTTGAAGATCACTGTCCTATACTTTACATTGTATTTGGTTTTGTCTAGATTTTCCTCCTATAAAATTGGGTGCGTCTCTTATATGAAGGAGAGTCCTATATGGCGAAAAATAAGGTATATCATTGAAACTAAAGCCAATATACATTTTTTGATGTTATTTTTGTTTTTAGCACCCCCAAAATTATGTAAGAACAGCTGTTTTCGCAACTTTTTACCTGTAGAACAGTGGGATAGGTAAGTATCATTATCATCAGTGTCACCTGCACCTGCACTTAATGTGGGTGACACTGATGACAGATTCCCTTTAAAAACCAATAAATAACAGAAAAGGAGGTTTAAAACATACAATTCAAATTTAAAACATGCAAATCAGAGCAGTTTAAGGGGTATTCCAGGAAAAAAAAAACTTTTTTTATATATATCAACTGGCTCCAGAAAGTTAAACAGATTTGCAAATTACTTCTATTAAAAAAAATCTTAATCCTTTCAGTACTTATGAGCTTCTGAAGTTAAGTTTGTTCTTTTCTGTCTAAGTGCTCTCTGATGACACGTGTCTCGGGAACCGCCCAGTTTAGAAGAGGTTTTCTATGGGGATTTGCTTCTAAACTGGGCGTTTCCCGAGACACGTGTCATCAGAGAGCACTTAGAAAAAAACAACTCAACTTCATTAGCTCATATGTACTGAAAGAATTAAGATTTTTAAATAGAAGTAATTTACCAATCTGTTTAACTTTCTGGAGCCAGTTGATATATATAAAAAAAAAAGTTTTTTCCTGGATAACCCCTTTAATAACATTTGTTAAAATGTAATACAATGGAACAAAATGCTAAATCAAAAACAAATCCCAAAAACGTCTTACGGGAAAAATTAGGGAAAGCCTACAGAGGATGCTGGAAAGTCAAAGCCTTTTCCAAAAAAACAATTTTTGCAACCCTGCACAGTGCTTACCAAGTGGGTGGCCTTAGCATAGCCTCTGACAGATTGATACCCCCTGGCCTCTTGGACTCGGGGCAAATGCTTCTCTAGCTACACTAAAGACTGAAAGAATAAGGGTAAAAAGATATACATCATATTTGTATGGTAGGAGTTGTACGGTGCAAAACTGGTAATACTGATATAATAAACATGACTTCTCTGCTCTGCCTGCTGTAGACTTTAGACTGGTACATTGCTTCGTATAGGTAAACACCTGCCTGTCAAATCTCTCAATGAATAATTCTGAATCAACATGTCTGCTCACGCTGATGTCTTTACGGGCTTCCTCGAGTATGTGATCCAACTTGTTTCACAGATGTTTCTATTATGAAGACTGAGCTTCTTCTTCACAAAGAGTTTATCTTGATAGTTTTCACTGCCATTGACAACGATTTCCTGTTGGATACATTCCACTAATATGCTCCATGAGCCACAAAAGGCAGAATGATCAAAGTGCGCACTCACCTCCACTGATGTCCTCCTATCTAGCGTTCTTTGTTTTAAGTAAAAAGAAGCTAAATTATTGAATGGTGAAAGATGCTTAGTGTATATCTGGCACATTCTTTATTTGATTCGAGACAGGAGAACCTCTTTCATAATGGACGAACCGTGTGAATGATGTTGTGGGAGGATTTAAACAGAGACAGCTCCAGACATTTATTTGCCTTCAACGGAATGGAGGAGAAACAAGCGTCATCTGTTTTTATCTTTATGGATAATAAGACAAAAAAAATCTAGTGTTTCTACTTAATTAATCTATTCATCAGCATTCGGAAATAAAATAAGAAAAATGACACAGCAAGGAATCATTAAAAAAGAATTGGAAAATAGATTCCGGAAATGTATTTATACATTTATATCATAAAAATAAATGTGACAGTTGCAGGTATCATAAGGTCGAAAAAAAAGTGTCCATCAAGTTCAACCTACTGTGTTGATCCAGAGGAAGGCAAAAAACACTAATGGAAGAAGATACCATTTGCCCTATACTAGGGGAGAGAATCCATTCAGTTTTCAAATCAGATGGCATTTAGAATAAATCCCTGGATCACCGTCCTGTCTCCATAAATCTATTAACCATAAATTGTAATAATATATGTTTTTAAGAAAGACATCTAGACCCCTCTTGAACTTGTTCAGTGAATCAACCATCACAACATCATGTGGCAGAGAGTCCTATAGTCTCACTGCTCTTACAGTAAAGAATCTCTGTCTATGATGATGGTGATGCCTTTTTTCCTCTAGACGTAGAGGATGCCCCCTTGTCATAGCTACCGGCCTAGGAATAAAAAGATCATGACAAGGATGTCCGTATTGTCCACTCATATATTTGTACATCAAATCGCCCCTAAGACGTCTATTTCTCCAAACTAAATAACCCCAAGCTTGATAACCTGTCTTGGTCCTGTAATCCTCCCATACCATCAATTATCTTTGCCGCCCTCCTCTGCACCCACTCCAGTTTAGCCATGTCTTTCTTATATACAGGTGCCCAAAATTTTCAAAATGTAACCTTTCAATTAAAATCAATGTGCCTGGTTGCAGCCAATAGGTGAGAGCTCTTTGTCGACATTAGTGGGTGCCCCAGTTGTACCTCCAGTGGTATCACTTTAGGGTATATTTACAGAACTATTTTTTACTTGTTTTTTGTTGTGGTTTTAACATAATCTAGAATCATGGAAAAATTTAGAGACGGGCAAGTGAAAAATGTTTTATGTATATATACACCCTTAAATGGCTGATTGCTAATAAACCAATATTAGGGCTAGGTTTACATATAGGGAAATTTATCAGGAAGGGTGACACATTGAAGAATTACAGTAGTGTCCCAAAAACTGTTTGTTTGGTTTCGGGTGGGGAGTGGGGGGTTATTCTTTAAAGGGGATGTCCCATCAGAACAATTCCATCTCTAAGTAAGGGCCTACTGGCAATCAGATGTGGGCAGGTCCGGCTCTGCCTATAGGCAAACTAGTCAGCAGCCTAGAGCACCCTCTTGATGGGGGGCATCGCTCTGCCTGCCACAAGAAGCTTAAACAACCAGCACCCAAACCACTCGCACAGCCAGCAGCATGAGGAGGAGGTTTGTTACAGTGTGTCACCCCAGTAGTATGCTAATTACATGAAGAGGGGGAAGCCCAGTAGTAAGGTGGGGCGTGTCAAAGGGTGGGCCAATGGGCGGAGTCAAGGGGGCTGCAAAATTAGCTTTTGACTAGGGTGACAAAAAATACTTGCACCAGCCCTGGCTGTGGGTCTTGCAGCTCGGAAAGAAATTGGCCATGGCCATTTCTTCTGCAGTGGCTACTGCGATAGAAATTTGCCACTGGCATTACATTACATTACACTGGCATTTGGCAATTAATGGGTGATCATTAGAGATGATAAATTTTGCTACGAATTAAAAAAAAATCGGATTTGTTTGAATTCAAATTTGGGGTTTTGTTTTTAGGATCCTTGTTCTATTGTGTAAACTCAATAGCATTCGCTAGGTGAATGTGTTAAGCCTCCCAGGGCACTTATAACATTCACTGGGCCTTGTGCTATGCTCCCAGCCCAGTGATTATAATGGAGCAGGTTATATATATATATATATATATATATATATATATAGATTGTAAGCCTCGCCACTCAGTGTAGAGGAGCAAGGACTCCTGTTAGAAATCCGCAATCCAAGTTGCAGTGAATCTAGGGGGTTGCTCATCTCTGGTGGCTATCTATTAATAAATCAATGTGTTAAATGCTCCAGAGCAATAGCCACCCATTTTCCAGACTCTCTGTTCTAATGTCATAAGGTGGTCTTGATGAGAAGATCCCACCCTATGACATCTATATATTTTGACAGAGGTTATCCTAATGGAACAAGCTCTTTAAAGAAAACCAAACCACATGTCAAATTAAATAAAATTGGAATTCAGGAAAAAATGCCACGGAAGGTCTACATCTAAGGTATGCTGTGATAGAAAAATGCACCTTGTACTTAAAGTACCTAAATAATGGTGATAATATTAAAAGGGGAAAAATAAAAAAACTATGCGTAATGGAAAGTTATATTTTATCATTAACTCACAGCTCACATCTGGCCACTCTGTTTTTAACATCTCCAAAACACGCTAAAAGAAGCATCCTTAAGAGTGTAAACCTGGCTAGAAGGAAAAAAAACATCTGCACTTACAGTATGTCACGTAAACTATAACGCTGTAAAAGATTTTCTTAATCTATCTTTATATACTCCAACAATAAATCGTATAAAGCATTGCTTTTTTTGTCTTTTTCAAAAAAACTATTTCATTACGTTTTCGCAAAGGTTTTACAAACATGAACCAAGATGCAACACAAAGCATCACAATGAAGTAGGGTTATAAAAGAAGAAAAAAAGAAACAGAAGCGTTCTATGGGCCGTTAATCTAAGAGTTGCTGTATATACAAAGGCAAACCAATTTGTCCTGCTCACCTGTTCCCACAACACCATAGTAGTCATTGACACAACAACTGATGTGTCCGCAGAGCCCTGGGAGCCAGCCACAACATTCAGATGAGCTCCGGGGGTGTGTGTGTGGGGACAATTAAGGAGAAACGCTTGTATGCAGGTGCTCCCGGAGACTGTAATTATTAACTGTGGGACACAGACTTTAAAATAAAAAAGGTTTATTCAAAGTTAAACGGACAACACGTTTCGAGTTACAAACTCTTCCTCAGGTCCATGGACCCGACGAAGAGTTTGTAACTCGAAACACGTTGTTCATTTAAAGTTCAGTTTAAAGTTCAAAAGAAGGGGAGAAGAGTAGATGAGAATAAGATAGGGTAGGAAAAAAAAGGAAAGGAGTGTATTGGGGTTGTCTGGAATGAACAGCCCTTTATCATATGTCCATTGACATGGGGCACACCTTCAGATTTCATAAGACTACACTATTTTTAGCACCAAAACAAACAAAAAAATGTAAAAAAAATTTAAATGAAAAATCCCATTGAAATCATTTAGTCCACTTTTTTATTTGCTCGGAAATTTTTCTTATTTGCTATGAAAACGAATTTGAACTATTAAAGCGGTATTCTCAGTTGTAAATTGTACATCTAAACATGTTATCAGCCTTGTGGAAAACATAAGCAGTGGCTGAGGTGGGACATTACTGGGATTGGTGATTGGCTGAGAGGGCATAACATGCACTGACACGCTGTGCAACAGGCCTGGCTCTGGGACAATGGAGGGACGGGGGGAGTGAGGAAAGTAAGTATATTTTTATGTTTTTCATCAGGCTGAGCACACTTTCACACAAAATACCTGTCACGATGCCGGCTGGCAGGTAGTGGACCCTCTGTGCCAGAGAGGGATTGGCGTGGACCGTGCTAGTGGACCGGTTCTAAGCCACTACTGGTTTTCACCAGAGCCCGCCGCAAAGCGGGATGGTCTTGCTGCGGCGGTAGTGACCAGGTCGTATCCACTAGCAACGGCTCACCTCTCTGGCTGCTGAAGATAGGCGCGGTACAAGGGAGTAGGCAGAAGCAAGGTCGGACGTAGCAGAAGGTCGGGGCAGGCAGCAAGGATCGTAGTCAGGGGCAACGGCAGAAGGTCTGGAAACACAGGCAAGGAACACACAAGGAACGCTTTCACTGGCACTAAGGCAACAAGATCCGGCAAGGAAGTGCAAGGGAGGAGACTAGATATAGCCAGGAAACAGATGGGAACCAATTAAGCTAATTGGGCCAGGCACCAATCATTGGTGCACTGGCCCTTTAAGTCTCAGGGAGCTGGCGCGCGCGCGCCCTAGAGAGCGGAGCCGCGCGCGCCAGCACATGACCGCAGGAGACGGGAACGGGTAAGTGACCTGGGATGCGATTCGCGAGCGGGCGCGTCCCGCTGTGCGAATCGCATCCCCAACGGCCATGACAGGGCAGCGCTCCCGGTCAGCGCTGACCGGGGAGCTGCAGGGAGAAAGGCGCCGTGAGCGCTCCGGGGAGGAGCGGGGACCCGGAGCGCTAGGCGTAACAGTACCCCCCCCCTTAGGTCTCCCCTTCTCTTTATCGGGTAACTGCCTCCCCTGGGATGAGGACACCGGGAAAGGAAGGAGGGATTCCTCAACGGCAGGCAGAACCGCAGGAGTAGGAATGGGGAGAGAGGGCAGAGGGCGAGACCTGGCACGGGGCAGTGTGACACCAGGACGAGGGCCATGAGGGGACACAGAAGCTTGCCTGGGAGGGGCATTTCCTGTGGCAGGCAGAGTCCTTAATGACCTTAGGGGGACCGGATACAGGAGGAACCACAGAGTTACGGCAAGGGTTACTGGGAACCGGTTTTAGACAGTTCTTGGCACAAGAGGACCCCCAACTCTTGATCTCCCCAGTGGACCAATCCAGGGTTGGGGAATGAAGTTGAAGCCAGGGAAGTCCAAGGAGAATTTCCGAGGTGCAATTGGGGAGGACCAAAAGTTCAATCCTCTCGTGATGAGATCCGATGCTCATAAGAAGGGGCTCCGTGCGGAAACGTATGGTACAGTCCAACCTGGCTCCGTTGACCGCGGAGATGCGGAGTGGCTTGACAAGACGGGTCACCGGAATATGGAATTTATTCACAAAGGACTCCCGAATAAAATTCCCAGAAGCTCCAGAGTCCAGACAGGCCACGGCTGAGAGGAGAGAGCTGGCTGAAGTGGAAATCCGAACAGGTACCGTGAGACGTGGAGAAGCCGACTTGGCATCAAGAGACGCCACACCCACGAGAGCTGAGTGTGAGCGTGCGTTTCCCAGACGTGGAGGACGGATTGGGCAATCCACCAGAAAATGTTCAGTACTGGCACAGTACAAACAAAGATTCTCTTCCTTACGGCGATTCCTCTCTTCCAGGGTCAGGCGAGACCGATCCACTTGCATGGCCTCCTCGGCGGGAGGCCTAGGCGCAGATTGCAGTGGAGACTGTGGGAGAGGTGGCCAGAGATCTAAGTCTTTTTCCTGGCGGAGCTCTTGATGCCTCTCAGAAAAACGCATGTCAATGCGAGTGGCTAGATGAATGAGTTCATGCAGGCTAGCAGGAGTCTCTCGTGCGGCCAGAACATCTTTAATGTTGCTGGATAGGCCTTTTTTAAAGGTCGCGCAGAGAGCCTCATTATTCCAGGAAAGTTCAGAAGCAAGAGTACGGAATTGTATGGCGTACTCGCCAACGGAGGAATTACCCTGGACCAGGTTCAGCAGGGCAGTCTCAGCAGAAGAGGCTCGGGCAGGTTCCTCAAAGACACTTCGAATTTCCGAGAAGAAGGAGTGTACAGAGGCAGTGACGGGGTCATCACGGTCCCAGAGCGGTGTGGCCCATGACAGGGCTTTTCCAGACAGAAGGCTGACTACGAAAGCCACCTTAGACCTTTCAGTAGGAAACTGATCCGACATCATCTCCAGATGCAGGGAACATTGGGAAAGAAAGCCACGGCAAAACTTAGAGTCCCCATTAAATTTGTCCGGCAAAGACAGGCGGAGGCTAGGAGTGGCCACTCGCTGCGGAAGAGGTGCAGGAGCTGGCGGAGGAGATGGTTGCTGCTGCTGTAGCTGAGACTGAATCTGCTGTAGCTGCGACTGGAGTTGCTGAGTCATGGTGGTCAAGTACGACAGCTGGTGATCTTGTTGGGCAATCTGTCGGGCTTGCTGGGCGACCAGTGTGGGGAGGTCGGCGACAACAGGCAGAGGAACTTCAGCGGGATCCATGGCCGGATCTACTGTCACGATGCCGGCTGGCAGGTAGTGGACCCTCTGTGCCAGAGAGGGATTGGCGTGGACCGTGCTAGTGGACCGGTTCTAAGCCACTACTGGTTTTCACCAGAGCCCGCCGCAAAGCGGGATGGTCTTGCTGCGGCGGTAGTGACCAGGTCGTATCCACTAGCAACGGCTCACCTCTCTGGCTGCTGAAGATAGGCGCGGTACAAGGGAGTAGGCAGAAGCAAGGTCGGACGTAGCAGAAGGTCGGGGCAGGCAGCAAGGATCGTAGTCAGGGGCAACGGCAGAAGGTCTGGAAACACAGGCAAGGAACACACAAGGAACGCTTTCACTGGCACTAAGGCAACAAGATCCGGCAAGGAAGTGCAAGGGAGGAGACTAGATATAGCCAGGAAACAGATGGGAACCAATTAAGCTAATTGGGCCAGGCACCAATCATTGGTGCACTGGCCCTTTAAGTCTCAGGGAGCTGGCGCGCGCGCGCCCTAGAGAGCGGAGCCGCGCGCGCCAGCACATGACCGCAGGAGACGGGAACGGGTAAGTGACCTGGGATGCGATTCGCGAGCGGGCGCGTCCCGCTGTGCGAATCGCATCCCCAACGGCCATGACAGGGCAGCGCTCCCGGTCAGCGGGACTGACCGGGGAGCTGCAGGGAGAAAGACGCCGTGAGCGCTCCGGGGAGGAGCGGGGACCCGGAGCGCTAGGCGTAACAATACCCCTATAAGGTTACAAAAGGCATTAATTTCAATGGGCAAAGTTTGGGCTTGGCTATCTTAGGAAGTCCCATAGAGAGTAAATGGAGTAGCAGACTGATGCTACACTCACTCCATGCAAAAGCGATCCTCGGGGGATCCCAGAGGTTTGACCCCAACAGATCAACTGTAGAAAATTATAATTTTATATCTTTGGATAACCCCTGTGAGCAATATGGCAGCTCAGGAATATGGCACTATCAATTCTTATCAATTCTCACTGATGTAGGATGGATGCTGCATGGCAGGGGGAAGGTATACCAGGATGTTCTTGGGTTGGTGTACTGGCCGATCCAACAGCTTCCCTAATGAGACCTGCTTTCTCTAGGTCTGGTCTGTAGAGCCAAGGTACTTTTGTGCCTCAGGTGCGAAAACTCACTAGGGGTGGACCTTACTGAGTGGCAGCACTGCACCATACTCTTAACTAGGGATGAGCGAAGTTACAGTGAATCGATTTGTCACGAACTTCTCGGCTCGGCAGTTGCTGACTTTAGCCTGCATAAATTAGTTCAGCTTTCAGGTGCTCCAGTGGGCTGGGAAAGGTGGATACAGTCCTAGGAGAGAGTCTCCTAGGACTGTATCCACCTTTTCCAGCCCACCAGAGCACCTGAAAGCTGAAATAATTTATGCAGGCTAAAGTCAGCAACCACCGAGCCGAGAAGTTTGTGACGAATCGAATCACTGTAACTTCGCTCATCTCTACTCTTAACCTTTGGCACTCCCCCTTGGTATCCTGGACTGCTGGATAGGATCAGGGAAATTTTCATAGATCCGGGCAGTAACTCACTGCAACATTCTTCCAACAACGTAGAAAATAGAACCGGGCAACTCACCATCTGCGTTTTCACGGCTTCTTTATTCACGAACACATACGGGGTATATACAGTGCAGGACACGGGTGGACGACAAGGTAGAGGGGATGTAGTCCGGGGGCTACTGTGCCATTTTGCAGTGTATGCTTCAACTGGCCCAGGTGAAGCATACACTGCGAAACGGCACCGTAGCCCGCGGACTACATACCCTCTACCTTGTCGTCCATTTGTGTCCTGCACTGTATATACCTTGTATGTGTTCATGAATAAAGAAGCGGTGAAAAAGCAGATGGTGAGTTGCCCGGTTCTATTTTCTACGCTGTTGGAAGTTTTTGCATTGGACTATTCATTATACAGAGAGCACCACCTGGCGTGGAACAGCTAACAGAGGTACCAACACGCTGATGCTGTATAAGAAGGCAGCAGTGCCGAGTGTCTATTAATCTCTAAAGGAGCTTCACTGCAACATTCATTTTTATTTTGCCAGTCTTCTTAGGCTAAGTAGTTTTTTTGGGGGGAAAAAACGCCAAAAAAAAACGCCAATTCTGCCGCATGGTGTTTTTTCGGCCAAAAAAACGCTGCGGACAGATGTTAGCTGTAAATCAATGAGAAATTGCAAAAATTCTTTTTCCACTTTGCGTTTTTCAGTTTGGCGTTTTCTTAATCCTTTTGGCGTTTTTTCACTCTTTTTTAGCTCCTTGGAGGTTTTCCAAAAAATGACATGTGGGTTTTAACTTTGGCGTTTTTGCAGGCAGTTTTTATTCTTTTTTGGACTTTAGCGATCCAAAAAAGTGATGGAGATACCTTTTTTAATAAAATTTTGTAGGGTACCATTAAAAAAAATAAATTTAATAGATATAGTAGCGATGGAAAAAAATTGTATCTAACGAAATGTATCTTTTTCATAACAACATTTTTATAAATTTTTAAAACACGGATCAATTTATGTGGGCGGGCGGGGACCTAAAATTTTAGCCAACAATAATAAAAATGTAGTGTGTGTGTTTTTCACCTTTTTTTCTTTATTTTTTAATTTTTTTTAGGTAGTACTACTTCTGTTCCATGATGGGAGTAGTAGTACCTGTACTAATTGACAGATCACCTGAGTCTGTTGCAATCCTTCTGTATAATTTATAGATGCCGTATATATACACCTATTCATATTTCCCGCAGAGAGCTGTGATTGGCCAGATGGTTTCAGCCAATCACAACACTCTGTGGGAAATATGAATAGGTGTATATATACGGCAGTGCAGGGGACCATAGAAGAGCGGCCGCCTGCATCTATACATTATACAGGAGGATCACAGCAGGTGTCAGGAGTGACATCCGCTGTGATCGGTCCTTAACTGCAGGTACTACAACTCCCAACATGGAGCACACTCTGCATCATGCTGGGAGTTGTAGTACCTGCATTAATAGACAGATCGCAACAGTTGTCAGAAGATACACTTGCTGCGATCTGTCTATTAATGCAGGTCCTACAGCTCCCAGCATGGAGCAGAGTGTGCTCCATGTTGGGAGTGGTAGTACCTGCAGTTAAGGACAGATCACAACGGGTATCACTCCTGACATCCGCTGTGATCGTCCTTTCTATTGCAGAGATGTGGAGTGGCTCTATACAGCGCTCGCATCCCTGCTCTGCACTATACTCCAGCCAGTGATGTAAATAGAACATCACTCATTCATATTTTCCGCTGAGAGCTGTGATTGGCTGCAACCATCCGGCCACTCCCCACTCTGGGCGGAAAATATGAATGAGTGATGTTCTATTCACGTCACTGGCCGTCCGCATCTCTGCAATATTATGGACGATTGCATCTGGTGTCACGACTGACACCCGGAGCGATATGTCAATTAGTACAGGTACTACTACTCCCATCATGGAACTCTCTGTTCCTTGCTGGGAGTAGTAGTACTACCTAAAAATGTTTTAAAAAATTTAGAAAAAAAAGTGAAACACACACACTTTATTCAAAATTTATTAAAATTTCATTATAAAAAATATAAATTTCGTTAACAAATTGGGTTACCAAAAAAAACGCCAAAGGGGCCAAAAATGTAATTTCCACTCAAATGTAAAAAAACACCAGAAAAGAATGCAAGAAAAAAACGCCAAACATAAGAAAATGCTGTGATGTATTTTCTGGCGTTTTTTTCTTGCGTTTTTTGGGCCACAAAAAAAAAAACAAGTAGAAACTTAGCCTTACTGTACCACGTTTTGTGTTTATATGTTCAGTTGGATTTGTCAAGGTTCGGTAGCCCTTCTGGTCTAGGGGAGGTATGTGTGGCCTTCTGGTTCCACACCTCCTTGTAACCCTAGGCATCTCTGCTTTGGCAGAGATGCCATCAGTATACGGCTCATTGGCTGATACCTTGGTTAACGTCTAGGTGGATGCTGGGAGCACTTGTTGTCCCTTAGTAGCTACGGCAAATGGGGACAACGAACCTGGACCCTGGACTTCAGCTCAGAACAATAGTACACTGAATTGCATAGAGCCATTCCACCAATGTCATTAGTTTTGTGTGAGTCCTTGTGTGTGCTTTTTGTTAAGCAAGACTTTTTTTTAATCTATTACAGTGGTCCCTCAAGTTACAATATTAATTGGTTCCAGGACGATCATTGTATGTTGAAACCATTGTATGTTGAGACCAGAACTCTATGGAAACCTGGTAATTGTTTCTAAAGGCACCAAAATGTAATCCAAAAATAGGAAAAGTGAGAATTAAAGAAAAATAAGTAGATAACTAATATAGATAAAGCAAATCCTTATATATAAAAGTAATAAAGATCTGCTGGGAGCTGTAATCACTGTCTATGTCAGTGTTTCCCAAGCAGGGAGCCTCCAGCTGTTGCACAACTACAACTCCCAGCATGCCCGGACAGCCAAAGGCTGTCCGGGCATGCTGGGAGTTGTAGTTTTGCAACAGCGGGGGCCACCCTGCTTGGGAAACACTGGTCTATGTAGAGGACAGGAGCTTCTTCAGGGTCCTGTAAGTAAAAAAAAGTAATGGAGTCACCCTCACCTGGTGTCCAAAGGAGCAGCTAACCCTGGTACAGGTAAAGTGTACAGAACATGTAATACCTCCCTGTTCTATAGGGGGTGCAACCAGACACCAGTCAGTGCATACACTTCAGTAATACAGGGGTTTTACCAGTGAATGGCCATTGTGATTGGTCGGTTCTTCCAGCCATTGACATGTTTCGCAGATCTGGACTGTCTGTACATTGTATGTTGAGTCTGGTTTCAACTTACGATGGTCCATAAAAGACCATTGTATGTTGAAACTATTGTATGTTGAGGCCATTGTAAGTTGAGGGATCACTGTATATGAATTAGGCAGAGATTAGGTCTGACTTCAGAAACCATTCATGCAGAAGACCAGATAATACGAATGGTTTTCCAAACTTTTTCCCACAATTACAAATAATTTTGACTGTGATACTCAGTAATGGTCTTCTTCCACCACATGCAGAGGCATTTGGCAATCTACTGATAACAAGGACTTTAAAGGAATGATACATCATTCTACTCAATAATGTCAAGGGATCTTCAAACATACATGTAAACTTCAGGGACTATGTAAATACACAACAGCTGTGTGCTCTTATTCAAAGGATTTTCAGAAACTACAACTGCAAACAGAGACGTAACATGAAAATGCTGGGCCCCAATGTAAAGACTGTACCAGAACCCCCAACTCTAAGGCCATGTTCACACATCTCAATTCCGCCAGAGATTCCGCAGCAGCAGAGTCCTATTGTATTTAATGGGATTCTGCTGCGCTGTACACACAGTGGAATTGTCATCTAGCACAGAAATTACAATTTCTGTGTCTGCAGAAAGAATGAACCTGTCCATTCTTGCTGCAGAATCCGCATGGAATGCATTGCCGTCTATGACGTGCATTCCTGTGCGGGCCTAGCATAACATGCCGGAGCCCCCAGTCTGCGGAATGTCCGCATGGACGATTTTCCGTGCGGGCATTCCAGATGTGTGAACATAGCCTAAGGCTTCCTTCATACATTTCATGGCATTTTCTTGGTGCAGGGTTTGTATTTTTTCCCACCAAAATAGTATATATTAATACATGCTTTTTTGCAGCATTTTTCCAGTTGTGTTTTTTTTTATTTAATTTTTTTTATTACAAGTCATGTAATTACAAGTCAAAATGGAAGAAAAAACATCTGACCATGTCTTTCTGAGGCTTTCTGAAGTTTCTACTTTTTTAGGCCAAAAAACGCTGCGGCCAGATGTTAGCTGTAAATCAATTAGAAATCACTAAATTCTTATTCCACTTGGCGTTTTTCGCTTTGGCGTATTTTTTTATCCTTTTTGCGTTTTTTCACTCTTTTTTGCACTGTAGGTATAGCGTTAATATTTCTTTATTGACTTCCAGCAAACACCTGGATGCAGCGCTTTACTGAAAAAAAATGTTTTTGCCATTTTTCCAGCATTTTTAAAGAAAAACTCTATTGCCCACATTTACCAATCTGTCTGAGACTAGCATGTGTCCTAATGATGTGAGAGCCTATGTGACCGGTCTGACAAGGTTTGTATATTCAGAGGTGGCTGGGCATATGGCATCAGAGAGGACAGAGGCAGGGGAGCTCAGAGAGCTGACTGGAGGCTCTAAGTCTACAAAGGGACCATGGATCGGAGTGAGTAATAAATCATTTAACTCACGCACTATAAGGCTGCATTCACATGACGGTTAGTCACTACGGTTTCCGTGTCCGGCTGGGACATTTTTAAACCGGGCACTCCTGTATCCCTGCTGGACCCGCACAGCTTCTCATTCACTTTAATGAGCTGACTGGAGTCAGACATCGACTCCTGTCGGCTCATTTTTGCTCCGTATCCGGTTTTGTGATTGAACTTAAACCATGGTATACTTTGAAATTTCCGGCCGGATGTCCGGGCAGTATATCTACGCACATTCACTTATTTATTTCTCTTTGTCACTGTGTCACTTTTAATGTTTTGTGTGTTCACAGGATTGTTAGGATGCGGTAGTCCTTCTGGGTGTCCCTCCTAGCAGTCTAGGGGAGGTGTGTGTGGCCATCAGGCTCCGCACCTCCCTGCAAAAACCCCGGGTATTCCTACATGGGCAGGGTACTGACCGTTAACGGCTCTGCAGGCAGATTCCTTGGCTAACACCAAGTGTGTGGTCCCTTAGTAGCTTCGGGGAAAAGGGACATCAAACCTGGAACCTCGCAGGCACCTTTTGGTCCGGAGGTGAAGGGTATGGATTGTTGGGTGCCTCTCTCCTGTAGGAGAAGGGTTTCCGATAGACCTCATCCTTTGTGCATGTTTTTTTTCGTGTAACACGTTTGCACTGTTTCTTGCACTATGGGTTATTCGAGAGCACATTCCTCGGCTCTTAGAAAACATACTTTGAAATTTCCCAGGTGAACCCGGCAGCCGTAGTGATTAACCGTGATGTAAATGCAGCCTTACTCTGCATATTGGTGTATTGGCTAACCTGCTGTCAGTTTCCTTTTGACATTGTGATAGAACTTGGATAATGTCACAAGAATAATAACACGATAGCAACAGTGCACATGCATAATAAAGATAGTGATGTCACAGCATGCCGGTAATTACATAACGCACACAGTGTTGAGCACGAACATTCGTAATGCAAATTTTTATCGCAAATATCAGCACTTAGAATATAGTGCTATATATTCGTAATGACGAATATTATTTTTTTTTTGCGTTTTTTGTGCAAATTTTTATGCAAATTTTCCATGCAAAAAAAGTGAATGAACATAGTGAATATGCGAATTTCGCAAACATAGGACAAATAATTATCAATATATTTGTGAAATATCGCAAATTCGAATAGGAACCCTGCCGCTCATTAGTAATGAACCAGAGATGTCACAGTGCAGGAATTGTAAATACAACATCATAGAGCATGATGATGCAGTCAGTGATGTCACAGGACAGGAACAATAAACAATGATGTCACAGTATAGAGAAAAAAACATGTAGCCTAGAATCCTTTGATCTAGAGCTCAGGAGCAACTGCAGCCTATGCATCTTCAACATAATCTGATGTGATTATAACTTGTGTACATTGCTGCAGTTACTTAAATAACAGTAGGAAAATGTGTTCTAACTTTTGGATGTAGTTCTAAAATGCAAATACAGGAATGAAGGAAGGAATAAAAGAAATTCATGTTTTTCAAGAATATATATATATATATATATATATATATGTATATATATATATATATATATATATATATATATATATATATATATGTATAGTCATGGCCGTAAATGTTGGCACCCTGAAATTTTTCAAGAAAAATAATTTTTTCTCACAGAAAAGGATTGCAGTAACACATGTTTTGCTATACACATGTTTATTCCCTTTGTGTGTATTGGAACTAAACCAAAAAAGGGAGAAAAAAATAAGCGAATTGGACATAATGTCACACCAAACTCCAAAAATGGGCTGGACAAAATTATTGGCACCCTTTCAAAAATGTGGAAAAATAAGATTGTTTCAAGCATGTGATGTTCCTTTAACCCCTTAAGGACTCAGGGTTTTTCCGTTTTTGCACTTTCGTTTTTTCCTCCTTACCTTTTAAAAATCATAACCCTTTCAATTTTCCACCTACAAATCCATATTATGGCTTATTTTTTGCGTCGCCAATTCTACTTTGCAGTGACATTAGTCATTTTACCCAAAAAATGCACGTCGAAACGTAAAAAAAAATCATTGTGCGACAAAATCGAAGAAAAAACGCCATTTTGTAACTTTTGGGGCTTCCGTTTCTACGCAGTGCATATTTCGGTGAAAATTACACCTTATCATTATTCTGTAGGTCCATACGGTTAAAATGATACCCTACTTACATAGGTTTGATTTTGTCGCACTTCTGGAAAAAATCATAACTACATGCAGGAAAATTTATACGTTTAAAAATGTCATTTTCTGACCCCTATAACTTTTTATTTTTCCACATACAGGGCAGTATGAGGACTCATTTTTTGCGCCGTGATCTGAAGTTTTTATCGGTATGATTTTTGTTTTGATCGGACTTTTTGATCACTTTTTATTCATTTTTTAATGGTATAAAAAGTGACCAAAATGCGCTTTTTTGGACTTTGGAATTTTTTGCGCGTACGCCATTGGCCGTGCAGTTTAATTAATGATATATTTTTATAGTTCGGACATTTACGCACGCGGCGATACCACATATGTTTATTTTTATTTTTTTTACACTGTTTTATTTTTTTTATGGGAAAAGGGGGGTGATTCAAACTTTTATTAGGGAAGGGGTTAAATGACCTTTATTAACACTTATTTTTGACATTTTTTTTGCAGTGTTATAGGTCTCATAGGGACCTATAACACTGCACACACTGATCTTTTACACAGATCACAGGCGTGTATTAACACGCCTGTGATTAGTGTTATCGGCGCTTGACTGCTCCTGCCTGGATCTCAGGCACGGAGCAGTCATTCGCCGATCGGACACCGAGGAGGCAGGTAAGGGCCCTCCCGGTGTCCGGTCAGCTGTTCGGGATGCCGAGATTTCACCGCGGCGGTCCCGAACAGCCCGACTGAGCAGCTGGGTCACTTTCACTTTCGCTTTAGAAGCAGCGGTCAAAGCTTTGACCGCCGCTTCTAAAGGGTTAATACCACGCATCGCCGCGATCGGCGATGTGTGGTATTAGCCGCGGGTCCTGGCCGTTGATGAGCGCCGGGACCGACGCGATATGATGCGGGATCGCGGCGCGATCCGCTTCATATCGCGGGAGCCGGCGCAGGACGTAAATATACGTCCTGCGTCGTTAAGAGGTTAAACTCATCTGGGGCTAGGAACAGGTGTGGGCAATATAAAAATCACAACTGAAAGCAGATAAAAAGGAGAGAAGTTCACTTAGTCTTTGCATTGTGTGTCTGTGTGTGCCACACTAAGCATGGACAACAGAAAGAGGGTAAGAGAACTGTCTGAGGACTTGAGAACCAAAATTATGGAAAGATATAAACAATCTCAAGGTTACAAGTCCATGTCTAGAGATCTAGATTTGCCTTTGTCCACAGTGCGCAACATTATCAAGAAGTTTGCAACCCATGGCACTGTAGCTAATCTCCCTGGGTGTGGATGGAAGAGAAAAATTGATGAAATGTGTCAATGCAGGATAGTCCGGATGGTGGATAAGCAGCCCCAAACAAGTTCCAAAGATATTCAAGCTGTCCTGCAGGCTCAGGGAGCATCAGCGTGAACTATTCGTCGACATTTAAATGAAATGAAATGCTATTGTTACGCCGAGCGCTCCGGGTCCCTGCTCCTCCCCGGAGCGCTCGCAACATCCCCGCTACTGCAGCGCCCCGGTCAGATCTACTGACCGGGTGCGCTGCGATACCGCCCCCAGCCGGGATGCGATTCACGATGCGGGTGGCGCCCGCTCGCGATGCGCACCCCGGCTCCCGTACCTGACTCGCTCTCCGTCGGTCCTGTCCCGGCGCGCGCGGCCCCGCTCCCTAGGGCGCGCGCGCGCCGGGTCTCTGCGATTTAAAGGGCCACTGCGCCACTGATTGGCGCAGTTGGTCTAATTAGTGTGTTCACCTGTGCACTCCCTATGTATACCTCACTTCCCCTGCACTCCCTCGCCGGATCTTGATGCCATCGTGCCAGTGAAAGCGTTTCCCAGTGTGTTCCTAGCTTGTGTTCCAGACCTCCTGCCGTTGCCCCTGACTACGATCCTTGCTGCCTGCCCCGACCTTCTGCTACGTCCGACCTTGCTCTTGTCTACTCCCTTGTACCGCGCCTATCTTCAGCAGTCAGAGAGGTTGAGCCGTTGCTAGTGGATACGACCTGGTTGCTACCGCCGCTGCAAGACCATCCCGCTTTGCGGCGGGCTCTGGTGAAAACCAGTAGCAGCTTAGAACCGGTCCACTAGCACGGTCCACGTAAAATCCCTCTCTGGCACAGATGATCCACCTCCTGCCAGCCGAACCGTGACAGTAGATCCGGCCATGGATCCCGCTGAAGTTCCACTGCCAGTTGTCGCCGACCTCACCACTGTGGTCGCCCAGCAGTCGCAACAGATAGCGCAACAAGGCCACCAGCTGTCTCAACTGACCGTGATGCTACAGCAGCTACTACCACAGCTTCAGCAATCATCTCCTCCGCCAGCTCCTGCACCTCCTCCGCAGCGAGTGGCCGCTTCCGGCCTACGACTTTCCTTGCCGGATAAATTTGATGGGGACTCTAACTTTTGCTGTGGCTTTCTTTCACAATGTTCCCTGCACTTGGAGATGATGTCGGACCAGTTTCCTACTGAAAGGTCTAAGGTGGCTTTCGTAGTCAGCCTTCTGTCTGGGAAAGCTCTGTCATGGGCCACACCGCTCTGGGACCGCAATGACCCCGTCACTGCCTCTGTACACTCCTTCTTCTCGGAAATTCGAAGTGTCTTTGAGGAACCTGCCCGAGCCTCTTCTGCTGAGACTGCCCTGCTGAACCTGGTCCAGGGTAATTCTTCCGTTGGCGAGTACGCCATCCAATTCCGTACTCTTGCTTCCGAATTATCCTGGAATAATGAGGCCCTCTGCGCGACCTTTAAAAAAGGCCTATCCAGCAACATTAAAGATGTTCTGGCCGCACGAGAAATTTCTGCTAACCTGCATGAACTCATTCATCTTGCCACTCGCATTGACATGCGTTTTTCCGAAAGGCGTCAGGAGCTCCGCCAGGATATGGACTTTGTTCGCACGAGGCGTTTTTTCTCCCCGGCTCCTCTCTCCTCTGGTCCTCTGCAATCCGTTCCTGTGCCTCCCGCCGTGGAGGCTATGCAAGTTGACCGGTCTCGCTTGACACCTCAAGAGAGGACACGACGCCGCATGGAGAATCTTTGCCTGTACTGTGCCGGTACCGAACACTTCCTGAAGGATTGTCCTATCCGTCCTCCCCGCCTGGAAAGACGTACGCTGACTCCGCACAAAGGTGAGACAGTTCTTGATGTCAACTCTGCTTCTCCACGCCTTACTGTGCCTGTGCGGATATCTGCCTCTACCTTCTCCTTCTCTACTAAGGCCTTCTTGGATTCCGGATCTGCAGGAAATTTTATTTTGGCCTCTCTCATCAACAGGTTCAACATCCCAGTGACCAGTCTCGCCAGACCCCTCTACATCAATTGTGTTAACAATGAAAGATTGGACTGTGCCATGCGTTACCGCACGGAACCCCTCCTAATGTGCATCGGACCTCATCACGAAAAAATTGAGTTTTTGGTCCTCTCCAATTGCACTTCCGAAATTCTCCTTGGACTACCGTGGCTTCAACGCCATTCCCCAACCCTTGATTGGTCCACAGGAGAGATCAAGAGCTGGGGTACTTCTTGTTTCAAGGACTGTCTTAAACCGGTTCCCAGTACTCCCTGCCGTGACCCTGTGGTTCCCCCTGTAACCGGTCTCCCTAAGGCTTATATGGACTATGCTGACGTATTTTGCAAAAAGCAAGCTGAGACTTTACCCCCTCACAGGCCTTTTGACTGTCCTATTGACCTCCTCCCGGGCACTACTCCACCCCGGGGCAGAATTTATCCTCTGTCCGCCCCAGAGACTCTTGCTATGTCTGAATACATCCAGGAAAATTTAAAAAAGGGGTTTATCCGCAAATCCTCCTCTCCTGCCGGAGCTGGATTTTTCTTTGTGTCCAAAAAAGAAGGCTCCCTACGTCCTTGCATTGATTACCGCGGACTTAATAAAATCACGGTAAAGAACCGCTACCCCCTACCTCTTATCTCTGAACTCTTTGATCGCCTTCAAGGTGCCCACATCTTTACCAAACTGGACTTAAGAGGTGCATATAATCTCATCCGCATCAGGGAGGGGGACGAATGGAAAACTGCATTTAACACCAGAGATGGACACTTTGAGTATCTGGTCATGCCCTTTGGCCTGTGCAACGCCCCTGCCGTCTTCCAAGACTTTGTTAATGAAATTTTTCGTGATCTCTTATATTCCTGTGTTGTTGTGTATCTGGACGATATTCTGATTTTTTCTGCCAACTTAGAAGAACATCGCCAGCATGTCCGCATGGTTCTTCAGAGACTTCGAGACAATCAACTTTATGCCAAAATGGAGAAATGTCTGTTTGAATGTCAATCTCTTCCTTTCCTAGGATACTTGGTCTCTGGCCAGGGACTACAAATGGACCCAGATAAACTCTCTGCCGTCTTAGATTGGCCACGCCCCTCCGGACTCCGTGCTATCCAACGTTTTTTGGGGTTCGCCAATTATTACAGACAATTCATTCCACATTTTCCCACTATTGTGGCTCCTATTGTGGCTTTAACCAAGAAGAATGCCAATCCTAAGTCCTGGTCTCCCCAAGCGGAAGACGCATTTAAACGGCTCAAGTCTGCCTTTTCTTCTGCTCCCGTGCTCTCCAGACCTGACCCATCTAAACCCTTCCTATTGGAGGTTGATGCCTCCTCAGTGGGAGCTGGAGCGGTCCTTCTACAAAAAAATTCTTCCGGGCATGCTGTTACTTGTGGTTTTTTTTCTAGGACCTTCTCTTCGGCGGAGAGGAACTACTCCATCGGGGATCGAGAACTACTGGCCATTAAATTGGCACTTGAGGAATGGAGGCATCTGCTGGAGGGATCAAAATTTCCAGTTATCATTTACACCGACCACAAGAATCTCTCCTATCTCCAGTCTGCCCAACGGCTGAATCCTCGCCAGGCCAGGTGGTCTTTGTTCTTTGCCCGTTTTAACTTTGAAATTCATTTTCGCCCTGCCGACAAGAACATTAGGGCCGATGCTCTCTCTCGTTCCTCGGATGCTTCGGAAGTAGAGGTCTCTCCGCAACACATCATTCCTCCTGACTGTCTGATCTCCACTTCTCCAGCCTCCATCAGGCAAACTCCTCCAGGGAAGACCTTCGTTTCTCCACGCCAACGTCTCGGGATTCTCAAATGGGGTCACTCCTCCCACCTCGCTGGCCATGCGGGCATCAAAAAGTCTTTGCAACTCATCTCTCGCTTCTATTGGTGGCCGACTCTGGAGACGGATGTTGTTGATTTTGTGCGGGCCTGTACTGTCTGTGCCCGGGATAAGACTCCTCGCCAGAAGCCTGCTGGTCTCCTTCATCCTCTGCCTGTCCCCGAACAGCCTTGGTCTCTGATTGGTATGGACTTTATTACAGACTTACCCCCATCCCGTGGCAACACTGTTGTTTGGGTGGTCGTTGATCGATTTTCCAAGATGGCACATTTTATTCCTCTTCCTGGTCTTCCTTCAGCGCCTCAGTTGGCAAAACAATTTTTTGTACACATTTTTCGTCTTCACGGTTTGCCCACGCAGATCGTCTCGGATAGAGGCGTCCAATTCGTGTCAAAATTCTGGAGGGCTCTCTGTAAACAACTCAAGATTAAATTAAACTTCTCTTCTGCTTATCATCCTCAATCCAATGGTCAAGTAGAAAGAATTAACCAGGTCCTGGGTGACTATTTACGGCATTTTGTTTCCTCCCGCCAGGATGACTGGGCAGATCTTCTACCATGGGCCGAATTCTCGTACAACTTCAGAGTCTCTGAATCTTCTTCTAAATCCCCATTTTTCGTGGTGTACGGCCGTCACCCTCTTCCCCCCCTCCCTACTCCCTTGCCCTCTGGTTTGCCCGCTGTGGATGAAGTGACTCGTGATCTTTCCACCATATGGAAAGAGACCCAAAATTCTCTTTTACAGGCTTCATCTCGCATGAAAAAGTTTGCCGATAAGAAAAGAAGAGCTTCCCCCATTTTTGCTCCCGGAGACAAGGTATGGCTCTCCGCTAAATATGTCCGCTTCCGTGTCCCCAGTTACAAACTGGGACCACGCTATCTGGGTCCTTTCAAAATCTTGTGCCAAATTAATCCTGTCTCTTACAAACTTCTTCTTCCTCCTTCTCTTCGTATTCCCAATGCCTTTCATGTCTCTCTCCTTAAACCACTCATCATCAACCGTTTCTCTCCCAAACTTGTTTCTCCCACTCCTGTTTCCGGTTCTTCTGACATCTTCTCCGTGAAGGAGATACTGGCCTCCAAGACGGTCAGAGGAAAAAAAATTTTTGGGGTTGATTGGGAGGGCTGTGGTCCTGAAGAGAGATCCTGGGAACCTGAGGACAACATCCTAGACAAAAGTCTGGTCCTCAGGTTCTCAGGCTCCAAGAAGAGGGGGAGACCCAAGGGGGGGGGTACTGTTACGCCGAGCGCTCCGGGTCCCCGCTCCTCCCCGGAGCGCTCGCAACATCCCCGCTACTGCAGCGCCCCGGTCAGATCTACTGACCGGGTGCGCTGCGATACCGCCCCCAGCCGGGATGCGATTCACGATGCGGGTGGCGCCCGCTCGCGATGCGCATCCCGGCTCCCGTACCTGACTCGCTCTCCGTCGGTCCTGTCCCGGCGCGCGCGGCCCCGCTCCCTAGGGCGCGCGCGCGCCGGGTCTCTGCGATTTAAAGGGCCACTGCGCCACTGATTGGCGCAGTTGGTCTAATTAGTGTGTTCACCTGTGCACTCCCTATGTATACCTCACTTCCCCTGCACTCCCTCGCCGGATCTTGTTGCCATCGTGCCAGTGAAAGCGTTTCCCAGTGTGTTCCTAGCTTGTGTTCCAGACCTCCTGCCGTTGCCCCTGACTACGATCCTTGCTGCCTGCCCCGACCTTCTGCTACGTCCGACCTTGCTCTTGTCTACTCCCTTGTACCGCGCCTATCTTCAGCAGTCAGAGAGGTTGAGCCGTTGCTAGTGGATACGACCTGGTTGCTATCGCCGCTGCAAGACCATCCCGCTTTGCGGCGGGCTCTGGTGAAAACCAGTAGCAGCTTAGAACCGGTCCACTAGCACGGTCCACGCCAATCCCTCTCTGGCACAGAGGATCCACCTCCTGCCAGCCGAACCGTGACAGCTATGGCAGGAGATCCAGGAGGATCCCACTGCTGACACAGAGACATAAAAAAGCAAGATTACATTTTGCCAAAATGAACTTGAGTAAGCCAAAATTCTTCTGAGAAAACGTCTTGTTGACAGATGAGACCAAGATAGAGCTTTTTGGTAAAGCACATTGTTACGCCGAGCGCTCCGGGTCCCCGCTCCTCCCCGGAGCGCTCGCTACACTCTCCCCACTGCAGCGCTCCGGTCAGACCCACTGACCCGGGGCGCTGCGATTCCGCTTCCAGCCGGGATGCGATTCGCGATGCGGGTAGCGCCCGCTCGCGATGCGCACCCCGGCTCCCGTACCTGACTCGCTCTCCCTCGGTCCTGTCCCGGCGCGCGCGGCCCCGCTCCCTAGGGCGCGCGCGCGCCGGGTCTTTGCGATTTAAAGGGCCACTGCGCCGCTGATTGGCGCAGTGATCCCAATTAGTGTGTTCACCTGTGCACTTCCCTATATCACCTCACTTCCCCTGCACTCCCTTGCCGGATCTTGTTGCCATCGTGCCAGTGAAAGCGTTTCTTTGTGTGTTCCTAGCCTGTGTTCCAGACCTCCTGCCGTTGCCCCTGACTACGATCCTTGCTGCCTGCCCCGACCTTCTGCTACGTCCGACCTTGCTTCTGTCTACTCCCTTGTACCGCGCCTATCTTCAGCAGCCAGAGAGGTGAGCCGTTGCTAGTGGATACGACCTGGTCACTACCGCCGCAGCAAGACCATCCCGCTTTGCGGCGGGCTCTGGTGAAAACCAGTAGTGACTTAGAACCGATCCACTAGCACGGTCCACGCCAATCCCTCTCTGGCACAGAGGATCCACTACCTGCCAGCCGGCATCGTGACACACATCATTCTACTGCTTACCGAAAACGGAACGACACCTACAAAGAAAAGGACACAGTACCTACAGTGAAATATGGTGGAGGTTCAATGATGTTTTGGGGTTGTTTTGCTGCCTCTGGCCCTGGTAGCCTTGAATGTGTGCAAGGCATCATGAAATCTGAGGATTACCAATGGATTTTGGTTCGCACTGTACAGCCCAGTGTCAGAAAGCTGGGTTTGCGTCCGAGATCTTGGGTCTCCCAGCAGGACAATGACCCCAAACATACACCAGAAATGGATATCAACAAAGCGCTGGAGAGTTCTGAAGTGGCAGCAATGAGTCCAGATCTAAATCCCATTGAACACCTGTGGAGAGATCTTAAAATTACTGTTGGGAAAAGGCGCCCTTCCAATAAGAGAGACCTGGAGCAGTTTGCAAAGGAAGAGTGGTCCAATACACACAAAGGGAATAAACATGTGTATAGCAAAACATGTGTTACTGTAATCCT
Source organism: Hyla sarda (assembly GCF_029499605.1). Lineage (NCBI taxonomy): Eukaryota > Metazoa > Chordata > Amphibia > Anura > Hylidae > Hyla > Hyla sarda. The sequence continues at coordinate 379,266,524 of NC_079190.1, read as the reverse complement.
TTTCTTTGAGAAATACTTAATTTTCTTGAAAAATTTCACGGGTGCCAACATATATATATATATATGGGCTCCATATTACCGTGAAAGCAGAATATTGCTATACTGACTTCCAGATGTCTAGAAGGTGTCAGACAAGACAAGGACAGAACTACACTCAGCAGTATAGCCCTGTGCAGCTGCCAGACACCAAACAAATGTCATTCTGGCTGCTTTTCCCAGATACAGCTTGTGGGCACTTATTCCTACACAGGATCTACAGTGACCAAAATACATTAACAGCAACATGAGATACAAAACTATGGCAAGATGGTAATACTGAAGCAGAAAAAACATGCCACATGGAAATTTTTGTTTTCTAAATGTAAACTTCTAAATACTGTTAATAAAATATTTAAGAAATAGGCCAAGGTCACACCTGGCAAGAACATGGCAGTACCTAAGTTGCTCAAGAAGGTGTCCTGAGGACTCATGCACACGAAAATGCCTAAAGCTTGGGCCCTGTACAAACAGCACATGGTGTCGCTACAGGTCCGTATTATGGAACCTGAAAGCAGTACCTGAACAGATGGTAATGCCCATTAGTTGCTGTAGTCAGCCATAGACGCAAGATTATGTGGTAGCGGGGTGTGATGAGGGCAGATGTTGTTACTCTAAGGGCAGATGGCATTAACCCCTTGTATTCATGATGCCAAGGCGTGGTTTAGCCTATAACCACCTGAAGGTATACCGCTGGATCCTGGGCTTGGCAATAAAGACTCTGACGCCAAGTTACGGACAACGGTAGCTTTACTGAGGGTAGACAGTTGGTAAAGTCTAAACAGTTCAGCCAGGGCCCAAGGAGGCCTGACCAGTAAAGCAGAGACCTTAACCCCTTAACAACCCGGTTTTTCCGTTTTTGCACTTTTTTTTTCCTTCTTACCTTTCACCTAAAAATCCACATGATTGCTTATTATTTTCACCACCAATTCTACTTTGTAATGACATCAGTCATTTTACCCAAAATTCTACAGCGAAACGGAAAAAAAATAATAATTGTGCAACAAAACTGAAGAAAAAACACAATTTTGTAACTTTTGGGGGCTTCCGTCTATACGATTAAAATGATACCCTACTTATATAGGTTTGTTTTTCTCATACTTCTGGAAAAAATCATAACTACAATCATAACTATCATAAAATCGTAACTACTTTTTTCACTTTTTTTCTTTGCAATGTTATAGCTCCCATAGGGGCTATAACACTGCACACACTGATCTTTTACAGTGATCAATGGCTTCTTACAGGAAACCATTGATCAATGATTCTGCCGCTTGACTGCTCATGCCTGGATCTCAGGCACGGAGCAGTCATTCGGCAATCCGATATGCAGGAGGAAGGTAGAAGATCCTCCACCTGTCCACCAATTGTTCGGGACGCCGCAATTTCGGCTGCCTGACAGGACATCAAGGGGACAGGGCAACATCTCCCATACTGGGCCACCGCAATTAAATCTGTGAAACAGCAGGTGACTTTTTTTTCTCAGGGGAAGACTTTATTGGGGCTAGGCCTGAGTCTTGAGAACTTATTACCTCTGCATTGCCTGCTTCTCCTGTAGGAACAACATTGCAGAGCTAAAGGGGTACTCCGGTGGAAAAAAACATTTTTCAGATTCAACTGGTGCCAGAAAGTTAAACATGTGTAAATAACTTCTATTTTTTAAAATCTTAACCCTTCCAGTACTTATCAGCTGCTGTATGTTCCAGAGAAAGTTGTGTAGTTCATTCCAGTCTGACCACAGTGCTCTCTGCTGACACCTGTGTATGTGTCAGGAACTGTCCGAAGCAGGAGAGGTTTCCTATGGGGATTTGCTCATGCTCTGGACAGTTCCTGACACAGACAGAGGAGGTGTCAGCAGAGAGCATTGTTGTCAGACTGGAAAGAACTACACAACTTCCTCTGGAGCATACAGCAGCTGATAAGAACTGAATGGCTTAATATTTTTAAATAGAAGTAATTTAATTCTGGCACTAGTTGATTTTTCCACCGGAGTTCCCCCCTACACACACACTTTTAATTTAGTTAAATAAAAATAAAATATTCTCCAAGCATAAAATAACATTGGACTTTCAAACACTCCTAATCATAAATCAAACCCAAATTGTAACAGCTGGAACCGATGTTATGCTAGAGAGAGAGCAGAGATGAAGATCCATAATATGCAGTGGGGGAAGTTACTATTGTTTGCGGAGTGTCCGACATGCTGACCGCATTGTGTGGGTATTTTTTTTTGTGGTATTAACTATTTTGGCGCACGACGGTTAGTAGATATCTGTCCAGATGAAAAATTCACTGTCATTTACTCTTTAACAACAGTAAGGCTGCATTCACACCACGTTTTGTACATACGGGTGCCGGATCCGGCGGGGGGAGGGGAAAACCGGGCACTCCCGTACCCCAGCCGGATCAGCCGTGACTCCATTTACTTTAATGAGCCGACCGGAGTCAAACGGTGACTCCGGTCGGCTCAGTTTTGACCCGTATGCGGTTTCCTGACCGGACCTAAAACCGTACTATACTACGGTTTTAGGTCCGGTCCAAAACCAGATACGGGTCAAAACTGAGCTGACCGGAGTCACCGTTTGACTCCGGTCGGCTCATTAAAGTAAATGGAGTCACGGCTGATCCGGCTGGGGTACAGTAGCGCCCGGTTTGCCCCTCCCCCCACCGGATCCGGCAGCCGCATGTAAAAAACGTGGTGTGAATGCAGCCTAAGGCGTATACGTTTTCAATGTGAAAACCGCATTGAACTGTATTGAAAACCGTATGCATTTACTCTCCATTGAAAACCGTATGCCAAAAGATGCATCCGGTTGCTTCCGTTTTGCATCCTGTAAGGTTTTGTCTGGTTTTTTTTTCCCGTACCCAAAACTGTAGCCTACCACGGTTTTTGGTCCGGGTGAAAAACTGCGTTAAACCGTATAAGTTTTTTTTTAACATGGGAGTCAACGGGAACTGTACAGAACCTTATGTGCATACGGTTCCATCTGGTTTGCACCATACAGTTTTTGACTTTGCACAGTTTTTTTTTCTTGGAATTTCAATCAAACAAGTGAAACTTTATTCACTTTACATTTTTTTCTTTAAAAACGGATGCAACCGGACATCATGTTTTCAAACCATATACAGTTTTTAACTGTATACGGGTTAAAATTTGTACACACATTTTGATATAGTTTAGTCAGGTTTTGAGGAATCTGTTTTTCATCAAAAACCTGATACGAGAATTGTATTACTAAAACGTGGTGTGAATGCAGCCTATCTCCATTTAGGGGGAGATTTATCAAAACCTGTCCAGAAAAAAAAGTTGCCCAGTTGCCCATAGCAACCAATCTGAATGCCTCTTTCATTTTTAACCAGGCCTCTGAAAAATGAAAGAAGTGATCTGATTGGTTGCTATGGAACATCTTAGCTAAGAGGAGCGATTAAAGGAGTTACAATTGCTTAGTCTTGAGAAGAGACGTTTAAGGGGGGATATGATAAACGTATATAAGTATATTAATGGCCCATACAAAAAATATGGAGAAAAACTCTTCCAGGTTAAACCCCCCCCCCTCCCCCCCAAAGGACGAGGGGGCACTCCCTCCGTCTGGAGAAGAAAAAGTTTAGTCTCAAGGGGTGACATGCCTTCTTTACCATAAGAACTGTGAACTTATGGAACAGTCTACCTCAGGAACTGGTCACAGCAGGAAAAATTAACTGCTTTAAAACAGGGTTAGATACATTCCTGGAACAAAATAACATTAATGCTTATGAAGAAATATAAAATCCCATCCCTTCCCCAATATCGCGCCACACCCCTACCCTTCAATTCCATGGTTGAACTTGATGGACATATGTCTTTTTTCGACCGTACTAACTATGTAACTATGTAACTTGGCAACTTTTCCTCTGGACAGGTTTTGATAAATCTCCCCCATAGTGCCCATTCTGTTCGCCGAGCCTTTGCTGCCAAGCACACCAGGGACCCTCCATGACACAACATGATGGGTGCCCATCTCTGACTGCTGGGCAGAAGCATTTTTTTTATTTTTTATTTACATTGTCCTATACCAGTGTTTCCCAAGCAGTGTACCTCCAGCTATTGCAAAACTACAACTCCCAGCATGCCCGGACAGCCAAAGGCTGTCCGGGCATGCTGGGATTTGTAGTTTTGCAACATCAGGATGTACACTTGTTGGGAAACACTGCTCTATAAAATAGTTAAAAAAATAATTTTGTTTCAAGGTAGGTGTACCATTCACGTGGCTCTCAATGAAGAGAAACATAAGGAGTGGGTAAATACGAATGCAAAAAAGTAGCAAATAATGTGGAAAAAGGATCAGAATTATCTGCGTCGTGCATGTTTGTAGCAGAATTCTTTCTATAGACTAAACATGCGTTCTCGTGAGCATTGTGTTTACTCTTTTATTTTGGATGAGGATCACTAGAGACAGCTGATAAATGCAACTCGAAGAAAGAAGGAGGAAACGCAGTCCTACAAAACATCTTACAGACCAAACAGTTGTCATCAAAAGGAAAAACACAAGGCTAAATTTAACCATTTGTATATTAACTGGCGGAAAGGGCGGCAGAGCTAAGTGACTTTATCAAAAATATTTTGTTTGTAAAATAAAAGAAAAACTTTTTTTTATTAACTTCACAAATGCAGTGGAATTTTCTAATTTAGTTGTAAGTACCTAATTTATTTGGGAGTATTGCTCACAATCCCTTTAATCCTTCAATCCCTTCAGTGTAACGGGGAAAAAAAACTTTGGATAGGGGATACGTTTTTGATCGCGGGGCAGTCAACAGCTGGGGGGGGGGGGGGGGTCTTTACGCGATCTCCTGTAGCCGGCTACTGACCCATCCTCCTGCCCCTTTCAACGGAGATTGGCTTCAGTGGTGGTCCACTTAGCAAATCACCCTCTGCGATCAGAAACGTATTCCCCTACCCTGTGCATAGGGGATATGTTTTATTTTCCCCAGAGTACCCCTTTAATTACAAGGGTGTTTAATTCAGATATAACCTCCTCCTATACCTTATTAGGACATGCTTACCCCAGCTAAAAAGGTACTCCAGTGAAAAACAATTTTTTTTTTTTTAAATCAACTGGTGCCAGAAAGTTAAACAGATTTGTAAATTACTTCTATTAAAAAATCTTAATCCTTCCAGTACTTATCAGCTGCTGTATGATCCACAGGAATTTCTTTTCTTTCTAAATATCTTTTCTGTCTGACCACAGTGCTCTCGGCTGACATCTCTGTCTGTCTCAGGAACTGTAAAGAGCAGGATATGTTTGCTATTGGGATTTACTTCTGCTCTGGACAGTTCCTAAAATGGACAGAGGTGTCAGCAGAGAGCACTGTGGTCAGACAGAAATTTAAAAAGAAATGAACTTCCTCTGTAGTATACTGGAAGTACTGGAAGATTAAGTAATTTACAAATCAGTTTAACTTTCTGGCACCAGTTGATTTAAAAAAATAGTTTTTCACCTGAGTACCCCTTTAAAGGACATCTACAGCCGAAAACACTTTGATCCAGAGGGGTTCGGACACTGGGACCCCCCCCCCCACAATCTCCTGCACGGGGCCATGGCTCTGCCGCGGCTTTCCAGTGCAGGAGGCGTGCCAGTCGCAGCATGATGCGGTGGCTGACACACCTCCTCCATGTAAGTAACTCTATGGGAGAGGCGGGGAGGCAGGGTTTGTGCCTCCCTGCCTTTCTCATAGAACTGTAGGGGGAAGGGGCGGGGAGGGGACGTAACTGTTCCAGTGGTCGGACCCCCGCGATCAAACACTTGTCCCCTATCTTGTTGATAGGGGATAAGTGTTTTCCGCTGCAGTTGTCCTTTAAGACTCCACGAGTCCATGTAGTATAGGCTCCCCCGGTAGTATTAGGACCCCATGTAGTATTAGGCATCCGTGTAGTTTTAGGTCTCCCTGTAGTATTTCTTCCCCCTGTAGTGTAAGGGCCCTCCTGAAAATAAACACCAGAAAAAAACTTAAAGGGGTATTCCAGGCAAAAACTTTTTTTTGTATATCAACTGGCTCCGGAAAGTTAAACAGATTTGTAAATTACTTCTATAAAAAAATCTTAATCCTTCCAATAGTTATTAGCTTCTGAAGTTTTCTGTCTAACTGCTCAATGATGATGTCACGTCCCGGGAGCTGTGCATGATGGGAGAATATCCCTTGCATGATGGGAAAATATCTCCATAGGAGCTGGACAGCTCCCGGGACGTGAGTCATCAGAAAGCAGTTAGACAGAAAACAATAACTCAACTTCAGAAGCTAATAACTATTGGAAGGATTAAGATTTTTTAATAGAAGTAATTTACAAATCTGTTTAACTTTCCAGAGCCAGTTGATATACAAAAAAAGGTTTTTGCCTGGAATACCCCTTTAAGCCCATCCAGATATTACATGAAAGCCAATTAATAGAATAACCAGCACCCAGTACTAGATTTTTCCAGCAGAAGGTGCTATAGGTGGTTCCAGGGGTCAGCAGAAGTGGGAATGTGGCACTGGTCTAAAATACAGACCATAACTCAGATTCCGTACAAGTCATAATGTGGAGTGATTTAAGATTTATTAAGGGAGGGGATGATTTACATTTTTTTAGGGGAGGGGCTTTTATGTAATAAAAAAAAACCTAGTATTATTTTAGATTTTTTTTAGTCCCTATAGGTGACTACCATATGCAATCATTGCATTGCATTCAGTGTTATGCTATTGCATGAGGTCTACAGATACAACCTAGCTTTACCAGGATGTATCATAGGAGCGACAATTGTTTCAGGTGCCATGATTGGCATTAGCGGCGAGTGCCGGTCACTAACTGCCTATGACACTTCCATTACCATGTTTCTCAAATTATCTTAAAGATCCTCAAGAATTTGAAGGAATTTGCAACAAATATGCCGATTTCAGGCAGGATTTTCCCACTTGTTTTGGGAGGTGGAGGGGGGTGCAGAACAAATGGCATTGATTCTATGACCTCTATTTGCAGCTATCTTATGGCAGCCATTTTAACAGCGCAATAACACAAAGGTTTCATGAAATTCCTTTTGGCTCCATAAAATTGTGCAGCGTTCATCTAAAAACATGGTTAATCTTTGCTTAAGATAAACAGTAGATGACCAAATCCCAAAGTATTGGGAAAGCGTGAGTTACGGCTTTATGATCATGCTGAGACTTCATCAATCTATAGTAAGGCTCTATCATATATCACAACGAGCAGATTCCATTGCTATCACTATGGAGGTCCTTCGTGTTAGACTTGGGTGGTTTCCAGAGCAGGAAAGATAAAACAATAGCTTTCTTTTGTTATATTCCACTGTAGGAATAACACTGAAAGCAGAGAGGAGGTTAAAGGATGACATGGCATGTGGTCTACATTACTGCCTGCAGACATATTTTTTCAAGCTTTTACTTTTGAGAAGTTCTTATTTGGCGTTTTCCCATCCTTAAAGAATTTCAGAAACTATCTATATGTTAAACATTGATTTATATAATAATTATAGATTGAAGACTTCCAGACATACAAAACGTAATTAGAAACAACAGAATAAAAGGAGAAAGCCCAGCAATATAATAGAAGAGAAGGTAGGGAGGAAAGTGTTTCTCCGGAATTCTTTACCATTGTCACAAGCACTTTTATGAAAAATCCCATTGACTTTTATTTTATTTTTCTGTTAAAAGGGGTTGTCTTTATGAGATATGTACTATTTATGGCATGCGGATGTCATAGGGGGTGTTCACCACTTGGGATCTCCTATATGAGCCACAGTGAAGAGAAGCTCATATGACTACTGTTCTGGAAGACTGAAGCTGTCCATGTATTACCGTATTTTTCACCCTATAGGACGCACCCTATTTTTAGGTGCAAAATCTAAAAAAATTTAAGATTTTGAACCCAATAGTGGTCTTCAACCTGCGGACCTCCAGATGTTGCAAAACTACAACTCTCTGCTGCCGGGCAGGTATCCTCGCTCTCCGTCGCCGTCATCGCGTCGTTACGCACGCCGACGCACGTATGCGACGACGTGATGACGAGGAAGGAGAGCGCCGGCCATACAGGGGATCCCTGAACAGAGAAGACACCGAGGAGGCAGGTAAGGTCCCTCCCGGTGTCCTGTAAGCACTAACCCAGCTATTCAGTCGGGCTGTTCGGGACCGCCGCAGTGAAATCGCGGCGGTCCCGAACAGCCCGACTGAACAGCCGGGTTAGTGTCACTTTCCCTTCAGATGCGGCGGTCAGCTTTGATCGCCACGTCTGAAGGGTTAATACAGGGCATCACCGCGATCGGTGATGTCCTGTATTAGCCGCGGGTCCCGGCCGTTGATGGCCGCAGGGACCGCCGCGATAGGGTTGTATTCGCCGTATAAGACGCACCGGCTTTTTCCCCCCAGTTTTTGGGAAGAAAAAGTGCGTCTTATACGGCGAAAAATATGGTACATCTAAATGACCACCATGTATTTTCACTAAATTTTACCAGCATCTTGCTGTAGACTTGTTTATGATAAGAAAAAGAAAACCTTTTAACTCCTTGACGACACATGGAATACTTGAACGCCCTTGCCGCCTGGCACTGAAGTGCCTATGAAGTGTCATAGGCAGTGAGTGACTGTTATTATGAGAAGCCGACACTCATCGCTAATGCCGATCATGGCATCTAAGAGAATTGTCACTACTATGATACAGCCTGGTAAAGCTAGGTTGTATCTGTAGAGTGCCAATTTAATCAAATAGCATAACGCCTCCTGTATGGAGAAACTAGTGGTATGCATTGCTCTGGGGTGGTTTTGGCCCATTCTTCCACACAGTCTTTAAATCTTGAAGGTTCTGTGGGCCTCTTCTATGAATCATGATCTTCAGTTCTTTCAATAAATTTTCAGATCAGGTGTTTGACTGAGCCATACTAACTAATGATCTTTAAAACCATTTGAGAGTTTCCTTGGCTGTGTTTGGGATCATTGCCTTGCTGAAATGTCCGCCCTTGTTTCATTTTCATCATCCTGGTAGATGGCAGCAAATTTTTGTCAAGAATGTCTCTGTAAATTTGCCTATTCATCAAGGATTAATCTGATCTGCACATTTATTTCTGTTCTGGAGCAAAAAAGAACCCACATAATACCAAATGTTTCAGATAAATGATGTTTTCAAGGATACATAAAAACAATGGGGGAAATTTATCAAAACCTGTCCAAAGGAAAAGTTGCTGAGTTGCCCATAGCAACCAATCAGATTGCTTCATTCATTATTTAAAAGGCCTCTGAAAAATGAAAGAAGCGATCTGATTGGTTGCTATTGGCAACTCAGCAACTTTTTCACTGGACAGGTTTTGATAAATCTCCCCCAATATTCCTATGTCACTGCACCTCTTTTTTAAATGACATACAGTATTTAATTATGTGACTGTCCATGTGACATTGCATCACTTTGTACCAACTGGACACCGCTGAGGGACTTCATGTTATCACATCCAGCGTGTGCAAACAGGACAGGGAATAGGGGATCAGAGCTGCAGGAACACGGCATAATCTTGAAGGTAATTAGTGCTGGTCGCGAATATTCACAATGCGAATTTTAATCGCGAATATAGCACTATATATTCACAATTGCGAATATTCGATTTTTTTTTTCACAGTACACATCACAGTGATCATCCCTCTCTGCTTTCAGCTTGTGTGGTGTAAAGAAGTCTCTAATACTACTGTGTGAGACTGGCGTACGAATTTTCGCACATGCGAAAATTTGCATACACTAGTTTTCGCATATGCGAATTTCCGCTTATGCTAATTTTCGCATATGAGAATTTTCGTATATGCATATTTTCGCATATGCAAAAATAAACGCGAATATTACAAATATGCGAATTTAGCGAATATATGACGAATATTCGTCCATATATTCACGAAATATCGCGAATTCGAATATGGCCTATGCCGCTCAACGCTAAAGGTAATTATGTATTTCTTGAAATCCCTTTTAACTGCAAGGATCAAGTACATGACTCTAATTCAGACAACCAAGATCTTGCACTCACACTACATGACTAGACAGTGATCCTCCTCCATGTGTAAGAACCCAAAGGGTTAATCTGCACTGAGGTCTTTTGTTATTCTTGTTACTGTGGAAACGCCCTGTTCTCTGGATGGTCGGCTGACCTCGTTGGCTTTTCAGCTGCTTAGCTCCCTATTTAAACCCTCAGTATTCATCCAGGCGTTGCCTGCGAAAGTGCTCATACTCCTAGCTAGCGTTTGCATTGTATCTTGTATTTTGTGGCATATTTGACCCATTGGCTCTGCTCTCTGACTCTTCTCCTGTTTCTGCGATTTGGCTTTCCTGTAATCTCTACTGACCCGGCTTGTGGACTGTGACCTATTGTTTATGTTTGTTTAGTTATTATTACTGTTAGTGTGTGTCTTTCCTTTCAATATCCTGACCTCCATCTGTATTATAATTTATTTTGTTGACGTTTGACTCCCTTATTCAGACAGGGACTGTCACCGTGGTTGTGGACCCGTCACCTAAGGCGGGTATGCAAGTAGGCAGGCAAGTGGGAGCAGGTGAGTTTAGGGCTTCACTCTTTCCTGCCCAAACGTGACACCATCTACTGAAATAAACCCAGGCAATCACTTGCAACAACCTTTAACTAAGCTCTCCTGTATCTCAATTTATAAGTAGGTGAGATCACAGGGATAACATGTCATCACACTACAGAGGGATTGGAAATTTAACTACGGTATAAAGTTGCCTGTTTTTCTATATTAAAATAAATCTGTCAGCTCTTGAGCTTAGAAGGAAAACATGATTTAATAACTTTGCATACTGCATCAGCAAGAGACAGGTATTATTTTTTTTTTTTTGTCTCCTTATCAGCTATCTGCCCATGTCTGCATGTGATCATGATATAGAGCTGACAGATTCCCTTTAAAGGGTACCTCTTGTTTAGTTGTGGTGGCAGGATACAACTCACAGCAACACTGTAGTCCACTGCTAAAGCGAACGGTATACGGAATTGCAAATGGATTATATTGGACTTCTGGTAAATATGTATTCCGATTGTATTTGGAAGGGGTCTGTGGAGTTGCCATGAGTTTAAACTTGTATCCTTCCTCCACAATGAAATGAGAGATACCCTTTAATTCCATAGAATTCTAGTGTTCATGTGTTATCAGTATGAACAGCAGGGTAAAATAACATATTAGTGGACGACAGAGCTTGTTGGAATGTACACTGGTGTAAATTAACCCTCATCTTTAAGTTAGTAATGTATTACATCATTACAGATAGAAGCAACCATATATTATGTTGCATATGTTTTCATTGTACAATGACAAACATAAAATGTAAGTTCTTTTCCATTAACATATGCCATCTACATGTGAAGCCGGTTTGATATCTTATAAACTGCATGTATTGGTAATAGCATTAGCTGAAAAAAGTGAACTGGCAATGTGAAATGAGTCCCTGCCTAATGTTCTCTGACATAGACCAATTTGTGAGCAAAGCATTTAGATTCAGTGACTAAATAATAAGGTCACCGCTGTTAGCGCAACTGCCATTCTCATATAGAAGTGTTATATTTCTGTATGACAAATGCTTCCCATAGCACTCCTTGTAAATGACATAAACAATACGTATGTATATACTTACAGATGTGCAGGTCTGTTCACTTGTCATATAAGATTTATGTGCTGCTGTTGTGCGGACTGAACGCATTGACAATGAAACACAGAGCAGAGAATGCTAATTCGGTTCACATAGTTCATTATAACTTCTTCATTCTGGGGTTTTAGTCAAAATTCCCTCCCTCTCAGACAAAACTGTGTACTGTAACATGTGTGCTGTAGATCAAGCACTCTCACGCTTTGACACTTGTAACCCCACGGGTAATAAACACTTATTAACATAGTACTTCAATTACTGCGAATAGCGGTTTGTAAAGAAAAGAAAGGTAGATGGAAAAGGGACATTATAACGCTGTTTTCATCCTGTGTTCCTGGTACATTTTTGGAATTCATGCCAAGAAAATTCACATGAAGTATAAAACGGCCATGTTCATAGCACATATTGGACCTAATGTGTGTGCCAATAGAATAACATTGGCATTGGTTCAGACAGTATGTGTCAACTTTACGGAATGGGAAAGGATGGTTGACTTGGCATTAAATAAACGGGGATCCCACATTAAAAATACACAATACACTTTTTTTTTTTTATAAAGGGGCATCCTCTACTAGAGGAAAGAAGGTTTCGCCATCATTACAGACCGGGATTCTTTACTGTGAGAGCAGTAAGACTATGGAACTCTCTATGTTGTGATGACTCAATAAAAAAAAGTTCAAGTTTTTTGTGAAAAATATAACATTACAAGTTATAGATACTTGATTTCTGGCGACAGGACGTTGATCCAGGGATTTATTCTGATTGCCATATCTGGAGTCTGGAAGGAATTTTTCCCCCTGGTAGAGAACAAAGGGCATTTGACTCAAGGGTTTTTGCCTTCTTTTGGATCAACACAGTAGGGATATAGGTTGAACATAGGTTAAAGGAACGGACTCTTGTCTTTTTCAACCTTTTCAACTATGTAACTATGTACAACAAGAGTCAAGTTGTACAAAGTTGTATATGTTGGGGTAATAAATTTGGCACAGACAATGCAAGATCTTCCCAGTGCATATGTCATCGCTAACCCTTTCAGCAATAATCACTACAATTTATATTCCTTATCTGAACTAGTTTCTAGTGAAAGGCCCCCTGTCAACAATAGAGAATCTTGGCTTCCTTCATATATATATATATATATATATATATATATATATATATAGTGCGTGAAAAAGGGAATTTAAACATCCTAAGATGATGTAATATATATTTGGGTGCAGAAGTATTTGGTCAGTGACACAATTGACACAACACTTCACAATAGATTTTAAACTAAGTCATCGTTATGTGACTGATATGTAGATTTTCATCTATATTCCAAGCATTTAACAAAAATATTGCATGGTTTAGGACATTTTTAACACTGTCACTACATTATCACAGGCTCCAATGAAATCGGACAACCATATGAAATGATTCATATAAGGATTATTTTAATATTATGAATGGAAATACTTTTCAAGCAATGAATACTTAAAGTCTGGAACACATAGACATCACCAAATGCTTAGTTTCCTCCCATGAGATGCTTTGCCAGACCTTTACTGTAGTTTCCTTCAGTTGATACTGTTTATTGGGCTTTGTGCTTTAAGTTTTCTTTTCAGTAGGTAAGAAGCTCACACTGGTTCAGTTAACATGACTGACCAAGCCATTGAAGGATATCCCATTTTTTGCCTTATAGGGAACCTGTGATCAGTTGCAGGCTAGGTTTCCACACAGGTTTTTTCTGGTGTTTTTGTTGAATACTGTTACTACAGGTTTTGAGCTAAATTTCAAAGTGGATCCAGCAGAAAGGAGAAGTCTTTTCTTTATTTTTCCCATTCCTTTCGAATATACTTCTTGCTTTGGCTCAAAAATGGCAGTGGCAGGTCTCCAAAAAAATGCCAGAAAAATACCTGTCTGGAAACCTAGCCTCATGATATTGAAACAAGGGCAGCATTAAAAAAGGCAATGTCTTCCTTATTTCAACAAAATGTGATTCACTCAAACTGCAGTGTTTCAGAGGAATCATAGTTCCAACACTGTCCAAGAACAGGACTCCTATCTAAATGAATGAGCAAGAAGTAGGTCAGTGACATAAGTCTTCTGTTCCCTTAGGCTATGTTCACACAGTGTTTTCTCAGGCATATTTAATTTGTAAAAATGCATCCACAGAATGTCTGTGAACCCAATATATAAAATAATACAGGTGCATAAATAAGTGGCATGTATTTTACATATTGTGTGCACAGACAAACCCTTTTCAATAGACTGCTTCTTTCATATGTTTGGCCGACAAACTCTCTTTTCTTTTTTAATTTCAGCAATCCAATAGCTGTGTGTGAACACAGACTAGGACAGACATGACAGGCGCAAGCAGTATATTTTCTCCCACTACTCTCCCCAGCAGCCCCGATGGCCGTCAAACTACCGCGTGACAACGATAGTGTGAAAGAGGCCTATCATAGAGCACATTAATAGTAATAATGCGGACGTGATTTTGTGGACACATTTTTTTTTACAAATGAAATACACCTGAAAAAACACTGTGGGGGTCATATTCAAAACTCTTCAAGTCAAAAATTTTGTGTTATCAGATATTCAAAGTGTTTTACATGAGAATGATCCAAGGTTTACACTAGTCACACCAGTGAGGTTATGTATATTTCATGTTTTACATGATATTTTCAGAGGGGTAAGAAATAAATCATTATAATTATAAAATAATTATCATAAAAATTTTTTTTATTTCTTTTCGTTATATATATATATATATATATATATATATCCAAAGGTAGGCAGCACTTCCACTGTAGCGATGGGGTCCTGGGGTGCAAGCTGAAAACCACAGTCCCAATCGCAGACTCCGTAGATAATCCAGAAGCAAAAAATGCCAGCAGCACACATGTCAATAAAGTGCAAAAAGTGGGATTTTATTGACCCATATCAAGTGCGACGTTTCGACGGCATCCCCACATCTTTTTCAAGCAATCTGAGAGAAGGTAGAGCAGTATCTGCTGGCTCAGCCAATCACTGGTCAAGACAGGATTGGCGGTGCAGGAAGGTCCTGCTTCAAGCATTTGATGAAAAGAAGTGTTGTGATTTGTAGTTTTTATTACTACCATTTAGGTGTGGTACTTGATAACTTTTTATTACATTTTCTTCTAAGATGGCATGTGACCAAAAATCTGCAATTTTTTTTTATATTTAGGCCATGTACCATACTGAATCAAGAATGCAATAATACACACAATGACCAACTATTTTTTCTTTGTTAAACATTTTTTATTTACAAAATGCAAAAAGGGGGTGATTTGAAGTTTTATAAAAAAAAAAATATATATATATATAACATTTTTCTTTATTATTTTAGCTCTTCCCCACCAAAGGGCTTTTACAAGTTATCATTCAAATGCTCAAGTAGAACGATGAAATGCATATGCCATAGGCAGACCATATCAGCACAACAGTAACACCAGGCACAGAGATATAGCAGAGACCTTGGGACAGCATGACAGCTGAGCGGCATCATGCAATTATATTGTGGTTTGTCGGTCAGGCCACTAGACCACCAGGGATGTGGCCCAAAAATGTTTAAATGCTGCAATTGTGATCTTTAATCTCAGTCATTAATGGCAGGTGTCAGCTGTAGAGAGCAGCCAGCACCAGCCAGGTATAAAGCAGGCTTGGCCCTTGATTCTACTTCATACTCACCAGATGCCCAGCCGTCATACATGTACAGCCGTTGGGTCAAAACGGGTTAAATATCGATAACTTACTGCTAAGGTTAGGTTCACATGGAGCAGTAGCGTGCCAAACACTGTACTGCAAAACTGTATACATTTCACCACAAATTGCTTGAGTTTTGCAATGCAGAATTTACAAACAATTTACACGTATGTGTGAGCTCACATTATCTGTAATATTGTAGCTGCCACAAGAATTACTCTTAACCCCTTAAAGGGATACTCCGGTGAAAACCTTTTTTCTTTTAAATCAACTGGTGGCAGAAAGTTAAACATATTTGTAAATTACTTCTATTAAAAAATCTTAATCCTTCCAGTACTTATTAGCTGCTGAATGCTACAGAGGAAATTCCTTTCTTTTTGGAACACTGATGACATCACGACCACAGTGCTCTCTACTGACATCTCTGTCCATTTTAGCAACCATGCATAGCAGATGTATGCTAAGGGCAGCATGGTGGCTCAGTGGTTAGCACTGCTGCCTTGCAGTGCTGGGGACTTGGGTTCCAATCCCACTAAGGACAACAATAAATAAATGACATTCAGAAAGTTTGTTAACCCTTTAGGTGTTTCACAGGAACAGCAGCAAAGTGAAGGAGAAAATTCAAAATCTCAATTTTTTACACTAATGTTCTTGAAGACCCAGTTTTAGAAATTTTACAAGGCATAAAAGGGAGAAAAAGCCCCCAAAAATGTGTAACCCAATTTCTCTTGAGTGAGGAAATACCTCATATGTGAACGTTAAGTGCTCTGTGGGTGCACTAGAGGGCTTAGAAGGGAAGGAAAGACAATGGGATTTTGGAGAGTGAGTTTTTCTGAAAGGATTTTGGGGGGGCATGTCACATTTAGGAAGCTCCCATGGTGCCAGCAAAAAAAAAAAAACAACAACAACGTGGCATACTATTTTGAAAAGTACACCCCCTAAGGAATGTAACAAGAGGTACAGTGAACCTTAACACCCCACAGGAGTTTGACGACTTTTCGTTAAAGTTGGATGTGTAAATTAATTAATTTTTTTCACGAAATGCAGTTTTTTCCCCCCCAATTTTACATTTTTACAAGGGGTAATAGGAGAAAATGCCCTCCAAAATGTGTAACCCCATCTCTTCTGAGTATGGAAATACCCCATATGTGGATGTAAAGTGCTCTGCGGGAGAACTACAATACTCACATTTGGATTTTGGAAAGCGAATTTTGCTGAAATGGTTTTTGGGGGGCATGCCACAATTAGGAAGCCCCTATGGTGCCAGAACAGCAAAGAAAAACCCACATGGCATACTATTTTGGAACTTGCACCCCTCAAGGAATGTAACAAGGGGGTACAGTGAGCCTTAACACCCACAGGTGTTTGACAAATTTCCGCTAAAGTTGGACGTGAAAATGAAAAATTAGATTTTTTTCACTAAAATGCTGGTGTTACCCCAAATTTTTCATTTTCACAAGGGATAATAGGAGAAAAAGCCTCCCAAAATGTGTAACCCCATTTCTTCTGAGTATGGAAATACCCCATAAGTGGATGTAAAGTGCTCTGCAGGCAAACTGCAATACTCAGAAGAGAAGGAGCGCCATTGAGCTTTTGGAGAGAGAATGTGTCAGATATTGAATGCCATGTGTGTCTACAAAGCCCCCATAGTGCAAAAACAGTGGACCCCTCCCCACATGTGACCACCTTTTGGCAACTACACCCCTCACAGAATTTAATAAGGAGTGCAGTGAGCATTTACACCCCACTGGTGTTTGACAGATCTTTGGGCTGTGCAAATTAAATGGTAATTTTACTTTTTCACAGACCACTGTTCCAAAAATCTGTCAGACACCTGTCAGGCCCTACTAAATAGCGGTGACTACCTTGGCCAGTGACTGGCTGAATTGACAGTTCATGTGGGGTAGATGTATCACAGAATCCAGTGATAAGCAGCAGGGACAGCAGTAGTGGGGGGATCAGCAAAGAAGAGTATGACCTTTTTTTTATATTTATGTCACCCTAAACCATTTGTAAAATAGAAAAAGAGAAAAACAGGCACAGCACACCAACATCAAAACCTCATCCCAACTGTGAAGTATGGGGGTGGGGGCATCATGGTTTGGGGCTGCTTTGCTGCATCAGGGCCTGGACAGATTGCTATCATCGAAGGAAAAATGAATTCCCAAGTGTATCAAGACATTTTGTAGGAGAACTTAAGGCCATCTGTCCACCAGCTAAAGCTCAACAGAAGATGGGTGTTGCAACAGGACAAAGACCCAAAGCATAGAAGTAAATCAACAACAGAATGGCTTAAACAGAAGAAAATACGCCTTCTGGATTGGCCCAGTCAGAGTCCTGACCTCAACCCGATTGAGATGCTGTGACATGACCTCAATAAAAGCGATTCACACCAGACATCCCAAGAAAATTGCTGAACTGAAACTGTTCTGTAAAGAGGAATGGTCAAGAATGACTCCTGACCGTTGTGCACGTCTGATCTGCAACTACAGGAAACATTTGGTTGAAGTTATTGCTGCCAAAGTAGGTTCAACCAGTTATTAAATCCAAGGGTTCACATACTTTTTCCACCTGCACGGTGAATGTTTACATGGTGTGTTCAATAAAAACATGGTAACATTTAATGATTTGTGTATTAGTTTAAGCAGACTGTGATTGTCTATTGTTGTAACTTAGATGAAGATCAGATCACATTTTATGACCAATTTCTGCAGAAATCCATACAATTCCAAAGGGTTCACATACTTTTTCTTGCAACTGTATTTTTTGAGGGATTTCCCTTAAAGCAAAATAATTAATTAATATAAATACTAATAATTCATTTTATGATATTTACTGTCTTGTACCTTAGGTTTAAGGATGATACTTCATTGAAGAATAGTATTTAAGCATACCCATTCTGATTTTCCTGGTAACCCTCATCACACTTTACCCTTCATCTATGACCTAATCTTACATATATCCTATGCTAATCCTAAACATTTAATATACTGTTGTCAGACCCTACTCTGAGCTGAACTACCAACTCAAAGGGGTTATCCCACAAGTAAAAGTTTTCCTCAATCAGTAGGATAGGGGATAAGTAGGTAGTCAGTGGGGGTCTAACCACTGGCAACACCACTGATCACAAAAACTGAAGTAAAATATGCCCTGGAATGAATTGAGCACATCTCAATGCTCTTAAACCCCAGAGAGAATGAATGGCTGCACTCTGGCTGTACTCCTTTTTTCCAGGGCCCTTTTCACCTTAGTTTTTGTGATAGGTGGAACTCCCACTAATTTTCTAGTTAGGAACTATCCTCTGGATAGAGAATACATTTTTACTGAGGAATAGTGTTGCTCGCGAATATTCGCAATACGAATTTTATTCACGAATATTGCATATTCGCGAATTCGCGAATATTCGCGAATATAGCGCTATATATTCATAATTACGAATATTCGTGTTTTTTTTTCATTTTTTTTTCACAGTACACATCACAGTGATCATCCCTCTCTGCTTCCAGCTTGTGTGGTGTAAAGAAGGCTCTAATACTACTGTGTGAGACTGGTGTGCAAATTTTCGCATATGCGAAAATTAGCATATGCACATTTTCGCATATGCAAATTTTTGCTTATGTTAATTTTGTATATGCTAATTTTCGCATATATTATTTTCGCATGTGCGAATCTTCGCATATGCGAAAATAAAACGAGAATGTTACGAATATGCGAATATTCGCGAATATATGACGAATATTCGTCCATATATTCGCGAATATTTGCGAATTTGAATATGGCCTAACACTACTGAGGAATAACCCCTTTACATACTAACCCTAATTGACCAAACTTACCTATACTAACTTTTGGCTCAAAGGATACTAGTTTGCAGGTTACCACACATACTCTTAAAGGGGTACTCTAGCCCTAGATATCTTATCCCCTATCCAAGAATAGGGGATAAGATGTCTGATTGCGGGGGTCCTGCCGCTGGGGATCCCCACGATCTCTCCTGTAGCCCCTAGTCATCTGCAACACGGAGCCGAAGTTTGCTCCGTGCCTGATGACTCACGATAGAGGGGTCGGCAGATGACAAGTGGCTGCAGGAGGGACCCCTACGATCAGACATCTTATCCCCTATCCTTGGATAGGGGATAAGATGTCTTCGGGTGGAGTACCCTTTAAGCCATGGTTTTTAGAAGCCTTGTCTTCTATGAAATCTATCATTTAACAAAATCCACAAATATAGTCATACATGAGGTCTGCTGTTGAATGGGTTGTATGAGCAAATCCCACCTGTGGTCTACGCAATTATTTTCGCACTCCACTCACAGATGACTGGAGGGCAACACATATAGCATTTTACATAAGATGGAAACCTGGCATAAAAGGCTCCCAGAAACCACTTGAAAGAGAACACCTATGTGTAAGACACAAAACAAATATTTAGATACCCTGCAAATATATCGAAGTTATAAAAATAAGAAAGCACAAAAGTCCACCTTTTTCATTAAGGTCCTACTGTGTTACAGTTTTCTTTTCTGGTCTGACTTGTACAGAACAGCTTTCCATTTGACAGTCCTAGATATGTCCCAGACATCACCATAAAAGTGACATCATTTCCTTTAGGTTACCCGTCCCTTAGAAAATCTATAAGGTCTAAACAATTCAAGTATTTACCTCTCCCCATACACCTAGAGCAGTCCCTTCTGGCCTGACCAATATTTTTAAACTGGTAATGACATTGGTATTGTGATCTCACCGACATCCAACAACTTACACTTCAGAGACTAAATGTCGTCATAAATTACACCAGTCAGCTATAACATAAGAACATGTGTGCTGTGTTTGGTCCCTTGATGGTTCCAGCAGTTGCTATTTTTCTATCTACACTTCCACATTTACTTTTATCTGCCCATACCATATTGCTTTTTGTAGTTCTTGGTGCACTCAACAAACCTGTGTGGGGAGTGAGTTTAGCCATGTGTACCTAGGCACTGATAAATGTGACATGGCCACTTCATAGCTCCAGTGTTTTTAAAGGAAAAGACCAGACTTTGAATACAATATTGTTTTGGATTTTTAATAAATATGTTTATTCAATTTGTTAAATTTATTTAGAATTGAGTCAAAATGGTATACTTAATTGAAGAATACCCCCCCCCCCCATGAACTTGATTCATAATCCCTTAGCCTCATATTCAAGGTCTCTAGGATTGTCAACCACCAGTAAGGATGGAGATATGGTAATAGGCCTTAAAGGGGTACTCCACTGCCCCAGTGTCTGGAGCATTTAGTTCCGAATGCTGGGTACAGGCTGCGGGAGTCGTGACGTCACACCACGCCCCCTCAATGCAAGTCTATGGGAGGGGGCGTGACAGACGTCATGCCCCCTCCCATAGACTTGCATTGAGGGGGTGTGACATCACAAGGGGCATGGCCGTGACATCACGACCCCCGCACCCAATGTTCTGGATTAAACGTTTCGGACGCTGGGGCAGTGGAGTACCCCTTTAAAGAGGCTAGTGCTGGCAAGCTGACCTGTATGGTGGGGCTGATGCACCTCATTATCATGCAGAGATGTAGGGGCTTGGCAAGATGGAAAAAGTCAAGGCTCTTGGCACCAAGGGTATAGTACAAGTCGTAAGCCCTCAGAGAGAGACAGAATTTACACATCTGCCTGCTTATTAGTAGGCCTGGGCTTGAACCTAGGAGATCTGACTTGTTCTTCTGCAGGGACTGAAGCCTAGGAAAGTGCTTGTGTACTGAAATGTACTGAGAGATGCAGCACTGACTCATGTTGAACTGAACAAGGGGGTCCCTGTGCTAAAGGGGCAATGCCTCTTACCCCAAGCTGTCACATGCTTTGAGGATGCCTAGACACAATGGAATGGTAAAAAACCCACTTAGTCAAGTGAGTTTGTGCCAGCATGCTATCAAGGCAGAAATAACTAGAAGAAGGCACAAAACTGTGTTGTCAAACATGGACCGGAGTTCTATTGGAATAGCAAGTATATTTGTAATTCACCTTCTTTTATGAAATTCACCAGATTTTTTATGTCCCCTCTTTTAACATCTGTAAGTATTCCTTCCTTTAAAGGGATACTCCGCCCCTAGACATCTTATCCCCTATTCAATAGGGGATAAGATGTCTGATCGCGGGGGTCCTGCTGCTGGGGACCCCCGCGATCTCTCCTGCAGCTCTCCGGAGCTAGGTTTGCTCATGGCTGATGACTCCCATTACAGGGACCAGCGGTTCGTGACATCATGGATCCGCCCCCTGATGACGTCACCCCTACCCCTTTAATGCAAGTCTATAGGAGGGGGTGTGACTGTTGCCACGCCCCCTCCCATAGACTTGCATTAAGGGGGCGGGCGTGACGTCACGAGGGGCAGAGCCATGATATCATGAACCTGTCATCAGCAACAGAGCAACCTTACTCGGCAACTCAAGGGGCTGCAGGAGAGATCACGGGGGTCCCCAGCAGTGGGATCCCCGTGATCAGACATCTTATCTCCTATCCTTAGATAGGGGATAAGATGTCTTGGGGTGGAGTACACCTTTAAGGTTACGTTCAGATAGCAGAAAATTTCCATAAAAAATGGGCGGATATTCCACATATTTGCATGTTCTGCCAGCATTAGGATCGCTCGGAAATGAGCCATCTCCATAGATGGCACTGCCAAAATTCCCACTACAGAAATTCCTCTATGTGTACAGCGCAGCAGAATCTCATTGAGAACAATGGAAAACAACGGAATTTCGGGGCTGAATTTTTCACCCGGAAATGTCATTGTGTGAACATGGCCGCAAGAGAACTTGTGAGCAACACATCAAATTTTAAGATTTAACTGTCCTTTAATACGTTGATCAAACACATTTTTGCCATTTCTTTATATGCCCTCCCATTCCCAATATATGTGGGCTCATTTTTTACATGACAATTCAGGGAATCAGTCAGATGGGCGTGAACTTAATTTTAATAATGGGAGTGACCTCAAGTGATGGGGCCAGGATTATGCAGTCAAGGGGTGTGAATGTTTTACATTGAGGGGTGTGTATGACTTATACGCACCCACTGACTGTATAATGCCAGACATCACCTAATATTCACTCCAGTTATTTAAATTAAGTTCACACCCTTCAGACCGATTCCATGAATTGTCAGACAAAATATAAAACCCCATATCTCAGGAACGGAGGGGCGTATCAAGAAACTGTAAAAAGGTGCATGATCAGGGTGACCTAAGCTCTTTAATGATAGTGCAATTTATTTTATTTTTTTTTGTGGTTGGTCACATGTCCTCTTTTAAACTGCAGAGTTTGAGTTTGTAGATAAATATTTTTTACATTTTAAGATGACTTCATAATGTTTTCCCTCAAAGAGGACCTGTAGTCTCTCGAAACATCTACAATTGCCGGCTGAGACAGGGTCCCCTTTAAGCTGGTGATTGGCTGAACAAGCTGTCACTCCTGCTGTACTCCAAAGGGGGAGGCAGGAGTACTCAGGAGTATGGTAAGTATAGCTGGGAGAGACAGACTCAATACATGAGATTGCAGGGGTCCCAGCAGTCGAATCCCCTGCGATCAGACACTTACCCATTTCCTAAGATGTACTGAAAACTAGAGGCACGTCCTACCGTGCATGTCCAACCGTTAAATCTTTGGTTTATGGACTTGGAAATCCCACATACTGTAAATCTGTGCTAGAAAAATGTGCCATATTATCAGATTTTCTAGATTATTGGATGCTGGGTTAAAGGAACTTTATTTAGTTTATCTAAACACAATTTCAATTAAAAAAAAGTATGCTGTAATGTGAAATATATATTAAGCAAATACAGATATTTCTCTAAAAAAATGCAAGACAACTTGAATCAAGGGTTACCTAAATTAATAGCAATAATTTACTTTGTTCCACTAAGAATTTAAAAAAAGTTTCTAAAACTGCTAAATATGTTCAAACACATCAACAATGTCACAGACCCCACAAAATTAAGAACAGGTCATGTGACCTAAATATTAGGTAGAAAGTGAACATGCTCTGCATCCCGCAGCAACACTCCCCTCTAGAGGCCAGTGGGTGAGCCATTGTGAAGCAGACGTTGACCGCTGCTTTCTCACTTCAGTAGTTTTGGGACAGTGAAGTTCATGTGGGTTCACACTGCACGTTTGCTTAGGAATAGCGATTACTGGTAAAACTTTGGTTCAGCAGGGCAACTGCATCACTGAATAGTACAGGCAACCTATAAAATCTGGTAACTGCATTAAACATCACATGTTTACGTATATATGTTTCTTTCTGTAAATATTGACATGTTGGATCTCATATACAAAAACCATGACAAGATGTGGAGCGATTGCCCATTGTAGCCAACAGGTTTTATTTTATAAATCCATTAGGAAAATAACCTTATCCAGATCTGGTTTCTGTCATAATTAGTGTCTATACATGCAATTGCATTATTACATATATGACTTCTATCAGTATTAGTGTATTAGATAGATAGATCATTTACAATATTGCCTAATAGATCTTCATATAGCCTCTTTAATGTACCTTAATCTGACTTGGGTAACATGCATACACGTGTATACACGTGCAACTCTTCCATGTGGATGAGATACATTGTGAGCTGAGAGTAATGTAGGCACTAAAGGTCATGGAGCCCTTGCCAAATACCATAGGTATGGTACGCTTCATGTGGATGAGATACACTGTGGGCTGAGTGTAACCTGGGCACTAAAGGCCATGGAGCCCGTGCCAACTACCATAGCTATATCACACTTCATGAGGATGAGATACACTGAGGGCTGAGAGTAATGTAGGCACTAAAGGTCACAGAGTCCTTGCCAACTACCATAGGTATGGTACGCTTCATGTGGATGAGATACACTGTGGACTGAGAGTAATCTAGGCACTAAAGGTCATGGAGCCCTTGCCAACTACCATAGCTATGATACACTTTATGTGGATGAGATACACTGTGGGCTGAGCGTAATCTAGGCACTAAAGGTCATGGAGCTCTTACCAACTACCATAGCTATGATACACTTTATGTGGATGAGATACACTGTGGGCTGAGTGTAACCTGGGCACTAAAGGTCACAGAGTCCTTGCCAACTACCATAGCTATGATACACTTCATGAGGATGAGATACACTGTGGACTGAGAGTAATCTAGGCACTAAAGGTCATGGAGCTCTTACCAACTACCATAGCTATGATACACTTCATGAGGATGAGATACACTGTGGACTGAGAGTAATCTAGGCACTAAAGGTCATGGAGCCCTTGCCAACTACCATAGCTATGATACACTTTATGTGGATGAGATACACTGTGGGCTGAGTGTAACCTGGGCACTAAAGTTCATGGAGCCCTTGCCAACTACCATAGCTATGATACACTTCATGAGGATGAGATACACTGTGGACTGAGAGTAATCTAGGCACTAAAGGTCATGGAGCCCTTGCCAACTACCATAGCTATGATACACTTTATGTGGATGAGATACACTGTGGGCTGAGTGTAACCTGGGCACTAAAGTTCATGGAGCCCTTGCCAACTACCATAGCTATGATACACTTCATGAGGATGAGATACACTGTGGGCTGAGTGTAACCTGGGCACTAAAGGTCATGGAGCCCTTGCCAACTACCATAGCTATGATACACTTTATGTGGATGAGATACACTGATTGCTTAGAGTAATCTGGGCATTAAAGGTCATGGAGCCCTTGCCAACTACCATAGCTATGAAAAATTTCATGTGGATGAATAAAAAAACATTTAAGACATGTTTATTATGTGCATTTAATCTTTAACCCCTTAAGGACATTTTTTCCTCCTCACCTTCTAAAAATCATAATTTTTTCCTATTCTTATCAATAGACAAGTATGGGGCTTGCTTTTTGCGCAACCAGTTTTCCTTTGTAATGACATCACTCATTTTACCATAAAACGTATGGCACAACCAAAAAAATACTATTTATGTGGGGAAATTAAAAAGAAAACAGCGATTTTGCTGATTTAGGAAGGTTTCGTTTTCACACTGTACAATTTACTGTAAAAATGACATTTTTTCTTTATTCAGTGGGTCAATACGATTAAAATGATACCCATGATTATATACTTTTCTATTATTGTACCGCTTTAAAAAAATCTCAAACTTTTTAACCAAATTAGTACATTTAAAATCCCTCTATTTTGACAACTTATAACTTTTTCATTTTTCCGTATAAGCGTGGTATGAGGGCGCATTTTTTGTGCCGTGATCTTTACTTATTATTGGTACGACATTTGCGTATATAAAAAAATTTGTAAATTTTTTATAAATTTTTTATTTTTGGGAATATGTGACAAAAAAGCAGCGTTTTTTGTTTTTTTTTTACAATTACGCCGTTCACCGTACGGGATCATTCACATTATATTTTGATAATTCAGACATTTACGCACGCAGCGATACCAAATAGATTTTTTTTTTTTTTTTACACTTTTTGGGGGGTAAAATGGGAAAAAGGGACAATATACATTTTTATTGGGGGAGGGGATTTTTCAAATTTTTTCTTTTATTTTTTACATTTTTTTTACACTTTTCATGTCCCCATGGGGGACTATTTATTTCAATCACTTTACTGCAGATACTGAACAGTGCTATGCATAGGGAATAGCCCTGATCAGTATTATCGGTTATCTTCTGCTCTGGGCTGCTCGATCTCAGACCAGAGCAGAAGATCAGAGAAAGGCGACGGAGGCAGGTGAGACAGCACTGCGGGCGATCTGATCATCCATTTTAGTGACCGCACTACATCTGTATTGATCACGGAATCTGAGGGGTTAATGGCACACATCAGAGCGATCGTTGGGGGGGTGGGTGCTCGCAGTCATGTACAGGACGTAAATGTACGTCCGGTGCATTAAATACCAACGCACCAGGTACATTTACGTCCTGCATCATTAAGGGGTTAAGGAGCACTCTAAATGACCAAAGAGCTATGGGGTTCCTCTGCCCAAAAGCCCTCAGGTAGTGACCTAACCAATAGTCAATTTTCCCCTTACAGCAGGGTTTCCCAACCAGGGTGCCTCCAGCTGTTGCAAAATCATAACTCCCAGCATGCCCTGACAGCCTTTAGCTGTCTGGGCATGATGGAAGTTGTAGTTTTACAACAGCTGGAGGCACCCTTGTTGGGAAACCTTCCATACAGGATAATTCAATTATTATAGATATACCCTTCATTCATTGATAAGAATAAAAACTGCCCCTTCTGCAGCCATGACCACCGACATCTACATGTCTTTAGGTCTGATACAGCAGCATTTATCCAAGCAGAGACCCCCTTTAATTATTCAATTTTTTTTTATTATTAATATAAAATAATATTTGTTTGCACAAAAAATAAAACATCTTTTAATATTTAGCCTCTATCCAACACAGCATGTAACAAGTAGAGAAAGGATGCTGTAGTTTATCGTGTCCTATCGACGATCATAATTCTAAATGAAAAATTTCTCATTGTACATTATAGTACTGTAAATTCATGTAAATGACAAAATATCTTCAAGAAGTGTTCCTAGCAAGCACAGTCTGTAAAAGTTTATGGCGCGGTATGTATTTATGTTTTATCGCACTTACCTGCGGTTGGAGTAACTGGCACTTGCAGATGCGGCGTTTTGATCAGGATAGTTGTGCTGCATTGTGGATGCTGGGAACTGATACAAGAACCCAGTTCCACAGGTAAATCCCAATAAACTGGAAGACCAGAGCAGTACAAGAAGAGGATATCTCATTTTCATCAATGGGGAAATAATTCCAATATGAGAACGCAATGAACAGATCCGGTGCCAAGGAGGCTCTCTATGACAGGGGCTCTAAAGCTCTGCAGAAATGAACTAAGGACACAGGAACTGGTTGCTCAAGGCATTCTCAGAACTCAAGTCCTTTAAATTTGGTAACGCTTTCTCCAGTCATTGAAAAGGGGGCTGTGACATTTTAACGCTGCACAGAACATAGCACCACCTAGTGGTCATTTTGCAAAATGTTCTCTTCTAACAAAGGTCTCCGAAATGAATATCAAGTAGTGACTATGGGGAGGAATTCATCATTGTGGGTGTAGGTGAAGCATTTTTGTACACCTCTATTTTGTGTCCTGGTAATGTGTAGGTGCACTAAATTTATTAAAGGGGTATTCCAGGAAAAAAACTTTTTTATTTTATATCAACTGGCTCAAGAAAGTTAAACAGATTTGTAAATTACTTCTATTTAAAAAATCTTAATCCTTTCAATAATTATCAGCTGCTGAAGTTGAGTTGATGTTTTCTGCCTGGCAAGAGTGTCTCGGGAACTGCACAGAGTGGAATAGGTTTGCTATGGGGATTTGCTTCTAAACTGGGTGGTTCCTGAGACACGTGTCATCAGAGAGCACTTAGACAGAAAAGAACAACTCAACTTCATCAGCTCATAAGTACTGAAAGGATTAAGATTTTTTTAATAGAAGTAATTTACAAATCTGTTTAACTTTCTGGAGCCAGTTGATATATAGAAAAAAAAGTTGTTTCCTGGATAAACCCTTTAAATGGTCGCAGGGCAGTTAATAAAATTTGTGCAGGTACATGTTTCCTGAAAATTCTCTAGTTTATTTGTTGCGCCAAAATGTGTGACTTTTCTACACAAACACCAAGGGTTATTTATTGCATTTAGATATGCTTTGTATATTTGGCGCAGTTTAGGTGCAGTGTGGGGGGTTGTGACTTCTTTGCAACTTCTCAAATAGACATTCTTCACAACATTTACTTGCAGTTCACCATTTGTCCTTTTCCCTATGCAGTGGTCATGTACAAGTGAGACTCTAAAAATGTTAATATCGTGCAAAAGTTCATTGTATTTGATGCAACTTAAAAGGAAAGGAAGCATGAAGTGCTCCAAAATCTCCTGGTAGACGGATGCGTTGACTCTGACCTCAATGAAGCACAGTGGCCCAACACCAGCAGATGACATGGCTCCCCAAATCATATAATATTTATATTGGGGATTGGGGGTTTCATGGGCTGTAACCATAATCATCACAATTATGACAAATCACGGCTTGAACTATCTTGCTTTGCATGTAATGAGTCTGTCATATATTAGTTTCCCCTTTTAAGTTGCATTACTGAAATAAATGAACTTAGCGCAATATTCAAATTTTTCGAGTTTCACCTGTATTTACCAACTGCAACTTTTGTGAGAAATCACAATTTTTTGTGCAAACGCTTCCAAAAAGCAAAGATAGAACCGGCACTGCTAGCTCTGCGTACTAAGAGATGTCAATTATTCTGTGCGGATGATATTCACGTAGCGAGATATGGTGGTGCTCTAGCTTAACCAGCAGATGAAAGCATTATTCAATAGGAATATGAAACGCTGGCAACTCACCGATTCTTCTCAAATCTTCTTTATTGATGTAAATACTCACATACAAGTAACTATCGGGGGGACACATACCGGGGGGGTACAAAAGGCGAAAGCAGCAGACGATGTTTTGCACGGGTTACGTGCTTCGTCTGGCCTTCACTCCTTGACAAAGCCGCTCCCGGCGAAACATGTCGGAGTTGTGGAGGTGGACTGGGGTGAGTGTTGTTCTACTGTATACCGAGCCTGCCCTTTATTGTTCTTTCATTATTGCTGCTATTTTCTGTCTCACTTGCTGCTATAGTTTATTCAGACAGCATTTTCTACTGTCTGCCCACATGCACATATCTCTAGCTGCTATTCTTTGCACATAGTCTCGCTATAATTTGCACACCCTATTGCACCTTATACCTAATCCATCTGGCTTGCTCATTTCATAAACTTTTTTGCGATATTTTGCACACTAGTGTTTGCACCTTATACCTATCCCCTGTGCAGCCAGCTCCCTTTCTCCTATGTTACATTATTATATGCACATTCACAGTTTTTTTACCAGTGTGCTGTGATTTATAATTTTTTATAAATGTTTTTTATACTCATTTTTTTATATTCTTTCCACCAATTGGATTTCACGCTCTTGTGCCGTTGGTTTTTTACATTGCTCTGATCACACCTTGCCCCCACACCCCCTTTTCCCTGGTGCGTTCAATTGGTTTTATGTGCATATTAAATTACTCTATCTTGCACCCCTTTGTAGTACTGCATCTTCTCTGTATTATCTATATCTATTTTTCCGGAATACAGGCTCCCTCACCCCAGTATCCACCTTTTAATATGTGCAATAAATAAACTTAATGATTTTTTAACCATTATGTAATATTTTTATGAATTGATTCTGTGTCATTATATATATATATATATATATATATATATATATATATATTTTTTTTTTTTTACATTATTTATCTGAATAAAATCAATTTTATACGTGAATACGTTTGCCAGAGTCCCATGTGGTTTCCCACACCTGTAGGTTGTAATTTACAAATCTGTTTAACTTTCTGGCACCAGTTGATTTAAAACATTTTTTCCAGTGGAGTACCCCTTTAAAGGGGTACTCCGCTGCTAGGCATCTTTGGATAGGGGATAAGATGTCTGATCGTGGGTGTCCTGCTGCTGGGGCACCCCGGGATCTCCCACAGCACCCGACATTCTAAATAAATGCCGGGTTCCTGCGGCAGTGGTCGTGAGGTCACGGCCACGCCCCCTCGTTATGTCATGCCACATCTTCTCCATTCATGTCCATGGGAGAGGGCATATCAGTCTACACACACCCTCCCATAGACATGAATGGAGGGGGCGTGGTGTGACATAATGAGAGGGTGTGGCCATGACATCATGATCACAGCCTCTGGCTCCGAGCGTTCAGAATGTTCAGAACACTGGAGCACCGGAGTACCCCTTTAAGGGGTTGGCCCACTAGATGCATTTACTGATCACATGTACACTAGATAAACAAGTATTGGGACAACCACACATTACACCTAACAGAGCTTTTAGGACATCCTATTCTAAATCCATAGACATTAATAAGAGTTGTTCCCCCTTTGCAGTTATAACAGCAAAGAGTGTGTCTGAGCCATTTTTGCTCATTCATCTAGAAGAACATTTGTGAGGTCAGACAGGGATTGCAATCTCCATTCTTGCTCATCCTGAAGGTGTTGGACTGGGCTGAGGTAAGGGCTCTGTGCAGGCCAAACTTTGAAACCCAAAACCTGTCATCTGGTAGTAGTCTCCTGAAATTCTCCAAACCAAGACTGAACCATCAGACTGAGATAGAACCATCACTCCACAGAACATACTGTATGTCCACTGCTTGTCCATTGGTGGCGTACTTTACACTACACCATCCAACCCAACCTGTTATTGGGCTTGGTAATGTAAGGCTTGAACACAGCTACTTGGCCATGGAAACCCATGCTATTAAGTTCCCAACACAGTTTTTGTGCTATTTTATTTTTATTTATTTTTTGCCAGATGAGATTTAGAACTTTGGATCAGTTATTGAGTCAACAGGGCTACGTTGCTGTAGTTCCTAAATTCTTTCACTGTTCAGATGTATACATACAAGCCAGCACTCCTCAAATTTAAGTCTGCACTCACCTCTTCCAAACAGGACTATGTAACTAATGTAATATCTTTTCAGTCTCAGACCAGACAACTATTTAACACCTTTGACTCCATTCTCCGTTCCCCTCTGCCACACTCTAATCTCGACTGAGACCTTTGCCACCTACTTCTAACACAAGACCAGCAACATCATGGAAAACTTTATCCTGAAATACATATAACAAGTTTTTGGATCTGACAGTGCCCATTTAAAGTGTCTGCCGCCCAAACAAAGAAGTTAATGGGCGAATGGGACACGGAAGTTTATTATCTGCTTCTCAAACAACTGCCTCCAAGATTTAACCCCTTAAGGACATAGCGTTTTTCCACTTTCGTTTTTTCCTCCTTGCCTTTTAAAAATCATAACTTGCCTTTCAATTTTGCACCTAAAAATCGATATGATGGCTTATTTTTTGCTCCACCAATTCTACTTTGCAATGACATCAGTCATTTTACCCAAAAATGTACGGCAAAACAGAAAAAAAAATAATTGTGTGACAAAGTGGAAGAAAAAACGCCATTTTGTAAATTTTGGGGACTTCTGTTTCTACGCAGTACAAAAAATTAAATAGTATAAAAATGACACCTCATCTTTATTCTGTAGGTCCATTTGATTAAAATGATACCCTACATATATAGGTTTGGTTTTTTATTACTTCGGAAAAAAATCATAACTACATGCAGGAAAATTTACACGTTTAAAATTGTCCACTTCTGACCCCTACAACTTTTTTATTGTTCCATGTACGGGCCGGTATGAGGGCTAATTTTTTGCACCATGATCTGAAGTTTTTATTGGTATCATTTTTGTTTTGATCGGACTTTTTGATCGCTTTTTTATTCATTTTTTTATGTTATAAAAAGTGACCAAAAATACGCTAATTTGGACTTTGTAATTTTTTCGTGCATACACCATTGACCATGCAGTTTAATTAACAATATATTTTTATAGTTTGGAGATTTAAGCGCGGAATTTGCGCAGAATTTGGGCGGAATGGTGGTTGTCGTCCAGCAAAAAAAACAAAACAGTTTCCTCCTATATTTCCGCACATAATTTTGCGCAGATTCCGCACATAAAAAAAAAACGGAAATTCTGTGGCGGAATTTTTAAGCTAAAATTCCTCGCCAATTCATCAGTGTGAACGGGGCCTTACAGTATGTTATGCAATCACCAGTCAATACAGTAACTTTGAATGGAAGGTCACATGATTAGTAGAGAATGGATGATGTCTAGAGATGGGCACATTTTTTTAAAAATTCGATTTGGCCGATTAGCCAAATTTTCCCAAAAAATATGGTTTGTTCTGAATATATTTGCGGGGAATCGCTATTAAAAACATCTTTTTCGGGGCAACAGAGAGTCTCTGCCGTAACACGCATAGGGAGTGTGCTGTGGTAGTGAAATAATACTGTTATTCAGTATGACATGCAGATTACAGGAGTCACTATTAGAATCAATGCCTCAAAGTGGCACAATGACAGAGTCTGGATGTGGCAGCAGGGTAGGGAGACCATATGGCGTCACAATTGAAGAGATTAAAGAGATTTTTTTAAAGTAATACACCCCAGTACAGTTGCAATAGAAAAAATCGTACTCTCTCTCTCTGAACTGTCCCTGCCTGTACTATGGTTGCTTGCAGTCTTTGAATGGGGAGTGCTTCCTGAGATGATCTCAATTGGCATACTATGAAACAACTTCTAAATTCTCCCTGCCCTGTGAAAATTAAGAATTTCTCACAGAAAAGGATTGCAGTAACACATGTTTTGTAATACACATGTTTATTCCCTCTGTGTGTATTGGAATTAAACCAAAAAAGGGTGGAAAAAAAGCAAATTGGACTTAATGTCACCCCAGACTCCAAAAATGGGCTGGACAAAATTATTGGCACCCTTAACTTAATATTTGGCTGCACACACTTTGGAAAAAATAACTGAAATCAGTCGCTTCCTATAACCATCAATAAGCTTCTTACACCTCTCAGCCGGAATATTGGACCACTCTTCCTTTGCAAACTGCTTCAGGTCTCTCTTATTGGATGAGCGCATTTTCCTAACAACAATTTTAAGATCTCTCCCCAGGTGTTCAATGGGATTTAGATCTGGACTCATTGCTGGCCACTTCAGAACTCTCCAGCGCTTTGTTGCCATCCATTTCTGGGTTCTTTTTGACGTATGTTTGGGGTCATTGTCCTGCTGGAAGACCCAAGATCTCGGACGCAAACCCAACTTTCTGACACTGGGCTGTACAGTGCGACCCAAAATCCATTGGTAATCCTCAGATTTCATGATACCTTGCACACATTCAAGGCACCCAGTGCCAGAGGCAGCAAAACAACCCCAAAACATCATTGAACCTCCACCATATTTCACTGTAGGTACTGTGTTCTTTTCTTTGTAGGCCTCATTCCGTTTTCGGTAAATAGTAGAATGATGTGCTTTACCAAAAAGCTCTATCTTGGTCTCATCTGTCCACAAGACATTTTCCCAGAAGGATTTTTGCTTACTCAAGTTCATTTTGGCAAAATGTATCCTTTTTTTTTATGTCTCTGTGTCAGCAGTGGGGTCCTCTTAAGGTCTCCTGCCATAGCGTTTCATTTCATATAAATGTGGACGGATAGTTTGTGCTGAAACTGATGCTCCCTGAGCCTGCAGGACAGCTTGAATATCTTTGGAACTTGTTTGGGGCTGCTTATCCACCATCCAGACTATCCTGCGTTGACACCTTTCATAAATTTTTATCTTCTGTCCACAACCAGGTAGATTAGCTACAGTGCCATGGGTTGCAAACTTCTTGATTATGTTGCACACTGTGGGCAAAGGCAAATCTAGATCTCTGGAGATGGACTTGTAACCTTGAGATTGTTGATATTTTTCCACAATTTTGGTTCTCAAGTCCTCAGACAGTTCTCTTTCTGTTGTCCATGCTTAGTGTGGCACACACAGACACACAATGCAAAGACTTAGTGAACTTCTCTCCTTTTTATCTGCTTTCAGGAGTGATTTTATACTGCCCACACCTGTTACTTGCCCTAGGTGAGTTTAAAGGAGCAACACATGCTTGAAACAATCTTATTTTTCCACAATTTTTAAAGGGTGCCAATAATTTTTTCCAGCCCAGTATTGGAGTTTGGTGTGACATTATGTCAAATTTTCTTTTTTTCCTCCATTTTTTTTTGTTTAGTTCCAATACACACAAAGGGAATAAACATGTGTATAGCAAAACACGTGTTACTGCAATCCTTTTCTGTGAGAAATACTTAATTTTCTTGTAAAAATTCAGGGGTGCCAACATTTACGGCCATGACTGTATAGGGCTGTGACATCACAGGGCTGGCTGGCTGCTGATTGGCTGCAAACTGCCATGTGATTCAGGGTGATCCCTCCTTCCCAGACTTCCTTGTCCCATGTCCTCACACGTGTAGCCGCCATTTTAGCCCCCCGGCCTGCACAAAATTATTTGGATTCGTTCAGAATCAAATTTTTCATGAAATTCGGAATGAATTTGACTTCGTCAACTTCGATTCACCCATCTCTAATGATGTCCTTAGCTACAATATATATGATGGAACATGGCTACAATGTATATAGCATTGCTTCATATAGTACTGCTTTCAAGTTCCACCTTCTGAAACATAAGCACATGTATTTGTTACACGGTAATGCAGAAATGCTGGGTCTGTGTCCAATTTGAGATATCACTTGTATGCCAATTATGGGTAAGACCAGAGGGAACATCAGTACAGTCTGTTCTATAAGTATATCAAACAGTCTCCATCTGAATTCTTGTAAGACAGCTGTGCTCTTGACGTAACTCTCTGATATTGTTTTGTGATTAACAATGATTGATATAGATAAATAGAAGACAGTGACAGAGAATAGAAGGAAAATCGTTTTAAGGCAGAACTGGTCCAATAGTGTATTAACCAGGACAATGTTTGTATGGAATGTTAATATTCTCCCTGTGTTTTTCCAAAGGATAAAGCTTCCTTTCACACTCCAGGTTAGGCTCAGTTCACATTGCCACTCAGAGAGTCTGTGGGGGCTCCCATCATTCCTGAACCTTTGACCATAAGAATGACATTGTCTAAAGTGCTTTATTTAGTAAATATATAACAAAAGATATGGAAGTAGCGTAAACAAAAAACTAATGGCTGCTTATGAAATAGCTTCAGCTTCATGTAAATGCACTTAATGTAATATATGGGCAAAAGTACTTTCTATTATAAATTGTAGGAGTATTAACCCCTTAAGGACCAAGGACGTACAGGTACGTCCTTGGTCCTGCTCCCGTGATATAACGCGGGGTTACACGGTAACCCCGCATCATATCACGGCGGGCCCAGCGTCATAGTGAAGCCGAGACCTGCCGCTAATAGCGCGCAGCGCCGATCGCGGCGCCGCGCGCTATTAACCCTTTAGCCGCGCGCTCAGAGCTGAGCCGCACGGCTAAAAGTGAAAGTAAACGCTGCCAGTTAACTCAGTGGGCTGTTCGGGATAGCCGCGGCGAAATCGCGGCATCCCGAACAGCTTACAGGACAGCGGAAGGGCCCCTACCTGCCTCCTCGCTGTCCGATCGCCGAATGGCTGCTCAGTGCCTGAGATCCAGGCATGAGCAGTCAAGCGGCAGAATCATCGATCACTGGTTTCCTATGAGAAACCAGTGATCAATGATAAAGATCAGTGTGTGCAGTGTTATAGGTCCCTATGGGAGCTATAACACTGCAAAAAAAAAGTGAATGAATATCATTTAACCCCTCCCCTATTCAAAGTTTGAATCACCCCCCTTTTCCCCATAAAAAAAACACTGTGTAAATAAAAATAAAAATAAACATATATGGTATCACCGCGTGCGGAAATGTCCGAATTATAAAAATATGGCGTACGCGCAAAAAAATTCCAAAGTCCAAAATAGTGCATTTTTGGTCACTTTTTATATAATTTAAAAATTAATAAGTCCTATCAATGCAAAAATGGTACCGTTAAAAACTTCAGATCACGGCGCAAAAAATTAGCCCTCATACCGCCCCATACACGGAAAAATAAAAAAAAGTTATAGGGGTAAAAATTACACCTTATCTTTATTCTGTAGGTCCATACGATTAAAATGATACCCTACTTATATAGGTTTGATTTTGTCGTACTTCTGGAAAAAATCATAACTACATGCAGGAAAATTAATACGTTTAAAATTTTCATCTTCTGACCCCTATAACTTTTTTTTATTTTTCCGTGTATGGGGCGGTATGAGGGCTCATTTTTTGCGCCGTGATCTGAAGTTTTTAACGTTTTTCCGTTTTTGCATTTTCGCTTTTTGCACCTTGCCTTTAAAAAATCATAACTCTTTCAATTTTGCACCCAAAAATGTACTACGTAGAAACGCAAGCCCCCAAAAGTTACAAAACAGCGGGGTTTTTTTTCAATTTTGTCGCACAATGATTTTTTTTCCGTTTCACCATAGATTTTTGGGCAAAATGACTGATGTCATTACAAAGTAGAATTGGTGGCGCAAAAAATAAGCAATCATATGGATTTTTAGGTGCAAAATTGAAAGAGTTATGATTTTTTAAAGGCAAGGTGCAAAAAGCGAAAATGCAAAAACGGAAAAAACCCCGGTCCTTAAGGGGTTAAAGGGAATATAAACATTAATGGTCACCAGCGTTACTGACAATACAGATCAGCACAGGGGAAATCCATTGACCTCAAGCCCGTATGACTGCAGGCAAGCAGGCAGGCAGGGAGAATTTAGAAGTTGTTTCATAGTCTGCCAATTGAGATCATCTCAGGAAGCACTCCCCATTCAAAGACTGCAAGCAACCATAATGCAGGCATTGACAGTTCAGGGAAACAAAGTACGCTTTTTTTTTAAATTGCAACCGTACTGTGGTGTATTACTTTAATATTTTTAAACATTGTTGTTACCTCCAGCTCTTATAAACTTAACGACTTTCATCTTTTAAACTATGGACTAAGCAAGCTTAACAAAGCTTAGGTGTCATCACTATGTTTCAAGAAAATTATTTTTAGTTGTGCATGAAAATATCAACGGTCTAGACGATACCCTGGTTGGTATATTAGAATGAATGAGTGATTGTCAGTTCTAGTGCCATTGTTTCATTCGTTGTATATGTAAATTTAGCATAGGGACAAATGCAGAGTCCTTACTGTTTTTATTTTTCCTCAAAAATATAAAAAAGCCAAACTTATTTTGCTAAAAAAAAAAAAAAAAAAAAAAGTATGTTTAAAATTCTCCTCCCTCTGACCTCCCATGACTTTCTTATTTTTCCATATATGGGGCTTTAAGAGGGGCTTTTTTCTGTAATTTTTATCAGTACCACTTTTGTGTACATGTAACTTTTTAGTCCCTTTTTATTGAAATTTCACTGGGATGTGATGTGACCATAATTATGCAATTTTGAACTTTGGTATTTTTTCTGTTTGCGCCCTTCATTGTACGGGATCATTAACATTATATTTTAATAGTTCAGACATTTTGGCAGGTGGCAATACCAAATATGTTAATTTATAAAAAAAACAAAAAAAAAAAACAGTTTTTACAAGTACTATGGGAAAAAGGGGTGATTTCATTCTTATTGGGGAGGGGCCTATTCACTTTCTTAAAAAGTTTTTCTTACTTTTATTTTCATTTTTAAGTCCACCCGGGGGACTATTATTAGCAATCTATTAATTGTGATAACTGCTCAGTGCTATGCATAGGCATAGCACTGATCAGTGTTATATGCGATCCATTTGTACAGTCTGCCAGAAGATCCTGAAAGAACGACATGGAGGCATCTTGACTTATCGGACCACCGCAATCATGCTGCTGGTGGTCCAATGAGTCCCCCCAAGCCCCGCAGATAATTTAGATGCTGTGATCCATATTGATCACAGCATCTTCTACAGCCCAAAGAGACCTTCGAGAACTGACCTCATCCAAGGCTGGAGGTGCTTCATTGTTTTGTATCTAAAAATGATTTATATTTGCCAACTAAAACTGTAGCACTTTCCCTTAGGCATCTGCAACATTTTTAGTACATATGGATTGTTACGTTATGCGCTCCGGCCGCACACGTTGGCCGTGGGCGCTTGGTCCGTTACCTGCTGCTGCCGGCGGGGCTGGGACTCGCAGGGCAGGACGCACAAGCATGCGAGCCCCAGTCCTCACCTGGTGCTTCTCCTGTCCCCGCCTCTGCCTCTCTGTCTGCACGTGTGTCCCTGTCCCCTAGGCCGGAGCTTTAAGATTTAAAAGGCCAGTGCGCTCATTAGTATAATTCACCTGTAGCTCATTGAGAAATTCCTCCACCCTCCTCACTTCCCTGCCGGATCTTTGTTGCTGAGTATTGTCTTGCCGTGTATCTGATCATTTGCTCTGTGACTTGACCTTGCTCCTCTGCCGCCTGCCTACTGACTTCCTGCTACATCCTGACTATGCTACTGTGCCGCCTGCCTTGACCTTCTGCTATCCTGACTATGAGCTGCCTTATCCCTCCTGTGCTTCACATCTCCTCCTCAGCCATCTGTGTGGTCGAGCCGTGCCAGGGGTAGCGACCTGGGTGCCTACTGCTGCAGGAAGTCTATCCCACTTTGCGGCGGGCTCTGGTGAAAACCAGCGGCACCTTAGACTCCGCTCCCTGGTACGGTCCGAGTCACATGCCACACAGGTCCAGCGGATCCACACCCACCGGTGTTTCTGTCTTCTGAAACGTGAGTGTTACAGTAAGATCCGGACATGGATTCCACTGAGGTACGCCTGACTGAAGTTGCGGATCTTCCCTCTGTTGTGGTAAGTCAGTCTCAGCAACTGGCACGACAGGCGCAGCAACTTACCCAACTGTCTGCTATGATACAACAGCTTTTGGCCTTGCAACAGCAGCAGCACCTGCAACCTGTCCCACTCTCTCCTCCAGCTCCTGCAGTGTCTTCTGGCTCCCAGCTACATCTACCATTACCCTCTAAACATGACGGTGATTCCAAGTTATGCAGAGGTTTCGTTACACAGTGCTCCATGCATTTGGAGCTCATGTCTGAACTGTTTCCAACGGAACGTGCTAAGGTGGCCTTTGTTATTAGCCTAAGGTCTGGAAAAGCCCTGACCTGGGCTACACCCCTCTGCAGGGGCAGACACAGACAGCAGAGGGCCCCTGTGCAAAGAATGTGCCTGCCCCCCCCATATGTCTATTGTTCAGGAACCCCCCCCCCCCCCCATTGCTATTAACCCCCCCGCTCTCATTACCCGCCTGCTTCCATTAACCCCCTGCTCCTTGCATTCCCCTCATCCTGCCCCTCCTTCCATTCACCCTCCACTTCTATTACCCCCCCTCATGCTTCCATTCCCCCCCTCACTGCTTCCATTGACCCCCCTGCTCTTTCTTCCATTCACCCCTCCTGCCCCTGCTTCCATTCACCCCCCTTGCTTCCATTCACCCCCCACTTCCATTACTTCCATTACCCCCTGCTCCTTCCATTCTCCCCATCCTGCCCCTCCTTCCATTTACCCCCATGCTTCCACTACCCCCTGGACCCATTAACCCCTCCTGCTCCTTCCATTCACCCCATCCTTCCCCTCCTTCCTTACCCCCCTGCGCTTCCATTCCCCCCACTGCGCTTCCCTTAACCCCCTGCTTCTTTCATTCACCCCATCCTGCCCCTCATTCCATTACCCTCCCTGCTTCCATTAACCCCCCCTGCTTCCATTAACCCCCCTCCCCCGCTTCCATTAACCCCCTGCTTCCAGTAACCCCCTCCCCCTGCTTCCATTAACCCCCTCCCCATGCTTCCATTACACATACACCCCCACTTCCCTTAACCCCCCTGCTTCCATTAACCCCCCCCCCCCCCCCTGCTCGTTCCATTCACCCCATCCTGGCCCTCTTTCCATTCTCTCCCCCTGCGCTTCCATTACACACACACACACACCCATTTCCATTAACCCCCCCCCTGCTTTCATTACAATCCCCCCCCCCCTGCTTCCATTAACACCCTGCTCCTATAATTTAGGTAGATAGATAGATATGAGAGATAGATAGATAGATAGATATGGGATAGATAGATAGATAGATATGGGATAGATAAATAGATAGATATGAGCTAGATAGATAGATATGTGATAGCCCTTGGGGGTGTAGTGTAGTTGGGTTGTTGCTTCAGAATATAAGGGGTTAATTTAACTCCTGTCACTCGTGATGCCAGGGTGAGGGTTAATACGCTGAGGTAAATCTCCGGCCTATCGCCACCCTGCCCAGGAACGATAGGCGCGTGCTTAAATGAATGAAGGTCCACAATGGAGATGAACTTGAACTTGCATAAACTTTACTGAAGTACTTGCGGTACATCCAATTAACAGCCACAGTCTTAGTAATACAGTCTCTATATAGCACGGCAGTGATTGACAGATGCTGAGGACCATTTACTTATCCAAAGAGTTATTAGATTTAGGATTTTTGCAGAGATCCGTCCGGATTTCGGGGAATATTTAGGTCCGGTGATCTTGCTCAGGTAATAGGGATTGAAGTAACTCACAGTTTTTCAGAGATGATCGTTGCCACAAGGCTTAGGCCTGGTTACTACTGATGACAGCTGCGCAGATCCGTCCTCATCAGAAGCCCACGAGGAAAGAGAGAGAGATTAATGGCCGCCGCTCCCTTATATGGGCAGGACCGTTTTGGATTGGTCCGTGCCAGCTGTCACTCACCGTTACAAGGCATGGTGGGTGAACACGTCACAGGGACCTCCAAAGGTCCTTAAGCAAAACCATAGAGTTCCTGATCACGTGACCCGCAGGTCCTGCTATGCTCCGTACAGGTAAATAACCAAATATATACAGTTTCTATACGTATAGCTACATAAATATAAACTAGAATTACTATACATTTACTGACTAAGTGAGAGGTGACAAGGGGAAGACTAGACAAGAGGGACCCCTTGGTCCTAGGGACTCTGGCTATCGGGACATCTATACAGGTAACGTATAGGATACGGTACTGGGACACCCCAGATAAATAGGACATAGATCAGTGTTTTCCAACCAAGGTGTCTAAAGCTGTTGCAAAACTACAACTCTCAGCATGTCTGGACTGTAGTTTTGCAACAGCTGGAGGCACCATGGTAGGGAAACACTGATCTATGCCCAGTCTACCTATCTATCTATCTATCTATATATTACAGTGTTTACCAACCAGTGTGTCTCCAGCTGTTGCAAAACTACAACTCCCAGCATGTCTGGACTGTAGTTTTGCAACAGCTGGAAGCATCATGGTAGGGAAACACTGATCTATGCCCAGTCTACCTATCTATCTATATATCACAGTGTTTACCAACCAGTGTGTCTCCAGCTGTTGCAAAACTACAACTCCCAGCATGCCTGGAGAGCCAAAGGCTGTCCTGGCATGTTGGGAGTTGTAGTCTTGCAACATGTAGGCACTTTTGTTGAGAAACACTGCAAACTTGCAAAGCCCTAACCTGCTCATCTTTATAAAGTTACCTGCTGTTCACACAGCCCACGGCCCTCAACTCACCAGGGATGCAGTGTAATCCGAGACAGGGGCCACATGATGCCGGGGATGAAGAGGAGCTGAGGCATGTGTTCCTCATGAAGTTATCGGGGGATGAAGCACGGCCTGATGCAGGGACAGGTCAGAGGGCTTGGAGCTGACTTACTGCCTGTGCGGAGCACGTCTACTCCCACCAGACCCTCTGCTCTTAAAGCAACAGTTACACTAACGGGGGGGGGGGGCGGCCTCCCTCTCAAGGCCCAGGCCCATCGTACAGATACCACTATAGCTATGCCACTGGCGGTGGGCCCCCTTACTTGCTGGGCCCTTGTGCAGTTGAATCTGCTGCACATATGGTTTGTCCGCCCCTGCCCCTTTGGGACCACGGTGATCCGGTAGCTTCCAACTTGACGGCTTTTCTGGCAGAATTTTGCTGTGTCTTTGAGATACGTGCCTCTTCTGCTGAGACGGCTTCGCTGAACCTACGTCAAGGGAATTCTTACGTTGGTGAATACGCGGTTCAATTCCACACTCTTGCCTCAGAACTAGCATGGAATGATGAGGCCTTGTGTGCCACATTCAAAAAAGGACTGTCTAGCAGGATTAAAGATGCCCTTGCTGCACGTGATCCTCCTTCTTTTCTGACTGAACTTATCCACCTGGCCATACGTATTGATGTGCGTTTTGCTGAGAAGCAGGAAGAACTGCGCTTAGAGAGGGAATCTGCTCAAACACGGAGATATCCTCGCCTGGCACCCGTGTTTCAACGTCCACCTCTACAGTTTTCTGCACCTCTTGCTGAAGAGGTTATGCAAGTGGATCGTTCCCGTCTTACGCAACAAGAGAGATCACGACGAAGCAGTGAGAATTTGTGTTTGCATTGTGCTAGCCCGGAGAACTTCCTCAAAGACTGTTCTGTTCGTCCACAGTATCCGGGAAAATGTTCACACCTAGGGAACGTAGGGGAGGCGTCCCTAGGTGTTAATACCACCTCTCCTCGCTTGACCATTTCTGTACAAGTCTTCTCTTCTGCCAAGTTTTCCTTTAGCGCTACAGCATTTTTGGATTCTGGATCTGCAGGTGACTTTATTGATGCTTCTTTCGTCCACAAATATCATCTTGCTGTTACTCGGCTTGCCAAGCCTTTGTTCATCTCCTCTGTTAATGGTCAAAAATTGGACTGTAAGGTGCTATTCTGTACTGAGCCTCTCGTCATGCAAGTGGGTGTCTTGCATAAAGAAAAGATTGAATTCTATGTACTGCCACACTTTACTTCAGAGCTTCTTCTTGGCCTTCCTTGGCTCTGACGTAACGCTCCGCAAGTAGATAGGAGAACAGGAGAAATTATTCGCTGGGGACAGTTCTGTCAAAATCTTTGTCTCACTCCAGTCCAGCCTAAAATAGTTTCTCATCCTCTTCCTTTGCCTGGTCTGCCTCCACCCTACCAAGATTTCTCTGACGTGTTCTGCAAGAAACAGGATGAGTGTATTGTCTTTACGACTGCCCTATAGATCTTCTGCCTGGTACCACTCCTCCTCGTGGAAGGATATACCCTCTATCGGCTCCTGAGACCAAAGCTATGGATGAGTATATCCAGGAGAAGCACCAAAAGGGAATTATCTGTAAGTCCTCTTCTCCTGCTGGAGCTGGTTTCTTCTTTGTAGGGAAGAAGGATGGCTCACTCCGTCCATGCATTGACTACAGAGGACTTAACAAAATCAAGGTCAAGAACCATTACCCACTACCTCTTATCTCAGAACTTTTGACCATCTACGTGGTGCCAAGGTCTTCTCCAAGTTGGACTTACGTGGAGCATATAACCTCATTTGTATCCGCAAGGAAGATGAATGGAAAACGGCCTTCAATACTCGTGATGGACATTTTGAGTATCTCGTAATACCTTTTGGTCTTTGCAATGCTCCAGCCATTTTTCAAGAGTTTGTCAATGATATCTTCTGTGATGTTCTCTACACCTGTGTTGTCATATATCTAGAAGACATCCTATATCTAGAAGACATCGTACTCATGTTCGTCTGGTTCTTCAGCGACAATGGAAGAATCATCTCTACGCCAAACTGGAGAAATGTCTGTTCGAGAAGTCTAGTTTTCCTTTTCTTGCCTACATTGTCTCTCATCGGGGTCTGCAGATGGATCCAGATAAATTGTCTGCAGTGTTGGATTGGCCTCGTCCTTTGGGCCTACGTGCCTTCAGGCTATCCAACGCTTTCTGGGATTCGCTAACTATTATCGTTCATTTATCCCACATTTTTTGTCCTTGGTTGCTCCAATTGTGGCTCTCACTGAGTCTTGGCCTCAAGAGTCTGAAGAGGCCTTCTCCCGTTTCAAGTCTGCATTTGCCTCTGCTCCCATGCTTACAAGAACTGATCTGGAGAAGCCCTTTGCTTTGGAGGTTGATGCTTCATCTATTGGAGCGGGTGCAGTTCTTACTCAGAAAAACGCCAAGGGCAAGACTGTAACTTATGGGTTCTTCTCCAAGACATTCTCTCCTGCTGAGAGGAATTACTTCATTGGAGATCGTGAACTCCTCACTATCAAGCTAGCTTTGGAGGAATAGCGACATTTATTGGAAGGTTCTTCTCATCCGGTCAGCATCTACTCCGACCATAAGAATCTTCTATACCTTCAGTCTGCTCAGCGTTTGAACCCCCATCAGGCAAGGTAGTCACTGTTCTTTTCTAGGT
The DNA here is from genome assembly GCF_029499605.1 of Hyla sarda. NCBI lineage: Eukaryota > Metazoa > Chordata > Amphibia > Anura > Hylidae > Hyla > Hyla sarda. Next base: position 379,222,390 of record NC_079190.1, on the reverse strand, counting down.
TCAACTTCTTCATCCACTTCCGCCCAGCACACAAGATCATCAGAGCAGATGCTTTCTCCAGGTCCTCTGACGTCATTGGTTTGTAATCCACGCCTAGGCATATTATTCCTCCTGACCGTTTGATTCCTGCTGCTCCTGCCAAAATTCAGCAAGTTCCTCCGGGAAAATCCTTTGTGCCCACCAAATTGAGACGCAAGGTACTGAAATGGGGTCATTCTTCATTGACAGCAGGACATCCTGGAATACACAAGACTCTACTTCTAATCTCCCGGCATTACTGGTGGCCCCATTTTGAACGCGAGGTTTCTGATTTTGTTCGTTCCTGTGAAACTTGTGCCCATGACAAAACCCCTCGACAGGGAGCTGCAGGACTCTTACAGCCTTTACCCATTTCGGAGACTCCCTGGTCCCATATTGCCATAGATTTCATCACCGATTTGCCACCATCTCATAATAACATTGTCATTTGTGTCATTGTAGATCGGTTTTCCAAGATGGCTCATTTCATTCCTCTACCAGGTCTTCCTTCTTCTCTACAACTGGCAAAGTACTTCTTGCTGCATGTCTTTCGTTTACATGGTCTTCCTCAGCATATAGTTTCAGATCGTGGTGTGCAGTTTGTCTCTAAGTTCTGGCGAGCCCTTTGTAACCATCTGGACATTAAGTTGGACTTCTCCTCGGCCTACCACCCTCAGTCCAACGGTCAGGTGGAGAGGGTTAATCAAATCCTTGAGACTTATCTTTGGCATTTTGTCTCAGCTTGCCAAGACGATTAGGTCGACCTTCTCCCCTGGGCTGAATTCTATTATAATCATAAGGATTCAGAGTCCACGAGGTCGTCTCTCTTTTTTGTTGTCTACGGACTCCATCTCTGTTCTCCTATTCCTCTACCAGTTTCCTCTGGAGTGCCTGCAGTTGATGAGCTGGTCCATGGTTTCTCCACCATCTGGCAACAGACCAGACAGTCTTTATCCCAGGCTTCTTCACGTTGAAGGCACAAGTTGATAAAAGTAGAAGACCTCCTCCGTCCTTCTCTCCTGGTGACATGGTGTGGCTTTCATCCAAATACATCCGCTTCAAGATTCCCAGTTACAAGCTTGCTCCTTGCTACCTTGGTCCCTTCCAGATTCTACAAAAAATCAACCCTGTCTCCTACAAACTGTGTCTACCTGCAATGTTACATATTCCCAATTCCTTCCACGTCTCTCTCCTCAAGCCTCTTGTCATAAACCGGTCTTCTCAGAAGAATCTTGTCCCCACACCTGTCTCTGGCTCTTCTGACATCTACAAGGTTAAAGAGATTCTTGCTACAAAAACCGTGAGTAAACAATTTTTTTGGGTCGACTGGGAGGGTTACAGTCCTAAGGAGAGATCTTGGGAGCCCAATGAGAATATCCTGGACCGTGACCTTCTCAGGAGTTTTCTGACTCATAAAAGGAGGGGGAGACCAAAGGGGGGGTACTGTTATGTTATGCACTCCGGCCGCACACGCTGGCCATGGGCGCATGGTCCCGTTACCTGCTGCTGCTGGTGGGGATGGGACTCGCATCACGGGACGCGTCCGCATGCGAGCCCCAGTCCGTCACCCTCCTGGTGCTTCTCCTGCCCCCGCCTCGGCCTCTCTGCTCCAGCGCGCATGTTCCTGATTATTGTCTTGCCATGTATCTGATCCTTTGTTCTGTCACTTGACCTTGCTCCTCTGCCGCCTACCTACTGACCTCCTGCTATGTCCTGACTACGCTACTGTGCTGCCTGTCTTGACCTTCTGCTATCCTGGCTACGAGCTGCCTTATCCCTCCTGTGCTTCACACCTCCTCAGTCATCTGTGTGGTCGAGCCGTGCCAGGGGTAGCGACCTGGGTGCCTACTGCTGCAGGAAGTCCATCCCGCTTTGCGGCAGGCTCTGGTGAAAACCAGCGGCACCTTAGACTCCGCTCCCTGGTATGGTCCGAGTAACCTGCCACACAGGTTCAACAGATCCACATCCACCGGTGTTCCTGTCTTCTGAAACGTGAGTGTTACATGGATATTTGAGTAATTGCATGCAATAATTTAATGTTAGACTGGATATGGAAATGGTTCAACATTAGTCTACCTCATTGTAAAACAACTACAATAAAATATTATTTCAAACAATTAAGATTTATTTTTGAATGTCTTTATCATATGCATATTTAAAATTTTAGAAAATGTCACTGCCCATGTTTCCCATACCTATAAAGACACTGCACTGCAATGAATTTAAGCCACACCCACTGCTCTTGACCTCTTTACAGATATAGCTAACTTTGAGGTTTCTCTACATTTGTAGAGTAAAATAAACAAACTTACATCAACTAAATTTAACAAGTTAAATATAAAACAAAAACAAACAAGAGTACACCCTTCCTTAAACGGCTGCGTCATTTTCATACCGCAGCTGAAGACAGGGACATTCGAGGAAGGAAGTGATCTTTTGGCAGACAAAACTTACATACTTATTTAAATTTGTCATTGTTGAAGTGGTCAAATGTAAAATGTTAAATTCAATTGTCATACAATAAAGACTGCAATGCTATACATGTTCCCTTCAAGCAACACAGAGCAAAAAGATGCCCTCTGAGACAGATCCTCACACTAAAGGGGAATGTTGAGTGTGGTGTATATGACTATTCCAAATAGGACATATGGATAGAGGTTAACAATTTCATTAAAAGTATTTACACAAAAGTGACACTCACATTGCATGCCTTAAAAAACCATAAACAATACATACACATGTTACGCCTAGCGCTCCGGGTCCCCGCTCCTCCCCGGAGCGCTCACGGCGCCTTTCTCCCTGCAGCTCCCCGGTCAGCGCTGACCGGGAGCGCTGCCCTGTCATGGCCGTTGGGGATGCGATTCGCACAGCGGGACGCGCCCGCTCGCGAATCGCATCCCAGGTCACTTACCCGTTCCCGTCCCCTGCTGTCATGTGCTGGCGCGCGCGGCTCCGCTCTCTAGGGCGCGCGCGCGCCAGCTCCCTGAGACTTAAAGGGCCAGTGCACCAATGATTGGTGCCTGGCCCAATTAGCTTAATTGGTTCCCACCTGTTCCCTGGCTATATCTAGTCTCCTCCCTTGCACTCCCTCGCCGGATCTTGTTGCCCTAGAGCCTAGTGAAAGCGTTTTTGTGTGTTTATACCCTGTGTACCAGAACTTTGCTATCTCCCCTGACTACGAACCTTGCCGCCTGCCCCCGACCTTCTGCTACGTCCGACTTTGCTTCTGCCTACTCCCTTGTACCTCGTCTATCTTCAGCAGCCAGAGAGGTGAGCCGTTGCTAGTGGATACGACCTGGTCACTACCGCCGCAGCAAGACCATCCCGCTTTGCGGCGGGCTCTGGTGAAAACCTGTAGTGTCTTAGAACCGGTCCACTAGCACGGTCCTCGCTATCCCTCTCTGGCACAGAGGATCCACCTCCTGCCAGCCGGCATCGTGACAGTAGATCCGGCCATGGATCCCGCTGAGGTTCCCCTGCCAGTTGTCTCTGATATCGCCCGACAGATCGCCCATCTAACCCACCAGCTGTCGGAAGTGTCCACCATTGTGCGCCAACATTCGCAACTTCTTCAGCAATCATCTCCTTCGCCAGCTCCTGCACCTCCTCCGCTGCGAGTGGCCACTCCTAGCCTCCACCTGTCCTTGCCGGACAAATTTAATGGGGACTCTAAGTTTTGCCGTGGCTTTCTTTCGCAATGTTCATTGCACCTGGAGATGATGTCGGACCTGTTTCCCACTGAAAGGTCTAAGGTGGCTTTCGTAGTCAGCCTTCTGTCTGGAAAAGCTCTGTCTTGGGCCACACCGCTCTGGGACCGCAATGACCCCGTCACTGCCTCCGTACACTCCTTCTTCTCGGAAATCCGAAGTGTCTTTGAGGAACCTGCCCGAGCCTCTTCTGCTGAGACTGCCCTGTTGAACCTGGTCCAGGGTAATTCTTCCGTTGGCGAGTATGCCGTACAGTTCCGTACCCTTGCTTCAGAATTATCCTGGAATAATGAGGCACTCTGCGCGACCTTCAAAAAAGGCCTATCCAGTCGCATCAAGGATGTGCTGGCCGCACGAGAGATTCCTGCCAATCTGCAAGAACTCATCCATCTAGCTACCCGCATTGACATGCGTTTTTCTGAGCGACACCAAGAGCTCCGCCAGGAAAAAGACTTAGATCTCTGGGCACCTCTCCCACAGTATCCGTTGCAATCTACGCCTGGGCCTCCCGCCGAGGAGGCCATGCAAGTGGATAAGTCTCGCCTGACCCAGGAAGAGAGGAATCGCCGTAAGGAAGAGAATCTTTGTCTGTACTGTGCCAGTACCGAGCATTTCTTGGTGGATTGCCCTATCCGTCCTCCACGCCTGGGAAACGCACGCACGCACCCAGCTCACGTGGGTGTGGCGTCTCTTGGTTCCAAGTCTGCTCCTCCACGTCTCACGGTACCCGTGCGGATTTCTGCTTCAGCCAGCTCTTCTCTCTCAGCCGTGGCCTGCCTGGACTCTGGAGCTTCTGGAAATTTTATTCGAGAGTCCCTAGTGAATAAATTTCGCATTCCGGTGACCCGTCTTGTCAAGCCACTCCACGTTTCCGCGGTCAACGGAGCCAAGTTGGATTGCACCATACGTTTCCGCACGGAGCCCCTTCTTATGAGCATCGGATCTCATCATGAGAGGATTGAACTTTTGGTCCTCCCCAATTGCACCTCGGAAATTCTCCTTGGACTTCCCTGGCTTCAACTTCATTCCCCTACCCTGGATTGGTCCACTGGGGAGATCAGGAGTTGGGGGTCCTCTTGTTCCAAGAACTGTCTAAAACCGGTTCCCAGTACTCCCTGCCGTGACCCTGTGGTTCCTCCTGTTTCCGGTCCCCCTAAGGTCATTAAGGACTCTGCCTGCCACAGGAAATGCCCCTCCCCCCCTCCCAGTCCCGTCAGGCAAGCCTCTGTGCCACCCCATGGCCCCCGTCCTGGTGTCACACTGCCCCGTGCCAGGTCTCGCCCTCTGCCCTCTCTCCCCATTCCTACTCCTGCGGTTCTGCCTGCCGTTGAGGAATCCCTCCTTCCTTTCCCGGTGTCCTCATCCCAGGGGAGGCAGTTACCCGATAAAGAGAAGGGGAGACCTAAGGGGGGGGGTACTGTTACGCCTAGCGCTCCGGGTCCCCGCTCCTCCCCGGAGCGCTCACGGCGCCTTTCTCCCTGCAGCTCCCCGGTCAGCGCTGACCGGGAGCGCTGCCCTGTCATGGCCGTTGGGGATGCGATTCGCACAGCGGGACGCGCCCGCTCGCGAATCGCATCCCAGGTCACTTACCCGTTCCCGTCCCCTGCTGTCATGTGCTGGCGCGCGCGGCTCCGCTCTCTAGGGCGCGCGCGCGCCAGCTCCCTGAGACTTAAAGGGCCAGTGCACCAATGATTGGTGCCTGGCCCAATTAGCTTAATTGGTTCCCACCTGTTCCCTGGCTATATCTAGTCTCCTCCCTTGCACTCCCTCGCCGGATCTTGTTGCCCTAGAGCCTAGTGAAAGCGTTTTTGTGTGTTTATACCCTGTGTACCAGAACTTTGCTATCTCCCCTGACTACGAACCTTGCCGCCTGCCCCCGACCTTCTGCTACGTCCGACTTTGCTTCTGCCTACTCCCTTGTACCTCGTCTATCTTCAGCAGCCAGAGAGGTGAGCCGTTGCTAGTGGATACGACCTGGTCACTACCGCCGCAGCAAGACCATCCCGCTTTGCGGCGGGCTCTGGTGAAAACCTGTAGTGTCTTAGAACCGGTCCACTAGCACGGTCCTCGCTATCCCTCTCTGGCACAGAGGATCCACCTCCTGCCAGCCGGCATCGTGACAACACAAAAATGATCAGCAATTTAGCACTTAGTCTTCTTCTCATCTTATTTTCTCTCATCTTGCAAAGTAAAGGGGTTATCCAAAAATAAAAATGTATAACTAGCAGATTAGTGGGTCAGACCAATCAGACCACAGAGACTCCTACAAATTATGTAAATGGAGGTAAATTTTCGCTCTAGTGAATGGAGAGGCATCATGCCTGCTTGCCTACTGCTCCATTCACTCTTTATTGGACTTCCTTACATAATCAAGTTCAGCACTAGGCAATGTTTGGAGGTCCCATATAGAATAGCATGTGTGCTGCTGCTCTATTCACTCGGGCAGAGCCAGACCGGGAAAATTCCCTGCATACCGTTTGCCCTATGCTGACCTGCTGCCCACACCTAATGTTAGGCCACCCACAGGACTGGCATTGGGGAAGGGGACAACCAAGGCCCCCATCCCCAAGAAGGCCCCGTGTTAGGAGTACAGCTGGTCCGTGTCCGCTGCCCATCTGCAGTGAAAGAAAGCAGATGGGCTGGTACACAGTAGTGGTGGAGGTAGAGGCTAAAGCTGATCCTCACATTCACTAGCACTGAAATTAGGTGCCGACATCCTGCCTCCAAGTTTTAACTCTCAAGCTTCTGGACAGAGCCCTCTCCCCTATTAGAAGTAAAAAAAAAACAATTGTCATGTTAAGCTTAAACAAAATTTTAAATTATTGTCATTGGCTTAAATAGTAATCCTGCAAAATGTTTGAGATTTCTATGCCCCAAATGAACTAGCATTAACTTAGGAACTCTTCTAAATTTAATTTGTGCAAATAATAAATACAGTTTCACTGCAAAATTGGTGTACGGTGCACCAAACAGTAGACGACTTTGAAAGATGTTCTACCAAAAAAATTGTGCAAAAAATGCATTTGCTCAAAATTTGCAGGGACATTTAGAACATTGAAGTGGTGTAAAGCCAATGACAAATGTCCCCCACTGATATTACCGGTAATTACAGCCATGTAAAAGTGGCCTTGAACTCCGAAGACCTGGATATCACCTTTACCTCAAGTTCCCCTAAAAAAAACCTCAATGAATTATCATTTTCCTGTGTGAACTGACTAGCAGTGCACTAGAGAGGAAGCTGGGTAGGAAAAATGCTCCCACAGACTATTTTTTTAAATAGCAAAGAATCTCACTGTAAAATAAAGGCTGTCAATTTACTAAGTAATCTACAGTATAGATTTTTTTACACTTCTTCAAAGTTTATGAGGAACATTTTTAAAAACTGTAACAGACAATTTAGCATAATTCTAAGTTGAAAAAGACAAACACAAAAACCATATTATTAAATCATCTGACCACCATTTTTTTTTACATAATTCTCTGTGTTTTGTATTCATTCCTGTACTTGGCTTAACACAAAACCCTCCTTCATAATCTACATGTGGGAATTTAGCATTAGGCATTTAAGTAAGGGACAGGACAGTGAAGAAGACAAGAAAAAAGCAAGAGAAAAGGAACTTAGATCCAGGCTCAACATCCAGGCTCTATTTAGTTTGATGTGTCCATCACAAGGATTTTGTCTTTGACAACAATAGTTGCTTAATAAAAATATCAATTTTTAAAAGTTCCATAGAAAAATTTGAATTCTCAGGGAAAAGAAGCCTAACGGGCCAAAAAGGGTAAAGCCCACCCAGCCACACACCAAGAAGGATAAAGTTGGAACTTCAACCTCGAAAGCCAACAAGAACAAAGAAAATATACAAAGTTATGCTTTAACTTTCCTAACCACGTCAAAATATAAAGCAAAAACAAAGACCTCAACCGAAAATATGAAAAGAACATAAACATTCCCTTTGATATTGTGAAATATGATGAGCAAATTGTATAAGGATTGTATGTTAAATATAGGAGGAAGCTGCATAAAATAACAAGTTTAAGATGAACATCAAAAAGATTTCTTGAGCCCTTCAGATATTTACACAAAGCTAGATCCTATAATCTACTTATAATGTACAATATGTTTCATGTGTATTCGTTTGCATTCTCTCCCAAAAGAGAGATATGTCAGTCCTAATGTGAAGACTATGTAAAAGGTCTGGAAAGAGCAACGATTTTATTCTAATACAATGTGGCATTGTAAGTTGGCATTGGTAGAGACCTTGCTTAGCTTTATGAACTCATCAGAAAGGATTAAGGATGTCTAGGTGCATTACAGAACAAACACTATCACTATTATAAGATTATTTTAATAACAGTATTGCAAAAGAAACAAAACTGAACCTATGAATAGTGAACTTTCGGAAGATGGACAGCAACTTTATTATCAAGGCTTAGGGGATCTACTAAGATAGGTTCAAAACTGCTAATGGGCAGTAATGCATAATATAATATCAGTAGATGGCTTTGATCCCACTTGTAGTAGTTTCACCAACAAACTAAAGGTATGAAATTTCAAAGTTGTTGCAATGGCACATCAACCATGGTAGATGAATCTGACATGAACCTGTCATCTGATTTCACTTCAATGTCATAAAGCACATTTTGCACTGTTGATGGCAGACAAGTATGAATAGTGATGATTATACGACACATATGTTTTAATACCAACATTTATGAATCTTTAACATACTTGAATCTGTTGCAACTTGACCTGGAACTAGGTTTACAACAAGACCTTCTTTTTGGTCAATTATATGCTGTTTAGTTAGAGTAACACAGGGAATACAGAATACAATAGTCTTTGTGAGCAACATAACATATACCTAGCATCAGCCTGTAAGAACATAAAACAAAAAAATAATGCACATAAGCAAACAGACCCCTATCAGAGCCAAAAACGAGTAATATCATATCTAAGACAATTAGAATATATAACAAATGGCAACAAAAGAGACACAAAAAACGAAAAGGGCAAAAGGGTAAGGAAAAGAAGAAGTAAGCCTCGCTCACTTGCCAGTAGAAAGACAACCATGTAGCCAAGTCCCCATACTCGCGGAAGGTAGACCAACACATCCATGTAGCAATAAAGTTAAGTGTCTCAATGTGGGCGGCAAGATCCTCCATACACTTAATGTGATGAAGGGTATCTAAAAATGTGTTTGTTTCTTGGAATGATTATCCGGGCAGCATTTTGTAGGCCATGTAGGAAAAGTGGGCCAATCATAGAGAGGGCTGTACCGCCAGTGAACCAACCTTGTTATACAATGCAAAAACCTTCATCCAGAAAGGACGTATGCACAGGACAGACCACTAAGTGCACAAGGTCTTCTTAAAATACATGTTATTACCATGTTTACTTCCATTACAGATCTATCTAATATTTTTTTTTTTTTGTTACCAATAGTGGCCAAATATGTATATGTTGAAGTATAGTAGGCCATCAATATTAGACTGGCGGGGTTCCGATACAACCCTACTCTGCCGAACAGCTGTTGAAGGGGCTTCATGTGAGCGTCTCAGTCTCTTCAATGTTTGCCTGCATTTGTCCTTGTATCACCATACTATTTGTAGAGGTAATACAGAGAGCTGCAGCGTTGTCCTTTTCAAGTAAACGGAGTAACATTGCAGTTCCTTGCACTGCTGCTACAAATAGTATGATAATACAAGGAGGAGAACTGGTAAACATTTAATGGGCAGTGTCAGATTCAAAAACTTTTTATATATTGTACTATTGTACTTCTTGGCTAAACATTAACTTCTTTAATGCTCTCCTCTGTTCTCCCTCCTGTCTGATAGTACTCCTCTGTGCTCTGTCCTGTCTGATAGTACTCCTCTGTGCTCTCTCCTGTTTGATAGTACTCCTCTGTGCTCTATCCTGTTTGATAGTACTCCTCTGTGCTCTCTTCTGTCTGATAGTACTCCTCTGTGCGCTCTCCTGTCTGATAGTACTCCTCTGTGCTCTCTCCTGTCTGATAGTACTCCTCTGTGCTCTCTCCTATCTGATAGCACTCCTCTGTGCTCTTTCCTGTCTGATAGTACTCCTCTGTGCTCTCTCCTGTCTGATAGTACTCCTCTATGCTCTCTCCTGTCTGATAGAACTCCTCTGTGCTCTCTCCTGTCTGATAGTACTCCTCTGTTCTCTCTCCTGTCTGATAGGACTCCTCTGTGCTCTGTCCTGTCTGATAGTACTCCTTTGTGCTCTCTCCTGTCTGATAGTACTCCTCTGTGCTCTCTCCTGTCTGATAGTACTCCTCTTTGCTCTCTCCTGTCTGATAAGACTCCTCTGTGCTCTGTCCTGTCTGATAGTACTTCTCTATGCTCTTTCCTGTCTGATAGGACTCCTTTGTGCTCTCTCCTGTCTTATAGGACTCCTTGGTGCTCTCTACTGTCTGATAGGACTCCTCTGTGCCCTCTCCTGTCTGATAGGACTCCTCTGTGCTCTCTCCTGTCTGATAGTACTCCTCTGTGCTCTCTCCTGTCTGATAGTACTCCTCTGTGATCTATCCTGTCTGATAGTACTCCTCTGTGCTCTCTCCTGTCTGATAATACTCATCTGTGCTCTCTCCTGTCTGATAGGACTTCTCTGTGCTCTCTCCTGTCTGATAGTACTCCTCTGTACTCTCTCCTGTCTGATAGTACTCCTCTGTGCTCTATCCTGTCTGATAGTACTCCTCTGTGCTCTCTCCTGTCTGATAGTACTCCTCTGTGCTCTCTCTTGTCTTACAGTACTCCTCTGTGCTCTCTCTTGTCTTATAGTACTCCTCTGTGCTCTCTCTTGTCTTATAGTACTCCTCTGTGCTCTCTCCTGTCTGATAGTACTCCTCTGTGCTCTATCCTGTCTGATAGTACTCCTCTGTGCTCTCCCCTGTCTGATAGTACTCCTCTGTGCTCTCTCCTGTCTGATAATACTCATCTGTGCTCTCTCCTGTCTGATAGGACTCCTCTGTGCTCTCTCCTGTCTGATAGTACTCCTCTGTACTCTCTCCTGTCTGATAGTACTCCTCTGTGCTCTCCCCTGTCTGATAGTACTCCTCTCCTTTCTTATGAAGTATATTAAATAAGTTAATGTTTTGCCAAGATTTACAACATATAAATAGCTTTTGTATCTGACAGTGCCCATTTAAAGAGCCCCACTACCCCATCAAAATGCTAATTGGCAATGAAATTAGGAGGCAGAGCCCAGCCAACCTAATATTGGTAGCCCATCTGATTAGATTAGATTGTAAATTTAAGTAAAATGTTACATATATATATATATATATATATATATATATATATATATAGACCTGTACTGAGTTTATAATCTCAGGGACAAAGAAGTGCAGCACTAATATCCACCTGCACCTCTGTCCATACATACTCAAAATATCCACCCTTGACGAGAGCCCCCAACTGGTCGACAGTCCCTTCCTAACTAAGTGCACAAGAATAGACAGTCAGCATCCTGAGTAAGAACCAAACAAGGCTGTTAGTGACAGGAGCAGGGTCAAAACTAGAGTCAATAGCCAGAGCCAAGGGCAGAGCTTGGAGATAACATCAAGGATTAGTCAAAAACAATATCTGAGTCAAAAGCCAGAACGAGGAGGAAACATCGATACCAGATACCAAGAAAAGAGCCAGGCATAAGAAAACCATAGATCCTATAAGCAGAAGAAAACCATGTGTGAAGGACAAGTAGTATCAATCACAGATGTTTGTTTATAATTATCTTATTTATCAAAAGCAAGAAAAGTGGCTTTAGGATTGAAAAATTACAGTTAGATAACAAATTGTTCAGTTGTTGTCATTTAAAAGGAAACTTGTCACCAGTTACCCTATATAACTGGTGGCAACATGTTATATAGGGTAAAAAAAAAAAAAAAAAAGGCTTCTCACCATTTCCGGATGTCTTGCCTGTCTGCGATAGTGTAGAAAACAAGTTTTAAAAGTGTCCCACACAGTATACATATTAGGTCCAAGTATGTCATATGCGTACTCAGCACCCCAAAGAAGTCACCACACCCTATTCAGGATCTAATCACGGCAACTCAGATGTGATTCACAATACAACATCACCACTCTGCTCCCTGAAGTCCCACACTAGCCCAGAAGCCACCTCATGCCTTGGCATATCGATGCTTTTAGGCATTCACAGGATTTCAGTGACTAGGGTGGTAACATCAGCCATGCCCGGGCTATTAATAATGCCTGAGTAAGTGATTAGTTCCTAAATAGGTGTGAATACAGCCCTAATTAGCATACCGCATAGAACACTTAAAACTTGTTTCCTACACTGTCGCAAAAAGGCATGAGGACATCCGGAAATGATAATAAATATAGATGAGCAAGCCAAGCCCTGCAAACCTGGATTCGACCCGAATTTCGGCGTGGCCACGGCTTACCGGACTTTTCAACATTTCCCGGTTTGCCACACAGGAAATATGGAAAATCATTAACATGAGAGATAAGGAACACATGGCATGTTGACGCTAAGAGCAAGCAAGAAGCACATGGTTTCTGTCCATGGAGAGGCATGGGGCGGGTCCCTTTCTTCTCCTCACTATGATGACTCCCTCCCTCACTCTGCTCTGAATCACAGAGGGCCCTGGACCTGCCTGCAGCCCTGTCAATCACTCATGGTGTCCATGACATGTTTATGACCACTGGACACTGCAGGACTGGTATGTGTCCCAGGAGGCAGGGGGACCCCAAGTGGACAGTTTTTTGGCTGGCTTTTTCAGTATGAAATACGGAAAATTTTCAGATCATTGCTGAAAAAAGAAGAATGGAGGAGCGGACACACCTTCCCACACAGCAGCTGAACAATTGCAACAATCAGTAAGTAAATACACTTACTTCACCGAGGGGAGCGAATATCAGTAGCGTTCCCCTTGTGCTGGCAAGCTTTCTGTCCCACTCTCGTTCCTCCAGCTGTTTTCTTGGAGTTATACCTTTTTTATTTTCTCTTGTTTAACTCTTTCTTTCTTTGGAGAAAGTATTAGCGAGGGCTTTGCTTGTTAAATATAATTCACATTTATTGCACATAACATAAGGAAAAATAAAAAAAATACGTATAAAAAGTTTCATAAAAATACATATAAAAAGGAACTTTTTATGTGTATTTTTTAAATTTTTGTATTTTTCCTTATGTTATGTGCAATAAATGTGAATTATATTTAACAACCAAAGCCCTCGCTAATACTTTCTCCAAAGAAAGAGTAAAACAAGAGAAAAGAGAAGAGAAAGGTATAACTCCAAGAAAACAGCTGGAGGAACGAGTGTGGGACAGAAAGTTTGCCGGCAAGAGGGGAGCGCTACTGACATTCGCTCCCCTCGGTGAAGTAAGTGTATTTACTTACTGATTGTTGCGATTGTTCAGCTGCTGTGTGGGAAGGTGTGTCCGCTCCTTCATTTTCCTTTTTTCAGCAATGTTCTATTTCAGGTGAAAAGGATTCATCAGAGAAGAGCCCAGAGGATATTAAAATTCCCCATTCATAGACACGTCTTGTGAATCTAGTGAGTGGTCGTCCATGGCAACTCACAAAGTGCAAGTCCTTGGATTTTGTTTCTTGTACACATAATCCCTACATATGGAAGTGATCTGTTAGCTGCTCCCAAAGTTTTTTCACTTCGAATTTGTGTAAAAAATTTTCAGATGAAAACAATAAAAAACATATTGTTTTTGCATGCTTTTTTATCAAAAGTTATTGTATCTGACAGTGCCCATTTAATCTGTGGGCTGATCTCAGGGACTTGTTGTCCCTTCCGGCAGAAACCTCACTGTGCACTACAAATCCCTGCAAACCTTTTTAAAGACACATACAAATATCTGTACAACTACTGAGCAAAGTTGTGGGCCATTCTCAGGGACCTCCTGTGCTGTCCCTTCCTGCAGAAGCCTTATCTTGCACTACATATCCCAGAAAGCCTTTTTCAAGGCACATAGAAATATCTGTCCAACTGAGGAAAGCTGTGGGCTGGCCTGTATAATAGCAATATGTATTTAAATCGCTGAGAACACAGCATAGCCATCTAAACTTTGACGTGGTATAAGCGCACACACAGTATATCTACCAGTTGTAAGCTAACAGCGCAATAAGAAGTGTCCACTCATAACGCGCATTAGCCATGTAAAGCGCTGGAACGTATATAGTCTTGGTTTTATAAAACACCTGTTATATTTACGTGTTTGTAATTTATATTTAGGTGTTTGTGCAATAAAAAGAATCTACTTATAGCGTGCATTAGCCTTGTGAAACGCGTGCACTTCTATATTCTTGGTTTAATAAAGCACACGTTATATTTACCTGTTTGTAAGCCAGCAACGCAATAAAAAGAGTCTACTCATAATGTACAATGTGCATAATGCTTGCATGACTGTATTCTTGGATTATACATTATATTTATAGTCTGGTGAAGAAACGTTGGGTGCTGGAGGCCTGTGATTACCAGCCACTAGGCAAGTTACTACTACTACTATATGTAACCTTTGCAATGTCAGTCTCATGCCTGGATCACTATTTTGCCTAATGCAGCATTAAGTGATCTATGTACTGTGCTATTACACTTTGCACAGCCGTACACATTAGCTGTAGAAGTTTAAATGTACATCCATTTATACCTGGGCACATTTATGCTGAACATTGCCTAGACCTCCTTGTTCTCCTTTCCCTATTGGTTATCCCTTCAGATATGTATGCCCATTACATTGGACAACTATATTTTAATTTCTCTGTCTTTTAATGCTTTTAAATGTCTGTGTTTTTCATATATGTCAATAAACTTTGATTCCATTGATCTATATACGCTTGTCCTTGTCTCATTAAAACGTCTTCACTTGTCAAAACCTGTTGGTACTCCCGAAAAGGAATCATTTTTAAAATGCTTGAAAAAAGCCACTGTGTTTTCCAATACCTCTGTGTGCATTTTAACACTGGCAGGCATCTACCGACAACCAGGGATACTTTATGCAGCTTTATTTAGGTATTAATAAGCTTACCATGGGTTACTTCAAGCCAGAATAACTGAGCCTTAAAACCACTTTAAAACTATTTGAATATACTCCTGGCAGTGTTATACAGGGCTTTAGAGCTCTTATGCAGTGTTATAAATGTGTTTAGGGGCTTCTTTCATTGCGGTTAGCGGCAAACTAGTTCGATCAGCAACTAACATTTCGTGAAAGTTTGGTGAGTCAAGCGAGTTTAACTCTTTAAAGTTTGCACATTTCTAGTGATAAACATTATTTTACTCTGTATAACGTGTTGCCGCCAGTTATACAGAGTAAGACTTGGTGACACATTCCCTTTATAATTTAGTTGTGAGTGCACAAAAGGTTGACTGGCAGATTCAATGTAACAACGTATTATGTTGCCCATACATGTCAGATGAAATCCATTGAAAATGTAAACACTGCAACTGTAACATTTCAGCCGCACTTATAGTATCATATACTCTATATTTCACTCCTAACGTGTTCTCTCATTTGGACATCATGCATCCTATCTATTGGGTTCCCAATAGAGTTTAGTCTATTGCTGATTAAAACAGAAGCTAAAACATCCCCACTGTTTTGCCGCACACAGCAGTTTTGTCAAGGATGGAGGTGTACAGGAATCCCGGACGCCATCTGATGATTATATCAACTCTGTTTATGACATCATTGGGGTGGGTGTATGGGTTAAAACCAATAAGTTTTCTCTATTTACTTATGAGGGTGGGGGAAAGTCTCCTTCCACGGAATAGTCGGAATCGCCACAAATAATAATGTGATCAGAGGTGTAGCTTGTAGCTTCTGGGCCCTGATGCAAAATCTGCAACAGGGCCCCATATGCCAACTAAAATACAGTTCTCTTATGGGGCAGATGTGTTTTGGGACCCCCTTAGGCACCAGGGCCCCGATGCGACTGCTACCTCTGCTACCTCTACAGCTATGCCCCTGTGTGGGATGTCACAAACAGAGCTGATATAATCCTCAGCTGGTGTCCGGGGATCCCAGTAGCGCCTACATCCTTCATAAAGAAATTTCGAGGAGGTCCTAGCTTCTGTTTTAACCTGTTGGGGACCACGGGCGTATGGGTATGCCCTTGCATCCTGGTACTTAAGGACCAAGGCGTACCTGTATGCCCATGGGAATTTCGAACCCCGCCGCTAGCCGGACGGGGATCAGACCGGGATGCCTGCTGAAATCATGCAACCCGTGCAAACGCCTGGGAGGGGGGGGGGTCCTGTGACCCCCCCCCCCCATGTTCAGATCAATGATTTGTGGCGATTCAGGGCTGATTGGGTCTCTGATGACCCGATAGCCTGGAAAATAGGGATGATCAGAGACAGCCCTGATCATCCTTGAGGATAGGAGTGAGGTGGTAAGGGTGCCACCTCCTTCTATCCCCTGCGATTGGCCAGTCAGAACTGACCGGCGAATAGCAGGGCAGGGGTGAAAGTTCATTTCCTCTGCTCTGCCCGCCCCTGAATGTCGGGCCAGAGCGGGGGGGGGGGGGGGAAGATGGTGGCGATGGTACGGCGGGGACCGGCGGCAGTTACTTCCGTCACGGGGACCAGGGACCAGGACCGGCAGCTGACAGGAGGCAGGCGGCAGGCAAGTGGCAGTGGTGTCAGATGCAGCTGTGAAGATCGCCGTAAAGTGATCTTCACAGCTGTATCTAGGAGTTTCAAAACTACAACTCCCAGCATGCCCAGACAGCCTTTGGCTGTCTGGGCATGACGGGTGTTGTAGTTTGGCAACATCGGGAGGGCCACAGTTGGGAGACCACTGTTCTTCCAGATGTTGCAAAACTACAACTCTCAGCATGCCCAGACAGTCCAGGCATGCTGGGAGTTGTAGTTCTGTAACATCTGGCCCTTCAGATGTTGCAGAACTACAACTCCCAGCATGCCTGGACAGTCTCGGCATGATGGGAATTGAAGTTTTGCAACATCTGAAAGGGCACTGTTTGGAGACCACTATACAATGGTGCCCAAACTGTTGCGCTCCAGATGTCAATTCAAAGCATGCCGAGACTGTCCAGGCATGCTGGGAGTTGTAGTTCGGCAACATCTGGCCCTTCAGATGTTGCCGAACTACAACTCCCAGCATGCCTGGGAAGTCTGGGCATGCTTGGAGTTGAAGTTTTGCAACATCTGCAGGGCTACAGTTTTGAGACCACTACCCAGTGGTCTCAAAACTGTTCTCCTCCAGTTGTTGCATAAGTGCTACTCCCAACATGCCCTTCAGCTGTCTGGGCATGTTGGGAGTTGTAGTATTGCAACAATTGGAGGCACACTGGTTGGGAAACATTATCTGTTTCCTAACTCAGTGTTTCCCAACCCATGTGCCTCCCGCTGTTGCAAAACTACAACTCCCAGCATGCATGGTCTGTCAGTGCATGCTGGGAGTTATAGTTTTGCAACAGCAGGAGACACACGGGTTGGGAAACACTGAGTTAGGAAACAGATAATGTTTCCAAACCAGTGTGCCTCCAGTTGTTGCAATATTACAACTCCCAACATTCCTAGACAGCCGAAGGGCATGTTTGGAGTTGTACTTATGCAACAACTGGGGGAGAACAGTTTGAGACCAATGTAAACCCCCGCCCATGTGAATGTACCCTTAAAACACTACACTAAACTACACTAACCCTAAATAAAGAGTAAAACACTACATATACACTACACCCTTATACTGTCGCCCCGCCACCCCAATAAAAATTAAAAATGTCTTGTACATTAGTTATTCCAAAACGGAGCCTCCAGCTGTTGACTGTCCAGGCATGTTGGGAGTTTTGCAACAGCTGGAAGCACCCTGTTGCATCCGCTTGCATCCGAGTCCACCCCTATGAAAATCCCAAATTTAGGCCTCAAATACGCATGGCGCTCTCTCACTTCAGAGCCCTGTGGTATTTCAAGGCAACAGTTTGGGGCCACATATGGGGTATTTCCGTACTCCGGAGAAATTTCACTACAAATTTTTGGTGGCTTTTTCTCCTTTTACCCCTTATGAAAAGGTATATTTGGGGTCTACACCAGCATGTTTATGTAAAAAGTTTTTCTTTTTACACTAACATGCTGGTGTTGCCCCATACTTTTAATTTCATAAGCGGTAAATGGAAAAAAAGACCCCCAAAATTTGTAACACAATTTCTCCCAAGTACAGAAATATCCCATATGTGGACGTAAAATGCTCTGCGGGTGCAAAATAAGGCTCAGGAGTGAGAGCACACCATGTACATTTGAGGCCTAAATTGGTGATTTGCACAGGGGTGGCTGCTGGTTACAGCGGTTCTGACATAAACACCAAAAAATAAATACCCACATGTGACCCCATTTTGGAAACTAGACCCCTCACGGAACATAATTATGGGCATAGTGAGCCTTAGCACCCCACAGGTGACTGACAGATTTTTAGAACAGTGATCCGTGAAAATGAAGAATGTAATTTTTCATTTGGACAAACCCACTGTTACAAAGATTACATTTTTCATTTTCACGTCCAACTTCAATGCAAAGTCATCAAACACCTGTGGGGTGTTAAGACTCACTGTACTCCTTGTTACGTTCCACGAGGGATGTAGTTCCCCAACTAGTTGCCATGTGGGGTGTTTTTTGCTGTTCTGGCACCATCGGGGTTTCCTAAATGAGGCTTTCCCCTGCAAAAACCCTTTCAGCAAAATTCGCTTTCCAAAAGCCCAATGTCTCTCCTTCTCTTCTGAGCCCCCTACCTTCCTACGAGCCCCCGTTGGTCCGGCACAGGCCTCACGGTCTGGCAGTGCTGACGTCATTCCACTTCCTGGGGACGGGGACGCTGTAGAGACGTTGGCGTATCACCGGCCGTGGCGATGTCCTGCCCCGGTCTGTGATAGGCTGAGCCCACTGTCATGTAAGAAGCTCTGGCCGGCTTCTTACATGACAGTGGGCTCAGCCTATCATCGGCCGGGGCAGGACATCACTAGGGCCGGTGATACGCTGATGGCTCTGCGGCGTCCCCGTTCCCAGGAAGTGGAATGACGTCAGCACTGCCGGACCGTGAGGCCTGTGCCGGACCAACGGGGGCTCGTAGGAAGGTATGTATGAGTTTTTTTTGTTTATTTTTGAGGCCCGGGCACGGGCATATATAAATGTTTACCACTGCAGTTGTCCTTTAAGTCATAATCGTTCTCCAACTGCCACACACTGTGCCCCTGGTATAATACTGACACACTGTGTCCCTGGTATAATACTGACACACTGTGCCCCTGGTATAATACTACTACATGCTGTGTACCTAAATATAATTCTGTCAAACACCATGCCCCTGATATAATACCTCCATACACCCTGTTTCTGAGTATAATGCTGCCATTTAAGCTTGCCCCCCCATATGAACTGTGCCATGATGCCTCCCCCCCATATAAACTATCCCACTGTCTGCCCCCCATGTGAACTCTCCAGCTGTTGCAAAACTACAACTCCCATCATGCAGACAGAAGAGCATAATGGGACCTGTAG
Organism: Hyla sarda; assembly: GCF_029499605.1. Lineage (NCBI taxonomy): Eukaryota > Metazoa > Chordata > Amphibia > Anura > Hylidae > Hyla > Hyla sarda. Next base: position 379,203,167 of record NC_079190.1, on the reverse strand, counting down.
TTGTGAAACAACTGTAGAGTTAAAGGTTGGGAAATACCTGTAATACACTTACTTCCAGGGCTAAACTGGGAGCAAAAATAGGCCCAGGGATATTAGACTATGCAGCCCTATTTTTTTACAGTGGAGGTCGCAGCAGTCAGACACCCATTAAAATAAAATGATGCCCTCAAATCATTGGTTACTTTGTTAGTAGAGCCTCATCTTCTGTATAAAGACAATAATCATTATAACCCTGTCAGACATCATGACCACTAAAAATAATACTGCCAGACACGGTTTCTTCTGTTTGTCAGAATCCCAACCCTGTACTCCCCCCAGACCCATTTTCCCCTCTTCCTGAAGACCCCTAAGGGCTTCTCCATTTAGTTGGCAGAATGTCCGCTTGCTGCAGGCGCCACCGAAGCCTTTGGCGATAGGACTGCACGGATGTGTGCCATCTCTATAGATGACAATGCAGTCTGGTGCAATTCCACCTGCTAAATGGACGTCCTCCTGAAGAACGAACATGTTCATTCTTTGGGCGTACATCCATTCTGCTGGGGGAATTCCACTGTGGCGATTCTACAGTATGCACAGAGCAGCAGAAAACATTTGGACTATGCTGCAAGCAGATTTCCACCAGAGGAATGTCCTCAATGTGGATGGGCCCCCTAAGTTCTCCTGCAGTCTTCTCTGCCCCCAAGAACCCTGCATTATTTATCTTTACACTTTATCCTTCTGCTTTAACACTCCCGGTCTGCATCATTCATCTCCCCCCAAGAACCCTGCATCATTCATCTTTACACTCCCCCCCAAGACAAGACCCCTGCAACATTCATCTCCCCCCCAAGACCCCTGAATCATTCATCTCCCCTCCAAGACCAGGCCCCTGTTTCATTAATCCCCCCCAAGACCAGACCCCTGCATCATTCATTCCCCCCAAAGACCAGACCCCTGCATCATTCATTCTCCCCAAGACCAGACCCCTGCATCATTCATTCCCTCGCCCAAGACCAGACACCTGCGTCATTCATCTCCACCCAAGGCCAGACCACTGCATCATTTATTCATCCCCATCCCATGACCCCTGCAGCATTAATCCCCCCACCCCCACCCCAAGACCCCTGCACCATTCATCTCCCCCCCACCCCAAGACCCCTGCAGCTTTATTTTCTCCCCCCCAAGATGCCTGCAGCATTCATCTCACCCCCCCACCCCAAGACCCCTGCATTATTCATCTCCCAACCCCCCACCCTAAGACCTCTGCAGCATTCGTCTCTCCCCCACCACCATTCATCTTCCACTCCCCCGCCATTCATCTCCCCCAAACCCCAAGACCCCTGCAGCATTCATCTCCCCCCTAAACACCTGCAGCATTCATCTACCACCCCCCACCCCAAGACCCCTGCAGCATTCATCTCCCACCCCCCCCCCTCCCCAAGACTGCTACAGCATTCATCTCCCCCACTCCAAGACCCCAGCAGCATTCATCTCCCCCCCAAGACGCCTGCAGCATTCCTCTACCACCCGCCCACCATTCATCTTCCACCCCCCACCATTCATCTTCACCCCCTACCCCAAGACCCCTGCAGCATTCATCTCCCCCCCACCCCAAGACTTCTACAGCCTTCATCTCCCCACTCCACCCCTGCAGCATTCATCTCCCCCCACCCCAAGACCCCAGCAGCATTGATCTCCCACCCCCCCATTCATCTTCCACCCCCCACCATTCATCTTCACCCCCTACCCCAAGACCCCTGCAGCATTCATTTCCCTCTTCCACCCCAAGATCCCTGCAGCATTCACCTCCCTCCCCAAGACCCCTGCAGCATTCATCTCCCACCCCCACCCCAAGACACATGCAGCATTCAACTCCCAGCCCCCCACCCCAAGACATCTGCAGCATTCATCTCCCACCCCCCCCCACCATTCATCTCCCCCCACCCCAAGACCCCTGCAGCATTCATCTCCCACCTCAAGACCTCTGCAGCGTTCATCTCCCACCCCCCACCATACATCTCCCCCATCCCAAGACCCCTGCAGCATTCATCTGCCACTCCCCCCGCAGCATTCGTCTCCCCCGCCCCAAGACCCCTGCAGCATTCATCTCCCACCCCCCATCCCAAGACCCCTGCAGCATTCATCTCCTACCCCCCACCCAAAGACCTCTGCACCATTGATCTCCCCCCCCCCCACCATTCACCTCGCCCCCACCCCAAGACCGCTGCAGCATTCATCTACCCCCCCACCCATGCAGCATTCATCTCCCCCCACCCCAAGACCCCTGCAGAATTCATCACCTCCACCCCAAGACCACTGCAACATTCATCTCCCCCCCCAAGACCCCTGCAGCATTCATCTCCCCCCCCCCAAGACCCCTGCAGCATTAATCTCCCACCACCCCAGGACCCCTGCAGCATTCATCTCCCACCCTAAGACCCCTGCAGGATTCCTCTCCCACCTCACCCCCACCGCAGATGGCCCGGCCCGCATAATTACCTGTCCTAACACTGCTTATCTGGGCCAGGTCCCACGCTGCTTCACTGCTCTGTCCTCTTCTAGTTAGGCCTGGCCAGAGCTGCCTGCATCATAGGAAAAGCGCTGGCCGGGCAGGGAGCAAAGCGTTCAGCTATTCATTTGTATTCGTGCCTTAAAGACACCGATGCATATGAATGTCGGGACATCGGATGCCTCTTCCAGCCGGTTCTCGGAACCAGCCGGAGGTCCGGGTGAATGGTGGCCGCAGTCCGGATCTTGACCGCGGTCCGCCAGTTGAGTACCACTGGACTATAGCATTAGGGCTAGGGGTTGAACATTAGGTTTGGGTTAGGGGTTGGGTTTAGGGCTAGGGTTAGGGAAATACCTAACCCTATGCACTGCCCCCCAAATAAGTGCATTTAGCACAAGGTGGGTAAGAGTAGAACTTTAAAGGACAAGTATCACGCAAAAAAAAACTTATCTCCAATCTGAAGGATAGGGGATAAGTTTTAGTTCGCAGGGGGTTTGAGCCCTGGGGCCTCCCTGTGATCTCCTGTTTAGAGCCTCAGCTCTCCTTCACAGCGGCACGTCACGACCCCCGCTCGAAGCGGGGGCGGCCACACCCCCTCCATATAGCTCTATTAGAGAGTAGTTCTGCAATCTTCGTCTCTCCCATAGAGCTATATAGAGGGGGTGTGGCGGCCTCCACTTCAGGTGGGGACAGTGAAGGAGGGCTGTAAACAGAAGATCGCGGGGGCCCCCAGCTCTCGGACCCCCTGCGATCTAAAACTTTTCCCCTATCCTGCCTGGAGTGCTGTCATTTTTGATGAGCAAAGTGAGGATGAGGGTGTGCGCACACACATGCATAGTGACTCTTATGTTGGAGAAACAGGTGAACGAACATTTGGTCAACAGATATAGAACATGTACGGGCACCTTAGCCTCATCGCTGCATTAGACTACCGGTTATCTATAGAATAAGAAACACAATGGACAATGACAAAGCTGTCTGTTCCCTATTGACTTTATACTCATTACAATGTAATTATAAAATGTTCTTATAACTCAACTACGATAGTGAAGTTGAAGCAATGAAAACAGAAACATGATACAGGTATACACTATATTGACTTATATTCTCTGCATGGGGTATTAGCACATTTATGGCTTCACTTCAAACTCCAGACTTCCAGATCTCAGCTTCTTACCACATCGTATAATGTTAGTAATTTACAACACTGAGTCACGTCAAGTGCTTCTGATGTTTATTTTCCCCTTCTGATATCTTGTCAGGTTCAATGATATCGCAGACACCAATGATAAAAGCCAGCATTTTTACATTAACATACCATTTTGTGGTACAACTCTACAAAATATCAAATGGATTTGTGCCTCACAGGTTGACAACTTTGATGACATTTAATGAAACATATATGGAAGGATGCGGTGGTAGAAGACATAAGAATACCAAGGAAGCACCGTCACAAGTTCCTTGTGTTTGAAGCCACAGACACAGCTACATTAAACAGTGAGATGTAAGGGATAGTGAGTTACGTTGTGTAGGATGGAATAATTAGAATCATATGTGGGTGGTGCGCTCAGAGCCCCTAGATGGCGCACGCCATATGTTCAACATGAGTCAGGTGATAAATATGTCCTAAAGGTACTGATAAATCTGAAACTATCGAGCCATAAATCAACAGGCTGTGTTTCATGGAAATGCTTGACAGTAAGATGGTAATACCGCTTTTTTAAGGCCTCGGTACATAAAAAGGGCAGAACAATAAAGTTATAAGTAGATAATATTTACCATACAATGTTAAATAGGATTATAAACATCACATTCCTTCACTAAGAGCCCCCGTGGGATCAGTGAGGAAAATGCTTTATTCAGCAGAATGCCTAGATAGAAATTGTTTCCATAAGTAAAGCTGTAGATGTGGGTTTTAAGTGTTTGTGACCTGTAACGCTGAGAAGCGTTAGCTAAAGGAAGATCTGTTTATATGTTTTCCATTTGATTTCCTATGTCCGATGTGCTGTGTACAATAGTATACCACAATAGACTGCGCTGAATTTTATTTGTGTAGCTATAAAGGTAACCTTAACTTGAGAATGGACATTTCACAGAAAGAATATTTAACTTTATTATTTTTAAATAGTACCGTATATACTCGAGTATAAGCTGAGTTTTTCAGCACAATTTTTCGTGCTGAAAACGCCCCCCTTGGCTTATACTCGAGTGAACTCTTCGCCTGTCAATCCCTTCATCAGTGGTCTTCAACATGCGGACCTCCAGTTGTTGCAAAACTACAACTCCCAGCATGCCCAGACAGCCATCGGCTGTCCGGGCATGCTGGGTGTTGTAGTTTCAAAACCTCTGGAGGTCCGCAGGTTGAAGACCACTGCGGCCTTCATCATCATCCAGCCCCCCCTCCCTTTTTGTTTTGTACTCACCTCCCCTCGGCGCGAAGTTAGGGTGAGCTGGTCCAGGCCATCTATGCTGCAGGGACCGTCCGGTGGGGAGGAGTAGTCGTTGCGGGCTGTCCATTTTCACCGGGGGGGCCTCTTCTCTGCGCTTCGGGCCCACACTAGTGATGTTGCCTTGAAGACAACGCACAGGGACGTTCATGTGCAACATCCCTGTGCGTCGTCGTCAAGGCAACGTCACAAGTCCGGGGTCGGGCCCGAAGCGCGGAGAAGAGGCCCCCCCCCCGGTGAAAATGGACAGCCTGCAACGACTAATCCTCCCCACCAGACGGTCCCTGCAGCATAGATGGCCTGGACCAGCTCACCCTAACTTCCCGCCGAGGGGAGGTGAGTACAAAACAAAAGGGGGGAGGGGGCTGGATGATGACAAAGGCCGCAGTGGTCTTCAACCTACGGACCTCCAGAGGCTTCAAAGCTACAACACCCAGCACAGCCGATGGCTGCCCGGGCATGCTGGGAGTTGTAGTTTTGCAACATCTGGAGGTCCGCAGGTTGAAGACCACTGATGAAGGGATTGAAAGGCGGTGATGATGAAGGGGGGGGGGGGATGATGACGGGGGTCTGAATGATTACATGGGGGGATGATGTATTTCCCACCCCAGGCTTATAGTCGAGTCAATAACTTTTCCTGGGTTTTTGGGGTAAAATTCGGGGCCTCGGCTTATATTCGGGTCGGTTTATACTCGAGTATATACGGTATGTGACAAAACATGATCATTCCCGCCTTGTGATTGGTAGCGGTCTGATCACTGGACGACTGGGTTGCCATTTCAGAAATTAGTGGATAACTCCTCTAGAATTTCTTAAAGGGGCACTGTCAGATTTCATAACTTTTTTGTATGTTGTTACTGATGAAAATGAAAACCTTTTGTAATAAGGTTGTTTAAAAGTTTTTAATATTTAATAAATAAAAAACCGTCCCTGAAAATCCCACCACTAGAGGTCCCCATACATACTGGGACCTGCAGCAGCAGCTGGTCCATGAGTCATGGACAAGAAATGACGCATGGACAAGGCTGCATGAGCAGACTAATCACCTCCCACCACCAAAAGGGAGGTACACGCCCTCTTTCCCTCAGAGGATTTCTAACACTGTCAGATAATGAAAAGTGGTATTTATATAATAAATATAGGTGATAGAGGCAGTAAAATTAGATGTACATTAGTCAGGATTAGGTACTGAGTAACATATTACTTCTTTTTTTTGTGGGATCTGACAGGTACGCTATCACTTTAATGCAGCTCATAGCACAATAGTAATCTGTGTAAATGGGAGACTCTCCTGTGTTATATCATTCAGGAATTTTAGGGAGTTATGGAAGGGGGGGGGGGTTAGGGCTATTGGATACCTCGACCTTTAAGAACTGCTTGCTGGAAAATCCTTGCGGAGGTGAGTTAGGGGTCATAAGTTTAAGGGGAAGGGGCTCAGGGGAGTACTTTAGGGCCATCATTTCATCCCTTGTAGTTGTTGAGGAGGTTTGTTAGCAGGTAAAAAGGGTCCTTGGAGGTACTAATTTTCAGGGTAATTCGGAGTACGGTGAGGTAATGAAGGAGTGGTGTTGCCAGCTGTTTAAGCTACAGCTGGAATAGGCCTCCTGGTGGTGGTTCGGGGTCCCAGGACAGTGGAAAACATTTTTTTTAAATCAACTGCTGCCAAAAAGTAAAACAGATTTGTGAATTACTTCTATATACAAATCTTAAATCCTTTCAGTACTTCAGCTGCAGTATACAGTATATCTAGGGATCTCAGCATTAAGACCCTGATAGATGACAAATAAATCAATGCCCCATTAGCACTACAATGGCCCTACAATGGGTACCCCTGGGTCCATTGGACCCAGGTGGCACCTTCACAGAGGAGGCAAATTGCTGCCCTAAAAAGATTTTTAACCCCTTCCCGACCCATGATGTACCGGTACGTCATGGGTCGGGGGAGGGGAATATTGCGTGGGTCTACTGGCTGCAGTCTGTCATTTAAATGGTTAAATGTCATGATCAATAGCAATCACGGCACTTAAACATTAAATGCCGGTAATCCCTGGGGTCATCTGCAGCTCCGCTATGTAATTGCTGTCTGCAGATGAGTTGCTGGAGAAGAATGAGGACTTATCTGTCCTTCCCGATGCTCTGTGGATCGGTGATTGCTTATGGCTGCCTTAGGCAGCCCTTAGCAATCGAGCACCGAAAACATAGATTAATGTAATGCAATAGCATTACATTGATCTATGCAAGCCATCTACTGTAATGTGTAAAAAAGAAAAAAAAAAAAAGCAGAAGAATGTTTTTAAAAAATATTTAAAAAATCCACCCCACCCCCCCCTTCCCCCTAATAAAAGTTTAAATCACTTCCATTTTCCCATTCTTCAAATAAAACACTCTTGGACCCAGGCAGCACAATGTCTTGGGCCAGCCCTGATTATGATTAAAAGTCAGGTGATTTAAAACGTGTCTATCCTAGCGTTTTCCTGATGTGTGCTCTGTTGTTTTTACACTTGGATGTTTTGCTATTATTTGATGTCTTATTTGGATATTTAATAAAAAAAAAGAACTATTACATGGTGTCGGACACCCTTAATTTGTTTTTGGAGCCTAAAATGTTTGTTTTGTAGGTTCCGTGGAGATGAGTAGTGGCTGGAAGAAATTATCATGGCGGTCTGGGCTGGATGGAGAAGAAAAGGGAATGTGAACGACTCCTGAAATGTAAAATTTACACAATCTCTTTCATGAATTGTATAGACCTATCAGAAATTTAGTGTGCCCCGTTGCGTTGGGGATCGAGGCTCACATGGCTAGGACATATGTGGAGTAGTGCGATCCACAAGGAGGGAAAAACATATTTGTGTTTTGAATAAGGGTCAAGTGACTATAGTTGGCCATTCACGTTATAGTCTAGTTTTAAAGGAAATCTGTTATCAGTATCACCCACATTAACCTGTCATACAGGCTTGTAGTGCGGGTGATACTGATCAAAATTGTTCTTACGGCGTCCGGAACTGCCACTTCGTTATTGTTTGTTTTCAGGGTATGCAAATTAGGTCTTTGGGGCATGGGCGGAGCTTGAACCCGAGCTCCGGGCACTCTGACGTAATCTTTGGCCGGGCAGGCGCTCCGCCCTGCTCATCCATCTGCATAACCCCCTCCCTGATCGTGCGGCCGTGCTACTGAGCGGCACATGTGCCGTACGGTCGCACGGCCGCACATGCAGGGACGGGGTTATGCATATGGATAAGCAGGGTGGAGCGCGCACCCGGCCAAAGATTACGTCCAAGCTCCGCCCATGGCCCAAGGTCCTTATTTGCATACCGCTAAAACGAGGAATAACAGCGGAACGGCATGGCAGTTCCGGACGCTGTAAGTATAATTTTGATCAGTATCACCAGCACTACAAGCCAGTATGACAGGTTTATGTGGGTGATACTGATGACAGGTTTGCTTTAAATAAAAAAGAGCAAGCTGAGTATTAGAGAAAAAGTGCTCAGTTTTTGAACGACAGGTCATGTGACTGCAGGGAACCAATACTATAGCTGTAGTATAAGGAGCAAAACACAGTCCTGCTATTAGGATTGGTACCCTGCAGTCACGTGACCTGTGGTTCAAAAACACAAGTTTTGATAAATTTCCCTCATCGACTATGAAAGTGTGTGTGTGTGGGGGGGAGGGGGGGGGTGTTGTTGGGTTGGGGATTTATCAAGCACATTTTAAACTTCTCTTCTCTTTGTGTAAAGGCGCAAATTTGTCACATTAATGGTTTTGCTATTTTCAAACTTGCTTACTTGAACAATTTTGCCCTTTGACTTTTTCAGTGGTTGTGAATGTATCATGTGTGACACAAACCAATACCAGCAATCTTTTAACTTACAAAACTTGCTCACAACAACTTTAAATAACTAAAAATCCCAATAAAAATGTGCACCTGCGCCAAATTTATCACACCACGTGTCATTTAGGAACGCCAACACGTAATTAGAGCCTGGTAAGTTAGTTTTGAAAACTTTCCAAGGCACAAAAATAGGCTAAGATGTTAAAAGTTGAGTCAGATCATGTCTTTTATTTAAAGTTGTCAACTTTCTTACAAAAAATACTGCTATGCTAATTTGTATAATTAATTATAAATGCGTGAAATCACAGGAAGTGATATAAGAGATACAATACATATGTGGGGGGAAACTTTGTCCTCCTCTGACCCCTTTAACTTTTTTTAATTCTCTGTACGAGGGTTCATTTTTTGCGCTGTGATCTGTAGTTTTACACAGTACTATTTTTGTTTTGATGGGACTTTTTGATCGCTTTTTATCACATTTGGCGTTGCAGTTAGTTACTAACTACAGCTCCCAACATGACTTGATACACCCTATGGCTCTGCAGCTGACCAAAACTACCTGTACCATGATATGGCTTAATAAATCTCCACAGATTGGTGAATGCTGGGTACTATCCTTATTACTATTTACCTGACTCTACCTCGTGCAGTACCGCGAATTTCACGTAAGTGCCGACATACGTCCTACACAAAACTAGCATGTTGCACTTTATGGGTATGTACACACTACGGATTATGAACCGAATCTCCGCTCGCAGAATTCAACGGATTCTGGTGGCCGCCGCCGCAATACTTTTGCGGTAGGACTGTGCGGCACTGCGCTGTCACCATTGATGGCTATACAATGTTCGCGGACTTCCGCGCAAAGAATTAACATGTTCTTTCTTTGCGCGGAACAATTTCAGCGGCGGACAATTCCGCAGTGTGGACGGGTCTAACGGGAACTGATGTTTATGTTCACAGCACGTAATTCCGTTGAACGGAATTCCGCGGGAATTACGTAGTATGAACATACCCTATAGTAGTATAGTATAGGTTATAGTGCAACATGCCAGGAGTTGTAGTTTTGGGTCAACTACAGAGTCATAGGGTGAGTCAAGGAAGGCTGGGAGTTGTTGTATTGCAACAGCTGGAGGCACCCTGGTTGGCAAACACTGCAAGCGATTACTGCTTTATAGAAAATTGTCTGTCAGCGCACGATGGGAGTAGTTTAACTATATCTTTATTACCAAATGTCATGATATTATTCACACATGACGAAAACCCCTCACAATGTAATGTCATAATATAATTATAACATATGTAATATAATGTACTACATGCGTTATCCTTTGTTATGAATAGTTTTCTAGTGTTATTTTGGTACTATAAGAAACGTCTCATACTGTTTATTCCACTCACAAGAGACTGCAACTGCTCCCATGACATCCTGTAGAAAGGTTTGTGAAATTATGTAAAAATACATTTAAAAAAAAAACTGTCCTCCAGTATAGGCTGCTGACTCCATTATGTTGAAGCCAACCAATCCTGTTGGGGGTGTGGCCTTCCTAGGCGGGGATGGCAGCAGGAAGGCCTGAGATACATTTTCAGTGGTACACAGCCACCACGTGACTACACGGCAGCGCTCGAACTCGAATGTGCGAGCGAGAATGACAGAACATATTTACACTGTCTCCTTGGAAACGCCTATCAGCGCGCATTAGGGGTCGTTATGGAAACAAGGGACGCGGCTTGCGTAGTATAGGCCGCCGCAGCAGCAGTGATCAGTGCAGAACGCGTTATATATGATTTAGATGCTGTAATAACCGCGGGGGCAGGAAAATGCTGAAGGCGAAGGTGCTGATCGTCGGGCCCAGTGAGGTAAGGACATGGCTGTGAGGCGGCTGTCTTCCCTTATCTGCTGTAGTGAGATGATGCAGGAATAACCATTCTCTAATGTTCATAGCTCTAGAGCAGTGTTTCCCATCCAGGGTGCCTACAGCTGTTGCAAAACTGCAACTCCCAGCATGCCCGGACAGCCAACGGCTGTCCGGGTGTGCTGGGAGTTGTAGTTTTGCAACAGCTGGAGGCACCCTGGTTGGGAAACGCTGCTCTAGAGGACTTCAGATGCCTCAGAGCAGTGTTTCCCAACATGTGGTTCTGTAGGCGTTACAAAACTACAACTCCCAGCATGCCCTGACAGGGCTTCAGATGCCCCAGAGCATTGTTTCCCCAACATGTGGTTCTGCAGGCGTTACAAAACTACAACTCCCAGCATGCCCTGATAGGGCTTCAGATGCCTCAGAGCAGTGTTTCCCAACATGTGGTTCTGCAGGCGTTACTAAACTACAACTCCCAGCATGCCCTGACAGGGCTTCAGATGCCTCAGAGCATTGTTTCCCAAACATGTGGTTCTTCATGTGTTGCAAAACTACGACTCCCAGCGTGATGGGAGTTGTAGTTTTGTAACAGGTTGGTGAACACTGCCTCAGAAGCACATATAGAGACAGCATACAGTGATGTTATAGCACCTTCAGTGCCCCCCATAACAGCGCCAGCCTTGGGCCTCCAGAATAATGATAACCACTTTGCCTCCAGTGTCAGCCTTGATGATCCTAGTGATACCCAAATCAACCACAATGTACACCCCCCCCCCCCCTGTAAGCGACAGAAGACCTATGCCATCTTTATTTATTACTGAGGTGACAGTATAGTGACCAGTGCCCGGCGGCCTCTACCATGTGAGATCATGGGCCCCATAACAAAGATCAGATTGGGCCTCCTACTATGATGTCTGATCTGAAAAGGTCTTTGTTTTCCATGACCCCCTATCCCTATAATAGCTGCCATTGTAGATCCCTATGGAAAAGAGCCCTGTGCAGTTTCTTACACGTAGCAATAAGAATAGGATCAACCAGGGCTGGACCCCCTTTCCTGAGAGCCTTGTTCACACGGCGGATCCAGCTGCATTGTACATGTAGCAGAATTTCCGCACTAGAAACATCTGGAGCAGAAATGTTTAATTCCGGCCTCCGCAGAAAAAATTGACTTGAATTGAATCCGCTCAGGAGCGCGTTACTGTCTATGGAAACAGCGCATATCTGAGCAGTCACAGCATTAGCATATTCTGCCTGCGCCCGCTGTCTGTTGAATGTCCACCGGAAATTTTCTGACCGGACATACCACAAACATTTAGCAAATATTATCTATTGGGTCTGTACGTAGACAGTGAGAACAGAGATTCATTCTCCTATAATAACACTTCTGGAAATGAAAGCTGAGCTCTGATTGGTTGCAAAGGGCAAATAAGACAATTTTTGTCTCTGTTTTTATTTACACCATAGTACTTTACTGAGAAAAATACCATGTGTGAATAAGGCCTAACATGGATGGATCTAATATGTGTAGCGGAAAGAAGGTTCCAGCCTGAAAGGAGAGATCACGACGATGCAGTGAGAATATGTGCTTGCATTGTGCTAGCCCGGAGCACTTCCTCAAAGACTGTTCTGTTCGTCCACAGTATCCGGGAAAACGTTAGCACCTAGGGTACGTAGGAGAGGCGTCCCTAGGTGTGAATACTACTTCTCCTCGCTTGACCATTTCTGTACAAGTCTTCTCTTCTGCCAAGTCTTCCTTCAGCACTACAGCATTTTTAGATTCTGGATCTGCAGGTGACTTTGTTGGTCCACAAATATCATCTTCCTGTTACTTGGCTTGCCAAGCCTTTGTTCGTCTCCTCTGTTAATGGACCAAATTTGGACTGTAAGGTGCTATTCCGTACTGAGCCTCTTGTCATACAAGTGGGTGTCTTGCATAAAGAAAAGATAGAATTCTATGTACTGTCTCACTGTACTTCTGAGCTTCTTCTTGGCCTTCCTTGGCTCCAACGTCACTCTGCGCAACTAGATTGGCGAACTGGATAAATTATTTGCTGGGGACAGTTCTGTCAAAATCTTTGTCTCAGTCCAGTCCAGCCTAAAGTTGTTTCTCCTCCCCCTCCTTTGCCTAGTCTGCCTCCACCCTACCAAAATTTCTCTGACATATTCTGCAAGAAACAGGCTGAGTCTCTGCCTCCACATCCTTATGACTGCCCTATAGATCATCTGCCTGGTACCACTCCTCCTCGTGGAAGGATATACCCTCTATCGGTTACTGAGACCAAAGGTATGGCTGAGTATATTCAGGAGAATCTCCAAAAGGGATTTATCCATAAGTCCTCTTCTCCTACTGGAGCTGGTTTCATCTTTGTAGGGAAGAAGGATGGCTCACTCCGTCCATGTATTGACTACAGGGGACTTAACAAAATCACAGTCAAGAACCGTTACCCACTACCTCTTATCTCAGAACTTTTTGACCATCTTCGTGGTGCCAAGGTCTTCTCCAAGTTGGACTTACGTGGAGCGAATAACCTCATTCATATCCGCAAGGGAGATGAATGGAAAACGGCCTTCAATACTCATGATTGACATTTTGAGTATCTCGTAATGCCTTTTGGTCTCTGCAATGCTTCAGCGGTTTTTCAAGAGTTTGTCAATGATATCTTCCATGATCTTCTCTACACCTGTGTTGTCGTATACCTAGATGACATCCTGATCTTTTCTTCCAACTCAGAGGAGCATCGTACTCATGTTCGTCTGGTTCTTCAGCGACTACGGAAGAATCATCTCTACGCCAAACTGGAGAAATGTCTGTTCGAGAAGTCTAGTCTTCCGTTTCTTGGCTGCATTGTCTCTCATCTGGGCCTGCAGATGGATCCAGATAAATTGTCTGCAGTGTTGGATTGGCCTTGTTCTTTGGGCCTACGTGCTATTGAACGCTTTCTGGGATTCGCTATCTATTATCGTCAATTTATCCCACATTTTTCGTCCTTGGTTGCTCCAATTGTGGCTCCCACTAAGAAGGCTTCTAATTAGGGATCGACCGATTATCGGTATGGCCGATATTATCGGCTTATAATCACGATTTTGTGCATTATCGGTATCGGCAATTACCTTGCCGATAATGCCGCACCGCCCGCACCGCGAACCGGGGATGGGGGAGGCAATGGGGCCGGTGCGGGGGGTCGGTCGTGGTGCCGCGGGACGGGAGGGCGGTCGCGGCACGGCGGGGGGAGCGGTGGTGGTGATAGGTCTCAGGACCCCCGTACAGGCAGGGGGAGAGAAGCAGGTGGCGACTGCGGCCTATGGCACCGCAAAAGCCACTGCAGTGCATTGATTTAAAGCGCCCGCTTTAAATCAATTATCTGCAGCGGTGTCGCGGGGGAATAAATAGCCGCTAACTTATACCGGAATATCGATATAAGTTATTGGCTATCTGCCCTAACCTCCACCGATTATCGGTATCGGCCCTAAAAAACCGATATCGGTCGATCCCTACTTCTAATCCTAAGTCTTTTGCCTCAAGAGGCTGAAGAGGCCTTCTCCCGTTTAAAGTCTGCGTTTGCCTCTGCCTCTGCTCCCGAGCTTACAAGACCTGATCCGGAGAGGCCCTTTGCTTTGGAGGTTGATGCCTCATCTATTGGAGCGGGTGCCGTTCTTACTCAGAAAAACGCCAAGGGCAAGACTGTTACTTGTGGGTTCTTCTCAAAGACATTCTCTCCTGCTGAGAGGAATTATTCCAATACCTTCAGTCTGCTCAGCGTTTGAACCCCTGCCAGGTAAGGTGGTCACTGTTCTTTTCTAGGTTCAACTTCTTCATCCACTTCCATCCAGCAGACAAGAACATCAGAGCAGATGCTCTCACCAGGTCCTCTGACCTCATTGGTTTGGACTCCACGGCTAGGCATATTATTCCTCCTGACTGTTTGATTCCTGCCTCTCCTGCTGAAATTCAGCAAGTTCCTCCGGGAAAATCCTTTGTGCCCGCCAGATTGAGACGCAAGGTATTAAAATGGGGTCATTCTTTCTTGACAGCAGGACATCCTGGACTACGCAAGACTCTACTTCTAATCTCCCGGCATTACTGGTGGCCCCATCTTGAACGTGATGTTTCTGATTTTGTTCGTTCCTGTGAAACTTGTGCCTGTGACAAAACCCCTCGACAGAGACCTGCAGGACTCTTACAGCCTTTACCCATTCCGGAGACTCCCTGGTCACATATTGTCATGGATTTCATCACCGATTTGCCACCATCTCATAATAACACCGTCATTTGGGTCTTTGTAGATTGGTTTTCCAAGATGGCTCATTTCATTCCTCTACCACGTATTCCTTCTGCTCCACAGCTGGCAAAGTGCTTCTTGCTGCATATCTTTCGCTTACATGGTCTTCCTCAGCATATCGTTTCGGATCATGGTGTACAGTTTGTCTCTAAGTTCTGGCGAGCCCTTTGTAACCGTCTGGACATCAGGCTGGACTTCTCCTCGGCCTACCACCCTCAGTCCAACGGTCAGGTGGAGAGGGTTAATCAAATCCTTGAGACTTATCTTTGGCATTTTGTTTCAGCTCGTCAAGACTATTGGGTCGACCTTCTCCCCTGGGATGAATTTTCTTATAATCATAAGGATTCCGGGTCCACGAGGTCGTCTCCCTTTTTTGTTGTCTATGGACTCCATCTCCGTTCTCCTCTTCCTCTCCCAGTTTCCTCCGGATGCCTGCTGTTGATGAGCTGGTCCGTGACTTCTCCACAATCTGGCAACAGACCCGACAATTGTTATCCCCGGCTTCTTTACGTATGAAGGTGCAAGCTGATAAAAGTAAAAGACCTCCTCCGTCCTTCTCTCCTGGTGACATGGTGTGGCTTTCATCCAAATACATGTGCTTCAAGATCCCGTTACAAGCTTGGTCCTCGCTACCTTGGTCCCTTCCAGATTCTACAAAAAAACAACCCTGTCTCCTACAAACTCTGTCTACCTGCTACGTTACGTATTCCCAACTCCTTCCACGTCTCTCTCCTCAAGCCTCTTGTCATAAACCGGTTTTCTCAGAAGAATCTTGTCCCCACACCTGTCTCCGGCTCTTCTGACATCTTCAAGGTTAAAGAGATTCTTGCTACAAAAACCGTGAGGTAAACTATTTTTTGGGGTCGAGGGGGAGGGTTACGCTCCTGAGGAGAGATCTTGGGAGCCTGAGAAGAATATCCTGGACCATGACCTTCTCAGGAGTGCTCTGACTCATAAAAGGAGGGGGAGACCAAAGGGGGGGGGGTGGGGTACTGTTACGTTATGCACTCCGGCCGCACACGCTGGCCATGAGCGCATGGTCCCATTACCTTCTGCTGCCGGCGGGGCTGGGACTCTCATCACGGGACACGCCCGCATTCAAGCCCCAGTCCGTCACTCACCTGGTGCTTCTCCTGCCCCCGCCTCTGCCTCTCTGCTCCGGCACGTGTGTCCCCTAGCGCGCGCACTCGCCAGAGCTTTAAGATTTAAAGGGCCAGTGTGCTCATTAGTGTAATTCACCTGTGGCTCATTGATAAATTCCTCCACCCTTCTCACTTCCCTGCTGGATCTTTGTTGCCTTGTGCCTGAGAGAAAGCATTCCTGAGAGTTGCCTTGCCGTGTGTCTGATCCTTTGCTCTCTAACTTGACATTGCTCCTCTGCCGCCTGGCTATTGACCTCCTGCTACGTCCTGACTATGCTACTGTGCCGCCTACCTTGATCTTCTGCTATCCTGACTACGAGCTGCCTTATCCCTCCTGTGCCTCGCATCTCCTCAGCCGCCTGTGTGGTCGAGCCGTGCTAGGGGTGCCGCCTGCAGCAACAAGTCCATCCCGCTTTGCGGCGGGCTCTGGTGAAAACCAGCGGCACCTTAGACTCCGCTCCCTGGTACAGTCTGAGTCATCTGCCACACAGGTCCAGCGGATCCACATCCACCGGAATTCCTGTCTTCTGAAACGTGAGGGTTACAATATGCCAAATGATGCATTTGGTTGCATCCGTTTTGCGTTTCGTCTGTTTCTTTTCCCGTACCCAAAATCATAGCCTACCACGGTTTTTAGTCCCGGTGAAAAACCGTATTGAAACCATATACGTTTTTTTTAAACATGAGAGTCAATGGGAACTGCAGAGAACCGTATGTGCGTACAGTTCCATCCGGTTTGCACCATACAGTTTTTGACTTTGCGCAGTTTTTTCTTGGAATTTCAAACAAGTGAAACTTTATTCATAATGGAGTGAAAAGTTAAAAATTTATACTTTTTTTTTCTTTTTGGTTTTCTTTAACCGTATACAGGTTAAAATTTGTACACATGTTTTGATACAGTTTAGTACGGTTTTGAGGAATCAGTTTTTCATCAAAAACATGATACGGGAACTGTATTGCAAAAACGTGGTGTGAATGCACCCTAACTCTGATGCTGGACACTGTTGGCTCACGCCACATACAAAGCTCCTATGCTGATTCTTATTGACTGGCCTGTATCATAACAGGGAATCTCGCACTCCATCTCCAACACTGAACACATCAGTTGGAGCTTTTAAGAAAAAAAAAGTCAAAATAAAAACCTGATTCCTTAAGAATAGTTATGTTTAATGTCATGTTACAAAGGGATGTAATAGTTATGAGGGAATCCCTTTTGCATGGATTTTATAATGTTTATGTATGTATTTATTTGTTTATTTTTGTTTTATTTTTTCAGTCTGGAAAGACTACTTTGGCAAACTTTTTAGCTGATGCCACAGAAAATATTGGTGGAGAATACAGTCCAACTCAAGGTGTAAGGTAATGTACCAGTCCGGTTTAAGCAAATTTCTTTATGTTGCCACACAAGCCTTTTGGCCAGTGAGCCAAGAAACTTTTGACGTGTCAAACCATTAAACCATTTCCTCAGTCTTGCTCTGAGTATTCAGACCCCCCACCTATCGCTAAAAAAAAACCAAGGAGAAGCACTCAGCTATGTGCTTCTCTCTGTCTTGGTGCAGGAGACGGTTTCTATTGTAAGTCTATGAAGCCCATCTCCTGCAGCAAAATGGGCAGAAGTGTACTTAGCTGAGTGCTTCTCCTGGCTTGTTCCAGGGATAGAGCCCGACTGATCAAATCTTTTGGACAAAACATGACTCGTGGACAAGGCTGCATGAGCTGACACACCAATCACCTCCCACCACCACAAGGAGGAACACGCACCTTTCCCTTCACAGGATTTCTAACACTGTGAGCAGGGGCATTGTTGGTTCTCCAAAAGACCTAGGGCTAGAGCCCACAGCCCCTGCACACCCCCTCACCACACCCTCTGTCACACACTTTAACACACCCGCTAACATGCCCCTAACCACACCCAAACACGCTCACACTACTGTACACTGCACGTACACTACCAACACTTTAAATTTTGGGAAATCCTCCAAGATCAATAACATTATCAGCCTGTCACCTGAGCTTAGGAGGACCTACTATACTGACAGACTGACAACAACCAACGTTATTACCACCATAGACCACATACCATATATATATATATATATATATATATATATATACACCAAGCCAGCTTTAGTATAGTATATACACTCCCCCAGCTGTCACTACAATAGTATTATGGGGATGATATTAGTAGACTACTCCCATTATGCTATACTAGAGCAATATGTGTCAGTCATACTATTACTACTATCCTCTCGTTCATGCTTTACCAGCGCTATATGTATCAGTCATACTACTACTAGTAGTACAACTGATACATAAAGCACTGGTATAGCAAGATGTGAGTGATAGTAGTAATAATATGGCTGTCACATTGTACCTGTTGTGACTGGTGAGTGAGCACACTGCTGATGCCTGTGGGTGTGGCATGCTCTGCTCTTCTAAGTGGGTGCCACACAGGGAGAGGAAGGGACTTATCAGGCAGGGACTGGGAACAAACATAGGCATTTTAGAATAAGCATATATTATTTTGGTGGGGGTCCGACTGCAGAGACCGCAACTGATCACATTAGTTCAAGTGGCTCTCCAGCTGTTGTAAAGCTAGAATTCGCATCATGCCTGGAGAGCCTCAAGCATTATTGGAGTTGTAATTTGTAACAGCGGAGAGCCACAGATTGGAGTACATTGTCACCCATCATCACTGCAGAACGTACAAGTGACTGCAGATGTGATGGGACAGTAAGGAGAATACACAATGGTGTCAGTGACCTGAGGGGTGTCTTCTCTGTTGTCTTTTCTTCTTTATCTGGTCCAGGCACCAGGACTTCTTCCAGCTCCATCTTCTCTGCAGAGTCTGACACCTGGACCTCATTGGTTCCCAGCATTGATGGCAGATCATCATCCTCTGAATGAAAACAATAATAATTATAACCCTGCCAGGAACTGTGCCACCTGCCAGACACTGTACCCATATTAATAATAATACTGCCACACACTGTTTCTTCTTAGTTCGGATGAATCCCACCCCTCCACTGTCCTCCTCCTTCAGACCGCTCTATCCACCTCCTCCTCCAGACCCCTCTGTCCTTGTCCTGCAGCCTCCTCTGTCCCCACCTCCTCCAGACTCCTCTGTCCGCTACCTCCAGACTCCTCTGTCCGTCTCATCCAGACCCCTTAGTCTTTCTCCAGGTTTCTCTTTCCTCCTTCAGATTCCTTTGTCCTCCTCCTCCAGATTCCTCTGTCCTCCTCCAGGCTCCTCTGTCAAACATCCCTCAGGCTACGTACCCCCACCCCCTGTATACATGAATGTATGCATGATAGATGTGTGTACACTAGGTGTGGGGATATGTATGCATGATAGATGTGTATATGACTGGTGTATGTATGACAGACGGTCATACACAAATACATACATACACACACACACACACCTATCATACATATATCATAAGTACACATATCATACATACATTTATCCTACATACATGCATGCACACATCTAACCTGCATGCATCTATCATTCATACATACATCTATTATGCATACAAACATATATCATACACACAACTTCTTATTATACATCTATTATACATACATCCATTCATCACACATACATACATCCACGCATGCATACATCTATTATACATAAATCTATCATACATGCATACATTTATTATACATACATGACACATCTATCATGCGACCCCCCCCCCCCCTCCCTGAGCAGCTGTGGCAATAATTATAAAATAAAAAACTGAGACTCTAGGCTATTGTCCTGACACCCGTTCACACCGTTAGCACAACCCCCCCCCCCCCAGCAACGCCCCTTACTGTGAGTTAATGAAAAGAGGGATTTTTTATTAATAAATATAGGTGATAAAGGCATACAAATAGATAAACATAGTCAGGATTAGGTACTGAGTAACATAATAATTTTTTTGTTTGTTTTGTGGGATCTGACAGGTATGCTTTAACAAGAGATACAGTAAATGTTCATATTAGGGATCGACCGATTATCGGTTTGGCCGATATTATCGGCCGATAATCACGATTTTGGGCATTATCGGTATCGGCAATTACCGCCCACCCGCCGCACCGCGTCGCACCCCCCACCGCCCCGGCCCCATTGCCTCCCCCATCCCCGGTTTTATAATTACCTGTTCCCGAGGTCCACACTACTTCTGGCTCCTGCTGCGTCCTGCGTTACGCTGTGCGCAATGATGAGTGACGCGACGCAACGTCACTGTCAGTGCGCACTGTGACAGCTCAGTGGGACGCCACCGGAGCCAGATGTAGAGTGGACCCCCGGGAACAGGTAATTATAAAACCGCGGATGGGGGAGGCAAAGGGGCCGGGGCGGTGCGGTGGGGGGTGCGACGTGGGGTGGTAGGGGGCGGTCGCGGGGGCGGTGATAGGACTCAGGACCCCCGGGCAGGCAGGGGGAGAGAAGCGGGCGGCGGCGGCGGTCTATGGCACCGCAAAAGCCGCTGCAGTTCATTGATTTAAAGCGCCCGCTTTAAATCAATGATCTGCAGCGGTGTCGCAGGGGGATAAATAGCCGATAACTTATACCGATATTCCGGTATAAGTTATCGGTTATCGGCCCTAACCTCCACCGATTATCAGTATCGGCCCTAAAAAAACTATATCGGTCGATCCCTAGTTCATATAGTGTCATTCAATAGACTATCTGCCCATATCAGGAATGGGCCTTAAATAAGTTTCCCTGTGATGCGATGAAAGGGGGATCATCCCCTTAATTCCTCCATTTTGAATGCTATGATCAGTGTTGATTGATTCTCTCAAAGGGTTAGGGCAGGCATGCTCATCATAATACGACAACTAGCTGCTTTCTCGTCATCAGCCCTGAAAGGCAAAATACGTTTTCATTCCGTCCTCTGATCTCTATGGATGATAAGTCTCTGTATAATTTGTCTCATATTTTTTTTTTTTTTCTCATAAGCTGAACTGATGCTTTATTTCAGAAATACATTATTTTTTTAAATAAATATGGATCACTGTAGATGTTGTATGCTCCAATGTATAACAATGGATGTCTACTTTCCTGTCTGTTTTATTGTCAGAGTTTTATAGCCTGCATATGCTTAGCATTCTCCCAGGGAACATAGCAGGGCTTAGCCATTTATAATATATACTTGTATGTTATACAGACACATTGTTATAGTATTTCACAGATGTGCAGTTTAATAAACCTCCAATGTAAACTCAACTGACTGTAAGATAATGGACTTTTTACTAGCAGAGTGGAATCTAAGTGTTGTTTCTTGCTAAATATTTCCACTACATATGTACAGATTGTTTTTCTTCTTTTATACAGGATACTAGAGTTTGAATGCCCAAATGTAAATGGAAACAAAGGACCTGGATGTGAAGTTGAACTTTTTGACTGCGGAGGGCATCACAAGTAATGTGTCTTACTATTGCTTTATGGACAGAAATGTGTCATTGGGAATCGCACAACAAATCTAAAATGGGTGGGAAATTCTCAAGCCCACCCTGGCATTTCCCAGTAATGGGTTCTTAGCCCTCTATATTCTGCAGAGAACTCTTATCCCTTGTACTCCTGCATTTACATCAGTATCATTGATTTCAGCTCACATATTGATCTTATGCCTAGTTACATTTTGGGGTAGATTTTTCCTATGCAGTCTAAAAGAGGTTAATTCCATTGTAGTTATTCTATTTAATATGACAAAGTAAAAATATGTTGTTTTACACACCCATTTAATGTCAAGCACAATAGGGTTCTTAAGGTATAATTCTCTTCACTAAGTTTTTCCTTTTTTTTTTTGTTTGTTTCTACCCTTTGTCAATGGTTACGCCCTCCACAACAGTTCAGTAGCAGTGGCCATGCTTGTGGTGTTTTGGTTTGTTTTGTTTGTTTTTTTAAAACTTTTAAAAGTACACCAATATAAGAAGTATGTGAACAGTGGAAATTAATGAGTACCTGTCACAAAACTAAACTTTTAATATAACAGCCCATGAAGAAAAAAGTAAGATCGCACTCATCCAGGAATCATAAAAGTTCCTCTTTATTAGAAAACTTCTTTAAAACATTCCGGTGCTCAGGTAGAGAGATGCGGTTAGTGTCCGCTGACTGACCGGCTGAGGCGAGGCAACGTTCCTTTCGCGGTTCTGCCCACTTTCTCAAGCCTGCTGGACGTCACCTGTAAGCGCCTATTTACCTGGTGCGGCTGGTGACGGTCAGAAGAACAGGTGAGGATGGGGAAGAAAAAAAGAGGAAAGGGAAGGAAAAAGGGAGGCGGGGAAAGAACTGGAAAGAAAGGCAGGGAGGGAAAGGGGAAGGAGGAGGGGTAAGGGAAAATGTGGGATGGAAAAAGAGGATGAAATAGGAAACAAGGGAATGAAGATATTGTGCAATAAAAATAGTAAAGAGTCTGCAATATCATACACCAAGAAAAGCATTAAGTTTGTTCCTTTAGTTTAGGCTTAAATTTTCTAATACATTGGTGCGTGCTATCCATGTAGCTTCACATCTTCAAAGGGCATTAACTCTGTCTTTTCCACTGTTTATACGTTCCAGGCCAATGAATCTTAGGGCATTACTATTCCCTTTAAGCACAGATCTTATGTGGTCTATCATTCTGCACCAGTAAATTTTTTATAGTTTTACTCCGTCTAAACGCAATGATTGATTTATTTTTAGCTTCTGGTCCTATTTCTGCATCTTCGTCTACAATGTCCCAATATTTATATACTGTTTTTCTGATCTGATCGGCCATTGGACTATAGTTGAAGGAAAACACAAAGTCCAGTGGTGAAAAACTTATCCCCTATCCTAAGGATAGGGGATAAGTTTGAGATCGCGGGGGTCCGACCGCTGGGGCCCCCTGCGATCTCTCTGTACGGGGCCCCGGCTCTCCGGCCAGATAGCGGGTGTCGACCCCCGCACGAAGCGGCGGCCGACACGCCCCCTCAATACATCTCTATGGCAGAGCCGGAGATTGCCGAAGGCAGCGCTTCGGCTCTGCCATAGAGTTGTATTGAGGGGGCGTGTCGGCCGCCGCTTCGTGCGGAGGTCGACACGCCCCCTTCCCGTGGGCTGTCGGGGCCCCGTACAGGAGATCGCAGGGGGCCCCAGCGGTCGGACCCCCCGCGATCTGCAACTTATCCCCTATCCTTAGGATAGGGGATAAGTTGTTCACCACTGGGTCACCACTGGACTACTCCTTTAAGTAATTCTTTAGCTTTCTTCAAATACTGCTTCACTGCTGTTTATCTTACTCAACCGTAATAGCTGGCCTTATGGTATAGCTTTTTTCACGTGGCTCGGATGGTAGCTCCCATAGTTGTAAAAAAAAATTCTTCTGCATTCTCTCTACCTGCAGCAGGGAAGTGGAAACAATAGCCCTGAGGGCAGGTAGAGAGAATGCGGAAGAATTTCTTGCTCAATGCAATACAAAAGAGGATCTGCAACATATCAGCAAAAGGACACTGGAACATAAAATTCAGCAATTGGCGGAAAAAGAAGTCCACTTTTTCTGGACTGTTAAATGATTAGACTCATACAACCAATGTAGAAGAGTACCAAGAGGACTTAGAAACTATAAAGAAGCATCACAGTTCCAAGAAGATGCCACATTCCAGGCAGAATGGGAACAAATCCAACTTAAAAGTTCATTTGAATTACTACACCTGGTGCTTAGACGTAATAAAGTGGAGTACGAGAAGACTAGGGTACAACTATGTAAACCAAAACTTGAACTCAAAAAAACGCATGACTGACTGACAATACCAACAGTTCACACAGAAATTAAATTAAAAAAACGTATCCCTGTGCAAGTGGATATAAAAGAAAGAAAGATAAATTCATAGATTGGCAGGATTTTGATAACCATAAAATCTTTAATTTGGAATAAAGAAAAGAGAAGAGCACAAAGAAGAAGACAAAATAAACCTTTGAAACAAAAAAAAATTAGGAATACTGGACTACAGATACCGAGTTAAGTTCAGCTGGGGAAGTAACCCCTACTAACGATAACACTGGCCCTACCAACCCATCTCAGACCCCTTTAGGCAGAGGACATGCAGAGGGAGAAACAAAATTAGGAAACACACGTTACAATGCGAGACGAAAACAAGTGACATGGAACAAACAGACACAATAAGCAACTTTTCTGTGATTAATCTAACTGAAGAAACAGTGAAGTGAAGACTGCATCAGCCTTTTGTCTAAAGGACTGAACTTTTGCATCCCTGAAAGCTTTAATCCCATACAGTTTGAAATGGACTTTTATAAAGGGATTAGGAAAATAAATCTGAAAATATTATTCCGCACAAAAAATCCTACAATAGCTATTGCTTCCCACGAAGGAGAAATTCCCACAACTATTGGTCCTCTCGGTTGCTTCGTAGGATCTTCTTTTTCCACCGAAGAGGTAAAAGTTTTTACCATGTTAGCAAACCTCAAAAAGACATTTCACCTTGAAAATAATTTATTAGGATCTTTTACCACAGAGGAGAGTCTGAAACTCAGAGATTTTACCGGAGGAGTAAAGTCCACCTTTGCACCCCCAGTGTTAGCAGGCAGCAGTTTGGACATGTTTAACAAATTGGTACAGAAGGATATTAAATCCCTCATTTACCCCCAAGCCTCTAACAATGTTTCCAAAAAAGAAATGATAGCTATGAAATGGTTAAAATCAAGGAAAGATCTTGTGATTTTAAAAATCGGATAAAGGCAGCAACGTAGTAGTAATGGCAGCTAAATTTTATGTAAAAGAAGCAGAGCGACAACTCAAAGATACCAGAATATATCTGCCACTGCAACATGATCCCACCTCCAAAATAAAAAACAAACACTAGTTTTCTCAGAAATTGCGTTACATCAGGAATGCTTTCAAAAAGCCACACTGAAAAACTGCTCCCTCCTCATCCTAAAACCCTGCAGTGGTATTTCCTACCAAAAACTCACAAATCCCTATGCTCTCCAACAGGTAGGCCAATTGTTGCCGGTATAGGAAGCGTCACAGAGCCACTATCCCAGTACTTAGACTGGTTGCTCCGCCCCCCCCTGGACGATTTTCTGTCTTATTTGAAAGACACTAATTCATTTCTTCAACTAATTGAAAGCCATACCTTAGATATTGATACTGCTTTTGCTACAGTTGATGTGGAGAGTCTTTATACTCGCATACCCCAGGCAGCAGGGATTGGAGCAGTAAGGAGATTTCTGACCATTGCGGGAAAAATGGAGGAATATGTAAATTTTGTCTGTGGGGCTTTGGATTTAGCGTTAAATGGGCACTGTCCTTTAGTGTTGCTCGCGAATATTCGCAATTCGAATATTATTCGCGAATATCGCATATTCGCGAATTTCGCGAATATAGCGCTATATATTCGTAATTACGAATATTCGTTTTTTTTTTCACAGTATACATCACAGTGATCACCCCTCTCTGCTTCCAGCTTGTGTGGTGAAAAGAAGTCTGTAATACTACTGTGTGAGACTGGCGTGCGAACATTCGCATATGCGAAAATTAGCATATGCAAATTTTCGCATATGCTAATTTTAGTGTATGCTAATTTTGTATATGCTAATTTTCACATATGTTAATTTTCGCATACGCGAATATTCGCATATGCGAAAATAAAACGAGGGTATAACGAATATGCGAATATTCGTCCATATATTCGCGAATATTCGCGATTTCGAATATGGCCTATGCCGCTCAACACTACTGTCCTTTACAAAAACTTTTGATATGTTGTAAAGCGTGCAAAACCAATAGGTTTTGAAATTGCTTTTATTCGAAAATTTTCAGTATTTCATACTGAAAAACCCAGTCAAACAACTGCCCCCCCCCCGCCTATTTGGACACATACTTGTCCTGCTGTGTCCATGCATCATCACCTATGTCATGGACACACTTCCTTGATTGACAGCTGTGAAAAATCCTCCCACTGTCAGCTTGTGTCCCGCTCCTGTCAGTGAGGACAAGCTGGGAGTTGTAGTATAGCTAATGTTAGGGGAGATGTGACCAGACAGCATACTGAGGGAGGGGGTGGAGACCTGCACAGTGAGGCCACACCCCCTCCCTTTGAGAGGAATTCAGACTAGTGATCTAAATTTAAAAATGTAATAAAAAACTAAATAAAGGTGCTAGACGCATAATTAGATGTACATGGTCAGGATTAGATACTGAGTGATATATAAAAAAAAATGTTTTTTTTTTTTTTGTTGGATCTGACGGGTATGCTTTAACCCCTTAAGGACGCAGGACGTAAATGTACGTCCTGGTGAGGTGGTACTTAACGCACCAGGACGTACATTTACGTCCTGTGCATAACCGCGGGCATCGGAGCGATGCCCGTGTCATGCGCGGCTGATCACGGCTGCTGATCGCAGCCAGGGACCCGCCGGCAATGGCCGACGCCCGCGATCTCGCGGGCGTCCGCCATTAACCCCTCAGGTGTCGGGATCAATACAGATCCCGGCATCTGCGGCAGTTCGCAATTTAAATGAACGATCGGATCGCCCGCAGCGCTGCTGCGGGGATCCGATCAT
The DNA here is from genome assembly GCF_029499605.1 of Hyla sarda. NCBI lineage: Eukaryota > Metazoa > Chordata > Amphibia > Anura > Hylidae > Hyla > Hyla sarda. The sequence goes on along the minus strand of NC_079190.1, from coordinate 379,176,576 downwards.
TCAGAACGCCGGACGGAGGTCCCCTCTCCTTCCTCCGTCCGGCTCCCGGCGTCTCCTGCTCTGGTCTGTGATCGAGCAGACCAGAGCAGGAGATGACCGATAATACTGATCTGTCCTATACATAGAACAGATCAGTATTAGCAATCATGGTATTGCTATGAATAGTCCCCTATGGGGACTATTCAAGTGTAAAAAAAAATGTTAAAAAATGTAAATGTAAAAGTAAAAAAAAAGTGAAAAATCCCCTCCCCCAATAAAAAAGTAAAACGTCCGTTTTTTCCTATTTTACCCCCAAAAAGCGTAAAAAACATTTTTTATAGACATATTTGGTATCGCCGCGTGCGTAAATGTCCGAACTATTAAAATAAAATGTTAATGATCCCGTACGGTGAACGGCGTGAACGAAAAAAAAAAAGGCCTACTTTTTTAATACATTTTATAAAAAAAAAATTATAAAAAATGTATTAAAAGTTTTTTATATGCAAATGTGGTATCAAAAAAAAGTACAGATCATGGCGCAAAAAATGAGCCCCCATACCGCCACTTATACGGAAAAATAAAAAAGTTAGAGGTCATCAAAATAAAGGGATTATAAACGTACTAATTTGATTAAAAAGTTTGTGATTTTTTTTAAGCGCAACAATAATATAAAAATATATAATAATGGGTATCATTTTAATCGTATTGACCCTCAGAATAAAGAACACATGTCATTTTTACCATAAATTGTACGGCGTGAAAACAAAACCTTCCAAAATTTGCAAAATTGCGTTTTTCGTTTTAATTTCCCCACAAAAATAGTGTTTTTTGGTTGCGCCATACATTTTATGATATAATGAGTGATGTCATTACAAAGGACAACTGGTCGCGCAAAAAACAAGCCCTCATACTAGTCTGTGGATGAAAATATAAAAGAGTTATGATTTTTAGAAGGCGAGGAGGAAAAAATGAAAACGTAAAAATTAAATTGTCTGAGTCCTTAAGGCCAAAATGGGCTGAGTCCTTAAGGGGTTAAGCAATAACTGCTTCAAATTTGGAAATGACTGGTACATTCAGTGCTCAGGGACCGCTATGGGCACACCTGTAGCATGCAGTTTTTTTGCCCGTGGTCAAACAAGATATGATATATAATGCTAAGAACCCTTCTTCTAAATATATCTCCACGTACGCTAGAATTCTGCAATTTTATGACCTATCTCAAAAATGAGAATAAAGTCAATGTGTCATTTACCTCATTTACCTCGATGTGGAATTAGTCAAGGAAGAAAACGGAATCATGACTAAAAGTTATAAAAAAACGACAGCATCGAATGTGTTTTTACACTGGGAGCTACCATCCGAGCAACGTGAAAAAAGCTATATTATACGGCCAGCTATTACGGTTGCATAAGATAAACAGTAATGAAGCAGTAATTGAAGAAAAAGCTAAAGAATTACTTAACTAACTGTCTCTCAGAGGTTATATTGCAAAGTTGTTAACAGACAGTCTAAAAAGAGTTCGGAAGAAAAAAAGGTATGACCTATTAAAAAAAGACCACAAACATAGAAAGAAAACAGATCGCTTCGTGTTTTCCTTCAACTATTGTCCAAAATCAGATCAGAAATACAGTATATAAATATCGGGTCATTATAGATGAAGATGCAGAAATAGGACCAGAAGCTAAAAATAAAAATCATTGCATTTAGACGCAGTAAAACTATTAGAAATGTACTGGTCAGTAGTGCTTTTGTTCCAGAAAAAGTAACTGAATTGGCTGACCGGATTTCAACCAATAGAAAACTTTCCTTGCGGTAATTGTCTGTATTGTTCCCAAACTTTAAAAACTACTTTTTTTTAAACTAGGAGGATACGAAGTGCATATTATGCAATTTAATTTATCTGCTGCTGATCAAAACACGTTGTCTATTGTGATTGGGGACGTAATTACGTTGGATCTACAATTAGATGTTTGTTCACAAGGTTTCGTGAGCATATACGCTCGATTACCACAGAAGTCGGAAAAAGCAGAATGATAGAACACATAAGATCTTTGCATAAAGGGAATAGTAATGCCCTAAGATTCATTGGCCTGGAACGTATAAACAGTGGAAAAGACAGAGTTAATGCCCTTCGAAGATGCGAAGCTACATGGAAAGCACGCACCAATATATTAGGAAATTTAGGTCTAAACGAAAGGAAGAACTTAATGCTTTTCTTTGTGTATGATATTGCAGACTCTTAACTATTTTTATTGCACAATCCTTCCCTTGTTTCCTTTTTCATCCTCTTTTTTTCCATCCCACATTTTCCCTTACCCCTCCTCCCTTTCCCTCCCTGGCTTTCTTTCCAGTTCTTTCCCCGCCTCCCTTTTTCCTTCCCTTTCCCCCATTTTTTTCCCTCCCCATCCTCACCTGTTCTTCTGACCATTACGTCACCAGCCGCACCAGGTAAATAGATGCTTACAGGTGACGTCCAGCAGACTTGAGAAAGCGGGCAGAACTGCGAAAGGAACGTTGCCTCGCCTCAGCCAGTTGGACTGTTATTTTCCCGGTTGTACAATTTGATACGCACCCCCAGATGGTCACTTGCATACACTACTTGCATTTTTTCTAACCCCATATTATATAGCAATGGTGCTTGCCTAGCTTCTTTCAGCCTAGTGTTTAAAATTTGAATATATTGCTCCTTATGTAATTATAAGACACTTTGCAATTTTCTTGCTGTAAAAATTCTCAATCTTTATATGTTTTTAATGTGATTGAAAAAACAGCCACTAGGTGGCTCTGTTCAGTTCTCTGCCGCAATTCAAACAGTTAGCTCTCCTCCCGGCCTGGCAGGAGACCAAACTCAAGAAGTGTGTGCGGGGCATGGCGAGGCACAGCTCTCGCAGGCTTCAGTGACATCGTGCCTGCTGGGGAACACCCACTTTCTCCTGCTGGGAGCTCACACAATGTGAGCAAGGGGAAAGGTATGATACATAGGTTTCTCTCCCATTCAGCACAATGCTGTAGCTTTTTTTGGGAAGGAATATCTACTCATGATGTGTCCAAACCTCCTCCTCTAACACCTCAGATAAGAAAACTTCAGGAGAGTAGTCTATGGGAGTTGCTTGCACTGTTCTTTCTTATTCTTTTATTGTAAAGATGGTCTGTATCTTAGAGGCACATGTGCTAAAGCATGCACCGAACCTTCCTGTTCAACCACCTCTATGCAACTGTATTGAAGTCTATATGAACTCTCTGGGGCATGTGCCAAAGCTTCAGCGCTGTTATGTGACCGTGTGTTTGCTCCATCAGGAGTATGTACCGTATTTTGCACCCTATAGGACGCACCGGCATATAAGACGCACCCAATTTTAAAGGTGCGAAATCTAGGAAAAAAAGATTCTGAACCCAACAGTGATCTTCAACCTGCGGATCTCCAGATGTTGCAAAACTACAACTCCCAGCATGCCCGGACAGCCAACGGCTGTCCGGGCATGCTGGGTGTTGTAGTTTTGCAACATCTGGAGGTCCGCAGGTTGAAGACCACTGGATAGGAGGTAGTATTCGCGTGTCCCCGCCGCTCCGGACCCGTCACCGCTGCCCTGGATGTTGCTCCATTGCTGTCGCCGCGTCCCCGTGGTGTCCCCGACGCCCCGGGCGTCTTCTTCCCTGGGATCCACGCTCTCCGTCACCGTCATCACGTCGTCGTCATCACGTCGCTACGCTAGCCGCTCCTATTGGATGACGGAACGGCGTGCGCGATGACATGATGACGTAGAAGGAAAGCGCCGGCCATGAAAGGGATCCCCGCACGGAGCAGACACCGAGGAGGCAGGTAAGGTCCCTCCCAGTGTCCTGTAAGCTGTTCGGGATGCCGCGATTTCACCGCGGCGGTCCCGAACAGCCCGACTGAGCAGCCGGGTTAGTGTCACTTTCGCTTAAGATGCGGCGGTCAGCCTTGATCGCCACGTCTGAAGGGTTAATACAGGGCATCACCGTGATCGGTGATGTCCTGTATTAGCCGCGGGTCCCGGCCGTTGATGGCCGCAGGGACCGCCGAGATAGGGCTATGTATTGGCCGTATAAGACGCACCAACTCCCCCCCCCCCCAGTTTTGGGGAAGAAAAAGTGCGTCTTAAACGGCGAAAAATACGGTAAGTTCAAGTAGTGAAGTCATGGTGGCGCTATTTGAATGACGGAGAGGGTGTCCTATTTATAGATCCTTCAGCTGCCAGAAGTATGGAGCAGAGGAAAGACCAGCCAAACAGAAAAGCTGGTAGAAAAAAATGATTTTAGTACAAAAAAATATATATATATATACAGTTTGACATGGGAATAAGCCTTTAATGTTCTAAAGCTCATCATCCAGATGTTATCTGGGAAGGAATGGGGGAATGAATCTTTAGAATGTTTTCATGTGTTTTTAGCCATCTTTTTCATCTTTTATAGAGCATTTGTGTAATCACAACATGCTTTGATATTTTACCCAGATGAGTTCAATAGAAAAAAAAAACACTACATGCAGTAAAAATAAAAACTTTTCACAACTGCAACAAAAAAATAGGAAAAAGAAATAAAAATGTTTCATTCCAGTTTTGTTTTTGTGTAATAGTAGTACTTTCCTTAACTGCACCACTAATGGCCAAGTCCAGCTATGTGTGAAAGCCTTACCCAGCAATATATTAACCCCTTAATAACTCAATCCATTTTCACCTTAAAGGGGTACTCCCGTGGAAAACTTTATTTTTATTTATTTTTTTTTTTAAATCGACTGGTGCCAGAAAGTTAAACAGATTTATAAATTACTTCTATTTAAAAATCTTAATCCTTCCAGTGCTTATTAGCTGCTGAATACTATGGTTTTCTTTTTGGAACACAGAGCTCTTTGCGGACATCATGACCACAGTGCTCTCTGCTGACATCTCTGTCCTTTTTAAGAACTGTCCAGAGTAGGAGAAAATCCCCATAGCAAACATATGCTGCTCTGGACAGTTCCTAAAATGGTTGAGATGTCAGCAGAGAGCACTGTGCTCGTGATGTCAGCAGAGAACACTGTGTTCCAAAAAGAAAAGCATTTCTTCTGTAGTACTCAGACCCTAAAAAGTACTGTAAAGATTAAGATTTTTTTTACTAGAAGTAATTTACAAATCTCTTTAACTTTCTGGCACCGGTTAATTTAAGAATAAATGTTTTCCACGGGAGTACCCCTTTTAAGCGTTTTTTGCCCTTTTTTCCTCCTCCCTTTCTAAAAATCATAACACCTTCAATTTTGCACCTACAGACCCATATAAGGGCTTATTGTTTTGCGTCACCACTTGTACTTTGTAATGCATAATCTGTGGCGAAACAGAAAAAATTATATTTGTGGAATGAAATTTAAAAAAAATTAACACCATTTTGCAACTTTACGTAAAAATGACACCTTATCTTTATTCTGTAGGTCCATACGATTACATTGATATCCAATGTATATAGGTTTTATTTAACTACTTAAAAAAACCTAAATACATTCTCCAAAATTAGTATGTTTAAAATTGTCATCTTCTGATCCCTATAACTTTTTTATTTTTCCGCATACGGGGCTATATGATAGCTCATTTTTGTTTTGATGAGACTTTTTGATTGCTTTTTATTAATATTTTTATGGTATATGAAGTGTCCAATAATGCACAATTTTGGATTGTGGCAATTTTTTACATGTACGTCATCAACCATGCACATATGATTATTTTTATTTTTTATTACATTATTATTAAAAAAATGGGAAAAGGGGGGGGGGGTGATTTAAACTTTTAATAGGGAAGGGGTTAGGTAACTTTTTATTAACTTTTTTTTTTTTTACACACCCAGTAAGCTGATCAGGACGTCACGATAGTCCCGATCAGCTCCGCTGAGCTGCCGGGATACTTTTGGTTTCGTTTAAGGGTTAATGCAGGGCATCAGCCCGATTGGTCGTGCCCTACATTAACCCTGGGTCCTGGCTGCTGATAGCAGTCGGAATCCACAGAGTTTAAAGTGTTCTCCGGTCGTGAGAATGGTTTAAACCCCGTTAATGGGATCAGGGCGTACAGGTACGCCCTGAGTCCTCAAGGATTTGGGAACAGGGGCGTACCTGTACTCCCTGCATCCCCAAAATACCACCTGGCGCTATATAGAGTCTGTTTGCTGCCTGATTATTTGATATGTTAGGATTACTTAATTGGGTATTATAATTTGGGACACTTATAGCATATCCAAGGATATGCCATAAATGCCCCATAAATAGAAGAATTCCAGCTCATTCATAGATCTAATAGCCTCGTGTATGAGTAAGGCCAGCACCTGGCCGAAATCCGTCACATCCTGTCCTGTACCTTTGACCCATGTAACTTCGTGTGAATAAAGACGGCTATTAGATCTATGAATGAGCTGGAATTCTTCTATTTTTGTGCATTCAAGCTGGGAATAGTCGCTTCCCTTCCGTGCTTGAACCTGTGGGCTTCGGGGTGAGCTGATCTACATATTCATTCTTCTAAATGCTGCATAGATGCAGGTGTGACCCACACCTATTTCTAGACAAAGGCTCCTTGGCACCTCTGGTCCATTTGCAGACGCCAGAGAAGGTTGGGAAACTGGCAAAGCTTTTGTTGGCTTCCCAACCACCTCAGGCCACCACAAACGAGCAAGAGGGGGAGCAGAAAACCCTTGTTCTAGAAATAGATGTGGGATGTACAGCTATGGAACATTTATTACATATCCTGTGGATATGCTATAAATGTCCCAAATTAAATACCCTTTTAAATGTGGCTTTAGCACTGCTTCAGTAGTTGAATTCCAACAGACCCGATCCTTTTCTCGCCTAACATCATAGAAAGAGTCATGAGGTCCCCATATGCTTCAGACCAGCTCCTGCGCCCGTGTCACAGCCGTGCCGTAAATGTACTATGCTGTGTTCGCTAAGTGATGCTGTGCAGCGCCGTACATTTGCGGTGAATGTCCTTAAGGGGTTAATGTCATGTTCTAAACAACTCTAACAGGACTAGCCAACAGTCTAAAGCAGTGTTTCCCAACCAGGGTGTCTCCAGCTGTGGCACAACTACATCTCCCAGCATGCCTGGACAGTCTGATGGCTGACGGAGGTCCCCTCACCTGCCTCTGTCCGTCTTCTGCACTGATCTGCCTTCCAGCAGACCAGAGCAGAAGATCGCTGATAATACTGATCAGTGCTATGCCCTAAGCATAGCACTGAACAGTATTAGCAATTAATGATTGCTATAAATAGTCCCCTATGGGGACAAAAAAAAGTGTAAAATAAATGTAAAAAAAAAAAGGGTAAAAAAAAAAAAATGTGAAAAAGCCCCACCCCCAATAAAGTTTTAAATCACCCCTTTTCCTTTTCCTCATATTAATACAAAAAGAGTAAAAAAGATAAATAATAAACATATTTGGTATTGTTGCGTACGTAAATGTCCGAACTATAAAAATATATTGTTAATGATCCCCTACAGCAAACGGCGTAAACGTAAAAAAAATTAAAAAGTCAAAAATGTCTGCTTTTCTTGTCACATCAAACTGTCACATATACGCAAATGTGGTACTAAAACAAACTACAGATCATGGTGCAAAAAATTAGCCCTCACACATCCCTGAATACAGAAAAATAAGAAAGTTAGAGGTGGTCAAAATAGGGCAATTTAAAACATACTGATATGGTAAAAAATAGTTTGAGATTTTTTAAAAGCAATACAATAATAGAAATATATGTAACCATGGGCATCATTTTAATCGTATTGACCCAGAGAATAAAGAAAACATGTAACTTTTACTGCAAAGTGTACAGAGCGAAAAGGAACCCCCCCCCCCCCCCCAAATTAGCAAAATTATGATTTTTGTTTAAATTTCCTTACACAAAAAATGTTTTGGGTTTACCATACATTTTAGGGTAGTACAACTGGTCACGCAAAAAACAAGCCCTAATATGGGTCTGGGAATGGAAATATAAAAGAGTTATGAATTTTAGAAGGTGAGGAGGAAAAAACTAAAACGCAAAAATAAAATTGGCTGCATCCTTAAAGGGGTACTCCTTTTTTTTTTTTTTTTTTTTTTTCAATCAACTGGAGCCAGAAAGTTAAACAGATTTGTAAATTGCTTCTATTAAAAATATTAATCCTTCCAGTACTTATTAGCTGCTGAATACTACAGAGGAAATTCTTTTCTTTTTGGAACACAGAGCTCTCTGCTGACATCTCTGTCCATTTTAAGAACTGTCCATAGTAGGAGAAAATCCCCATAGCAAACATATGCTTCTCTGGACAGTTCCTAAAATTAACAGAGATGTCAGCAGAAAACACTGTGGTTATGATGTCAGCAGAGAGCGCTTTGTTCCAAAAAGAAAACCATTTCCTCTGCAGTATACAGACCCTAAAGAGTACTGGAAAGATTAAGATTTTTTTAATAGAAGTAATTTACAAATCTGTTAAACTTTCTGGCAACAGTTGATATAAAAAAAAAAAAAAAAAAAAGTTTTCCACGGGAGTACCCCTTTTAAGGTGAAAGTGGGTGAAAGACGTTTTTATCTGGACCACTTTTCATAGGCCCTACAAGGGTACAAGTTTGGGACCCTTGTGTATGAGCCTAGCACTGAGATCTGCTACCAAAAGCATCTATGATTCTGATGGTCCCATATTAATTTAAATGGGTGCCATGCTATACAGCATTTACCACTACTATGGACTGACAATACCAACTGGGGCTTAAAGAATCCAGCTCTTCTGGGATCACCATAGTATCTTTATTCTTAGATGAGGTAGTCTAGTTGGCACAACTCCTTTAAAAGAGTACAGTGACCCCCCCGACCTACGATGGCCCCGACATACGATCATTTCAACATACGATGCTTTTGTATGTCGGGGCCATCGCATAAACTGCTATCTGGCAGCGCAGACTGCTTCAGCTGCCAACAAATAGCCGTTTACGGTGCCCCGTGTGGTCCACTGACTATCACTCACCTGTCCTCAGGGCTCCGGAGTGTCCTCTTCAGGATCCCCTGCATCGCCGTCACTCTCCATCGACGTCATCACCTCGCTGCGCATGCCGTCCCGTTATCCAATAGGAGCGGCGTGCGTAGTGACGTGATGGCGGCGATGGAGAGCGAGGATCCGGGGGAAGCAGAGGCCTTGCCGGGGACGCGGTGACAGCGATGGAAGGTGACATCCAGGGCAGCGGTGACGGTCCGGAGCGGCGGGGACACATGAGTATAACCTCCAATACCAGTGGTCTACAACCTGCGGACCTCCAGATGTTGCAAAACTACAACTCCCAGCATGCCCGGACAGCCGTTGGCTGTCCGGGCATGCTGGGTGTTGTAGTTTTGCAACATCTGGAGGTCCGCAGGTTGTAGACCACTGTCCTATACTTTACATTGCACGGATCCCTCAACATACCATGGTTTCAACAAACGATGGTCCATTTGGAACGGATTACCATCGTATACTGAAGGACCACTGTACAGTGAAAATAAGTGATTGCAATGTGTATTATATGTAAGCCCCATAAAACTGTGCTGATACTGTGGCGGTTACCAGAGATGGCACCATTTTTTACTAAATAGTTTTACTGTAATTTAATCTGGTGATGCTCACAGATTGGGTACTCTCCAGGGTTCATTCATTTGTGAGTTCTTGCATATTGCAGAGTGTTGTTTGTTGATAAGATTTACCATTCTTACCATTTTGTCTCTTCTTTTCCTAGGTTTGAGAGTTGCTGGCCTGCTTTAATGAAAGATTCCCACGGGATCATTATTGTATTTAATTCAGATATTCCCAGTCACCTGAAAGAGATCGAAATGTGGCACAATAACTTTATCCAGCAACAACGATTACAGGACAAGCAGTGTCTCTTAATAGCACATCTCAAGCCTGGATCAGGGGATCAAGCTGAAAAACTAGATCTTTGTAAGTTTACTATTAAAACGTTAGCTTAACCCCTTAACCACCACGGACGTATATTTATGTCCTGTTGCCGCTCCCAATCTCAGAAGCTGAGTGCACTTCGTATCTGCGAGGTCCCGGTTGCTATCAGCAACCAGGACCCGCGGCTAATACCGGACATCGCCAATCGGGCTGATATACGGTATTAGCCCTTTAGACGCCGCGATCAAAGTTGATCGCGGCATCTAAAACGGGAGAATACACTGCCGGTTAGCTCAGCGTAGCTGTTCGGGATTGTTGAAATCGCTGCATCCTGAACAGCTGACAGGACAGCGGGAGGTGTTTTACCTTGCTCCCGGCTGTCTGATCGGTGTTTGATTGCTCCAAGCCTGAAATCCAGGCTTGAGCAATCAAGCACAGAAAACACTGATCAATGCACTCCTATGGCAATGCATTGAACAGTGTAAGGGTGGGTTCACACTACGTTTTCTCCCATACGGGAGCGCATACGGCAGGGGGGAGCTAAAACCTCGCGTTCCCGTATGCCACCGTATGCGCTCCCGTATGTCATTCATTTCAATGAGCCGGCCGGAGTGAAACGTTCGGTCCGGTTGGCTCATTTTTGCGCCGTATGCGCTTTTACAACCGGACCTAAAACTGTGGTCAACCACGGTTTTAGGTCCGGTTGTAAAAGCGCATACGGCGCAAAAATGAGCCGACCGGACCGAACGTTTCACTCCGGCCGGCTCATTGAATGAATGACATACGGGAGCGCATACGATGACATACGGGAGCGCGAGGTTTTAGCTCCCCCCTGCCGTATGCGCTCCCGTATGGGAGAAAACGTAATGTGAACCCAGCCTAAGAGATCAGTTCATGCAGTTTTATAGCCACTAGAGGGAGCTATAACACTGCAAAAAAAAAAGTTTAAAAAAAAAAGTTAATGTGATTGAACCCCTTTCCACCCCCCTTTTCCCATAAAAAAGTGTGTAAATAAAAACAAACATGTGGTATCGCCGCGTACGTAAATGTACGTAAAATATATAATTAATTAAACCACACGGTCAATGGTGTACGCGCAAATAAATTCCATAGTCCAAAATAGCGTATTTTTGGTAATTTTTTTTATACAATAAAAAAATTTATAAAAAGCGATCAAAAAGTCAGATCAAAACAAAAATGGAACCGATAAAAACTTCAGATCATGGTGCAAAAATGTAGCCCTCATACCGGCCGGTACATGGGAAAAATAAAAAAGTAATAGGAGTCAGACAATTTTAAACGTATACATTTTCGTGCATGTAGTTATGATTTTTTCCAGAAGTAAGACAAAATCAAACCTATATAAGCAGGGTACCATTTTAATCGTATGGACCTACAGAATAAAGCGAAGGTGTCATTTTTACCAAAAAATGTACTGTGTAGAAACGAAAGACCCCAAATTTACAAAATGGCGTTCTTTTTTTTCAATTTTGTCGCACAATAATTTTTATTTATTTTCTTTTTGTTTTGCCGTGGATTTTTGGTTAAAATGACTGATGTCATTAAAAAATAGAATTGCTGGCGCAAAAAAAAAAGACATCATATGGATTTTTAGGTGCAAAATTTAAAGGGTTATGATTTTTAAAATGTAAGAAATGAAAGTGCAAAAACTGAAAAACGATTGGTCCTTAAGGGGTTAAACATTGTCCTGTAATGCTGACAGTGTATACAGTATTATTTTACACCTTGAGGGTACAGAAACAAGAGTTAGATACCGATGGCCCATCCATAGATTAGGCTATTGATATCGGATCAATGGGGTCCAACTACTGACATCCCAAAATCACGCCCCTCCCATAGGCTTGCATTGAGGGGGGCGGAGCGTGATGTCACACGGGGCAGAGCCTTGACGTCACATCGCTCCGGCCCTGTGAACGACAGTAATCAGAACCAGAGTGAACACGCTCCGGGGACTGATTTTAAACGGTGTGCGCCGTGCAAGATCACGGGGGTCCCCAGCGGCGGGACCCCTGCGATCAGGCATCTTATCCCCTATCCTTTGGATAGGGGATAAGATGTCTAAGCGCCAGAGTACCCCTTTAAGGGTCTATTCACACGGGCGGAATTTCTACTTGCGGAATTTCGCCTCAAAAAAGCCTAAAAGACTTCTATGGGATTCTACACTTCTGAATTTCGGCACGAATTCCTCACCAATCCCACACAAAATCCGCACAAGCCAGAAACCACCGAAGGAAGCGGAATTGGTGCAGAAATTCCGCCTATGTGAATAGACCCTAAGGGTATGTTCACACATACATAATCCGCTACAGATTTTCTGCAGAACAAAATCCACTTGTGGATTTGCTACAGACCCATGGAAGTCCATGGATAGCAAAATAATCCGCTTGCGGATTTTTCTGCTGCAGAAAATCTACTGTGAATTATGTATGTGTGAATGTAACCCTTAGGTAGACCCAGACGATTTTATGCTGTGTGCAACTATTTATTTATAAAATCTGCAGCGCATATACATTGCATGTGAGCATACAATAACTAGGGTGGGATTAGGTAAATGAAGAAAGATCAGACAAGTAAAACAGGTTTATGTGATCAGTTTTTAGACATTTTGGCAATGTTCACATGGTTGAATTTCCAAACGGAAGTCCACAGTAATTATCAGCTTGGAAATTCTGCTGCAGCAGATTCCCATTAATTTCAATGGGATTTTGCTGCACTGCTTAGCTGACAGAATTTCCTGATACTGGCTTCTGCAGAAAGAAAATACCTGTCTATTCTCTTTGCAGATTCCACTTGGAAATGCATTGCCATCTATGGCGCATTTCCAAGTGGTCCTAGCACCCACTGGAACATTCAAATGTTTTCCAGGTGGACATTCCGCACGGAATGAACCATGTGAACATAGCCTTAAGTACATTTTCACTCTGTATTATGCATTATCCATTGGAGTATTGTTTTGTAAGATGTCTCATCTCATGCAGGAAAAGAAAAGCCTAATATACATCAATAGGAATAGCATTTTGTATTAACTTAAGAATTACAAACAGCAAATTCTGTGTTTAGTGCTATAATGCCAAAGTTTATAAATGGCGCATTAACAGAATTAGAACGGCTCAGCTGTGCTGCCCTTTTCTAACATTAGATGGCAGTATAACATTAGAATGTTCATGGGCCAGGCTGTCGGGATCTACAGGTTACGTACCATGGGTACAATTCTATTTGTAATTCTATGATCTCTATTTATATATTGTAAACAAACTGTGTAATGTGTATTGAGTGATTATTATGACTATAGTGATTACTCTTAAGGGGCTTTCACCTGATTTAATAATTCAGAATGGAATGTGACCCCCTACAGTGTCCTAAAGAAACAGAGGACAGGAATGATAGTGATGACTATCTTTTCCTTGAGGTAATAGAAACCCACAGGTGATCTTATAACATATATAGTGTCAGGGGACAGGAAAACTGAAAAATGTTGCTTCACTGTATGAATGTGCTTAACACCAGTTTAACCCCATAGTGCAAAATGCCGTACATATACGACGCAGTCTTCGATCCGTAAAGAGCTCCTGTCATAAACTAAGTTAACAAACATTCCCTCCTATATTGTTGCCTAACTACATCTAACACCCCCATCTCCCCATAGAGAATATAGAGATGCAGAAAAAGATTTTTTTTTGTAACAAAAAATAGATTTTATAGTTTAAATATAAAAGACCATAAAAAGGTATATACATTAGGTATCATCGTAATCATACTGACCTGCTGAATAAAATTAATATGGGGAATACCGTAAAACAATAAATAAAAAAGTAATTTTGTTTACATTGAAATCTGCAGCAAAAAATCCTGCACATTACATATATATGCGCAGTGATACTGTACGTGTGAATAGACCCTTAATGTCATTCTAATTGCTTTGAGGGGTGCAGTTTTTAAAATGGAGTGATTTCATGTGGGTTTCTAACATATAGGCCCCTGAAATTTTCTTGAAAATTTGGAAAACTTCTGCTTAAAGGTGTGCTCCACTTTAAGCAGCGTTCGGAAAATTTTAGGGCAGTGGAGCGTTCCGAACGCTGGGGCAGTGGAGTAACCCTATAACTAATAAACCTGATTTAAAGGGAAACTGACAAACTCACCCACACTAAACCCAATATACTGGGTTATGGTGCGGGTGAACAACATTAAAACGAGGGGTCACTTACTTTAGTTGGCCCTATAGTGGCAAAGTTCTGTCCGTTTGATCCCCTATTGCTGTTGCGCTTCTCTGCGCAATGGATACATGGCCTGCCCTCTCAATATTCCCCGCTCTGCCCGCCCCTGTAATGAATATAATAATTTCTTTACTCTCACGTTACCAGGACGTGCAAGTTACAGGAAGAAAGAAACGGTCTTGTAGGTGCTTCTCGAGGGGGTTGGCACAGAACTTTATGCTTACAGGATCCCTACCAGCACCCTCCCATTTAACCATCTCCGAGGAGTGCATTGTATAATTGGACCTGAGGAAGGCACTGTATGTGTGCTGAAATGCGTCATCCATATTGTCATTAATAAAATATCCATTGTCCTGTGCTGACCTGACTCCTTCATTTTGTGCCAACCCCTCGAGCAGCTCCTCCAAGATCATTTTTTCTTCCTGTAACTTGCATATCCATGTTTGTCTCCCTACGGGAGTCCAGTAGCGGTCCGAGTGCAGCAGTCATAACCTACACTTACCTCGCATCTACCTAATCATATTCCTGAGTTCAACGACTCCTAGGAGCCGTGGACCAGAGTGCTATTGCCTCACAGGTTAATATATCACTTAGTTGTGGTGGAGGGTTCACAACAAGGTTATATACACTACAAGGGAGCGCCCCCTGTTTTCTTTTTCTCTCTCCCGATATGTTCTAGTTACTAGGATGTGACATTCTGCTGGCATGTTAACGATTGGCTCTCTTTTTTTTTTTTTTCTTAACTTTACTTCATGGTTTGCATCAGTGGTCTCCAAACTGTGGGCCTTTAGATGTTATCAAACTACAACTCCCAACATTTGGAGGTCCACCGTTTGTAGACCACTGGTTTTGATCATGCACTTAATGTACAGGAAAGTCTTGAGGTTAATTGTTAACTGTCATTATGAAAAAATCTTTTATATTTTATAGTACTACTGATAAGATGACTTTTTTAAATATACATTTATTTAAAAAAAACTGAAAAACAAAACAAAATAAAAAATGGAAATAGCCACCACTAGGGGTCATCTATTTTATGCACACAGACTCTGTATTTTGCAGCATACTGGGTACCGGCCGTAAAGTGTGGTGAAATCATTATAGGAGATCACCATTGCACCACTACAGCCTTCAGCTGTTCCTAAACTACAACTACCATGATGAGAGTTGTAGTTTTACAACAGCTGGGGGTACAGTCTTTGTAAAACTCTGTTTTAGAGCTGTGTATTCTCCAGCTCTTGCAAAACTACACAGGATGTTGGGCATGCATGCTGGGAGTTGTAGTTTTGCAACATCTAAAGGCGACAAACACTGCTCTAACACAGTGCTTTACAAACACTGCAGCTCCAGCTGTTGAAATGCAAAACTACAACCCTCAGCATGCTTAAACAGCCTAAGCTTTCTCTGACTCCTGAATGACAAAGAAGCTGATCAGACATTCAGGAGTCTTTGAAAGCTGAATGACACACATAGTGACAGCTATGTTGATTAGGATCCAGCTTTATTAGGAACAGATAGACAATGTATGAATAAAAACTACTGTGCAGGGATTCGCAGACTGCCAGGCTGCTCCCAGACTCAGAGCAGATGAGTCATCCTCAGTGAGGGAGGGAGATGGACACGCCCCCTCCACTGAGAAGAAAAAGCTATTGAGCAACAGATAAAGGGATCTATAGGTCCTAGACACATACTAATTATATGTACATGATTATCATGAGGATTAGGTACTGAGTAACCTATCCCTTTTTTTTTGTTATTGCACTTTGACAAGTACGCTTTAAATTAGGGATGTCCCGATACCGATGCTAGTATCGGTATCGGGGCCGATACTCTGCATATGCATGGTATCGGGTACTCGTTTAATGTCCCCGATACAATGCCCGATACCTGGTGCTGTGCGGCGCTGTCCCGTTCTCCGCTGTCCCGTTCTCCCGATCGCAATCATTGCGTCCTATGGAAGAGCATGCGACACACACGTCACTCCTCCTCCCCTGCGCCCAGCGTAACGCTACGGAGGAAGCAGAGTGACGTGTATGTCACATGCTCCTCTGTAGGATGCAATGATGCTATCAGGAGAACGGGACAGCGGAGCGACAACACCCGAGGACAGCCGCAGGTGAGTGCGCTGTATATAAGGGGGGAGGGGGGGGCTGCTGTCTATAAGGGGGGCTGCTGTCTGTAAGGGGGAAGAGCTGCTGTCTATAAAGGGGGGGAGCTGCTGTCTATAAAGGGGGAGCTGCTGTCTATAAAGGGGGGGAGCTGCTGTCTATAAGGGGGGCTGCTGTCTATAAGGGGGAGGGGCTGCTGTCTATAAGGGGAAGGGCTGCTGTCTATAAAGGGGGGAGCTGGGAGCTGCTGTCTATAAGGGGGGCTGCTGTCTATAAAGGGGGAGCTGCTGTCTATAAGGGGAAGGTCTGCTGTCTATAAGGGGGAGCTGCTGTCTATAAGGGGGGGCTGCTGTCTATAAAGGGGGTTGCTGTCTATAAAGGGGGAGCTGCTGTCTAAAAGGGGGGGCTGCTTATAAAGGGGGGAAGCTGCTATCTATAAGGGGGGCTGCTGTCTATAAAGGGGGGGCTGCTATCTATAAAGGGGGGCTGCTTATAAAGGGGGGAAGCTGCAATCTATAAGGGGGGCTGCTGTCTATAAAGGGGGGCTGCTGTCTATATAAGGGGGGCTGCTGTCTATATAAGGGGGGGCAGCTGTCTATAGGGGGGGCTGCTGTCTATAAGGGGGGGCTGCTGTCTATAAGGAGGAGGCTGCTGTCTATAAGGGGGAGGCTGCTGTCTATAAGGGGGGGTGGCCTGCTCCCTACAAGGGGCTTGCCTGCTCCCTACAAGGGGGGTGACTGCTCCCTGTCTACAAGGAGGGGGCCCACTGTCTACAAGGAGTGGGGGGCCCTGCTGTCTACAAGGGGGGTGCTGTCTACAAGGGGGGGGGGCTGTTGTCTACAAGGGGGACACGGGGAGCGCTGTCTACAGGGGGGACAAGAGGGGGTGCTGTCTACAAGGGGAGGCCCTGTCTACAAGGGGGGGCTGCAGTCTACAGGGGTCTGCTACTAATGTCTGCAACTATCTATACTACCTACAAGGGGATACTACCTACTATTAAAGGCAATCTTACAGCAGAGTCACCTGCACTAACTTCAATTTATAGGTAGATAGTGCAGGTGACCCGGTTTCTACCACTGCTCATGATGTGAATGTCAGCCCAATCGCTCTGGAGACATCGGTCTCGCCGCCAATGCAAATTCCCTGTTCTGTCCAATGGAGAAGAGAGAAATCTTGGCTCATAATACAGCAGCCGCCACCATTGTACACAACAAGGACCCACATATCATATGGTAAACAGCACCAGAAACCAGGTCACCCTGCTGTCAGATTCCCTTTAAAATAAAAGTACTCGTACTAGAATTAAAGTATCGGTACTCGTACTTGTTCTTAAAAAAAATGGTATCGGGACATCCCTACTTTAAATCATATGGGTTCAGTCATCATAATATATGCGATATGATCCTGTCCTTTAATTGTCTTGCTATTGAATAGATTTGTACATTTAGTCTGTAATATCTTTTGAGCATTTAAACCCTTTATTATTTATCTATCGCAAGTACAGGGAGGTTCTCATCTTATTTCTGTTTTTCTTTACAGCCCCAGCATTATCCAAATTAACATTAGTACATTCCAACCTAGAAGAAGATCCTGAGGACCTAAGGATGGAATTTGTAAAATATCTCAGAGGTGTCATCAGTTTATTGTCAGAGAGCAGAGACCGGGAAGAGATGTCTATTATCACATAATCTTACAACGCAAGAAGCTGATGTCTTTTACTGACGCACTTCCTTATTTAGACCCAGACTTACACAAGAAAAAGACAGGCTGCTCCATTAAGAGCTATGGGCACCTCTGAAGCCATTTTCTTGTTGCGTTGCTTGTATTTTTAGCAATAAATCTGATTTGCTACTACTTTTCATTAAGAATTGTCTGACTTTTGGGGCCTGCAGTGTGCATGCCTATACATTACAGTACTAACTGCTCTGTGCTCATTACATCAGACAGGTTTCGCATGGCTCAGCCTAAACCGGTCTATGACAACTCCTAAAAAATAATCTAAGCTGATATCTCAAAAATCAGACTAAGGAAATAAAATAAATGTAAATAAACTAGGATTTAAAGGGGTGCTCTGCCCCTAGACATCTTACGATGTCTGATTGTGGGAGTCCCACCGCTGGTTCTCCCTGCTGCACCTGGCATTCAATCAGAGCATCGTGTGCCGCACCGAAGGCTCGTGACATCATGGCTGCGCCCCGCTCGTGATGTCATGGCCACGCCCCCTCAATGCAAGTCTATTGGAGGCGTCATGAAGGCGGTCACGCCCCCTCCCATAGACTTGCATTGAGGAGGCATGGCTTTGATGTCACAAGCGGGGTGTGACATGACGTCACAAGCCTCTGCCCCGGAAGTTTGCTCCGTGCACCGGATGTCTGGGGTGCCGCAGCCAAGATCACAGGGGTCTCCAAGCGGAGGGACCCCCGCAATCAGACATCTTATCCCCTATCCTTTGGATAGGGGATAAGATGTCTTGGGGCGGAGTACCCCTTTAAGCTTAAATTAGTGAAGAGCTGAAAGAGGGCCAATGGATCAAGCCATCAAATAGCTAGCTATCTGGAGTAATAAGCACATTGTAACATACTCTCATTGCCCCCTTTATTAGGGACACCTGTTTAATTGCTTATTAACTTAAATAGCTAATCCGACAATCACATGGCAGCAACTTAATGCATTAAGGCATGTAGATGTGGTCAAGACAACTTACTGAAGTTCAAACTGAGCATTAGAATGGGAAAGAAAGGGAATTTACTTGACTTTGAACGTGTCATGGTTATTGGAGATTGGGCATACAGTAACACAGATAACCGCTCCTTACAACCAAGGTATGCAGAATACCATCTCTCAACACATTGTGAAATGGCACAAGGGGGTAATAAAATTGCATAGGGGGGTTCTATCTCTAAAAGCTGTGACAAAATGTTTGCGGGAGTAGGTGGGCTTGGACAAACACGAAGCAGGCAGAAGTAAACACTCACACACACACCTTGGGGGAGCAGGCATTTATGGTCAGAAATCCAGCGGGAGCAGGATTAAGAAAACATTACTGCGCAGGGATCTAATGATAGGTTCTATTTAAAGTACATGTACTGCAATTTAAAAAAAAAGTGGGTTCAAAGGTGTATTTATTCTTTAGCCATAGTAACAATATTCACTGTTATTACTAAGATGCTATAGCGATGATGTTGTTTAACCATTTATAACCGCATATTTATGTCTGGTCCTTTGACTAATATAAAAAAATTAAATAAATTGTGCATAAAAAGTTACTGTTAATATATGAAATGGGACACTCCTTTCTATTGTCTATATTAATGAGATTTTCCACTGTCCCTATAATCATTGCCATATTACTATAGCTATATACAGTCATGGCCGTAAATGTTGGCACACCTGAAATTTTTCAAGAAAATGAAGTATTTCTCACAGAAAAGGATTGCAGTAGCACATGTTTGACTATACACAGGTTTATTCCCTTTGTGTGTATTGGAACTAACCCAAAAAAGGGAGGAAAAAAAACTAATTGGACATAATGTCACACCAAACTCCAAAAATGGGCTGGACAAAATTATTGGCACCCTTAACTTAATATTTGATTGCACCCCACACCCCTCCCCCATAAATAACTGAAATCAGTCACTTCCTATAACCATCAATAAGCTTCTTACACCTCTCAGCCGGAATATTGGACCACTCTTCCTTTGCAAACTGCTCCATTGTTGTGTATGTTGGTACACAACTTCTATCGGAAGTTATAAGAAGTGATTTACCCTCCTCCTCCCCGGTATCCTTGTTGCAAGCGATACTCCACAAGGAGCGCCTTTGTTTCTTTCTTATTGGAAGGGTGCCTTTTCCCAACAGCAATTTTAAGATCTCTCCACAGGTGTTCAATGGAAATTAGATCTGGACTCATTGCTGAGCACTTCAGAACTCTCCAGCGCTTTGTTACCATCCATTTCTGGGTGTTTTTTTATGTATGTTTGGGGTCATTGTCCTGCAGGAAGACCCAAGATCTCAGACTCAAACCCAGCTTTCTGACACTGGGCTGTACAGTGCGACACAAAAGCCATTGGTAATCCTCAGTTTTCATGATGCCTTGCACACATTCAAAGCACTTAGTGCCAGAGGCAGCAAGACAACCCCAAAACATTGATCCCCCACCATATTTCACTGTAGGTACTGTGTTCTTTTCTTTATAGGCATCATTCCGTTTTCGGTTAACAGTAGAATGATGTGCTTTTCCAAAAACTCTTGGTCTCATCTGTCCACAAGATGTTTTCCCAGTAGGATTTTGGCTTACTCGAGTTCATTTTGGAAAAATGTAGTCTTGCTTTTTTATGTCTCTGTGTCAGCAGTGGGGTCCTCCTGGGTCTCCTGCCATAACGTTTCATTTAATTTAAATGTCAATGGATAGTTCGTGCTGACACTGATGCTCCCTGAGCCTTCAGGACAGCTTGAATATCTTTGGAACTTGTTTGGGGCTGCTTATCCACCATTCGGACTATCCTGCGTTGTCACCTTTCATCAATTTTTCTTTTCCGTCCCGCCCAGGGAGATTAGCTACAGTGCCATGGGTTACAAACTTCTTAATAATGTTGCGCACTGTGGACAAAAGGAAATCTAGATCTCTGGAAATGGACTTGTAACCTTGAGATTGTTGATATTTTTCCACAATTTTGGTTCTCAAGTCCTCAGACCGTTCTCGTCTCCTCTTTCTGTTGTCCTTGCTTAGTGTGGCACACACAGACACACAATGCAAAGACTATGTGAACTTCTCTCCTTTTGTATCTGCTTTCAGGTGTGATATTTATGTTGCCCACATCTGTTACTTGCCCCAGGTGAGTTTAAAGGAGCATCACATGCTTGAAACAATGTTATTTTTCCACAATTTTGAAAGGGTGCCAATAATTATGTCCAGCCCATTTTTGGAGTTTGGTGTGACAACATGTCCAATTTGCTTTTTTTCCTCCCTTTTTTGGTTTAGTTCCAATTCACACAAAGGGAATAAACATGTGCATAGCAAAAGATGTGTTACTGCAATCCTTTTCTGTGAGAAATACTTAAAGGGGTACTCCGGTGCTTACACATCTTATCCCCTATCCAAAGGATAGGGGATAAGATGCCTGATCGTGGGAGTCACGCCCCCTCCCGTAGGCTTGCATTGAGGGGAGGAGCATGACGTCACACGGGAGCGGAGGCGTGATGTCACACAGCGCTGGCCCTGCGGTCGAGCATAATCAGAACACGCTCCGGGGACTGATTACTAACGGGGTGCCTCGTGCATGATCATGGGCGTCCCCAGCTGCGGGACTTCCGCAATCAGGCATCTTATCCCCTATCCTTTGGATAGGGGGATAAGATGTGTAAGCACCGGAGTACCCCTTTAATTTTCTAAAATTTTTTTTAGGGGTGCCAACATTTGCGGCCATAACTGGAATAATTGTGTACCCATACGTGTCATATACTTTAAATTTGACATTGTTCTGTAATCTTATCAAGAACCTTTCTGGTTCATCCACTTTGAAAAAAATAAATATATACAGTATTTGTATTGCTAAGATTTTGTGTTATTTAAAATATGTACTGGCAGGGGTGGACTGACGGCCGGTCTGTTCTGACATGGTCCGAGGGCCTGGCCGGGCAAAGGGCCCACCACCGCCACTGGGGATCTGGGACACTTGTCCCAGATCCCCAGACAGGCAGCGCTGCTAAGCCTCCTCTCTGTGTAAGCCGTATCTGCGGCCTACACAGAGAGGAGATGAAACCCCCGGCAGCATGCAGTGCAGGCGTCGGTGACATCACTCATCAGCGCCTGCACTGTGGAGGCTGAAGAACGCATCAGGCGGTGGAGCTGAGGAGATCACTGCTTTGCTTTTTAACTTTTTTTTTTTTTATTTCAACTTGGAGGGGAGGGCACCCACACATTCCTGGCTGTGCCCACATACCTGGGAGGGGAGGGGACCCCCACATACCTAACTACCCCCACATACCTGGTTGGCTAACCTGTCCCACATACCAGGCTGGATAACCTGGCCCACATATCTGGCTGGATAACCTGGCTCACATACCTGTCTACCTTCATATCTGGCCACCTTCATATATGGCCTACATACCTGTGCTGAACTACCTACCTACGTACCTGGCTATCTACCTACATACCTGGCTGCTTAATTACCTACTTACATACCTGGCTACCTAACTACCTAGCTAGCTACCTGGACACCTAAATACCTAATTACATTCCTGGCTACCTACCTACGTGCATGGCTACCTACATAACTGGCTAGTTACCTACGTACATATATGACTACCAAACTATATAGTTAGCTACCTACCTACTTGCCCTTTTTTGTGCAGGACAACCAAGGAGGGCATTATAACAGTTCAGGGCCTATAGATAGGGAGATTGTGTAGAGGAGGAGACAGCACTGGAAAAGTCTAACATGTTTGTCCTGTAGATGCCAAAGAGATGAGTTTTGGCTGAAATATATCATCAAGGCAGTGAGAGAAGAAAAGACGTCTGTGAGTTCCCTAGGTATAACTGTAATCAGTAATATGGTGTTTATATCTTGTGTACAGATGGTATCTACTTCTATATGGTCCTATATATAATCACATATGGTATACTCATCCTGTGTACAGCTGATATCTACCTCTATATGGTTTTCTATATAATCACTTGTATGGTATACAGATCCTGTGTACAGCTGTTATCTAAAGCCATATGGTCCTGTATATAATCACTTATATGATATACAGACCCTATGTACAGCTGGTATCTACCGCCATATGGTCCTGTATGTAATCACATATATGATATACAGATCCTGTGTACAGCTGGTATCTACCTCTATATGGGTACTGTATTGGCGAATACTGGTCTCTGTATAGTGGTTTAATTCAGTACATTATGGTGGAATTATCCAGTTATTGTGCGGCATGAGGAAGGATTTGGTGGGATAGGGGCATGGCAAAGGTGTGGCCAGGAGCAGAGTCTCACAGGGGGCCCTTGCTTTATTTGGTCTGCGGGCCCTGAGTGTTGTCACTCCGCCCCTGTGTACTGGCACAAGGCAAATGCAGTACCAATCTTCAAAAAGGGCTCTATGTCTTCCCCAGGGTATTATAGACCAGTAAGCTTGACATCCATTGTGGGAAAATTGTTTAAGGGACTCATAAGGGACTATATTCAGGAATTCATAGGGGGGAATTATATTAAAAGTGATAGCCAGCTTGAGTTTACTAAGGATAGAAGTGGTCAAACCAACCTAATTTGCTTTTATGAAGATGTGAGCAGAATCCTTGACAGAGGGGTGGCTGTGGATTTAGTGGTTTTGGATTTTGCAAAGGCATTTGACATTGTCCCTCAAAGACGTCTGATAGGTAAATTAAGGTCTTTAGCTTTTAAAATTTTGTTTTTTAACTGGGTGGAAAACTGGCTTAAGGACCGTACCCAGAGAGTGGTGGTGAATAATTTGTACTCTGAATGGTCCCTGGTTATTAGTGGTGTACCCCAAGGTTCAGAGCTGGGCCAGCTTTTGTTTAACTTAGTTAATAACGATATAGAGGACAGGATTAACAGCTGTTTTTTATCTTTTCATTAGATGACACCAAGCTTTGTAACACAGTACAGTCTATAAGTCACCAGCCGACTTGGAAACACTGAGGCCCAGATTTATCAAAGAATGTCTACGGTAGAGCTATTTTCCCAAGTTTATTTGAGTGGTGGGTTTGACTAGCGTGCATCTTATTTATCAAGAAGGTGTAGCAGGATAATGTAGCTATGCTGTGGATGGGAAAAGCTCTACCACATACACTTTTTCTAGACACTTGTGAGGGAGGGAAGTAGACCCTTTCCCGGGTCCTGAATTTGGCAGGTTTGGTGATTTTACTTTCACAGAGTTGCCTGGACATTTTTACTTGCATTTTAGATGCTACAATCAAATTTGATTGCGGAGTCTAAGGGGTTAAAGCCGGGCATCACCGCGATCGGGGATGTCTGGCATTAGAGATGGGTCCTGGTGGCAGATAGCGGCCGTGACAACCCAGCTATGACCCGCGCTCTACTCCTGAACACGTATCATAGAAGGGGAGTGGGACGCTGTCATCCACAAGGGGTTAAAGGTTGAATTGTGGAAGGTAGAAATTACTCTCACGCATACTGGTAGGTGGTGTAGCTTTGCGCCTAAAAAAGTACCTTTGCGCACAAAATAGCGACTTTTGGCAAAAGTCGCAAATTATAAATACGTGACCACTGCATGGTCAAAAAGAAAAAGTTCTACCGGTAGGCAAAAAGAGTGAAACTGTCTATATCAAAAGACGCATAAAAGTCGCAAAATATACTGCTTGCACCGGACACACCGGAGGAAGGTAAGAGGAACTCCGCCCGCGTCCCAGCTGATCAGGACACTGCATTTTCACTGCGGTGGTCCTGATGAGCCCCACTGAGCAGCCGGGAAGTTTTTACTTTCGTTTTAGACACGGCGTTCAACTTTGAATGCCGCGTCTAAAGGGTTAATAGCGCGCGGCAACACGATCGCTGCTGCGCGCTATTAGCCCCAGGTCCCGGCTTCAGAAACATGCCGGGACCGACCCAATATGATGCAGGGTCACAGCGTGACCCAGCGTTATATTGCGGGAGCCGGCCAAGGTCGTAAATATACGTCCTTGGTCGTTAAGGGGTTAAAAAGCATTAGTACAACCTCACCTGGAATATGCTGTTCAGTTTTGGGCACCAGTTCATAAAAGGGTTAAGTATATAAATGGCCCATACAAATGTGGTGCCAACAGGGATATGCATAGATATTTTGGAGGGCAGGGGCTCAAATTTAAAAAAAGGCACTTAATTCTAAGATTTTTTTTTTTTTAAATGTTAGTAAAAGCCTTACATATGTTAAATAGTGTTGCTCGCGAATATTCGCAATTCGAATATTATTCGCGAATATCGCATATTCGCGAATTCGCGAATTTCGCGAATATAGCGCTATATATTCGTAATTACGAATATTCGTTTTTATTTTTTTTATTTATTTTTTTTTCTTCACAGTACACATCACAGTGATCACCCCTCTCTGCTTCCAGCTTGTGTGGTGTAAAGAAGGCTCTAATACTACTGTGTGAGACTGGCGTGCGAAAATTCGCATATGCTAATTTTCGCATATGCGAAGTTTCGCATAAGCGAATTTTCGCATATGCTAATATTCACATATGTTAATATTCACATATGTTAATTTTCGCATACGTGAATATTCGCATATGCGAAAATAAAACGAGAATATAACGAATATGCGAATATTCGCGAATATATGACGAATATTCGTCCATATATTCGCGAATATTCGCGAATTCGAATATGGCCTATGCCGCTCAACACTAATGTTAAAGGGGAACTCTGGTACAGAACATCTTATCCTCTCCTACTCACAGGATAGGAGATAATTGTCTGATTGCAGAGGGTCTGACCGCTGGGACCCCCTGCTATCTCCTGTCGTGCACCCTGGCTCTTCTCATGTACGGAGCCATCTCAGCACCATGCATGGATTACTGTTGACCACTGCGCGAAGAGGTGGCCGAAATGTCCCTCCGTGTATCTCTATGGGAAAGTCGGAGATACAGTGTTCATGTATCTCTGGCTCTCGCATAGAGATACACGGAGGGACTTGTCAGCCACCTCTTCGCGCAGAGGTCGACAGTAATCCATGCATGGTGCTGAGGTCGCTCTGTACATGAGAAGAGCCAGGGTGCACGGCACGAGAGAGTGGGGGAGGGGGGGTCCCTGCGGTTGGACCCTGTGGATAGGGAATAATATGTTCTGTATAGGAGTTCCCCTTTAACAAAACACGATTCCTGAGGTAGGGGCCTCCGTTGTCATGTCAGCTAAATAGGACTCTGCATCACCCCACGTAGGTCCCGATCAGCCCCCTAAAACCCACTGGCACCAGTAATTTGCACTTTTAGATGCCGCAATCAACTTTGATCACAGCATCTAAAGTGTTAGTTACGGACATTGCTGTGATCGCCGAGGTCTGGCATTAACTGCGTTCTGGCTGCTGCTAACAGCCATTACTTACCGGCTTTGAAGCGAGTTCAGCTCCATATCTCACTTCAAAGTCTTTTAGTCTTTCCTCTAGATGTTCAAAAATTATATGTATGCAATAATAAAAATGGACTATATAAATTGAATTACAAATAAAACTAAAAACCATAATACTAATACATTTGACAGGTTACACGGTCATGAATGATGCCTCCAAATGTCTGCTGCAGCTGCACTAGGACAGCAGGCTCTCTCCCTGTATATGAGGGTCCCTACCTGCAGCCATCTCTGTCCGATCAGCGATCTGCTGTTCCATGCCTGCTCAGGTGGCTGAAGCAGCAGAGTGCAGATAACACTGATCAATGCTATGCTATGGCATACCATTGAACAGTGTATACAATCAGAATATTGCATATAATAATTCCCTATGGGGACTAAAAAAAATGGTGTAAAAATAGTTAAAAAAATTAAGTTAATAAATGTGATTTAGCCCATTCCCTAATAAAAGTTTGAATCACCCCCCTTTTCCCATTTCAAAAAAAAAAATGTAAACAAAAGTAAACCTAAACATACATGGTATTACTGCGTGCGTAAATGTCCAAACTATAAAATTATAATGTTAATTAAACTGTGCGGTCCATTAAAAAAAATTCCACAGTCCAAAATTGGGTATTTTTGGTCATTTTGTATACCCTAAAAATATGTATAAAAGGCGATCAAAAAGTCCCATCAAAACAAAAATTACTGATAAGAACTACAGATCAATAAATAAATACAGAAAAATAAAAAAGTTATAGGGGTCAGAAGATGATCATTTTTAACATACTCATTTTGGTGCATGTATTTATAATTTTTTTCAGTAGTATAATAAAATAAAACCTACATAAATTGGGTGTCCCTGTAATCGTATTAACCTAGAGAATAGATATAAGGTGTAATTTTTACCCAAAAAGTACACTGCGTTGAAACGGAAGCCACAAACAAAATGGTGTCTTTTTCTTCAATTTTGTCCCACAAATAATTTTCCTAGATTTTGTGGTGAAATAACTGATGTCATTACAAAGTAAAATTGATAGCGTATAAAACAAGTTCTCATATGGGTCTGTTGGTGGAAAACTGAAAGGAGGAAAATACAAAAGTGCAAAAATGAAAAAATGCTCCTTTTTTTCTGTTAAGGTTTAATTATCCATATGAGGGCTCATTTTTACGCCGTGATCTGTAGTTTTTATTGGAATTTTTATTCACTGATTATACAGTTTTTTCTCATACATGAAGTTATCAAGAATCTGCAATTCTGGACTTTAGATTTTTTTTTTTTTTTTATGCTATTTACTGTGCGATTTAATATTATATTTTAATAGCTTGGACATTTCCGCATGTGGCGATACCACATATGTTCATTTTTGTTTACATTATTTCATTTTATTAGGTAAGTTTTATTAGGTAAGGGGCTTATTCACCCTTTTTTTTTTTTATATTTTATTCACTATTTTGTATCACCACCTCCAGTATTCAGGGCAACAATGAACTACAACTCCCATTATGTAAAGTAACAATGCATTTCAAGCTCAAAACCTCTAGGACACAAGGCAAGATGGCACTACAGACTGTGCAGTGCCTTCTTGTCTTGTGTACTGGAGGTTGTGAGCTTGTAATGTCACTTTACATACTGGGGGTGGTAGTGCATTGTCCCTTTCCATGCAAGGCGTTGTACTGCTTTAACCTTTTGCATATTAGAGTCTGTACTACAAACTTCAATATGTAAGGTGACAAAGCACTACAATCCCCAGCATGTATAGTGACAAAGCACTACAATCCCCAATATGCAAAGGGACAAGGAACTACAATTGTTGTAGTGCTTTGTTCCTTTGAATACTGAAGGTCACAAATAAGAAAACCACAAAATTAAAACTATTACCCGGGCAGGCAGGGCAGAGGGCAGACAGATCACCGGAAACACTTCACGAATGTAGAGGGAAACGCATATCATTTACCCATGCAGCCCCTGCGCTCTAATGTATGGATCCTGAGAGTAAGAGGACTCCTGGGAGCCTCAGGATAGGTTCAGGGGGCATGTTGCGCTGGCCAGACTGGAAAGAGAGAGTGAGCAGACCAGAGGGGGAGGGGAAGGAGAAGGAGGGGTGGCTCGGGGTTGGTGGGTTATGTGAATCAGGAGATTTGCTGACAACCTTCCCGGACTTGAGCAGTGCTGTAGATGTACAACAACAAAAAAAGGGCATGAAAGGGGCAGCTGCAAAAAAGGGCAGGGTCTAGAGCCCCCTTTGAAGCCTATGTGTGCACGTCCCTGGGTGCCAAGGTGTTGCAGTGGTGTAACAGGATCTGGTGGTATTAACCCTTGATTATTCGTGACGCCAAGATGTGGTTATTCCAGTATGGTAACCACCGTCAACCAACCCAAAAACGGTTTTCAATAAAGGAATGTCCACAGCAGGAATTGTGAAAACAACTGGAACTTTTACTTGGAATTTCTATTAAACAGTCTTTACAAATATGTGGTTTCTCTAGAGGCAACGGGGATGCAGGTTCCTCATAGGCTTGCAGGCCACTGTGCTACTAATATTATTCTTGCGTTGAGTAGTAGTCACTAGATTTGTAGATAGAGCTTGATAACTCACATTTTGAAGTGGCTGCAGGTTCTTAAGGCTTTGGCCTAGATGGGATGAATTTATATAGTACAGGTAGTGTGCTTGTTTTGTAGCCAGGAACTAAGAGAGCGAATTTAGAGACTATAGCCCCCTATATACTAAGGGGGCTGGACTAAAGCCCATTGGTTACAAAGCCTGTGGTTCCTGTGCCCATGGCACTTTGGGTAGTGTCACATGACAGTGGTTCACATGACTAACCTCTATACATTTGTACAACTTTATGTATAATGAACACACCACATTTACAATGCATTAACAGAAGGTGAGCAAGGGGTGAGCCCTGCAGGAGAGCCCTATGGACTGCAGGGACTCTTCCGGAGGGGACCTAGAGATGGTACAGGACCATGTCCTTCTTTACCATAAAAACTGTGTGAATTTATGGAACCTCTGGAACTGGTTAAAACAGGAACCCCTGGGAGCTTCCAAACAGTAACATTCCTAGAACAAAATAACATTAATATAGAAATATAGAATCCCTTACCCTTCATTTACCCGTACCCCTTTCCTTCACCTCCTTGGTTAAACTTGAAAGACTTATGTCCGTTTTCAACCGTACTAACTATGTAACTATGTTCAACTAGTGACTTATTTGTTAAGTGGCATCTGTCAAGAGGTTTTATATAATAAGCAGAAAATAAACAGTTTATACCTATAGTCATGAGAAATGTGAAAGCCTAAGGATATGAATGATGGTGACAAAACAAAATGGTGGTGGCTAGATAACTTGGTCAGAGCATCTCCAAAATAGCAGTTCCTGAGAGGTGTTTCCTGATTTCACTAGTTAGTAACTACGTAAAGTGGTGTAGCGATAGAGAACCAGTGAACTGGTAATAGAATTATGGGCACTCAAGGCTCACTGATGTTGATAGAGATCTAAGGCTAGTCCTTTCGGTTCAATCCCACAGAAGAGTTAACATAGTACATGGATTGCTGACCAAGTTAATGCTGGCTACTATGTTAGAACACGCAGTGCATCACAGCTTGCTGTGTATGGGTCTGCATAACTGCAGAGCAACTAAAGTGCCCATGGTAACCCCTGTCCACCATGTAATCACCTACTGTACAATGAGAATGAACCTGACCATAGAGCACTTTAGGAGGGGAGACTGTTCTGATGAATCACAATTTCTTTTGGGAGGGCAGGATCTACTATGGAAAGGAGTCAAGCCAATAAAGGCAGAGTCTCCGGGCAATGTTCTGCTGACAAACCTAGAATCCTGGAATTCATGTGGACATTAGCTTAACTAGCCAAACATTTTTGCAGACCCAGTTCCCTTCATGGTAGTGGCCTCTACCAGAAGCCACACTGAAATATTTTGAGGAACAATGTAAGGGGTTGTTATGCACTCTACAGGTTTCTTTCTAAGCATGTATTGGATGTCTGTGTTTGACCAGCATGGTAGCATAGTCATAAATCAGACATGAGGATGTTGTAAGCAGCTTGGCAATAAGGCAGACACAGTTCAGAAAATGATTATTTTTGTGCAGGCTTAAAGGGGTACTCCACCCCTAGACATCTTATCCCCTATCCAAATGCTGGAGACCCCCGTGACCTCGGCTGCGGCACCCCAGACATCCGGTGCACGGAGCAAAGTTCGCTCCGTGCCAAATGACTGGCGATGTGGGGAGGAGACTTGTGACATCACAGCAAGGCCCCCTCAATGCAAGTTTATAGGAGGGAGCGTGACGGCCATCACGCCCACTTGCATACACTTGCATTGAGGGTGTGTGGCCGTGATGTCACAAGCGGGGTGTGACCGTGACGTCACGAGCCTCTGTTGCTGCACACGACGCTCTAAACGAACGCCCAGTGCAGCAGGGAGATCGCAGTGGGTCCCGGATATAATAGGGGATAAAGTGTCTAGGGGAGAGTACCCCTTTAACTGAAGTGCAGAATGTAGTTGCATTATACAAGTAATGTGTTTGACAATACTGTAAGTTTCAATAGATCTTGGTGTCCATAACCATACCTTGTTGCCTACTTTAAAAATCTTTCCTCTTTTTTTTTTTTTTCAAAGAGTTTTAGTAAGTGGTTTTAGGTAAAGTAAACAACATACAATATATAAATATATAAATGAACTCACAGCAGTGAATAATAATAAAGCATAATAAGCATAATAATGAGGAAAATCTTACCTCTTTTGATCTGAATGATGTTTGTAACATTCCTGGTCCTGTTTGGGGAACTACTGGAAACCAATGATGTGATCCTGAAACCAAATAATCTGACTTGCAAAACCAGTAATTATTGTGGGAAGGAAAGGCTTTGTTCACACAGCAGAATTTCCGCAGGAATATTCCGCACGGATATTCCGCCGCAGCATTGTCCCATTGATTTCAGTGGGATTCTGCTGCATTGTGCACACAGCTGAATTTCTTGGAAATCCTGATTTTGGCATCAACAGAAAGAATAGACCTGTCTATTCTTTCTTGTGATTCCGCTCAGGAATGCATTGCTATCTATGAGACATTGCATTTCCGAGCAGTACTAATGCCCGCCAGATCATTCAAATGTACAGAATGTCCGCCTTAGTTTTATATGAACCCAGCCAAACAGTAATAGGCAACACGCAGTGCGATTGATGGATGAGTGAAAATCATATAAGTTAATGTCACCAAAGGGAAAACTGATAGGCACTTATATTGCTCCAGCATTTGGTTTGTTCTTTCTTTTGTCTACTGATCTGTAAATGAAATGCAATGGACAGGGAGAGTTTGATGTTCAGGGTTTGACAGAAAAGACCTTCTTTGCATTGCTAACAATAGTGAATGCCTAGTTAAGCTGCAGACTGTAAGGAAGAACCCTTACGAAGGGTTATTAGTTCAGGAAAGGTAGAAAGGAAGTTCTACTCTTGCAGGAAGGGAGCTTCAGTATAATGAGAGACTATGTCAGCAAAGAGTAAACAGGATAAGATGTTAACCTTACCAGTCTTTGATCTTGGATGCTACATAATATGAAATGAGATTGCAGAATAGAAGAAAGCCCCTTGGGGTTGGCAAGGTGTTAACCTCTTGCAGTTCTGACATTATTCCTATTTATTGTGATCCGTGTTAAAGGGGTACTCCGCCCCTGGCATCTTATTCCCTATCCAAAGGATAGGGGATAAGATGTTAGATCGCCGCGGTCCCGCTGCTGGGGACCCCGGGGATCGCCGCTGCGGCACCCCGCCATCATTACTGCACAGAGCGAGTTCGCTCTGTGCGTAATGACGGGCGATACAGGGGCCAGAGCAGCGTGACGTCATGGCTCCGCCCCTCATGACATCACGGCCCGTCCCCTAATGCAAGTCTATGGCAGGGGGCTTGACGACCGCCACGCCCCCTCCCATAGACTTGTATTGACGTGGGCGGACCGTTACGTCACGAGGGGCGGAGCCGTGACGTAACGATGCTCCGGCCCCTGTATTGCCCGTCAATACTTGCAGAGCGATCTCGCTCTGCGCAGTAATGATAGAGGGGTGCTGCAGCAGCGATCCCCGGGGGCCCCAGCAGTGGGAACCAGGCGATCTGACATCTTATCCCCTATCCTTTGGATAGGGGATAAGATGTCTAGGGGCGGAGTACCCCTTTAACGTTACACAGGTGAGCAGCTACTTCCAACAAATACCTAAATTCTTCTGATAGTTTTATAGTTTAACAATTTTATAATCAATAGTTCACAGTCATAATTTTTCTTTTAGCTAGAAGGACTTTCTAGAAGACAATGGAATGGATAAGTTGTTATGTTTGCACTCTATGAAAGGACAGCTCTCACAGCTAGATTGGAGGCGTAAACCACCCAACAAAAGGTGAGAAGAATAAGTGTGTTTGAGGTAATCGAAAGCTTCTTAAATAGGTTAGGACGAGAAAAGTAGACTATGGAACTGGTCAAAAGGATGCAGCATAAGCAGTGTCGGCGCCACCCACTGGTTTTTGATAGGGTGGTGGGCTGGCAGTGTGAGTTTCTCTTCTTTTTTCCTGCATCCCCTAAAGCCGCGCTTCTCAGCTTCCTGTCTTCTTAAAAGTGCACACATAGGGTAACAGGGATTGAGGAGGTACCCATGGAGCTGCCTCCACTGTCCACTTGGTCCGGGAAGCGTTTTAATAGCACACATAGGTAACTTTGGTTGTGACATTGTGCATTGTTCCATATTCCACCACAAGTAAATACAATCCTATTTAAATATCTATTTGTGTGTGTAAATGTATGTATATATATATATATATATATATATATATATATATATATATATATATATATATATGGGAGTGGGGCGCCTTAGCAAATTGGACAAAATTAGGGATGAGCTAATCGAATCTGATGAATCCAAATTCATTACGAATTTCAGGAAAAATTTGCTTTGCAACGAATCTGAATATCGCCGCGATTGAAACGCGGCATTAAACTCCATTTAGTGTGGTCCAGGCTCCAGGGCATCTAAGATGGTGGCTCCACATGTCAGGACATGGGGCAAGGTACGCTGGGAAGGCAGGAACATGGGTAGGCGGGATGACCCTAAATCACATGCAGCATTTTTACAGCAGTGATTCACCTCAAGTCCAAATCAATCCAGCCTAGAAGCACTGATAGGGAAAGGAGAGAGATTAAGAAGAAAGTGCAATTTTGGGTATATTACAGCAGTGATTCACCTCAAGCCCAAATTCAGCCTAGAAGCACTGAAAGGGAAGGGAGAGAGATTTAGAGAGAGTGCAATTTTGGGTGTAGTACACAGCGACTGTGTGCTGCAGTACTGGTGTGTACAACAACTGAAAAGCTAATAGTAGCCAGCCAGTTAGCGTGAGCAGGGTACTAAAAGCCATAATCACCTTCTATTATAGGTTGTGTAGCGGAGCGTATTGTCCTCTATTAAGTGTAATCTGTGCATACATATTTGGTGAACCATTTTGCTCCTGTTAAAGTCTTGAGGGCCTAGTTACTGTGAAAGGACAGCCAAAAGTACACATCTGCTGGTGTAGTAGACAAATACTGTTTTAAGTGTAGTGGAGCGTATTGTACTCCCCTCATAAGTGCATACCATGTACGTACACCTACGTGGTGTACCATTTTGTTCCTGTTATAGTCCTAAGGGCCTAGTTATTGTGAAAGGCCAGCCAAAACTACACACCTGCTGGTGGTGTAGACAAATTCTGTTTTAAGTGTAGTGGAGCGTATTGTACTTCCCTCATAAGTGCATACCACGTACATACATCTCACTCTGCCACCATATGTTCTCCTCATGCTGATGCCAGCTCCAGCTTCAGATAAAAAGGAGATAAGTTAACTTAGTCTTGGCATTGCAACAGAAAGAGGAGAAGAAAACTGTCTGAGGACTTGAGAACCAAAATTGTGGAAAAATATCAACAATCTCAAGGTTACAAGTCCATCTCCAGAGATCTAGCTATGCCTTTGTCCACAGTACGCAACATTATCAAGAAGTTTGCAACCCATGGCACTCTAGCTAATCTCCCTGGGGGTGAATGGAAGAGAAAAATTGATGAAAGATGGATGGTGGATAAGCAGCCCCAAACAAGTTCCAAAGATATTCAAGCTGTCCTGCAGGCTCAGGGAGCATCATTGTCAGTGCGAACTATCCGTCAACATTTAAATGAAATTAAATGCTATGGCAGGAGACCCAGGAGGAACTCACTGGGGACACAGAGACATAAAAAAGCAAGACTACATTTTGCCAAAATGAACTTGAGTAAGCCAAAATCCTTCTGGGAAAATGTATTGTGGACAGATGAGACCAAGATAGAGCTTTTTGGTAAAGCACATCATTCTACTATTTACCGAAGATGGAATGAGGCCTACAAAGAAAAGTACACAGTACCTACAGTGAAATATGGTGGAGGTTCAATTATGTTTTTTTTTTTTTTTTTTTGCTGCCTCTGGCACTGGGTGCCTTGAATGTGTGCAAGGCATCATGAAATCTGAGGATTACCAACGGATTTTGGGTCGCACTGTACAGCCCAGTGTCAGAGAGCTGGGTTTTTGTCCGAGATCTTGGGTCTTCCAGCAGGACAATGACCCCAAACATACATAAAAAAAGCACCCAGAAATGGACGGCAACAAAGCGCTAGAGAGTTCTGAAGTGACCAGCAATGAGTCCACATCTAAATCCCATTGAACACCTGTGGAGAGATCTTAAAATTACTGTTGGGAAAAGGCGCCTTTCCAATAAGAGAGACCTGTAGCAGTTTGCAAAGGAAGAGTGGTCCAACATTCCGGCTGAGAGGTGTAAGAAGCTTATTGATGGTTATAGGAAGCGACTGATTTCAGTTATTTTTTCCAAAGGGTGTGCAACCAAATATTAAGTTAAAGGGGTTATCCAGTAAAAAACTTTTTTTTATATATCAACTGGCTCCAGAAAGATAAACAGATTTGTTAATTATTTCTATAAAAAAATCTTAATTCTTGTAGTACTTATGAGCTGCTGAAGTTGAGTTGTTCTTTTCTGTCTAAGTACTCTCTGATGACACCTGTCTCGCGAACTGTCAAAGGTAGAAGCAAATCCCCATGGCAAACCTCTTCTACTCTGTGCAGTTGCAAAGAGATGTCAGCAAAGAGCACTGTTTCCAGACAGAAAATAACAACTCAACTTCAGCAGCTGTATATAAAAAATACGATATAAAACATTTTTTTTTTCCTGGAATACCCCTTTAAGGGTGCCAATAATTTTGTCCAGACCATTTTTGGAGTTTGGTGTGACAATATGTCCAATTTGCTTTTTTTCCTCACTTTTTTGGTTTAGTTCCAATACACACAAAGGGAATAAACATGTGTATAGCAAAACATGTGTTACTGCAATCCTTTTCTGTGAGGAATACTTCATTTTCTTGAAAACTTTCAGGGGTGCCAACATTTACGGCCTTGACTGTATATATATATATATACAGGGTGGGACATTTATTTGAATTCACCTTAATAAAATGGGAATTCTTGGTGATATTAACTTCCTGTTTGTAGCACATTAGTATTTGTGAGTGGGAAACTTTTCAAGCTGGGTGGTGACCATGGCGGCCATTTTGAAGTTGGCCATTTTGAATCCAACTTTTGTTTTTTCAATAGGAAGAGTGTCATGTTACACATCAAACTTATTGGGAATTTCACAAGAAAAACAATGATGTGCTTGGTTTTAACGTAACTTTATTCTTTCATGAGTTATTTACAAGTGCTGCCCATTGTGTTGGATTGTCAATGCAACCCTCTTCTCCCACTTTTCACGCACTGATAGCAACACTGCAGTAGTTTCAGGTGCTGCAGAATGGGCAAAACAAAAATTGGAACAGGACCCTCAGTTTACACAGAAGATTTGGTTCAGTGATGAGGCAAACTTTTATGTGAATGGTGAAGTTAACAAACAAAACCACCGCTATTGGTCTGACACTAACCCACATTGGATAGATCCCTCCAAGACTTTTGGAACACAAAAATTGATGGTATGGTGTGGTATATGGGGTACAAAGATAGTGGGGCTATTTTTCATCAATGGAGACCTCAAGGCCACTGGATATGCGAAATTGCTTCATGATGATGTTTCCCTCTTTATGCACTGAAGCTGGCACCTTCCCTGAGTTTTTCCAGCAAGATGGTGCACCACCACATTATGGGTGTCAGGTCCGAGCATTCCTAGATGAACAGTTTCCTGGAAATTGGATTGGTCATCGTGGACCAAGGTCTCCCGATCTGACCCCATTAGACTTTTATCTTTGGGGTCATCTTAAGGCAATTGTCTATGCTGTGAAGATACGAGATGTGCAGCACCTGAAACTACAGATACTGGAAGCCTGTGCTAGCATTTCTCCTGCGTTGTTGCTATCAGTGTGGGAAGAGTGGGAGAAGAGGGTTGCATTGACAATCCAACACAATGGGCAGCACATTGAACACATTTTATAAGTGGTCAGAAACTTGAAACTCATGAAAGAATAAAGTTATGTTAAAACCAATCACATCATTATTTTTCTTGTGAAATTCCCAATAAGTTTGATGTGTCACAGGACCCTCTTCCTATTGAAAAACAAAAGTTCAATTCAAAATGGCCCACTTCAAAATGGCCGCCATGGTCACCACCCATCTTGAAAAGTTTCCCCCCTCACAAATACTAATGTGCCACAAACAGGAAGTTAATATCACCAACCATTCCCATTTTATTTAGGTGTATCCATATAAATGGCCCACCCTGAATAATGTATATATAATGTTTTATTTAATATGCTCCTACCTGTTGCAAAACTACAACTTCCAGCATACCTAAACAGCAGAATCCAGCTGTTGCAAAAGTACCCCTTTTAGCATGCCTGGCCATGCTGAGCGTTGTGGTTGTGCAACAGCTGAAGAACCACAGGTTGGAGGATCACCTCTATATACTCTTGATGGTCAAGCTATATTGTGGAGAATCATTCTGGACAAGGATGTAGCTATAACTTGTGGGGACCAGTTTTGCCATAAGCAGGTAGAATTGCTTCACACAATATACGTGACGTCACTGCCACGCCCTCTTGTGATGTCACACCACACACCCCCAATGAAGGGTCAGCGGAGTACCCCTTTAAAGGGGCATTTGGGGCAATAGTTAAATGAAAGTTGAAGGTACACTTCAAAAGCAGTCAGCTAGTGATCAGAAGACAGCTGCATAAAGGACTATTCTCAACCCCACTGACAACCCCATTAATCTTACAAAATTTAGATGTGTTTTCCAGCTACTGGAGAGTTCTATTATTTATTTATTTTTTTATTTATTTTTGTACCTCTACACACATTACAACTTTGAAAAGTTGATAAACTTACGGCACCAATAGACACATTTTTGATATGGAAGTCAAAGGAAATCTGAAAAGGAGATACACAAAACTAACTTTCAAGAATCCTAAAGATGTACTTACAGCTCACAGGTGTGCTACCTGACCAGGTGCAAATATTCAGCTGTCCGGAGATCAGAGGGCTCCAATATACTGTTCAGTATCTATGTCTTTTTCTCATTAGCTAGATGGTATGTCAAATATTTCTCTTCTGAGAACATGATAGACTGCACCTACAGCCATTGATATTGTGATATCTTCAAAGAAAGCAGCTTGTTTTACGGGATGATAAACTTATGCTTAAATTTCAATTAAAACCATCAATCAGATGTAGCTTCTATAAAATAGCTACTACAGAAATTCATGCGCAGTACTACCACAATATAAAGCTAATGCACATGAACATATTATGGCCCCATACAACCTCTACAGGCCTCTAATGTAGGTGTTGTATGTGTCCCAATCACTTATGTGGGTGTATAGAGGGGAAAATACCGACACAATTGTTTTACAGGCCAGGGTTATCCACCATCTTACCTGCCAGACCGTAATGAACATGTTTAGGAAAGATCCATTTTTGTCTTGGGGCTAAATGGCTAAGTAATGAATCCACCATAACACTGCTGCTTTCTTTTTGGGAAACGGCTATTTCCTGTTGGAGTTTCCTCCCTCCAGCTACAAGTCCCAGGAGGATCCCTTGTTTGTAATTTTGAGGTCACTTTTCTCCCTCCCACACATCAGTCACCCCACACTTTGCGAACATTCATGAAACTACAATTCCCTGTAGCCCTGTGGAGAGTGATCTCCTTCCAACTCAGCGGTCAATCCACCCATTGAAGCAGACAGCCTCCCTTTCAATACCTGATTAGTGATGCAATGTCTGGGGCCGGCAAAAACCACATACACATTTAGGAGACCAGCCATCAAACAGGTACAGACAGGTACAGACACTATATTATTAACCACCTCTTACAACCTCTGTAACACAGTCAGTCCTGGAATACCCCTTAAATGGGCACTGTAAGATTCAAAAACGTTTTAAATGTTGTACACCTTGGCAAAAACATTAACCTTTCCAATATACTGCATAAGAAATTTAATTTCCTTTTTATAGAAATCATAACTTATAAAATCATGGCTTTGTCCAAGCTAAGGCACAGGCATGGACAAAGTCCAGTAAGTGAGGATGGTCTAGCACCCCTCTGTGCTGTCTAATAAGATAGGAGAGAGCACAGAGGAGTACTATCAGACAGGAGAGAGCACAGAGGAGTACTATCAGACAGGAGAGAGTACAGAGCAGTGCTATCAGACAGGAGAGAACACAGAGGAGTCCTATCAGACAGGAGAGAGAACAGAGGAGTGCTATCAGACAGGAGAGCACAGAGGAGTACAATCACACAGGTGAGAGCACAGAGGAGTACTATCAAACAGGAGAGAGCACAGAGGAGTACTATCAGACAGGAGAGAGCACAGAGGAGTACTATCAGACAGGAGAGAGCACAGAGGAGTACTATCAGACAGGAGAGAGCCAAGAGGAGTCCTATCAGACAGGAGAGAGCACAGAGGAGTACTATCAGACAGGAGAGAGCACAGAGGAGTGCTATCAGACAAGAGAGAGCACAGAGGAGAACTATCAGACAGGAGAGAGCACAGAGGAGTACTATCAGACAGGAGAGTGCATGGAAGGAGTATTATGAGGCAGGAGAAATCACAGAGGAGTACTATGAGACAGGAGATAGCACAGAGGAGTCCTATCAGACAGGAGAGAGCACAGAGGAGTATTATCAGACAGGAGAGAGCACAGAGGAGTCTTATCAGACAGGAGAGAGCACATAGGTGTACTATCAGACAGGAGAGAACACAGAGGAGTACTATCAGACAGGAGAGAGCACAGAGGAGTACTATCAGACAGGAGAAAGCACAGAGGAGTTCTATCAGACAGGAGAGAGCACAGAGGAGTACTATCAGACAGGAGAAAGCATAGAGGAGGACTATCAGACAGGAGAGAGCACAGGGGAGTCCTATCAGACAGGAGAGAGCACAGAGGAGTACTATCAGACAGGAGAGAGCACAGAAGAGTACTATCAGACAGGAGAAAGCACAGAGGAGGACTATCAGACAGGAGAGAGCACAGGGGAGTCCTATCAGACAGGAAAAAGCACAGAGGAGTATTATTAGACAGGAGAGAGCACAGAGGAGTACTATCAGACAGGAGAGAGCACAGAGAAGTACTATCAGACAGGAGAGAGAACAGAGGAGTACTATCAGACAGGAAAGAGCACAGAGGAGTACTATCAGACAGGAGAGAGCACAGAGGAGTACTATCAGACAGGAGAGAGCACATAGCAGTACTATCAGACAGGAGAGTGCATAGAAGGAGTATTATCAGACAGGAGAGAGCACAGAGGAGTCCTAACAGACAGGAGAGAGCACAGAGGAATACTATCAGACAGGAGAGTGCATAGAAGGAGTATTATCAGACAGGAGAGATCACAGAGGAATACTATCAGACAGGAGATAGCACAGAGCAATACTATCAGACAGGAGAGATCACAGAGGAGTGCTATCAGACAGGAGAGAACACAGAGGAGTGCAAGCCCACCCTCACTTACTGGACTTCATCTTGGGCAAAGCCATTATTTTATAAGCCATGATTTCTATAAAAAGGAAATAACATTTTCTTATGAAGTATGTTAGAACGGTTAATGTTTTGCCAAGATGTACAACATATAAAAAGTTTTTGAATATAACAGTGCCCATTTAAGAGCATTACTGTCATTAAAAACAACTTTTGACATGTCTGTAGCAAACATAGAATGAAAGTAACGGAGCACTCACACTGCGACTTCTTTGCGGAGGCTGAACATAGAGCTTTAGTCCCGGTCTTCCATGGCGGGGAGGCGGCAGGCGTAACGAGGGGAGTCTCAGACGCCGACCACGGACTGTATCACGCCCACTGGCGCTTCATCAGGCCGTGTATGCGTCATCACGTTCCCTCCAGGTATTTAACCCTCTTTTCCTATGTGATGAAGACAGGTGAGTAAAAACCCCAAAAACAAAGAAACAAATTGTTAACCCTTTTTACTCTTTTCTTTTTCACCCAATGTGACAGGTTAAAAACATGAAAAAACACTCTCATGTGAGCGGATAGATAGAAACATGAATCTAATGGAATCTTATATCACAACTGCCTGTATTCATTTTACAATAATGCTCTCAGTTCTGTTTTGTCATTCAGACCTAACGGGCCCATGGCATTAACCCTTAGAATCCATCTAGACTCTTTTGTCAGCAAAGTTTGATGTTTATTTTTCTTTTCATGGGACATTCCACCTTTTCTATGGCTGCAAATCGTATGGATTTTAGATCATTTGCATGTTCGGCTGTCATATGATTTATCAGACGTGTTGCACTTTTCTTTGTTATAAAGGATCTCATATGTTCCCTTATTCTATGGAACAGCGGACGTATAGTTTTACCTATATAATATTTTCCACAAGGACAAATCAAACAATATACCACCATTTTTGTTCTGCAATTTATTAATTGTTTTACTGTTACTGTATAACCTCCCAGATTAATTTAATTTTTCTTCAAATTTTGTTCACAAAAAGAACTTGATCCACAGCTGTAGTTTCCTACTTTTTCTTTTTCTTCCAGCCAAGTTACTTTTTGATGTTGATTTTTTTTATTTCCTTTTCAAATTGTCCTTTATTGTTCTATTCCGTTTGTATGTTATAATTGGTTTGTTATCTGTCATTTCTGCAATGTCCGGGTCGCTTTGTAAAATGTACCAGTTTGAATATATTGTTTTTCTAATTCTGTCATTTACAGGTGTATTTTTGAAAGAGCAGGTCTTCTCTTGAAATTTTAGCAATTTTTTCTCTGGCTTAGTTTAGAATTTTTCGGGGATAACCCGTAGCAACCGTAACCCGTAACCCGTCCTCAGCTTGTTCTTGGAAGGTAACCTCATTTGTATTTATTCATTTTAGCCGGACTAGCTGGCTGCAGGGGATTCCTGCTTTTACCTTGGTCGGATGAGATGAATTATAATGCAATATTGCGTTTTTCGCAGTATATTTTCTGAAACCAGCTGTACAGATCTCTCCATTTTTTATTTCTATTTTGACATCTAAAAATTCCAATTTTTCTCCTCCAAAAACCGATGTGAATAACATATTCACACCGTTTAAGTCGTTCAGATAGCTGACAAATTAATTGAACTGTGCTGACGTTGCAGACCAAATCACCAAGACATCATCTACATATCTTAAGATCAATTTTATAAAACCTAAGAAGGGGTTCAGAGGGGAGAAAATATAATTTTGTTAAAAAATTCCTAAAAAAAACTTTTGACATGTCATTCAGAAGCTCACCCAAAAAAAAACAACAAAAAAAAAAAACAATGCAATTGTGCACAATACCATTCTTACGTTCCTATTGAAAGAAATTGGAGCATCAGGACAGGACCCACACGCTGACTGCATCACTGAGAGAGCTGTGGGGCACAACTTTTCCCCATGTGTGCATGCCATTAGAATACCTAATTAAAGAGCTGATTAACATGTCATGTAACCTCCAATTTACTTCTCTATTAGGCTAGGTTCACACATTATGACATAAAAAGGCAATAAAATAGGTATAAAAAGTGTCAGGATGGTTTATTCTCATAATTTGTTCTATTTAAGTTTATGGAAAAGCCGCCATCAATGCACACATAAAAACAGCTCTTATTTTCCAATGTTTGAATTATGGACCAGATTCACTTTTGCAAATTCACCAGAGATTTTTGGTACAATATTTTTTGGACATTTTCTGATTTATGGGTAACAATTATAGGTATGTACATCAAAATAAATCTTATAAGTCTTTCGCCATATTAACTATGCATTTTTGACACTTGCTTGACACTTTTCCATCAGGTCCGCAAAAAGGGGTATGGTTGTGGTATAAAAATGGGCAAGGTTTAGATAGAAAGGAGCAGAGCTGTAGGCGTGCGAGAAATTGTGTCACATTTTGGAGCACCTTTAAGCCAAATTGTTGGTCTAAACTTGAACAAGATAAGTGTAGTTTTTTGTAGTATACAAATTGTTACTCAACTATTTTAGAAATAGTTTTTAATTCATTTGTTATCGACCCCGTTTTTTCCCCGTAAAGACATTACTGCTTCGGATCAGAGAAACACGTTATTAGGTTGGAAGTGCACGCCCAATACTGCTTTTTGTCCTTAACCCGTCAAGGACACAGGGCGTACAGGTCTGGCATCCTGAAACTTAAGGACCAAGGGTGTACCGGTACCCCTGTGAGAATTCCGGTCCGCTGTTTTGGAACAGTGGTCCATGAAAAGGAAAAAAAATTTTTTTCGTTTGCACAGCCCATTGTTCCAAAGATCTGTCAAATGCCAGTGGGGTATAAATGCTCACTGCACCCCTTATTAAATTCTGTGAGGGGTGTAGTTTCCAAAATGGGGTTACATGTGTGTGTGTGGGGGGGGGGGGGGGGAATCCATTGTTTTGGCACCATCAGGGCTTTATAAATGCATATGGCCCTGACTTCCATTCCAAACAAATTCTCTCTCCAAAAGCTTAATGGTGCTCCTACTCTTCTGAGTATTGTAGTGCGCCGCAGAGCACTTTACATCCACATGTGGTGTATTTCCATACTCAGAAGAGATGGTGTTACAAATTTTGAGAGGCTTCTTGTCCTATTACCCCTTGCGAAAATAAAAAATTTGGGGTAAAACCTGTATTTTAGTTAAAAAATGAAATTTTTCATTTACACATCCGACTTTAATGAAAAGTCGTTAAACACCTGTGGGGTGTTAAGGCTCACTGTACTCCTTGTTATGTGCCTTGAGGGGTGTAGTTTCCAAAATAGTGTGTCATGTAGGGGTCTTTTTGCTGTTCTGGCACCATAGGGGCTTCCTAAATACGACATACCTCTATAAAACTATTTCCGGAAAATTTGCTTTCAAAAAGCCAAATGTGGCTTCTTCTCTTCTGAACATTGTAGTGTTCCCGCAGAATGCTTTATGTCCACACATGGGGTATTTGTAAATTTGGGGGGGGGGGGGGGGGAACAGCATTTTAGTGAAAAAAACGAAATTTTCATTTACACATCCAATTTTACTGAAAAGTTGTCAAACACCTGTGGGGTGTTAAGGCTCACTGTACCCCTTTTTATGTGCCTTGAGGGGTGCAGTTTCTAAAATGGTATGCCATGTGTTTTTTTTTTTTATTGTTTTTTTTTTTTATTGTTTTTTTTTTTTTTTGCTGTTAGAATGAATTCTTTATGTTCGTTTGTGGACAACAAATGCATTCGTTATTTACCACATGCATTTGGTAAATAACGAATGCATTCATTATTTTGCTATTCGTATTATCGTGGCTTTTCGGGAATGTTCAAAATATGTTTTCGTGCATTTGGATCGGTCCGAATGCCCGAAAACTGTAAAATTCGGTAAATTAGACATTCGTGCCGAACCGAATTGCACATGTCTAGTTTTAATGCCTTCAATGTGAATCTACAATTTTCATAGTCATGAAAATAAAGAAAACTCTGAATGAGAAGGTGTGTCCAAACTTTTGGTCTGTACTGTATATACATATATTATGCATATATTTTTCTCCACTGGGATTTTTCCCATACAAGTTTTCCCATTTTCAACTCTTGCCATCTGTCCTTCGTAGATGTTATAAGATACTTCCTCGTGGGGACACTGCCCAGAACACTTCCAGAATGTGATCCCCCATTCAAAGCAACAATGCTTATTATATGTGCAGGTGGTTGTTTTTTTAATAAGTACCTACAAATGTAATGAAAACTGAAGATATGGTTGTGTCT
The DNA here is from genome assembly GCF_029499605.1 of Hyla sarda. Taxonomy (NCBI): domain Eukaryota; kingdom Metazoa; phylum Chordata; class Amphibia; order Anura; family Hylidae; genus Hyla; species Hyla sarda. The sequence continues at coordinate 379,132,062 of NC_079190.1, read as the reverse complement.
GCATGATAACAAAGATGATCGATTTCCAACAAGAAACCCATACTGTAGGCTGCTATAGTCAAGCTATTCTGTATTGAAAAAAACATTTTGAAATTTAGCACCACAGCCACTAACAGATAAGGCTCAGGTAATCTAAACTTTTATCTTATTATTTTTGTATTTGTGTAAAAAATAATTGTAAAAGACCTACCTAAACATGTTCATAGATTTCTATGGGCCAAACAATTGCCAAGAAAATCAATCAATATAAGAACAATATTACGATTGGTCCTTGGGAAGCTGTAATTGTACGTAAGATGCAGCGTGGACAGAAATCTTGCATGTAACCGGCAAATTTTGGATCTTTTTCTACTAGTTTCTGTAAATATACACATTTTCTGAGGTTTGCTTATTGGGCAATGTCTTCCTGGGGTTATATACAAGTTGTGCTTTGTTGTCCAAGTCAGGCTGGGTTCACACCACATTTTTGTAATACGGTTCCCGTATACGTTTTCAATTTGAAAACCGTATGAAACCGTATTGAAAACCATATGCATTGACTCTCCAGTGAAAACCGTATGCCAAAATATGCATCCGGTTGTGTCCGTTTTGCATCCTGTACGGTTTTGTCAGTTTTTTTCCTTTACCCAAAACTGTAGCCTATCACGGTTTTTGGTCTGGGTGAAAAACCATATTGAAACGTATAAGTTTTTTTTTTTTTTTTTTACACGGGAGTCAATAGGAACCATACAGAACCGTATGTGCGCACGGTTCCATCCGGTTTTCACCATAGGGTTTTGACTTTGCACAGTTTTTTTCTTGGAATTTCAATCAAACAAGTGAAACTTTATTCATCATGGAGTGAAAAGTTAAAAATTTATACTTGTTTCTTAAAAAACGGATGCAACCGGACATCATTTTTCAAACTGTATACGGTTTCAACCATAGGGCCTCACAATTGCAAAGATTAAAGATATTTTTTTAAATTGCATGTGGGCATTTTAACATCCTCTGGATACTTGATGAAAAACTGCCACACCGCAGAGTAGGTGATTTTCCGGCCAACAGTCTGCACTGACTAACTGCTACTGCACCAACTTCAGGGACCCTTGTTCCACTACCTCCCGGGCAGGTTGGCTGCCACGAAGCAGGTGGTCTACCCTGGGCACGTTTGGCTCCAGACTTCCCACTTCTGCCACCATGCTGACTCCCAACCTTGCTACCACCTGCAACCCTCTTCTCCTGATGATGATGAAGCCCCTTCTGCAGCTGGCTCCCAAGTGTGATCGGCTTCATCATCATGGAGTTGTGTCTGCACGTCACTGATGTCTTCCTCAGGTTCCTCAACAGTGTCTGCTTTAGGACCCTGAACACTGGCAACACCAACTTCCACGTCACTCTTCTCATCACTACTTGCCTGCCTAGCAGAGGAATCAGCAGATGTCTCCTCCACTTCTTGGCTGGGCAGTAGCTGCTGACTGTCCTCTATTAGATGGTCCTCAGTGAATAGTGGCGCTAAACCTACAGCAAAAGATACTTCTGTAGGGGAGGGAACAGCATAGGACAGAGGCAATGGGAGGACAGGGACTGCTCCCGGGCCATGACAACTGAGGGTTGTGTCTGAGGAACCCACCAACTGTTGACTGGGAGTGTCAGATGTTACTTGTGATGAAGTGGATGACCGTATTAACCAATCGACGGCAGATGGGTTGCGGGTCAAGACATGACGGCTAGCTAATACGGGGAGATCAGGCCTCTCGCTACGACTCCGGCTGCCACGCGCCCCTATTCTGCTGCAACCTCTGCCTGCACCTGATGAATTTAGGCCTTTGCCACTCCTCTGTGCATGTCCTGGCACTTCTCTGCCGGACATGATTAATGCAAATATGAGTGGCGTACAATACACTCCACTACACTTAAAACAGTATTTGTCTAGAACAGCAGCAGTTGTGTACTTTTGGCTGGCCTTTCACAGTAAGTAGGCCCTTAGGACTATAACAGGAACAAAATGGTACCCCACGTAGATGTACGTACGTGGTATGCACTTATGAGGGGAGTACGATACGCTCCACTAAACTTAAAGCAGTATTTGTCTACAACAGCAACAGGTGTGTACTTTTGGCTGGCCTTTCACAGTAAGTCAGCCCTTAAGACTTTAACAGAAACAAAATGGGGCACCAAGTAGATGTACGTACGTGGTATGCACTTATGAGGGGAGTAGAATACGCTCCACTACACTTAAAACTGTTTTTGTCTAGAACAGCAGCAGGTGTGTACTTTTGGCTGGACTTTCACAGTAAGTAGGCCCTTAAGACTTTAACAGGAACAAAATGGTAGACCACGTAGATGTACGTACGTGGTATGCACTTATGAGGGGAGTACAATATAGACTTAAGACTTTAACAGGAACAAAATCGTACACCACCTATGTACGCACAGGTTGCACTTAATAGAGGACAATATGCTTCGCCACGCAACCTGTATTAGGCATTAATAACAGGTGATTATGGCTTTTAGTGCTCTGCTCACCCTAACTTGGCTGGCTACTATTAGCTTTCAGTTGTTGTACACACCAGTGCTGCAGCACACAGTCACTGTGTAGTACACCCAAAATTGCACTTTCACTCTCAATCTCTCTCCCTTCCCTAACATTGCTTCTAGGCTGGATTTGGCCTTGAGGTGAATCGCTGCTGTAAAAATGCTTTTCTGTGCAACACACACTGCTCTCTGTCCCTCTATCTCTGCAATTGAACGCTGATGTGACTGGCCGCAAGATGGCTGCCGATTATATAGGGCTGTGACATCACAGGGGTGGCTGGCTGCTGATAGGCTGCATGTGATTCAGGATCATCCCGCCTACCCATGTTCCTGCCTTCCCAGAGCTCCTTGTCCCATGTCCTGACATGTGGAGCCACCATCTTAGATGCCCTGGAGCCTGGACCGCACTTAATGGAGTTTAGCGAAGCGATTCGTGCGATCGAATCGCGAAGATGTTCGGATTCATTGCAAAGCTAATTTTTCATGAAATTCGTAATGAATTCGAATTTGTCAGATTCAATTTGCTCATCCCTAATGCAGTGGGGTGTAATTCTGGGATCTGTATTATGCAGTGGGTGTGATTAAGGTAGGTATTATGCAGGGGGGGGGGGTAATATTGGGATCTGTATTATGCAGGGGGTAATACTGGCTCTAATTATTGGGTCTGTATTATGCAGAGGGGGGGGCGGGGGGGGGGGGGGGTAATACTGGGGTCTGTATTATGTAAGAGGGAAATACCAGAGCCCGTCCTATGCAGGGAGGGTGAAACTGAGGTCTGTATTATGCGGAGGGGGGGCTTGTATTATGCAGGTCTGGATAAAAATGATTATCCTATCTGAACAAAGATTTTGATGGCTGTTGTGGGTGATCCCCCTTCTGGTGACAAGCCACACCCATAGAAACCCCACCCACAATAAACCACACCCATAATTAGCCACACCCATATTGCCAGCACACCAAGTGGCCAGTGATTGGCTGCAGTGTCATAAGCACAATGCATGCAACCTCTTCAACGCAGCAGCGGTACTAGAATGGTGGTAGTTAAAAGTTTTGATCAGTTGGGAGGGTCTCAGTTCTAAGACCCCACTGATCGCTAGGTACTGCTGGGTGAAACAAATGGTAGCTCACTTTCCTTTCCAGCTTGGCAGTCATTTCGGTGGGGCTTCATTATAGTCTAAGGAGCCCGTCAACTGCAACATGACAGGTTGTGTGCCTAGCCAGGGACTTTTGATATGTCTGCATGAAATAATACAATAAGAAAAATTACAGCAGCACTCTGCTAGTACTAAGAAATATAATATGAAGCATAGTAAATTGCAGTAGAGAAAAAAAGCATTCCTTAGCATACTATTTGGCCAAATAGTGTGTACCATCTCATCACGGTAAGGTGGCCTCATTTTGGGACAGACCACACACTATAGAAAAGCTACCCTTATTAGTTTTTTTTTTATTTAACCCGGGCAGTACAATTAAACATGGTTGTACCTTTTGTGAGACAGTGACAGAAATGGCTTTCAGGGATCGCAATATTTCCGCAAGGGGCCTGTCATATGTAGCAACCCAGTTTCCGGGGGTTCATATCTCATCTAGGGAAAAATCTCTAGGAAAACTTACAATAGTTTGCTATGGGCTTTGGTAAGTCCTGTTATGGGTCCTGGCTTAACATGGAATGAAAGGAAGGATTGATTATGGGGATTTTCTTTCTGCTTCCTGACCCACGTCAGGTTTTCATGGCTTTGTTCAAGCTGAAGCACAGGCATGGACAAAGTAAAGAAAGTGAGGGTGGGCTAGCACTCCTCTGTGCTCTCTCCTGTATGATAGTACTCCTCTGTGCCCTCTCCTGTCTGATAGCACTCCTCTGTGCTCTCTCCTGTCTGATAGTACTCCTCTGTTCTCTCTCCTGTCTGATAGTACACCTCTGTGCTCTCTCCTGTCTGATAGTACTCCTCTGTGCTCTCTCCTGTCTGATAGTACTCCTCTGTGCTCTTTCCTGTCTGAGGGCACTCCTCTGTGCTCTCTCCTGTCTGATAGTACTCCTCTATGCTCTCTCCTGTCTGATAGCACTCCTCTGTGCTCTCTCCTGTTTGATAGTACTCCTCTGTGCTCTCACTAGTCTGATAGTACTCTTCTGTGCTCTCTTCTGTCTGATAGTACTCCCCTTTGCTCCCTCCTATCTGATAGTACTCCTCTGTGCTCTCTCCTGTCTGATAGTACTGCTCTGTGCTCTCTCCTGTCTGATGGTACTCCTCTGTGCTGTCTCCTGTCTGATAGGACACCTTTGTGCTCTCTCCTGTCTGATAGTACTTCTCTGTGCTCTCTCCGGTCTGATAGTACTCCTCTGTGCTATCGCCAGTCTGATAGTACTCCTCTGTGCTCTCTCCTGTCTGATAGTACTCCTCTGTGTTCTATCCTATCTGATAGCACTCCTCTGTGCTCTCTCCTCTCTGATAGTACTGCTCTGTGCTCTCTCCTGTCTGATGGTACTCCTCTGTGCTGTCTCCTGTCTGATAGGACACCTTTGTGCTCTCTCCTGTCTGATGGTACTCCTCTGTGCTCTCTCCTGTCTGATAGTACTCCTCTGTGCTCTCTCCTGTTTGATAGTACTCCCCCATGCTCTCTCCTGTCTGATAGTACTCCTCTGTGCGCTCTCCTGACTGATAGGACTCCTCTGTGCTCTCTCCTGTCTGATAGCACTCCTCTGTGCTCTCTCCTGTCTGATAGCACTCCTCTGTGCTTGCTCCTGTCTGATAGGACTTTTCTGTGCTCTCTTCTGTCCTATCAGACAGATCAGAGCACAGAGGAATGCTAGCTCACCCTCACTTACTGGACTTTGTCCATGCCTGTGCTTCAGCTTTGACAAAGCCATGATTTTAAAAGCCATGATTTCTATAAAGAAAAAAAAAACTAAATAACATTTTCTCATGAAGTATGTAAGAAAGGTTAAAGTGTACCTGTCGTCAACAAAAACTTTTGATATAATGTAGATAATATCATTATATGTTCATTTGTAATATACATTGATTAAAACGTGTATATTTTTGAGTGAAAAAATGCTCTGCAGCTATTGTCTGTGTGTGTCTATGAGGAGTCAGACGCCGGAATCTCGCCGCTTTAGGCGAGTTGAGCTGGACCGAGATCCGGCTCCCTGTGCAACTGCAGGTAACGCCGTGCCCGTATCCTGAGACAGCTAACCGTATGAGGAGCAGCCACGAATACTTGGCCCCAAGGGGATAGACTATCCCAAACCTTTTCTTACAGGACACTGAAGTGGAGTCCCTTTTTCCTTACAGGATCAATTGAGCCCTTCCTATTAGTCCTATTGCATTGCATGCTATTTATTTACAGGGGTCATATGTGCTGCATATACCAAAAATCTATATGTTATGGTCATTTATATTTAACACCTCCCTGATGAAACCACCGTCCACTAGGTGGTAGAAACGTGTCGGCGGCTCTGAATATTACTCCACTATTGCATTTGGGGCTGGCAGGGCCCAGCAGAGCCTCATAGTACATGGTTGCTAATGGTGATGACCATTTGCATGTTCATTTCTTGTTTGGTGTTGGTATACACAGGCACTTTGTGTAATTGGTGGATTTTAATAGAAATCTAGTAAAAGTTATGTATTAAGCACACCTTTTTGTTAGAACACTCCTTAGTTGTGTCTAACTATTATTTGAATTTTGTCTATGAGGAGTCAAAATACAGGAAGTGAGGGCAGGAGAAGCAGGGCTCTGTGCAGGTTCCTGGCTTGTCAATCATCCTGCTGTGTGAGCCAGGGACGTGTCAAAGAGCCTCAGTGTGCAGAGCACTGCTTGTCCTACGTGCACAGACCCCTGCTTGTCCACCCACACTTCCTGTATTTGGACTCCTCATAGAGACACACAAACAATAGCTGTAAGGACAAAAATATACATATTTTTTAACCAATGTATATTACAAATATACATATAATGGTATTATCTACATTATATCAAAAGTTTTTGTTGACGACAGGTACACTTTAATGTTTTGCCAAGATGTACAATAGATAAAAAGTTTTTGTATATGACAGTGCCTATTTAAAGTTTGTTTTGTCAAGCAGCTGGTAGTAAGTCACTTGTTTAGTGAGGGCCACCTCAGTGTTTAGATAGTGATGGACAAGCAGGTTTTGTTCCATTTTGTACCAATGTAAATTATTTCGTTTTGGACAATAAACTGAACCATGTCACTGTCTCTGACTGGTGTTTTATGCCATTTGTCTATCTCTACCAAGCTAAAATCCTGCACATTTTATTACACAGAAATAAGGAACGATCATACTTTCAAACACGAATTTTACTTTATCTTTATTTAATTTACAATACCGGATTTTTAAAAGCATCTTCTACACAGATAGAAAGATTTGTTAAAAATGTACAATAATGACAATTCCAAATAATTATTTAAATATATTAATATGAACTCTGATAAAATTCAGATACACTAATAAGAGAATTGGGTTAAATTACATAAGTCATTTCTGGTTTCCAACTAAAGAATATGAGATGGTTAGCTGAGCCCCTGGACCAGCCAGGCAGCTACTAACCATTTATATCTTTACCGAAGAGACCAGACTGGTACACAGAGATGTATTGTATACATTCACAAACAGACAAAGCAAGAGACAAATATGTAACTACAGTACCTAATATTTACTACAGGTATATCTTGATGGCAATTTATTTATTTTATTTCATGTATGCAAACCCATAGGCACTTCTTGTGGCACTGCATATTGCCTCCAAAAGGCACCATATGTTCCCCTAATAGCTTTCTAATACCAAAATAGGACATGTGATATTACATTACAAAATACTTTTCTTACATATTATTATGGAACAAAATCCTAAGAGGTACAAAAGAACAAAAGAAGAAACAGGTACCAAACCTGTAAGCTTCAACTGAAAACCAAAATCTAAACAAAATGTAAAAATATAATAGTATCATACAGCATAAATAAATAAAAATCTCAGCTAATGTAGTGTGGCCAATTTGAAAACCTAACTTTGCAAAGAGTGTTACAGAAATGGAACAACCTCTTACAATGTATAATTTTGTGAGAACACAAGACCTATGAAAAAAAGCAACGCACTCATTACAAGTGTCCATAACAGCCAACAGTTCTACTAGTATAAAATCAGTGTACAATTGCACACATGGTCCAACATACAAAAAAATAAAATTTTTCAAAGTCTTCTGCAGCCATGGCATAGTTTGATGTTAAAGGATATCTACAGTATTATAAGACAATAGTCATTGGGGGAGATTTGTCAAAGTTGTCTATGTCCCGCATCAATAAAGACCAAACTACACAGCATTAGGCTGCTCCATTGTGCTCCTAATTTATCAAAAGTCGCATGGCTCTTGATAAATTCTGCGCACAGACTTCAGGATCTATGCTTTAGACTGTATTTAAGCCTGCTCCAGCATGGTCTGATATTTCGGCATACTTTCAGTCGATGGGATTTGTCGCTGAAAAGTCGCTTTTGATAAATTCAGCACCAATGCGTTTTTCCATCTAAAATAGACTAGAATGCATCATGTTCTAAAAATCCTCTAAAGCAAAAGTCGCAGAAAAGTTGCACATATTTAGACTGCGACTTTCTGTGCGACAAATTTAGACAGGAAAAACTAGTCTAAATCCTTTGATAAATCTCCCCCATTGTGTTTAGCTAAGATATATTGGGAATCAGCCATCTGCAGCTCTATTGTATTCCAGTTCTACAAGGAAATATTTTATAATGCAGTCAAGCAAACTAACGGAAAGTCCAATGATGTTTATAGAGGTAAGTGAAATTTCCCATATTACTCCATGGAAGTTAAAGGGGTACTCTGCCCCTAGAAGGCTTATCCCCTATACAAAGGCCTGTGCGACCCCCTGGGATCTCCGGTCCAGCACTGGTTTAAGGCGACCATGGTCGTGATGTCATGTCCCCTTTATTCAAGTCTATGGGAGGGGGAGTGACAACCATCTTTTTAGACACTTCTGAGACTCTCATGAAAAGAAGGCATGGCTTAGTCGCAAGGGTGTGTTTTTATGTAAAAGAAAGCGTGGCTAGCATTTGACTCCAAAAATTGTGCCAAAATTGCAGTATAAAATTTTGATGTAAATGAAGCCAACTTGAAGATGGTCTAAACTTAAACTAGCATGTTCCACTGTGATAAATCTGGCACATTTGTGCAGTCTTAGAATTAGACAGTATTATTAAATCTGCACCATTGTTTTAATACAATTTATATTGCAATGTTCCAAAATAAGACTATAGAAGTTGATTCACAGCAAGGATATGCTGCATCAAGAGGTTAGAGCTTTTTCTGGGGCTGCTGTGTCTTATGTGCTGCTCCAAATATATCTTCATGATAACGCATTTCATTCTGTAAAATAAGATAAGTGTCATTGTTAAATTCTTCATAAGCATTTCCAGACATGACTTCTTTGTAGTATAAGTACTGTATACACAGTTCTGTTGTATATTTTGGGCAGGAATAATGTCCTATACAGTCCATGTAATTTTACATTTGTAGCATCCTTGCCAACTCCGATGTTTGTCAGATGAGATATATATGAGTACGTTCTGCTTCTATCCACAAATTCATAAATAGATTGTTGTACATGGCTGGATCACATTGCTATACATGGTCAACGAGATATACCTCTACAGATTGCAATAAATTGCCTTTTTATTTTAAGTGTAATGTAATATGTTTCTTACAATTTTTTTACATTAGGAATGCTGAAGCCATAGAGCCATGTTAAAAGACATGTCAGCGAATCCTGGTTGTTAATATACAAATGAGGCTCAAGTGCCCAGGAAGGGGGCAGGCTTCCCAATGTGGGGAGGAGCCAGGGTCCAGCCCATGTCCTTTTTATCTAGCGGCTGCCAGTCAAACAGGATAGGCGGATGCAAGCGAGCCTGGTGGAGATTAGTGTTGGGCGCGAATATTCACATTTCAAATTTTTATCGCGAATATAGCAAATTTGCGAATTCACGAATATTGCGAATAGATTCGTTATATATTGGAAATTATGAATATTCTCTTTTTTCCGCATATTCCTTCTTTTCACTTGTGGGCCAATTAGAATGATGCAAATATACTTGTAAGAGGTTATCTACAACATCCCTAGCAACCAATAGTAAAGTTGCCCACCCCCTCACTGTTTTCTTCCTCGAATATGCAAATATGCGAATATAACGAATACGTGAAATCCGAGAATATAGGATGAATATTCGTCTATATATTCGTGAAATATGGCCAATGCCGCTCATCACTAGTGGAGATGGGATGGACTAATCTGGTCTCTTGCTATGCTGGAGAATGCTCCCTAGGCGCCCATTTGCTAATAAACAAAAGGCTAATATTTTACTGATAGAGAGGATTGTGGAAATAAAAAAAAGGTATGCCCAGAATCTTGATGACTAGCCCTATCTAGCCATGGGTTTAATTACACCCCATTTTAAACAGGTACTCCGTTCCTAGACATCTTATCCCCTATCCAAAGGGTGCAGCGCCAGAGGCTCCTGACATCACGGCCTCCAGTACTGCACCCAACGCACTAAACGAACACCGGGTGCAGTGAACACCAGGACCCCCGCGATCAGACATCTTATCCCCTATCCTTTGGATAGGAGATAAGATATCTAGGGGCAAAGTACCCCTTTAAGGATATGTTCATGCAAGACTGAAACTACCTTCACTAGGGAAGGCAACAAACATAACAAACCCGTATCTCAGTCATGTGTGAACATACCCAGTGATATATACATATATTATGCCTCATGTATCAAAATGTATTTTAACCACAAGGCCACTTTTTCTGCAATACAGTTTTGATACATGAGGCCCAATGTGTACTTTATAGGAGAAAAGTCATCTGTCTCTATCGTAGCAGTGTAATGTTTTTGAGCTTTCTACAGCATTTGCTTTTGGCCCATTGTAAGAATAAATTACTGATTATTATGTAATATACCTTTAACTGGGTCATAAATTTTTCTGCTTCCTCGTTGTTCAGATTCATCTTCCTTGCAATAATCAGCTTAATGGTAGTAGCCACATCCCTGGCCATCTCGATATGTCCACACACATACAAGTGGCCTTCTTCTCCAAACAGAGTCCTAAACAATTCATCTTTAAGGTCATTTTTCAGAATGTCCTGAACGTATGTCTGTAAATATTGGGCAAGGGGTTAATTCATATTAACAATCACAACTGAATCAATGTATTCTCACACGGTTGAAAACATAGTGAAAAGTCTACAATGCTATTACAGCTGGCTTAAAGGGGTCAACCCTTTAACAGTATTTGTCACTTATACAGGAAAGGGGAGAAATATAATCGCTTGGGAACAAGGCAATAGTGTACTTGCATCACCACTGCTCCATTCACTGGGGGATATGTATCAATAATGGTGTAGCAATGTGTGATTTTATGTATGTTTTTTTGCGTCAAATGGAGCATATTTGCGCCAAAATTATCAATTGTCGTACACAAGTTTGTAATTTTGGCACAAATGTAGCCCTACAAAAGGCGCAGACCCCAGAATTCCAGGCAGTAAATCTGACTTTGGGACGTTCTATTGTTGTAGCTATTTTCTCTGTCACTTTATTCATGGTGTAGATTTGCGCCTAAATGAAGGTATTTGCGCCTAAACTTGCGCCAAATCGAAAAGTCTCAATTAATGAATTCCAGACCAAAGAATGATTGTAACTGAAATCACGACTAACAAAGTGAAATCAGTGATTTTGTTCTAAACCATTTGGCGCAATTGTTTGTCGCAAAAAATGACATAAAGAAAAAATTGCGACAAATCACAGACAAAAAAACAGGATAAAAAGCTTCATACATACCCCCCACTGTCTTTGGGACTTACTTTGATGTTGAATGCTATATTTGGCTATATCCATCAGTCCCATTAAAGGAGTACTCCGGTAGGGAAAAATATTTTTAAATCAACAGGTGCCATGCCAGAAAGTTAAATAAATTTGTAAATGACTTCTGTTTAAAAATCTTAATCCTTCCAGTAGTTATCCACTGCTGTATTCTCTAGGGAAAGGTGTGTAGTTATTTCCTGTCTGACCACAGTGCTCTCTGCTGACACCTCTGTCTGTGTCCGGAACTGTTCAGAGCAGGAGAGGTTTGCTATGGGGATTTGCTCCCACTCTAGACAGTTCCTGACATGGCCAAAGGTGTCAGCAGAGAGCACTGTGGTCAGGCTGGAAAGAACTACACAACTTTCCCTGGAGCATACAGCAGCTGATAAGTACTGGGAGGATTAAGATTTTTAAATAGAAGTAATTTACAAATCTTTTTAACTTTCCGGCACCAGTTGATTTGAAAACATTTTTTTTCCCACTAGAGTACCCCTTTAAAAAAAAGTATCCAGGAAAAGAAAAACAGAGCTAATTTCTTCCAAAAACAACACCACGCCTGTCCACAGGTTGTGTATGATATTCAAACTTGGCTCCATTGACTTCAATGGAACAAAGCTACAATACCACACAAAACCTGAGGACATGTGTGGTGCTGTTTTTGGAATAAATTATCTCTGTTCTCCTGAGATAACCCCTTAATTGCACAAATGCATTTGACCTCTATGACAGGCATTTATCAAGCGATTTAGTTAATTTTTCTTTACTAAAAATGTCGCAAAAATGTCGCACCTGCGACTACGCGATTTTTCGTGCAACATTTTTACTGGAAAGCGAGAAAAGCAAGTTTTCCAAAACTTAACTACGAAGTAATAATTTTAAAATGGACTACGGGTAGTCTGGTATTTATTAACTGCGAAAGTCGTAACTGTGCAAAAAAAGTCGCAACAAGGTTAAAAATTGACTAAATTTACTCCAGCTCAAACATGGAGCAGAAAAAGCTACTACCAAAGTAAAAAAGAGAAAATTGCTTACGTGAAAGAAAGTTATCAACAGGCTGAAAGCAGTTGATAAATAAGTCGCACATAAGCAAAAAAAAAAGTAAAGAAAAAAGTACTAAAAAAAAGGAATACATAAGCAAACATTGATAAATGTCCTTCTATACGCTCAGTAGGAATTCTGGCATTTGGACCCCCAGTGATCAACCCCTTCACATTTACCATTTAACAGTATAAAAATGGTACAAATATAATGGAAATGTATGAGAAAATGTGACAGGTCCTATGATATTTTTCTGGGTACAGTGTAGAGAGATAGGGTGGTGCCTACTGTTAGGACCTAAAAGGGGTTATGTAGGCTTAGAATAGGCCATTAATAATAGAATAATGGGGGTCCGACACCCAGCAAACCGATCAGCTTTCTGAAGGAGCTGCACGCATGTGCAAGTGATGCAGCATTTGTACCTGCATTAGTAGCAAAGGTGCAAGGTACTACATCATTTCTAATAGTACAGCATATTATAATAGTACTGTAATGCAGGTACAGGTGCTGGTAAATATTGAAAAGGCTCCAACGTTTGCACAAGCACTACAGCCCCTTCAAACAAAGACTCTGACCCTCACCAACATAATATTGATAGTTTATCCTGGGGATAGGCCATGAATTTTATAGGCCTATGTAACCCTTCTAAGCCATAAGCTGTTATTGCCAGTAATGTCAGTAAAATTTGTAAGTAATTTTGACACCATACTCCTCTTTGTATTAGCTCTGCTACCAGGCTAGGAGGGGAGTCCTGGTTGGATGCCCTTCTCAAACCCAATTTGATCTTCTAGTCACAAATCCATTAGCATTTAAAGTTATGGGACGCTAATAGACACATGGGGGGGTTCAGGAATTTATAAAGCCTGTATGCTAGTTACAGGTGTCAGAAATTTCTGCAACTTTTTTTTATCTTAAAGGGGTACTCTGCCCCTAGACATCTTATCCCCTACCTAAAGGATAGGGGATAAGGTGTCTGAATGCGGGGGGTCCCGCTGCTGGGAACCCCCACAATCTCCCTGCTGCACCCAGCGTTCGTTTCGGGTGCAGCTCCGGAGACTCGTGATGTCGCGGCCGCACCCTACTCGTGACATCACAGCCATGCCCCCTAAAAAAAGTCTATGGGAGGGGGCGTGACGTCCGTCACCCGCATCGCCGGTCATCTAGCAGGGAGCGAAGTTGCACCAGATGTCTGGGTTGCCGCAGCCGAGATCGCGGGGGTCCCGCTGCAGGATAGTGGATAAGATGTTCAGGGGTGGAGTACCCCTTTAATGCCGTGCATGGGGGGAATGGGGCATGGGCTCCCACAATGCTGGATTTACTACAATTTACATTAGAAAGCTAGCATAAGTTATAACTAAAATCTACGCTAGATTGGCAATACCATGTATTGGCAGCTGCTGAAATCTCACCTTTGCTTGTCCTGGCTGCCTGGAATAAGCAGTGAATATACCTTGTACAACACCTTTACTTTTCATGTCTTCCTTCTCCTCTTTATAGATTTCATCAACTTCGGGTTGCTGGCAGCCAGATAACAATATCATAGAGCCAAATTTCTTACCTGAAATTGCAAATTTACAACATTATTTTACGGTCTGTGCTACAATTACCCTTCTGGAGAAAATAATACACAATAGCTAAAATAGTAATGCCACTATATTATGGTATTATTAGAATGGCCCCTACTGGCAGTGGAGCAAATAAAACCTGTAAATTCCCATGACTTTCAGTATTCATCTACCAATAGTTAAATTATTCTGTAGTCTGAATTTTTGTTTGACAGACAAGAAGTTATAGGAAATCAATCCAGAGGCATTACATTAGGATGTCTCCTGATCCCCATTGTTGTTGAGCTACTCCTGAATTTTCAATGTCAGTTTGGCACTGCTGCTAGTGATAGTTCCCACATATCTAGACAACTGTGCACTGCTTTCACATGCTATATATGGTTTAATATTAGTTGTCTAATATAAAGTGTTTTTCATATTTAAATATATATTTTTTCGTCACTTATGAAAGTAAATCTGTTTATGTTGCACTAATGCAATTATGTCATACATGGTTGTCGTACCTTTCTGCATATCATACAATCTCTGCTGCCAGAAAGCTCTGAATGGAGAAATTCCAGTTCCTGGGCCAATCAGAATGCATGGTGATGAGGGTTTCGCTGGGAGATGGAAGGTGTTAGTGCTAAAAAATTGAGAAATGTAAATGTAAATCACAAATACAGAACATAAATAGAGTTGAAGAAGAAGTCTCATATAGAATTTTTTTCCATAATGCCCAGCCTGCCGCTTCTCCAGTGTCTTGGTTTCTCGCTCCACTCCTCCACTGCCATCTTCTTTCAGTTTGTCCATGGTCAGCTCGTCACAATGCCTGTCAGCAAATCCTTGGCTGCAGCGATGTCCCGCCTCAGTCAGCGATAAGTTGAGCAGCAGGGTGATGCATTGAACCTAGGTGACCATTGCCTCAGCTTAATGCATCACACTGCTGTTCAGCCTATCGCCCGCCGAGGCGGGACATTGCTGCGGCCGGGGATTTGCTGACAGGCAATGTGATGAGCTGACCATGGCCAGACCAGCCAGGAAGAAGACGGCGGCGGGGGAGTGGAAAGAGATACCGGTGACACTAGTGGAGCGATGGCAGTGGAGTCCTGTTTAATGGTTTATTTGCAGGTAGCCCAGGCATTATGGGGAAAAAATGTACATGAGATATCCCCTTACTTATATTACTTATATATGCATTGACATAAGTATTTAGATCCTTTACTCAGTACTTAGTTAAGGCACTGTTGGCAGTGATTACAGCCTCCCGTCCTCCACATGGTTTGCACACCTGGATTTGGGTATTTTTTTGCCATTCTTCTCTGTGGTTCCTCTCAAGGTCTGTCAGGTTGGAACGGGATCGGGGTCTAGAGAATGTTCCATTGGGTTCAAGTCAAGGTTGGGCCATTCAAGGGCATTTAGAGTTGTCCCTGAACCACTCCTGTGTTGTCTTGGCTGTGTGTGTAGGGTCATAAGGGGATAGTTATCAAAACCAGTGTGGAGGAAGAGTGGTGCAGTTGCCCATATCAACCAATCAGATAGCTTTTTTCATTTTTCACAGATCTCTTTAAATATGAAAGAAACAATCTGATTGGTTGCTATGGGAAACTGCACCACTCTTTCTCTATACAGGTTTTGATAAATCTCCCCCATTGTCTTGTTGGAAGGTGAAGTCCAGCCATAGCACTCTAGATTGGGTTTTTATTAAGAACATATCTGTATTTTGCTCCTCCATTCAGCTTTCCCTCAACCCCGAGCAGTCTTCCTGTCCGTGCCACTGAAAAACAACCCAACAGCATGATGCTGCCACCATTATTTTTTACTGTAGAGAGGTATTGGGCATGTGACGAGTAGTGCCTTATTTCTCCCCAGACATGAAGCTTAGAATTAGGGCCAAAAAGTTCAATCTAGGTTTCATCAGACCATAGAATCTGGTTTATGTCCTTTAGGTGGGTTTAATATGTCTTTTACTGAGAAGAGACTTTTTGAAGGTTGATCTTCTAGAAGTTTCTCCTATTTGCACACAGGATATTTGAAGTTTAGATTGACCATTAGGTTTTTGACCAACTCTCTTGCCAGTGCCCTGAATAACTAATTTGGTGGGGTGGCCAGCTCTAGAAAGATTCCTGGTTGTTCCAAACTTCTTCCATTTAAGAATTAAATGCAGACATTTTGTACCCTTTTGCAGATCCGTGCTTCCACTTAATCCTGTGTCTGAGCTATACAGGCAGTTTTAGTTTTTGCTCTGATCTGCATTATGTAGACAGAGCTATATTTTCCAAATAATTTCCAATCAAGGTGTAGTAGTGTCTCATAGATAATCAAAAGAAATGGGAGACCCCAGAGCAAATGTCATAGCAGTGGGTCCACAAAAAGATCAAAAATACTGTATTGCACACGACGACAACATAACAAAATGTGAAAAAAAGTTGAAGACTATATTTATATTTTTTTAAAGCTTTATTATGTCCCCTCTGCACTATAATAAGACTTTAAAAAATTCTCAACAATATAATTGATTAGGAAAAGTAATGCCAATTCATTCATACCAAATTCCCCCTGCAATGCCAAATCATTCCCCCATTCCCTCATCCCCCTGTTCTTCTTACCTGGCTAGCAGGCAGTGATGAGTGACTCTCCTCTGCGCTTCACTCAACGAGTGACGCTCCATATGTCACTCTTCATTTCAGGCAGCTTCCGCTGCCCTCAGTGAGTGAGGCGCAGAGGAGCGTCACTCAACACCTCAGGCAGCCGCCTCTGCTCATGGCCGTCACTGTCCTCACTGAGTGAAGCGCAGAGGAGCGTCACTCATCATTGCCTGATGGCCAGGGAAGAAGTAAGAAGAACAGGGGGAAGAGGGAATGGAGGAATGATTTGGCATGGGGGGAGGGGGGAATGATTTGGCATGGGGGGGGATGATTTGGCACGGGGGATAATTTGGCACAGGGGGGTGATTTGGCACAAGAGGTGTGCTAGGTCTGCTACAGGGGGGTCCAGCAGGGGTCAGGGCCCCCTGGGAACCCAAGCCACTTACTGAGGTATTAGATGTGCCCCACTGACGGCAGCCCTGTGTACAAGGTAGGGCGGCACATAAGCCTGGTTGTCCCCTATTGGGAGTGTTTTGTCCCCTATTGTCCCCTAATGGAAGTGTTTTGTCCCCTAATGGGAGTGTTTTGTCCCCTATTGTCCCCTATTGGGTGTGTCCATGACCCCTATTGGGAATGTCCCCTATTTGGAGGGTGCAAATACATTAAGTCCTATGGGACTCTGCCGGGGAATTAAAAACTGTCCGCTATTGGGAAGTGTCCCTTATTTGGAGGAGTCCACTATGGGAGATTTCACTGTGTATGTATTTTTTTTTTTTTGGCATGCTCTTAGATAAAACCACATTAAATTGAAAATTGGTTGGAGACCATACATTTTCACATTTTTTTCGTACCTCCGTATAAAACAAGGAACCATATCATTCAGATTCATAGTGTTAAACCATGTACTGCACACCCCATGGTGAAGTGGACCATTACCTCCTAAAAGTAAAAAAATTATATCCTCAAACAATGTCTAGCCATATATGAACATTTATTTCACAACATTTTTTAGAAAGGCTAAGCACTGTATATTTTGTCATATTAGTGATTCAGTTCTTTATAAAGAGAAGCTCATTCAAATGATTTGCCTGCCATAGTAAACTGAAATAATAAACAATTTTCCAATATTCAGTACTTTTAGTATCTTGAAGGTGATCTTCATTGTTTACTGCCAAAGGGTACGGTCACACGTGCATAATTTTTGCTGCTGATTTGCTTATGCAGATTTTGCTGCCCATTGAAGTCAATGAGCAGTAAAATCTGCAGCAAAAATATGCATGTGTGAACGTACCCAAAGGATGACAATCTGCCCTGGCCCTGTAATGAATACAGAGGGTCGGGCTCAACACAGTTGCAGTACAAGTATCACATCTGTGTATTGTACCAAGCCATATATCTGTGTCTCTGCGTGGCCAGGACATACTTTTGACCTCTTTAAAGTGGTACTCCACTGGCCAACGTGCGTAACATTTAGGTCTTAAAGTTGTGTGTGCACCACCATGCCCCCTCCCATAGACTTGCATTGAGGGGGCGTGGCCTGACATCACAAGGGGGCGTGGATGACCTCCGCAGGGCGCACACAGCGTTTGGAACTAAATGTTCAGAATGCCGGCCAGTGAAGTACCTCTTTAAATAAACAAGTGAATGCCCAGTCAATAGTAACAAACACAGATCTTGAAAACCACAAAGAATGTTGGCAAACTGTTGACTGTATTGCATAACATAATATTATTGCCATCCATCATTGCAAAACCTGACTAGTAAGTTACTAAGAAAAATGAAGGTGGACTCCCGGCTCCCGACTCAGGGTAAAATCCAATTTTTATTCCAAAGCATTAAAATCAAAGTGCAGCAAATGCAAAAATAGAATAAAAACGCACAAACGAAAACGTACGTTCTGTTAGTGTGTTTTTATTCTATTTTTGGGTTTGCTGCACTTGGATTTTAATGCTTTGGAATAAAAATTGGATTTTACCCTGAGTCGGCAGCCAGAAGTCCACCTTAATTTTTCGTGATTGATTCACTTGAGAATCCAGCCTCCATAAGGAGAAGTCGTGCTGGATACCGGGACATTTAAATTCTATGGTGAGCTGATCCAATTTCTTTACTACATTGTCTAGTAGGTTACTAACCTTTAGTTTTGTAGTTTACAACAGCAACGGTGAGGTGAATCTCTCCAGGTGTCATGTCATTTGAGGAGCTTATAGAGTAGTACCTTGCCTTAAGCGGTGGTAACTGAGTCAGCAGAAATGTAGTAGGTACAACAAGAGACTTAAACTCTTCCAGTATGTCAAGGAATGATGGGTAATTGTAGGACACCCAGGCATTGTACTTCTCTGTATCCTAGTAATGGAAAATTATTATGAAACCAAGACCCAAAACTCCAAACACATGAAAAACAATGATAGGCCATGTTCACTTTAAAGGAGTAGTCCAGTGGTGACTCAGTGGTGAGCAACTTATCCCCTATCCTAAGGATAGGGGATAAGTTGCAGATCGCGGGGGGTCCGACCGATGGGGCCCCCTGCGATCTCCCGACAGCCCGCGGGAAGGGGGCGTGTCGACCTCCGCACGAGGCGGCGGCTGACATGCCCCCTCAATACAACTCTATGGCAGAGCCGAAGCGCTGCCTTCGGCAATCTCCGGCTCTGCCATTGAGATGTATTGAGGGGGCATGTCGGCCGCCGCTTCGTGCGGGGGTCGACACCCGCTATCTTGGCGGAGAGCCGGGGCCCCGTACAGAGAGATCGCAGGGGGCCCCAGCGGTCGGACCCCCCACGATCTCAACCTTATCCCCTATCCTTAGGATAGGGGATAAGTTTTTCAACACTGGACTACCCCTTTAAGCACATGTTCTACTAAACCAGACCGGACCATTGGTAGTAATTCACTAATGTAAAAGTGATATAATAAAACATTCTTACAAGTCATTATGGCCTTTACACTTCATACTGAAACTGCCAAGCCAAAATGTCATTATTTTTTAAACCTGTGTTAAATCATACAATTACACTGTGTTCACACACATTTTTTTATCACATGTATTTTTATCCACATTCTGCAATGGGATCTGCTTAAAAAAGGGCATTGATTCTGTCTCTCATTGGTTTCATTGTGAATAATCACAACATTTTACACATAGTGGCATTGCAGATTTTAACGGGGTATTCCGGCCTTATACATCTTATCCCCTATCCAAAGCATAGGGGATATGATGTATGATCGCAGGCGTCACGTCCCGTTTTCAGAGGCAGCCCCCGGCACAGAATGCCAGGGGCTGCTTCGAGATCCCGGGGGGGGGGGGGGTTCATACATCTTATCCCCTATCCTTTTGATAGGGGATAAGATGTATAGAGCTGGAATACCCCTTTAAATCTGTGTTAGAGAAAAAGAAAGAAGCAGCATTTTGCTTGGACTTGAAGTAGCCCCATTGAATGAGTATGGCCAAATCCGCAGCTTCAAATCCATGGCAGAGATTAAGTAACTGGGTATGCCACAGATTCCATAACTGATTCAAGTTGTACACTGTTGAAGTCCAACCCAAGAAGAGTAATGTTACACAATAGTCGCCTGACTGCCTTGATCCACATATTGGTGTGTGATTTCTCAGGGTTACTTTAGAGTTG
Source organism: Hyla sarda (assembly GCF_029499605.1). NCBI lineage: Eukaryota > Metazoa > Chordata > Amphibia > Anura > Hylidae > Hyla > Hyla sarda. The sequence goes on along the minus strand of NC_079190.1, from coordinate 379,111,860 downwards.
CATTCAGGCACAATTCAGTCTCCTAATGAAATTGGCTTGTAAAACTAGCATGAGAATTCTGAAAATAGCACAAAGGCACATTTCTCAAATTGTTCTTTAGCCTGGACTACACTATGACTTGGGTCACCAGTATAGCCACATCAGTAAAGCTTCCACAAAAAAGTGCAATACATACCGTATTTTTCCCCATATAAGAGGCACTTTTTCTTCCCCAAAACTGGGGGGGAAAAGTTGGTGCGTCTAATACGGCAAATACACATTAAAACCCTGTCCGATCGCGGCGGTGCCTGCGGCCATCAACGGCCGCGACCCACGGCTAATACAGGACATCACCGATCGCGGTGATGCCCTGTATTAACCCTTCAGACGCGGCGATCAAAGCTGACCGCCGCGTCTGAAGCAAAAGTGACACTAACCCGCCTCAGTCGGGCTGTTCGGGACCACCGCGGTGAAATCACGGCGTCCCGAACAGCTTACAGGACACCGGGAGGGACCTTATCTGCCTCCTCGGTGTCTGCTCCGTGCCAGGATCCCCTGCATGGCCGGCGCTCTCCTTCATTGTCATCACGTCGTCGTGCACGCCATCCCGTCATCCAATAGGAGCAGCGTGCGTAGTGACGTGATGGCGGCTACGGAGAGCGAGGATACCGGGCAGCAGAGACGTTCCAGAGTGACGGGGACACCCCGGGGACGCGGCGACAGCGATGGAGGGCGACATCCAGGGCAGCGGTGACGGGTCCGGAGCGGCGGGGACACGTGAGTATTACCTCCTATGCAGTGGTCTTCAACCTGCAGACCTCCAGATGTTGCAAAACTGCAACTCCTGGGAGTTGTAGTTTTGCAACATCTGGAGGTCCGCATGTTGAAGGTTCAGAATCTTTTTTTTCAACGTATCCCCAAATTGCATCACAATAGTGTGCAAATCTGATGTATTTCTTAGAATAGTGCACACATCCTTATACAGCTTTTCCTATTGCATTTATTTAGTAATTGTTTATGCATTTATTTCTGTATTTATTTAGTACTTAGCATCCAGCTGAAGTGTGAAAAACCACTTAAGAGTTATGTTTAGAATTCAATTGTTTCTCTAAATACATTCGCAGATGATATGTAACTTTTGCCAAAACTATAAACATCAGTTTCCCAAAATACACACAGTCCATTAAAATAATAGGCAATCTTAGGTGCAGAGTGAGTGGACCTTGTACGTACTTTGCTCAAGTCTTCCATTCTCTTCTTGTCTTCTACGTCAGTGGCCAGAAGAGACAGCTTTTTCAGAAGCAGTTGGGAAGGTGGAGTAGTTATGTCTAGGAAGTAAGTTAATGCCTGGGACAGTGAGCAGGGAGGGATTTTCTCACTGGCTGTCCAGAAGTTACCTGAAAACACAGGAAGGACAGGAAATTTATTAGAACAACTTCCAATGTGTTCCTACCAGTTTCTTATTTTTACTCCTTTCCTAAGTTTAGGGAATTTTAGTAACAAAATGATGCGTAAAATCCCATAAAATCCTGTTAATGACAAGACCTTGGCGGCTTCACACATCCTTCCTTCACATCCTAGGCAGGTGCTTTAACTTGCACGATAAAGTGCAGTAATTCATTTTCAATTGTTCCTGGCCCTTATTTGGTAATAAAAACATTGTATGACTGTCCCTTGCAAGGTTACCCCCTAGTTAACCTACAAGAATATATACAGCACAATCTGAGAGAAGTATATTGAAGTCAGCCGCTGTAAAACAGGCCAAGCCCCTGGACACCCACCAATCTTTTCATGGCTGTGATCATTGCCTTTAACTGGCAAGGCCCATTTAAGGTCATTAAAGAAAATGGATCCTAAAACTAAATCACTGCTGCTTGGTGAAGGCATAAATGTTTTGATACACACCCAAGCAACCTTTATGAGTGAATTGTTGGTAGCCAACACTTTATATATATATATATATATATATATATATATATATATATATATAGACAGGCTGTTCACCTGCACTAAATCCAATACACTGTGCAGGTAAACGGGAGTAAAATTGGTCCCCACCTTGTGAAGATATGGTCCTCTTGCTAGAATGGTAATTCTGTCTAGTTTGCAATGGAGTCGGAAAGCTTCCTTATGGAGCTTCCCTGCCTCCGTCCTCTATGCCACACTATGCACGCCCATCTGATGTAATTATATTACATCACTCTCCTTCATGGTATCTTTGCAGATGAATGTCTATGCATGTAATACAAAACAGAAGCCACTTGCACAGGGTGGCTTTCTTTTCTGTCTGATAAATGGGGTACCAAGTTGGGAACTCCCAGTTGTTATGTCCATTTGCCCTGACAGGGCACATGGAGATGGGTTGTCTTTAAAAAAAAAATTGTGTATGGGAGTAAATCAGTTTGGCACTCTTTACCTGATACTGGTACATACTACATATAATAGGGCCCAATAGTTGATAATCCTTTTCCATTTCCAATCTTCTTAGTATGATGTATGCTATTACTCATGTGTTAAATAAATCTAATATGGCAAATGCCCCAGTGCTATTTAATAGGCTCAGACACACCACAGCACGATATTTAAGTAGATATTTATGACAGTCAGTTTTTATTGGTAAAATATCTATTGACACCGGCAGGTAGGGTTATTGTCCATTAAAGATGAAAAACAACACATTAGATCAGATGCAATAATGCAGATGTTTTGGTCGTGCTGGTGTGGTAACCTTGGGGGATAAAGCCTTGTGGGGTGTAGGGTAGTTAGGGTGTTGCTGTTCGCAATAATAAAGGGCGCTGTTAACCCTTGTCACTCGTGACGCCAGTGATCTTGCGGGGAGTAGCGGGGAATTGCTTAGTTTAACCGCTTTGATATAGGCCGAGGTCGCAAGCCTTTGGCCTAGTAAATTGTTTTGTAAGCTGCGGAGGTCCTACCTCTTCCAGAATCAGCAACCCAAGAGAGCGATCAAGATGGCGCAGCTCCCTTACATGGGCAGGGGCTGGCCGTTTTGGATTGGTCCATAACAACTGTCACTCACCGTTACATTGCATTGTGGGTGAACACATCATGCGAACCTCCAAAGGTCCTGTAGCAAAACCATAGAGTTCTAAACTTAATCACATGACCCGCAGGTCCTGCTACGCTGAACAGGTAGGCAATTGAATATATACATATCTACACTTATATTTATATGAATATCTATACAAATATGACTTAACTGAGGGGTGACAAGGGGATAACTATAGAAGAGGGACCCCGATGTTCCTAGGGACTCTGACTATGGGGACCTCTACAAAGGTACAGTATGAAATACGGTATCGGGACACCACACTGGGCATTGCTCATGGTGGATCTGGCTATACAATAGAAGTAATAGGGAAAGCATTCAGTACCTTTAGCATCTTACATTGTGGGAATAAATCCTATTAATCTACTGTAGGTTTCATTGGATGTTTTTTTTCAAAAATATCTACTTAAATATCATGCTGTTCCTTATCCTATATATTTACAGGCTGTCTGGCCCTACCACAAGTTATGCTATTCTATGACCTTGGTCTTCATGTAACCAAGTGTTCTAGCTATCTGCAATTACAATATAATGTAGGGCTATGTGTAATGGTTGTGTATGAGATGGAACTGCAAAAACTATCATAGACCAAAGAACTGTCTTTCCATCTAAAAGTCATTAAAAAGTCTTTGATGATTGAAGTCGGGAAGGTATATCAAAGAGACAGCATCATTGTCCAGTATTATAGTGACGCAACAACCATCTGAATATACCAAGAAGGAAGTCGAGGCGTTCACCAAAACAAAACAGATTCTTACCCTGTTCACTGCGGGTCTCCAGCCGGATGTCCTGATTGATGGGGGGCGCATCCTTCAGAAGTTTAATTATGCCTGTAACTAGTTCTGGCTGATTGCCAGGAAACACACCAACATGTTCTCCTGGCAGATACTGGACTTCCTGGTAATTCTCACTGGAAAGTTTCACTAGGAGGGTGGCACGGCTGCAAACAACAAGTAGGAACTCATAATAGGACTAATATGTATACAGGATTTCCTCTCTCCGAGCAGAATCAACAAATTAACCTACAGACAGACCTCACTGTGTTGTTAAGTGTGCTTCTTGGATATTTCATAGGAGATGATATGTTGGAGTTAGGTACAAAGAGAGAATGGCAAGTGTAAAAGTTATCACAAAAATTAAGCAATTTTGGGGAATAAGGTTGAAGAAGAATGACATTGCCTTTGTTAAGCCTAGTTAAAGCACACATTTGTACTCATTTTGAAGCAACTTTCTAAATAGTCTTCATTAAAAATTTTCTATTGTTTTGCTGCTGCTCAGAAAAAGATATGATAGATATGTGAGATGGATGTCAGCTGATCTTTCAGTGTTAGAGAGGGGCACAGGCTTACACACCAGCCCGAAGAGTGTATAGAAGAGAAAGAATTATTGTAGAACAGAAAAATAGGTAAATTGACCTATGGACAAAACCTGCCAGATCTGTCTAGTATTGCCACCAACTCTGAGCATGGTCACTTTCTATATGAATAAAGTGCTGTTTGTAACATGCACTCTTCATCATGTAAAGACCAGTTGCTGTTGTATGATTCTAAGTCATTCTACCAAAAGTGCCTCTTTATTTGTAGAGTTAAATTACTTTACTGCTTATTTTCATTGTTTATTTAAGTTTCACATGATAATATAACTAATAAAATGATCAGAATTTTTTAGGCATTGGTGCAAACAAAAAAGGATGATGCAATATTTTGTCATCAGTTCTTTAGATCTGTTGCAAAACATAAAGCATATTGCAAAAATAAACTCCCACCACCCAAACACACAACTGTGTAGCTAGCCTCATCTGTACGCGATGGCAAAAAGTATTATAACAGCTTAGGCTAAGGTCACGTGGCTGTTGTGCTCCGACCAGTTCAAGGTCCGTTCGGCATTTTTATTTTTTGTGTCAAACAGACTCCAAATGGGACGGAGCACAAATGACTTGAATAGGGTTCATCGGATGTCTGATATTTTAGAGAAATTGAGCAGATAAAAAAGACCGGACATGCAGTATTTTTTCCTCAGCTTTACTCACATGCTTCAGATGGACTGAACATGGGAGCTCACTTTACTACAGCACAACAGCCATGAGAACGAGGCCTTACTGGTAAAAACAGAATATTACCCAAATGTCTGTGGACAAGTAATCTAATGGCTGAATAAATGTTACAGAACTGTTTCTACTGAACACATGACTAAATCTATTCATGTATTATTCTAGAAGATATATCAGAAACCTCTGAAGCCGAGCCCTACCCTATTGTCTGATGTCACTTACCTAGATTTAGGACTTTGCAAATGTTGCCTTGACTTTAGGGTCATTTTCAGGATGCTCCTCGAATGCAGTTTTGAAAGTGCTGAATGCAAAGGAAAGACATATACTATTATTATTTTTCTACATTGTATGTCTTATTTCCCCAAAAGGAAACCTCCACCTTTTCACATACTGTCACTTTCAGGTCTACTCTTCTGTTCAGATTTTAGGTAAAATTATTCAATTTTTTGTCTGAAAAGAAAAGTGCTCCTAATCCCCTGCATAGACATACAGTAAATATGTAAAATTGTGGCTCACTGTAGCCACCACTAGGAGGAGCTTAATAGCTTAGTCTGTATTGTTTTCATATTGAGTTTAATGTAAAAATTGTATGCAGTAATCTCATAAGCCCCCTGTGGCAGTGTCTTGAAGACAAAGGGGATTGTGATAATATTTTAAAATCTATAAATCTATTCACACAGCAGCAGAAGGTCAGCTCACCCCACACTCCAGAAGACCAGGCACGGACTAGTGCGGACCACACTTCAGTAACATGGAAAAAAAAGAGTTGTCCAGTCGAGATGCTCTCAAACGAATGCTTCTTTATTCAACACTTATCATATGGACATACAGGAGCGGCATGTGGACAGGAGACACATTTAGGCTACTTCACATAGCCTTAGTCATACAAAGAATCTTAGTTCCTTGTAAGGCTATGTGAAGTAGCCAAAAAGCATCACTTGTCCACATGCCGCTCCTGTATGTCCATATGATATGTGTTGAATAAAGACACATTCTGTTTGAGAGCATCTGGACTGGACAATTCTTCCTTTTCCATATAAATCTATTTGTACTTCTTTATAGATAAGTTTTTATAGATATTTTTAGATATCTTTATAGATGTTTTTTTTTTGTTTTTTTTTTGGGGGGGGGGATTCTGAAAAACATCACACCTAGAGCATTCTGCAATCTGAAAAAAATGACATCAGGCCTAAAAACCAATACAAAATCTGCAACAAAGAAATATAATATTCATTTGTTCCCACGAGGGACATAGCTCTATAGGTGCTGACTGGGCATGATGCCAAGGTGAACCCTACATTCAATCTGCCTTCACCAGGTTATTTTGTTACAGAGCTGGGGCAGAAAATTGAATCTTTGCCCTGGTGAAGGTAACCCTTGCTTCACCAATGATTTGCATGCCACATTTCTGGCACATTTTTTGTTGATAAATGTGACCCATAACCCATCTCAACACATACAATAATGGATATGCTCTTCTATATTGAGATCCATAAACAGACATGCAGGAAAGTGTTCTATTCACTTGCTTCTTAAATAATACAGTAAGACTGCTTTACATCTGAACAGTAAGTGGTCCCTGTTTATGTGCACATCATATTGCAACCTGTTTCCTTAGTACATATCGCCAACACCTTTTCCGGGTTTCAGCTATTAGGCAGATGTTGGATAACAATAAGCTAAGTAGTATGTAGAAAGAACAGGATAATTGGGAACTGACAGCAATTGTAAACATAAAAAGCTGGCTTCCCTAGTGAGATAAGAATGTTACTCTTCCCAGCAAGTTTGTAATAACATATTTGCATAACAAAGCAATTGCTTATGACTTTATTATCAGTTTGTGCAATTCCCACAAACAAGAATTATGATCTATTCATAGGATAGGGCTTTTATATTTGTATGGAGTGGGCAACAAAAACACAACTTGAAATAGTTACCAAGCATATCGTCAAAGAGTGAGGGGCTGGGTCACAGTGGATCATATTAATAGGGGAGAAATATTATTTAAAAGAACATTTAAAGGAGATGCAAGGTTGGGTCAGTACCCCGGGGGATATTAAGGGCCACCAGCAAGCAGGCAAAATGATTGCGGTGCAACGAACGACCACAATCAAGCCCACAGGAGAAGGTGTTGCCTGCCTTGGACTCCAGGACACGTCCTTGGCAAGCACAACTTTCAACTGTACAACAACAGCTCATAGTGCTAGAGCAACAGCATATGCTCTGCCCTGTTACCCTCTTCTTATAAGACACCTGTCCATCTGTATTAAATAAATGGTGGTGTGTACTGACACAAGGAAAGCATAATATGTCCACTATATGCAAAAGAAAAACAGATAGCACTCACCGTAAATCTACGGTGAATTATCGGCTTTATTGGCACTTCATTCAGATGTTCAACAGAGATACAGCTCAGAGCTGTATTGTATCTCTGTTGAACATCTGAAAGAAGGGCAAAAGATTTATGGTGAGCGTGATCTGTTTTTGTTTCTTGTGGATATAGTGAAGAACTTTCAACTGTGTTTACTTTATTAAGAATAATGAAATGTGGGCCCAGAGGGGTGGGATTTATACTACATGGGGCAAAGAGGGGCCTAATCCTATTTGAGAGCATAGAGGTGACCTAACTACAAAATGAGGGCAAAGAAGAAGGCATATCTACTACAAGGGTGAACAGGGGGGGAATAATACTATAGAGGAGCACAGAGGGGGCCCCAATACTATATTAGGGGCCAAATGGGGACCAGAGGTGAGAATATCTACCTCATTTATAAAACGTAAAATAAAGCTGAAAATACGGACCAAAATACTGTGTAGGCACATAGCCTAAGGATATTTGAACACAGTTGAGTTTCTGTACAGATTTGCGCGTAGCACATTATCAGTGATGTGAATGCATTTTAGCAACATTTTCACATGCTGAGGAAAAAAACCTGCATGGAATCCGCAAAGTCATTGACCTGATGCAGACAGGTCCACAGCATTGTTATTTCTGCTTTGTTGGGAGATCAAATTCTGCAATAAATTGTGGATTTGGCTGTGGACAGGAAAATACTCAAGTGAATATTTTTAATATATTTATTTTTACTAAATATTAACACAATCCGCTATCAAGCCAACAGTGACAATTCCAAAACATGTACCAAACTACACACAATCTGGTGTGGATTTGCCACTGCAGAGTCACATGCAAGATTCTGTGGATGTAACTGCAGAAAATGTGATGATAAACTTTTTTGTTAAAATGAGATTTTAGGTTCAAACAACATTTTAACCATAGACAAATACCTCTGATGTGATCTAAAGGTTGAGTTTCATTAACAAGACGATAGTTTTCAGGAATCCAGCCTTCTGTTGAGGTATAACATTTTGGCAATGTAATTTTCTGTCTGTCACGGATCTTGAACACTTCACATGCAGCCTGAAAATGATACAAACAAGATCAATTGCGTGTGACTTTTACTACTATTATATATATACTGTATATATTTATAGTGCACATTTACTAAGAACAGCTATAGTCAATGGACATGGATCTGAATTAATAAATCATTATTCGAAAACTAAAAAAGATGTATGCTACCAGTTAGAATTGTTATCCTTGTGCCAGAATACATTACAGTCTTGTCTACACTGTTGTCCCTTCTTGTTTCGCCTTTTGTTTCGCCTTTTCAGTTATTGTAAGATGCTGTTAGTGGATTTGTAATTCCCCTTATGTCAGATGTTACATAGACCGGTTTGGTACAAAACATATAACAATTATACATACCTGAAATGTGCGGACAGCCCATGACAGGAATGCCTCTTCTTGCCCACAAAGTTCATCTCCTTCACCAATATGGCTAATCTGGGAAGCACCAAGCTGTGCCAGTTTTTGGTCAAGGGAATGGGCGAATGCACAGAACTGTGGATACATGCTGGAGCCAAGTCCGAAAACACTGTACCTGTTGTATAATAAGAAATGTGTGATATGTACATATATAAAGGTAACAGATATACTGTATATCATAAGAATGTCACAAAAAGCAGAAGCGGCACTCCTGTAGTGGGTGAAAATAAGTTGGTGTTTATTCACAGATCTGTAATCCACGCAATGTTTCGGCTCACCAATAGAGCCCTTTTAAAGCATCTTGAGAAAGGCTGTATTGGTGAGCCGAAACATTGCGTGGATTACAGATGTGTGAATAAACACCAATTTATTTTCGCCCACTACAGGAGTGCGGTTTCTGATATTGTGACATTTTGCAATTAGGATCCAGGTCTGGTCCTGGAGCTGACCACCCAGTCGGATCAAAAATCCTGGCTGCTAGCCATCCACAGTGCTTCGTCAGGGGACGTCCCCTGACAAAGCACAACACGAAACATACGTTGGGGTTGGAGCTGGTAGGTGGCAGCACACATGGCAGGATATTTTTATGTTTTCATCTTGGTTTTCTTTTGCCTCTAGCTGTTTGTCCTCGGTCTACTCCATGCAAAGGATATCTCCTTCACTGTTGTAACACTATTTGTAACATTGATTACTGATCCCTACACAATCTGTGGAGTCTTTTGAGTTTTTGATCATGGAAGTTTTGTCTGCCCTGTAATCCATGTACTGTTGCTACCCATCCTTGCTCCACTTTTCTGTATCTGTCACTACAGTGCCTGGATTTTTATTTTCTATTCTATGCTTTAAAATGTATGTCAGACTTTGGATATATGTTAAATAAAATTTACCATTTTACATAATTGGTTCTTTTTGTTGGTGTTGATGTTGTACATTGGACCAATTGTAGCATTTTTCTGATTGCCGATTTTGGAGGTATAACTCTCTAAATTATATAGTAGTGTAATGTCCCAGTACAGGACATCGTCCTGTACTACCCTTAGGCCCTGTCTGGTTGAGACCCTCAGTGACCTGGGGGCTTCCCTGCATGGTCTCCCCCTGTTGTTTCCAGAATGTTGTGTATACTGCTTTAAAGGGGTTATCCAGGAAAAAACTTTTTTTTTTTATATATCAACTGGCTCCAGAAAGTTAAACAGATTTGTAAATTACTTCTATAAAAAAAATCTTAATCCTTCCAGTACTTATGAGCTTCTGAAGTTAAGGTTGTTCTTTTCTGTCTTAAAGTTCTCTGATGACACGTGTCTCGGGAAACGCCCAGTTTAGAAGCAAATTCCCATAGCAAACCTCTTCTAAACTGGGCGTTTCCCGAGACACGTGTCATCAGAGAACTCTCAGACAGAAAAGAACAACCTTAACTTCAGAAGCTCATAAGTACTGGAAGGATTAAGATTTTTTTAATAGAAGTAATTTACAAATCTGTTTAACTTTCTGGAGCCAGTTGATATATAAAAAAAAAGTTTTTTCCTGGAATACCCCTTTAATGCCTAGACAGTATCCTTATGTATAGGTAGTACAAAAGACCTGTGTAAGTCTGTCACATGTTCTCCTAGAGAGCACCAGCTAACCTATGATCCGCCGCTTGACCAATGGGCTTTAGTCCAGTCCCCCACTATGTAAAGGGGCAGCCATTACAATTCACACTCTTAGCTCTTATGCTACCTTACTGAATACAGCTAACACCAGAGATCAGTGCAAGTAATCAGCAACTGGAAGACCCCAAAAGCTACAGTCATTCCAGTAAGTCTCTGTCACTGAAACTAGTCAAGCCTTGCATATAGTCATGTCAAGTCCAATCTGGAGTCAAGTTAATTACAAGTTTATTGGTCCAGCAAGCTGCGAGGTCCTTCTGGGTCCTGGCCACCTCTCTGGGAAATCTGGCCTTAGCTGTGATGATATTTCCATCTGTCTTATACTCAGTAAAGCCTCCGTTTGACCATAATTGGTTGTGGACATCACGAACACTAGGGGTTAATAACATCTTGCCCCCAGGGTTAAAACCATCTGGCACCACCACTTAAGGGTGCGTTCACACGCTATTACTAGGGAATCCCGCTGCGAGTTACACTACCATTGATTTAAATGGGTCCACAGACAGTCCGCAATAGTGTCAAATTTGCGGACTGTCCGCGGACCCATTCAAATGAATGGTAGCGTAACTCGCAGCGGGTTTCCCGTAGCGGGAAACCTGCTGCTAGTAATAGCGTGTGATCGCACCCTTAAAGACAGCATATGACTACAAAGTCAGCAGCATGTATAAGAGAATGCCTAATATCTAGTGTTGTGGGCAATAATGGAGGTGGCATGGTATATCATGCAGGTGGCTGCCTTCTACTGTACTTAAATAGAAATGCACAATGGGGATCAGGCAGCTTCTATTAGTAACAAAGAATGTAATACAGTATTTCAGTGCACTGCTTACAGTTTTCCTTTAAAGGGGTACTCCAGTGGAAAACAACAAGTTTTTTAAATCAACTAGTGCCAAAAAGTTAAACAGATTTGTAAATTACTTGTATTTAAAATTCTTAATTCTTCCAGTACTTATCAGCTGCTGTATACTACAGAGGAAGTTCTTTTCTTTTTGAATTTCTTTCCGGCTGACCACAATGCTCTCTGTCCATTTTAGGAACTGTCCAGAGCAGGAGAAGTTTGCTATGGGAATTTGCTCCTGCTCTGGACAGTTCCTGAAATGGACAGATGTGTCAGCAGAGAGCACTGTGGTCAGACAGAAAATAAATCCAAAAAGAAAAGAACTTCCTCTGGAGAATACAGCAGCAGATTATTACTGGAAGGATTAAGATTTTTAAATAGAAGTGATTTACAAATCTGGTAAACTTTCTGGCACCAGTCGATTTAAAAAAAAAGTTGTTTCCACTGGAGTAGCCCTTTAAAGGGGTACTCCAGTGGAAAGCAGTTTTTTTTTTTATTACTTCTATTAAAAAATATTTGTCCTTCCAGTAATTGTTAGCAGCTGTATGCTACAGAGGAAATTCTTTTCTTTTTGAATTTCTTTTATGCTTGTCCACACTGCTCTCTGCTGACACCTGATGCCCGTATCAGGAACTGTCCAGAGCAGGAGAAAATCGCCATAGCAAACCTACGCTACTCTGGACAGTTACTGACACACACAGAGTTGTCAGCAGAGATCACTGTGGACAAGACAAAAAAGAAATTCAAAAAGAAAGGAATTTTCTCTGTAGCATACAGCTCCTAATAAATACTGGAAGGATTAAGATTTTTAAATAGAAGTAATTTACAAATCTGTTTAACTTTCTGGCTCCAGTTCATTTAAAAAAAAAAAAGTTTTCCACCGGAGAACCCCTTTAAGGATGAAAGGAACATTTAGCTTTAGTCCTTTCAGTACACTTGTAAATGGAATTCCGCTTGGAATTTGTGAAGCGGAATTTGTGAACGGAAAATCCGCTTGGAAATTTCCGCCTGAAGAATGGGGTTGCTCGTTCTTCAGGCGGAAATCCGCGCGGAACACATTGCAGTCTATTGGAGACTGCAGTGTCCGCACGGTCCTAGCGCCGACTGATTCAGTCAGCGCTGGCCGCACTCGGAATCTCCGGGCGGAAATTTTCGTAGTCTGAACCTAGCCTTATATGTTTAATGGAGCTAAGAGCCATTGAGCTGAGAGGTGACATAAAATATCTTTCCTGGGAATCATCGATTTTTATTATAGATGATATTGAAATAAATATATACTATTTCTGTAAGCCTTCATACCTCAATTTTTCTTGTAGTTTCTTCAAGCTAAAAATTGATTTCTTGAATTTCTGTAAACACACAAAGCAAAATTATGACTACTCTCAGCAGGAGAAAAGTATTTTAAGCTGCTACTGATTGAATACATTATCTATTGGGCTGTTCCTATCACAGTTTGGCAATACATTGCCATTCTTTCAAAAAAAAAAAAAAAGATGCCAATATACATCACAACCTACTGTCAGCACATCCATTTTGAGTCTATTAAACAAAACATATACTTGGTCCATTTCCCCCAAATTGGTTTACTTTGTAGGACTCGGAAACCTAACAGACCAGGCATGTGAGTCCTTCAAAGCAAACATGTAAAAGTGGGAAAATTACTGAATGTATACTCCAAATGTATAAACAAAAAGCCCCTAATGGACATGCATTGTTATGTATAGCCTTAATATAATTTAAGACATATATGATTTAATATATATCTATGTATCTATTTTTTACAACCAAACCTGGTTATTACTTACAACTTCGCAAAGCTGGCGTGCAACCTGTGCATGGTGCACATAAATAACCTGAACTAAGCCACCACAAAACTTTGTCACTCCTCTGCCCTTAGAAGGCAACTGTCTTAGCTTCCCAAACCATATAAAAGTAGTACTGCATTAACTGAAGCAGGAGCTGTAATCAGTTTGTATCTTTGGCTCTTACAGCTTCCATGCTTTGTAAAATGCAAAATTAGGTTTATAGAGCACAGGAGCTGAGAGGGTTGTCTTAGAGTTGCTAACAACATTTGCTGTAAGTATTGCAATACAATGCAATTCTGTAAGTGTTAAGTAGATACGGTGTCCTGCACTGGGTCAGACAGTGTTTTACTAAAGGTATGCTGTTGACATAAATCCAAAATCACATTAACAAAGCAGCTCACGGGGCTACACCATTTGCACAACTGCCATTAAAGTCAATGGGAGGCATGTTGCGTAACTCACTCGCTTTGGCTGCTTTTGCCATTTTGACCACCTTCGACAGCCACAAAAAGGCTGAATGGGGCCAGAAAAATAGAATTACAAGATAAAAATACACCTTTAATTTTCCATTTCAAATGCAGTGGGTCTATTAAAAAAAAAAAAAAAAAATTAGCCAGATTTACTAAAACTCAAATTCTTAGACAGTGTAGTTTTCAAAATCACTAGTTTTATCAAAGTGGCTCAATGGATAAATCTGGCAGTATATAAACAGTACACAATACTTACGTGAAAAAAAATCACAGGTAAACACACATAAGGACCTGGTGGGTCCCAGAATTGCTTCATAGTCAAATAGGCCAACATAAGAGATCACTTATGTACAACTTAGCCTAAGTAAAACCAGAATTCTGCACCAAAAATTTTGACTATGCCCCTTTTACTGAGGCTATATCCCTTTTTCAGACCCAACGCAAATGTGTCTAAAAAGCTTCTAAACCTCATTATAAATCTGGCACAAGCCAAGTCTTTTGGTGCAAATTGTGTTAGAATTCTGGCTTATTTGAAGTAGCAAATCTGGGCCATTGTTTGTAGTGGTGACTTTGCAGCCTTTAATTTATTTGCTTCCATGGTGAATGTGAAGGTTGTTTGAGAAGAGTGGTGGCAAATAAATCCTGCACAGGGCGCCATCTAACAAAAGGCCAGTCCTGCACCTTTGTACCGCCTAATATAGATAGAATTTCATCTTTTTATTCATTTATGTAAAAATAAAAATGCTGTTGCCATGGACATTTCATTTCTGCTTCACTATATAAAGACTCAGTTGAAATAACTGTTGTCCTTTGTGTGTCTATTGGCTTTACAACTTGGCATTTACCAACAAAACAGATATATTAAACCCACCTCTCCATTGTTAGGGCAGCCACCATTTCCAAACGTGCTGGTAACCACCAGCAGAAGAGATTCTTTATCCAAGTTACCAATATTGTAATCTTCCATACATATCACCTACAATGTTAAATATATGAAAACTGCTTAGGATTCTATAATACGTATACTCATTCATGACAGGTCCATTTTCAAAATGTTCCTGCTTAAAGTTCTATTAAAAAGAAGAATGAATAAATTAATACTCCCCTTACCAATCCCGTCCTGATACTTCCCTCTTCCCTCCCCTCTTGACACGGACATGTATGACCTCTGCAGTCAATCACTGGCTGCAGTGGTCACATGTCTATGAGAAGGACCAGGAAATAAGAGTTCGATGGGGGGCCCATTGTTGGAGCAGGAGTGGCTAGGATATAGTAAGGTGTTCTGTCTATATTATTGTACAACATCGGGAGATGTTTTTAAAAATTGTAAGGGGCCTGACAACCTTTTAACTCACTTCTTACTGAGGGTGGTCATGATGGATTGGGGCATGGTTTCAAGTTTGGCTATGGGTTTCTGTCATTGTCTGCCCTTGCCCTTATTGGGTACACATAGTGGTTGTTGCCCTTAAAATGCCAGTAGAGAATCCAGGAGAGGTTTGCATGGTAGTTAATATCTTGGAGCACAGGTCACTGTAATAACACAAGATGGTTATCTACCTTTTGTGTGTTACAATGCAAATATAAATAGAATAAATAGAGTTCATAGACTGCACTCTCAAGGGAACTTAGTTCAAATATTCCATATGCACATATTTATTACCTTAGTGTTAAATGCATAGCTAAATAATGTATGCAACTTTTTGGCAAATGTCTCGGACTTTCCAGTTTCGGTCGCGAAAAGGATTGTAGCCTTTGTCCTGGCAGCCATAGATTTCCACATAAGTGCTGAGGCAAAAAGGACTGCCCTAAAACAGAAAATATGCTATGTACATTAAATATGTAATATTTATATCGTTATACACATACGTAATGTATATAACTAGCAAAGCCTGTAAAATCAACGCATCAACTATTTTTTGTAAAAGTATAAGCCAATTGTTTCCTATTAACCCCACAATGTTTACTTCTACAGCCCCCCCCCCCCCAGCTAAATGGATTTTTACAGTTATCTCATATCAGCAGCATGCTTTCTCTATTATTACAATGTTGAAAACTCCCTTAAATACCATTGACTTGTCATAAAGGATTAATGGAAATGCAACCATTTAATGTCACTACAAGTGGAAAAAGGTTTGGTTCCTATTCATATATCTGGGTTAAAAATCTAAAAATGTCTTACTTGGAAATAACACTGAGCTTGAATTTTTTCTTTTTTGGTTTACGGCTCTCATCATGCCACTCGTGAGTTTTCCAGGCATCGATCTGAAAAAATGTTTTACAAAGCTTTATCAATAAACATATTAAGTGTACAAATTGTTTATTGGTCAAACCTAATAAAACAAGTCAACAAGAGAATAAGCAGAAACAGTATTTACGTCATAAATGTCAGTCATGGAACACAAAACCATGTTTTTTAGTTTTTTATTGGGGGATGGGGGCTGACCGGCTCGACTGTAGACAAAAGCTAGTTTCCCATATATGCAAAAACAAATAACAGCTTATATTTTTTTTCATTAGAAATTTTGAAAAAAATGTGAAGTATCCCTTTTTTTTTACACTGTAGCTTTCAGGGGCTACTTGTGGGTAGTGTACATCTTTGATCATTGACTGCTAGACATGCCTCTCTGATGCATTTAGAGACATTTTTCTCAGTTGGCAGACTTTAGGAGGGAACGGATCACTGATAAAGCTGTAGGTGAATGTTGGGAGCAGTGGTTATGTGAGGGTAAACACTGTCGGGACAGGCTCTGAACCACCCAGACAAAACACATGTAGACAGGAACATTTGATTCACAGACAAGCATGAACTCCCACAGTTTCCTTGTCCACCATCCAGACACAGGTGGCACCTTCATTACACACCTCTGTCTCTGCTCAGACCATTTCCAAGAAATTTGGTGACACAGTACCCATTATTAATCCTACCAGTTGCCTTAGTTTGCAGTGGTTTCGTGAACAAGGAACCTGAACTACAGACTAAAACCACATTGTTTTAAGCAATTACATACTAGTTTTGAGACTTCACAAAAACTTTGTTCAATTCTTCCCCTAAAAATGTACTTTTATTAGGTCATTGGATAAAGTCAAGATCCTCCACAAAGATTTAAATATGATACTGTGAAAGGTGTTTGCAAAGGTCTGTTATACAGTCTAATAGTGGAGGCTTGATACCCCATTGATAAACAGTATTCCCTTCATTTATAGGGCTGTACACATTTCACGGTATCATATTTTAATCTTTGTGCAGGATTTTTCTTTTATTCTATGACCTGATAAAAGTTAGGGGAGAGAATTAGAGATTTGTATTTACTCCAGGCTGCGGCCTTGGAGAGTTTGGTATTTACTTATTATTGTCCCCTTACCCACCCAGTTAGGTTCTGTTTGGGATCTGATGACAATTAGGTTTAAAGGAGTAGTTAAAGTGGTATTCCAGTCATAGACATCTTATGCCCTATCCAAAGCTTCATTTGATTCCAGCAACTCCTCTTTGGTGCATTGTTTTTTGTCAGTGAGTTGTCTCAGTCTTTTATAATGAAACCTAGATTTTTTTAAACTCCTTCTATAGTTTCGCCCCTTACCCTGCCTCCCCTGGTTTCCCATAATCTTTTTACATGTGCCATCCTTTGATGAATTCATTGTATAGGGTGGGATTCACACCCAGTGAAATATTTTGCATCAAGCTCAGGAGCTTCAATCTACAGTATTCTTCGGATGTGAATGCAATGGCTGGTTGTTTGTTCCAAACACAACTATAACATCATGACTTAAGTAAACTCTTCACCTACCTGATAATAGTAAAAAGGGCTCAGAATGTAACTAAGCATTTCCTGGTGAAAAATTTTCGTGATACTTCCTGACATTGGTGGAACAAGCCAAACCCAGTCTCCTGGGCATCCTCCCCTTAACCTATATTCATTTTCCATATGCTTCATAAAGGACTCAGCTGCAGAATGATGGTCCATTATGGTCACATTGTGCTTCTAAAACAGAGAACATTGTTTTATATAAGAGATTAGCATCTACTTGATCATATCAGCTATTACACATTATGTCCTTGCCAAGTCTAAACCAGCTAGTTAAAAAGTGATGAGGAAGAAATTATAGATGGGGATCAGGAAAGAGCAAATATATTAAATACATTCTTCTCCATTGTATTCATAGAGGAAAATGAAATGCCAGGTGAAATACAGTGAGATAAGATAAACTCCCCAGTACAGGTCACCTGTCTAACCCAGGAAGAAGTACAGTGCCGCCTACAATAAATCAAAATAGACAAATCACCAGGTCCAGATGGCATCCCCCCCCCCCGTGTTCTAAGGGAGTTAAATAATGTAATATATAGACCCTATTTCTATATTCAAGGACTCTATAGTGACAGGGACAGTTCCCCAAGAATGGTGCTTAGCAAATGTGGAGCCAATATTTAAAAAGGGGTCAAAAAGTGACCCCGGGAATTATTGGCCTGTTAGTTTAACCTCTGTTGTATGTAAATTATTTGAGGGTTTTCTAAGAGATTCTATTTTGGAGTATTTTGATAAAAATAAATGTATGACTCCATATCAGCATGGCTTTATGAGGGATTGGTCCTGTTAAACTAACCTGATCAGCTTTTATGAGGAGGTGAGCTCCAGACTGGACCGGGGCAATTGCTGGATGTCGTATATCTGGATTTTTCCAAAGCATTTGATATGGTGCCACATAAAAGGTTGGTTTATAAAATGAGAAGGATTGGGCTGGGGGAGAATGTGTGTAAGTGGTTAAGTAACTGGCTCAATGATAGGAAACAGGGATGTTACTGATGTAGAAAGTAGGTAGGATCCAGCTCCCAGAAAACGGAGTAAAACTTAACGTTTAATTCAACACATGTTAAAAACTGGTTGCCACATAAGCGGCAAGTGACATGTCACTCTAAAAACCAGTGTATCCTATAGGGATATTATTATGGTACGTATTCTGATTGGGAGACTGTTACTAGTGGGGTACCACAGGGGTTTATCTTGGGTCCTGTTCTATTTAATATATTCATTAATGACCTTGTAGAGGGGTTTAATAGTAAAGTAGCAATCTTGGCAGATGATATTAAACTCGGAAAAGCGGCAAACACAATAGAGGACTGTGCACTGTTACAAATGGATCTGGATAAGTTGGAGGTTTGGGCTGGGAAGTGGCAGATGAGGTTCAACACTGATAAATGTAAGGAAATGCACATGGGGAAGAAAAATCCGGTATGGGATCATGTATTAAATGGGAGAACACTTGGGACGACTGACGTGGAAAAGGACTTGAGAGTCTTAGTTAACAGTAAATTTGGCTGTAGTTACCCGTGTCGGGCAGCTGCTGCTAGAGCAAATAAAATCATGGGGTGCATCAATAGGAGCATAGATGCCCACGACAAGGAAATAATACTACCACTGTACAAATCACTAGTGAGACCACACATAGAATACTGTGTACAGTACTGGGCACCAGTGTACAAGAAAGATACAGGGGAGCTGGAGAGGATTCAAAGATTGGCAACTAGAGTAATACGGGGAATGGGAGGATTACAGTACCCAGAAAAATTATCATAATTAGGGTTATTCAGTTCAGAAAAAAGAAGGCTTAGGGGAGACCTAATAACTATGTATAAATATATCAGGGGACAGTACAGAGATCTCTCCCATGATCTATTTATACCCAGGACTGTATCTATAACAAGGGGGCATCCTCTACATCTAGAGGAAAGAAGGTTTCTACACCAGCAAAGACAGGGGTTGTTTACTGTAAGAGCAGCGAGACTGTGGAATTCTCTTCCGGAGGAGGTGGTCATGGTTAACAAGGTAAAATAGCCTGGATGCATTTTTGGAGAGTAATAACATTACAGGTTATGGATACTATATTTATAGGGATAGAATGTTGATCCAGGGATTTATTCTGATTGCCATATTGGGGTCGGGAAGGAATCTTTACCTCTAGTATGAGGTTTTTTTTCCTTCCTCTGGATCAACTCAGTAGGGACTCATTAGGGATATAGGTTGAACTTGACGGACTCTGGTCTTTTTTTCACCTTATGAACTATGTATAGTTAAAGGGGTTGTCCCACCAACTTTACTTTATTTCCCTAAATAGGGCTCACTAAAATAGTGCCAGTTTAATTATTGAATACCATGGCAACGGTATTGTAAACCAAGACAGGCACATGGATCAAAGGTAGGGGAATAGCTTCTAAATGAGGCCAATTAAAATTTGAATGTATTTACAAATATTGATATGTAATGAGCCCTATTATGTGAAATACAAATTGGTGTGACAACCCCTTTAAGGAGACCATAGACATTTGTCCGTGGGAAATTTATGTGACTAGTTTTCCTCCAAAAGAAATAAAATAAAGGAGATTTATCAAAATCTGTAGAAAGGAAGAGTGGAGCAATTGCCCATGGCCACCAATCAAATGGTAAGGTCACACGTGCTGTATTTTTCTGCGTATTTGCTGCTGCATATTTTCCTACCCATTGAAGTCAATGGATATCAAAATACACAGCTGATTTTGCCCATTAATTTCAATAGGTAGGAAAATATGCAGCAAAATATGGCACATGTGACCCTACCCGTAATGTTAAAAAGGCCTCTGAAAAATGAAATAAGCAATCTGATTGGTTTCTTTGGGTAACTGCACCACTTTTTCTCTACACAGGTTTTGATAAATCTCACACTATTTACTTGGCTACCTGGCAATGTGGGATAAAGGGAGATTTATGAGAACTAGATGCCTATGGGAATCAGTCAGGCTTCAACTTAAAAGGCCGCGGAAGATTGGAGAACTGAAATCTGGTTGCTATAAAAATCTGCTTGACTTTACTGGAGCAATCATAGTTTATTTTCTCATTTAAATTTCTGAAATTAGGGCAGATCTCTGGACCGACTGCTATAAGAAGCAGGGTATAATCTTGCACATGACGGCAGAACTTACATGGAAGCTGTATAGAACAGCTACGTTGATTTCTACAATTGCGTGGTCTTTCCACAGTGATGCCAGCTTGTGAGTTTCTAAGCCCATCCGCCTTCCCACTTCCTAAAAAGTAACATTGTTATATATTAGATATTGTACTGGTATGTAAATACAAACATAATGTATGTGGCTAAATTAATCACATGTAATTGTAGGTAGTTCCGTCTGGCTTGGCCATAATATTGATTGACAAATGATGATTATAAACCTCTGGAGCCATCATCAGTCAGGAACATTTGCATGTTTTTAAGATTATCTATAGGACTCAGCCACATTGTCTGTTATTTATTTTTTTACCTATATATGCCAACACATATTCAACATTTGCGAAGTATTGTGAAGGCACAGAACGTGTCTTATTTAATGCAGCAGATGCAACAGTAAATTATTATTCAGAAAGGAATTGCACTAATAGCATTGAGGGAACGTAGTAACCAGGAAAGAGAGGGATATACCTACAAGGAGGAGTAAGTGAGAAATACCAGGGATTGGAAGGTGCTATTGGTAACTGGAGTAACGCATCATATTGTCAGGTTATGCAGAGGTGCAAAAAATCCCTCCCCCAAGAATTGTTCTAAAAAGAGGTACTCCTCCCATCCACTCCCATAGACTTGCATTGAGGGGAAGTGGCCGTGATGTCACGAGCCTCCAGCGCTGCACCCGACGCTCTAAACGAACGCCAGGTGCAGCAGAGAGATAGCAGTGGGACTCCCGCGATCAGACATCTTATCCCCTATCCGTTGGGGCCCCCTGCGATCTCCAGTACAGGGCGCCCGCAGTCCGTGGAAAAGGGGGCATGTTGACCACCGCATGAAGTGGCGGCTGACACGCCCCCTCAATACAACCTTCGGCAATCTCTGGCTCTGCCATAGTGCTGTATTGAGGGGGGGTGTCGGCCGCCGCTTCGTGCAGAGGTCAACACGCCCCCTTCCGGCAGGCTGCTGGGGTCCCATACAGGAGATAGCGGGGGGGCCCCAGCGGTCGGATAGGGGATACGTTTTTCAGGACTGGATTACTCCTTTAAGGCATGGTGGGGAAAATAAATAAAAACTGTCTACTTCTAAGACAGTGTACATTCCAAATTTAACACAGTGGCTCAGACTGTTCAGAAATCTGGAACATCTTTACATGGTCTAGTCAAAGTTTGCACCATCTAAAAGTAGGATTAGTTTCACCTCAAAATGTGCACATTTTACATGCATTCAAGCTCTGTCCCTTTTTAAGAAAGCCACACTCACTATTTGGATAAGCCCCCTCGCTTTATTTTTTGATACAGGCAGTTTTATTTATTTTCAAAAAATACTACTGCAGTTTTTTAATCCAATGCCAGGAATTAATTTAAAAGGAACGGAAACTATAAAGGAATGACTTATGCCATGTTCATACACTGTAAAATCTCATTTTTGCAGCTGTAAGACATCTACTAAGCAAATACCAGCCTTTTTTAACGGTGTGTGAACATGGCCTCATATTTTCTGCTAGATCCACTATTGGTATTGACTCCTAAATTAAAATGAAAGTGGTCTTTTTGCAAAAAACTATTTTGGGTGAAAAAATTCGTTTTGTGTGAAACCACCATGAAGGTATACTACAGGAGCTTTAGGCAGAGATTCTCTTCTGTCTGAGAGGACAGGAGAGAGCACAGAGAAGTGCTATCAGACAGGAGAGAGTATAGGGGAGTACTAACAGACAGGAGAGAGCACACAAGAGTACTATCAGACAAAAGAAAGCACAGAGGAATGCTACCAGACAGGAGAACACAGAGGAGTACTGTCAGACAGGAAAGAGCACAGATGAGTACTATCAGACAGGATAACACAGAGGAGTACTATCAGACAGGAGAGAACACAGAGGAGTACTATCAGACAGGAGAGAGCACAGAGGAGTACTAGCAGATAGAAGAGAGCACAGAGGAGTACTAGCAGACAGGAGAGAACACAGAGAAGTGCTATCAGACAGGAGAGAGCACAGAGGAGTGCTATCAGACAGGAGAGAGCACAGAGGAGTGCTATCAGACAGGAGAGAGCACAGAGGAGTGCAATCAGACAGGAGAGAGCACAGAGGAGTCCTATCAGAAAGGAGAGAGCACAGAGGAGTACTAGCCCACCCTCACTTACTGGACTTTGTCCATGCCTGTGCTTCATTTGGACAAAGCCATGATTTTGTAAGCCATGATTTCTATAAAAATAGAAAGGTTCATGTTTTGTCAAGATGTACAACATGTAAAAAGTTTTTAATCTGACAGTGCCCATTTAAAGCAAGTGGCCTCTAGCCAGACATGCCATTTATGTCCCAGATGGAAATTCCTCTTTAACTTGTATTTTTTCCTAATTTTGTAAATGATATCTGTAACTTCAGTCCCAAGTGATTGCATACAAACCCTCATTATAGAAAAGTAACCACAGGATGTGTACAGCCGTATTGGGCAAGAAGCCGCCCTCCCTGCTCTGTAGCACTTAATTCAGATGAAAATGACAGTTGCCTATTAAATCAGTATGAATTTCAGAACACACAAGAAATGGGTGGACTACGTGTCACTTCCTGTCAGATAACTTTCCCATGCTCTTACTCTCTGCTGTAACCGCTGCAAAGATTTCACACTCTAAAAAAGAAGACGTTAACCCTTAACCTCAACCCTCAGTAAAAACCATCCAATGTGTATACATTACCTCCAGCACATTGTAACGCTGAACATCACAGAAGTCTCGAACACCAATTTCTGTCCCCATGTACCAGCCATTAAAGGGACATGCTGTAAATTCAATGCCTCCGGCTTCAAGAAGCATGTTGCAAACGGCAGGTAGTACATACCACCTCAGGTTTAGATCTTTAAACCACTCAAATCTTTAAAAATAAGAAACAAATAATATGAGAGTGGAACATAATATATCATTATTATACTATCAAATATTACAATGAATACGTTTCCTATCAACTAACGCCTTACAACAGTGCCCCCTTTCCATCTGCAGTGCCTGAGGCCTGAGGAGAAGTCTAAAATCTACAGCCACGCAATTTCCAAGATACCTATCGCACAGGTACAGTCTCAAGCCTGGTGGAAATCCCATAGACTTTTGCATGAGACTTCTGGCAAAACTGTATTCTGATTTAATCTGGGACTATGAAGTTCCCGGGAGTTTTAAACAGATATCCTGCCACCGGACCAACTTTTGAAAGCTGAGCTGTGATTGGTTGCTGTGGTTTCAGGAAATAGATCCGGGCTTAACCTGTTCAGGACGTAGGGCGTATGCATACGCCTTGCATCCCGAGTCCTTAAGGACGTGGGAATTCCGGTCTCCGCCGCTAGCCGGTTGGGGACCGGACCGGGATGCCTGCTGAAATTATTCAGCAGGCATCCCCCCCCCCATGTCAGCGATCGGAGAAAATCGCATGTCAATTCAGACATGTGATTTTCTCCTATTACGGGCTGATTAAGTCTCTGGTGACCCAATCACCCAGAAAATAGGGATGATCGGAGTGGTCAGTGACAGCCCCGATCATCCTGAGGGATAGGAGCGAGATTGCAGTGCTGCGATCTCCTCCTATCCCCTGCCATTAGTCTGAAATTAGTTCTGACCAATGGCAGTGCACGACAGGGGGTTGCCATGGAAACCCCCCGCTCTGCCCACCCCTGGATGTCAGGCAGAACGGGGGGAGAAAATGGCGGCCGGGAACCTGCAAAGAAGATGCCGTGGGGACCGCCGATCATCGGTGGAGACAGCGGAGATCAGCGGCGCAGGTAGGGAAGCAACGGTGGTGGGTGTTAAGGAAGGTGGCAGTGTTAAGGAAGGTGGCCTTTGGCTGTCTGGGCATGCTGGGAGTTGTAGTTTTTGCAACATCTGGAGGGACACAGTTTGGAGACCACAATTACAGTGGTGCCCAAACGGTAGCCCTCCAGATGTTGCCAAACTACAACTCTCAGCATGCCTAGACTGTCCAGACATGCTGGGAGTTGTAGTTCTGTAACATCTGTCCCTTCAGATTTTGCAATTTTCATGAAAATTTTGAAAATTGCTGCTATACTTTGCAGCCCTCTAATTTTTTCAAAAAGTACAAATATGTCCATTTTATGATGCCAACAAAAAGTGGAGATATTGTATTTGTGAATCTTTATAAAATGTATTTGGAATATCAATTTTCCTTACAGAGAGCAGAGAGCTTCAAAGTTCAACATTTTCATGAAATTTTGGGATTTTTCACCAAGAAAGGATGCAAGTAACGACGAAAATTTACCACTAAAATAAAGTAGTATGTCACAAAAAAAAAAATCTCAGAATCAGAATAATCTGTTAAAGCATCCCAGAGTTATTAATGCATAAAGTGACAGTGGTCAGAATTGCGAAAAAGGGCTGCGTCCTTAAAGGAGAACTCCAGACCATAAAAATTGTCCCCCATAGTGCTGGCAGTAAAAAAAAAAGATGTACATACCTTCCTCCGCTCCCCGGGGGCCTCCGGTAACCGGCTCCGGTCTCCGCCGCAATCCACTTCCTGGTTGCCGGTGGTCGGATGAATCAGCCAATCACCAGCCGCAGCGCAGTCCGACTCGGCCGGCGATAGGCTGAGCGGCAGTGTGACGTTTTTGGCCCCGGCCGCAGGTGTAGTGAAGAATTTTGTGTCCTGAAGCGTTTTCACACTGCCGCTCAGCCTATCGCCGGCCGTGTCGGACTGCGCTGCTGCTGGTGATTGGCAGATTCATCCGACCACCGGCAACCAGGAAGTGGATTGCGGCGGAGACCGGAGCCGTTTACCGGAGGCCCAGGGGGAGCGGAGGAAGGTATGTACATCTTTATTTTTTTACTGCCGACACTATGGGGGACAACTTTTATGGTCTAGAGTTCTCCTTTAAGATGAAAATGAGCTGCGTCCTTAAGGGGTTAAGTGTGTTTGGAGGTATTCGAATGATAAAATTCTCACTTTGGATGTTCCATGATAACTTCAGTTACTAGATCTTTAGGTAGTTCAAATAATTCTGGGTCCTCGCCATCTGCCACCAGTACCAGAGGAAGAATCTCAAATTGCTCATATTTTGGTTTCCATCCAAGCTGTATACATAGCTAGAAAAACAATTTGCATTGGGTTATAAAGTATAGGAGCTTATTCAATCAGTGTTATCTGTTTTTAGTATTTCCATAACCTCCACCCGATTTATCCACCAAATATTTATATATTGGGTCAGTACTTCTGTAATCAGCTATCTCACCTAAAACTAGGTCTGTAACTATAAATTACAATATATGCGAGAAGCTTCTAATGCAGTATTTTAATCAATCTTTCTCAATACCAATGATAATAATAACTTAATAATTTAATGCTTATATGGGTTTAACTAGATTTAAAAAAAAAAGGAGGTTGCTTTTTTCACAGAAATAGCGCCATGCTTGAGCTGTGTCTGGTACTGCAGAATGTAAGCCTTTCCTTTCAAACCTGGAAAACCCTGTTTACCCCAACATGTATACAACTGTGATGTTTTCAGTATCAATAACCTATTTAAAATGATTCTTAAACTTAACTTCATTTAAACAATAACATGTCATAGTGTCATAGATCAATTGAGTGTGAGTGCTAGGGCCCCTCTGGCACCCATATACTTTCTATGAATCCATACACCACTTGCTCCGCTCTAGCAGTGCCTAGTTGAAATAAACAGGCATATCACTCCTCCATATTTGCTTTAGCGATCACTGTGCCACTATGACAAGTCAGAAGTTTGCAAGATATATATATAAATAGTCCAGGACAATAGCGATTTTATGGCAGACAGGAGGCTCGTATCAATTGCATATTCTTTCTTTAATATGCCCAATAGCAGAAAAACAAATGTATGTAAAATGGAAGAAAAAAGATGCAGGTCACCTAGCAACCTGACCGCACCCCTTCCAACATCTCCACCAATCCCTTCCAGGCTTGCTCCATAAAAGACAGTGTTGCCTCCGCCTCCTCCTCTTTCTTTCTGCTCAGTAGACAGATAAGTACCATTGTGCTAATTATACCTTAAGTTTATTCATTGTTCTCTATTTCTATATATTTTTCTCCTGGGGACATCTGGGGGTTTTCTCCCCACTCCCTTATTCCCATTACCTATTGTTTCTGTATTTCTCCTATTCTTTATTCTACTCTATATATATAATTATCTTCTGGGTGCTGGCGTACATACTGCATACGCCCGCACCTCCAGTTTTCTTTTACCTGGTCTCTTCGGAGCGCTACCCGCTTCACTGATTGTCCCCACGTCTCTTTCATATACTTCGGCTGCTTCCCACTCTCCGGCGAGTGGCCGCCATCTCCGGTGACTTCACCGTCTTCCCCAGTTGATTGCGCCGCCCCTCTTCTCCGCTGCCAGCGCGCGCTTCCACTTCTCAGGAGCGCGGCTGGTATCGCGAGATCTCGGGCGGACGAACGCCACGCCCCCCCCCCCCCCTAGAGTGCGGCGGTCGCGTCGGCACTTCTGTTCTCCCTTTTTTCCCCTGCTGCAGGTATATATATATGTGTGTATATTTCATTTATGTGTATATATTTATGCTTCTATGTTTATATGTGCTGAACTCTATTATCTATACCGTATAAAAAATGTATACTTATTCTATACATATATTTTTTGTCTCCACAGCCCCGTGTTTTTTACTGTAGTTTCCCTACGTTCACTAGGTACTATGACAGACGGGAAGCTAGATTTGACCATGGGGGAAGTCCCCAACGGCTCGCATGACCAGGATCGCATGTCCGCTGAGCAAATTCAGCAACTGGTCCACAGGTCGGTACATACCGCCCTTGCAGCCGCTCTGACAACGGTTAATGATACCATTACCCGATCTGTATCTATGGCCATATCGCAATCGCGCCAAGACGCGACTATCCTACCACCTTTAGTGCTGGCAGGTTCCTCAGAGCAGACTCACCCTTCTGGCTCATTGAGACCCGGGAAGTCGGCCCGGAAGAGTCACCATTGTACCGACGCAGCGGCCTCTGCTATGTTGCCAACCCCATTGGGAGGTGGCCAATCTCTTGCAACTGACCCTTTGCCTGAGGGCAGCAACCCGTTTACAGGCAAAAGACCCTCCGCCCGGGAGGAAGTTGATACTAACCGGGTTAAACGATCCGCTAAGCGGATTAAGCCTGATTCCTATGTGGATAGGTCGGATTCAGAGTCTGAAACTGTTTCGGATGATTCTGAACATTCCGTCTTTGATAGCGAGGAGGATGACGGCTGTGACGGGGATGAGGTTCAACCCTCTGGTTCCTCTCACACTGAAGACGTTTCCGTCAATGCCGTTTTGGACTCTCAGGGAGTCCCTTTCTTCGACCCGGAGGCTATCAAGCATCCGCGGTCAGGTGAATGGACACCGATTCCTCAGGTCGCTAAATACATCGAGGCATGGCTGAGGAAACCCCTGGACAGGGGTAACAGGAACAAGCTCAGGTCTGAGTGTCCCCGTCCTTCGGTCGCCAATAAAGTGGCGGTGACCCCAGAGCTCGACCCGATCTTAGTAAAATACCTGCTTAAATCTGGCAAAAACCCCAGTAAGGGGTTGGATAGGTTCTTCAAATCGGTGCAGGATAAACTGCTCGATTTATTAGGGCCGTTAACAAAGATCCTGAACATGGTGGAGCAGGCGGTGGCCGCGGGTACGCAAGCGGACAGGGAAGTATTGAGAGGTTGGGCTCTCAGAGCCACATGCCTGCTCGGTAATGCCAACACGGCCATGTCATCTGAGAGACGCCGCTCTGTCTTGATGAGATTGGACCCTCAGTTGACCCATCTTGCGATAGAGGAGCCAGGCCCATCTGCGGAGGGCCTTCTCTTCGGAGATTCGCTCATCAAGAACATTAACAAGTTCGTGGGTCTCTTTTCAAGCCTGGATAAGGCACAATCCTCTTTAAATAAATCCGCCAAGGCTGGAAGGGGTAGGGGTAGCCCTTCTGGCCGAGGATCCTATTTCAGACCCCACAATAGGGGTCCAGTACATTATGTACAAGAGAGGCCACAGGTACAGGCGGTCGCCGCCACACTTACCGCTACCCCTTTCTTTCCATCCAGAGGTCGGCCCTGGAGGGCTCGTGGAGGTTCTTGAGGTTTCCCTTGAGGAAGATCCACAGGTAGGCCGAAGCGACATTCCGTTAATGAATGTTCCTGTGGGGGGCAGACTGAGATATTTTTCCCACGCTTGGTCCCTGATTACATCAGACCCGTGGGTTCTGCAGACGGTGAGGGGATATGTTATAGAATTCGTAACACCCCCACTTCAAACACGTCGGCCAAGACGCATTGCTTTCTCAAACTCAGACAGAACCTTAATTTGCACGGAGATCACAGATCTCTATGCCAAAAACGCTATTCGTCCGGTGGCGATGGACGATCCTGGTTTCCTCAGCAACATTTTTCTTGTGAAGAAGAAGGATGGAGGATACAGACCGGTTATAAACCTAAAAGGCTTAAACGAGTGCGTTTTGTATCGCCATTTCAAAATGGAGGGCATTCACCTCCTGAGGGACCTGTTGCTCCCGAACGACTGGTTGGCGAAGATAGATTTGAAGGACGCGTACCTTACGGTACCGGTCCACCCTTCTTCCCGACACTTTCTCCAATTTCTGTGGGAAGGTCAGAAATGGGCGTTTACCTGCCTTCCGTTCGGGCTGTCATCGGCCCCATGGTGCTTCACCAAGCTCATGAGACCGGTGGTTTTGGCTTTAAGAAGCCGGGGTGTTTTACTGATCATATATCTAGATGATATATTGATTATGGCTAGGTCAGTGCATCAGACTCTGTTACATGTAGAGTGGACAATCACTCTTCTTACAGCGCTGGGGTTCCTGGTCAACGAAAAGAAGTCGGTGTTCAGACCAGCACAAATAATGGAGTTTCTGGGGTTTCAAGTGGATACCCGATCGGCAACTTTGAGCTTGCCGAACAAGAAACTTGTGGTGCTACGCAGGGAGATCAGATTGTTGCTCCGCAAACAATTGGTGTCTCTTCGGGCGGTGGCCCACATTGTGGGCCTACTGTCCTCCTCAGTTCAAGCGATTTTTCCGGCGCCCCTACATTACAGGGCGCTGCAGAGACTGAAGATCAGTCACTTGGCGGGTGGCCTGACGTACGCAGATCAGGTTCCATTGTCGCAAGAAGCTCGCGAGGAACTGTTGTGGTGGCTCCGACACGTCCAGGACTGGAATGGAAGAACGATCTTCAACTCCAAACCGGACATTATCTTGGAGTCGGACGCCAGCATGAGCGGGTGGGGTGCCCGGTGCGGGTCCTCGGCCACAGGGGGCAAATGGTCTCCAGCAGAATCTCAGTTGCACATCAACTGCTTGGAACTACTCGCGGGTTCATTTGCTCTCAAAAGCTTTGTGTTTCACAGGACGGATTGTTGCGTATTGTTACGCATGGACAGCATCACAGCGGTGCAGTACGTCAACCGTTTAGGGGGCACGAAATCCCAGAGGTTGACGGACATTGCGAAGGAACTCTGGCTGTTTTGCCTGGGGAGGAATATAGTTCTTCAAGCAGAGTATCTGGCAGGAGTGTCCAACTCTGTGGCGGATTGGAACTCCAGACATTTGGTGGATGGCAGCAATTGGACACTGCATCTCACAGTATTTCGTGCCCTCCGGGAGTTATGGGGTCCTTTGAGTCTGGATTTATTTGCGTCCCGACTCAATTGCCGGGTCCCCAGGTTCTTCAGTTGGAGGACAGACCCGGAGGCGCTGGCGACGGATGCGTTCAGACAGGTTTGGCCTCAGGACACGCTGTATGCGTTTCCGCCGTTTGCCATGATACCCAGAGTATTATGGCAGGCGGAAGCACAGAGGGCGACGTTGGTGTTGATCACCCCATGGTGGCCGACCCAATCGTGGTTTCCTCAGATATTGGGGATGACCATAGATTGTCCGAGGATTTGTCCCCTGTTCCCCGAATTGCTTCGCAATCCGACAGGGGAATTGCATCCACTGGTATTGTCGGGTCAGTTGCCTTTAGTGGCCTGGCTGATTTCGGGTCGCCAGGAGTTGATAGACGATTATCACGGTCAACTAGAGACCTCATGTGCGAGGCTTGGGCTCCGGGTACCAGATCGGCTTACCGATCGGCCTGGGGATTATGGGTTCATTGGTGCTCACAACAGCAAATGGATCCCGTTCAAGCCCCTGTGTACGGAGTGTTAAATTTTTTGTCGGAAGCGTTCGACGCTGGGAAGGCTTATAGAACAATTAATGTCTATAGGTCTGCGATATCAGCACAATATGTCCCAATGGACGGTGTGCCGGTGGGGCAACACCCATTGGTTTGCCGTCTTCTGAAGGGAATTAGGTTTAAACGTCCTCCGACTCCACGTTATTTAGCCACGTGGGATGTGTCGATGGTGCTTCGAATGTTTTCCTCTTGGGAGGATAACGGTTCGTTGTCACTCAAGCTATTGTCATACAAAATGACTATGCTGTTGTGCCTGATGTCTATTAAGCATGTTTCTGATGTACGCGCTTTAGACGTATCCAGGAGGCAGTTTACCCCTCATGGGGTGAATTTTTCTATTTCTAGGCGTACTAAGACGAATTTGCGCACTGTGTTCTATCTGCTGTTTCCTTCTCACCCCAAACTATGTGTAGTGCGGTGTTTGAAGGAATATGAGAGCAGAACGGAATCATTTCGTTCTCCGCGATTCTCTCAGTTGTTGATCTCATTTTGTGCACCATATTTTCCGGTTTCTTCCCCGACTCTGGCACGTTGGGTGAAACTGACGATGGCTATGGCAGGTGTGGATGTGTCTCTATTCCGGGCGCATTCTACCAGGGGGGCCATGGCTACTAAAGTAGCTCAGGCAGGAGGTTCTTTGTCTGATATTTTGAAAGCGGCGGATTGGTCTTCAGAGGAGACTTTCCGCAATTATTATTTTAGACCTGAATCTCATATCGCTATGTCGGTACTGTAATGTTTGCCGTGTTTATTCTACTATTTCTTGCTTTGAACTTGCAATTGATACGAGCCTCCTGTCTGCCATAAAATTTAGGATTTTCCTAGTATAATGACGGAAAATATAGATTTTATAAAGACAGGAGGCGAGTATCATCCCACCCGATGTTTTGTACCCTCCCTGTTATGGTGTGTGTTTTTTCTTTTCTAGGATACTGAGAGGATTGTCTGCCGGACCTGCGCGATGTGGGTCATCAACTTCAGTTTATTCGGTTGAATTATCCGATGTTCGTTTGGAGATCGCGGTCAAGTTGGAGCGCAGGATGTGCAGTTGTGTCTTCACCGTTCGGAGACGACTTCGGTCCTCGGCTTCGTTTTGAATGTTGGTTACTGTCCGTGGTTTTCGGCATCAAGAAAGAGGAGGAGGCGGAGGCAACACTGTCTTTTATGGAGCAAGCCCGGAAGGGATTGGTGGAGATGTTGGAAGGGGTGCGGTCAGGTTGCTAGGTGACCTGCATCTTTTTTCTTCCATTTTACATACATTTGTTTTTCTGCTATTGGGCATATTAAAGAAAGAATATGCAATTGATACTCGCCTCCTGTCTTTATAAAATCTATATTTTCCGTCATTATACTAGGAAAATCCTAAATTAGAGTGGCACAGTGTGTAATTGGATCTCAGCCAGGTAGGAAATAAGTGGGTGCTCAGCCAGCCCGAGCCTTAACCATAGGCAATCCAGATCCAAAGAACCAAAAATAATGCAAAAAGCAGCACTCCAGTGATCCAGAATGAAAAGTGATATTTATTTACCCATCCATAAGGTGCAACGTTTCAACCCTCTCAATGGGGTTTTTTTTAAGCTTGAAAAAAACCCCATTGAGAGGGTTGAAATGTTGCACCTTATGGATGGGTGAATAAATATCATTTATATTCTGGATCACTGGAGTGCAGCTTCTTGTCTTATTTTTGGTTCTTAACTATATATATATATATATATATATATATATATATATATGTGACCACCCCACACTGAAGCTCAGAGTAATCCATCTATGCTCTGCCACCCAGGCTGAAACCCAAGCATCTCTACAGCCTAATGTTTAGGTTTGTTTACCCCAGAGAAGAGAGCCAGGTTTTAGTGTCTGAGTACCGTGATGTTCACCCCTTCCCCCTAGATCATCAGGAAGGACATACCATAAAGGATTACTGTCATTTTAAGAAACGTTCAACATGTTGCCCAGACATGTCAAAAGTCTTGCATTGTGCATTGTGTATCACTCCTAAGATATACTATGATCATGAACTACTCCCCACCTGTCAATCAAATCTGACCTTTTCCCAATAGATGCTAATACACTGAAATGATCTGCCACTGAATTCATTAGCTTATAACTCACAATTGTAGCAGGTTTAAGGAGTGAGGCACGATGTGATCAAAACATGTCTGACATATCTGAGCAACATCTCAAAAGGTTTTTAAAATGGCAGTAAGGCTTTAAAGGGGTACTCCGCCCCTAGACATCTTATCTGCTTTCCAAGGATAGAGGATAAGATGTCTGATCGCGGGGTCCTACCGCTGGGGACCCCCGCGATCTCTCTTGCAGCCCCCCAGTCATCTGCAGCACGGAGCCGAAGTTTGCTCCCTGCCTGATGACTCATGATACAGGGCCTGGCGGTTCGTGATGTCACGGCCCTGCCCCTCGTGACGTCACACCCCACCCCCTTGATGCAAGTCTATGCGAGGGGGCGTGATGGCGGCCATGCCCCCTGCCATAGACTTGCATTAAGGCGGCGGGGGCGTGACATCAAGAGGGGGCGGGGCCATGACATCACAAACTGCCGGTCCCTGTATTGTGAGTCATAGTGAGTCAGGGGATAAGATGTCTAGGGGTGGAGTACCCGTTTAAGGTTTAATTATTTACAGTGATACATTTTATTTTCCATTTCATGTTGCCTTGCCATTCTAACCACTTGCTACAAGTATCTATATTTCACCATATTCTGTATATGTTGCTTGATAGAATTCACTAATCTAATGACAACAATTAGTTACTGTTAAATTAATAAGAATTAATAAGTTGTCCGCTAACCACATGAATCTATTTGTTTAATTTTGCAGTTGCCTAATAAAGAATAAATATGACAACAACAATAATGTATTTCACATACCTCTGTAAACTCTACACTGGCAGGATCCCCAATGGTTGACCCATCTGGCATTTCATACCCTGCATATCGAATCAGCTGACTGTTCCAGACTCTGAAATCATGTTTCCCATCAGTACGCTGAGGAAAAATGGTAATCGCAGACCTGAAAGAAAGTAATATATGCAATGAAAACAAAAAAATTATTCCTTTTAATTTCAGTAAAAATTGTGTTTATGATCTGTTTTTGAAAATATTCTCAAGAAATCATTGTCTTCTGACATATGCAGGTTGGCAGATGTAAGAATTTTATCATAGATCAAGACGTTGGCTCTCTGGCAGCATAATATGATATTTTTCCAAAAGCTTCTTGTTGGTTCAGTGGCTGTACAGGAAATAGTGTTTTGCATTGATTTCTTGGTACACCCTGCACTCAAGAGAAGGGTGATAGAGAAAACTAGGGATACACAGCGACTTTGGTCACAGGAGATGACGATGGCAATGTGACATTGCATCTAATAATTCTCAATGTTGTCGTGATGCAACTTGCAATATGATGCAGCTGTAACCTGTATAATTTGATTAGGAAAAATAAAAAGTTTTTGTCATATACCGTATTTTTATATGATACCTTATATTGCCGCCATTCGTGGAATACTTTATATGACGACAGATGAGCTGGAACATTTCCTGAGCTGTCTTGCAGTACCGGGCATCAAACACCTTGTGAATAAATTAATTTAACACATATTAATAACTAAAAAGTAAGGTTCCACCATGACATCACATATTTGGAGCTAGAATTCAAAAACGATTTATGGCCATATAACTATTATGCTAATAGTTCTATTTAGAATGTCTTTACACATTTAGGTGTTTAAATGCAGTTTTTGAGTCCAAAGCCAAGATTGGATGTAAAAAGGGAAACTATATTATGCATGTTCTAAATGTGAAAAAATAACCATATGAAGAGAAACAATTTCTATGTAGCAGACAGAAAAAACATATATCTTGCAGTTGTCCTCACAGTGCTTCAATGTAACAGAATTTCTCATACAATTTTATTATGTATAAAAGGGAATTTGCCATGGTGACCCATGCAGATGTCTATGTGCAGAAGAGAGGACCTGTTACCATGGATCCAGTGTCATTTGTAACCAGTGTTACTACTGTATTGCCAGCAGTTGGCACCCACCAGCGTACATTTTGCCATCAGGTTCTGGCTTTCTACTCTGTGGCTACAGTTCCTATTCTGGCCAATTCAGACCTCTAATGTGTTTATGGACTTCTAATGTGTTCTACATCTATCCTTTCCTGGCACTACCTATTTAAAGTTGCTTTGCCCACTGTTTTCCTGAGCAATAGTGTGGCTTTGCCATAATAAAAAGTGTTTTGTTTCTGATCTGCTATCCTGTGAATGTCTTGTGCATGTTTACGGGATCCTGCCTCTGTCTGACCTTTGTCTAGTATGCTGGCGCTGGCACCCTGGACCGGTGCCACTTGCAACAATTCATCTGCCAGGGCATGATTCTGAACCTGTGCCACCTGCTACAACTCATTTACCTGAATCTGACTCGGCTGTCAGGCTGACAGCCTGCTACTCACACCTGCACCAGTCCCCCCTCTGCCTGTTTCTCACTTCCAGACACTGGGATCTTCTGGCCTGCCTGGCCAGTCACTTCCTAAACCGAGACCACCCTAAGAAGCCATCTGGTACCCTCAAGCAACAGAAGTCCAACTCATGCATCCTGGAGCGGGATAAAACTCCACTCCCAGGTCTGGCCTGGTTGGCAGCAGCCCACACCTATAAGGCATTACATTTACATTTCATTTGAATTTTCCCTGTGATATTAAAGAGATGACTGATGACAAGTGAGCTCTACAGAACAAGTATCAGACTATTGTAAGGTAAGTATGAAAAATGGAGATTTTTTTTCTATGATAGAGATAGGGATATGGTAAAAAATAAAAAAAAACTTTACTCAAATAATTTTTTTAAATTAATTTAGATTATTGTATTATAACATGAACCCTACAAAGACTGTAAAAGCATACAACACATGCTAAAAATACTTAAGATCTATTTACTTGCAAATTATTCCACTGGATCCGTCCTATGCACCTGGGGGCATTTCTCCATGCCTGTTTAGCTGCGAATACTAACTCATCATACGTTAGGTGGTAGGTTCCAGTAAGTTCAATATCTTTGCTGACTGTTTCCAGTCTATTCAGGTAGTTTTCTATTTGAGGCCTAAAACAAATGAAGAGAAATAAACAGTTAACTATGAGGCCAAGGAACTTTAAGTTACAACTCAGCTAAGACCTTTTAAGCAATATACATATAATGCACTAAAGTATATATAACAATAACTTACTCTTTGAAAGAATTGTAATATTGATTAATAAACTCTACTGCTTGAGGTAATAGAACATCTTTTGGTACTGGCTTATCCCTTGGACCTCTCTCATAGCACTTAGCGTTCATTATTGATCCATGGCAAACAGTTGACTGGCAGCCGAGGTTCTGTAAACCAAATTATGATATATCACATTATCATCAGTATCATAATATTGCAGAAGATACAGAATAACATGACAATTCTTAAGAAATTCTTCAAGGGGTATTTCAGTGTAAAAAAATCATATGTTGCAGGGGAGCTGGTAAAATAAAAATACTAAACTTGCGTATCCCAGTCCCCCACAGACTTACGGTCTCCAGCTGCCCATCCAATCTTCTTGTGTCCGAGATGAGGTGTTAAAGGGTACCTCTCATCAAAAAAACTTTGGATATATTATAGATTAATGTATGCAGAATTGCATGTTATTAAAAAATATGCTTCTTTCTATTTAATTTACCACTTTGAAGAAATTACCACTAGGGGTTTCCCTACCAGTCCTGGCAGCAAGCATTTCAGACTCATGCTGGAGTCCTAAACACTACGAGCTGCCAGTCTGCTTTGTTCACAAAGGAGAACACTCAGAGCTGCCAGCCTGCTTTGTTTACAGCATGTTTGGCTGTGAACAAAGCAGGCTGGCAGCTCTGAGTGTTTAGGACTCCAGCATGTGTCAGAAATGCTTGCTGACAGGACTGATCGGGAAAAATACAATAGAAAAAAGCATATTTTTCATTAACATGCTATTGGAAAGTTATTCAACATTCATTAATCTAAAATATATCAAAAGTTTATTTGATGAGAGGTACCCTTTAAAGCAGGAACTACCTGCTCAGTCAATTACTGGCCAAGATTGGACACCGCTGCTACCTGTGATTAGCTAAGCAGGCAGGGACATCTCCTCTTGAACCAGAAGGAGCTGCAATGAGAGTTGTGGAAGACCAAGGTAGGTATCTCTTTTTTTGTACCAGCCACCCAAAAGCATTTAACAATTTTTTTTAAAGACATACATTTTGGTCTGATACAGTAACATGAGGTAGGCCATGTTAGGCCTTTTTTACACTATATTTCTAGAACCCTTTTGCCGTGTGGTCGATTCTCCTTCAGTGCCACCACAAAGAAAATTAAGCATCACACAATTTTTATTAAAATATACAGGCTCTCTGCATAATCCCTAACTGTTAAAAGGGTCTCACATTAGCTGATCACAAAGTATCCATCTGTAGGACCCCCATCTGTTTATCTGTAATCTTTAGGTTGACAAGGCAGTAAGGCCTTCCAATCGGAATTCTGCTGCATTAAGCTTAACATCTTTTAATAGAAAGAGGTGAAAGATATTTACCTATCCCAAGCGCCCTGATGTTTTTCACTGAGAATGAAGGTGGACTAGATTTGGTATAGGATAACATACCTGGTTTGCATTGAGATGTAATGTGTCTTGCCACGTCTTTCCATTCTCATAGTTTCTTAGCTTGAAAAATTTGGGACAAACCGCTTTTCTGCATGAAGATCCATGATTTTCCTGAGCACTCTTCTGAAATAAGCAAATATGTTATCAGAGGGCGGACAAATAACAGTGTAATAGCCCCCCTGTTGTTACACAGTTCTAGTTTCCAAATCAGGGGAGAGTTATAATAATGTCACATAAACTTTATACTGGTTAAACTGATAAGGTGTAAAAAGGGTGGATCAGGATGTCGTTTGTTTTTATTATGGCCTTTGCCTCTTTAAAACCTTAGGTGGTGGAAATGCGAAGATGTTGACTCTTGATAAATGCGTGGTTCTGCTATTTAAGTCATTAATTAAAGGGGTACTCCGGTGGAAATTTTTCTTTTTTAGATCTTTATAAGTCAACTGGTGCCAGAAAGTTAAACAGATTTGTAAATTACGAAGAAAGCAGGTAGATGCCAGCCATTAAGAAACTTCACCTTTATTAGAACCACGTAAAATCATCAACATGGAGAGACTTCAATAAGACAAACATTTAAAATTCCAGGAATCAGCGCAAAGCATGACGCCTTTCAGGTCATGTGACCTGTCATCAGACACATGCCCAATCCTTTTTTCCTCAAAAAACAAACATGTAAGAACAGTTAGTCTGTTTCCAGATACACTGGAGACAGCTCCCTGGCAGATCATGCCATCTTTTCTATAACCTGCTAAAAAGCATATAATACATATGACCAGCCATGCATTATATGACACTGTTACTGTCATGGTCAGTGGTCTGGGTGTTTAGACCCCCACCAATAGTTATAGCCAAAAGAAGCGCTTCTCCTTCAGCTTGCTGCTCTCCATGTTTCGCTGCAGGAGATGGACTCCATAGATTTTCTATGAAGCCGTCTCTCAGAGCGAGACAGTGATCATAGCAAGACAAAGAGAGAAGCATTCAGACGAGAGCTTTAATATTTAGCGTGGATCTGAACACTCAGACTCAAATGACAGGAACACTTTGATGGTGTGGATTTTTTGCCTCCACATGAACCTTTCATCCAGTCCTGTATAAAGTAGCAAATAGTAACCTTCTCTAACATCTAAGGACAGTACCAATATTCATCCTGGAAATGTTTCTTGCATGAAAAGGTTGCAGAAAAATGTATCTAACTGTCATTTAAAAGAAAAGGTTTGACTTTCACAGAGACATTTTAGGTGGTCGAGATCTAAGTGCTGAGACTGTTACTGACTAGGAGAACATCGGGCAGTCGTGCACTTTGTGATGTCCCAGTACAGAACATGGTCCTGTACTACCCTTAGGCCCTGTCAGGTTGAGTCCCTCAGTGACCTGGGGGCTCCCGTGCATGGTCTCCCCCTGTTGTTCCATAATGTTGTGTATATCACTTTAATGCCTAGACAGTCTCTTAATGTATAGATAGAGCAGAGGACCTGTGGGAGGTCTCAAGGACCTGTGAAATTGTCACATGTTATAGTTACATAGTTAGTACGGTCGAAAAAAGACATATGTCCATCAAGTTCAACCAGGGAATTAAGGGGTAGGGGTATGTTGTCATATGATTTGTTGTCACATGTTCTCCCAGAGAGCACCAGCTTAACCTATGACCCGCAGCTTGACCAATGGCTTTTAA
Source organism: Hyla sarda (assembly GCF_029499605.1). Taxonomy (NCBI): domain Eukaryota; kingdom Metazoa; phylum Chordata; class Amphibia; order Anura; family Hylidae; genus Hyla; species Hyla sarda. The sequence goes on along the minus strand of NC_079190.1, from coordinate 379,072,663 downwards.
TCCAGCCCCCCACTATATAAAGGGGCGGCCATTGCAATTCACTCTTTTTACCATCGGTCTATACTGAGATCAGCAACCACCAGAGATCTCAGTGCAAGTGATTAGCATCTGGAAGACCCCAAAACCTACAGTCATTCCAGTAAGTCTCAAGTCTATGTCTGCCATCACTGAAACTAGTCAAATCCTGCATATAGTCAAGTGAAGTCCAATCTCAAGTCAAGTTAATTACAAGTATATTGGTCTAGCAAGCTGCGAGGTCTTTCTCGGTCCTGGCCACCTCTCTGGGAAATCTGGCCTTAGCTGTGAAGATAATTCCATCTTTCATATACTCAGTAAAGCCTCCGTTTGACCATAACTGGTTGTGGACTCTCATTTAACTACTAGCAACTGGGATAGCGGAGAAGCCGGGCATGTGGTGTTCCGGAACCATAAAAACCACACTGGCGTCACGAACACTAGGGGTTAACAACATTTGCCCCCGGGGGTTAATACTATCCAACCCCACCACCCACAGCTCTACACCCATGGTCCCGCCATACACCCGTGGGTCACCACAACTTCACTTACCGGCTTACAGCAATCTCCATTCTGCAGCACCATAGAATTATAATGTGGTTGCAGGACAAAGATTGCTAGGAGCCAGGGAAAAGAGCAAGCTTCTGTGTGATTCTGACTGCTCTTCTCCTGATGAAGAGAGAGAGCAGGCAGAAGCGCATCTGACAAGTCTCTGTAATATGTGAAAAGATTTTTTTTTAAGCAAAGTGCCCAGGATGTATGATAAAATAAAAAAAAACTCTACTTACCTCCCTCCTTCCAGACAGTCTCGCACGCACTTCACGGAGCGGCAGACAGCACATCACATTGCCAGTCAGCCAATCAATGACTAAGGAGGCAACACCGCTTTGGCCAGTGATTGGCTGATAAGCAATCTGACTTCTGAAGCTCTGGCAAGTGCAATGTGGTGGACACCAGGCCCCGATAATGAAGGCTAACAATAGGTAAAGTCTTTTGCTGTATAACCCTTTTAAATGGAATTGTTCATTGATTTCATGCTACCAGCATGAAACACTGGCAGGCTTCCCTAGACCAGCTATCTATAATTCACTGTGAACAGCTGTACCATTTTGTGAACAGCTGTACCATTTTTTTAATCTTCAGCTGGGAATGGGCTTTGAGTCATTGTGGTGGTCCCTGACCCAAAGTAACAGATCTCTCCCTATTTGCTTATAGGGGGAGGTCTGTCAATCAGGAAGGATGGGGCGCCCGAGCTACAGAAAATACCTTACTGTGGCTGTGCGAGTAGCCAGTGTGAAAACTGGAATATTTGTAGAAAAAAAAAACATAAAAAAATGTGTAAAACATGTTGATGTAAAAACTGTTATGTTATGCGCTCCGGCCGCACACGCTGGCCGTGAGCGCATGGTCCCATTACCTGCTGCTGCCGGCGGGGCTGGGACTCTCATCGCGGGACGCGCCCGCATGCGAGCCCCAGTCCGTCACTCACCTGGTGCTTCTCCTGCCCCAGCCTCTGCCTCACTGCTCCAGCGCCCATGTCCCTGTCCCCTAGGGCGTGTGCGCATGCCGGAGCTTTAGGATTTAAAGGGCCAGTGCGCTAATTAGTGTGATTCACCTGTGGCTCATTTATATATACTTCCTCCCTCCTCCCTCCCCTGTCGGATCTTTGTTGCCTTGGGCCTGAGAGAAAGCATTCCTGTTTCTGATGTGCCGTGTATCTGATCCTTCACTTTGTGACCCCACCTTGCTCCTCTGCCGCCTGCCTATTGACCTGCTGCTACGTCCTGACTACGCAACCATGCCACCTGCCCTGACCTGTTATCCAGACAACGAGTTGCCTTATCCCTCCTGTACCTTGCATCTCCTCAGCTGCCTGTGTGGTCGAGCCGTGCCAGGGGTAGCGACCTGGGTGCCGCCTGCCGCAGAAAGTCCATCCCACCTTGCGGCGTGCTCTGGTGAAAACCAGCGGCACAATTAAAACCTAATTAAAATGATATCTTAGTTTCTGATGATACATTATATTTCAGTTATTATTTGAAATGCAAATACCAATATTATATTGCTTTGCATACTGTATATACCTTTTATATTATTTTATAGACAGAATGCATCAGTACCACCAAGTATAACAAGTATCTCATACAACACTGGTGCATCATTTTTTACTTACCTCTATTCCTGATTTAATTTCGGCCATATCACTGTTCGTGCCATTGGATTTGACATCCTCTTGCTTCAAGGAACTTAAAAAAATAAAATGATCCTGTGAGGTTAAGTCAAATGTTCTATTTTACCTGTGATGATATTTACATATGATATAAGCTTCCCCTTTGTTGTTTCCAAGGCACAGGGGACAACATTTGACTTTTTAATGCATTGTTCCAGGCTGAATAAACTGGTGATATAACTAATATTTTCTCTAAAAATTCGAAAATTAAATTAAAATGTAATAAAATTCAATGGGTGATTTTGTAGTACAGGGTTCTCCTCAGCGAGATCCACTCTTTGCAGTGGCTTTCTGCAGCCTGGCTAATAGCATGGGGATCCCCTTCTATGAATTTCCCATGCTTCAATAGGCCAACCCCTTTAGTAAACACCAGATCTTCTTTAATGTGACTTTAGACATAGAGGTGGATCCAGTTGACTTAAGTGATCTGGCAAGTTCACAGTATAATATCCAGGGTCTGAGACTGTTCTTGTCTGACCATTTGTCCACCACCAAATATATGTCTTGCCAGGAGTAACTAGAAACTGCTCATCTCTCCAGATACATGGACAAAACATTAAATAGAGCTGAACATACATGGTAATTAAATGATCAGGACTGATGTTAACTGTTAGCTGTGAGTTATCATACTGTACCTATCTGTTGTGTATTGTTCTGGGAAAATATCTTGATCAGTAAAAAACAAATAAGCCTCAGCATCATCAGCCTTCCTCCGTTATGTAAATTATAACATTATATACATATATACACATTAATAAAACATTTATGAGGAAAAACATTTTGTACAACATAATTCCTAAGCACATATGAGCGGATTTACATGCAACTTTCTCTTCCTATATTTGGGTCTGACATATGGATCCTGTAATCCTTGGATCCCCATGTATCCTTCTCTATATATGTATGTGTCTATTATGATCATGGACCCTCTAATCTTTGGATCTCCATGTCTCTTTCTCCATCCATACAGTATATACATGTGCCTGCCTTAATAATGGATCCTGTAATCCTTGGATCTGCATATATCTTCCTCCATATATGTATGTGTCTATCATGACCATGGCCCCTATAATTCTGGGATCTCCCTGTATCCTTCTCTATCTATGCATATGTATGCCATGGCTATGTACCCTATAATCCTTGGATCTACATATATTTTTTTATCTGTTTATATGTCTACTATGGTTATGTGAAGTCTCAGTTTAATAAAAATTTTTATAAAAACAATTAAAATCAGCCATGATTATGTATGCATATGATGGCAATCTTTCTCAGTTTATTTAATTCCCTATAGATTCCCTTTTGGGAATCCAAAAATAACCCTTGTTTCCCATATACTACTTAACTTGTTAAAATTCCATATACTTTATTAGGTTCTACACACAAATAGTGTGTAGAACCTAATAAGGTATATGGAATTTTAACAAGTTAAGTAGTATATGGGAAACAAGGGTTATTTTTGGATTCCCAAAAGGGAATCTATAGGGAATTAAATAAACAAATGCTACCCTCCAAATACTGGTCTGTACCAGTTATGGTGAATCTTTCTCAGTTGCCATCATAGTGAAGCCTCTTTTAGAAGACCACCCAAACTTGATTTGAAAAGTGGTCTTCAAGAGGGTCAATGGTCGTTATACATAATTTATGGTGGAGTTAAATCACATAAAATCTGGTCTGGATAAAAAGATTGGGGTCTTCTCCAAAAGGTAGCATTTGGGGAAAATTCCACCCTCCTCTTATTCTGTATTTATTCATTAGCTAAATGTGATGGACATTTGTCTTTTTCCAATGATACTAACTATGTAACTAAACTGATCCATTTTTCCTACATATGTCCATATAGCAGCCTCTAGGAGCATCCTACTTTCACACAGACACGTGAGTGTTACTGAGTATAATACAGTGCTGTTTAAGTCTTCTCGGTAATACATAAAAATGTAAACTGAAAAATGTCTTAATCTCTGAGCTATTCATCTATAAACGTTATCAGTTTCTATTTAAGAAATCGTAAAAGGAGGATTCCTATGAGATTTCCTGTACCTCCCTTGAATGCAGTTTCACAAGTAAACTCCTCTATTTTTAAGTCATAATTTGAGATACATACAATGACTGATATTCTGTGACATATATTTATCATTTAGGTTATTATTCAGTTTATGAAACATTTTTACAGCAGTAAAACTCTTATGACACAATCAAACTTAGAAGTGACCACAAGGCTAGAACTTAGTGGTGGCATTAAGTTATCTGCATATTGCATAAAAATAACAGCATAACCTTGGCTTAGGCATGTCTTCCATGTTTCTCAATGGGAATAAAGGGATCTCCAACCATTGCAAAAAAAGTCCAGCCATGTTATCACTTGTTAGATCAAGTTTAAGTTATTTCCCCTCAGGGAGAAAGTAAAATTGAGCTTGACCCAATATCACTGTGGAGCCCTAGCCTACCTAGTCATGAGAATAATGAATGACAAGCCATACACAGGCACCTCTCTAACAAATTAAGGGATGATACCCTTAAAGAGTACCTTTCATCAAATTTTTTTTGATATGTTAGAGCTGATTGTATAAAGAACAACTTTGTAATTGGATTTAATAAAAAAAAAAAAATTGCTTCCTTTTATGTGTATTTTCATTTAAAAAATGTGGCCACTAGGGGTCTCCCTAGGAGTCCCTGGACACAAGCTTTTAAATTGATTTCGGACTCACGCCATCAACATGACAAGCCCAGCGCAGCTCCCCGCTTGTCAATCAGCGGGAGCGCTGTGCTCACACACATACCCCGCAGGGCTCTGTACACTGAGGACAAGCAGGGCTCTGTACACTGAGGACAAGCTGGGCTCTGTACACTGAGGACAAGCAGGGCTCTGTACACTGAGAACAAGCAGGGCTCTGTACACTGAGGACAAGCAGGGCTCTGTGCACTGAGTACAAGCAGGGCTCTGTGCACAGAGGACAAGCAGGGCTCTGTGCACTGAGGACAAGCAGGGCTCTGTGCACTGAGGACAAGCAGGGCTCTGTGCACTGAGGACAAGCAGGGCTCTGTGCACTGAGGACAAGCAGGGCCTTGTACACTGAGGACAAGCAGGGCTCTGTACACTGAGGACAAGCAGGGCTCTGTACACTGAGAACAAGCAGGGCTCTGTACACTGAGGACAAGCAGGGCTCTGTGCACTGAGGACAAGCAGGGCTCTGTACACTGAGAACAAGCAGGGCTCTGTACACTGAGGACAAGCAGGGCTCTGTGCACTGAGTACAAGCAGGGCTCTGTGCACAGAGGACAAGCAGGGCTCTGTGCACTGAGGACAAGCAGGGCTCTGTGCACTGAGGACAAGCAGGGCTCTGTGCACTGAGGACAAGCAGGGCTCTGTGCACTGAGGACAAGCAGGGCCTTGTACACTGAGGACAAGCAGGGCTCTGTACACTGAGGACAAGCAGGGCTCTGTACACTGAGAACAAGCAGGGCTCTGTACACTGAGGACAAGCAGGGCTCTGTGCACTGAGGACAAGCAGGGCTCTGTGTACTGAGGACAAGCAGGGCTCTGTACACTGAGGACAATCAGGGCTCTGTAAACTGAGGGCAAGCAGGGCTCTGTGCACTCAGGACAAGCAGGGCTCTGTACACTGAAGACAAGCAGGGCTCTGTGCACTGAGGACATGCAGGGCTCTGTGCACTGAGGACAAGCAGGGCCCTGTACACTGAGGACAAGCAGGGCTCTGTACACCGAGAACAAACAGGGCTCTGTACACTGAGGACAAGCAGGGCTCTGTGCACTGAGGAAAAGCAGGGCTCTGTACACTGAGGACAAGCAGGGCTCTGTAAACTGAGGACAAGTAGCGCTCTGTGCACTCAGGACAAGCAGAGCTTTGTACATTGAGAACAAGCAGGGCTCTGTATACTGAGAACAAACAGGGCTCTGTACACTGAGGACAAGCAGGGCTCTGTGCACTGAGGACAAGCAGGGCTCTGTGCACTGAGGACAAGCAGGGCTCTGAACACTGAGGACAAGCAGGGCTCTGTGCACTGAGGACAAGCAGGGCTCTGTACACTGAGGAAAAACAGGGCTCTGTACACTGAGGAAAAGCTGGGCTCTGTACACTGAGGACAATCTGGGCTCTGTACACTGAGGACAAACAGGGCTCTGTACAATGAGGACAAGCAGGGCTCTGTACACTGAGGACAAGCAGGGCTCTGTACACTGAGAACAAACAGGGCTCTGCACACTGAGGACAAGCAGGGCTCTGTGCACTGAGGACAAGCAGGGCTCTGTACACTGAGGACAAGCAGGGCTCTGTAAACTGAGGACAAGTAGGGCTCTGTGCACTCAGGACAAGCAGGGCTTTGTACACTGAGAACAAGCAGGGCTCTGCACACTGAGAACAAACAGGGCTCTGTACACTGAGGACAAGCAGGGCTTTGGACACTGAGAACAAGCAGGGCTCTGTATACTGAGAACAAACAGGGCTCTGTACACTGAGGACAAGCAGGGCTCTGTGCACTGAGGACAAGCAGGGCTCTGTACACTGAGGACAAGCAGGGCTCTGTACACTGAGGACAAGCTGGGCTCTGTACACTGAGGACAAACAGGGCTCTGTACACTGAGGAAAAGCTGGGCTCTGTACACTGAGGACAAGCTGGGCTCTGTACACTGAGGACAAACATGGCTCTGTACAATGAGGACAAGCAGGGCTCTGTACACTGAGGACAAGCAGGGCTCTGTACACTGAGAACAAACAGGGCTCTGCACACTGAGGACAAGCAGGGCTCTGTACACTGAGGACAAGCAGGGCTCTGTAAACTGAGGACAAGCAGGGCTCTGTGCACTCAGGACAAGCAGGGCTTTGTACACTGAGAACAAGCAGGGCTCTGTACACTGAGAACAAACAGGGCTCTGTACACTGAGGACAAGCAGGGCTCTGTGCGCTGAGGACAAGCAGGGCTCCGGACACTGAGGACAAGCAGGGCTCTGTACACTGAGGACAAGCTGGGCTCTGTACACTGAGGACAAGCAGGGCTCTGTACACTGAGAACAAGAAGGGCTCTGTACACTGAGGACAAGCAGGGCTCTGTAAACTGAGGACAAGCAGGGCTCTGTAAATTGAGGACAAGCAGGGCTCTGTGCACTCAGGACAAGCAGGGCTCTGTACACTGAGGACAAGCAGGGCTCTGTGCACTGAGGACATGCAGGGCTCTGTGCACTGAGGACAAGCAGGGCCCTGTACACTGAGGACAAGCAGGGCTCTGTACACTGAGAACAAACAGGGCTCTGTACACTGAGGACAAGCAGGGCTCTGTGCACTGAGGACAAGCAGGGCTCTGTACACTGATGACAAGCAGGGCTCTGTAAACTGAAGACAAGTAGGGCTCTGTGCACTCAGGACAAGCAGGGCTTTGTACACTGAGAACAAGCAGGGCTCTGTACATTGAGAACAAACAGGGCTCTGTACACTGAGGACAAGCAGGGCTCTGTGCACTGAGGACAAGCAGGGCTCTGTACACTGAGGACAAGCACGGCTCTGTGCACTGAGGACAAGCAGGGCTCTGTACACTGAGGACAAACAGGGCTCTGTACACTGAGGAAAAGCTGGGCTCTGTACACTGAGGACAAGCTGGGCTCTGTACACTGAGGACAAACAGGGCTCTGTACAATGAGGACAAGCAGGGCTCTGTACACTGAGGACAAGCAGGGCTCTGTACACTGAGAACAAACAGGGCTCTGTACACTGAGGACAAGCAAGGCTCTGTGCACTGAGGACAAGCAGGGCTCTGTACACTGAGGACAAGCAGGGCTCTGTAAACTGAGGACAAGTAGGGCTCTGTGCGCTCAGGACAAGCAGGGCTTTGTACACTGAGAACAAGCAGGGCTCTGTACACTGAGAACAAACAGGGCTCTGTACACTGAGGACAAGCAGGGCTCTGTGCACTGAGGACAAGCAGGGCTCTGTACACTGAGGACAAGCAGGGCTCTGTACACTGAGGACAAGCAGGGCTCTGTACACTAGTGTTGCTCGCGAATATTCGCAATACGAATTTTATTCGCGAATTCGCGAATATTCGCGAATATAGCGCTTTATATTCGTAATTACGAATATTTGCATTTTTTTTCCCCCAGTACACATCACAGTGATCACCCCTCTCTGCTTCCAGCTTGTGTGGTGTAAAGAAGGCTCTAATACTACTGTGTGAGACTGGTGTGTGAATTTTCGCATATGCGAAAATTAGCATATGCTACTTTTCGCATATGCGGATATTTGCTTATGTTAATTTTGTATATGCTAATTTTCGCATATGTTATTTTCGCATACACGAATGTTCGCATATGCGAAAATAAAACGAGAATGTTACGAATATGCGAATATTCGCGAATGTATGACGAATATTCGTCCATATATTTGCGAATATTCGCGAATTCGAATATGGCCTTTGCCGCTCAACACTACTGTACACTGAGGACAAGCAGGGCACCGTACACTGGGGGCAAGCAGGGTTCCGTGCACTGAGGACAAGCAGGGCTCTGTGCACTGAGGACAAGCAGGGCTCTGTACACTGAGGACAAACAGGGCTCTGTACACTGAGGAAAAGCTGGGCTCTGTACACTGAGGACAAGCTGGGCTCTGTACACTGAGGACAAACAGGGCTCTGTATAATGAGAACAAGCAGGGCTCTGTACACTGAGGACAAGCAGGGCTCTGTGCACTGAGGACAAGCAGGGCACTGTACACTGAGGACAAGCTGGGCTCTGTACACTGAGGACAAACATGGCTCTGTACACTGAGGACAAGCAGGGCTCTGTACAATGAGGACAAGCAGGGCTCTGTGCATTGAGGACAAGCAGGGCTCTGTACACTGAGGACAAGCAGGGCTCTGTACATTGAGGACAAGCAGGGCTCTGTACACTGAGGACAAGCAGGGCTCTGTACACTGAGGACAAGCAGGGCGCTGTACACTGAGGACAAGCAGGGCTCTGTGCACTCAGGACAAGCAGGGCTCTGTACACTGAGGACAAGCAGGGCTCTATGCACTGAGGACAAGCAGGGCTCTGTGCATTGAGAACAAGCAGGGCTCTGTACACTGAGGACAAGCAGGGCTCTGTACAATGAGGGTTTTTACACTGAGGTCAAACATGGCTCTGTACACTGAGGACAAGCAGGGCTCTGTACACTGAGGACAAGCTGGGCTCTGTACACTGAGGACAAACAGGGCTCTGTACACTGAGGACAAACAGGGCTCTGTACACTGAGAACAAGCAGGGCTCTGTGCATTGAGGACAAGCAGGGCTCTGTACACTGAGGACAAGCAGGGCTCTGTACACTGAGGACAAGCAGGGCTCTGTACACTGAGGATAAGCAGGGTTCTGTACACTGAGGACAAACAGGGCTCTGTGCACTCAGGACAAGCAGGGCTCTGTACACTGAGGACAAGCAGGGCTCTGTACACTGAGGACAGGCAGGGCTCTGTACACTGAGGATAGGCAGGGCTCTGTACACTGAGGACAGGCAGGGCTCTGTACACTGAGGACAAGCAGGGCTCTGTGCACTGAGGACTATCAGGGCTCTGTGCACTGATGACAAGCAGGGCTCTGTACACTGAGGACAATCTGGGCTCTGTACACTGAGGACAAGCAGGGCTCTGTACACTGAGGACAGGCAGGGCTCTGTACACTGAGGACAAGCAGGGCTCTGTACACTGAGGTGAAGCCGGGCCCCCCATACTCCCCCCCCTGGCCAAGTGAGGGTGGAAGCAATCCCCCCAACAGGCTTCAGTGATGTAAAGCCTGCTGGGGAATGCCTGCAAGCTCCTGCCTGCAGCTCACACTATGTGAACAAGAAGAGAGGTAAGATAACTTGGAGTAGTTAGGGAACATAGCCTGAGTTGTTTTAGAAAAGTTTATTCAGTGACAGGTACTCTTTAACCTCCCATTGATCACACTTTGTGACAAACCTGGTTGAATAGTAAATGTACATGTATCATAACAACCTGCAAGAGTTTAGGTTTTAATAGATATTCATTGCATAGAATTGACTGCATACATAACATATACATATATATATATATATATATATATATATATTTATATATATATATATATATATATATATATAAAGAATCAATATATAGATATGTAAATATACATATAAAAATAAATAAATAAATAAGTAAATAAATGAATATATATATATATATATATATATATATATATATAAATAAATAAAATAATAAATAAGTAACAATCTACAAGAATTTAGGTTATTAAATATATAAATATACATATAAAGATAAATGAATAAATAAATTAACAAATAAGTAAATACATATATATATATATATATATATATATATATATATATATATATATAAATTAATAATTTAAGAAATAAACAACAACCTACAAGAATTTAGGTTTAAATAGATATCTATTGCATAGAATATTCTACATAAATAACATATAAAATATAGAAATATATATATATATATATATTTATATATGAAATAATAAATGCATGACTAAATAAATAAAGAAAATAAAATATTATCACCAACCTGTATAAAATATATGATTATAATAAGTAAAAGCAACCCTACTATCTATAATAGTCAATATTAAATACAAAATACCCAGCAGTATTCTCCATGTGTTTAGTCTGGTGTTTCCCAACCAGTGTGCCCCAGCTGTTGCAAAACTACAACTCTCAGCACGCCCGGACAGCCTTCGGCTGTCCGGGCATGCTGGGAGTTGTAGTTTTGCAACAGCTGGAGGCACACTGCTTGGGTCTGCCAATGGATGTTTACTGTACAGACGTTTTTTTTTTAATGCAAGATAATAGTTACAATCAATAAGTCAATAAAACAAGGACTGGATAAAACGAAGAGCTTGGACAAGAACATTTTCTTACCTGGGGTGCTTCTTATTCTGGGGCAGATTGTTGTTCAGATCGGTTACATCAGAAGAGTTTTTTCCCTTTATGTTTTCCGACTTCATGAACAGCTTCCATGGGCACATCATTGTTGAAGTATCAGTGTCAGATGAGGTGCAAAAAAAAAAAGTTAAAAGTCTCCCCAGGGGGCTGGTCTTCTGAATACACAAATAGGGCTAGGGATCAGAAAAAAAAAAGTTGCTACTATTAGTGCAGGAAACCATTTTTTTTCTCACAGTAATAAAGAGCGACATCCTCTGCACTTTAAATACATGACCTTCAAGACAACTTGGACTTGGACTATATTAAAGTGAACAGATCGCTATCACTTCAGGAGTTTTCCACGTGTCGTTTTGCTGCCTGGTAATGGGTTAGCCTGGAAAACAGGTTTCCTAGGGGTTAATTTTATAATGACAACATTTCACAAATCCAGGATTGGGAGGGATGTAAGAAAACTACAAGACTCAGGTTACTAGGAGATATGTGTTGTCCTACATAAACCTGTATAGGTCTACGTCTATTGACCATATGAAATACATATATTGATATGCTGAAACTTGTAGTTCTACCAGAAAGCTGCATCCTCCCTCATCTGGATTAGATTATTCCCATAAGACCTTTTCCACCTTTTTTTTTTTATTGCAAAAACGCAGCCACACTGTGCTTTTTTGGGAAAAAAAACAAAAAACACTGTGGCCAGATGTTAGCTGCAAGGCAATAGAGATTTAGGAAATCCCTACTTGGCGTTTTTGTCTTTGGTGTTTTTTCGCTGCTCCATGGCGTTTATGGGCTCAGTGGCAGTTTTATGAAATCTCAGCAGGTTAATGGTCTATTCACACGTACAGTATTCTGCGCAGGTTTGATGCGCAGGATTTTCTGCTGCAGATTTCAATTTAAACTAAATGACTGAACGCAGCTTCAGATCCTGCACATCAAATCAGCGCAGAATACTGTACGTGTGAATAGACCCTAAGGGTACGTTCAGACGAGTGGATTTTCCGCGCAAATTTCGCTGTGGATCCGCCGCTGAAGGACCTCTGTATGCTGCCTTTACAGGTGCCTGCTCGTAGCGGCGTGTGCGCATGCGCAGTTTACTCGCACATCGCGGCAGCTCACGGCCGCGATGTGTGCGAGTACACCACGCATGCACATCGCTTCAGTGTGTCTGCACGTAGCGGCGTCTTGCCGCTCCAAGCAGGTACATGTAAAGGCAGCATACAGAGGTCCTTTAGCGGCGGATCTGCAGCATAAAATACGCTATAAATCCGCTCATCTGAATGTACCCTAAAGACTATTTTTTCAAAATTTTTTTCTATGAAATCTTGGCGTTTTTCTCCCAAAGAAGTCTACAGGAGAGAAAAAACGGTATTAAAAACGCAATGTGGGTTTCACGTTGGTGTTTTTTTTATGGCATTTTTATATCTTATTTTTAATAAAGACTTTAAAAAAAAGGGGTGGACACAGATAAAGAAAAAAATGCCAAAAATGCCAAAGCCAAATTTTGCTATCCATTTTATCACTTGTTACATCCCTTTCAAGTAAAGTTGAACTTGTCCCCATATCAGTGTGGAGCCCTCGCCTACTCAGTTATTGGCATGATGAATAAATGAACAAGACATTCAGAGCCACATCTATACCAAGAAAAAGAATGGGATCCTTAAAGGGGTACTCCACTGGAAAACATTTTTTCCTAAATCAACTGGTGACAGAAAGTTAAAAAGATTTGTAAATTACTTCTATTAAAAAATCTTAATCCTTACAGTACTTATCAGCTGTTCTATGATCCACTTGACGTTCTTTTCTTTTTGAATTTCCTTTCTGTCTGACCACAGTGCTCTCTGCTGACACCTCTGTCCATTTTACGAACTGTTTAGATTAGAAGCAAATACCCATAACAAACCTCTCCTGCTCTGGACAGTTTCTGTTATGGACTGAGGTGTCAGCAGAGAGCACTGTGGTCAGACAGAAAGGAAATTCAAAAAGAAAAGAACTTCCTGTGGATCATACAGCAGCTGATAAGTGCTGGAAGGATTAAGATTTTTTTAATAGAAGTCATTTACAAATCTGTAACATTTTCTGCCACCAGTTGATGTTTTCAAAAATGTTTTCCAGTGGAGTACCCTTTTAATGGAGAGATATCATGCATAAAAACGTATCCCCTATGCGCAGGATAGGGGATACGTTTTAGATAGCTTGGGGGTCTGACTGCTGGGACCCCTGTGATCTCCTGCACGGGCCCTCTGTTCTCCCCGGTAATGGGGCGTCCCGGCCCCTGATGGCCGACATTCCCTCTCGATATATCTCTATGGGAGAGCAGTTCAGCTATCTCCAGCTCTCCCACAGAGATATATGGAGGGGACATGTTGGCTGCCACTTATTAGGATATCTCAGGGGGTCCCAGCAGATGAAATTGCGTGTTCTAAAACTAGGGGATACGTTTTTATGCATGACATATCTCCTTTAATCAAACTTTTCTGATATGTCTGGTTGAATAGTAAATGTACAAGTATTATAACAACCTGCAAGGATTTAGGTTTTCAATAGATATCTATTGTATATAATGCTACATACATAAAATATCCATAAATAAATAATATCACCAGTCTGTATATAACATATTATCACAATGAGTAAAAACATCCCTAATGATCTATAATAGTCAATATTAAATGCTTTATACCCTGCAATATTCTCCATGTGTTTAGTCCAGTGTTTCCCAACCAGTGTACCTCCAGCTGTTGCAAAAGTTTTTGTCTGGCATTTTTACATCTTATTTTTAATAAAGATTTATAAAAGGGGTGGACACAGGAAAAGGAAAAACTGCCAAAGGAGAAAAACATTGAAATCTGCAGCAGAAAATCTGGTGCATCAAATCCAGCGTGTCAAATCTGCGTACGTGTGAATGTACCCTAAATCAGTTTGCTCTTTGAGGGTGCGTTCACATGCTATTTGTTTTTGCCTGTGTATTTGAAAGTGGGCAGGTTCTTCTCAGCTGTCCGTAGCAGATTTTCCGCAGTGGAATTTACGCTGTGGAAAATCTGCCGCAGTCCCTACTGACTTCAATGGGGCTTGCGGCGGATTTTCCGCAGCGTAAATTTCTCCGTGGAAATTCTGCTCCAGACAGCTGAGAAGAGCCCGCCCACTTTCAAATACGCAGCGGAAAACCCGCAAAAACAAATAGCGTGTGAACGCACCCTAAAATAATTTTTTTTAGATGCCGCAACACTAAAATTGTTGCAAAAAATTGTTTCCTTTATGTGAAAAATGAAAGATAAAACCTCATTTCAGCTCATTGTATAACAAATAACAAACTCGGCTCTGCAGCATCTGTCATCCTATCTCTACAGGCAATTGCTTCCCTAAGGCCATTGGTATATTAGTATATATTTTTGTTTTCATTGTGACTCATCACGTTTACCCACAAAATTGCAGAGTAATTTGCATAGTAACTTATTTCCATGCATGAAAAGTTCACATCTAAGCAACACCCAAAGGTCACATTGTTGAGTAAAGGGGTATTCCAGGAAAAAACTTTTTTTTATATATATATATCAACTGGCTCCAGAAAGTTAAACAGATTTGTAAATTACTTCTATTAAAAAAATCTTAATCCTTTCAGTACTTATGAGCCACTAAAGTTGAGTTGTTCTTTTCTGTCTAAATGCTCTCTGATGACACGTGTCTCGGTAACCACCCAGTTAAGAAGCAAATCCCCATAGCAAACCTCTTCTACTCTTTGTAGTTCCCAAGACAAGCCGAGATGTCAGCAGAGAGCACTGTTGCCAGACATAAAACAACAACTCAACTTCAGCAGCTGATAATTATTGAAAGGATTAAGATTTTGTTTTAAAGAAGTAATTTACAAATCTGTTTAACTTTCTGGAGCCAGTTAATTATGTATATATATATATATATATATATATATATATATATATATATATATACATATATATATATATAAATATAAAGTTTTTTCCTGGAATACCCCTTTAATAGAGAGAACGAGTCTTTTCATGTGCAGTAGGGTTGTAAATAGCAATTCACTGCAGCGCAAGTTATAACGTGCAAATATCTTAGCATAGTACAGTGTTTCCCAATCAAGGCTCCTCCAGCTGTTGCAAAACTTCAACTCCAAGCATGCTCAGAAAAGTCAACGGCTGTCCGTGCATGCTGGGAGTTGTAGTTTTGCAACAGCTGGAGGCACCTTGATTGGGAAACACTGGCATAGTACCTCCCAAGACCCAGCTATCAATAGCATTAGTGAGATCTATTCTCTTGAAAAATATTTATTTTGTTTAAATCAAATGGATTACAAAAGAAGAAAAGATGGATTGAGAAATGTTTCATTCTTTTTCTTGATTAAAGGGAGTGATCTCATCGATAAGCCAGAAACATCACCAGGTATTACAGTTTCAGGAAGAAAATTTAGATTTCTGTATAATAAAGTTGTACAATTTTCCAGTAAAAATCTGTCATTGTTTTCAAGATCTCTGCTTGCTGTAATGCTATAAAAAAACAAACAAAAAAACTTAATGGTATACTTCCAGGAGATGAATATATGTCCTGGTTATGTTTTGACCTGAAAGTGCAGGCTTTGTTACAATGATAGTAGGTAGCAAGAATATAGTATACAGCAGTGGTTTCCAACCTGCAGACCTCCAGATGTTGCAAAACTACAACTCCCAGCATGACCGGACAGTCGTTTGCTGTCCGGGCATGCTGGGAGTTGTAGTTTTACAACATCTGGAGGTCTGCAGGTTGGAGACCACTGGTATACAGTATATAAGAGAAGTGTCTCGCTGTATCACACAGTGCTACATTCTACGCAGTTTCCTGGATTTGTAAATAAAACAAAACCTCTGTCCTTTATAATGTTCAGGGAGATCTCATAGGTGTCATGTAGATTTTTCTTTATTTGCCTTAAAGGGGTACACCGGTGGAAATTGATTTTATTTATTTATTTTTTAAATCAACTGGTTCCAGAAAGTTACACAGATTTGTAACTTACTTCTATTAAAAGTTGTTAACCCTTCAAGTACTTATCAGCTGCTGTATGCTCCAGAGAAGTTGTATAGTTTTTTTCTGTCTGTCCACAGTGCTCTCTGCTGACACCTCTGTCTGTGTCAGGAACTGTCCAGCGTAGAAGCAAATCCCCACAGCAAACCTCTCCTGCTCTGGACAGTTCCTGACATAGACAGAGGTGTCAGCAGAGAGCACTGTGGTCAGACTGAAAAGAACTATACAACTTCCTCTGTAGTATACAGCAGCTGATAAGTACTGGAAGGATTAAGATTTTTTTTAAATTAAAGTAATTTACAATTTTTTTAAACTTTCTGGCACCAGTTGATATGATTTTTTTTTTTCTACCAGAGTACCCTTTTAATACCTACAAAGGGTGTATAATAGTGATTCCTGGGTCCCACCAGCTTATATACAGTGTACATTATGTGACGGCAAATATTATCACCAATCTTTATATAATATATTATCATAAGTAAAAGTAACTCTGTCTATAATAGTATTAAATACAATATTCCCAGTAGAGATGAGCGAACTTACAGTAAATTCAATTCGTCACAAACTTCTCGGCTCGGCAGTTGATGACTTATCCTGCATATATTAGTTCAGCTTTCAGGTGCTCCCGTGGGCTGGAAAAGATGGATACAGTTCTAGGAGACTCTTTCCTAGGAATGTTTACACCTTTTCCAGCCCACCGGAGCACCTGAAAGCTGAACTAATTTATGTAGGCTAAAGGCATCAACTGCCGAGCCGAGAAGTTCGTAACGAATCGAATTTACTGTAAGTTCGCTCATCTCTAATTCCCAGCATTATTTTTCATGTGTTTAGTCTAGTATTTCCCAACCAGTGTGCCTACAGCTGTTGCAAAAAAAAAATGTCCGGACAGCCGGCATGCTGGGAGTTGTAGTTTTGCAACAGCTGTAGCCACACTAATTGGGAAACACTTGTTTAAATGTTATGTTCTGTCCCTTTAATAGTAGAACATGTGCTTTTTCTAGCCGACAGACGATAAGAAATCGGAGCATAGTCACATCCGTATGCCCAGACTCTAAAGTATGTGGAACAGGTGGATCTAGAAGCACCGTCTTGTTCCTTCTTCATTATCGTTCCAATCAGGAGAAATGAAGGAATGTTATCACAGCTCTGCTATGCTCAGCTTCTGATGTAGAAGAAATGGCAAAAAAAAAGAACCATACATCAAAGGATAACAAAACATGTATCCAGTTATACAGAGCTCAGTTTGTCTCATGTAGCAGTGCTGTATAGTCATTAAAGGGGTACTCTGGCGCTTAGACATCTTATTCGCTTATCCAAAGGATAGGGGATATGATGCCTGATCGAGGGGGTCCCACCGCTGAGGACCCCCATGATCTTGCACGCCGCACCCCGTTTAATATCAGACACGCTGGTCTGACTGCTGGGACCCCCTGTGATTTCCAGAACAGGACCCAGAGGAGAATGGACGGTAGACGGCACACGTGCCATTGATTTCTATTGGAGCACCGAAGAGACCCGAGTACAGCACTCAGGCATCATCGGCGCTCTCAGAAGTATTAATGGAGCGTGTGCCGTCTACCAGAGAGAGTCAGGGTCCCGTTTCCCAGATCATGGGGGTCCCAGCGGTCGGCCCCTCCGTGATCAGCTACTTATCCCCTCTTCAAATTTTTTTTTCCAGTATGCAAAAACCTGAATTTCAGTTTTTCCTTTGCAGTGGCAACGGATTTATCAAGTGCGAATGTCGCACAGAAAGTCACAAGCCCTTCCAAAATACTACACCAGCCCAGACCTGGCTTACAAAACTGCCATTGTTTAAAAAGTCACACATTTGTCGCAACAGGGGAAAAAGTTGCACAAAAAGTTGAAAAGAGTTGAAGCTTTTACAGAGAGATGTACTGAAGTAAAAAATGTGTAGCAGCACCATATTTATCATGTGCCATGACCCATTTAGTAAATTTGGTGCATGTACACATTAGTGCCACACAAAATAAAGGTATAAAAAAAGAAAACAACGACATCACTCTTGATTCCCCCAATAGCATCAGCTCAGCTGAAAACTTTTGCCCCTTTGTTTTAGTGGTCAGTGGGGGTCTCAGCACCCAGACCCAACCAAACAAAACTTAAAGGGGTACTCCGCCCCTAAACATGTTATCCTCTATCATGTCTGATCGCGGGGGTCTGGCCGCTGGGACTCCCTGCGATCTCCGGGTCAGGAAGCACTGCAGTGCCGGCCTGGATATCGTGGGGGGTCCTAGCGGCCGGACACCTTGCGAGCAGACATGTTATCCTTTGGATAACATGTCTAGGGGTGGAGTACTCCTTTGAAAGTTGTCCCAAGGACAATGGCCAAGATTTATCAAACTGTGTGTGAAGAAAATTGAAGTGATTTTATCACAGCGACCAATCACAGCTCAGCTTTCACTTTACCACAGCTCGTTAGCTGAGCTGTTATTGGTTGTTGTGGGAAAATCCCTCCACTTTTTCTCTCACACAGTTTGATAAATTTGGGTCACCACTGCTCCCTCACTCCTGTGTTTACAGAATTGTATACTGACATTAGTGTTGCTCATGAATATTCGCAATTCTAATATTATTCGCGAATATCGCATATTCGCGAATTCGCGAATTTCGTGAATATAGCGATATATATTCGTAATTACGAATATTCGTTTATTTTTTTTATTTTTTTCACAGTACACATCACAGTGATCACCCCTCTCTGCTTCCAGCTTGTGTGGTGTAAAGAAGGCTGTAATACTACTGTGTGAGACTGGCGCGCGAAAATTCGCATATGCGAAAATTAACATATGCACAAAATTAACATATGCGAATTTTCGTGTATGCTAATTTCGTATATGCTAATATTCTCATATGGTAATTTTCGCATACGCGAATTTTCGCATATGCGAAAATAAAACAAGAATATAACGAATATGCGAATATTCGCGAATATATGACGAATATTCGTCCATATATTCGCGAATATTCGCGAATTCGAATATGGCCTATGCCGCTCAACACTAACTGACATGACATTTATGGTAAAGTCACGAGACCATGGCTGCTGCCAATCACATCACTATAGACTTCATGGGGGACATTTATCAATGTTGGTGTTATGTAGTAAAGATTTTTGCTTGATGTATTGTTTGCACAGTTGCTCAAAATTTACCAAAAAGGCGCACAGGACTTGCTAAATTTTTCTCAATTATAGAAGCCAGTTGGCTGCAGAGATTGGTTAAGCTTTGTTCTCTGACATCTAACACTTTTGGACGTGTCCTATTAGGTGGTGTAGGTTTGCACAAAAAAAGTAGGTGTAGGTTGCACCAAACAGTAGACAACCTTGAAAGATGTTCTACTGAAAATTGAGCAAAAAAATTAGCAAAAAATGCAATTGCGCCAAATTTGCAGGCAAATTTAGGACATTGAAGTGGTGTAAAGCCAATGATAAATGTCCTCCCATGTCCCTAAAGAGAACCAGTAGGGGGACACCGGAGGGCTACAGGAGTATACATGATATAGCTAAACAATTTTCCTCTTTGTGCTATTTCGGCCATGATGTTTGGTGCAGAAAAGTAACAGAAATATCTCTGTTCTGCAAAATTTGGGTGACTTTTAGCTAAGGTAATTTTAACTAAAATGACTTAGGTACATACTTTATATTTTTCACTTTAATTTGCAAGTTTGTCGCAAAAGCCCTCATTTTGTTACAAATCTACACCACTTAATGTGGCGCTCCTTCTTCTCCTGCTCTTTCGGAGTTGTTCAGTTTATGCCATACCTGGTGTGTTTTATGCTTTCTACTTTCACATGTCTTGCTCCTGAGGAAATGTTATCCAATTTTGGACCATTTTTATTTGTCCTGTTTTACCCCTACCCTGTTTTTTATTTATTATTATTATTATTTTTTTGTACCCTTGGTTCTCCAATGCTTATTCAATAAACACGTTTTTGTATATAGAAAAAAAGTTGCAAATTTTTTGCAGAAAGGGGTAAAAAGTTACAGAAAAGACCCAGAGGAGTAATGAAGTGTTATATTGTTAACATAAGTGCGCCAGATTTATGAACCACCATGCTATGATAAATAATTTCACCTGTTAGTAAAACAAAAGCACAAAACATATATTACTTCAAACACACTTTCTAAAGACACATAATGATAAATGGGATGTATGCACTGCTGAATGCGATAGCATGCAGCAACCTTCATGGTATTTCATTGAGCTAGAAAAAAAAGTATACCGTGCAATATACAGTACACCTATATATGATAGATGCCACTAAGTGCGATCCTTCCTAAGAATACATCCAACGGGTAGGTATAAGTTGGATGTGCATGATGAGGACTGCTTACAAGCAGTGTGAACAGAGCCTTGTTTTATTTACAGGAATAGTTTAGGAACTTTCTATTTTAGTTTAACAAATATATTCATATATAAATAAATAAATAAATAAATAAATAAATAGATGACAGATAGATAGATAGATAGATAGATAGATAGGGGATAGATAGATATATAAATAGATATAGATAGATAGATTGGAGATAGATAGATAAATATATAGGTAGATAAATAGATAGATATGAGATAGATAGATAGATAGATAGATAGGTAGATAGATAGCTAGATAGATAGATAGGTAGATAGATAGGAGATAGATAAATAGATAGGTATATTGGAGATAGATAAATAAATATATAGGTAGATAAATATAGATAGATAGATAGATATAGATAGACATAGATAGGAGATAGATATAGATAGATAGATAGATAGATAGATAGATATGAGATAGATGATAGATAGATATGAGATAAATGATAGATAGATAGATAGATAGATAGATTGGAGATAGATAAATAAATACATAGGTAGATATAGATAGACAGATAGATAGATAGATAGATAATAGATAGATATGAGATAGATAGATAGATAGATAGATAGATTGATAGATAGATAGATAGATAGATAGATAGATAGGGGATAGATAGATATAGATAGATAGATTGGAGATAGATAGATAAATATATAGGTAGATAAATAGATAGATATGAGATAGATAGATAGATAGATAGATAGATAGGTAGATAGATAGGAGATAGATAAATAGATAGGTATATTGGAGATAGATAAATAAATATATAGGTAGATAAATATAGATAGATAGATAGATATAGATAGACATAGATAGACATAGATAGGAGATAGATATAGATAGATAGATAGATAGATATGAGATAGATGATAGATAGATATGAGATAAATGATAGATAGATAGATAGATAGATAGATAGATAGATAGATAGATTGGAGATAGATAAATAAATACATAGGTAGATATAGATAGACAGATAGATAGATAGATAGATAATAGATAGATAGATATGAGATAGATAGATAGATAGATAGATATAAATAGGAGATAGATAGATAGATAGATATGAGATTTGCATTGGATAAACTTGGGACACAGAAGCTGTCAGAAAAGCCAAAAATTGTTGTCAACAGTCAGAAAAGGTCATCATAACAATCCCCATAATAAACTCAGGCATTTTAAGTGAAGAATAAAAGAACAAATGCTATAGATAGAACAAAAAGTGAGAAAAGAAAAAGTCAGGGCAGGGATGCAAAAAAAAAAAAAAAGTTTATGCACCTGTCTTACCTGGGTGTTGCCTTGATTTATCTTTACATAGAGTGTAGAGCCATAGGAGGAAGAACCCTTATATAGTGTCCATTATGTAAAACAGAAACAACTGGGCAAGAGGAAGGATGAGACCTATTTTTTTCTATAACTGCTGGGAAAATCCCTCAATTTCTGTCAATCTTATTTAATCCATTTTCTAAGGGAGAAAAAAAATAAAAATAAAACAGAAAGTTATTTTAGGCTTTGTAGTAATAATGATTAATGAGCTACCATAGCATAAAGCTACCATGACTATGATTGCCCAATTCTGGGCAAATGCTGTCTCATTTAATAACAGATTTTGTTTAGTTGGAAAACTGGTGAATGCTATTTTTTTTATTCTTTTGATACCTGTTTCCTTACAGTTTGCTTTTACAACTTGTAAATGTTCCCCTTTGCCACTAGATGTCACTAGCTTACATGATGCACACGTGGAGAGTACATGAAATATGTAAAGTATCTCCAACTCAGTTCAGAGTTGAGATTTGTCCCCAGGATTTGGCATCCTATAAACAATTATTATTATTATTATTTTAATTTTTTTTAAGCATTATTATTATTGTCATTGTTATTATTTTTTCTATTTTTATTATTATGTATTTCCACCAGGACCGAATAGAAGTCAACAGGGTTTGTTGAATGTGACATATGATCTATCCAATATGGTGTTATGGCTTTCATTATAAATAAAAGCTGTGGTGAAGATGTGAACAAAGCCCTTTAATTGTAAGTACTGTACATTCATTTATAAATAATTGGAGAATGGCCAATAGGGTACCCATCCACAAGAGAGGTATCTAGTAACTACAGGCCAGTTGGCTTGAGCTCTGTATTAGTAAAAATTCTGAAAACTCAAATAAAAATATTGAAGAAAAAAAAGAGGTTAACCCCTTAAGGATGCTGCCAGATTTTACCTTAATGACCAAGTGCCATTTTTCAGATCTGACATGTGTCTCATAAAGTGGTAATAACTTTGGAATGCTTTTATTGAGCAAAGCGATTCTGAGTTTTTTTGTGGCACATTGTAATTAATATTAGTGGTAAATTTTAGTTCAACTCATAGTCAAAACTCATTGAGAAAAATGTTACATTTTCTGGCGCTTTAAAATATATATTTTTTTATGGCATTCCCTGTGCAGTCAAAATTATGTTATCTTTACTCTAACGGTCGGTACGATTATGGCAATACCCAATATATATAGATATATATATATATATATATATATATATATATATATATTTTTTTTTTTTTCCTTTTCTGTTTTGCCATGTTCTGATAGTCCTAACTTTTTTATATTTCGTCTGACCCCATTGTGTGAGGGTTTATTTATTTTTTTGTGGGGGGGGGGGCACTTTTTTTTTTATCGGTACCATTTTGGCGATACATGCTATATTTTGATAATCCAAATTTTTGGACCAAAATGAGCAATTCTTGCACCTTTTTTTTTTTATGATAATCTCTGTGCTAGATAAATAACATTATTGTTTTATTGTACTGTTTTATGTTCATATCATTAACATTAAAATATATTACACATTTCTGTATAAGTACTAATGTCACTAAACACAAATTATAGAAGTACTTTTTTAAACTTTGAAACTGTGGACTGTTTATGAATGGTGATGATAAACGTGACATTTAAAAGTAAGTTTGCTGGTCAGGAGATAAGAGTTTTTGGATTCGCTGTTGTTCGTCGATCAGAGTTGTTTAAATACAAATGGCAACCGTAAACCCACTGCCAAAAATTCTCTATATTCTAGTTATCATCCCACCCTTGTAAAGAATTCTCTGCCCTATGGGTAGTTTATTCGTTTGTGCTGTATATTTTATGTTTATTAATATTTATATCATTAGTCAATGGGATATTTTTGAACAGCAAGCTCAAGAATTGTGGCAGAGGTTATTCAGGAAAGGCTACCCATGTTAAGTTCTTGACAGTCCTTTAGAGAGATTGAGAAAAGTTTCCCATTGTTATGATTAAGACCAAAAGCAAAAAATAAATCAAGAAATACAAGGTGAAAGAGGGAAAAGTCCCTTTTTTTGTTTGAATACACCCTAATGGAAAAAGTTATAAAATTGGCAATACATAAAAACTGGCTTATCATTGAAAATGATCAGATCTTTAGAGAAACAGCAACAAAAAGCTTTTCATCTCTTTATGTGGGAGTAAGAACCTACAGAACATAACTTTCTAGTCAAAGGTAAAGTACAAAAAGAAAATAGGGCTTGGCTGACTAAACACTTTCCCAGAGGGAAGTGCGGATAATGTAATTGTTGTCAACACTTGTACTGTACAAATAGGGTTCGGCTAGAAATTTAGGAAATAGTGATAAATGAATTTATAACGTGCAAGACCAATTATATTGTATATACATTGAAATGCAATTGCGGTAATTTTTATATGAGGAAGTCAATAAGGCCAATGTGTAGTCACCTGAGGTCTCTGAAAACCTGGTTGAACATGTCTTCTTACTCATATGAAGCTAGCAGATAATGATATAAGATGCTTGCAGTTCATAGGCCTGAAGTGTGTTAAACCATTGCGAACAAGAGGAGATCGGCGCAAACTCCTTTTCCAAAAAGAAACTGAATGAATTGGCCATGGTGGAAGAGAGTCTGGAATCTGATTGATTCTGTGGACAGATGTCTTTTACACAGGTAACAAACTGAAATGAGGAGCATTCTCTTTTATGCATATTAGGTACATGTATGTGGTGATTAGGGATGACTTTCCACATCACCACGTACATGTACCTGATTTCTTTAAACTGTCACAGCGCTGCCGGGCGCTGTGACAGTTTAGTAAGCTTGGTTGTGCTGCACTGCTGAGACCCCCTGAAGCCGTCCAGGGACCAATCACAGTGGTCCCCAGCCGGCGATTGCTGCTATTGGTCCGTCAGTACAGATGGACCAATAGCAGGGATCTGGCGGGGGTCTCCTCCTTCTCCCTCTTTTCCGTCGCTTCACTGTGTGAAGCGATCGGTGATGAGGGGGTCCCATCGGAGGAGGCTACCCGCGGGCACTCAGGTTCAGAGATGATGGTTGCCATAGCAACTGGAGGCCTGACACTGGCTTCTGTTGTCATGGCAATATGAGCGATCAGTCTCTACCTAAGGTAGAGATTGATCTATCCTATGCCTGTCAGTACTGACAGACATAGGCATAATTCATGTATACTCCATTGAATTACATGTATAATAGTAAAAAAAAAAAGTTCGAACATTTTTTTTAAATAAAATCAAAAACGTGAAAAAAATAAATGTTAAAATAAAAAAATAAAGTGAAAAAAATATCAAAAATAATAAAATAAATGATATATGTATATAATACAACCCCCAAATATGGTCCCCCCCAAAAACATCAACATGTCCCGCAAAAAAAGAGTCCTCACACTATTGCATCAGTGAAAAAATAATAAAGTTGCAGCTCACAAAATACGGCAACTTACAAACATGATTTAAAAAAATGCCATAAATGAACTAAAATATAAAAAAAAACAATTTATTTGTCTAAATATCCTTCTTTAGTTATATAGAGCTAGTTCCACTCTTTCAGGTGTCACTTACATGAGGGAAGTGAGGAAAATACATCATCCAGCCCAGGGGCGGACACAGACAGTAGAGGGCCCCTGTGCAAAGAATATGCACCCCCCTCCGGGTAATATGTTTGCTAGGTAAGTGGGTAGTACGTTTGCAAGTAGTACATTTGCTAGTTAGGTAGGTAGAACATTTTCTAAGTAGGTAGGCAAGTAGTAAATTTGCAAGATATTTAGGCAGTTAGTAACTTCAGTTGGTAGGAAGGCAGGTAAAAGGTTTGGTGCTAGGTAGGTAGGTAGGCAGGTATAAGTTTGGTTGGTAGGTGGGTAGCCACGTAACATTTGGTAGGCCCTTAGTCCAGTGTTTTCCAAACAGGCTTTGGCTGTTTGGGCATGCTGGGAGTTGTAGTTTTGCAACAGCTGGAGGCACCCAGGTTGGGAAATACTGACTAAGGAGGTGTTTTCAAAACAGTGGCCCTCATTTACTAAGAGTGTTGTGTAGGTTTCTTTGTGGGTTTTAATTCCCTACAATTTATTTTCCACGGTATTTACTAAGGTTTCCCTACATTTTCCACTTTCCCTACGCTTTGCTTTTTTTTACACATGCTCTGATCTGTCTGGTTTTCCTCAGCTCAAATCCACCACATTTTCTGTGGAAACCTTAGTAAATATGTTGTTTTTTTGTGAAAATGTCGGGAACACGCCCCTTTTGGAGACCACGCCCCCTTTTCCGGCAGCCACGCCCCATTTCAGGTTTTCTTAGCAAAATGGAGAGTTAGTCAGGGTTTCTTCAATTCTGGCGCAAATTCTGGCGCAGACAGAATTTGTGGCGCAGATTCTGGCGCAGACAGAATATCTGGCGCAATGCGACAGAATCTGGCGCACAACCCGACAAAACATGTCGGGTTTGTAATAGTAAATGAGGGCCAGTGTCTCTCCAGGTGGTCCAAAACTACAACTCCCAGCATTCCCGGACAGTCTAGTGAATAGTGAGTACAGCTCTGGAGTATAATACAGGATATAAATCAGTACATAAGTAATGTAAAGTGACCCTACATTCACCGCCATAGTGACATCTTATACAATGTGTGGCACCCATTGTGCAAAATCTAACTATTGCAATAAATGAAGGCTCACGTTACATTACTTATGGTGGAAGCAGCAGGCCACTCACCTAGTCTCCTAAGGAAACTTTTAGATTCGACTGTTGTGAGGCTCCTCAGGTTCTGTTATATGAATGGTGGCTCTGGAGTATGATACAGGATATAAATTAGGATCAGTACAGGATAAGTAATGTAATGTATGTACACAGTGACCTCACCAGCAGAATAGTGAGTACAGCTCTGGAATATAATACAGGATATAACTCAGGATCAGTACAGGATAAGTAATGTAATGTATGTACATAATGACCTCACCAGCAGAATAGTGAGTACAGCTCTGGGGTATAATACAGGATATAACTCAGGATCAGTGCAGGATAAGTAATGTAAAGTATGTACATAGTGACCTCACCAGCAGAATAGTGAGTACAGCTCTGGAATATAATACAGGATATAACTCAGGATCAGTACAGGATAAGTAATGTAATGTATGTACATAATGACCTCACCAGCAGAATAGTGAGTACAGCTCTGGAGTATAATACAGGATATAACCCAGGATCAGTACAGGATAAGTAATGTAATGTATGCACACAGTGACCTCACCAGCAGAATAGTGAGTACAGCTCTGGCGTATAATACTGGATATAACTCAGGATCAGTACAGGATAAGTAATGTAATGTATGTACACAGTGACCCCACCAGCAGAATAGTGAGTACAGCTCTGGAGTATAATACTGGATATAACTCAGGATCAGTACAGGATAAGTAATGTAATGTATGTACACAGTGACCCCACCAGCAGAATAGTGAGTACAACTCTGGAGTATAATACAGGATATAACTCAGGATGAGTACAGGATAAGTAATGTAATGTATGTACACAGTGACCTCACCAGCAGAATAGTGAGTACAGCTCTGGAATATAATACAGGATATAACTATTATAATTACTAGGTTCACACTGAAAAATCTCCAGACAGCAATGCATTTCTGAGCGGATCTGCAAAAAGATCTGCACGGTCCTAGCGCCGACCAAAGGGATCGCTTCTGGAGATTCATCAATGTGAACCAAGCCTTATACATGTGAGAAGGGGATTATACATATGAGCAGGGGATTATTATAATCCTCCACTCACGTATATGTAACATCTCCCCATCACATGTATAATTTAATAATCTCCTCCTCACATTTATAATCGCAAAATCAAATTATACATGTAAGGAGGGGATTATACATGTGAGGAGGGGATTATACATGTCAGGAGGGGATTATACATGTGAGGAAGGGATTATACATGTGAGGAGGGGATTATACATGTGAGGAGGGGATTATACATGTGAGGAGGGGATTATACATGTGAGGAGGGGATTATACATGTGAGGAAGGGATTATACATGTGAGGAGGGGATTATACATATGAGGAGGGGATTATACATTTGAGGAAGGGATTATACATGTGAGGAGGGGATTATACATGTGAGGAGGGAATTATACATGTGAGGAGGGGATTATACATGTGAGGAAGGGATTATACATGTGAGGAGGGGATTATACATGTGAGGAGGGGATTATACATGTGAGGTGGGGATTATACACGTTAGAGGATTATTATAATCCTCCCCTCACATATATTTATTATATCTCCCTCACATGTATTATCTGACAATCCCCTCCTCACATTTATAGTCCCCTCACAAGTATAATCTCCTAATAAGATTATATGTGAGGGGGTTATCAGACTATACATGTGAGGGGGAGATGATACATACATGTGAGGGGAGGATTATAATAAATATTATTATCCTCCACTCACATGTATAATTTCTTCCCCCCCCACACACACACACGATCGCCACCCTGCACCACCACCCTCCCCACCAATCCTCACCCCACCCCACCCCACCCCCCCGCCAAACAACCCCTTACCCCTCAACTCACATGTAATGCAGATGATATACCGGTCCATCTGGCGGTGAGTGACACTGCAGCCTGGAGGCCGTGTGGGGTCTGTAAATCACTGATAGAGAGGAGCAGAGGACTCCTCTCTGCTCCGGTTCGCTCATCTCTATGATGCCCGCGGCCCGCCGTGACGTCGCACGTCACGTCAGCGGGCGTGACTATTTCCCAGGCAGCCACAGGGGTCCTGGGATAGTGGCTGCCTGTGGAAGATTGAGGCGGCGGCAATAAGTTAAAAAAAGGTAGCAGGCGGTGGCAATGAATTAGAAAAAGGCCCCCTCCCTCCCGAAAAAGGTAGCGGGCGGCGGCGGTGGTGGGCCCCCTCCCTCCCTCAGTCTAAAATTTTGACGCCTGTCCCGCCTGTTTCCCAGCTCGCCTGTCATGACCAGGGTCCCGCGTGGGGCAAAAGGGGCAAGCTGTTGGGCCCCCAGGAATGAGAGGGCCCAGGGCAGCTTCCCCTTTTACCCCACGTTAAAGATGGACCTGGCCCCAGCGGTCAGTGAGTGACTGTCCCTCACTGACTCGCTAACAGTTTCAGTTCCGGCTGGGCCCCCCTGGGCTCCTGGGCCCCTGTGCAGCTGAACAGGCTGCACATATGGTATGTCCGCCCCTGATCCAGCCATCCACTATGTCTCTGTTCAAGTCCCTCTCTGAAAGCAACTCCCACCCTTCTGAGAGACACAGACCATGTGGACTCTGCCCTGCACTGATGAGTCATATCACATAAATTGCATGTGAACTGAGATGTCAAACAGTGAATAAAGAAGCATCTTACAGTCATACCACTGACGATAAGACGGGGTCAATAGCCAGCCAAGTGATAAAACAGTGTAGTGCATGATCATAAAATATAGTGGTTATTATACATATTGTACCAGGAATCATATAGTTAGAGTATAAGATTAAGATAATCCAACTAGTGAGGGAATGTCAACCAACAATGCCATTTTCGGGAACAATTTGCATACAAGCTGTTACCAAGAGCTAATGTTTTCTCAAATGAACATGTTCGTTCTATAGCAGAAAGCAATTCATGCATATCAGGAATGTTCGCAGTTTTCCATTTCCTGAGTAAAACCGCTTTTGCAATTACTCATATGATACTTAATAGGGCTCTGTATTTTATAGGTAGTGAATCTATTCCGATTAGAAGCAACACCATTTGTGGAGACCATATAATGGGACAAAATGATTTTTGTTGTTATTGTGTCCAAATAAACCTACTATTAAAATTATAGACTGATCTTTTCATTGTCAGTGAGCAAATGTACAAAGTCAGCAGAATTAATTATTTTTTGTATTTTTTTGAGCTTACGCCAGTATGCATTTTGGTAATTTATGCCAACTTTAACATATTAACTTTTCCTATTTTCCACTTCCAATAATAATAATTTTATTATTAGCTATATCAGGGTTACAATGCCTTTCTTTTGGGGTTTATGATTATAATTATTTTGTTTTTACTTAAAGGGTAGCTCCCACCATCCTGTATATATTTTTTTCTTTCCCTGCCTATTGCCCATCTATCCCTAACCCCCTCCCTGCTTTTAATAATTTTTTTTTTTTTACTATATTAAAAAGGTCTTTTTGTCTGCCTGGTAGTATGCTCACTACCAGGCAGACTTCCCCAGCAGGCAGATGTCACTGATGCCTGCTGGGGCCGACACTTCCGCCCTTCGTTCATCTATACAGGGTGCCTCCAGCTGTTTCACCACTACAACTCCCAGCTTGTCCTGACATCTATTGGCTGTCAGGGCATGCTGGGAGTTGTAGTGGTGAAATAGCTGGAGGCACCCTGTGTTGAAAACAATAAGTTAGGGCCATGGGCGCAGCGCGGCGCTACCCCGTTCCCTCCCCGCAACCGCCATGTTGACACCCCGATCCCCGCAACCCCTGTGTTGACACCCTGATCCCCATACATACAAACTGCAGAGTCCAGCAGCATCAGCGGCGTGCAGGGGCAGTATCAGCGGCATGGTGCGGGAGGAGTGGCCGGCATCTGAAGCCAGGGAGCCAATGCGCTCGCTTCCGCCTGTCTGATTGACAGGCAGGGAGCGAGCGCAGGCTGAATGAATTAGCACCGATGCCCGGCCGGCATCAGTCCAAATTAATGCGTGACGTCACGCCAGCCTGCAGCCGGCCACTAGGAGGGAGACCCCCTAGTGGCCGGTTTTCAAACGTTAATTTAAACATTTTAATAAAAAAAATAATAATGAAAATATATGTACTACAACATATAAAAAAAAAAAAAGTTGATGACAGTGCCCATTTAAGCAAAAATCATGCAAATTGGTATTGTTGGAAAAAAATGATTTACCCATAAAATTGCACGATTGAATCTTTTTTCCATTTTGCCTTTCAAATAAAATTCAGCTTGATAATACAGTATTTTTTTAAATAAAGGGTACCAGTAAAAATGTACAATTTGTCTTACAAAAATAAGCCATAATAGAAAGATGAAAAATAACAATGTTTTGAGAAGGAAGAAAACATAAGACAAAAAATTTTATTTGGAGGTTGGGAGGTGTAAAGATGCTCACTAGTGTAGCTTTCTACATTTTTGTTAACAGCAAAATTAAAGGAACTGTAACAAAGCCATAATAGCAGTGTTAACATAGCATACATGGGGAACCATAAGTGGAGTATGTATCATAGAGATTAACACACTCTTAGACATATACAAATCAGAAATTAGAAACATACCTCCTCAATAATAATTTGTTTTTAGTAATTTTTTTATCGAGAACATTATATTGCTAAGCAGGTAAGCTACTTCTTCCATCTTCCACATTACCACAAGGGAGATTTTGTGATGGATTCACCTCCGCCGCCATGATTGTTACTGGTGCTACTTTGGCTGTGCTCATAGCTGGGGTCATATCTTCATTGCTGGAGACACTAGCATCTAGGTTCATTCTTCTGACAAAAATGTGTCTCTAGAAATATTTTAAAAAGTGTTGATATTGCTTCTGGTGTGTTCCACCAGAGGGATGGCAAAAACATTTTGGTTACATAAGACACAATAAGAAATTAGCAGGGCTTCACTCAGTCAGGAATCAGGCAGTGTAAAAAATGCAAACCAATACCATAAATATGGTGATTGTATGATCCAACGAGGGAGGTTCCTTCTCATGTATTGTAATGGGATGAGCATCAGTTGCACAAGTAGACCAAAGCTGGAAACTGTACATGAAGGCAATCAAACCAAGGCCCTGACATGCAGCAAGAGTGCAATAGATATGTTTTTTTCCCCCCAACTTTGCACATTCACCATCAAGAAAAGATCTAGCCTATTCTCGATGAGCCTCCCTAATTATATACATTTTAGCTAGACATGTTAGGAACATCTTATTAACTTGATTAAACCCTTTTAATTCTAGTGAAACTAGTGTATGTGACAAACCAATTGTAACATGTGTGTCTGTTTATGAATCTAGCAGCAGCTCAAACCCCAGCCACCCTCAGCTGAGGCTTTGCTTGTTGCCGTGATGATGCCCGGACCAATCAGGAGGAATGGACAACAAGCCAATTGTAATCGGTCTCGCTGTCCAGGCCCCTGCTGTGAGCTATCTAAACTTAATCTGGCCTGTGCTCTCTGCCTGCAAAAATGGTTTCTATCTTGTTTCTGGATTTTTATCTGTCATTTCCTGTTTATATGTCTATTCTTTGCCTATTGATTCTGTACCTTGTTGCTCTTTCAGTTTTGACCGGGCTTTATATACCACTCTCTATTTATTTGTTTGTATGTCAGTTTTAATATTTCCTCTGTTTTGTTTCCTGGTTTTTACTTTCATTAAAATATTTGTGCTGTGTTTTATCTCATTGTTTTACCATCACCATGCTCTGCTCTCATTAAATATAAGAACTGTCATCTAGTTGAGAGTCTGATGCTTAGGGTAGAGTGCCGAGTAGGCAAGGATAGAGGCTATGGATGAGCTCAGGGCTGCACTTATCCCTGCCCAAAGGGACACCAATACCAGATAATAACAAACAGAAGAACATTATTGCTTCTAATTTTGCTTTAAAGGGGTACTCCGGTGAAAAACTTTTTTTTTAATCAACGGGTGCCAGAAAGTTAAACAGATTTGTAAATTACTTCTATTAAAAAATCTTAATCCTTCCTGTACCTATTAACTGCTGAATACTACAGTGGAAATTCTTTTGCGTTTGAAACACAGAGCTGTCTGCTGACATCACGAGCACAGTGCTCTCTGCTGACATCTCTGTCCATTTTAGGAACTGTCCAGGGTAAAAGGAAATCCCCATAAAAACATATGCTGTTCTGGACAGTTCCTAAAATGGACAGAGATGTCAGCAGAGAGCACTGTGCTCGTGATGTCAGCAGACAGTTCTGTGTTTCAAAAAGAAAAGAATTTCCGCTGTAGTATTCAGCAGCTAATAAGTACAGGAAGGATTAAAAAATTTTAATAGAAGTAATTTACAAATCTGTTTAACTTTCTGGCACCAGTTGATTTAAAAAAAAAAAAGTTTTTCACCGGAGTACCCCTTTAAAGAACTAGATCATCTATGAAAAAAGTGCATAGGTTTCCATATCGTTTAAATCATAAAATATATGTATGGCCAACTCCAAAACAACATTTTTGTTTACCCTAAATAGGTATAACCTTCTGTAATTTCTATGACTTTAAGGGTTGTAGCCCAGTTTCTCAGATACAGAGCTAAAAATCCTCTACTTCCCTTCATACATCTGGTAAGTTACATAATAAAATACTTGCTACCAAAAGCCAGAGAGTGGGAACTGCATATGGATTTATGCACTGAACTCAATACTAAATTAGTAACTCCTGAAAACAGACTGGTAGCTGAAGACTTTTACCATTTAACTTTACAATTAGAATCTCTTTATGAGGGCCTGACTGCTAAAATGCTGTACTTTGAAATTAAAGTGCATAGAATTTTGGACTTAAAGGGGTTTTGCGCTGCCCTGACTTTCGGAGCTCCGCTCACAGCGTCCGGAAGTTCATTACTCCGAACGCTGTGTGCGGGCTTCCGTGTTCGCGGCCACCGGGCGTGACGTCACGCCCGGCCCCTCGTGACGTCACGCCCGGCCCCTCGTGACGTCTCGCCCGCCCCCTCGTGACGTCATGCCCGCCCCCTCTACCAAAGTCTATGGGAAGGGGGCGTGACAGCTCGTTGAGGGGGCGGGTGAGACGTCACGAGGGGGCAGGCGAGGCGTCACAAGGGGCCGGGCGTGACGTCACGCCAGGCGGCCGCGAACACGGAAGCCCGCACACAGCGTTCGGAGTAATGAACTTCCGGACGCTGTGAGTGGAGTTCCGAAAGTCAGGGCAGCGCACAACCCCTTTAATAAAAGAATGGTGTTAAATAGTAGACATTAACTTTAGTCATTTACAGTTCAACAAACGTGTTATAAATCAATAGTACAGGCAAATATAAGACACTTTGTTATATATCTCGCTAGAGAAAAAGAGCCTCTTTCACCTCTTATCTTTTTCTCCTTCCTTACTCCCTCCTTTACCCATTATTTACAAAAAAAAAATAAGATCTAGAGACAGGTCAGTTTACTGAAGTTTCATACTGCCCATAGAAACCTGTGGAGAGGGGAAAGTGAGACGGAGCTGCAGAGTAATAAAGAAATGGAAATACACAGAGAAATTGCTAAAACATGTAGTATATATAGATGTTAAAGGGGTACTCCACTGGCCAGCATTCAAAACATTTAGTTCCGAGCACTGTGCACGGTCTGCGGGGGTCGGCCACACCCCCTCATGACATCACGGCCTGCCCCCTCAATGTCACAAGGAGGTGTGGCCGACCCATGAGGCACGCACACAGCGTTTGGAACTAAATGTTCCGAATGCTGGCCAGTGGAGTACCCCTTTAAGCATTATATTATGTAACCACATTGTTTTTTTTTAATTAGAGACCATGAGGTGTCACAGTTCATTTTTTCGATCTATTTGATGTATACCATGTTCACTTACACCTTTTTCTTTTGTCTTCCAAGCCCAGCAGAAATTTGTGTGAATGTCTGCAGACAGTGGATTTATTTTTTCAGTAATATGAATGTTTTATGACATATTATCACTTTTGAGACCCTTATCTAAAGAGAGAATCGAGGTCCTTCTGGTTTCAGGTTGGTCACTTTCTCCATAAAAGTGTATGGAGAGTTGACCTTGCTTGTGGACATGTCATACACATTTAGGGGAACACCCCTTTAACTCAGCAGTTTGCTAAGCTTTATGGGCAGCTTCATGGGTGTACCTATCATTAAAAATAAACTCTAAAGATTGCTGACAAGGTTTATTTTAGTGCTCTCCCTGTTGTTATTGAACCCCTAAAAGCCCCCTTATTCTTTATTTTTCAGGAAGCAGAACCAGGGCTGGACCGTTTGCCAGTAGTACACACAAAGTTACTTCCTCACTTACTTCACTAGCCAATTACTGTACAGCACAAACCATCAAAATACTCTTCTTTGCTATGTCATGACTTAGGGCTGGTAAAAGTTCACTACAAAGGCTTGCACTGTACTGGGCTGATGACTTGCACACAACATTATTGTAGATGGTATGTTGGGAGGAGAAGTGGTTACTGATGCATTTTTTTGGGGGGGTAGGTGATATTTGAGAAAAAAGGAAATAAAACACGTCGGCAAAGCAAGGAAAGGGTTACATGAAGCACTGCTGCTTAAATGAAAAGAAAGCCTTGATTTACCTTGCGTGGACAGTGCAGTGGACAGTCTTCCTCTCTCTCCTATTTCCAGCACAGGGCAAATGGTAAGCCCTACTTCCTGTGTTCTGTCATGATGTTTCTGTTACAGCATTGAAGAGAGACACTTAGCAGCCTTGACATTAGAGCAGTTTATTTAGCGTAATCAATAATTTTTGGTAATTTAAGTGATTTTCAAAAATGGTAGGAATCACACAGAGTTTCACATAGGGAGAAGCAGTTGTATATGACAGTGACCATTTACAACCTATACAGTATATGGAACAATACTACATTTCACCCCCAGCATCTGTATTTCTGCAGTCGCAACCCATTATTAACTGAAGGTAATATAATATACAAGTTCTGATCATGATATATTTAAGAAGCACTCTAATATTTTTAAGTATCTACTCTATTTTACAGTGACAAGGATCTACCCTGCCTACAATAAGCACACAGAAACTGATGAGTGATGATGGGTTTTTTGTTGCTAAAATAATGTGTTGGCAAATCTCAAACAGAACGAGGAAACAGATGAAGCAGGGAAACCCTGCTAAAACAAATTGTATTGTTACATGTGTATTCTGACACATCCAGACACAAGCCAAATATATAAATATTATTGTTTTGCTCTCCACACCCACAAGCTACTATTAGTTTACTCGGTATGGACCTCACCCAATCTACGTTAATTACTTACACAAAGTGTTATTTTTAGGCTTTAGCTAAGAAGGAAGTGGCAACAGCATTATATTATGGCATAGTGTTTCAGTAGTTTCTTCTTTACACGTTCTAAGCAAGGCTGAACAACCCGGATATCATCAATAAAATACAGAGGGTAATATGTTAATATACAGAAATCATTACCTGAGCTGCACTAAATGTAAATGGGGTACTCCGGTGAAAACCTTTTTTCTTTTAAATCAACTGGTGGCAGAAAGTTAAACATATTTGTAAATTACTTCTATTAAAAAATCTTAATCCTTCCAGTACTTATTAGCTGCTGAATGCTACAGAGGAAATTCCTTTCTTTTTGGAACACTGATGACATCACGAGCACAGTGCTTTCTGCTGACATCTCTGTCCATTTTAGCAACCATGCATAGCAGATGCATACTAAGGGCTCAGTGGTTAGCACTGCTGCCTTGCAGTGCTGGGGACTTGGGTTCAAATCCCACTAAGGACAACAATAAATAAAGCATTATTATAATAACGTCAGCGGAGAGAACTGTGGTCGTGATGTCATCAGAGAGCATTCCAAAAAGAAAAGAATTTCCTCTGTAGTATTCAGCAGCTAATTAGTACAGGAAGGATTAAGATTTTTTTTTAATAGAAGTAATTTACAAATATGTTTAACTTTCTGCCACCAGTTGATTTAAAAGAAAAAAGGTTTTCACCGGAGTACCCCTTTAACCAGCCACAGCGCATACAGTACATGGTGCTGCACCTCAGTCATGACACAGCTCCAATGAGTTAAAGGCAATAAGGACACTCTTATAAGGAGTGCAAAAGGGAAACTATTATAATAATAAGTGCAATAAGGGGCTCCATTTTAAGTCTATGGAGCCTATGCAGTGAAACTAGACAGTGATTGCAGTAAGCAGGGGAGGGAAGTGCCTGGTTCTCCCCACTCCTTCTAATGATCTGTGGAGGTCTTAGCACTGAGACCCTGACCAGTCAAAAGGTATGGTGTCTCACTATCACTTGAAAAGTTTTTGCAATTGACAAGGGCACTTTGAGCAAAAAATTTGAACGTGCCTTGAGCACTAAGGAGGAACTATTACTGTATCAATCACAAAGAGAGACATTACCTTGTGGGGTATACAAGGGAGACACTACAACTGTGTAGGGCTCAAAGGAAGGTACTACTGTTGTGTGGGGTACGATTACCATCTCATGCACTTCTGTTTTGGGGAAGCTTTAGATATGGCAGAAGCAGACATAATAGTTGGGAAAGCAGGAGGATGGTGCTGATAAAGTGGCATCAGGAAGTGAACAGTGTAATAAATAGGTAGAGAGGGTGCTGGAAAATTAGGTAGACAACAATGTTTGTAGTGATGGGTTATGGCTGGAAGAAGGGGGGTCTTTTTCCCCAGACTGAGTTTTTCCATTCAAAATATTGGTGGGTTATATGATTCAGACAGTGCATTCCATAGCAATATTGTGCGGCTTAACGCAATCAGCTTAGGGGCATAGAATGTTGTGTTTCCTTTAGGCAGAGGGTGAATTCCCCAAAATCAAGAACAGTAATATTATATCCTGAATTTTGCAAATTGATAAATTTTAAGTGCTTGGTGGGTTCTCTGACTTGGTCTATATGGACAATATTAAGATGATGTTGAGAATCAGAATGCCCTACTCTGATAACAGGCACATGTGATTTATGTCAGAAGGCATTAACTCTGATGAATCTGTATTGTATAGTTTTATATGATATGCATTCTTAACTGCACATTTGACTTAAAAAACATGAAAAATGATGTTGAATCGTATACTATTTTAGTATGTGGCAACTGTACTTTTGGTAGTGTGCCTTCTGCCTGCAATCCCGTGATATTTAGTTATGAGGCACTGTATTCTTTACATGGGATACTTTAGTGCTGCCTATGTATATACACAATTATATCTTTTAAAAACATGTATGTAATATAACTATTCACTACTATGAGGCATGTACTTTTTTACTATTACTCAGATAGTCTTGGCCATTTTTTCAGTTTTCTGATTTGCTTCTAATGCTTTTTCATGTATGAGTATTTCATGTTCTCCAATAAAGATGATCATTGTTATTATATTCTATGTTCATACAATTTTCTCTCTCCCTCTTTTATAAATGATTTTTTTTTTGGACCAATCAAAACCAATCATTAGAATGAGCAGAGAAGCCCGCAATTGCAGTGAACAAGGGGGTGAAGTACATAATGGCAATATGGTTGTAAGAAGTCTTCATGGAGGTCTGGGGCAGATAAAGAATAAACAAAAAGATGAATGACTGCAATGGGAGAATGAGGCATCTGGATTAATTGTATTTATGTGTACTGTAATTATATATACAGTATTGTCTACAGAACACCTGTATATAACTGATATTTACTGTGGTAATATTGGTCTTTGAATAGTGCATTTTAATTTCAAAGTTTAGTGATATTAGTGAGTGCATGATGGTAATATGTGGTCCTGTGAAGTCATTATCATTCTGACACTGTAGTAGTAATATGCGAACATTATATAGTCATATTATTTGGCCCTTGTATAGTGGTATTACATGGTGACTACAGATAGGAGATAAGTGTCTGTGGTGAAAAAAAAACTTTACTTTTTATTGGTGCAGAGATTTTTTCATGCTTAAACAACATTGCTCTATACTACTACTAAACAGGTTTTATTAATAATGTGTGACCTGAGAGCTAAAGTGTTTCTGTCATCTGACATAACACCAAATATGTCACATTCTAGTTGTTTTCAGTTTCAAAGAATAATAAATAGTAAATATTAACCCAAACTGTTTAAAGTTTACCTGTCATAAGCGAAAACTTTTTATGTAAAGTACAAAATAACGTTATATGTATATTTGTAATTTACATGCAGCTATTGCCTGTGTGTCCCTGTAAAGAGAGCAAATACAGGATGTGTGTGAGTACAAGCAGGGCTCTGTACACTGAGGACAAGCAGGGCTCTGTACACTGAGGACAAGCAGGGCTCTGTACACTGAGGACAAGCAGGGCTCTGTACACTGAGGACAAGCAGGGCTCTGTACACTGAGGACAAGCAGGACTCTGTACACTGAGGACAAGCAGGACTCTGTACACTGAGGACAAGCAGGCCTCTGTACACTGAGGACCAACAGGGCTCTGTGCACTGAGGACAAGCAGGGCTCTGTGCACTGAGGACAAGCAGGGCTCTGTGCACTGAGGACAAGCAGGGCTCTGTGCACTGAGGACAATCAGGGCTCTGTGCACTGAGGACAAGTAGGGCTCTGTACAGTGAGGACAAGCAGGGCTCTGTACACTGAGGACAAGCAGAGCTCTGTACACTGAGGACAAGTAGGGCTCTGTACACTGAGGACAGGTAGGGCTCTGTACACTGAGGACAAGTAGGGCTCTGTACACTGAGGACAACCAGGGCTCTGTACACTGAGGACAAGCAGGGCTCTGTACACTGAGGACAAGCAGGGCTCTGTGCAATGAGGACAAGCAGGGTTCTGTGCACTGAGGACAAGCAGAGCTCTGTGCATTAAGGACAAGCAGGGCTCTGTGCATTAAGGACAA
This sequence comes from Hyla sarda, assembly GCF_029499605.1. Lineage (NCBI taxonomy): Eukaryota > Metazoa > Chordata > Amphibia > Anura > Hylidae > Hyla > Hyla sarda. The sequence continues at coordinate 379,033,241 of NC_079190.1, read as the reverse complement.
GCAGGGATCTGTGCATTCTCCCGACTCACATAGAAGGATGATTGACAAGCCAGGAGCCTGCACAGAGCCCTGCCTGTCCTCACTGCACAGAGCCCTGCTTGTCCTGCCCTCAATTCCTGTATTTGGTCTCTTCACAGAGACACACAGGCAATAGCTGCAGAGCATTTTTTCACCCAAAAATATACATATTTTTTGAAACACTGTATATTGCAAATATACATATAATGTTATTATCTATATAAAAAGTTTTTGCTAAGGGCAGGTACAATTTAATGACTTTTATTAGAGTACAGTAGGAATGATGTGTAAAGTATTTAACAACCTAACCTCACATCGTAAGTATTTAATTCAATATCATTATCATATCTTGTACAATCTATTTGTAAATTATTGCAAAAAGCAATGTAAGGCCATGTTCACACTGTAGCCCTGATTTATGAAACCGTATGACAGACCACATGGAGAGATTTTGTCCACAGCAACCAATCACAGCTCTGCTTTCACTTTACCAGAGCTTGTTAAGAGGAAAACTGAGCTGTGACTGGTTGCTGTGGGCAAACCCAGACAGTTTTTCTCCCACACAGTTTGATAAATCAGGGCCACTGTATTTTAAAGCTTAACCCCTTAAGGACACAGGGCGTACAGGTATGCCCTGACATTCTTGTACTTAAGGACCCAGAGCGTACCTGTATGCCCTTGGAAATTCCGGTCCCCGCCACTCGCCGGGCGAGTACCGGGCCGGGATGCCTGCTGAAATCATTCAGTAGGTATCCTGTGATATAACGCCTGGGGGGGTCCTGAGACCCCATGTCCACGATCGGCGCAGATCGCCAGTGAATTCACACCAGCAATCTGCGGCGATTCCAGTCATACGGGTCACGTGTTACCCGATGACCATGAATTAGAAGGTGATCGGCGGTGTACCATACATCTTCAATCACCTCCTGTTGCTGGGGGGAGGTGGCGATCACGTCACCTCCCCAGATGAGCTGCTATTGGTCCGACTAATAGCAGCCGGCAGAGGAGGGGTTAATGCCCCCTTCTTTCAGCTATGCTAGCCCACCGAGCTCAGTCAGTGGGCAGAGCTGAGAGATGGAGCCAGGGACAGAAGAAGTGGCCTCCTGCCACTCTTAGTGCAGGGTAAGTTTGTGTGGAGGGAAAGGTAGGACTTAAAAAAAAAAAGTATAAAAAACTCCCTCCCCCTGATCACCTAATAGGTCCTCAAGGGTCTGCCACACATTTTGCAACATGACCCAGGCCCTATTAGGGCTTCAGAGCAGTGCATTTGGCCACCTTTTTTTTTGGCCACCTTGGCTGCAGCGTTTTTTTTTATAACAGTATTTTTAGCACACCGTTATATAGAGTTTGCACCAAACACATACACACTTAACCCCCCCCCCCCACACACACACACACACAACCCCCAATGTACCAAGTCCAGAGTACATTCCAAGTTTTAACCCCATAAACCACTAAATTGCCCCAAAAAAATCTTTGATCAAAAAATAAAACCTGGTCACTGAGTCACTATCGTTGGGGACTTTTTTTTATGTTGCCTCAAATGTGCAGCACTCTCTCTCCACCTGAGCGGGGTGTGTATTTGAGGCAACAGGTTAGGGACGGCCACACACATCACATTCCAAGAATGATGATTCAGAGCATAGGGTTTTGGGCGGGCATATTTTTTTTTGTTTTGGCTATGCTCTGGTTCATCATTCTGGGAACATAATTGGCATATCAGTATTAAAATTGCCCCATAGTACACTTCATTCATTCCTGGAAAATAAATTTAGTGAACACCCGTCCGTTTCAAATGTCCAGTTCCCCCCTATACACCTTCCCCAGAGGGTGTACTGTCTGTAATGGTGTCACATGTGGGTGTTCCTTTCTTTTATTTTCCGCTGAATGTATGTAACCGTCAGCTATTGATATGCCATAGGCCTCAAATGCAAACATAGCTCTTTGACTCTTGAACCCTGTAGTGCAGCCGCACAGCATGTTACATCCACATATGGAGTATTTCCATACTAAAAATGTGGCAAAAACCCTATTTTGTCATTTTACGGCCCACTGTACAAAACATCAGTGAAGTGTAAATACTCACTGTACCCCTTGTTAAGTTTATTGTGGGGTGTAGTTTCCAAAATGATGGCACTTGAGGGGTTGGGTCCCACTGTTCTGGCTCCATGGTAGCTCTGTAAATGCTCTTCTGAGATCTGATGTGCACCCGCAGAGCAGTTTACGTCCAAATATAAGATATGTCCTTACTCCGAAAAAATGTATTTACAAATTTACGGGGACATTTTCTCCTATTATCACATGTGAAAATGAAAAATTTGGGGTAACCCAGCATTTTAGTGTAAAAAATAAAATTTTTCCTTTTCACATCCCACTTTAATGAACATTTATCAAACACCTGTTAAGGCTCACTGTACTGCATTTCAGCAAAATTTGCATTCCAAAAGCCAAATGTGACTCCTTCTCTTTGCCCGCAGAGCACTTTACATCCACAGATGGGGTATTTCCATATTCAGAAGAAATGGGGTTACAAATTTTGTTGGGCATTTTCTCCTATTACCTCTTGTAAAAATGGTAAAATTGGCAAAAAAAAACCAGCATTTTAGTGAAAAATAAATCATTTACACATTTGATTTTAACGAAAAGTCATAAAACACCTGTGGGGTATTAAGGCTCAATGTACCCCTTGTTACGTTTCTTGAGGGGTGTAGATTCCAAATTAGTATGCCATGTGTTTTTTTTTTTTTTTTTTTGCTGTTCTGGCACCATAGGGGCTTCCTAAATGCAACATGCCCCCAAAAACCATTTCAGCAAAATTTGCTTTCCAAAAGCCACATGTGACTCCTTCTCTTCTGAGCATTGTAGTGCGCCTGCAGTGCACTTGACGTGCCCACATGGGGCATTTACCGTATATGCTCGAGTATAAGCCGACCCGTATATAACCCGAGGCTCCTAATTTCACCCCAAAAACCCAGGAAAATTATTGACTCCACTATAAGCCTAGGGTGGGAAATACATCATCCCCCCCCCTGTCATCATCCAGACCCCCGTCATTAACACACCCTTCATCATCACCCTGTCATCATCCCCCTTGTCATCATCCCCCTCGTCATCATCCCCCCCCCTTCAACATCACCGCCTGTCAATCCCTTCAATGGTCTTCAACCTGCGGACCTCCAGATGATGAAAAACTGCAACTTCCAGCATGCCTGGACAGCTATCGGCTGTCTGGGCATGCTGGGAGTTGTAGTTTTGAAACATCTGGAGGTCCACAGGTTGAAGACCACTGCTGCCTTTTACATCATCCAGACCCCCCTTTAGTTTTCTACTCACCTCCCCTCGGTGGGAAGGAAGGGTGAGCTGGTCTAGGCCATCTATGCTGCAGGGACCGTCCGGTGGGGAGGGTTAGTCGTTCAGGGCTGTCCATCTTCACCGGGAGGCCCTCTTCTTTGCTCCGGGCTGGCCCCGGACTAGTGACGTTGCCTTGACGACAATGCACAGGGACGTTCATGCGAATGGATGTCCCTGTGCGTCGTCATCAAGGCAACGTCACTAGTCCGGGGCTGGCCCGGAGCGGAGAAGAGAGCCTCCCGGTGAAGATGGACAGCCCGGAATGACTAACCCTCCCCACCGGACGGTCCCTGCAGCATAGATGGCCCGGACCAGCTCACCCTTCCTTCCCACGAGGGGAGGTGAGTAGAAAACTAAAGGGGGGTCTGGATGATGACGAAGACCTCAGTGGTCTTCAACCTGCGGACCTCCAGATGTTTCAAAACAGCCGATGGCTGTCTGGGCATGCTGGGAGTTGTGGTTTTGCAACATCTGGAGGTTTGCAGGTTGAAGACCACTGCACAGGCGGAGAGTTCACTCGAGTATAAGCCGAGGGGGGCGTTTTCAGCAAGAAAAATCATGCTGAAAAACTCGGCTTATACTCGAGTATATACGGTACATACTCAGAAGAGATGGAGTTACAAATTTTGGGGGGCATTTTATCCTATTACCCCTTGTAAAAATGTTAAATTTGGGGAAAAACAGCAACTTTAACGAAAAGTCGGCAAACACCTGTGGGGTGTTAAGGCTCACTGTACCCCATGTTACATTCCGTGAGGGGTGTAGTTTCCAAAATAGTATGCCATGTGGGTTTTTCGAGAGAAATTGGGTTACAAATTTTGAGGGGGATTTCTTTCCTTTTACCTCTTGTAAAAATTCAACAACTGGGTCTACAAGAACATGTGAGTGTTAAAAAATTAAGATTTAGAATTTTCTCCTTCCCTTGACTGCTATTCCTGTGAAACACCTAAAGGGTTAACACACTTTCTGAATGTCATATTGAATACTTTGAGGGGTGCAGTTTTTATAATGGGGTCATTTATGGGGTATTTCTAATCTGAAGGCCCTTCAAATCAACTTCAAAACTGAACTGGTCCCTCAAAAATTCCGATTTTAAACATTTTTTGAAAAATTTGAAAAAAGCCCTCTGATGTCTTCCAAAAGTAAAAACATGTCAACTTTATGATGAAAACATAAAGAAGACATATTGTATATGTGAATCAATATATAATTTATTTGGGATGTCCATTTTCCTTATAAGCAGAGCGTTTCAAAGTAAAAAAAATGCAAAATTGTCACATTTTTCATCAAATTTTTAATTTTTTTTTTACCAAGAAATCATGCAAATATCGACAAAAATTTACCACTAACATAAAGTAGAATATGTCATGAAAAAACATTTTGGGAATCAGAATGAAAAAAAAAAAGCATCCCAGAGTTATTAATGCTTAAAGTGACAGTGCAAGCACCACTTAGTATAAACACCATTCGAGTTTGGTTAAAACATAACTTTTACTAATATCAGTAAAAAGTGATAATAAGGGGTACAGACATGAATTGGGGGCATGAGGAAAAAGGGGTACAGGTGAGGCCCTATTCTTAAAGTCCCTAATACAATCTACTCCTCATGTAAGTGTGGAAATAGAAAAAAAGGATAAGTGGGTAGTACAATGCAATCTTAAAATTGTGGTAGGTCTCTTTTACCTACGTGTTTCGCCCTCCCGGATGATGGGGGGACTCATCAGGGATAAGAGAACCACAAACATAAATAATGCAGATGGGTGTACCTGATAGAACAGACACGATAAAGTAATCAGTATTATGATAGAGAGTAAGAGAAATAAGCAGGCGTCTCAATAAGGAAGTCTGTGTCAGTCTTGGTCAGAGGTCTGTCATATAGAGATATGGTGACAAATGCACAATAAATAGTACAAATACAGTATTGATACACATCCACTGCATAAAATTATGGCTTCAGAGGGTGTTCTACATATAGTAGCCTGTATTTTACATATAAAAGATGACAGCCGCACTGTTGATAAAGAAAAAAAGGGGAAAAAAAGAGAAACAAATCCACTTAAAGATAGAGATTCAAAGGCTGAAATTTAAATAGTATTGCTCATATGAAATTTAATTCTCATCACCAAGAGTTCTATATCATTGTAAGGTTGTGGCACCTATTATCTATACCAGTGTTTCCCAACCTTTTTCGGGTCGGGGCACACCTCGGAACATTTTTTTTCCTCGGGGCACCGCTACGGAGGTTGACAAGCAAGAAGAAAAAAAAAGGAAAAACGGTAAAAACCGCAATGCACTATATCCATTTATGTAGTTTAAAGTGCTGCTTTATACAGCAACTCACCAATGACGTCTTCTCTAATTTGCATCGTTGCCTTCTCTTCTCCATCTGGTCCGGGCCATCATCACGATTTCTTCCACACACAATTCTTCACCGTTAAACCTGCAAAACAAACCTATTAGGCGCCAAACTTTTTTTTCTTTTTTTTTACATGGGTGACAGAGGGGTGTAGAAGAGTGGACATGGGTGACAGAGGGGTGGACATGGGTGACAAAGGGGTTTAGAGGGGTGTAGAGGAGTGTACAGGAGTGTACATGGGTGACAGGGGTGTAGAGGAGCGTACATGGGTGACAGAGGGGTGTAGAGGAGCGTTCAGAGGGGTGTAGAGGAGCGTTCAGAGGGGTGTAGAGGAGCGTACATGGGTGACAGGGGTATAGAGGAGCGTACATGGGTGACAGGGGTGTAGAGGAGCGTACATGGGTGACAGATGGGTGTAGAGGAGTGTACATGGGTGACAGATGGGTGTACATGGGTGACAGAGGAGTGTAGAGGAGTGTACATGGGTGACAGGGGGTATAGAGGAGTGTACATGGGTGTCAGAGGGGTGTAGAGGAGTGTACATGCGTGACAGAGGGGTGTACATGGGTGACAGAGGGGTGTAGAGGAGTGTACATGGGTGACAGATGGGTGTACATGGGTGACAGAGGGGTGTAGAGGAGTGTACATGGGTGACAGATGGGTGTACATGGGTGACAGATGGGTGTAGAGGAGTGTACATGGGTGACAGAGGGGTATAGAGGACTGTACATGAGTGACAGAGGGGTGTAGAGGACTGTACATGAGTGACAGAGGGGTGTAGAGGACTGTACATGAGTGACAGAGGGGTATAGAGGAGTGTACATGGGTGACAGATGGGTGTACATGGGTGACAGAGGGGTGTAGAGGAGTGTACATGGGTGACAGATGGGTGTACATGGGTGACAGAGGGGTGTAGAGGAGTGTACATGGGTGACAGAGGGGTGTAGAGGAGTGTACATGTGTGACAGATGGGTGTAGAGGAGTGTATATGGGTGATGGATGGGTGTACATGGGTGACAGAGGGGTATAGAGGAGCATACATGGGTGACAGAGGGGTGTAGAGGAGTGTACATGGGTGAAAGGGATGTATAGGAGCGTACATGGGTGACAGGGGAGTAGAGGAGTGTACGGAGTGGTGTAGAGGAGTGTACATGGATGACAGAGGGGTGTAGAGGAGTGTACATGGGTGAAAGGGGTGAAGAGGAGCGTACATGGGTGACAGGGGTGTAGAGGAGTGTACAGAGTGGTGTATAGGAGCGTACATGGATGACAGGGGTGTAGAGGAGTGGACAGATGGTTGTAGAGGAGTGGACAGAGAGGTGTAGAGGAGTGTACATGGGTGACAAAGGGGTGTAGTTGAGTGTACATGGGTGACAGAGGGGTGTTGAGAAGTGTACATGGGTGACAGAGGGGTGTACATGGGTGACAGAGGGGTGTAGAGGGGTGTACATGGGTGACAGAGGGGTGTAGAGGAGGGTACATGGGTGACAGAGGGGTGTAGAGAAGTGTACATGGATGACAGAGGTTGTAGAGAAGTGTACATGGGTGACAGAGGGGTGTAGAGGAGTGTACAGAGGGGTGTAGAGGAGTGTACATGGGTGACAGAGGGGTGTATAGGAGTGAACATGGGTGACAGAGGGGTGTAGAGGAGTGTACAGAGGGGTGTAGAGAAGTGTACATGGATGACAGAGGGTTGTAGAGAAGTGTACATGGGTGACAGAGGGGTGTAGAGGAGTGTACAGAGGGGTGTAGAGGAGTGTAGAGGAGTGTACAGAGAGGTGTAGAGGAGTGTACAGAGGGGTGTAGAGGAGTGTACAGAGGGGTGTAGAGGAGTGTACAGAGGGGTGTAGAGGAGTGTAGAGGAGTGTACAGAGGGGTGTAGAGGAGTGTACAGAGGGGTGTAGAGGGGTGTAGAGGAGTGTACATGGGTGACAGAGGGGTGTAGAGGAGTGTAGATGGATGACAGAGGGGTGTAGAGGAGTGTACAGAGAGGTGTAGAGGAGTGTACAGAGGGGTGTAGAGGAGTGTACAGAGGGGTGTAGAGGAGTGTACAGAGGGGTGTAGAGGGGTGTAGAGGAGTGTACATGGGTGACAGAGGGGTGTAGAGGAGTGTAGATGGATGACAGAGGGGTGTAGAGGAGTGTACAGGGGGGTGTAGAGGAGTGTACATGGGTGACAGAGGGGTGTAGAGGAGTGTACAGAGGGGTGTAGAGAAGTGTACATGGGTGACAGGGGTGTAGAGGAGTGTACAGGGGGGTGTAGAGGAGTGTACATGGGTGACAGAGGGGTGTAGAGGGGTGTACATGGGTGACAGAGGGGTGGACAAGGCGGACATGGGTGACAGAGGGGTGAGGAGTGTACATGGGTGACAGAGGGGTGTAGAGGAGTGTACAGAGGGGTGTAGGGAGGTGTACAAGGGTTATAGATGGGTGTAGAAGAGTGAACATGGGTGACGGGGGCATAGGGGGTGACAGAGGGGTGGACAGGGGGTGGACATGGGTGACAGGAGGGTGGACAGGGGAGACAGGGGGTCAGAGGGGTGGACAAGGGGGTAAAAGAGGGACAGGAGTGACAGAGGGGTGGACTGGGGTAACAAAGGGACAGATGGGTGAACAGGAGGGTGGGCATGGGTGACAGAGTAGACTACGGGGGTAGACAGGGGGGTAAACATGAGTGACAGGGATGGACAGGGGAGTGGACAAGGGGAGTGGATGACAGGAGGGTGGACATGGGTGAGAGGGGGAGTGGACATGGGTGACAGGGAGGGATTACATGGGTGACAGGGGGGTGGACATGGGTGACAGGGAGGGATTACATGGGTGACAGGGGGGGTGGACATGGGTGACAGGGGGGGTGGACATGGGTGACAGGGGGGGTGGACATGGGTGACATGGGGGGTGGACATGGGTGACAGGGAGGGTGCACATGGGTGACAGGGGGGGTGGACATGGGTGACAGGGGGGTGGACATGGGTGACAGGGGCCGGTGCACATGGGTGATAGAGATGGACAGGGAGGTGGACAAGGCGGACAAGGCTGACATGGCTGACAGGGGGGGTGGATATGAGTGACGGGGGGGGGGTAGAGGGTAGACCTGGGTGACGGTGGGGGGTTTAGACAGGGTTGAGAAGGTGAACAGAGGGGTGGAAAGGGTACGGTACCTTAAGCAAGCCGGCCCGTGCAGCTTGCAGTTCCACAGCAGGCACGGGAGTCCGGCGCAGGTGCAGCTCGTTCCGCCCCAGGCAGGGACCCATTTTCGTCTCACTGCGCCGTAAGGGAGAGGGGGATGGAGGGAGATGCAGGAGACGGAGGGTGAAGGAGGGGGACGAGGGGGACACAGGGAACAGAGGAGGAAGGAGGGGGAACACGGGGGACGCGGGAGACGCAGGGGACGGAGGGGAACGCAGGAGATGCAGGGGGACGCTGTGCGCGCACTGCGCACACAGACTTCCCTTCCCCCCTGCGCCGTCAGGCCAGGGCGGGACATTTAAAAAAATAATAATAAAAAAGAAAAAAAAATCACGGCAAAATCCCGCGGCACCACGGGCAGTGCTGAACGGCACACACGTGTGCCGAGGCACCGCGGTTGGGAATCACTGATCTATATCATAAGTTTGTTTCTTCTTAAAGTGACAGTGGTCAGATTTGCAAAAAATGCTCTGGTCCTTAAAGGGGTTATCCACCATAAGGTGATTTTAGTACGTACCAGGCAGACAGTAATGGACATGCTTAGGAAGGATCTGCGCTTGTCTTGGGGCTAAATGGCTATGTTGTGAGATTACGATAACACTGTGGCTAGCTTTTTGTGAACTGGTATTTCCTGTTTGAGTTTTCTTTTTTGCCTACAAATCCCATAATTCCATTTTCCTCCCTCCTACATATCAGCCACCCCACCGATTGAAACATAAGTAAGCTGCATCCATTCAAAAGACCTGTGGTTTTCAATCAGGGTGCCTACAGCTGTTGCATTAGTTGACGATTGATCCCTCCACCCATTGAAGCAGACAGGCTCCCTGTCATCAGCTGACTAGTGAGGTCACGTCTCGGCCGCATTGCAACTTGGGAAAAATCTGGGACAACTGTCATTTCATATGCTGTTAAAAGTAAATATTGGGCTGAAAATCACAGAAGAATTGTGAGAGAACAGTCACACAGAGGTACAGACACTATGTTATGAACTACACTAACTTTACAGCCCCTGTAGCATAGTCAAATAAAAAAAAATTCCCGGAATACCCCTTTAAGGTGAAAATGGGCTTGGTCCTTAGGTGTTAAGCATTATTGTAATTTATAAGCAATATCAGCCTCAAATTTCCAAGTTTTCTTTTGCTTTCTTTAGCATGTATTTCTTTTATGGAATATTTTTGGAGCATTATCTTGCTGTATGGGAGTTTTCGGCATGCTTTCTCCAGATCAGATCTTTGCTTGTAATTTTCAAGCATTCTGACACATGCAAAAAAAATAAAAATGCACCAAAATATCCCATAAATCATATATGTGTGCAAAAAAAAATTTGCTGTAACTATAAAGTAAATAAAGTGTACAAGGCCATTACATTTAAAAAACCTAAAATTACATCAATAATGTGACATCTAAAAAATACCAAATATGACACTAACTTAAAGCAGAGCAAACATAAAATAAGCACAATAAATTGGTCATATATATGGTGCTGCAGTCACTCCTGCAGTTGCGGTTTATTCCTCTTATCCCCTATCCAAAGGATATGTCAAGGTATAAAGCTAAGCACTTTATACGGAAAAAGAAGGATCAAATAAAAATATCAACAGGGTTGATCCTATGAGGTGGACATAAAAAAACACCTCAAAAAGAGTACATTTGTAGTTAATTTATGTTGTGCAATAATAAAACCCACTATTAACAGTTAGATAAAATATAAAAATTATTTATTATATTAAACAATATTAATTTAGTTGAATTAATCGACACAAAATCATATAACAAAATATATGCAATACTCAGATTTGGCCACAAAAGGGCTCTCTACCAAACACTAATTACCCTATCCCCTGGACAACACTAGAGGGCAGATGACTAACTGGTCATATAATACAACTTGGGAGATTTATGCAATGTAAAGACAATTATGTATACCAGATTATTGCTCTGACAATATAACCAATCTTAGATATTTGGTAGTATAGTCCTCCCAATTGCCCGGCTTGATATTAATTCCCCAGAATATGGATTGCAAGGCAGAGATTTTCCTCTGAGTCAATTTAGATGCTATATTCTGTCATTTGCATCTTTACCGAATAGCACTGAATTATGACGTAGCTCCGTTAACACTACGCCTCCGCAATAAAGCAGGGCAAGACTAAATTTCAAGCCAGTTAATTTATCAATATTTCAGAAAATAAAATCTATACATTACCAGATATCTAGGGTTTTGGCCTCCAAGGTAATGGTATGCTAGGAAGTTCTTTTCTTATGATGAGCTATGTGTCTTGTGATGAGAGATTTTCTGATAGGTTCCCTGAGAGATATATATACAATATATATCCCCTCCTGACCTGGACACAGGTTTTTAACTTATTTCTTCTCTGACCTATCCACCCATAATAAACATGATGTCATTTGGTGGGTTTGCCTATTGTAGATTGGGACCTAGTTATTCCCAGGTGAACTACAGAGAGCAGTCTAGGATAAGAAATGGACTCTACTACTAGGACACTTTGAAAACTTGTTTTGCCATTCAAAGCGTATTCAGAGTCCATAAGATAAGTATTGTTTCAGGTCAAACATGCACTTTAAATAACCCGTTAAAATACACACCGATGAGCTTTATAAACAAAAGTGGCTTATTTGTAAGTTCTTACATTGGGTTTCCAGACATCTGGACTAGGACTTCTATTGGTTAACAAGACTCTCCTGGTAAACAAGTTTTCTTATCTATCTACCTTGGAACAGAGGGCAAAAAGGTGAAGTCAGCATTACAACCAGATCTGACAGAAAACAGGGACATTTTGGCTTCAGAGACATGATATATGAATTTTATAAGCAAAATGCAATATTCTTGATTTATAATTATACACATTATGGATACGTCCGACAGATAGGGCATAAGATGTATAATCGCAGGGGTCCCGCCGCATGGGATCCCTGCAATCTTGGTGCAGCCCCCGGCATTCTGTGTCGGGCGCTGCTTCCTGATTGGATAGGGCATAAGATGTATAAACACGGAATACCCCCTTTAAGTCATGCCCACTTTTGATGTTGGTAGTTTTCCATTCTATATACAGCAGACATAGCATTACTGTGCCTAACAGTAAATTGGACCTTGTGGTACATAATATATTTTATCGTTTGGTCCAGATCAGCGGTCACTTGTTTCAGACTGGGTTTTTCCATGTAAAACATTAGTGGGTTATATTATTCAGACAGTGCATTCTATAGCAATACAGTGCAGCTTAATGCATACAGCTTAGGGGCAGTGAATGTTGTGTTTCCATTAAAGCCAGGGTGGGTTCCTGTAAAACACTTGTCAGCTTGGAAAGAAACTACTTTCATTTTGTGTTTAGCCGAACAGTCATATTATATCCTGGATTCTGCAAATTTCACCACCACCAGCCGGAACCATTTATACAAGGCAGTAGCTGCGTACAGTACAGTAGCAAACAACGTCTAATATATTGGAAAAATCGAGCTCCCTGGAACAGTCTGAACATCTTGCCTCAGGTACTATGTCTGCCATGTCTGCCGCTCATCCTTTCCATGAAAATTCAAAAGAAAAAATGTTGTTTATTCCAATCTTACTAATTGAAATGGAAATTCCTGTTCAGAAACGGTACCCAAGGCTGAGTTGTGCAATGTGGGAGAAACATATCAAATGTTCCTCTATGTACTGTATGTCTTTTTTTTTTATTAAATCTGTAACCAACCTGAGAAATTTCCTATGTATAGCAAGAATCTTGCTAAATTATTTTCGATTTGCTAGATGATTTAGTACTAATGTATTTGTCTGTAATAAAAGTGATACAATGTAATGTGAATTGAAGCACCATAGGACAGATTTATCAAATCAACATATACTATATGAAAACTAGGCAAAAGCTAGCAGTGAAATCCAGTGTGCCCAATATTCATAAAACTGATGTTTCATTCATTGTCTGATCATGTAGTTATATCACCTACCATCTGTCCCCCACTTCTACCTAACATGTATTACGTAGGTAAGCAAGCAGTAGGGGACAGATAGAATTGGACCGGTTAGAAAAGCCAAAACTGCTTTTAACCTGTTGGGGGCGGAGGGTGTACGCCCTCGCGTCCCGGTACTTAAGGACGGAGCGCGCACCTGTATGCCCTCCGCATTTCCGATCACCACCGCTCGCCGGGCTGTCGCTCGATGTTGGCGATCACGGCAAATCGCCGGTCAACTCAGACCTGCGATTTGCCATGATGTGCCACACTAAGCATGGACAACAGAGAGAAGAAGAGGACTTGAGAACCAAGATTGGGGAAAAATATTAACATCAGTTGACATTTAAATGAAATGAAATGCTATGGCAGGAGACCCAGGAGGACCCCACTGCTGACACCGAGACATAAAAAAGCAAGACTACATTTTGCCAAAATGAACTTGAGTAAGCCAAAATCCTGATGAGACAGATGAGACCAAGATAGAGCTTTTTGGTAAAGCACATCATTCAACTGTTTACCGAAAAGGGAATGAGGCGTACAAAGAAAAGAACACAGTACCTACAGTGAAATATGGTGGAGGTTCAATGATGTTTGGGGGCGGTCTTGCTGCCTCTGGCACTGGGTGCCATGAATGTGTGCAAGGCATCATGAAATCTGAGGATTACCAACAGATTTTGGGTCGCACTGTACAGCCCAGTGTCAGAAAGCTGGGTTTGTGTTCGAGATATTGGGTCTTCCAGCAGGACAATGACCCCAAACATACATCAAAATGCACCCAGAAATGGATGGCAACAAAGCAATGGAGAGTTGTGAAGTGGCCAGCAATGAGTCCAAATCTAAATCCCATTGAACACGTGTGGAGAAATCTTAACCTCTTAAGGACTCAAGGTGTACCTATACGCCCTGAGCCCGGTCCCGGTGTTTAAAACGGGGTCACGCCGTGACCCCGCATCACACCGGGTCGGTCCCGGCTGCTAGTCATAGCCGGGACCCTGGGCACCAGTCGCTGTTCCGCGCGCTATTAACCCTTCAGACGTGGCTACCAAAGTTGACCGCCACGTCTGAAAGTGAAAGTAAACGCTTTCCGGCAGTTCTGTCGGGCTGATCGAAATGTCCCAATCAGTTAGGACGCGAGCTGAGACCCCCTTACCTTGCTCCATCGCGTCCGATCTGGGTTTGATTGCTCCAAGCCTGAGCTACAGGCTTGAGCAATCGAGCCTCTATCTCGCTGATCCATGCAAAGCTATGGCTTTGCAGGGATCAGGGTAAGAGATCAATGTGTGCAGTGTTATAACCCCCTATAGGAGCTATAGCACTGCAAAAAAAAAGTGAAAAAAATAATTTAACAAAGGTCATTTAACACCTTCCCTAATAAAAGTTTGAATCACCCCCCTTATCCCATAAAAAAAAACTGCGTAAATAAAAATAAACATATGTGGTATCATCGCATGCGTAAATTTCCAAACTATAAAAATATATTGTTAATTAAACCGCACGGTTAATGGCGTACGGGCAAACAAATTCAAAATTCCAACATAGCGTATTTTTGGTCACTTTTTATATCATGAAAAAATGAATAAAAACGATCAAAAAGTCTGATCAATGCAAATATGGTACCGATAAAAACTTCAGAACACGGCGCAAAAAATTAGCCCTCATACTGGCCCGTACGTGGAAAAATGAAAAAGTTATAGGGGTCAGAAGATTACATTTTTAAACGTATTAATTTTCCTGCATGTAGTTATGATTTGTTTCAGAAGTACGACAAAATCAAACTTATATAAGTAGGGTATCATTTTAACTGTATGGACCTACAGAATAAAGATAAGGTGTTATTTTTACTGAAAAATGTACTACGTAGAAACTAAAGCCCCCAAAAATAACAAAATGACATTTTTTCTTCAATTTTGTCACACAATGAATTTTTTTTCCATTTCGCCGTGGATTTTTGGGCAAAATGACTATTGTCACTGTAAAGTAGAATTGGTGGCGCAAAAAATAAGCCATCATATGGAATTTTATGTGCAAAATTGAAAGCGTTATGATTTTTAGAAGGTGACAAGAAAAAACGAAAATGCAAAAACAGAAAAAAAACGCTGAGTCCTTAACCCCTTAAGGACTCAGCCCATTTTGGCCTTAAGGACTCAGACAATTTAATTTTTACGTTTTCATTTTTTCCTCCTCGCCTTCTAAAAATCATAACTCTTTTATATTTCCATCCACAGACTAGTATGAGGGCTTGTTTTTTGCGCGACCAGTTGTCCTTTGTAATGACATCACTCATTATATCATAAAATGTATGGCGCAACCAAAAAACACTATTTTTGTGGGGAAATTAAAACGAAAAACGCAATTTTGCTAATTTTGGAAGGTTTTGTTTTCACGCCGTACAATTTCTGGTAAAAATGACATGTGTTCTTTATTCTGAGGGTCAATACAATTAAAATGATACCCATTATTATATACTTTTATATTATTATATATACTTATATTATTGTTGCGCTTAAAAAAAATCACAAACTTTTTAACCAAATTAGTACGTTTATAATCCCTTTATTTTGATGACCTATAACTTTTTTATTTTTCCGTATAAGCGGCGGTATGGGGGCTCATTTTTTGCGCCATGATCTGTACTTTTTTTTATATACACATTTGCATATAAAAAACTTTTAATACATTTTTTATAATTTTTTTTTAATAAAATGTATTACGCTTTTTGGGGGTAAAATAGGAAAAAACGGACGTTTTACTTTTTTATTGTGGGAGGGGATTTTTCACTTTTTTTTTACTTTTACTTTTACATTTTTTTTTACACTTAAATAGTCCCCATAGGGGACTATTCATAGCAATACCATGATTGCTAATACTGATCTGTTCTATGTATAGGACATAGAACAGATCAGTATTATCGGTCATCTCCTGCTCTGGTCTGCTCGATCACAGACCAGAGCAGGAGACGCCGGGAGCCGCACGGAGGAAGGAGAGGGGACCTCCGTGCGGCGTTATGAATGATCGGATCCCCGCAGCAGCGCTGCGGGCGATCCGATCGTTCATTTTAATCGCGAACTGCCGCAGATGCCGGGATCTGTATTGATCCCGGCACCTGAGGGGTTAATGGCGGACGCCCGCGAGATCGCGGGCGTCGGCCATTGCCTGCGGGTCCCTGGCTGCGATCAGCAGCCGGGATCAGCCGCGCATGACACGGGCATCGCTCCGATGCCCGCGGTTATGCTTAGGACGTAAATGTACGTCCTGGTGCGTTAAGTACCACCTCACCAGGACGTACATTTACGTCCTGCGTCCTTAAGGGGTTAAGGGGTTAAAATTGCTTTTGATAAAAGGCACCCTTCCAATAAGAGACCTGGAGCAGTTCACAAAGGAAGAGTGGTCGAACATTCCAGCTGAGAGGTGTAAGAAGCTTATTGATGGTTATAGGAAGCGACTGATTTCAGTTATTTTTTCCAAAGGGTGTACAACCAAATATTAAGGGGGCCAATAATTTTGTTCAGACCATTTTTGGAGTTTGGTGTGACATTATGTCCAATTAGCTTTTTCCTCCCTTTATTGGTTTAGTTCCAATACACACAACGAGAATAAACATGTGTAAGTTCTTAGTATAAGAAATGCACAATGCTCTACAGTTCTACTCATAAAATTTTGTTTCGGAGCAGAGCGGGGGGAACCCAAGCGGGGAGGGGGGAGCATGGCCTGGCTTACCGGACTGACGGAGGCAGCGGAGGTGGCATCCACGAGCAGCAGGAAAATGCGGCGTGGAGAGGCTGCAGCGAAGATCGCGGTAAGTGATCTTCACTGTGGCCTTCTAAAAGCTGCAAAACTACAACTCCCAGCATGCCTACACAGCCAAAGGCTGTCTGGGCATGCTGGGAGTTGTAGTTTTGCAACATCTGGAGGGTCACAGTTTGGAGACCACTGTGTAGTGGTCTCTAAACTGTGGTCCTCCAGATGTTGCAAAACTACAACTTTCCGCATGCACTGACTGTCTGGGCATGCTGGGAGTTGCAGTTTTGCAACATCTGAAGTGGCACAGTTTGGAGACCACTATGCGGTGGTCTCCAAACTGTAGCCCTCCAGATGTTGCAAAAGTACAATTCCCAGCATGGCCAGACAGTCAGGGATGCTGGGCGTGTGGTTCTGCAATATCTGGCCCTTCATATGTTGCAGAACTACAACTCACAGCATGCCTGGACAGTCTGGGCATGCTTGGAGTTGTAGTTTTGCAACATCTGGAGGGCTACAGTTTGAAGACCACTACTTAGCGGTCTCCAAACTGTTCTTCCCCAGTTGTTGCATAACTACAACTCCTAGCATGCCCAGACTTTCCAGGTATGCTGTGAGTTGTAGTTCTGCAACATATGAAGGGCCAGATATTGCAGAACTACACGCCCAGCATCCCTGACTGTCTGGCCATGCTGGGAATTGTAGTTTTGCAAAAGCTGGAGGCACACTGGTTGGAATCACTGAGCTAGAGTCTGTTTTCTAACTCAGTGGTTCCTCACCTCAACTCCCAGCATGTACGGTCTGTCAGTGCATTCTGGGAATTGTCATTTTGCAACAGCTGAAGGTTTGGGGCACTCCCCCCCCATGTGAATGTACAGGGTACAGCGTACATTCACACGGGCGGGTTTACAGTGGGTTTCCTTCTACAAGTTTGAGCTGCGACAAATTTTCCGCCGCAGCTCAAACTCCCAGCAGAAAACTTACTGTGAACCCCCGCCTGTGTGAATGTACCCTAAAAAAACACTACTCTACACTACACCAACACATAATAAAAAGTAAAACACTACATATACACCCCCTTACACTTCCCCCCCAAATAAAAATGAAAAACGTCTCATACGGCAGTGTTTCGTAAACGGAGCCTTCAGCTGTTGCAAAACCACAACTCCCAGTATTGCCGGACAGCCATAGACTGTCCTGGCAGGCTGGGAGTCTTGCAACAGCTGGAGGCACCCTGTTTGGGAAACAATGCTGTAGTGTTTTGGTGGCCCCATCCTTGTAACCGAGTTCGCCCTTATTGCAACGTCCTCATTTAGGCCTCAAATGCGCATGGCGCTCTCTCACTTCAGAGCCCTGTCGTATTTCAAGTCAACAGTTTAGGGCCACATATGGGGTATTTCCGTATTCGGGAGAAATTGCATTACAAATTTTGGGGGGATTTTTCTCCTTTTACCCCTTATGAAAAGGTAAAGTTGGGGGCTACACCAGCCTGTTAGTGTAAAAAATTTACATTTTTACACTAACATGCTGGTGTTGCCCCATACTTTTCATTTTCACAAGAAGTAAAAGGAGAAAAAGACCCCCAAAATTTCTAAGGTAATTTCTTCTGAGTACGGAAATACCCCATATGTGTATGTAAGATGCTCTGCGGACGAAATACATGGCTCAGGAGTGAGAGAGCGCCATGTACATTTGAGGCCTAAATTGGTGATTTGCACAGGGGGCTGATCGTTACAGCGGTTCTGACATGAAGGCAAAAAAAAGAACACCCACATGTGACCCCATTTTGGAAACTACACCCCTCACGGAATGTAACAAGGGGTATAGTGAGCCTTAACAACCCACAGGTCTTTAACAAATTTTCATTAAAGTTGGACATGAAACTAAAAAAATGTGTTTTTCTTCCCCTGAAATGCTGGTGTTACCCCACATTTTTCATTTTCACAAGGGGAAATAGGAAAAAAGCCCCCCAAAGTGCTCTGTGGGCGAACTACAATGGTCAGAAAAGAAGGGGCGCCGTTGGGCATTTTGAGAGAGAATTAGGCTGGAATTGAAGGCCATGTGTTTTTTTTTTTTTTTTTTACTGTTCTGGCATCATGGGGGCTTCCTAGATACAACATGCCCCAAAAAAACATTTCAGCAAAATTCGCTCTCCAAAAGCCCAATGTTGCTCCTTCTCTTCTCAGCCCTCTACTGCACCCACCGAACACTTGACATACACATATGAGGTATTTCCTTACTCGAGAGAAATTGGGTTACAAATTTTGGGGGGCTTTTTCTCCTATTTCCCCAATTCAAAAACTGGGTCTACAAGAACATGCGAGTGTAAAAAATGAAGATTTTGAATTTTCTCCTTCACTTTGCTGCTATTCCTGTGAAACACCTACAGGGTTAACAAACTGTCTGAATGTCAATTTGAATACTTTGAGGGGTGAAGTTTTTATAATGGGGTCATTTATGGGGTATTTCTTATATGAAGGCCCTTCAAATCCACTTCAAAACTAAACTGGTCCCTGAAAAATTCAGATTTTGAAAATTTTGTTAAAAATTATAAAATTGCTGCTGAACTTTGAAGCCCCTTGATGTCTTCCAAAAGTAAAAACATGTCAACTTTATGATGAAAATATAAAGTAGACATATTGTATATGTGAATCAATATATAATTTATTTGGAATGACTGTTTTCCTTACAAGCAGAGAGCTTCAAAGTTAGAAAACTGCTAAATTTTCAATTTTTTCATCAAATTTTGTAATTTTTCACCAAGAAATGATGCAAGTATCGACAAAAATGTACCACTAACATAAAGTAGAATATGTCACGAAAAAACAGTCTCAGAATCAGAATGAAAAGTAAAAGCATCCCAGAGTTATTAATGCTTAAAGTGACAGTGGTCAGAATTGCAAAAAATGCTCCCGTCTTTAGGGTTATAATGGGCTCTGTCCCCAAGTGGTTAAAAAGCACTTTTATATCAGTAATGACTGTCTGGATGGACAGATAGGTATTATTGGTAATATTAGTCTCAGTATAAAGGATTTGGTCAGTAACAGTATGATGATAATATGTATGGTGATAAAATTCTTCCTTGTATACTTGTATTATTGGTAATATTGGTCTCAGTATACAGGATTTGGTCGGTAACAGTATGATGGTAATATGCATGGTGATAACATTCCTCCTTGTATACTGGTATTATCGGTAACATTAGTCTCAGTATAAAGGATTTGGTCAGTAATAGTATGATGATAATATGTATGGTGATAAAATTCTTCCTTGTATACTTGTATTATTGGTAATATTGGTCTCAGTATACAGGATTTGGTCGGTGACAGTATGATGGTAATATGTATGGTGATAATATTCCTCCTCATATACTTATGCTTCTATGTAGTTTATGACAAATTCTGACCCTGCCATCTGAATGTTGCAGCTGGAATCGAGACTCATCAGGCCAGGCAACATTTTCCAAGTCTTCCACTGTCCAATTCTGGTGAGTCTGTGCGAACTGTGGTATCCATTTCCTGTTTTTAGATGACAGGAGTGGCCTCCTGGCATGGCCTTCTACTGCTGTACCCTAACTGCTTCAATGTTCGATGTCTCATGTGCGTTCTGAGGTGGTATTTTGCATACCTTGGTTGTAACCAGTGGATATTTAAGTTACTGTTGCCTTTCTGTCATTTCGAACCAGTCTGCCCATTCTTCTCTGACATAAAAAGCCTTTTTTGGTTCTCACAACTGCCTCTCACTGTATATTTTATTTTTTGGACCATTCTCTGTAGACCCTAGAGATGGTTGTATATGAAAATCACAGTAGATTCAGAGTTTTTAAAATGCTGAGACCAGCCTGTCAGGTACCAACAACCATGCCATGTTCAATGTTACTTAAATCTTCTTTCTTCCCCATTATGATGCTCAGTTTGAACTTCAAGTTGTCTTGGCCACATCTACATACCTAAATGCATGAGGTTACTGCCATTTGATTGGTTGATTAGATATTTGTGTTAAAAAGCAATTGAACAGGTGCACCTAATAAAGTGACTGTATATTGGTTTCATGTAGACTTACCAATAGTGGAAGTATGAATTGTTCATCTTTAGCGCACCTTCTCAACCACATTAAACCGTATCTGTTTTACTGCCGGACTAAAAACTGTGGCAGACTGCAGGCAATAAAAATTGATACAGTTCAAAAATCAGCCGACCTGAGTCACTATCTAATGCTGTTGGGCTCATTCAAATGAATGGGTCTGGCGAGGATATGAAACCGGGTTCGGGGAACCAGATCCAGTGATTGTATTGCTAAATCATAGTATGAATGTAGCCTAAGAGAGCTTCAATTTTAGTATACACACTATTGACTATCGGATAATTGCAAACATGGGATAATGATTTCCTCCCCATCTGAAGGAGCGTTTTCTGTAAACTTGTTTTCTTTATCCATATTTCATTGCGTCTTACAAGACAAAGTGCATAAATGCAAGGTAGGAGAAATGATTTACATAAACTGCATCTCCCAAACAGCACGACGTTTCGGCGTTTAGGTAAACATCTTATTGTTCCAGAAATTTGTTTCTTTATTTGTTTCTATTAATTTAAAGGGAATCATTTTTATGTTGCCTAGATTACAGAATGCATTGAATAGCATCAGCCCCCCCCCCCCCCCCCCCCCGCCCCATTACACAGAGCCAGGAAGATGGATAAGTATCTGTCTGGCGGCTCCCTGCTGGGGCTTTGGTTTGACTGACAGGTCACTCCCTATATGAAAATAGAGAGATTACTAACTGGATACTCAGAGAAATGTTGCACAATTTTTTTCCTAGAGGAAGCACATTTTAAGTCAGTACATGTGTCTGGTATGCATTGTATACAGTAAAAAGAAAAAAAGGAACAAAGGGGGCGCTATCTCAGTGCCGTAATTATGATAATATTGAGAGATATGCTTGAAAAAAGTGGAAAAAGGGGTTCAGGAATTATGCATTGCACATGAGTAAGTTATTTGCACTCACCTTGTCGTGTTGCGCTATCTCAGGCACAACACTGGTGTCCACTTTGTGAGTGCATTTACTCTTTGGGTTCCTCTGGGCTGCCGAGCATCTAGCCCGATATCCTGTGGTATCGGTCTGGTATGGAGTAGTGTTGGTGCTGGAGGATTTCCGCAAGGTGCTTTTCCAGCCCGGGTGTGTAAGATGATGCTGCTTCTCTGGGGCTCCTCAAAGGTGCTGGTGCTCGAACCTCCAACCCAAGGCTGGGTTGTGGAAGGATGAGGCAAAGGTTGGTGGTACTTTTAAAAAGCTTTAATGAGAAGACGCGTTTCGCAAGGGGTCCCTTGCTTCATCAGGTCATAGTGAAATGAAATACAGACATTCTTTATATACACTAAAATATTTTTAAAAAGTGCGGGAGTTTGTGACGTGTGCACACATCATCTGAGTGCTGGATGTGACGTGTCGGCTGGGAGCGAGGGTGATCATTCATAAAATGGATACTATATTGTTTATGTATGTGACTCTGCCGGTGTATCAGTGGGTTAGTATGTATTGTAAACCTAAGGTATTATTTGAATGGGTATGGGAAGTCAGAAATGCTGTACGGGTTTGGTATGCATTGTAGACAGTAAACCTATTTTACATTACACCAAGCCTTATTCCAAATTGATTGTCATATCAATTGTCTTTCATTCATCTCTGCTCTACCATGCTTTGTTATTTTAGAGTTCACTGCATCCTATTCTATTATGCAACAGGTGTTATGGGTGGGAGGTTAATATTTATATAGCACCTGCATGCTATGTTATTTAGATCATGACTAAGGGCTAAAGCCGGAAACCTGTTGATCTGCTTTTCTATTTCTTGTCCTTTTACTCTGCACATTTTATATGGTGTTTTATGGAATTAAAAGTAAACGTTTTTTTTTTATCCAAGTGCTGGCTGGGACTTTTTGTAAAGTTTTACTATGAAGGACTTTGAACGGATGAGCTGATTGCCATATACTTTGAATATAGCAATAGACTACAAGAGTGATAACAGAGCATAACTAACCACCCCCCCCCCAAACATTGTGTCCCAAAATGTATCTTAACCCCTTCATGACCCAGCTAGTTTTGGCCTTCATGACCCAGTCCTTTTTTTCAAATCTGACGTGTCTCTTTAAAGGGGTACTCCGGCGCTTAGACATCTTATCCCCTTTCCAAAGGATAGGGGATAAGATGCCTGATCGCGGGGGTTCTGCCGCTGGGGACCCCCGTGATCTTGCACGCCGCACCTGGTTAAAATCAGTCCCCGGAGCATGTTCGCTCCGGGTCTGATTACTGGCGATCACGGGGCCGGAGCATTGTGACATCACGGCTCCCCCCCCATTTGACATCATGCTCCATCTCCTCAATGTAAGCCTATGGGAGGGGGCGTGGCAGCTGTCACGCCCCCTCCCATAGACTTGCATTGAGGGGGTGGAGCGTGACGTCACACAGGGGCGGAGTCATGATGTCACGTTCTTCCATTCCCGTGGTCGGGAGCCAGAACCTTATCCCCTATACCTTTGGATAGGGGATAAGATGTCTAGGGGTGGAGTACCTCTTTAAGTGGTAATAACTTTGAACTGCTTTTACCTGGCAAAGTTATTCAGAGATTGTTTTTTGAAACATATTGTACGTTATATTAGTGGTAAATATTTGTTGATACATGAAGCGATTTTTGTAAAAAATTGGAAAAATGTTAATTTCTCTATGTTTGAAACTCTACTTGTAAGAGAAATAGTCATGCCAAATAAATTTAGTTTTTAATTCACATCCACAACATGTCTACTTTATGCTGGCATCATTTGTTAAACATTATTTTACTTTTTTACGACATTAGAAGGCTTATATTATTATGCACATTTTTTCAAATTTTCTACAAAAGTTAAAAATCACATTTTTTATTTTTGGGAGCAATAAAATTTTGAATATATATGTGTACTATGAGAAGGTGAAGGGCATTGTGGTAGATGGGTGGTATGTGTAACCAAGGCTCCTGGCCTTGGTGAAGTGAGAGCTGATAATTATCCAGTGTCTGTGCTGCGATGCAGGCTGACACTGTTGCTATAGTATGGCTGGAAGGCCAATCCGGGACAGATCTTGCTGGGAATGGTCAAGTGTTGGGTGCGGGCCATTCCCCACAATCCAGGCTGCCTTTTGTTAGCCTTAAAGGCAGGCTGCTCCACCAGCTGAGGGGGATTTGCTAGTTGCAGCTCACATTGCCAGAAAGAGCTGAGTATGGAGTTCTTCCCTGAGAGTTTGGAAGCTGGTCAGCAGACTGCCTGGAGGCTTGGAAAAGATTTGATTGATGCCGCATGGCATGGACTGAGGTGTGAACAAACACCTAAGGAATACAGCTGGACTTTTGTTATGTTTTACTTTGTTCTGCATTTAAAGACTGTTTTCTGTTTGCCAAATGTGAATAAAACACTGACCTTTGAGTTTCTGTCCTCTATACTGCAACCGCATCTGTCTGCAAGAGCGAGTCATCACAGTACACACATATATATAATATATTTATATATACACACACATATATATATATATATGTATGTACATATATGCATATATATATATATATATATATATATATATATATAATTTTTTACTTCTGCACAACAGCTCCCCCCTTAACGGGACACACACCGCGCTGCTTAGGATTTTTATGTGCAAAACATTGCCATCAGCTAGTCAGATTTGACTAGCTGATAGGAGCGATCGCTGTGAGGGGGGGGGGGAGATGAAACCCCCCTAGGTCCCGAGGCAAGATGGCTGGCTATTAGTGATAACCACCATCTTACCGGGTGCAGGGGGATGCCGCGAGTAGCGGCCACTATCTGCATGACGTACATGTACGTCAGAGGTCGGGAAAACGTTCCCAGTCATGTCGTACATGTATGTCATGGGTCGGGAAGGGGTTAAGTAAAACATATAAATGAAATAAATTGTATAGGCATGAAGACTAGATAAGATATAGGCTAGACTAGACAAGATAAGGCTTCTCCAGGGGTCTCTGTGTAGCTACTGAAAAACATACAACAAAATTCTGAAATGCTAGAATAACTTGTATAACCTGTAAGGCTAATAATCTATAATGTTCAATGTCTCCACTAATTAAGTGCACCTGTAGTCCACCATAAGTGGTCATGTCGCTGACAAAGGCAGACGCATGTATAATATATGGTGTCCATTTTAGGACATAGTCAGTTGTCAGCCATAACTCCGTCCCGCGTCAGGCATAACAGCGTCCTGCCTCCTCCTTCGGACTAATCTCCGTCAGGTGTCAGCCACAACTCCCTCCTCCGTCATCCTAAACTCCCTCATTTGAAACTTCCTGCCATGTAGCAGAACAGAGTCAGTGTCGGCTCTCTGCTATACAGGTTCTGCTGTACACGCTATTCAATGTCGGCTCTGCTATACAGACTCTGTAGCACATGTAGTGTCTGTAGTACATGTGCAAGTTTTATAGTTTCGACTCTGCTATACATGTTATGCAGCATCGGCTCTGCTATGCGGCAGGAAGTTGCGTCTGAGGGAGAATCGTCTGAGGCATGACGGCGTTTTGGACAAGGGAGTTTCGGAAGAGGGAGGAGGGAGTTGTGGCTGAAGGATGATGGCAATTGGTGTGAGGGATGAGGCGGGATGATGTTTCGCCTGATGGGGGATGGAGTGGCGGCTGACGACTGATGGCGATTGGTCTGAGGGAGGAGGCGGGATGCTGTTTCGCCCGACGAGTGACGGAGTTACGGCTGACAACTGACGATGTCCTAAAATGGACTCCATAATAGTAAATATGTAAATGCACTACATTAATGATAAGATGCAATAGTACATGTGTAGTAAGAAGTCCTTAACTCCTTAAGGACTCAGGGCGTACCTGTACATCCTGAGTCCGCTCCCGTTCTATAACGTGGGGGCACAGCCGCCTGAGAACCAGGCATGAGCAGTAAAGCAGCAGAATCATTGATCAATGGTTTCCTATGAGAAACCATTGATCAATTTAAAAGATCAGTTTGTGAGCTATAAAATTGCAAAAAATAAAGTGGAAAAAAAAAAGTTAATAAAGATCATTTAACCCCTTCCCTAATAAAAGTTTGAATCGCCCCCCTTTTCCGATTATAAAAAAAAAAACTGTGTAAATAAAAATAAAAATAAACATATGTGGTATCACCGCGTGCAGAAATGTCCGAATTATAAAAATATATCATTACTTAAACCACACGGTCAATGGCGTACGCGCAAAAAAAAATTCAAAATTTTGGGTCACTTTTTATGTCGTGAAAAAATGAATAAAAAGTTATCAATAAGTCCGATCAATAAAAAAAATGGTACTGCTAAAAACTTAAGATCACGGCGCAAAAAAACAAGCCCTCATACCTGGAAAAATAAAAAAGTTGTAGGGGTCAGAAAATGACCATTTTAAAGGTATAAATTTTCCTGCATGTAGTTATGATTTTTTTCAGAAGTACAAAAAAATCAAACCTATATAAGTAGGATATCATTTTAATCGTATGGAACTAAAGAATAAAGACAAGTTGTCATTTTTACCGAAAAATGTACTGAGTAGAAATGGAAGCCCCCAAAAATTACAAAATGGCGTTTTTTCTTCAATTTTGTCGCACAATGATTTTTTTTCCGTTTCTCTGTAGATTTTTTGGTAAAATGACTGATGTCATTACAAAGTAGAATTGGTGGCACAAAAAATAAGCCATCATATGGATTTTTATGTGCAAAATTGAAAGGGTTATGATTTTTTTAAAGGAGGAAAAAACTAAAGTGCTGTTACGCCGAGCGCTCCGGGTCCCCGCTCCTCCCCGGAGCGCTCACAGCGTTCTCCTATTCGCAGCGCCCCGGTCAGACCTGCCGACCGGGTGCGCTGTGATAATGTTCCCAGCCGGGATGCGATTCGCGATGCGGGACGCGCCCGCTCGCGGTGCGCATCCCGATTCCCTTCCCCGTCTGTGCTGTCCCGGCGCGCGCGACCCGCTCCTTAGGTCTTTGCGATTTAAAGGGCCGGTGCGCCACTGATTGGCGCATGAGGTTTATCAGTACCTTCACCTGTGCACTTCCCTACTTATACCTCACTTCCCCTGCACTCCCTCGCCGGATCATGTTGCCATTGTGCCAGTGAAAGCGCTTCCTTGTGTGTTCCTAGCCTGTGTTCCAGACCTCCTGCCGTTGCCCCTGACTACGATCCTTGCTGCCTGCCCTGACCTTCTGCTACGTCCGACCTTGCTTTTGTCTACTCCCTTGTACCGCTCTTATCTCAGCAGTCAGAGAGGTTGAGCCGTTGCCGGTGGATACGACCCGGTTGCTACCGCCGCTGCAAGACCATCCCGCTTTGCGGCGGGCTCTGGTGAATACCAGTAGTAACTTAGAACCGGTCCACCGACACGGTCCACGCCAATCCCTCTCTGGCACAGAGGATCCACCTCCAGCCAGCCGAATCGTGACAGTAGATCCGGCCATGGATCCCGCTGAGGTCCCGCTGCCAGTTGTCGCCGACCTCACCACGGTGGTCGCCCAGCAGTCGCAACAGATAGCGCAACAAGGCCACCAGCTGTCTCAACTGACCGTGATGCTACAGCAGCTACTACCACAGCTTCAACAATCATCTCCTCCGCCAGCTCCTTCACCTCCTCCGCAGCGAGTGGCCGCATCCAGCCTCCGATTATCTTTGCCGGATAAATTTGATGGGGACTCTAAATTTTGCCGTGGTTTTCTTTCGCAATGTTCCCTGCATTTGGAGATGATGTCGGACCAGTTTCCAACTGAAAGGTCAAAGGTGGCTTTCGTAGTCAGCCTTCTGTCTGGGAAAGCCCTGTCATGGGCCACACCGCTCTGGGACCGCAATGATCCTGTCACTGCCTCTGTACACTCTTTCTTCACGGAGATTCGAAGTGTCTTTGAGGAACCTGCCCAAGCCTCTTCTGCCGAGACTGCCCTGCTGAACCTGGTCCAGGGTAATTCTTCTGTTGGCGAGTACGCCATCCAATTCCGTACTCTCGCTTCCGAATGGTCCTGGAATAACAAGGCCCTCTGCGCGACCTTTAAAAAAGGCCTATCCAGTAACATTAAAGATGTGCTGGCCGCACGAGAAATCCCTGCTAACCTGCATGAACTTATTCATCTTGCCACCCGCATTGACATGCGTTTTTCCGAAAGGCGTCAGGAGCTCCGCCAGGATATGGACTTTGTTCGCACGAGGCGGTTTCTCTACCCGGCTCCTCTCTCCTCTGGTCCACTGCAATCCATTCCTGTGCCTTCCGCCGTGGAGGCTATGCAAGTTGACCGGTCTCGCTTGACACCTCAAGAGAGGACACGACGCCGCATGGAGAACCTTTGCCTGTACTGTGCCAGTACCGAACATTTCTTGAAGGATTATCCTATTCGACCTCCACGCCAGGAAAGACGCATGCTGACTCCGCACAAAGGTGAGACAGCTCTTGATGTGAACTCTGCTTCTCCACGTCTTACTGTGCCTGTGCGGATTTCTTCTTCTACCTTCTCCTTCTCAACTTTGGCCTTCTTGGATTCCGGATCTGCAGGAAATTTTATTTTGGCCTCTTTCATCAACAGGTTCAACATCCCGGTGACCAGTCTCACCAGACCCCTCTACATCGCCTCTGTTAATAATGAAAGATTGGACTGTACTGTGCGTTACCGCACGGAACCCCTCTTAATGTGCATCGGACCCCATCACGACAAAATTTAATTTCTGGTCCTCTCTAACTGCACTTCAGAAATTCTTCTTGGATTACCGTGGCTTCAACGCCATTCCCCAACCCTTGATTGGACCACCGGGGAAATCAAGAACTGGGGTACTTCTTGCCACAAGGACTGTCTTAAGCCTGCTTCCTGTACTGTCAGTCAAGACCCTGTGGTTCCCCCGTTATCTGGTCTCCCCAAGGCCTATCTGGATTATGCTGATGTTTTTTGCAAAAAAACAAGCAGAGACTTTGCCTCCTCACAGGCCTTATGACTGTCCTATTGACCTCCTCCCTGGTACTACTCCACCCCGGGGCAGAATCCATCCTCTGTCTGCTCCGGAAACTCAAGCCATGTCGGAGTACATCCAAGAGAATTTAAAAAAGGGGTTTATCCGCAAGTCCTCCTCCCCTGCCGGAGCTGGATTTTTTTTTGTTTCCAAAAAAGACGGCTCCCTACGCCCTTGCATTGATTACCGCGGACTTAATAAAATCACTGTAAAAAAACGCTATCCCCTACCTCTTATCTCGGAACTCTTTGACCGCCTACGAGGCGCCCACATCTTTACCAAGCTGGACTTAAGAGGTGCATTTAATCTCATCCGCATCAGGGAGGGGGACGAGTGAAAGACTGCATTTAACACCAGAGATGGACACTTTGAATATCTGGTTATGCCCTTTGGCCTTTGCAACGCCCCTGCCGTCTTCCAAGACTTTGTAAATGAAATTTTTCGTGATCTTCTATATACCTGTGTTGTGGTTTACCTAGACGATATTCAGATTTTTTCTGCTAACCTAGAGGAACACCGCCAGCATATCCGCATGGTTCTTCAGAGACTTCGGGACAATCAATTATATGCCAAAATGGAAAAATGTCTCTTTGAATGTCAGTCTCTTCCCTTCCTAGGATACTTAGTCTCTGGCCAGGGACTACAAATGGACCCAGATAAACTATCTGCCGTATTGGATTGGCCACGCCCCTCCGGACTCCGTGCTATCCAACGTTTTTTGGGGTTTGCCAATTATTACAGACAATTTATCCCACACTTTTCTACTATTGTGGCTCCTATCGTGGCCCTAACCAAGAAAAACGCCAACCCTAAGTCCTGGCCTCCTCAAGCGGAAGACGCATTCAAACATCTCAAGACTGCCTTTTCTTCTGCTCCCGTACTCTCCAGACCTGACCCATCTAAACCCTTCTCATTGGAGGTAGACGCCTCCTCGGTGGGAGCTGGAGCAGTACTCCTACAAAAAAACTCTTCCGGGCATGCTGTTAATTGTGATTTTTTTTCTAGGACCTTCTCTCGGGCGGAGAAAAACTACTCCATTGTTGATCGAGAACTACTGGCCATAAAATTGTCGCTTGAGGAATGGAGGCACCTGCTGGAGGGATCCAAATATCCAGTTATTATATACACTGACCACAAGAATCTCTCTTATCTTCAGTCTGCCCAACGGCTGAATCCTCGCCAGGCTAGGTGGTCGTTGTTCTTTGCCTGTTTTAACTTTGAAATTCATTTTCGCCCTGCTGACAAGAACATTAGGGCTGATGCCCTCTCTCGTTCATCAGATGCCTCTGAAGTGGAAGCTTCCCCGCAACACATTATTCCTCCGGACTGTCTGATCTCCACTTCTCCAGCTTCCATCAGACAAACTCCTCCAGGGAAGACCTTCGTCTCTCCACGCCAGCGCCTCAGGATTCTCAAGTGGGGACACTCCTCTCACCTCGCAGGCCATGCTGGCATCAAAAAATCCATCCAACTCATCTCTCGATTTTATTGGTGGCCTACCCTGGAAACTGATGTTGTTGATTTCGTGCGGGCTTGTACAGTCTGTGCCCGGGACAAGACCCCTCGCCAGAAGCCTGCTGGTCTCCTCCATCCTCTGCCTGTTCCTGAACAACCATGGTCTCAGATTGGTATGGACTTTATTACTGACTTACCTTTATCCCATGGCAACACAGTTTTTAGAATTTTAAGAATGGGAACTATACTCCCCTGCCCCACACCCTTCCGCCCCCAAACAATTCCTAAAAAAACCCGTAAACTGGAACCGGGACAAAATTTCCCCATCGGCATGCACTAACAACGGCCCACCCCTAGCAGGACGTGCTCTCATAAAATCATGAAAACACACCAACCGACACATGCCTGAACCCTCAAAGGGTGCCAAGCGCACCTTAACCCCCCGACCTGCCTGATCCGTCTTGGACCTCCGCACAAAGCATTCCAACAAATCCCCATCGATCCTAACATCCTCCACTTGAAGCCCCCCAGCCACCCGTCTACTAGGAGCCACCAATTCTGATACCCGGAAAGCACCAAAAAATGCCAGGGAAAAGGCCAAACTAAACAACCGAACCTCAAACTGGGAAAAACAAACCCCCTGCAAAGCCTCCCCCAATCTCAGTAGCAATGGGAAGGAGACCGGCCGCCTCCTGTCCCGCGTACCCGCCCCCTTGCGAAATCCCCTAACCGCCTGCCTCGCCAGGAAAGACTTGGTGGCATCCCCCAAACCCGGGCCTTGAACCAAAAATGCCAAAGCCGCCATCCAGCGACCTAACCCAGAAGGGGACACCCCAGCACTGAACGCCCTCCCCACATAAAAAAGAACAGTCGCTTCCCAGTCAGTCAGAGATACCAAATTTCCCAACCTACCCACCAAAGCTTCCCAATCCACCCACCAACGCCTATACGTAACCCAAGTAGCCCCACTGACTGACCTGCACACCAAGCCCCAGTCTACCCCTAAACCAGATTCCACAACCTCACCGGACAAGGGATCCCCTCCGTCGTCGGCGCCAGCTCCCGAAATCAATCCCACTGAAAACGAGAGAGAGCGTCAGCAACAGAGTTCTCCACCCCCAGAACATGAACCGCAACAAAATGAGCATTCAATTCTAACCCCCTCAACACCAGGTGCCTCAGCAACCGGACCACCGGCGGCGAGTTCGCCGTCTGCCTATTGATAGCCTGAACGACCCCCAGGTTGTCACAGTGAAAACAGACCCAGCGATTGCCAAGCCGCAAGCCCCATACCTCCACCGCCACCACGATTAGGAACAACTCTAGCAAGGCCAAATTCCTAACCAGCCCAGCCTCCCTATAGGCCTCCGGCCAACTACCCACACACAATTGCCCTTGAAAGAAGGCCCCAAAGCCACACACCCCGGCAGCGTCAGTATATATGTCCAGATAACTGCTAGATACCGGGCGATCTGGAATCAAAGATCGCCCATTATACTTGTCCAGAAAACTCGCCCATACCTTCAAATCCTCCCACACCTCTGCCGACAACCGCACAAAATGATGCAGTCACCGTGGCAGCCGCTAGGCGTCTACAGAAAACCCTCCCCATAGGGATAATACGGCAAAATTAAGACGGCCCAGTAAAGACTGAACCTCCCATAGCCGTAACTTCCCTAACTTGCATGCTTTATCTACCCCTGCTTTCAAGTCCACCACTTTATCATCCGGTAAACGGAATTCCATTGCCACAGTATCAATGATGATACCCAAAAACCGCACCGAAGTAGCCGGCCCTTCCGTTTTTCAGGAGCCAGTGGCACCCCAAATCATCCTGCCACCCGCTCCATCGTCTGTAGCAAGATCGCACAAGCGTAAGACCCCGTCGGGCCTAAAAACAAAAAATCATCAAGGTAGTGCAACACCTTGGACTCCTGCCGCACCACCTATACCAAAAAATAACTAAACTGCTCGAAAAAGGCACACGAAACTGAACAGCAGATGGGCAAACTCAAATCTACAAAAAAACGCCCCCCCCACAAACAACACCCCAACAGAGAAAAACTGTCCGGATGGACTGGCAGCAAGCAGAACGCCGCCTCCACATCCGTCTTAGCCAATAATGCTCCCCGTCCATACCTCCTTACCCAAACCAACGCCGCGTCGAACGAGGTATACGACACGGCGCAGAGCGCCGGGTCTATGCCATCATTCACCGACTCCCCCTCAGGATGAGAGAGGTGGTGAATGAGGCGGAACTTATTGGGCTCCTTTTTAGGCACCAGTCCCAAGGGAGAAAAGCGCAATCCCGGTAAGGGAGGGGACTCAAACGGCCCCGCCATCCTACCCAAAGCTACCTCTTTCAACAACTTTTCCTCCACCAGATCCGGCCGTGCGAGGGCCGACACTAAATTGTGCACCAACCCCACTGAACCTTGCGCCGTGCTGGGGATATGGAAGCCTTCCGTAAACCCCGCCCTCAACAACTCCGCTGCCACCCTATTCGGATAATTGGCGAGGAAATCGCCTTTCCACCCGCACCAATGTTGCCCCCCTTCTGGTCAGTATCGCCGCCCTGTCCCCGCCCCTTCTTAAAGCAACGGAACAGACCATGGGAACCCCCACACCCTGAGCATTCGTGCTTGAAGCGACATTCAGCTCCAAACTTGCAGTTACCCTCGTTAAACTGCCAACAAAGTCCTCACCCCGATCCCGCCGACCGCCCCGTTCCAGAACCGCCGGCGCCGTCCCGAAAGGACTGAGGACCCCCTTTAGAAGCGTTCATAAGCTGCATCCAGAGGCTGATGTCCTTATGGTCCCAATGGAGGGCTTGGCGAACCGCCATTCGCTGCCAGAACTGCTCATCGTACCGGAGCCAGGCAATGCCACCATACATCCGATACACCTCCCCCACTGAATCCAAGTAACAGAACAGCCCGGAGCAATGTAGCGAACCCCTGCAACCAATTAGAAAACGTCCACGGGATCAACCGATACCACCGACGCTCCTCTTCCTCCACCTTCCGCTTCCCCTCCTCCGGCTTCACCCTGTCCAAATTGAACTTTTCCAGCGGGAGCAAGGAAAAAATTTCCACATACTCCCGCTTCCAAATTTTCTCCCTCACCTCCACCTTCAAATGCGCCCCCAGTGGCCCCTCAAAACAAACATAGACCTCACCCCGCGCAGCATCCGCCAACCGGACATCACTCCCACTCGCCCCCGCCGCAGGTGTAGGTGCCTCCGGCAAGGCCTCCCCTTTTGCCGCCGTCCCTACCGGAACCTTCCCAGCCGGAGTCCCAGTAGCCTGCCCCAGGGACCCACTCCCTGACGGACCCCCACTCCCAGACACCCCCACACTGGGACGGGAGACCCCCCAACTGCACCCCCGCCCCCCCCCCCCCACTAAGCAACACCTGCATACCACTTAGAAAATACTGTAACCCCGCAAACCCCCCCCAAAATTCCGCGGCATACAAGAGTTGGTGGTACACTCACCCGACCTCACTGGCAGCGAACCAGCAGCTGTCACTCCTGGCGAAGATTGCAGCACCTTCTTGGGACCTCCAACACCGACTGCAGACCCCAGGACCGGGCGACTCCCGTCTGTCACAGACACCCCAGCAGCAGGACGTGCAGCAACCACACCATCGATCCCAGCCTCAGGCAGCACCGCAGGCAGTCCGGACATCACTAGGCCAGCCGTGCCAACAGCATGCAATCCAGAAGACACCTGGCCAGGACCCGAGAGACCAGCCACAGGCATCCCAGCAGACAGCTGGTCAGAACCAGTCAGCCCAGCCGCACCGGAAGTCCCACCTCGAACCGGAACTGGGGCAAGTTGCAGGGGCCCTTTTCCCCCTGTCGTCCACCGCAACTTCGTCCGTCTCGGACTCCACACCAGACGGAGGGCTGTCACAGCCAATGCCTTCCGCCACCTCCGCCGGAGTCACACAGCCCCGTAACTGCCGGGCCCCGCCGGAACCGGAAGCCGCGGTGCGCACATGAACGGGGCCCGGCCGGGAAACAAGGCCCGCAGAACTCCGCCCCCTGGATGCAGGGGCAAGCGTGGATGAGGCGCGCTGAGGTGACGTCATCTGAGCCCAGCGGGATGGGCCGCACGCTAGACCGGCTCACCACCACTGCGGTGGCCCTCCGCACCCAAGCGTCTCCCAGATGACCTACCCCCGGCCGCACTGCCAGAACGCTGTCCGGAGGAGGCCGGTGTCTGCAGCGGGGGGATCATCTGCCGGCGTCGGGCACGAGGGGGCTTCATTTGACAAGCGGTCCGGGGCCCTAGAGCGACGTCCATTAGCCCAGGGACTTGGCACCACCGACCTGCATGCCGACTCCGGGACCATGGCCGCAAACTGCTCCTCCAGCCATCCAGTACCTCGCGGGAGCGCCTCCTCCCGGATCTTCTCCAGCATCGCTGACATGGACGACATCCTAAGGTGAACATCTTCAGCCACTGAAGCAGACTTCTTCTTCTTGTGGCCATGTGCCAACTGCCTTCCTTATAATAACTCTCCTAAGTCCACCCCTTCACCTCAACCTAACCCCACTCCATGAACTACACTTGACCTTAACCCTTTCCTGGCCTATAGTCTCCCCCTGTCATGTGCCCCTCCATTTCTATGCTCTCCATTATAGGGCTTTCTTAACGCTGTATCATGCAGCAGAATTAGACCTATACTTTTTTGTATGTTTTGTATTGTTTGAGGCACTAGTCCGATCTTTTGTAGGTTATATATTTTAAATTACTTTGGATGTTCTTTATACAACCCTGCTGCTCATCACCCTGGTCTATCAATAATAAACCCAATGATAAACAAGAAAAGACAGACCAAAAATAATAGGAGAAAAGAGTAGGTGTGTGATACAAATAAGATACCACAGTAGCACCCTCCCTGAGTAAAATAAACCTGTAGGTATGACCCGTAGATACACACATAAAGAGAAAAACAATGCATCACAAAAGGCGGCAACGCCGGATACCCTGCAGAGGAGATGGTAGTATGGTAGTATGGGGGTATTGCACATAGGCCGGTAATCAAACAGTACACATAGAGGTTGCCACCACTGCCGGACGAAGGTCAGCGTGCCGAAATGCGCGTTGGAGTGGCGGCATCCCAGTCCCTGCAGTTCTCCTTTTTCTGTTTTACTTGTTGTGGGTATTATGCACACTTTGACTTTTATTACTATGTACTTTACCCTTGGTGTATAGGTTGTCCATACAGCTTGATATACAGCACCTTATTTACTTGCATTTTGCACTTTTTTACGTTGCCTGTATATATGCTGCTATTATATAGAATGGTGACTGTATCTATATGTACTGTTTGATTACTGGCCTATGTGCAATACCCCCATACTACCATCTCCTCTGCAGGGTATCCGGCGTTGCCGCCTTTTGTGATGCATTGTTTTTCTCTTTATGTGTGTATCTAATTTTAGTGCACACCAATAAAATTTGTTTTACTTTTACACAATAAGTGACTCTTTTTGGGGCTTTTTGCTCTTTATCTGCAATAATAAACCCAGGTCAGGACTTAATAGACTATAATCTCTACAAAGCATTGCTGCTCTACCACCTGCCACAACTGCCTTTAGTTATACTATAAGAGAGCCTGTAGTCAGGGACAGTATAGCTGCAGCAGAAATTTAGAGGTATGGCCTATCAAATGTGTAGTGATAGCACAACAGTTTTAGTCTGCATTTGTAATGCAGTTTATATAGTTTATCTTTATTATCACATGCATATTCTTTTCAGTTTCTGGAGGGCGCTACATTGAAGCAAGCTCAGGATCTGTGCTCACTTTAAAGCCGGTGAGTAATGGCTGTTAACAGCAGCCAGTACTCAATGTAATGCCAGACATTGGCTTGATCAGCGATGCCCAGCATTAACCCTTTAGTTACCTTGATTTAGATGTTGATCACGTCATCTAAGAGTGCACAAGTTCATGGGGGCTGGACCTCCGCAGTGAGGTTTCAGGGTCCAGATCAGCTAAGTTGGTGGTTGGAGGTTTTTTACCCTCCTCTGTGCTGTCCAATTGTTACTCAACAAATTATTTTTTGGCCTCACCATATAAAAACAAACAAAAAAACAACCATATGGGTGGAAAATTAAAAGAGTTATGGCTATTAAAGGTGAGGAGGCAAAAATGTGTCCTCAAGGGGTATACAATAACTTGAGTGTCTGTGAGGGGCTCAAGTTTGTTCCAAATGTTATATTTTGTCAATTTATTTACTAAAAAGAGATTTGTTACACCTAATATAATGCAAAACTATTTTTTCTATATTTTCTTCCATGAAAAGATTTATTGTTTATAGTGTGCAGGCATTTAAATGGGTGTGGCTTACACATGGGTAGGCGCATGAGGGCCCCATTATCATCTATTGCCAGGGGGCCCCATGAGTTGTCAGTCCCCTGTGCACTGTATGCTTGTGGGTATATACAATATCACTTTTTCTATGCCAGGCTCAGTGTAGAGTGCAGATGATTCTCCGTCACGTGAAAAAATGTAAATTACTATTCATAAATGTGTCTCAACCCTCACCAAGCAGAACGCATGGACACTTTTTTACTTCACTTTTACAAACTAATGCACATGGCACAAATTGCTTTAAATTCTGTTGTAAATGGTTAATAAAGAATAATGCACAACATACAAAAGATATGTCCCAAAGTGCCCATTTATTGAAGGTGATGTAGACGTTCCTTTGCAAATTAGGGATTGGCTGCATATGCCCACTGCATGGGGATTGAAACATGGAGAATAATATGGAGAAGCAAAGGAGAAGTCAAATTGGACATTTATTATTAAGTATTTCAAGCATTTCCATGTATTTTGTGAGAAATAAACAGCTCCATAGTAAGAGACTCAATCAGTAAAATGTTGTCAAAGCAAATGTTCAAAGATGTGCTTATCTTTATGAGAAACAATAGAAAGGAGCTGTATAATGTGACTTTTAAACCCATCACATGTATGAGTCTAGACAGGGAAACAGAAAGTGAACATTAACTTATATAATGCAATATTGGATATGTCACCATTTCCAAAAGGTTACAGATCACCAGATTAATGGAGTAATCCCTTCCTTGTGACTCAAGTAATTACTGAATAGTTCCTCAATTACAGTTAATTGCGTAGTGTCACATATCTTAAAGAGTGAATAGAAAGCATGTGACTAAAGAAAACTATTAACCACTTAAAGGGGTATTCCAGGCAAAAACTTTTTTATATATATCAACTGGCTCCGGAAAGTTAAACAGATTTGTAAATTACTTCTATTAAAAAATCTTAATCCTTCCAATAGTTATTAGCTTCTGAAGTTGAGTTGCTGTTTTCTGTCTAACTGCTTTCTGATGACTCACGTCCCGGGAGCTGTCCAGCTCCTATGGGGATATTCTCCCATCATGCAAGGGATATTCTCCCATCATGCACAGCTCCCGTGACGTGACATCATCATTGAGCAGTTAGACAGAAAACTTCAGAAGCTAATAACTATTGGAAGGATTAAGATTTTTTAATAGAAGTAATTTACAAATCTGTTAACTTTCCGGAGCCAGTTGATATATAAAAAAAAGTTTTTGCCTGGAATACCCCTTTAAGGACACTACACATTTTGGCCTCGAGGACACAGCCAATTTTCATTTTTGCATTTTTGTTTATTCCTCCTGCATATTAAGAGAAATATCTCTTTTATTTTTCTATTCACAGAGCCATTTGAGCACTTGTTTTTTGTGGGACCAATTGTACTTCACAATGACGTCCTCTATTTTACCTTCAAATGTACAGCGCAGCAAATTTTATGGTAAACTGACAAATAATCTTCATTCTGTGGGTCAATACGATTTAAATGATACCCATGGTTACATGCTTTTCTTTTATTGTACTGCTTTTCAAAACAGTTAAAAAATTTTGACAAAATAAGTATGTTAAAAATTGTCCTATTTTGAGCTCCCCTCCTTGCATCTCTACGAAGAGCCGAAGATACATGACTCTCTCACTATGTGCAGTGATCGACACAGCTCTGTACACAGAGTGGTGGTCACTCCTCGCATGGGGAAAGCCAGGGCACTGGGCAAGAGATTGCACTCAGACACTTTTCCCCTATTCTGTGGATAGGGATA
Source organism: Hyla sarda (assembly GCF_029499605.1). Classification (NCBI taxonomy): domain Eukaryota; kingdom Metazoa; phylum Chordata; class Amphibia; order Anura; family Hylidae; genus Hyla; species Hyla sarda. Next base: position 378,995,024 of record NC_079190.1, on the reverse strand, counting down.
AGTTGTTAAAGGGGTACTCCAGCGCTAAGACATCTTATCCCCTATCCAAAGGATAGGGGATAAGATGCCTGATCACGTGGGTCCCGCCGTTGGGGACCCCCGTGATCTTGCACCCAGTTACAATTAGTGCCCGGAGCATGTTCGCTCCGGGTCTGATTCCTAGCGTTCACGGGGCTGGAGCATTGTGACGTCACAGCTCCACCCCCGTGTGACGTCACACTCCGTCCCCTCAATGCAAGCCTATGGGAGGGGGCGTGACTGATCATGGGGGTCCCCAGCGGCGGGCCCTCCGTGATCAGGCATCTTATCCCCTATCCTTTGGATAGGGGATAAGCTTTCTTAGCGCTGGAGTACCCGTTTAAGTACTGGAGTTCCTTTTAAAGTCATTTTTTATTTCTCTCTTTAAGGTTATTGATAGTATGTTGGCAGCAGTGGCGTAGCAACCGGGGTGTGGCTCGCCCCGGGTGACACCAGCCTGATGGGGTGACACCACGATGCTCGACACCCCCAGCTGACCGGCGCTACGTGCGCTAGCAACTCCCCCCACCCAGGGGCGTCATTAGGCTGATTTATTGGGGCACCGACCAAAAGCCAGGAGCCCCGAAGCTGTAATCTCCTCACCTCCCTGCATCATGCAGGTCCTGGTTGGTCAGTCACAAAGCACAATAGTAGTGACTGCTGTCAAGGACCTGCCCTGTGATGCAAAATGCAAAAGATGAAGGACCTTTGGTGATGTCACAATCATGTGACCAGAGAAAGAAAACGGTTCAGCACAGGTAAAAACAGCTTCTTCTTTTATTGGGTCAGTTCCGACAAGACAAATAAGCCGACGCGTTTCGGACCTACACTCAGTCCTTAGTCATGGCATACACACTCAGTAAAAAAGAGATACATATATATAAAAACATTATGGTCACATGACCATTCATCAATTAGATATAGGGAAACCTGAAAAACATGGCATGGACCCCAGAAAGCATCTGTATAATGTAAATACATAGACAAAAAAGGCAAGCAAGGGAATCTTAATTTCAAAATATAAATAAAGTAGTACTAAATGCCTATAATGGAGACCGAAAGTAATAATAATAGTAATATCACTAATAAAATTCATACCCTCCTCTTACATACACTAGCATGATCTGCACAAGCTTTATGGCTCTTCTATAGAAAAAAGTATAGAACATTAGTCTGTTTTTCAAATGAATGTTCCAGCCCATGCAGAAGCATGCAAATACTACACTTATTTAGGGCAGGTTGAAAGGGGGGATTTTTTTTTAAATATAAAAAGCCAAAAAAGGAAAAACCCTATCTGCAAGAGAGCGATATGTGGCATCCTTTGCCACCTGTTATACACCTCAGCATGATAGGATCAAATCCTGCCTCAGATTCATGCCCTGCGGTTGACGGGTGTCCAACTGGAAAATCCAGAAAGACTACCGATTCAGCAGGGTACTCTGGTGATCACCTCCTCTGGTATGCCTAAATACTTTTTCTATGCCCATAATTTTCAGAGAATCAGTGTTCCCTCCGTGAATGTCCCTGTAGTGCCTGGACAGGGAAGACACATTGACCTTCTCTGTTTCTTTTCATCCATTTCTCTGAAAAGCTCTAGATTTTTCAGCTTTTCTTTAAATGGTCCACTCATCTCCAGCAATTCCTCCTTTCTTTCTTCCATCAGACCTTTTATCTGTGCCTGGACTTCAGCCTTCTTCTTCTTTGGGGTAACCTCCAGCCTGGAACGGACATAGCGAAGTTCCTCCTGAAGCCTCCTCACAGCTTTGCTGGCATCTTCATACTCACAGAGGTGACTTACGACCCGGGTAGTATAGGTGGAAATGCCTGGGGCCTCGCCTCCCTCACTCATCCCTGGAAACCCACTCCCTCCCTGGTCACTGTGTACATACATTACTTATCCTGTACTGATCCTGAGTTATATCCTGTGTTATACTCCAGAGTACTGATGTCACGAACATAAAATTTTTGGTTTGCGTTCCGCAAAAGTTCGCGAACCGGGCGAACCGCCATTGACTTCAATGGGCAGGTGAATTTTAAATCCCACAGGGACTCTTTCTTAAAAGTTGTTTCAAGGGGACTAACACCTGGACTGTGGCGTGCCGGAGGGGGATCCATGGCAAAACTCCCATGGAAAATTACATAGTTGATGCAGAGTCTGGTTTTAATCCATAAAGGGAATAAATCACCTAACATTCCTAAATGGTTTGGAATAACGTGCTTTAGTCCCCTTTAGGCATCATATAGTTAGATCCCCCCCTTTAGACCGCACATAGATTCCCCCATATTAGGCAGCACATAGTTAGATCCCACCTTTAGGCATCACATAGTTAGATCCCCCCTTTAGACAGCACATAGATTCCCCCATGTTAGGCAGCACATAGTTAGAGCTCCCCTTTAGGCAGCACATAAGATTCCCCCATATTCCCTCATATTAGGCAGCCCCCCCTTGAGGCAGCACATAGTGGGATTTAAACCCAAGGCCCCAGCAAGGCAAGGCAGCAGTGCTAACCTCTGAGCCACCAGGCTACACTTAACATACATCTAATATCCACGGTTGCTAAAATGGACAGAGATGTCAGCAGCAGAGGCCAGAAAAATTAGGCATGTACACATGCCTGAAAAATGTGGTATTGTTGCAGCCGCTTCTGTATCAGCGGCCACAAAAATTGCAGAACCATAACAAGTGTAGCAGCAGAGGCCAGAAAAATTAGGCATGTACACATGGATGAAAAATTTGGTATTGTCGCAGCCGCATCTGTAGCAGCGGCCAGAAAAATTGCAGCACCAGAAAAAGTGCAACAGCAGAGGCCAGAAAAATTAGGCATGTACACCTGGCTGGAAAATTTGGTATTGTCGCAACTGTAGCAGTAGCCAGAAAAATTGCAGCACCATAACAAGTGCAGCAGCAGAGGCCAGAAAAATTAGACATGTACACATGGATGAAAAATTGGGTATTGTCGCAGCCGCAGCTGTAGCAACGGCAAGAAAAATTGCAGCACCATAACAAGTGCAGCAGCAGAGGCCAGAAAAATTAGGCATGTACACGTGGATGAAAATTTGGCATTGTCGCAGCCGCATCTATAGCAGCGGCCAGAAAAATTGCAGCACCAGAAAAAGTGCAACAGCAGAGGCCAGAAAAATTAGGCATGTACACCTGGCTGGAAAATTTGGTATTGTCGCAACTGTAGCAGTAGCCAGAAAAATTGCAGCACCATAACAAGTGCAGCAGCAGAGGCCAGAAAAATTAGACATGTACACATGGATGAAAAATTGGGTATTGTCGCAGCCGCAGCTGTAGCAACGGCAAGAAAAATTGCAGCACCATAACAAGTGCAGCAGCAGAGGCCAGAAAAATTAGGCATGTACACGTGGATGAAAATTTGCCATTGTCGCAGCCGCATCTGTAGCAGTGGCCAGAAAAATTGCAGCACCAGAAAAAGTGCAGCAGCAGAGGCCAGAAAAATTAGGCATGTACACCTGGCTGGAAAATTTGGTATTGTCGCAGCCGCTGCTGTAGCAGCGGCCATAAAAATTTCTGTTTGTTTCGCCAGGCAGAAAGTGCCATAAAAGTTTGCGGCTTGAACCCTAGTTGGTGGCGGATAAGTCACGCAAGTCATCCGGCATTCAGAGTTCAAATACAGCAGCGTGTGGACCATTTTTAGCCCAAGGCAGCTCATCTGATCAGGCCTTGTTCAGTCAAATGTGTCACCCAGTGTCAGTCCCTTCGGGATCCATCCCTCATTCATCTTAATAAAGATGACTTTTTTGACCAAGGCGACTCCTCTTCTAAGTGACAATACCTCCTGCTGCACTGAAGGTCCTTTCTGACAGGACACTTGAAGCTGGACAGGCCAGAAGTTCGAGCACAAATTGGGATAGCTCAGGCCACAGGTCAAGCCGGCACACCCAGTAGTCAAAGGGTTCATCGCTCCTCAGAGTGTCGATATCTGCGGTTAAGGCCAGGTAGTCTGCTACCTGTCGGTCAAGTCGTTCTCTGATGGTGGACCCCAAACGGCTGTGGAGATGCGTAGGACTTAAAAAGCTCCGCATGTCCTCCATCAACAGCATATCTGTAAAGCATCCTGTCCTTGCCAGCGTGTTCGTGGGAGGAGGAGGAGGATTACTTTCACCTCTTCCCCTGTTAGATCCCTGTTGTGCTGTGACATGACCCATATACGCTGTGTACAGCATACTTCTTAATTTATTTTGGACCTGCTGAATCCTTTCCGCCTTGCTGTAATGCGGTAACATGTCAGGCACTTTATGTTTATAGCTAGTAGCGTGGACACCCAGTACAGGTCGTTCTCCTTCATCCTTTTTAATACGAGGCTCCCTCAACAGGCACAACAGCATGAAAGACCCCATTTGCACAAGGACGGATGCCAAGCTACTCATGTCCCCTTCCTTGTCCTCACTGATGTCAGGGAAGTTATAATCTTCTTTCCCCCCAGCCACGTACAACACCACGGGAACCAGATAGGTGACAAGGAGCACCTTGGGATGCCTGCTGTGGTTGGTCTTCCTCCTCCTCTTCAAAGCCACATTCCTCCTCTGACTCCTCTTCCTCACAATCCTCTTCCAGCGTTGCCGCAGGTCCAGCAAGCGATGCTGATAAGGCTGTTTCTGGTGGTGATGGTGTCCACAACTCTTTCTCTTCACGCTCATCTACTGCCTGATCCAGCACTCTTCGCAGGGCACGCTCCAGAAAGAAAAGAAACGGTATGATGTCGCTGATGGTGCCTTCGGTGCGACTGACCAGGTTTGTTACCTCCTCAAAAGGACGCATGAGCCTACAGGCATTGTGCATGAGCGTCCAGTAACATGGCAAAAAAATTCCCAGCTCTGCAGATGATGTCCTAGTACCCCGGTCATACAAATATTTGTTGATGGCTTTTTCTTGTTGGAGCAGGCGGTTGAACATTAGGAGTGTTGAATTCCAATGTGTCGGGCTGTCGCAAATCAAGCGCCTCACTGGCATGTTGTTTCGCCGCTGGATATCTGACAAGTGCGCCATGGCCATGTAGGAACGCCTGAAATGGCCACACACCTTCCTGGACTGCTTCAGGACATCCTTTAAGCCTGGGTACTTGAGCACAAAGCGTTGTACAATCAGATTACACACATGTGCCATGCACGGCACATGTGTCAACTTGCCCAACCTCAATGCCGCCAACAAATTTGTTCCGTTGTCACAAACCACCTTGCTGATCTCAAGTGTAGTCAGCCACTGGTCCACCTGTGCATTCAGGGCCAACAGGAGCGCTGGTGCGGTGTGACTCTCCGCTTTGAGGCAAGTCAACCCCAAGATGGCATGACACTGCCGTATCTGGGACGTGGAATAGCACCTGGGGAGCTGGGGGGTGCCGGTGATGTGGAGCAAGACGCAGCAGTGGAAGAGGACTCGGCCGATGATGTTATGGAAGAGGATGGAGTAGGAGGAGTAGAGGAGGTGGCAGCAGGCCTGCCTGCAAGCCGTGGTGGTGTCACCAACTCCTCTGCAGAGCCACGCATTCCATGCTTGGCAGCCGTCCCCAGGTTTACCCAATGCGCAGTGTAGGTGATATACCTGCCCTGACCATCCTTTGCAGACCAGGTATCAGTGGACCCTTGCCCCTACACTATGTGCCAGACATGCCATAATTTCCTTTTGCACAATAGAGTAAAGGTTGGGGATTGTCTTTTGTGCAAAAAAATTTTGGCCGGGTACCTTCCACTGCGGTGTCCCAATGGCTACAAATTTTTTAAAGGCCTCAGACTCCACCAGCTTGTATGGTAAAAGCTGGCGGGCTAGCAGTTCCGACAAGCCAGCTGTCAGACGCTGGGCTAGGGGGACTTTGAGACATTGGCTTCATGCACTCAAACATCTCCTCGACAGACATCTGACTGTGGGCAGATGAGCAGGAACTGCTCAAGGCGAGAGACGGAGAGGCGGATGGTTGAGAGGGGGCAAGGAGGGCAGCAGTGGTTGACCTGGCTGAAGATGCTGGACCAGGAGGAGGATGGCAGCTTTGACTTTGTGTGCTGCTTGTACTGACGTGTTGATCCCATAGGCGTTTGTGATGTGACATCATGTGCCTTCGCAAAGCAGTTGTGCCTAGGTGGGTGTTGGACTTCCCTCGACTCAGTTTCTTCTGGGACAGGTTGCAAATGGCCTCGCTGTTGTCAGAGGCAGACACACACATAAAAATGCCACACTGCTGAGCTCTGCGGTGACTGCATTCTGGTGGTGGCAACAGCATGCGTTGATTGGCATCCCGTCTGGCTGACCCCGGGTGCCGATGCATGCTGTCTGACTGTGCCACTAGCTCCTTGTGACGACCTCCCCCTGCTTCCAACTCGTCTCCTCCTCCTCTCGGTTTCCCCATCTGAACTTTCCCCCTCTTCTTCTCTTCTAGCGGGCACCCACGTGGCATCCACGGACACATCGTCATCATCAACACCTTCACCGCTATCTGACACCTCAAGAAAGGAAGTAGCAGCGGGTACAACATCATCATCACACCGTACGTCCATGTGTGTAATGCTGCCTGACTGAGACATATCCCTGTTAACTACATCCTCTGTCAATAATGGTTGCGCATCACTCATGTCTTCAAACTGATGTGTAAATAACTCCTCTAACGGATCAAGTAAAGCTGCTGTGGTGCTAGTGCTGGTGGTGGTGGCAGGCGGGCAAGTGGTAGCATAAGAGATGCCCGAAGTTAAGCTAGAGGAGGAGAAGGATGGTGCATCAAGGTTCCGAGCGGAAGCTGTAGTAGATTGGGTGTCTTGTGATAGCCAGTCAACTAAGTCCTCAGAACTTTGGGGGTTCAGGGTACGTGGCCTCTGAACACTGGCCATTCTAGGGCCAAAGGGAATCCCAGCACCACGACGGCCCCTGCGGGGTAGCCTTCCTCTGCCTGTCATTTTTTTGGGTTACATTTGCACAAGTGTCACACCAAATGTGATTTGCTCTAGGGTGACACAATTTGCCCCGCAGGCAAAAAAAATGGCAACTGTGATGTGAACTGACAGTGACTGGTTTTATTTAACAGACAAAAAAGGAATTTGCTTGTCAGAGGGCTTCAAAGTTCAGCAGCAATTTTCCAATTTTTCACAAAATTTTCAAAATCGGAATTTTTCAGGGACCAGTTCAGTTTTGAAGTGGATTTGAAGGGCCTTCATATTAGAAATACCCCACAAATGACCCCATTATAAAAACTGCACCCCTCAAAGTATTCAAAATGACATTCAGTAAGTGTGCTAACCCTTTAGGTGTTTCACAGGAATAGCAGCAAAGTGAAGGATAAAATTCAAAATCTTCATTTTTTACACTCGCATGTTCTTGTAGACCCAGTTTTTTAATTTTTACAATGGGTAATAGATGAAAAATCCCCCAAAAATTTGTAACCCAATTTCTCTCGAGTAAGGAAATACCTCATATGTGTATGTCAAGTGTTCGGCGGGTGCACTAGAGGGCTCAGAAGGGAAGGAGCGACAATGGGATTTTGGAGAGGGAATTTTGCTGAAATGGTTTTTGGGGGGCATATCACATTTAGGAAGCCCCTATGGTGCCAGAACAGCAGAAAACCCCAACATGGCATACCATTTTGGAAACTAGACCCCTCAAGGCACGTAACAAGGGGTCCAGTGAGCCTTAACACCCCACAGGTGTTTGATGACTTTTCGTTAAAGTCGGATGTGTAAATGAAAAAATTTTCTTTTTTACTAAAGTGCAGTTTTTCCCCCAAATTTACCATTTTTACATAGGGGAATGGGAGAAAATGCCCCCCCAAATTTGTAACCCCATCTCTTCTGAGTAAGGAAATACCACATGTTAGGACATAAAATGCTTTGTGGGCGAACTACAATGCTCAGAAGAGAAGGAGTCACATTTGGCTTTTTGAAAGCAACTTTTGCTGAAATGTTTTTTGGGGGCATGTCGCATTTAGGAAGCCCCTGTGGTGCCAGAACAGCAAAAAATACCCACATGGCATACTATTTTGGAAACTACACCCCTCAAGGAACGTAACAAGGGGTCCGCTGAGCCTTAACACCCCACAGGTGGACTGCTTCAGGACATCCTTTAAGCCTGGGTACTTGAGCACAAAGCGTTGTACAATCAGATTACACACATGTGCCATGCACGGCACATGTGTCAACTTGCCCAACCTCAATGCCGCCAACAAATTTGTTCCGTTGTCACAAACCACCTTGCTGATCTCAAGTGTAGTCAGCCACTGGTCCACCTGTGCATTCAGGGCCAACAGGAGCGCTGGTGCGGTGTGACTCTCCGCTTTGAGGCAAGTCAACCCCAAGATGGCATGACACTGCCGTATCTGGGACGTGGAATAGCACCTGGGGAGCTGGGGGGTGCCGGTGATGTGGAGCAAGACGCAGCAGTGGAAGAGGACTCGGCCGATGATGTTATGGAAGAGGATGGAGTAGGAGGAGTAGAGGAGGTGGCAGCAGGCCTGCCTGCAAGCCGTGGTGGTGTCACCAACTCCTCTGCAGAGCCACGCATTCCATGCTTGGCAGCCGTCCCCAGGTTTACCCAATGCGCAGTGTAGGTGATATACCTGCCCTGACCATCCTTTGCAGACCAGGTATCAGTGGACCCTTGCCCCTACACTATGTGCCAGACATGCCATAATTTCCTTTTGCACAATAGAGTAAAGGTTGGGGATTGTCTTTTGTGCAAAAAAATTTTGGCCGGGTACCTTCCACTGCGGTGTCCCAATGGCTACAAATTTTTTAAAGGCCTCAGACTCCACCAGCTTGTATGGTAAAAGCTGGCGGGCTAGCAGTTCCGACAAGCCAGCTGTCAGACGCTGGGCTAGGGGGACTTTGAGACATTGGCTTCATGCACTCAAACATCTCCTCGACAGACATCTGACTGTGGGCAGATGAGCAGGAACTGCTCAAGGCGAGAGACGGAGAGGCGGATGGTTGAGAGGGGGCAAGGAGGGCAGCAGTGGTTGACCTGGCTGAAGATGCTGGACCAGGAGGAGGATGGCAGCTTTGACTTTGTGTGCTGCTTGTACTGACGTGTTGATCCCATAGGCGTTTGTGATGTGACATCATGTGCCTTCGCAAAGCAGTTGTGCCTAGGTGGGTGTTGGACTTCCCTCGACTCAGTTTCTTCTGGGACAGGTTGCAAATGGCCTCGCTGTTGTCAGAGGCAGACACACACATAAAAATGCCACACTGCTGAGCTCTGCGGTGACTGCATTCTGGTGGTGGCAACAGCATGCGTTGATTGGCATCCCGTCTGGCTGACCCCGGGTGCCGATGCATGCTGTCTGACTGTGCCACTAGCTCCTTGTGACGACCTCCCCCTGCTTCCAACTCGTCTCCTCCTCCTCTCGGTTTCCCCATCTGAACTTTCCCCCTCTTCTTCTCTTCTAGCGGGCACCCACGTGGCATCCACGGACACATCGTCATCATCAACACCTTCACCGCTATCTGACACCTCAAGAAAGGAAGTAGCAGCGGGTACAACATCATCATCACACCGTACGTCCATGTGTGTAATGCTGCCTGACTGAGACATATCCCTGTTAACTACATCCTCTGTCAATAATGGTTGCGCATCACTCATGTCTTCAAACTGATGTGTAAATAACTCCTCTAACGGATCAAGTAAAGCTGCTGTGGTGCTAGTGCTGGTGGTGGTGGCAGGCGGGCAAGTGGTAGCATAAGAGATGCCCGAAGTTAAGCTAGAGGAGGAGAAGGATGGTGCATCAAGGTTCCGAGCGGAAGCTGTAGTAGATTGGGTGTCTTGTGATAGCCAGTCAACTAAGTCCTCAGAACTTTGGGGGTTCAGGGTACGTGGCCTCTGAACACTGGCCATTCTAGGGCCAAAGGGAATCCCAGCACCACGACGGCCCCTGCGGGGTAGCCTTCCTCTGCCTGTCATTTTTTTGGGTTACATTTGCACAAGTGTCACACCAAATGTGATTTGCTCTAGGGTGACACAATTTGCCCCGCAGGCAAAAAAAATGGCAACTGTGATGTGAACTGACAGTGACTGGTTTTATTTAACAGACAAAAAAGGAATTTGTTTTTTTATTTTGCACAAGTGTCACACCAAATGTGATTTGCACTAGGGTGACACAATTTACCCTGCAGGCAAAAAAAAACTGGCAACTGTGACGTGAACTGACAGTGACTGGTTTTATTTAACAGACAAAAAAGGGATTTTTTTTTTAATTTGCAGAACTGTCACACCAAATATGATTTGCACTAGGGTGACACAATTTGCCTTGCAGGCAAAAAAAAACTGCCAACTGTGACGTGAACTGACAGTGACTGGCTTTATTTAACAGCCAAAAAAGGTATTTTTTTTTTATTTGCACAACTGTCACACCAAATATGATTTGCACTAGTGTAACAATGAGCAAAAAAGCTTGCCAGCGGAGTTCCCCTTTTAAGCAGTGGTCTCCAACCAGGGTGCCTCCAGCTGTTGCAAAACACATGGGCTGATATATTTCAGCCCTTTGAATACTGTAGTAGTTAGTTGCTTTAAAGAAAAAAAGCTTGCCAGCAGAGTTGCCCTTTTAACCCCTTAAGGACCCAGCCCAAATATACCTTAAAGACCCGGCCATTTTTTTGAACATCTGACCACTGTCACTTCAAGCATTAATAACTCTGGGATGCTTTTACCTTTCATTCTGATTCCGAGATTGTTTTTTCGTGACATATTCTACTTTATGTTAGTGTTGAGCGGCATAGGCCATATTCGAATTCGCGAATATTCGCGAATATATGGGCGAATATTCGTCATATATTCGCGAATATTCGCATATTCGTTATATTCTCGTTTTATTTTCGCATATGCGCAAATTCGCATATGCGAAAATTAGCATATGTTAATTTTCGCATATGCGAATTTACGTACGCCAGTCTCACACAGTAGTATTAGAGCCTTCTTTACACCACACAAGCTGGAAGCAGAGAGGGATGATCACTGTGATGTGTACTGTGAAGAAAATAAAAAAAAAAAAAAAAAACGAATATTCGTAATTACGAATATATAGCGCTATATTCGCAAAATTTGCGAATTCGTGAATATGCGATATTCGCGAATAATATTCGAATTGTGAATATTCGCGAGCAACACTACTTTATGTTAGTGGTAAAATTTTGTCGATTTTTCTTGGTGAAAAATTCAAAAATTTTATGAAAAAATGGAAAATTTTGCATTTTTTTTAACTTTGAAGCTCACTGCTTGTAAGGAAAATTGATATTCCAAATAAATTATACATTGATTCACATATACAATATGTCTACTTTATGTTTGCGTCATAAAATTGACGTGTTTTTACATTTGGAAGACATCAGAGGGCTTCAAAGTTCAGCAGCAATTTTCCAATTTTTCACAAAATTTTCAAAATCGGAATTTTTCAGGGACCAGTTCAGTTTTGAAGTGGATTTGAAGGGCCTTCATATTAGAAATACCCCACAAATGACCCCATTATAAAAACTGCACCCCTCAAAGTATTCAAAATGACATTCAGTAAGTGTGCTAACCCTTTAGGTGTTTCACAGGAATAGCAGCAAAGTGAAGGATAAAATTCAAAATCTTCATTTTTTACACTCGCATGTTCTTGTAGACCCAGTTTTTTAATTTTTACAATGTGTAATAGATGAAAAATCCCCCAAAAATTTGTAACCCAATTTCTCTCGAGTAAGGAAATACCTCATATGTGTATGTCAAGTGTTCGGCGGGTGCACTAGAGGGCTCAGAAGGGAAGGAGCGACAATGGGATTTTGGAGAGGGAATTTTGCTGAAATGGTTTTTGGGGGGCATATCACATTTAGGAAGCCCCTATGGTGCCAGAACAGCAGAAAACCCCAACATGGCATACCATTTTGGAAACTAGACCCCTCAAGGCACGTAACAAGGGGTCCAGTGAGCCTTAACACCCCACAGGTGTTTGATGACTTTTCGTTAAAGTCGGATGTGTAAATGAAAAAATTTTCTTTTTTACTAAAGTGCAGTTTTTCCCCCAAATTTACCATTTTTACATAGGGGAATGGGAGAAAATGCCCCCCCAAATTTGTAACCCCATCTCTTCTGAGTAAGGAAATACCACATGTTAGGACATAAAATGCTTTGTGGGCGAACTACAATGCTCAGAAGAGAAGGAGTCACATTTGGCTTTTTGAAAGCAACTTTTGCTGAAATGTTTTTTGGGGGCATGTCGCATTTAGGAAGCCCCTGTGGTGCCAGAACAGCAAAAAATACCCACATGGCATACTATTTTGGAAACTACACCCCTCAAGGAACGTAACAAGGGGTCCGCTGAGCCTTAACACCCCACAGGTGGATGTGTAAATGAAAAAAATTTCTTTTTTTACTAAAATGCAGTTTTTCCCCTAAATTTTAAATTTTTACAAGGGGTAATAGGAGAAAATGACCCCCAAAATGTGTAACCCCATTTCTTCTGAGTATGGAAATACCCCATGTTAGGACGTAAAATGCTCTGCTGGCGAACTACAATGCTCAGAAGAGGAAGAGTGCCATTGAGCTTTTGGAAAGAGAATTAGTTTAGAATGGTAGTCAGGGGCCATGTGCGTTTACAAAGCCCCCCCGTGGTGCCAGAACAGTGGACCCCCCACATGGGACCCCATTTTGGAAACTACACCCCTCACAGAATTTAATAAGGGGTGCAGTGAGTATTTACACCCCACAGATCTTTGGAACAGTGGGCTGTGCAAATGAAAAATTTAATTTTTCATTTTTACGGACCACTGTTCCAAAAATCTGTCAGATACCTGTGGGGCGTAAATTCTCACTGTACCCCTTATTACATTACGTGAGGGGTGTAGTTTCCAAAATGGGGTCACATGTGTCGGGGGTCCATTGTTCTGGCACTATGGGGGCTTTGTAAACACATGTGGCCTTCATGTGTTTACAAAGCCCCATGTGTTTCTCTACAAAATCCCAATGGCGCTCCTTCTCTTCTGAGCACTGTAGTTCGCCCGCAGAGCACTTTAAATTCACATATGGGGTATGTTCTTACTCAGAAGAGATGGGGTTACAAATTTGCGGGGGCTTTTTTCCTATTTTCCCTTGTGAAAATGAAAAATTTAGGGTAACACCAGCATTTTAGTGAAAAAATATAATTTTTTTCATTTTCCCATCCAACTTTAATGAAAATTCGTCAAACACCTGTGGGGTGTTCAGGCTTACTATACCCCTTGTCATGTTCGGTGAGGGGTGTAGTTTCCAAAATGGGGTCACATGTGGGTATTTTTTATTTTTTTGCGTTTGTCAGAACCGCTGTAAAATCAGCCACCCCTGTGCAAATCACCAATTTAGGCCTCAAATGTACATGGTGCGCTCTCACTCCTCAGCCTTGTTGTGTGCCCGCAGAGCATTTTACGCCCACATCTGGGGTATTTCCGTACTCAGGAGAAATTGCGTTACAAATTTTGGGGGTCTTTTTTCCTTTTACCGCTTGTGGAAATAAAGCGGCCCCCAACTTTTCCTTTTCAAAAGCGGTAAAAGGAAAAAAAGACCCCCAAAATTTGTAGTGTAATTTCTCCCGAGTACGGCGATACCCCCTATATGGCCCTAAACTGTTTCCAGGGCTCCGAAGTAAGAGAGCACCATGCGCATTTGAGGACTAAATTAGGGATTGCATAGGGGTGGACATAGGGGTATTCTACGCCAGTGATTCCCAAACAGGGTGCCTCCAGCTGTTGCTAAACTCCCAGCATGCCTGGACAGTCAGTGGCTGCCTTTGCAACAGCTGGAGGCTCCGTTTTGGAAACCCTGCCGTACAAGACGTTTTAAATTGTTTATTGGGGGGGGGGGGGGCAGTGTAAGGGGTGTATATGTAGTGTTTTACCCTTTATTAGGTGTTAGTGTAGTGTAGTGTTTTTAGGGTACATTCACACTGGCAGGTTACGGTGAATTTCCCGCTAGGAGTTTGCTCTGCGGCGAAAAATTTGCCGCAGCCCAAACTTGAAGCAGGAAATTTACTGTAAGCCGCCTATGTGAATGTACCCTGTACGTTCACATGGGGGGGGGGGGGGCAAACCTCCTGCTGTTTCAAAACTACAACTCCCAGCATGTTCTGACAGACTGTGCATGCTGGGAGTTGTAGTTTTGCAACAGCTGGAGGCACACTGGTTGGAAAACCTTCAGTTAGGTTCTGTTACCTAACTCAATATTTTCCAACCAGTGTGCCTCCAGCTGTTGCAAAACTACAACTCCCAGCATGTACTAATCACAGAAGGGCATGCTGGGAGATGTAGTTATGCAACAGCTGGAGGTACCCAACTACAACTCCCAGCATGCCGAGACAGCTGTTTGCTTTCTGGGCATGCTGGGAATTGTAGTTTTGCAACATCTGGAAAGCTACAGTTTTTAGACCACTGCACAGTGATCTCCAAACTGTGGACCTCCAGATGTTGCAAAACTACAACTCCCAGCATGCCCAGACAACAAACAGCTATGTGGACATGCTAGGAGTTGTAGTTTTGCAACATCTGGAGGGATATAGTTTAGAGACCACTGTATAGTGGTCTCAAACTGCAGCCCTCCAGCTGTTGCAAAACTACATATTCCAGCATGCCCAAACAGCTGTCTGGGCATGCTGGGAGTTGTAGTTTTGCAACATCTGGAGGGCTACAGTTAGAGACCACGGTCTCAGACTGTAGCCCTCCAGATCAACTTACCGGCTTCCGTAGGATCCCGGCAGCCGTCCTCTTCAGACACACGTGACGCCGCCCGCCGATCAACATCGCCGCAGCCTCCGGACGGGTAAGTGGACGTCGGCGCCCGTTCCCCTTCGGTTCCCCGTTCTGCCCCGCCTATTGTGGGTGGGCAGAACGGGGAAAACGAAATAGACCCGTATGACCCGGAATCGGCGCAAATCGCAAGTGTGAATTCACTTGCGATTTGCGCTGATCGCCGACGGGGGGGGGGGGGGGGGGTCTGATGACCCCCCTGGGCATTTGCACGGGGTGCCTGCTGATTGATATCAGCAGTCACCCCGGCCCGGTCCCCGCCCTGCGCGCGGCAGGGACCGAAATTCCCACGGGCGTATGGATACGCCCTGGGTCCTTAAGTACCAGGACGTCAAGGTGTATCCATACGCCCTAGGTCCTTAAGTGGTTAAGCAGTGGTCCCCAACCAGGGTGCTTCCAGCTGTTGCAAAACACACGGACCGATATCTTTCAGCCCTTTGAATACTGTAGTAGTTAGTTGCTTGAAGGAACTTAAGTTTTATTCTGGAGTACCCCTTTTAACCAGCGGTTCCCTCCCAACCAGGGTGCCTCCAGCTGTTGCAAGACACACGGACTGATATCTTTCAGCCATTTGAATACTGTAGTAGTTAGTTGCTTGAAGGAACTTAAGTTTTATTCTGGAGTACCCCTTTTAACCAGCGGTTCCCTCCCAACCAGGGTGCCTCCAGCTGTTGCAAGACACACGGAATTGATATTTGCCTGCTGTCCTTAAAGCAGATGCTACACTAGTGCTTTAGGAGTAAACTGGACCCTGAATACACCACCTAGCAGCAACTTAGCTATCGCTTTCCCTATACAGCAGGAGCAGCTTCTCTGACCCTCCACTTCCTAAGCCTGCAGTATGCCGAATGAGGGTAAAATGGCGTCCGTGCAAGAGGTAGGAGGGTCTGGAAGGGAGGGACTGCTGCTGATTGGCTGTAATGTGTCTGCTGACTCTGACTCACAGGGTCAAAGTTTAATGCAATGTTAAAGTATAGGGGGCGGATCGAACTTCACATATGTTCGCCCGGCGATGCGAACGCGAACATGCTAAGTTCGCCGGGAACTGTTAGCCGGCGAACAATTCGCTACATCTCTACTCCAGAGCTGTACTCACTATTCTGCTGGTGAGGTCACTGTGTACATACATTACATTACTTATCCTGTACTGATCCTGAGTTATATCATGTATTATAGTGAGGGCCTATAACTATATATGGGGCCGATAACACAGGGGCCTTTAACTATATATGTGGGCACTATTACTGTGGGGCAATACAAGGGGGGTGGGGGTTTATAGAGGTGAGAATTGTCCTAGAGAAAAGAACCTAAAATGTTTGTCTGGCAGGTTCTGTGGAGACGAGCCATGGTGGGAGAAGTGGAGAAGTCATTATGATGGTCTTGACCGGATAGAGAAGAAAATGCTCCGGTCAGAGAAGACGCCCGTGTGAGTCTATAATATCATGCTGTATTGTCCTGATTGTGTCACTTGTACATTCTGCAGTTATGTTTAATGAAACTACTACTCCCAGCATTCCCTCACCACTGCTTATATCATACTGGGAGTTGTAGTTTCACATGGTTAAAACATCTTTAGCGCTTTCCACTTACCTGGCAATTGGTATATTTGATTATTATGCTACACCAGTGGCGTCTGTCACAACAGGATAAAACATTACTTTGGGGAGGGGGGGTAGGTATGGGGTGACACCATTTTCTTTTGCACCGGGTGACACCAACCCTAGCAATACCACTGGTTGGCAGTGCACACCTGCTGAGGATTCCATTTCCATTTACACCTGCAAAAATAAAGGGGGAAATATATCCCTCCTGTCATTCCTTTTTTTTTTTTTTTTTTGCTGTGTTTTTGGCTTACCTGTGCCAAATTTATCAAAAAAAACGCATAGACTTGGATAAATTTTGCGCAAATTAAAAAAATCACCTCATAACTTGTAGGATGTCATTTTTCCAAGGCAAGGCAGACGTGGTATGACTTTGCGGGTTTTTTGTAACATATGCGCACTTCTTTTGCGCCTTTTTCAAAAAGACACACATGGTAATTATCTTCCACTGCAATTTCAGAGAGGATTCACTGCATTTCACAGTCGGTTTTGCAGAAAGTGTTTGTTTTGAAACTGCTTCAAAATGTTTCACCAAATTAAAAATGTCAGAAAAGGCAATCATAGATCTCCCCCAAAGTGTTCATGTTTGCTTCATCTTATATTGTTACACACAAAATTATAAAAAAAAAAAAAAAAAGTTAAAGGTAAGAATGTTAAAGTCTAATTTATTTTTTAATAAATTGAAAAAAAAGGTGTGTTTTTATGCATACTATTAGAACAAAAATGTATGTACATAAATGTATACAAACCCTGAAATGATACAAAAACATTCTACAGCATATCCTGTAAAAACATGGCCTTAAAGGGGTACTCCAGCCCTAATACATCTTATCCCCTATCCAAAGGGGTAAGATGTCTGATCTGTCATTCCGCACCCACCTCTGGGAGCGCTCCGCAGCGCTGGAGGCTCAGAGTGTGAAGCGTGATGACCATGGGGCCGGAGTATCGTGAGGTCACAACTCTGCCCACGTGTGATGTTGCGCCTCGCCCCCTCAATGCAAGTCTATGGGAGGGGGAGTGAAGTCACACGGGGGCAGAGTCATGACGTCACGATACTCCAGCCCTGTGGTCATCACGGTTCACATTCGGAGCCTCCAGCGTTGCGGAGAGCTCCCAGAAGTGGGTGTGGAATGACAGATTGCGGGGATCCCCAGCGGCATGACCCCCGTGATCAGACATCTTATCCCCTTTCCTTTGCACAAGATGTATTAGGGCCGGAGTACCCCTTTAAACAGCTACAGAGGTCAGACACCCGGAGATCATATTTTTTTTTCCTATCCTGTGGCGTAAGACAAGAGACAGTTTGTATGGCAAAAATGGGATGCTGGCATAAATGTACAGGCACAAGCTTCATTTACTATGTTCGGTCAGTTCTGGCACATAAATGCCTATTTACTTGGACATGGTATGCTGTGTTTTAGAGTCAATACATGTATATGTGAAAAAATAACCAGCTCAAAATCATTAGTTGACTATGTTCAAGCCAATATAGTCAATAGGGCTTATGCCTGTGTATGCATTCTTATGTCAATATCTCATTTTGACATATATGTGACACAGAGGGCAGAATTATTATGTTGAATTAGTGGAATGAGGGCCTGAGGGCATTATGGGGGAGATTTATCAAAAGCTGTCCAGTGGAAAAGTTTTTGAGTTGCCCATAGCAACCAATTAGATCACTGCTTTCATTTGTTAAAGAGGCCTGTGAAAAACGAAAGAAGTGGTCTGTTTGGTTGCTATGGGCAACTCAGCAACTTTTCCTCTGGACAGATTTTGTTAAATCTCCCCCTATATGCCTGCTGGCCCAGGTAAATTTCACTTTCAAATGTATCAGTATTCACAAGAGACACATATGGTTGAAAACCATGGTGGAACAGTAAGCCATTTGCTTTCTGCCCCACCATTTACTCTCATAGGCCACAGACTGGTTTAAGCATATGGTCTATGAGACAGCTAGGTTTTTTTTTTTTAGCTATGCTCCTGTGATTTTAGCAGTGAAACCTGTCAGCAGCTTTGCACAAGGGAAGGAAGCCCCTCTTTTAAGAGTGAACCTCAGAAGTCCCCTATAGCTGGCCTGTCTCATGGAACTGCCTATTAGGGCATACCAGTAGTATGCCCTGACAGCTGCCATGCATATTACTATGCACACACATTATTTTTATACTGTAGCATAATATTAATAATCTTTTCTTTAAAAATTCTAGTCTTGCATCTTCACACCCTGGCCAATACCCTGCTTGTGGACATCCCTCTGCCATTCAGCACCTATTCAGCTTGTCCTGCAATGAGCAAGGCCTGATGCAGTTGCAGATACAAAAAAATACAAACTGCCATGCATATGAAGCTTGTGCCTGTACATATACATTTATGCCAGCATCCCATTTTTGCACTTTGAGTCATGATGTGAACCCGGCTTAAAAAAAGCCTGCTAAAGGTTGTTTCTTCTGTCTCTGTAGAATCAGAAGAAGGTGGGGTTTGGTTTTATAGGCTTTAAAGGGGTACTCCGGTGAATTTTTTTTTAAAATCAACTCGTGGCATAAAGTTAAACCGATTTGTAAATTACTTCTATTAAAAAATCTTAATCCTTCAAGTTCTTATTAGCAGCTGTATACTACAGAGGAAATTCTTTTCTTTTTGGATTTCTTTTCTGTCTGTCCACAGTGCTCTCTACTGACACCTCTGTCCATGTCAGGAACTGTCTAGAGCAGGAGAAAATCCCCATAGCAAACCTATGCTGCTCTGGACAGTTCCTGACATGGACAGAGGTGTCAGCAGAGAGCACTGTGGACAGAAAAAAAGAAATCCAAAAAGAAAAGAATTTCCTCTGTAGTATACAGCTGCTAATAAGTATTGGAAGGCTTAAGATTTTTTTTTTAAAGAAGTAATTTACAAATCTGGTACCAGTTAATAAAAAAAAAATAATAATAAATGTTTTCCTCCGGAGTACCCCTTTAACTTTTATGTCCACATCCACTCTCTAAGCCAAAAAACTGAGCTTGATGCCAGGCAGTATTCTTGGCTGCTATATTATTATTTTTTCTATATCCAAAGTAGGAAGGTTAGTGGTTAGCATCTGAAATTTCGTTTATTTTTCTGTTAAAGGAGTAGTCCAGTGGTGAACAACTTATCCCCTATCCTAAGGATAGGGGATAAGTTTGAGATCGCGGGGGGTCCGACCGCTGGGGCCCCCTGCGATCTCCTGTACGGAGCCCCGACAGCCCGCGGGAAGGGGGCGTGTCGACCTCCGCACGAAGCGGTGGCCGGCACGCCCCCTCAATACAACTCTATGGTAGAGCCGAAGCGCTGCCTTCGTCAATCTCCGGCTCTGCTATAGAGATGTATTGAGGGGGCGTGTCGGCAGCCGCTTCGTGCGGAGGTCGACACCCGCTATCTGGCCGGAGAGCCTGGCCCCGTACAGAGAGATCGCAGGGGGCCCCAGCGGTCGGACCCCCCGCGATCTCAAACTTATCCCCTATCCTTAGGATAGGGGATACGTTTTTCACCACTGGACTACCCCTTTAAGAGAATCATTGTTGGCATGCAGGTCTTCCCTAGTGTTTTGTTTTCTTTGGAAATGAAAGAGCTTCAAATCACAGAACTAAAAAGTAATATTCTGATTACTACCTGTCTAAAATATTATTTAAATAACCCATTGTTAAATTCTGGCCAAAAGAAGGCAGCACCCTTAATACTGTCCAAAAGTTATAAAATGCTGATGATTGATGAATGCAGAACCATGAAAACATTAGTCTTTTCAGAGTAAATATTTGATACTATCATACTATGAAAGTGAAAGTAATGGAAAAAAATCTGACCTAAAATAGAGACATTCACTTCAGTACTAGACACAGCTCTTAGACAAGGGTGTCAATGTTTATTGAGAAAGGCAAAGCTTTTTCCCAATCCAGGACAACCCCTTTAAAGTGTATTTTACACTCCTTAACATTGAAATTGCAACACCTAGAAGGAAAAACTGGGTAAGCATGGAAATCACAGGATTCATCCCTTTATTTAATGAATGTAATTTTTACACTGTGCCACTTTTACTTGTTTGTGCGTCACTGGATTGGTCAGGGTGCGGTAGCCCTTCTGTGTGTCCCTTGTTTTTCTAGGGGAAGTATGTGTGGCCATGAGGTTCCGCACATCCCGGGCATCCCTGCTTTGGCAGGTGATGCCAACTATATGTCTTCTTGGCTAATACCTGGGCTAACGTCTAGGAGGATGTCGGGAGCACTTGTGGTCCCATAGTAGCTTCTGCAAAAAGGGACATTGAATTAGGAACCTTGCAGGTGCCTTCTGGCCTGGAGAGGAAGGGAAGGCTTGTTGGGGGACCTCTCGTCTTTCAGAGAAGGTCTTGAGACAGACCACATCCTAGTGCACAATCCTTTGTTGTGTGAACATGTTATGGACTTTTTCTTGCACTGGGATGAACTGAGCACATTCCTTAAAGGGGTACTCCGCCCCTAGACATCTTATCCCCTATCCAAAGGATAGGGGATAAGATGTCAGATCGCCGCGGTCCCGCTGCTGGGGACCCTCGAGATCGCCGCTGCGGCACCGCACTATCATTACTGCACAGAGCGAGTTTGCTCTGCACGTAATGACGGGCGATAAAGGGGCCGGAGCATCGTTACGTCATGGCGTCACGCCCCTGCCATAGACTTGCATTAAGGGGGCGGGCTGTGATGTCACGAGGGGCGTAGCCATGACATCACGCTGCTTAGTCTCCTGTATCGCCCGTCATTACGCACAGAGCGAACTCGCTATGTGCAGTAATGATAGCGGGGTGCCGCAACGGCGATCCTGGGCGGGACCACGGCGATCTGACATCTTATCCCCTATCCTTTGGATAGGGGATAAGATGTCTAGGGGCGGAGTACCCCTTTAACTCAGTTATTGTAAAAATTAGTTATTGTACCTAAAAAAAATTATTGTACCTTAAATGAAAACTAGAGGGTACCGGCAACCATACATTATGCCACACCACACCACAATCTCGGGAATAGTGCAGGTGTAACATTCTGTTGTGTGGTAGGCAGCGCTTCTTGGTGCGTCACTTATAACAAAGTAAAACTGAGGATAGCTAAGTGCTGGGTGGTGGATACGTGGCTGGCTATTGGACCATTTGTGACACCAAGAGTGTGGTTTGCATGGATGCTGGTGGTAGTACTCCTGCAAGTTAGGTTCACTTACCACAGCTCACAAAGAAGTAGTTATCGGTATCTAAGCACTGTGAAATAATTCCTCAAATGCAGAGATGTTGGATAACCACTTGTAAAGTTGAAGGGTAAGAATACACAGATACAGTTCAAGTTCTGATGACAGGATTACACTGATACACTGAATGTAGTGAATAGTCACAGTTAGAGATGAGCGAATCGAAGCAGACAAACCAGAATTCGTTACGAATTTCAGGATTTATTCGATTCATAACGAATGAGAATATCGCTGCGATTCTATCACGCGAATCCCTTCATTAAACTCCATTTAACAGCATACCAGGCTCCAGGACACCTAAAATGGCGGATCCACATTTCAGTACATGGGGCAGGGGATACTGCGAAAGCAGGAAGGAAAGGCGGGAAGGGAGGTAGGCGGGATGACCCTGAATCACATGCAGGATGCAGCCTATCAGCATTCATTCACCCCTGTGATGTCACAGCCCTATATAATCGGCAGCCATTTTGCGGCTGCTCATATCATGCCATACACTGCAGAGGGATAGGACAGACTGTGTGTCTCTGTGTGTCACACAGACACGCTGAATTGATCATAGCGCAGCGTTCCACTTCCAACTGCTAGTCACATCAGCGTTGTGACAGAGAAAAGTGCAGTGCTTATTCTCACTGAGAAGGATTTTTACGCCAGCCATTAACCTCCCAGTCACTTTATGGTGCTGCACTGTTGTGTCCTGCTGCTGTGCAAAAATACATTTTTTCAGCGGACTGTAGTGCATTTTTCTGCCCTCATACGTGCATACCACATACCCACACCAAAGCAGTGTACTATTTTGTATCTGTAAATCTGTAACAAGTCTAGATACTGGGAAAGTCCAGGCAAAGGAAATTACCGGCTGGTGTTTTACCAAAATTCTTTTCCAAGTGTACTGTAGCGCATTTTTTTGCCCTCATACGTGCATACCACATACCTAAATCTAAGTAGTGTACCATTTTGTACTTGTTATTCTGTCAAGGGCCTACATACTGTGAAAAACACAAGGGCAAAAATACAGAGTTTTTCCAGCATTGTAGCGCATTTTTCTGACCTCATAAGTGCATACCGCATACGTACATCTAAGTAGTGTACTATTTTGTACTTGTTAATCTGTCAAGGGCCTACATACTGTGAAAGGACAGCCAAAAGTAATCACCGGCTGGTGTTTTACAAAAATTACAGAGTTTTTCGGCTCATTGTAGCACATTTTTCTGCCCACCTAAGTGCATACCGCATACGTACATCTAAGTAGTGTACTATTTTGTATTTGTTAAGAGCCTGACATCTGTCAAGAGCCTACATACTGTGAAAGTCCAAGCTAAAGTACTCACCGGTTTATGTTTTACAAAAAGTTTTTAGGCGTATTGTAGCGCATTTTTTCTGCCCTAATCAGTGCATACCGCATACCTAAATCTAAGTAGTGTACTAATCTAGAAACTGTGAAAGGACAGCCTTCTGCTGTTCTAGACAAATACTGTTTTAAGTGTAGTGAAGCGTATTGTACTCCCCTCATATACGCAATAAGTATGTCAGGAAGAGTATTGCCAGGACATGCACAGAGGAGTGGCAGATGCCTAAATTCATCAGGCGCAGGCAGAGGTCGCAGCAGAGTAGTGGTGTGGCAGCCGGAGTCGCAGCGAGAGGTCTGAGCTCCCGGTGTCAGCTAGCAACCGTGATTGATCGGTTCACTCGGTCATCCACTTCATCTCAAGTGACATTCGACACCCCCAGTCAACAGTCAGTGGGTTCCTCACACTCAACCCTCAGTTGGCATGGCCCTCATGCTGCTGCTGCCACCTCCAGGCTCTGTCATTGTGCTGCTCTATGGTCTCCTCATGCTATTGCTACAACCTCCAGGCTCTCTCATTCTGCTGCTCTATGGTCTCCTCATGCTAAAGCTACCACCTCCACGCTCTGTCATTGTGCCACCATATGGTCTCCTCATGCTACCACCTCCAGGCTCTGTCGTTGTGCCGCCATATGGCTCCTCATGCTGATGCTACCACCTCCAGGCACTGTCATGGTGCTGCCATATGGTCTCCTCATGCTGATGCTGCCACCTCCAGGCTCTCTAATTGTGCTGATCTATGGTCTCCTCATGCTGATGCTGCCACCTCCAGGCTCTATAATTGTGCTGCTCTATGGTCCCTTAATGCTGATGCTGCCACTTCCAGGCTCCATAATTGTGCTGCTCTATGGTTTCCTCATGCTGATGCTACGACCTCCAGGCTGTCTTATTGTGCTGCCATGGATACTGCAAAACATAATTAAGGTGCTAGTCCCCAGTTTCAGAAATTCCTTGCATTAGGGTCACTTTCATGACTCCTGATGCCACCTCCAGGCTGTGCCATTCAGCCACTACATGGTATCCTCATGCTTCAGCCACCTCCAGGCTGTGCCATTCAGACACTATATGGGCTCCTTCTGCTTTCCCCACCTCCAGGCTGTGTCATTCAGCCAATATATTGTTTTCTGATGCTGCTGGGACTGTCTTGGATATGACCTGCAATTTTTTTGTGGTAGCACTAGCAAACATACATGCTCAATAAAGATTTTAACATTGATCTTTTAATGTTAGGGGTTGTGAAGCCCTCTACTGTACACATTCTGCTGCCTGATCCAGGCTGTGTGTTTCAGGAACTACTTGGCTTACTGATGCTGCTGGGCCTGTGCCTAAATTTTTTGAATGTTAGCACTAGCTAACATACATGTTCTATACAGATTTCAATATTCACCTTTTATTATTAGGGGTTATTAAGCCCTCTTGTGTACTACTGCTGCTGCCTGATCCAGGCTGTGTGTTTCAGCAACTATATGGTTTAGTGATGCTGCTGGGTCTGTGCCTAAAATTTTTTGATCTTAGCACTAGCTAACATGGTTTATGAGGGGGAGGGGAGGGGAGGGGAGGTGGGGGGGATTTTTGAGATTAGTGAAAAGTGAAGAGAGTTGTTAACCAGCAACTCGAGAAGGGGGGTGTGTGTGTGTGTGAGAGGGAAGGTAGGGGAAGGGGGGAGGGAGGGGTGGAGGGAATCAGTCTGGCACCATTGGGAGGAAAAAAAATTCTTAGGCTCAGTTACCCTATAGTAACTCATCTATGAATAGGGAGAAAAATGGACTAATACTAGCATGGAACATCAGAGGAGTTAAGGAGAAGGGGAAAAGGACCGCCATCTTTGATAGAATAAATAACTATTTGCCGGCAGTGGTTTGCCTGATAGAAACTCACCTCACGCCAGACACTTGTCAATTGATTACGAGAAAGTGGGCTGGCACAGTCCTGCACTCAATGTATTCAGAATACTCCACTGGAGTCTCTGTGTTAATACACAAAAAAGTTAATATGGTAATTCATTCCACTAAAATCGATGAAAGAGGTCGGTATATTTTTATACATACTAAATGGGAAGAGTGCGAGGCTGTGCTAGGCTCTGTATACATCCTGCCCCCATTTAATCTTGAAGTATTGCAGAGGCTAGTGGAATTCCTTAAAGAGAAGACATATGAAAACTTATATGTTATATGTGTGTTTGATAGTGAAAAGGACCGTAGAAGTATGGAAGAGATTAAAAAACAATCCCCGCTCGCAAAATTTTGTGAAGAAATAGGGTTAAGAGATGCGTGGAGACTTCTGTATCAGGAGCAAGAGGTGTTTCCTACTTTACAAAAAGTGCACAATTCTGCCTCCAGAATAGACTTAATTTTAGGGAATGATCAGGCAATTCAGTCTATAAATAAGATGAGCTACGAACCAAAATGTATCTCAGACCATGCAATGATGGTCTGTGAGGAGTGACATAAAGGAGCAGTGGAGAGGCCTGACAGAAAAATTAATATTAACCCACATTGGCTGGAGATAGATGAAATTACTAATGGGATAAGATAGGAGTTAATTGAGTTTTGGGAGATCAACAAAGGGTTGGCTAGTATCCATATGGCATGGGACTCCCTTTAAGCTTTTCTAAGGGATTGTTTGTATAGAAATATCTCAAGGTTCAGAAAGAAAATTAAAGCGCAGGAAACAGAGCTGGTTAATAAAATTAAGGAATTAGAACAAGAATTTAGCGGAAATAATGACCAAAAAATTTGGGAATCGTTGGAAGCAGCCCAAAAGAAATTTCAATTATTCATAAATGAGAAGGTTCAACATAGAATGTTCTTTTGGGGATATAAGAAATTTGCTGAGTCAGGAAAACCAAATAAGTGGTTGTCCAGTATTGTTAAAAACCAGAAAGGGAGTAGACTTATAAAAAATGCGTATAGCCCCCAGGGGAAACTAGTAGTGGGAGACAGAAAAATAGGGGAAGTTGCTCTGGAAGTTTATCAGAACCTCTATACTTCAGAGGGGGGTAAGCAAGAGAAAGATCTGGACACATATTTTGAAAGTATAGACCTGCCTAAAGTTAGGGAAGAAGAGAAAAAATTCCTTAATGGAAAGATTGGAGTGGAGGAAATTGAAAAGGTTGTTAACAATATAAGTGGTAACTCAGCACCGGGATCGGATGGGTTGGCTTTTGAGGTATATAGGAAATTTAGAGACCCCCTCTTGCCCTTTTTAAAAGAGGTATTTGATGAATCCTTGAAAATTGGGAGGTTAACCCCCTCAATGCTTGATGCTATTATTATTTTGATACCTAAAAAAGGAAAGGGGGGAGGAGGTATTGAATCCTTTAGACCAATCTCTCTCTTAAACACCGATGGGAAGATTTTTGCTAAGTTGTGGGCTAGTAGGTTGGGACGAGTGATTAACTCCATAGTCGGGGAGGAGCAGAAAGGGTTTGTGCCAGTGAGAAATATGTATGAAAATATTAAAATACTTTTTTGGAATATCCAAATAGAATTAGGGGGGCCCGCTCCATCCTGTCGCTTGACGCGAATAAAGCGTTCGACAGGGTGGAGTGGAGCTTCCTGTTTAGGGTTCTAAAAGCCTTTGACCTGGGGGAGAAGTTTATTTAAGGGGTTGGGACAATTTATAGTGCACCTACGGCTAGGATTGACATCAATGGGGAACTTACCCCTAGTTTTAGGTTAGAAAGAGGAACCAGGCAGGGGTGCCCCTTGTCCCCCCTGTTATTCGCGCTTTTTGTGGAGCCCCTGGCGGGGTGGATAAGGGACAATAATAGCCTGCCCAGTTTTGGAATTAAGGAGGGAAGGGAAAAAATTCTGTTATATGCAGACGATATTGTCCTATTTATTAAAGACCTCTTAGAGCAGGTACCGAGGGTGATTGAGAAAGTGGAGGAGTTGGGCAGGCACTCAGGTTTTAGTATCAATTGGAGTAAGTCGGTTCTGTTACCCCTCGACAGTAAAATAGAGTGTCCAGTAGGGAAGATAAAAGTATTAGATATAGGAGATAGTTTTGAATATTTAGGGATTAAGGTATCAGGGAATATTGATCAATTCAGGAAGCTGAATTTAGATCCTCTGAGTGAGGTAGTTAATTCTAAATGCAAAATATGGAGCAGAATGGGTTTATCTATGGCAGATAGAATCATGCTGGTTAAAATGGTATTACTCCCGATGGCTCTACATTATTGCAGAGCTGCCCCAATTAGGACTAAAGATGCTTTTTTGGGGGAATGGAAAAAATAATTAATGAACTGACATGGGGGCGGAAAAAGGTTAGAATGAAGAGTGTATATCTCAATCCCCTAAAAGATAAAGGGGGCGTGGGTCTCCCCAATTTTCTCACTTATTATTTTGTCAATTAACACATATTTTGCAGGATAAGGATAATACGCTTGAATTTCTAAGAAGAAAGGGTATAGAGGTAGAGGATTTGTTCGCAATTATGGAAAGTGGTAGGTTGGGAAACATAATTTATAGGAAGTATCCAGGTATTCAGCTGTTAGATTATACTTGGAAGAATATTAGGGAATTGATGGGTATAAAGGGAAGTTTGAAATGCACTCCACTTTGGCACAATATATATTTAAAGGATTTTGGAAAAATTTCCAACTTCATCGACTGGGAAAAGAGGGGTATTAAAATGGTGGATCATTTATTTGAAAAAGGTAATTTAAGGGAGTGGACACAGATTAAAAGAGATTTTGGGCTGGAAGAGAAATTCAAATTTGGATATATACAAATTAGAGAGTCTTACAAAAAGGATAAAGATAATGATAGATGGGTAGTAGGGGAGCACTCAATTATGGACTATATTAAGGACCCACTGATCACTAATAAAAGGAAAGTAATGGGGAATATATACAAAATGATTGTTATTCGTAAGGGGGAGACTCAAATTAATAGATGTAAAGGGAAATGGGAAAAATACTTAAGTGAGATAAGTAGAGAAGACTGGTTGGACTCCTTCTGTAACATCAAAAAATCAATATTAAATCAAAACCACCGGACTTCCCTGTTTAAGATGCTTCATAGATTGCATTATTCACCAAGGTTTTTGTGGAAAATCGGATATAGAAATGACCCTACCTGCCTTAAATGTAGAGGGGGAGAGGCAGACCTGATTCATATGTTTTGGGGATGCCCCGAGATCCTGAAATTTTGGGGAAACATTATTGTTAAAATTGAGGAAAGCCTCTGCGTTAAATTACAATTCAATGCGCTATCGGTAGTAATGGGGGTGAGTGGAGTTAGTGGGGTAAAGAACGAAATGATAAGCAAATTAAATGGGCTGGCAAAGATTTGTATTCTTGGAAGGTGGATTTCAGATAAATCTAAATCTAAATCTATCCACTGAGGAGTGGATAGGCTTGGTAAATAAGGTAAAACATATGAGCTATTTTCTAGTAAAGGAAAAAGGAAG
This sequence comes from Hyla sarda, assembly GCF_029499605.1. NCBI lineage: Eukaryota > Metazoa > Chordata > Amphibia > Anura > Hylidae > Hyla > Hyla sarda. The sequence continues at coordinate 378,966,683 of NC_079190.1, read as the reverse complement.
GAGGAAAAAGTCAAGAAAAAATGGTCAATGTGGAAATGGTGAGCAGAAAAAAGAGAAGATTAGTATTGGTGCCTGACTGAGGAGGAGGGGGGGGGGAGGGGGGATTGGGGTAAGGGAGTGTAATAATAATCTTTTATAATGTGAATTTCTGTGATTGTTATATTTTGTGAAAAACACAATAAAATATTTTAAAAAATAAATTAAATAAAAAACCCACTAGCTGACATACTTCTTCTATACAGATTTCAACATTAACATAATGTTAGGGGTTGTGAAGCCCGCTTGTAAACTCATGCTGATGCCTGCTCCGGGATGTGTGTTTCAGGAACTACTTGGCTTAGTGATGCTGCTGGGCTGGGCCTTAAATTTTGGGATGTTAGCACTAGCTTACATACATACTTAATTGAGATTTCAACATTGATCATTCAATTCTAGGGGTTATGAAACCCTCTTGTGCACTCCTGCTCCTGTCTGTGTCATTCAGTAACTACATGGTTTAGTATTGCTGATGGGCCTAGGACATTACCTATACATCTTCAATGGAAATTAAAAAATTAATCTTTTATCCTGAGAAATTGTGAGGCCCTATTATCTCCTCATCTGCCGCCAACTCATGGCTGTGCTATTCAGACACTATATGGTCTCCTCATGCTTCAGCCACCTCCAGACTGTGTCATTCAGCCACTATATGGTCTCCATATATTGACTGTGTATTGTAGGAAATATGTGGCTATCCTTGAGTTACTCTCCCAGCATTATTGCCATGTTGATACCAGACCAGTAATAAAAGGAATATTGCCAAGGACTAGCAGAAACAGGGAACTGTGGATACTGACCACCGGCTGTTGTAATTGACTGACTATCCCAGGTGGTAGATTTACCATTTTGAAGTTCCTCAGTTCCAGTAGGCTTTAAGTCGTTCATTCTTTGTTGTGGTTCTTCAGTTGCAAAATTAAGTTGTATCGTGTTTTCTTGTTCCTCCGATGAGCTAATGTCACTGGAACACACAATACTCATATCGTCATCTAATGAAGGATCCTTTTCTTCAGAGAACGTATCTATCATTTTATTATTTTGAATGTCAGGTGGTTTTCTGACAATTTCTGATTATGAAGGAATTTTGTAATCTGGGACACAGGTAAAAATAAGTATTTTTAAGCTTACTGTAGCACATTTTTCTTCCCTCATTAGTGCATACCACATACCTACATCTAAGTACTTTACTATTTTGTACCTGTTAATCTGTCAAGGGTCTATATACTGTGAAAGGACAGCCAATAGTACACACCTGCTGCTGTTCTAGACAAATACTGTTTGAAGCGAACTGAAGCGTATTGTACTCCCCTCATATGCGCAATAAGTATGTCATGCCGAGTAGTGAAATTTCAATTACTAAATCCATTATATCAATTTTTAAATTTAAATAAAAATAGATTTCAATGGTCTCGTCATGCTGCTGCCAACTCCAGGCTGTGCCATTCAGACACTATATGTCTCCTCATGCTTCAGCCAACTCCAGGCTGTGTCATTCAGCAAATATATGGTTTACTGATGCTGCTGGGCCTGGGCCAGGGAATAAAACATTTTGTTATAATAGCACTAGCTACCCAAAATCTTCAGTTTAAATTTCAAACTTTGTCTTTCTTTTTTTGTTAGGGATTGTGAAGCCCTGGGGTCTCCTCATGCTTCAGCCAACTCCAGGCTGTGCCATTCAGACACTATATGGTCTCCTCCTACTGATGCCAATTTCAGGCTCTGTCACTGTGCTGACATGTGACATGGGACTCTTTGTTAGATTAGGTCCTTTGCATCCACACGCCGGGGCCCAGGACACTAAAACTTGGGAGTTAAAAGTTCCATTTCAAAATCCTCAATTTCAAAATCTTAGATTTCTATTTAAAATTCTCGAATTTCAATGGTCTCCTCATGCTTCAGCCACCTTCAGTGTTACGCCGAGCGCTCCGGGTCCCCGCTCCTCCCCGGAGCGCTCACGGCGTCTCTCTCCCTGCAGCGCCCCGGTCAGTCCCGCTGACCGGGAGCGCTGCACTGACATGGCCGTTGGGGATGCGATTCGCACAGCGGGACGCGCCCGCTCGCGAATCGCATCCCAAGTCACTTACCCGTCCCGGTCCCCTGCTGTCATGTGCTGGCGCGCGCGGCTCCGCTCTCTAGGGCGCGCGCGCGCCAGCTCTCTGAGACTTAAAGGGCCAGTGCACCAATGATTGGTGCCTGGCCCAATCACCTTGATTAGTTTCCACCTGTGCACTCCCTACTTATACCTCACTTCCCCTGCACTCCCTCTCCGGATCTTGTTGCCCTTGTGCCAGAGAAAGCCTTTCCTGAGTGTTCCTAGCCTGTGTTCCAGACCTCCTGCCGTTGCCCCTGACTACGATCCTTGCTGCCTGCCCTGACCTTCTGCTACGTCCGACCTTGCTCTTTCCTTATCCCTTGTACCATGCCTATCTCAGCAGTCAGAGAGGTTGAGCCGTTGCCGGTGGATACGACCTGGTTGCTACCGCCGCAGCAAGACCATCCCGCTTTGCGGCGGGCTCTGGTGAAAACCAGTAGCTACTTAGAACCGGTCCACCGACACGGTCCTCGCCAAACCCTCTCTGACACAGAGGATCCACCTCCAGCCTGCTGATCCGTGACAGTAGATCCGGCCATGGATTCCGCTGAGGTGCCGCTGTCAAGTCTTGCCGACATTTCCACGGTGATTGCCCAGCAATCCCTATATGATCACCCAACGAAATCACCAGCTGGCATACTTGACCACCGTGACACAGCAACTTCAGTCACAGATACAGCAGCTGCTGCCGCAGATACAGCAACTTCAGTCACAGACACAGCAGCTGCAACAGCAACAACCATCTCCTCCGCCGGCTCCTGCAACTCCTCCGCAGCGACAGGCCGCTCCTAACCCCTGCTTGTCCCTGCCGGACAAATTTGATGGGGACTCTAGACTCTGCCGTGGTCTCCTGCCTGGGAAGGCCCTGCCATGTGCCACACCGCTCGGAGCACCTCTCTCACAGTATCCTTTGCAATCCACCCCTGTGCCTCCCGCCGAGGAGGCTATGCAAGTGGATCGGTCTCGCCTGACCCCTGAAGAGAGGACTCGCCGCAAAAAGAAAGAATTACTTCTATACTGCACTGTGCGTTACCGCACAGAACCCCTGCTCTTGAGCATGGAACTTTTTGTTTTGCCCAAATGCTCCTCTGAAGTCCTCCTCGGTCTGCCATGGATCCAACGCCACTCCTCTACCCTTGTCTGGACCACCGGGGAGATCAAGAGCTGGGGTGCTTCTTGCCACAGAAAATGCCTCACGTCTGCTCCCAGTCCCGTCAGTCAAACCTCTGTGTCTCCCCCTTTACCTGGTCTCCCCAAGGCCTATCTGGACTATGCTGTGTCTCCTCCTCACAGCCCCCGTCCTGTTAACACTCTGCCCCGTGCCAAGCTTGACCCTCTTCCCTCCCTCCCCACCCCCACGCCTTCTTGTGTGCCCGCTGTTGATGTGGTTTCCCGGGGCTTCGCCACCATCTGGAAAAAGACTCTAAAATCCCTCATACTAGCCTCATCCCGGGTGAAGAAGCCTGCCGAAGAAAAAAGAAGAACTCCTCCTGTTTTTGTGTGGCTCTCCACCAAGTATATCCGCTTCCGTGTCCCCAGTTTTAATCTGGGACCACGTTATCTTGGACCCTTTTTAGTTGAGTGCTCTGAGGAAAGATCTTGGGAACCTGAGGACAACATCCTGGACAAAAGTCTTATCCTCAGGTTCTCAGGCTCCAAGAAGAGGGGGAGACCCAAGGGGGGGGGGTACTGTTACGCCGAGCGCTCCGGGTCCCCGCTCCTCCCCGGAGCGCTCACGGCGTCTCTCTCCCTGCAGCGCCCCGGTCAGTCCCGCTGACCGGGAGCGCTGCACTGACATGGCCGTTGGGGATGCGATTCGCACAGCGGGACGCGCCCGCTCGCGAATCGCATCCCAAGTCACTTACCCGTCCCTGTCCCCTGCTGTCATGTGCTGGCGCGCGCGGCTCCGCTCTCTAGGGCGCGCGCGCGCCAGCTCTCTGAGACTTAAAGGGCCAGTGCACCAATGATTGGTGCCTGGCCCAATCACCTTGATTAGTTTCCACCTGTGCACTCCCTACTTATACCTCACTTCCCCTGCACTCCCTCGCCGGATCTTGTTGCCCTTGTGCTAGAGAAAGCCTTTCCTGAGTGTTCCTAGCCTGTGTTCCAGACCTCCTGCCGTTGCCCCTGACTACGATCCTTGCTGCCTGCCCTGACCTTCTGCTACGTCCGACCTTGCTCTTTCCTTATCCCTTGTACCATGCCTATCTCAGCAGTCAGAGAGGTTGAGCCGTTGCCGGTGGATACGACCTGGTTGCTACCGCCGCAGCAAGACCATCCCGCTTTGCGGCGGGCTCTGGTGAAAACCAGTAGCTACTTAGAACCGGTCCACCGACACGGTCCTCGCCAAACCCTCTCTGACACAGAGGATCCACCTCCAGCCTGCCGATCCGTGACATTCAGGCTGTACCATTCAGACACTACATGGGCTCCTTATGCTTTCCCCACGTACAGGCTGTGTCATTAAGCCAATATATTGTTTTCTGATGCTCCTGGGATATTAACTCCAAATATGTTCTAGTAGCACTAGCTAACATATATCCTTAATTGAGATTTCAAGCTTGATCTTTCAATGTAAGGGGTTAAGAAACCCTCTTGGGTACTGCTGATGCCTGCTTCTGACTGCTCCTGTGTCTTTCAGGAATTACTTGGCTTACTGATGCTTCTGGGCTTGGGACTTAAATTTTTGGATGTTTAGCACTAGCTAAATATATGTTTAATAGAAATTTCAACATTGATCTTTCAATGTAAGGGGTTATGAAACCGTCTGGTGTACTGCTGATGCCTGCTCCTGACTGTATGTTTTAGGAACTACTTGGCTTATTGATGCTTCTGGGCTTGGGCCTTACATTTTTGGATGGTAGCACTAGCTAACATGCATCTTCAATAGAGATTTCAACATTCACCTTTTAATGTTAGGGGTTGTGAATCCCTCTTGTGTACTCATGCTGCTGCCTGCTCCTGTATGTGTCATATAGCAACTACATGGTTTAGTGATGCAGCTTAGCCTAGGAAATGACCGCTATATGTTTATGGTAGCACTAGGTACAATACATCTTCAATTGAAATGTCAAAATTCATCTTGTGAGGCCCTATTGTCTCCTCATCTGCCGCAAACTCCAGGCTGTGCCATTCAGACACTATATGGTCTCCTCATGCTTCAGCCAACTCCAGGCTGTGCCATTCAGGCAATATATGGTTTACTGATGCTAGTGGGACTGGGTCTGGGAATAAAAATTTTGTTATGGTACCACTAGCTACCCAAAATCTTCAGTTTAAATTTCATAATTCATCTTGTAATCTTAAGGGTTGTGAAGGCCTAGTGTCTACTCATGCTGCTGCCAACTCCTGCATGTGCCATTCAGACACTATATGGTCTCCTCATGCTTCAGCCAACTCCAGGCTGTGCCATTCAGGCAATATATGGTTTACTGATGCTGCTGGGCCTGGGTCTGGGAATAAAAGCGTTGTTATGGTACCACTAGCTACCCAAAATCTTCGGTTTAAAATTCAGAATTCATTTTATAATCTTAAGGATTGTGAAGGCCAAGTGTCTACTCATGCTGCTGCCAACTCCTGGCTGTGCCATTCAGACACTATATGGTCTCCTCATGCTGCCAAAACCTCCACACAGTGTCATTCAGCCACTATATGGTCTCCTCATGCTGCCAACACCTCCACGCTGTGTCATTCAGCCACTATATGGTCTCCTCAAGCTGACAACACCTCCACACTGTGTCATTCAGCCACTATATGGTCTTCTCTTGCTGCCAACACCTCCAGACTGTGTCATTCAGCCGCTATATGGTCTCCTCATGACACCTCCATACTGTGTCATTCAGCGACTATATGGTCTCCTCATGCTGCCAACACCTCCACTCTGTGTCATTCAGCCACTATATGGTCTCCTCATGCTTCAGCCTCATCAAGCTGTGTCATTTAGCCACTATATGGTCTCCTCATACTGCCAACACCTCCACACTGTGTTATTCAGACACTATATGGTCTCCCCATGCTGTCAACTCCTCCACACTGTCACGATGCCGGCTGGCAGGTAGTGGATCCTCTGTGCCAGAGAGGGATTGGCGTGGACCGTGCTAGTGGATCGGTTCTAAGTCACTACTGGTTTTCACCAGAGCCCGCCGCAAAGCGGGATGGTCTTGCTGCGGCGGTAGTGACCAGGTCGTATCCACTAGCAACGGCTCAACCTCTCTGACTGCTGAAGATAGGCGCGGTACAAGGGAGTAGACAGAAGCAAGGTCGGACGTAGCAGAAGGTCGGGGCAGGCAGCAAGGATCGTAGTCGGGGGCAACGGCAGGAGGTCTGGAACACAGGCTAGGAACACACAAGGAAACGCTTTCACTGGCACAATGGCAACAAGATCCGGCGAGGGAGTGAAGGGGAAGTGAGGTATAAATAGGGAGTGCACAGGTGAACACACTAATAGGAACCACTGCGCCAATCAGCGGCGCAGTGGCCCTTTAAATCGCAGAGACCCGGCGCGCGCGCGCCCTAGGGAGCGGGGCCGCGCGCGCCGGGACAGGACAGACGGAGAGCGAGTCAGGTACGGGAGCCGGGATGCGCATCGCGAGCGGGCGCCACCCGCATCGCGAATCGCATCCCGGCTGGAGACGGTATCGCAGCGCACCGGGTCAGTGGAGCTGCCCGGAGCGCTGCGGTAGCGAGAGAGAAGCGAGCGCTCTGGGGAGGAGCGGGGACCCGGAGCGCTCGGCGTAACAGTACCCCCCCCCTTGGGTCTCCCCCTCTTCTTAGAGCCTGAGAACCTGAGGAGCAGACTTTTGTCTAGGATGTTGTCCTCAGGTTCCCAGGATCTCTCTTCAGGTCCACAGCCCTCCCAATCCACCAAAAAGAACCTTTTTCCTCTGACCGTCTTGGAGGCCAATATCTCTTTCACTGAGAAGACGTCAGAAGAACCGGAGACAGGAGTGGGAGAAACTAACTTGGGAGAGAAACGGTTGATGATGAGTGGTTTAAGAAGAGAGACATGAAAGGCATTAGGAATACGGAGAGAAGGAGGAAGAAGAAGTTTGTAAGAGACAGGATTAATTTGGCACAAGACTTTGAAAGGACCAAGATAGCGTGGACCCAGTTTGTAACTGGGGACACGAAAGCGGACATATTTAGCGGAGAGCCATACCTTGTCTCCGGGAGCAAAAATGGGGGGAGCTCTTCTTTTCTTATCGGCAAACTTTTTCATGCGAGATGAAGCCTGTAAAAGAGAATTTTGGGTCTCTTTCCATATGGTGGAAAGATCACGAGTCACTTCATCTACAGCGGGCAAACCAGAGGGCAAGGGAGTAGGGAGGGGGGGAAGAGGGTGATGGCCGTACACCACGAAAAATGGGGATTTGGAGGAAGATTCAGAGACTCTAAAGTTATACGAGAATTCGGCCCATGGTAGAAGATCTGCCCAATCATCCTGGCGGGAGGAAACAAAATGTCGTAAATAATCACCCAAGACCTGGTTAATTCTTTCTACTTGTCCATTGGATTGAGGATGATATGCAGAAGAAAAGTTTAATTTAATCTTGAGTTGTTTACAGAGAGCCCTCCAGAATTTTGACACGAATTGGACGCCTCTATCCGAGACTATCTGTGTGGGCAACCCGTGAAGACGAAAAATGTGTACAAAAAATAGTTTAGCCAACTGAGGCGCTGAAGGAAGACCAGGAAGAGGGATGAAATGTGCCATTTTGGAGAATCGATCAACGACCACCCAAACAACAGTGTTGCCACGGGATGGGGGTAGGTCTGTAATAAAATCCATACCGATCAGAGACCAAGGCTGTTCGGGGACAGGCAGAGGATGAAGAAAACCAGCGGGCTTCTGGCGAGGAGTCTTATCCCGGGCACAGACAGTGCAGGCTCGCACAAAGTCCACGACATCCGTCTCCAGAGTCGGCCACCAATAGAAGCGAGAGATGAGTTGCACAGATTTCTTGATGCCTGCATGACCTGCGAGATGGGAGGAGTGACCCCATTTGAGGATTCCGAGGCGTTGGCGTGGAGAGACGAAGGTCTTTCCTGGAGGAGTTTGCCTGATGGAGGCTGGAGAAGTGGAAATCAGGCAGTCAGGAGGAATGATGTGTTGCGGAGAGGGTTCAACTTCCGAGGCATCCGAGGAACGAGAGAGAGCATCGGCCCTAATGTTCTTATCGGCAGGCCGAAAGTGAATCTCAAAATTAAATCGGGCAAAGAACAGAGACCACCTGGCCTGGCGAGGATTCAGCCGTTGGGCAGACTGGAGATAGGAGAGGTTCTTGTGATCGGTGTAAATAATAACTGGAAATCTTGATCCCTCCAGCAGATGCCTCCATTCCTCAAGTGCTAATTTAATGGCTAGAAGCTCTCGATCCCCGATGGAGTAGTTCCTCTCCGCCGGAGAGAAGGTCCTAGAAAAAAAACCACAAGTAACAGCATGCCCGGAAGAATTTTTTTGTAGAAGGACCGCTCCAGCTCCTACAGAGGAGGCATCAACCTCCAATAGGAAGGGTTTAGATGGGTCAGGTCTGGAGAGCACGGGAGCCGAAGAAAAGGCAGACTTGAGCCGTTTAAAGGCGTTTTCCGCTTGAGGAGGCCAAGACTTGGGATTGGCATTTTTTTTGGTTAAAGCCACGATAGGAGCCACAACGGTAGAAAAATGTGGAATAAATTGCCTGTAATAATTGGCGAACCCCAAAAAACGTTGGATAGCACGGAGTCCGGAGGGGCGTGGCCAATCTAAGACGGCAGAGAGTTTGTCTGGATCCATTTGTAGTCCCTGGCCAGAGACCAAGTATCCTAGGAAAGGAAGAGATTGGCATTCAAACAGACATTTCTCTATCTTGGCATAAAGTTGATTGTCACGAAGTCTCTGAAGAACCATACGGACATGCTGGCGGTGTTCTTCTAGATTGGCAGAAAAAATCAGGATATCGTCCAGATATACAACAACACAGGAGTATAAGAGATCACGAAAAATTTCATTAACAAAGTCTTGGAAGACGGCAGGGGCGTTGCACAGGCCAAAGGGCATGACCAGATACTCAAAGTGTCCATCTCTAGTGTTAAATGCCGTTTTCCATTCATCCCCCTCTCTGATGCGGATGAGATTATAAGCACCTCTTAAGTCCAGTTTGGTAAAGATGTGGGCACCTTGGAGGCGATCAAAGAGTTCAGAGATGAGGGGTAGGGGGTAGCGGTTCTTTACCGTGATTTTATTAAGACCGCGGTAGTCAATGCAAGGACGTAGAGAGCCATCTTTTTTGGACACAAAGAAAAATCCGGCTCCGGCAGGAGAGGAGGATTTACGGATAAAGCCCTTTTTTAAATTTTCCTGGATGTACTCAGACATAGCAAGAGTCTCTGGGGCGGACAGAGGATAAATTCTGCCCCGGGGTGGAGTAGTGCCCGGGAGGAGGTCAATAGGACAATCATAAGGCCTGTGAGGAGGTAGAGTCTCAGCTTGTTTTTTGCAAAAAACATCCGCAAAGTCCATATAGGCCTTAGGGAGACCGGTTACAGGGGGAACCACAGAGTCACGGCAAGGGGTACTGGGAACCGGTTTTAGGCAGTCCTTGAAACAAGAGGGCCCCCAACTCTTGATCTCCCCAGTGGACCAATCCAGGGTTGGGGAATGGAGTTGAAGCCAGGGTAGTCCAAGGAGAATTTCGGAAGTGCAATTGGGGAGGACCAAAAATTCAATCTTCTCGTGATGAGGTCCGATGCACATTAGAAGGGGCTCCGTGCGGAAACGTATGGTACAGTCCAATCTTTCATTGTTTACACAATTGATGTAGAGGGGTCTGGCGAGACTGGTCACCGGGATGTTGAACCTGTTGACGAGAGAGGCCAAAACAAAATTTCCTGCAGATCCGGAATCCAAGAAGGCCATAGTAGAGAAGGAGAAGGCAGAGGCAGATATCCGCACAGGCACAGTAAGACGTGGAGAAGCAGAGTAGACATCAAGGACTGTCTCACCTTTGTGCGGAGTCAGCGTACGTCTTTCCAGGCGGGGAGGACGGATAGGACAATCCTTCAAGAAGTGTTCGGTACTGGCACAGTACAGGCAGAGATTCTCCATGCGGCGTCGTGTCCTCTCTTGAGGTGTCAGGCGAGACCGGTCGACCTGCATAGCCTCCACGGCGGGAGGCACAGGAACGGATTGCAGGGGACCAGAGGAGAGAGGAGCCGGGTAGAAAAAACGCCTTGTGCGAACAAAGTCCATATCCTGGCGGAGCTCCTGACGCCTTTCGGAAAAACGCATGTCAATGCGAGTGGCTAGATGAATGAGTTCATGTAGGTTAGCAGGGATTTCTCGTGCGGCCAGAACATCTTTAATGTTGCTGGATAGGCCTTTTTTAAAGGTCGCGCAGAGGGCCTCATTATTCCAGGATAATTCTGAAGCCAGAGTACGGAATTGTACGGCGTACTCGCCAACGGAAGAATTACCCTGGACCAGGTTCAACAGGGCAGTCTCAGCAGAAGAGGCTCGGGCAGGTTCCTCAAAGACACTTCGAATTTCCGAGAAGAAGGAGTGTATAGAGGCAGTGACGGGGTCATTGCGGTCCCAGAGCGGTGTGGCCCAAGACAGAGCTTTTCCAGACAGAAGGCTGACTACGAAAGCCACCTTAGACCTTTCAGTAGGAAACTGGTCCGACATCATCTCCAAGTGCAGGGAACATTGGGAAAGAAAGCCACGGCAGAATTTAGAGTCCCCATCAAATTTATCCGGCAAGGATAGTCGTAGACCAGACGCGGCCACTCGCTGCGGAGGAGGTGCAGGAGCTGGCGGAGGAGATGATTGCTGAAGCTGTGGTAGTAGCTGCTGTAGCATCACGGTCAGTTGAGACAGCTGTTGGCCTTGTTGCGCTATCTGTTGTGACTGCTGGGCGACCACCGTGGTGAGGTCGGCGACAACTGGCAGAGGAACTTCAGCGGGATCCATGGCCGGATCTACTGTCACGATGCCGGCTGGCAGGTAGTGGATCCTCTGTGCCAGAGAGGGATTGGCGTGGACCGTGCTAGTGGATCGGTTCTAAGTCACTACTGGTTTTCACCAGAGCCCGCCGCAAAGCGGGATGGTCTTGCTGCGGCGGTAGTGACCAGGTCGTATCCACTAGCAACGGCTCAACCTCTCTGACTGCTGAAGATAGGCGCGGTACAAGGGAGTAGACAGAAGCAAGGTCGGACGTAGCAGAAGGTCGGGGCAGGCAGCAAGGATCGTAGTCGGGGGCAACGGCAGGAGGTCTGGAACACAGGCTAGGAACACACAAGGAAACGCTTTCACTGGCACAATGGCAACAAGATCCGGCGAGGGAGTGAAGGGGAAGTGAGGTATAAATAGGGAGTGCACAGGTGAACACACTAATAGGAACCACTGCGCCAATCAGCGGCGCAGTGGCCCTTTAAATCGCAGAGACCCGGCGCGCGCGCGCCCTAGGGAGCGGGGCCGCGCGCGCCGGGACAGGACAGACGGAGAGCGAGTCAGGTACGGGAGCCGGGATGCGCATCGCGAGCGGGCGCCACCCGCATCGCGAATCGCATCCCGGCTGGAGACGGTATCGCAGCGCACCGGGTCAGTGGAGCTGCCCGGAGCGCTGCGGTAGCGAGAGAGAAGCGAGCGCTCCGGGGAGGAGCGGGGACCCGGAGCGCTCGGCGTAACACACACTGTGTCATTCAGCCACTATATGGTCTCCTCATGCTGCCAACACCTCCACGCTGTGTCATTAAGACACTATATGGTCTCCTCATGCTGCCAACACCTCCATGCTGTGTCATTCAGCCACTATATGGTCTCCTCATGCTTCAGCCTCATCCAAGCTGTGTCATTGAGCCACTATATGGTCTCCTCATGCTGCCAACATCTCCATGCTGTGTCATTCAGCCACTATATGGTCTCCTCATGCTGCCAACACCTCCACGCTGTGTCATTCAGCCACTATATGGTCTCCTCATGCTGCCAACACCTCCACGCTGTGTCATTAAGACACTATATGGTCTCCACATGCTGCCAACACCTCCATGCTGTGTCATTCAGCCACTATATGGTCTCCTCATGCTTCAGCCTCATCCAAGCTGTGTCATTCAGCCACTATATGGTCTCCTCATGCTGCCAACATCTCCATGCTGTGTCATTCAGCCACTATATGGTCTCCTCATGCTGCCAACACCTCCACGCTGTGTCATTCAGCCACTATATGGTCTCCTCATGCTGCCAACACCTCCATGCTGTGTCATTCAGCCACTACATGGTCTCCTCATGCTGCCAATACCTCCACGCTGTTTCATTCAGCCACTATATGGTCTCCTCATGCTGTCAATACCTCCACGCTGTGTCATTCAGCCACTATATGGTCTCCTCATGCTTCAGGCTCATCCAAGCTGTGTCATTCAGCCACTTTATGGTCTCCTCATGCTACCAACACCTCCACGCTGTGTCATTCAGCCACTATATGGTCTCCTCATGCTGCCAACACCTCCACCCTCTGTCATTCAGCAATTATATGGTCTCCCCATGCTGCCAACACCTCCATGCTGTGTCATTCAGCCACTATATGGTCTCCTCATGTTTCAGCCTCATCCAAGCTGTTTCATTCAGCCACTATATAGTCTCCTCATGCTGCCAACATCTCCAAGCTGTGTTATTCAGCCACTATATGGTCTCCTCATGCTTCAGCCTCATCCAAGCTGTGTCATTCAGCCACTATATGGTCTCCTCATGCTGCCAACACCTCCATGCTGTGTCATTTAGCCACTATAGGGTCTCCTCATGCTGCCAAAACCTCCACGCTGTGTCATTCAGCCACTATATGGTCTCCTCTTACTGAGGCCACCTCAAGGCTCTGTCATTGTGCCGCTCTGTGGCAGTGATTCTAAAAGCGATGCCGGTAATCTGCATGTCATTCTGAATAACAGTATAATTTCACTACCCCAGCACACTCCATATGCGTGTTAGAAAACAGCAAAGTGTTCTACAGGCCTATTGAGGCTCTCTGTAGGCCAGAAATAGACGTTTTTGATATATATTCGCCGGGAAGAAATGCGGATCGAACCTAATTTTTTCCAAAAATTCGGCGAATCGGCCGAATTGAATCTTTCACAAGTTCGCTCATCTCTAGTCACAGTCTCAGTTTACTGGGAATGGTGGAATTTGTAGTATTTGTTAATACACTATGGAGGAGATTTGTCAAAACCTGTCCAGAGGAAAAGTTGCTGAGTTGCCCATAGCAACCAATCAGATTGCTTCTTTCATTTTTGAAAAGGCCTCTGAAAAATGAAAGAAGCGATCTGATTGGTTGCGTAGGGCAACTCAGCAACTTTTCCTCTGGACAGGTTTTGATAAATCTCCCCCTATGACCTGACCTGACACTGGACTTTATGGCTGGACACACTTGGTAGGAGATGATTGACAATAGTTAGATCCTTCACAGACAGGGATCCTTTTATAGGGCTTTCTGCCAGGGGGAACACAAGGGATAGATGTGGCACGGAGGATATTCACACCTTTAACCGCCTTTCGTTATGGGGTCCGTCAGACACTGCTATTGCCCCCAAAGCCTTGACTGAGATGACTTGACTTTACCCTGGGCGGCAGGATCTGCGAGAGTGGAGTTGAGGCCTGCTCCCATGAGGTATGGGACAGGAGGACACAAAATATGTCTTCTCTCTACTCTGGCTAAAGCCAAACTCCACCAACTTGAACTCCTCCCTGTCTGGTCAGACCAGGGTGGAGAAAGGGCTGGCTTGCCCTGGTTGGATGAGACTGTTGCTGTGGCGATCCAATAGTTCTTCACAGACAAAAGAAAATGAACTCTTATAGAGCAATTAAAGGCATAGAAGCAATAAATGTAAATTAAGACATTTTACCACTCTATACATTAAAGCTTAGATTGGGGTCAGAGACAGACACCTTGGGAATAACAAACCAGACAGTGCAGGAAGTAAAGGTATTTTGCTCTGAAACACCACACTTGTGAAGGGCTTTTCATGGTGTTGCCCACGCGGTTTCCAGACCAGTCTCCAGCTACCATAGCGTCCAAGACAAAAGCAGGTCTCATCTCTGAAAAGGTTAAACCTCTATTCTAGCCTCCATTGCCATCTTGATCTTCACCATGATAGCTTTTGAGAGAGGTAGCAATGAGGTCATTGGAACACCTGTAGCTGGAAGTCTAACTCATAGCCCAATGTCGTGCAAGAGGCTTCTGGGGGTTTGTGTAGATTCTGTTCAATATCTTAGGCTTGGTATTTGACATACAGTGCTCTCCCAATCTCTAGGACCCACAATGTTAGACAATACTAATATCTCGGCAATCACATCTCTCAGTACAAGGATTCTGTCCCTCTCAGTGTGCGACATGACAGTGTATTCATCTCATACTGCATGTCCGCAACCTTTGTCGTCACAAAGACTGGCTACCACTTTAAGATAAGGCAGCATGGTCTGTGGCCATTTTAAGAGCAGTGACCAGAGAGCCAGCGGCCGAAAAAAAAAAAAGACATCTCTGCATCCCAAAACTTTCCAGGACTTTCCTGGTAAAACCCATTACATCTGGTCACCCTAAATATAATGTTCCCTAATGAATATTGCCCCATGTAGCTCCCCTACACAGTATAAGCTCCCCTTAGTGGCACCCACCCAATATAATGCCCCCATTTGTGCCCCCACACACTATAATGCCCTTGTACACAGTATAGTCCCTGTTTTTATGCCACCACTCTGTATATTGTTCCATTGTGCCCCCACATACAATATAATGCCATCTTTAGTGCCCCCTCACAGTATAATGCCTCCTTTAGTTCCCGATACAATAAAAAGCCCACTAAGTGCCCCCGCACAGTATAATATCCTCTTTAGTAACCTTTACAGTAAAAAGCCCGCTAAGTGCCCCTGCACAGTATAATATCCCCCAAGTGCCATCGCACTGTATAATATTCCCCAAGTGCCATCACACAGTATAATATCCCCCAAGTGCCACACTCAGTATAATATTCCCCAAGTACCACAAGGCACATATCTCTCAACCACATACACAACCAAGATCTATATACATATATAGTTAGCAAATATAGTGGAGAAAGTCCGCTCACAAAGATCCCCAACACGGCTGGAACTCCAAACGAACAGCAAGCAAAAGAGCAGGTGTCAGCCAGTGGTAAAGAAAGTAATTCTTTATTGGAACCAACTAAAAGCCGCAGAACTCGTGGCACAGCCAGATAAAACATGCAACAGAGCACAGAAAGAGGCGTGGATGTGTTTCGGGTCGTGACCCTTCGTTTATGCATGCGACCATTAGTTACACACAGGTGTGTATATATATATATATATATAAATATATATATATAAATATATATATATATATATATATATATATATATATATATATATATATAATGATCCTTAAGTGTAGAGGGAGGGGCACCGAAAAACAAAATATCACCTTAACACCTGCCTCACCAGTAGCAGGATCAAACCAATGCACAAGAGCAAGCTAAATGTGAATACAACCTTCATGTGTATTTACACTGTGCTTTCATGTCACAGCATGATGTTATGCTTCCATTCATAGCATTTATGCCGAGCATTAGTTCACAGCGTTTCCACATTGCATTTTTCACCATGCACTCGTCATAGCATTTATACCATGCATTCATATTGCGCCTTAATTCATAGCATTATAACGGGTTTCACTATGCTTTCACTCATAGCATGCATACCGTACGTTTATACTAGGTATTCGCTCATAGCATTTATACTGTGCATTCTTCGGCATTATATTGTGCATTTACTCATAGCATCTACACCATGCATTCACTCATAGCGTTTATACTGTGTTTCACTCATAGTGTTATACCGTACATAATTCATAGCATCATAGGTTGCATTCATACAGTGCATTCACTCATAGCCGTGCATTAATTCATAGTGTTATACATTGCATTCTACTGTGCCTTTACTTATAGCATTTATATGGGGCACTCAAACTGTACATAGCATTTATACCATACATAATTCAAAGCATTATACATTGGATTCATACTGCGCATTCACTTAAAGCATTCACACTGTGCACTTACTCATAGAATTTATACCGTGCATAATTTATAGCGACATATATTGCATCTATACAGTGCAGTTACTCATAGCATTTCTACGGTGTATTTACTCATAGCTTCTATACTGTGCAGTCACTCATTTACACTATGTATTTATACTGTGTCACTCATAGATTTCATACTGAGCATTAATTCATAGCGTTATACCGCATTCGTACATAGTATTTATACCATGCATTCATTCATATAATTTTATTATACTTACGTTCATAGTATTTACACTGCGCATCTATACTGTACATTTATACTGCCCACGCGATCATAGCATTCGTACCATGCATAAATGGTATTTACACCCTGTATGCGTTCATAGCATTGTATTTTCTATACGTTTGCAGCAGCATACTATGTATACTTTTTTAATTCATATGGTGCAGACTTCATAGTTTATACCGGGTACAAGTTTTTTTAGTTTATACTTTAGACGTTTGTAGCATTCACACTGCATACCGTATACATCCGCAGCTCTACTGTACAGACTTTGTAGAACATATATTATGCCTACTTCTGTAATTTACACAGTGCATATTTTCAAAGCCTACATTCATATCATATATATCGTGTATAGCTTCTTAGCTTTATACTGTGCTTACATTCATAGCATATATACTATGTATACTTCATACCATTATACTGTGCTATACATATAATAAAAAAAAATAAAAGCTTACTTTCACATTGTGCATCTGTTCCCATAAGCATTCCTTTTATTGCATATGTTACTTCAATCTCCACCACGAATATTCTACAGAGAGTTGGTCTATGCACACGACACGTTTGAGTTTGGACCAGGCATATGCTGCGACTCTTTCACTGTAGATACCTCATGCTACAGCTTGAATTAGGTATGCACCTTGATAGAGTTATCATTAGTTATGTGCAACACAAAAAGAGAGAAACACAGCCGCACATCCACCATTTGTAATTTGATTTACTTGCTTCTCAGCATAATTGAAAAAACTAACAGGTTGTTAGTATACATTTTGATCAAAAAGTACAAGCCCACTCGCCACGTCAAGGCCACCTTGTTAGAGTGGGTCCCTAACCTGACTCGCCACGTCAAGGCCACCTCGTTAGAGTGGGTCCCTAACCGCCCCCGGCGGTGACCACTGCCTCCGAGACCCCATGCCCAACCCAGTGGCCGGGCAGCCCCACTAATGCCCGACCAAGCCCCTGGCTCTGGGCCACTCCACCCCACAGACAAAGCATCACAGAAACAATGGCCACCACAGAGAACCACACCAGTATGAAACCTACCATGTGCTCACTGCCAGAGGGCTGGGAGAATGGTAGGAGGAAACCCTCATGCAGTTTCCTGCTAATTAAAAATGCCTGGGCCAAATGGGTGGAGTGGAGTGCTGGCTATGGGAGAAGGGAGAGACTACAAATGTGCAACACAAAAAGAGAGAAACACAGCCGCACATCCACCATTTGTAATTTGATCTACTTGCTTCTCAGCATAATTACAAAAACTAACAGGTTGTTAGTATACATTTTGATCAAAAAGTACAAGCCCACTCGCCACGTCAAGGCCACCTCGTTAGAGTGGGTCCCTAACCTGACACTGAGAAGCAAGTAGATTAAATTACAAATGGTGGATGTGTGGCTGGGTTTCTCTCTTTTTGTGTTGCACATTTGTAGTCTCTCCCTTTTCCCATAGCCAGCACTCCACTCCACCCATTTGGCCCAGGCATTTTTAATTAGCAGGAAACTGCACAAGGGTTTCCTCCTACCATTCTCCCAGCCCTCTGGCAGTGAGTACATGGTAGGTTCCATACTGGTGTGGTTCTCTATGGTGGCCATTGTTTTTCACATTTTAGTTACTAAGTCAGCATTACGGTCATATGTTAGCATCTGTATCTTGACATTTCACACTCAACCTTTACCTTCAAACACTTTTTGTCCGAGGGTATGCACTAAGTTATTGATGATAACACGTTTTTCTTTTTTCTTTTTGTCTTTTGCATGATAACATCATGACACATAAGCAGTGGTTTATCCGTCATACCTGCCACGTCTGCAGGGGGTTGCACTGCGTAGTTGTTGTTACTGACAGGTCTTCAGAGCAACAACATTACGAAACATAGGTGGTTGTATACGCATCATACCTGCCACATGTACAGGGGGATGCACTACATAAGTGGTTGTTACTGACACATCTTCAGAGCAACAATCATCACGACACATAGGTGTTTGTATACCCATCATACCTGCCACGTCTGCAGGGGATGCACAGCATAGTGATTGTTCCTGGAATAGGTCATAGAGTAATAGCTTCATGAAAAAAAGATGGTTATGCTAAGACTAGTCACATCTACAGGCTTCATGTTTTCTCAAAGACCTGTCACATCTACAGGCACAAGGGTTAAGTAAAGACCTGTCTCAGGTTCACAGGCATGAGGGTCATGCAAAGACCTGTCACACCTACAGGCACGAGGGTCACTCAAAGACCTGTCAGGTCTACAGGCATGAGGGTTAAGTAAAGACCTGCCACATTTCAAGGCACTATGGTCATGCAAAGACCTGTCATACCTACAGGTATGATGGTTATACAAAGGCCTGTCACATCTACAGGCATGATAGTTATACAAAGACCTGTCACGTCTACAGGCACAATAGTTATACAAAGATCTGTCACGTCTACAGGCACAATGGTTAGACAAAGACCTGTCACGTATACAGGCACGATGGTTATACAAAGACCTGTCACATCTACAGGCACAATAATTATAAAAATACCTGTCATGTCTACAGGCACGAGGCTTATACAAAGACCTGTCAAGTTTGCAGGCACAATGGTTACACAAGGGTTGTCAAATCTACAGGCATGATGGTGACGAAGGGACCTGTCACCGGTAGTGGGCCATCACTCTTGAGACTAGTTTGGGTCGGAATATACGGTTTAGGGTGTGACTGAACAGTCCGGTTTAATTCTCCAGGTAAGGTGCTTTTCAGTTTGTTTGGTCTACGGGAGTTATGGCACCGCAAGATCATTATCCCCAAAGGTCTGTCATGTAGTCAGGTACTTTGTTTATCAATTTAACTAACTGTGCAATTTTGCCTCTTAACAGCAGGATTGGGGATAGTACTATGTTATGTCTATCAAGCATCTATCGGTTCCCTTTTGCTGTGATGTCACGGGTAAGTTTGTCAATATGTATTTATCAGCTAGTAGGTCAGCCTGATCCTGTTGTAGTGTCAGGTCATTTTTAGAGTGGGTGTGACTACTACAGCTTCTCAGTACCAGGTACCACCTCACATGGTTGCCAGTTGGTAGATGCAACCTTTCTGTCACGCAAGGTAAAGTTAAGTATAGGGTAGGGGATGCTTGATGTGGCTAGTGTGTGGTGTTGGTTATGATAACCATGAACATTGTCATTGATGCTACTAGGTTGAATTTTTGCCCTCTATAGGTGTACCCTCGGACGCAGTTAATGGTAAAACTCAAACCGCTTTATATATATATATATATATATATATATATTCAGATTTGTATGCAACATTTGCAGCCACAAGCAAGAGTGTAAAGCCCTGAACACAAGTTTTTAGCCTGTAAGGCTATATTTGTGCAAAGGGCATGAGATTTCATCCCCCCCCCCCCCCCCGCCTCTAAGCGGGGCATACAGGAAGCATGCAAAGGGTGTGACTATATAATGCCCCCTGAACCATCCAGGCGGGGCATACGTGACGCTTTGTGGAACCCTCCCTTATTTTTTATTCATTCATTATAGGGTATGCCCTCTATAGCCTTACCCTTGGATTCGGTTAATAGCAAAATGCAAACCGCTTTGGTAAGTTAATGTGTTTATATATTCAGGTTTGTATGCAATGTTTGCAGCCACAAGCCACAAGAGTGTGAAGCCATGAGCACAATTTTTTTTAAAATCAACTTGTGCCAGCTGTCACACCCCCTCCCATAGGCTTGCATTGAGGGGGTGGAACGTGATGTCACACGGGGGCGGGGCCGTGACATCACAATGCTCAGGCCCCGTGATCGCCAATAATCAGACCCGGAGCGAACATGCTCCAGGGACTGATTGTAACAGGGTGCTGCGTGCAAGATCACGGGGGTTCACAGTGGCGGGAACCCCACGATCAGGCATCTTATCCCCTATCCTTTGGATAGGGGATAAGATGTCTTAGTGCCGGAGTACCCCTTTAAGATTTTTTTTTTATAGAAGTCATTTACAAATCTGTTTAACTTTCTGGCACCAGCTGATTTAAAAAAAAATAGTTTTTAACCGAAGTATTTTTGACTGAAAAAATTCCAGGAATGCATTAATCTTTTTATTCCTTAACAAATAATGGACATCATAATATTCGTTATAAATTTAAAACTAAAGTCTATGGTGAAGGAAGTACCGTATTTATCGGCATATAACACGCATTTTTTAGGCAAAAATTTTTAGCCTAAAGTCTATCGGCGTGTTATACGCCGATAAGCCACTGCAGTTCAGATCAATGAACTGCAGCGGCTTTTGCAGGTCCAGAGACCTGCCGTCGCTGCCCGATTCACTGTCCATGCCTGTCCTGGGGTCCAAAGACTGCTGCCGCCACTGCCCGATTGCTTCCCCACTTCCCTGTTTTATAATTACCGGGGTCGGGTCCTCGTTGCTTCCGGCTCCGGCGTCTCCTGCGTCTTTGCGCTGCGCTGAGCAATGATGAGTGGCGTCTTCAACGCGACATCACCGTCAGTGGCCCGCCGCACAGTGACCGCTGAGGAAGCCTTCTGGAGCCAGAAGCAGCGTGGACCCGACCCCGGGAGAAGGTAATTATAAAACTGGGGATTGGGGAGGCAGCGGTGGCTGCAATCTGTGGATAGCCAGGGGGAGAGAAGCGGTGGCAGCAGGACTCTAGGCCCCAGGAAAGGCAGGGGGAGAGAAGCGGGCAGCGACGGCCTCTCTCCCCTGCCTTTCCTGGGGGCTTCTGCGGGGTCAGAAACAGTTTATCAGGGTATACACATGCACACACACGCAGCCTCATTTTACCAAGGATATTTGGGTAAAAAACTTTTTTTACCAAAATATCCTTGGAAAAATGAGGGTGCGTGTTATAGGCCGGTGCGTGGTATACCTCGCTAAATACAGTAATAACCTGTGTTCATTAGTTTTTACATCCGTTACAATCCGTTAAGGCAACTGAGCATGCCTAGGAAAGAAAAAAAAACTAAGGATGTGAATCCAGACCACGTGACCTTAAACATAATTGTAACAAAAAGGGGTAAAAACAGACATTGAACAGATGTATAAATGGATTTAAACTGATTTTTAACTCTATATTAAATAAGGAACCTGTTACGCCGAGCGCTCCGGGTCCCCGCTCCTCCCCGGAGCGCTCGCTACACTCCTCTCACTGCAGCGCTCCGGTCGGTTCCACGGACCCGGGGCGCTGCGATACCGCCTCTGGCCGGGATGCGATTCGCGATGCGGGTAGCGCCCGCTCGCGATGCGCACCCCGGCTCCCGTACCTGACTCGCTCTCCGTCAGTTCTGTCCCGGCGCGCGCGGCCCCGCTCCCTAGGGCGCGCGCGCGCCGGGTCTTTGCGATTTAAAGGGCCACTGCGCCGCTGATTGGCGCAGTGGTTCCAATTAGTGTTTACACCTGTGCACTTCCCTATATCACCTCACTTCCCCTTCACTCCCTCGCCGGATCTTGTTGCCTTAGTGCCAGTGAAAGCGTTTCCTTGTGTGTTCCTAGCCTGTGTTCCAGACCTCCTGCCGTTGCCCCTGACTACGATCCTTGCTGCCTGCCCCGACCTTCTGCTACGTCCGACCTTGCTTCTGTCTACTCCCTTGTACCGCGCCTATCTTCAGCAGCCTGAGAGGTTGAGCCGTTGCTAGGGGATACGACCTGGTCACTACCGCCGCAGCAAGTCCATCCCGCTTTGCGGCGGGCTCTGGTGAAAACCAGTAGTGACTTAGAACCGATCCTCTAGCACGGTCCACGCCAATCCCTCTCTGGCACAGAGGATCCACTACCTGCCAGCCGGCATCGTGACAGTAGATCCGGCCATGGATCCCGCTGAAGTTCCTCTGCCAGTTGTCGCTGACCTCACCACGGTGGTCGCCCAGCAGTCACAACAGATTGCGCAACAAGGCCAACAGCTGTCTCAACTGACTGTTATGCTACAACAGTTACTACCACAGCTCCAGCAACCATCTCCTCCGCCAGCTCCTGTACCTCCTCCGCAGCGAGTGGCCGCTTCTGGACTACGACTATCCTTGCCGGATAAATTTGATGGGGACTCTAAGCTTTGCCGTGGCTTCCTTTCCCAATGTTCATTACACTTGGAGATGATGTCGGACCAGTTCCCCACTGAAAGGTCTAAGGTGGCTTTCGTAGTCAGCCTGCTGTCTGGAAAAGCCCTGGCTTGGGCCACACCGCTCTGGGACCGCAATGACCCCGTCACTGCCTCTGTACACTCCTTCTTCTCGGAGATTCGAAGTGTCTTTGAGGAACCTGCCCGAGCCTCTTCTGCTGAGACTGCCCTGTTGAACCTGGTCCAGGGTAATTCTTCCGTTGGCGAGTATGCCGTACAATTCCGTACTCTTGCTTCTGAGTTATCCTGGAACAATGAGGCCCTCTGCGCGACCTTTAAAAAAGGCCTATCCAGCAACATTAAAGATGTTCTGGCCGCACGAGAAATGCCTGCTAATCTTCATGAACTTATTTACCTAGCCACTCGCATTGACATGCGTTTTTCCGAAAGGCGTCAGGAGCTCCGCCAAGATATGGACTCTGTTCGCACGAGGCGTTTCTTCTCCTCGGCTCCTCTCTCCTCTGGTTCCCTGCAATCTGTTCCTGTGCCTCCCGCCGTGGAGGCTATGCAGGTCGACCGGTCTCGCCTGACATCTCAAGAGAGGACACGACGCCGCATGGAGAACCTCTGCCTGTACTGTGCTAGTACCGAACACTTCCTGAGGGATTGTCCTATCCGCCCTCCCCGCCTGGAAAGACGTACCCTGACTCCGCACAAAGGTGAGACAATCCTTGATGTCCACTCTGCTTCTCCACGTCTTACTGTGCCTGTGCGGATGTCTGCCTCTGCCTTCTCCTTCTCTTCTGTGGCCTTCTTGGACTCTGGATCTGCAGGAAATTTTATTTTGGCCTCTCTCGTCAACAGGTTCAACATCCCAGTGACCAGTCTCACCAGACCCCTTTACATCAATTGTATAAACAATGAAAGATTGGACTGTTCCATACGTTTCCGCACGGAGCCCCTTCTAATGAGCATCGGATCTCATCACGAGAGGATTGAACTTTTGGTCCTCCCCAATTGCACCTCGGAAATTCTCCTTGGACTTCCCTGGCTTCAACTTCATTCCCCAACCCTGGATTGGTCCACTGGGGAGATCAAGAGTTGGGGGCCCTCTTGTTCCAAGGACTGTCTAAAACCGGTTCCCAGTAACCCTTGCCGTAACTCTGTGCTTCCTCCAGTAACCGGTCTCCCTAAGGCCTATATGGACTTCGCGGATGTTTTCTGCAAAAAACAAGCGGAGACTCTACCTCCTCACAGGCCTTATGATTGTCCTATCGACCTCCTCCCGGGCACTACTCCACCCCGGGGCAGAATTTATCCTCTCTCTGCCCCAGAGACTCTTGCCATGTCTGAATACGTCCAGGAGAATCTAAAAAAGGGCTTTATCCGTAAATCCTCCTCTCCTGCCGGAGCCGGATTTTTCTTTGTGTCCAAAAAAGATGGCTCTCTACGTCCTTGCATTGACTACCGCGGACTTAATAAAATCACGGTTAAGAACCGCTACCCCTTACCCCTCATCTCTGAACTCTTTGATCGCCTCCAAGGTGCCCACATCTTTACTAAATTGGACTTAAGAGGCGCCTATAACCTCATCCGCATCAGAGAGGGGGATGAGTGGAAAACAGCATTTAACACCAGAGATGGACACTTTGAGTATCTGGTCATGCCCTTTGGCCTGTGCAACGCCCCTGCTGTCTTCCAAGACTTTGTTAATGAAATTTTTCGTGATCTGTTATACTCCTGTGTTGTTGTATATCTTGATGATATCCTAATTTTTTCGGCCAATCTAGAAGAACACCGCCAGCATGTCCGTATGGTTCTTCAGAGACTTCGTGACAATCAACTCTATGCTAAAATTGAGAAATGTCTGTTTGAATGCCAATCTCTTCCTTTTCTAGGATACTTGGTCTCTGGCCAGGGACTACAAATGGATCCAGATAAACTCTCTGCCGTCTTAGATTGGCCACGCCCCTCCGGACTCCGTGCCATCCAACGTTTTTTGGGGTTCGCCAATTATTACAGGCAATTTATTCCACATTTTTCTACCATTGTGGCTCCTATTGTGGCTTTAACCAAAAAAAATGCCGATCCCAAGTCTTGGCCTCCTCAAGCGGAAGACGCCTTTAAACGACTCAAGTCTGCCTTCTCTTCGGCTCCCGTGCTCTCCAGACCTGACCCATCTAAACCCTTCCTATTGGAGGTTGATGCCTCCTCAGTGGGAGCTGGAGCTGTCCTTCTACAAAAAAACTCTTCCGGGCATGCTGTTACTTGTGGGTTTTTTTCTAGGACCTTCTCTCCGGCGGAGAGGAACTACTCCATCGGGGATCGAGAGCTTCTAGCCATTAAATTAGCACTTGAGGAATGGAGGCATCTGCTGGAGGGATCAAGATTTCCAGTTATTATTTACACCGATCACAAGAACCTCTCATACCTCGAGTCTGCCCAACGGCTGAATCCTCGTCAGGCCAGGTGGTCTCTGTTCTTTGCCCGATTTAATTTTGAAATTCACTTTCGGCCTGCTGATAAGAACATTAGGGCCGATGCTCTCTCTCGTTCCTCAGATGCTTCTGAAATTGAACTCTCTCCTCAACACATCATTCCTCCTGACTGCCTGATTTCCACTTCTCCAGCCTCCATCAGGCAAACTCCTCCAGGAAAGACCTTTGTTTCTCCACGCCAACGCCTCGGAATCCTCAAATGGGGTCACTCCTCCCATCTCGCAGGTCATGCGGGCATCAAGAAATCTGTGCAACTCATCTCTCGCTTCTATTGGTGGCCGACTCTAGAGACTGATGTGGTGGACTTTGTGCGAGCCTGCACTATCTGTGCCCGGGATAAGACTCCTCGCCAGAAGCCCGCTGGTTTTCTTCTTCCTCTGCCTGTTCCCGAACAACCTTGGTCTCTGATTGGTATGGATTTTATTACTGACTTACCCCCATCCCATGGCAACACTGTTATTTGGGTGGTCGTTGATCGATTCTCCAAAATGGCACATTTCATCCCTCTTCCTGGTCTTCCTTCAGCGCCTCAGTTGGCTAAACAATTTTTTGTACACATTTTTCGTCTTCACGGGTTGCCTACGCAGATCGTCTCGGATAGAGGCGTCCAATTTGTGTCTAAATTCTGGAGGGCTCTCTGTAAACAACTCAAGATTAAATTAAATTTTTCTTCTGCATACCATCCTCAATCCAATGGACAAGTAGAAAGAATTAACCAGATCTTGGGTGACTATTTACGACATTTTGTTTCCTCCCGCCAGGATGACTGGGCAGATCTTCTACCTTGGGCCGAATTCTCGTATAATTTCAGAATCTCTGAATCTTCCTCCAAATCCCCGTTTTTCGTGGTGTACGGCCGTCACCCTCTTCCCCCCCTCCCTACCCCCTTGCCCTCTGGTCTGCCCGCTGTGGATGAAATTTCTCGTGATCTTTCCATCATATGGAGAGAGACCCAAAATTCTCTCTTACAGGCTTCTTCACGCATGAAGAGATTCGCGGATAAGAAAAGAAGAGCTCCTCCCATTTTTTCCCCTGGAGACAAGGTATGGCTCTCCGCCAAATATGTCCGCTTCCGTGTCCCTAGCTATAAGTTGGGACCACGCTATCTTGGTCCTTTCAAGATTTTGCGCCAGATTAATCCTGTCTCTTACAAACTTCTTCTTCCTCCTTCTCTTCGTATTCCTAATGCCTTTCATGTTTCTCTTCTTAAACCACTTATCATTAACCGTTTCTCTCCCAAATCTGTTCCCCCCACTCCTGTCTCCGGCTCCTCGGACATCTTCTCCGTCAAAGAAATTTTGGCATCTAAAAAGGTCAGAGGGAAAACCTTCTTTTTAGTGGATTGGGAGGGTTGTGGTCCAGAAGAGAGGTCCTGGGAACCTGAGGACAATATCCTGGACAAAAGTCTGGTCCTCAGGTTCTCAGGCTCCAAGAAGAGGGGGAGACCCAAGGGGGGGGGTACTGTTACGCCGAGCGCTCCGGGTCCCCGCTCCTCCCCGGAGCGCTCGCTACACTCCTCTCACTGCAGCGCTCCGGTCGGTTCCACGGACCCGGGGCGCTGCGATACCGCCTCTGGCCGGGATGCGATTCGCGATGCGGGTAGCGCCCGCTCGCGATGCGCACCCCGGCTCCCGTACCTGACTCGCTCTCCGTCAGTTCTGTCCCGGCGCGCGCGGCCCCGCTCCCTAGGGCGCGCGCGCGCCGGGTCTTTGCGATTTAAAGGGCCACTGCGCCGCTGATTGGCGCAGTGGTTCCAATTAGTGTTTACACCTGTGCACTTCCCTATATCACCTCACTTCCCCTTCACTCCCTCGCCGGATCTTGTTGCCTTAGTGCCAGTGAAAGCGTTTCCTTGTGTGTTCCTAGCCTGTGTTCCAGACCTCCTGCCGTTGCCCCTGACTACGATCCTTGCTGCCTGCCCCGACCTTCTGCTACGTCCGACCTTGCTTCTGTCTACTCCCTTGTACCGCGCCTATCTTCAGCAGCCTGAGAGGTTGAGCCGTTGCTAGGGGATACGACCTGGTCACTACCGCCGCAGCAAGTCCATCCCGCTTTGCGGCGGGCTCTGGTGAAAACCAGTAGTGACTTAGAACCGATCCTCTAGCACGGTCCACGCCAATCCCTCTCTGGCACAGAGGATCCACTACCTGCCAGCCGGCATCGTGACAGAACCGTTGGCCTCTGTTTAAAATTAGGTGCGAAAGATGGCAATAACAGATCTCACAGAATGGATGTTCCTAACGCTGATGTGAACACAGGCCTAAAAAGTATGAACATGGAGGGAAAAAAATTATATTTATGGTTCTGTGGATGGGATAAAAGATGTTTAATATAATACATGAAAGTTCCTAACTTTGAAAAATAGCCCCAAGCTATAAAGATAGAAGGTGTCTATGGCAAATAAAATCCCATGAGTCAACCTGTATACAATATTTGCAGCAGTTCAATTTACGGAAAAGATTTTCAAAGAAAATAGAAACTGATTATAGTGACAGTACTTCCTTATAAGACTGGGATTTCATTTGTCATAGACACCTTCTATCTTTATAGCTTGGGGCTATTTTTTTAAGTAAGAGACTTTCATCTATTATGTTAAACATCTTTCATCCGGGCAACAGAGTCATAAATAGCATTTTATTCATGTTACAATTTTTATTCATTCTATAGAGCAAAACATAGGTGCGCCTTAGTGAAGCCCGCAGGACAGTACAGGCAGCGAAAAATGTGATAATTAGAGCACAAAACCTTGATGAGCATGTCAACTCGCTCAAGTAGGATCAGCAGCCTCTGGGTCCGCTCGATTGCTGTAGGTAAAGGTCAGTGTATAAGATCGTAGGCAATATTGTATTACAATCTCCTAAGAAATGGACCTAACAAAGCTCCTTGTTGGTGTTCATTTGGTAGGCAATTGTCCTACGATATCTTCTAAGATTATTTCTACTAAAGTTTCTTTACTGATACATTCTTATTCTATCACTAGTGGAAAAAAATGACTTTCCATCAGTTCATATGTTGTACTTTGACACTGGATCTAGAGATCTATTTTATTAAAGGTAAATTAGGCTGCGTTTACACCACATTTGTGCAATACGGACAGAGTCAAATAGTGACTTCAGTTGGCTCATTTTTTTTGCCAGACTAGAAACCATAGTCTGCCACAGTTTTTACTCCAGCAATAAAACTGATACAATTAAAAAATGAGCTGACTAGAGTCATTATCTGACTCTGTCTGACTCATTCAAATGAATGGAGTGTGGCGCTGGGCCGGCGGCCGTATTGCACAAACGTGGTATAAATTCAGCCTTAGACTGCACTGACAAAACAGTAAAGTTGGTGGTGGAAATTTCTGGTAAGTTTGATGGTAGTCCACTGGTCAGGATTGTTTACTTCCAGCACTGGGGTAAACTTGACCAAAGAAATCAGCAAAAACTTTGTATTTTCTTCTCAGAATGTTATGTAGATTTTCTCCCATGAGGAAAATAGTAATAATCTCTGTACACCTCAGTGAAGTATGTTAGTGCTCTATAAGAAAAAAATACATTTCAATATGCTTTAGTTATTTAAAGAAAATCAATACCGAGTAAGCAATACAAAGGAAATCATACAATCGCTACACATCTGTACATCTGCATAATATGTGTAGGTTTCAACAAATTGTTATTATAGGTCAAAATCGCCTTCCCCTATAATGCAAATTACTTCCTAAGAAAAAGCATACTTGAAATAAGAAAAAGCATCAAAACTTTATGTAGGGTGGACTGACACCAACCCACTTATGAGTCTCAGCTGTTTAGGCTTCTGGTTGCTGCAGGTGAATAGGTTGGCCTCATTAGGGATTGAACCACACACTCTCTTTGCAAATCTGGAGGATTTATGGGAAATGTAGGCAGAATGACAGATTCAGTTTTGCTCTGAATCAAAAACAAGATGTCTGAAATATCATTTATCACATTAGCTAAAAAAGGTAAGTACAAGGCATGAACAAGAACCTCTACACTATTTTGTAATATTTTCCTATGCTGCACCATGTAAGTAAATAAATAAATAAAACATCCTGGAGTGCTTCTTTAAATGTCTTGTAATGGTATTGGTAAAGAATATATGTAAACTTACAAAATCTTAATTTCTATATTAACCGGTTGCCGTCTAAGGATGAGCCGGCTCGCCCTACAACGGAAAGCGGTGTATGGCGCAGGCTCCTGACTCGAGGCCGCGCCGTACCGGCTGTTAATAGCCAACATGGGGCGATCGCCGCGGCTGGCTATTAACCCTTTAGATTGCCGCAGTCAAAGTTGACAGCGGTGTCTAAAGGGACCTTTAACTAGTCCCTGGGGGTCCAGAGGGGTGGATAGCTCCCCCAGCGCAATGGTGGGTGGTGGGGGGGCGATCCACTGTGGTGGTTGCTGGAGGGCTTACCTCTGTTCCTCCGCTGATCCCGGCTCTGTAATTGATAGAGCCTGGCTGATCAAGGCTTTATCAGTCAAGCGCAGAGCACACAGATCAATGGAGTTCTATGGAACCACATTGATCTGTATGAGGAATCTACTGATTCCTCCTAAAAGTTCCCTGAGGGGACTAAAAGTGTAAAAAAAAAGTTAAATAAAAAGTTTAAAAAAAACACCCATTAACCCCTTCCATATTAAAAGTTTGAATGACCCCCCTTTTCCCAAATTTGCGCGTGTGCAAATGTCCTGGCTATAAAAATATAATGTTAATTAAACCGCACGGTCAATGGCACTTACGTAAAAAATTCCAAAGTCCAAAATTGCATATTTTTTGTCACTTTGTATACCTTAAAAAAATTTATATAAAGCGATCAAAAAGTCCCATCAAAACAAAAATGGCACTGATAAAAACTTCAGATGATGGTACAAAAAAATTAGCCCTCACACATCCCTGTATATGGAAAAATAAAAAAGTTATAGAGGTCAAAAGATGCCAGTTTTCAACATATAAATTTTGGTGCATGTAGTTATAATTTTTTAAGGTAGTAAAATAAAATAAAAGCTGTAAAAATTAGGTATCCTTGTAACCATATGGACCTACAGAATAAAGATAAGTTGTAATTTTTGCCGTAAAGTGCACTGCGTAGAATCGGAAGCCCCCAAAAGTTACAAAGTGGCTTTTTTTTTTTCATTTTTGTCCCAAAATTTTTTTTTGCTGGTTTCACTGTAGATTTTGTAGT
This sequence comes from Hyla sarda, assembly GCF_029499605.1. NCBI lineage: Eukaryota > Metazoa > Chordata > Amphibia > Anura > Hylidae > Hyla > Hyla sarda. The sequence continues at coordinate 378,936,499 of NC_079190.1, read as the reverse complement.
GAAATGATTGATGTTATTACAAAGTGATATTGGTAGGGCAAAAAAAAGCGCTCATATGGGTCTGTAGGTTCAAAATTGAAAGTGTTATGATTTTTAGAAGGTGAGGAGGAAATAACAAAAGTGCAAAAACGAAAAATGGCCTGGTTCTTGAGGGTTAAGCACATTATTAATTTTGCAACTGGACTGGATTATTGATCAAGACCAAAGTCAATATACCATGTTTGGTTTATATTAACATTTATAAGCTGAAATGCAGTCCAGCTTACTGCAGCAAAATCACCAAAGCATAGACCAGATGGAAGACACTGTTCCTTCTTACAATACAAAGACAAGTACATCCAGCACAACTGCGAGACTCAAAATCACAATTCATTATTGAAGATCCATTTAAAACTGTGTGGACAACATGAGCACGTAGCCACCTGATATGTTTGAGGCTTACATCAGCCCTTATAGGATAACAACCACATGGCAAATACCAGACTTAAGGCACCAGGATTCCCCCCTCCCACCTGCACAGCCCAGAGAGAGACACATTTATACTTCATGCTCATGTGAAGCAACTCTTAGTCAAGCATACTCAAAACGCGTCAACCTGTGTTCCCCTATTTGATGAATTGGTGGTTTCAATTGTTAATAAATAAAGTGACGCTTGCTGGTCTGGACGTTAAGTTTTATTATCACTCAGTGACAGAATGCAAATGTTTGCTCTCTTACAATCTGTTTCTACCACGTACGTAAAAAGAAAATATAAAATATACTACATATTGCATGTGAGAAGAGGAAACCAACACTAGTCAATAATGGAACATGACATCCTGTCTTTTGCTGAGACAATTTGGTATACATATAGCTATATAGCTCCTTGCAAAGTAAATTGCAATAGTCTCCTCCACTATTTGGAGGGCTTACTCTTTCAATGCCTTGGGATTTTAATCTAGAAAAACTACCATGTGTTTGTGTACAATGTAGGGAAACTCTAATATGTGGAATGCTAGAAAAAAAATTATATTCATGATTTTATGGCCACTACATCGAAGACCTCCTGTTTAACTGGGAGTCCCATGTGGCTGACATACCAGACTTTCAGTTTTCTTAACAATAACTTTTTAGGTTTTTTCCTTACCCTCTCATGATTCTGAATCTATTACATTCTTGGATCTAAGTCTCATCGTATGTAAGGGCACTACTACCATCCAAACAGTGACATAATGTATAGAAATAGTAATTCTGGTAATTCTACTCTTTATACTAGTCTGTAGGAGAAATGTTTGGAGCATATCACAATTGTTTGTTTGAGACCCACTTTGTTAACAAGGTGAATATTGTACAATAATTTGTAAAGCACAAATATCCCAAACGGAGCATGACAAAAGCCAAAGGTAATGATTTTAAAGGATTTTTTTTTTTTTTTTTTGGGGGGGAGTGTCTGGGGTTTTTTAGCGTGGTATATAAAAAAAATAATAAACCTATATTTCCCTTCAGCCTCTGGTGTCCTGCTCTGTCCCACTGTACGATCCCCTTCCTGAGCTGCAGTGTGATGACTGGGCCCAGGAAGCACCCAGGCCCAATGTGTCATACTGCTGCTTAGCGAATCACTGAACGAGACGGGAGACCAACCGTTGTTGCTGAGTACAGGTTTATTTTTTTATATAACACATAATGGACATAGTTCTTAAATAAAAATCCTCCTTCCAATAACCCCTTTAATGATTGTGAATTAATGTTAATAAATTCACACTGTTTGCTTTTTTTTTTTCACTCCTTGCAGCTCAGAGTTTAATGATTACATTTAAGTTTATGTCAATCATCGTCAGACTACCGATACGTAGCTAAAAAAAAGTTCCCACTCTTGGACAATATTTATTTCCTAGATTGTTTTCTAGAACGCAACACTCAGTTATGTGACTTCATCATAAAGGGAATTCTTTGTGTGCACTTGGCAGATGTATATGTTGTCATATTATGAACACTTCATTATCATTTTTTTCCTATGTGAACTAGCATCCTCTCAGCATTAAGCAGTATATTTAATGCAACACTATACATGTAGTTTATCTTATATCTTGTGTCTTGTGTTGAGCTCAAATAGTCTTAAAATAAGAGAACGTAAACATTTATCTGACATTCTTTGCGAACAGAAATGTGTCTGCTGTTTCCCTATATTGTGCACATTCATATGGTGGGAGATTACACGTATACCAAATGGCCTCAACAAAAAACAGGATGTCATGTTTAATTATTGACTAATGCTGTTTTTCTTATCTTAAATGAAATATTTAGCAAGTTTTATATATTTTTCTTTTTTAGATAAATATGTTGACAAAATTTTTTTTTAATAGATATTGGTAAATAGGTGCACACGATCCCCATTTAAGCCTGGTGTTTTCTATGTGGTTCTTTTGCTATGATTGAGGGCTGATATATGTTAGATGACTACCTGCCCGTATTATTTAATGGCTCTTCAAAAAGGATTGTGATTTATACGTCACAATTTCACTTTATGTATCTCTGTAATTGGTTCTTCATATGAGAAGAAGTGAAGCTATGAAATAGCACTGTTATTTAGGCAGTTTATGGTGGTAATATTGGGGCACTGTGGTGATATGATTCTTGCAATGTGTATTATTTGAACACTGCATGGTAATATTGTTTGAAGCATTATATTTGGAATAATGCCATAGTTTGGAATGTTTTTGGAATATTATAGTTGCATCATTTTACATTCTGAGATACGCTCCATTGTATCCAAGAACGTGAGGGGAATTTACAATCTTTCTGCCTAACCACATGCTTTTTTTGTCACATGACTACCACTCTAGTTAAGAAATAGAAGTAAATAAATATGGCATAGTGTTAATGTGGTACAAAAGCTGTACTAGCCCCATCACTCATGGAATGACAGATGTGGTTTTACAGCTGGCAGTTTAGGTCAGTAAATAAGATCAATTATAACTTGAAATAAGTTTATAGTGACTGCATGTTTTTATACGTTTATTGTAAGTGCTCAAAATAGTGACTGCAACATTTAAGGCCCCTTTCACACTATAAAAATTCATCCGTATTGAACGTCTGTCATAAAAATCTTGAAAATCGTCCATTAAACGGCCGTTAGAAAATCCCTTATGGGCGTTAGAAAATCCCATTATCGTCTAATGGATTTTTCTAATAGCCGTTTTAACTTGTTATAGCCCATTATTAATAACTTTTATTCACAATTCCTTTTGGGGTTTAAGGACCCCTCTGGGACTAGACCCTTACACTAGGGTTTCCCCGTAAAATATAACTTTTATTGTTATCTTTTAAAAATCCAAAATACTAGGTGCAAATAATACAAAAGGTGTATTAAAAACACAACCTTTGGTTGGTTTTGAGTCCCTCTGGACCTCTTATATACTGGAGGACTTATCATAGTGCTTTTTCCCATATCATCATTTCTATAGGTCAACTGTATAGCACTAGAGTCCCTTTTTAGGGAACTGATCACTCCTCATTCCACCTAGAAGGTTGCTAATTAAAAGTTTGATATAGTGTCCCTACCGACGTTTCGCCGGAAGGAACCGGCTTTATCAAGGTGCAGGACACTACTGACAATAATAAATAAAAATAAAAATAAATGGAAAATTGATCCAAAATAACAAAATAGAAATAGGATAATAATCAAAAAGAAAACTTATGAATTTAGATATTTAAATAACCCTTCCCCCCCTCTCCCCCCAACCCACCCTCTTCCCCCTCTCCCCCCCCCCTCCTCATCCCCTTCCCCTTCCCGTCCATCTCTCTCATAGATATCCCTTATAGAAAAACAACTAATGGTTATGGAACAATAAATTAATGGCTACCCCTAATTTATTATAACTAATTCCCATATATTTAACACCTTAAGAAATTGTAGTATTAAATTATATTAAACTTAAAAATATCTGGTAAAAATATATGATAATAGTGAATATAAACATCATATGGGGCATATGAAGTCATATATAAATAGAGAGGGGAAATCCATTAGCTAGAAATACAATAAACAGGATGGGGATTAATGAGGGATATAGGTTAGGATAGGGGGATCTGGAGAATATAAAATAAATTATCTTATAATTATAAAATGAAGATAATATGCATATGCGGCGAATACGAATGTGAAACTTACGTCATGAAAGATGCGAAGCACGTTGGAGAAGATAAAAAGATAATAACTTACAATTATAAAATGAAGAGAATACACAGCATGCGTGGCGAATACGAATGTAAACAAACTTACATCACAAAAGATGCGAAGCACGCACATGTGAAGAGTCAGATGACCGGGAAGGCATGTGACCGCAAGCATCACTGCATAGGGGGAACGTAACGTGATGACGCGGGAAGACGCCGGAGAGACGGAACAGACCTATGAAAGCAAACTAATGTGATGACGTATGAAGACTGCCCTATCAAAGATAGAACACATGGGGGAGTGACGTGGGGCCTCACTATTGGCTGGAATGCACTCGGCGGCATAGAACGCCCACAAACAGAGGGGTTTAAACCCGGATGAATGCCCGCACCCATCAGTAGTGTCCTGCACCTTGATGAAGCCGGTTCCTTCCGGTCAAACTTTTAATTAGACGTGCGATCCTCCTGTATAATGTATAGATGCGTCCGGCCGCTCTTCTATGGTCCCCTGCATTGACGTATATATACACATATTCCTATTTCCCATAGAGAGTTGTGATTGGCTAGATGGTTCCAGCCTATCACAGCTCTAGGAATATGTGTATATATACGGCAGTGCAGGGGACCATAGAAGAGCGGCCACTGCATCTATACATTATACAGGAGGATCACAGCGGGTGTCTGGAGTGATACCCACTGTGATCTTTCCTTAACTACAAGTACTACTACTGCACCTTGATGAAGCCGGTTCCTTCCGGTCAAACTTTTAATTAGACATGTGAACAAGAAAAAATTTCGCTTCGTTTAGTTTTTTCATTGATGGTAAAATTTTTGGTTCGGTAATTTTTTCGGGCTTGATTTTTCGGATACATTCGATATTCGGGGGTTCGGGTGTGATTTTTTTCGGATACATTCGGTATTCGGGTACATTCGGGTAAATCTTTTTTAAGCAGGGGACCATTATTGGGAGCATGTGCAGGAAAAGAGGGCAGCCGCAGAGAGCGGAACATTGGAAGACAGGTAAGATAATATAATTTTATGTGATTTATTAATACATGATGTAATGTTGAATGACTGACTGAATGAATGAATGCTGTATGAATGATTAATGTGTTTGATCGATGTGTTTGATTGTCGGGTGATTTATGTATAACATGTCATGTCACTTGCGCTAAGTGTTTCTGTTACTGTTACCAGGGTGCCTCCAGCTGTTGCAAAACTACAACACCCACCCAGCATGCCCTGACAGCCAAAGGCTGTTTGGGCATGCTGGGAGTTGCAGTTTTGCAACAGCTGGAGACACCCTGAGTGGATGACAAACATGTGCTGTGTTCTAACTACTTTCATTTTTAAATCCCCCTCGCTCTTTTCTGAACTGGATTAGTAGGTCAATGAAATGCATAGTAATTGCCATGGGAAAAGTTTTTATTCATAAAACCGCAGACTTAATTGGATAATTGCCATTTAGAACGTTTGGGGTTGTATTGTGTGTGTGTTTTTTCACTTTTTTTAAAAACATTTTTTAGGTAGTACTACTACTCCCAGCATGGAACACACTGTTCCATGATGGGAGTAGTAGTACCTGTACTTATTGACAGATCGCCCTTTGCGATCCTCCTGTATAATGTATAGATGCGTCCGGCCGCTCTTCTATGGTCCCCTGCATTGACGTATATATACACATATTCCTATTTCCCAAAGAGAGTTGTGATTGGCTAGATGGTTCCAGCCTATCACAGCTCTAGGAATATGTGTATATATACGGCAGTGCAGGGGACCATAGAAGAGCGGCCACTGCATCTATACATTATACAGGAGGATCACAGCGGGTGTCTGGAGTGATACCCACTGTGATCTTTCCTTAACTACAAGTACTACTACTCCCAACATGGAGTACACTCTGCTCCATGCTGGAAGCTGTAGTACCTGCATTAATAGACAGATCGCATCATGTGTCAGAAATTACACTCACTGCGATCTGTCTATTAATGCAGGTACTACAGCTCCCAGCATGGAGCAGAGTGTGCTCCATGTTGGGAGTAGTAGTACCTGCAGTAAGGGCCAGATCACAGCGGATGTCACTCCTCCTGACACCTTTGAAATAATACATTATTAATAAAGGCCGTTATTTTGTGATGGGCAAATGAACGGAAGAAATAGTCCATGCACTTATTCTCCCCCGTTACTATCTGGATTTTCAAGATTTTTATGACGGACGTTCATTACAGATGAATTTTTAGTGTGAAAGCACCATAAATGCCCTTTTGTCCTCAGATTGCTGACCCTTGCAATGCGATTGTAGGGGTAATAACTAAATATGGTAACCAAAGGACTAAGAAAGGCAAGAAGGCCACGGGGATCAGATCAGCTAAGATTTCCCCTCACCTGCCTCTGCCGATGTCCCAAGGTCTTCTGCTCTGATCTGCCTTCCAGCAGACCAGACAAGAAGATTGCCGATAATACTGATCAGTGCTATGCCTATGCATAGCAATAAATAGTATTAGTACCCCTTTAACCCCTTAAGGACACAGCCCATGTTAGCCTTAAGGACTAGGCAAACTTTATTTTTACTAAAATCCAAAGCTCTTTTATGTTTCCATTCACAGACCCATATGAGGGATTGTTTTTTTGCACAACCAGTTGTATTTTGTAATGACCTCTCACATTTTACCATAAAATGTCCGGCAAACCCAAAAAATTATTATTTGTGTGAGGAAATTTAAATGAAAACGGCAATTTTGCAAATATTGGAGGGGTTCGTTTTCATGCTGTACACTTTACGGTAAAGTGACATGTTTTCTTTATTCTGGGGGTCAATATGATTAAAATGATATTTTTTTTTATTATTGTAATGCTTTTTAAAAATCTCTTACTTTTTACAAAATCAGTATGTTTAAAATCTGCCTTTTTTGACCACCTATAACTTATAAATTCTTCTGTATATGGGAATGTGTAAGGGCTAAGACCTGTTGTTGTTTTTAGTACCACTTTTGTGTATATGTGACTATTTGATTGCTTTTTATTTATATTTTTGTAAATGTGATGTGACCAAAAAGCAGCGATTAGTTTTTTTTTTTCATGTTTACGCCATTCACCATACGGGGCCATTAATATTATATTTTGATAGATCGGACATTTACGCACGTAGCGATACCAAATATGTTCAATAATAATTTTTAATTTTTTTATGCTTTTTTGAGTAAAATGGGGGAAAGGGTGATTTAAATTTTTATTGGGGGGGATTTTCACATTACCATATTTTTTAACTCATTATGTCCCCATAAAAGACTTTTTATAGCAATCATAATATTGCTAATACTGATCAGTATTATTGGCAATCTTCTGCTCTGGTCTGCTGGAAGGCAGATCAGAGCAGAAAACCTCGGGAGAGCGGCGGAGGCAGGTGAGGGGACCTCTGACCGCCATCTTAGCTGATCTGTATTGATCATGGCATCTGAGGGGTTAACGGCGGATATAAGCTCAATCACTGATGTCCGCCATTACCGGCGGGTCCCCGGCTGTGCATGAGGCTCAGGTGCTCGTGGTCATGTACAGGATGTAAATGTACATCCTGGTGCGCTAAGTACCAGTGCAACTAGATGTCTATTTAGGTCCATTGTCCTTAAGGGGTTAAGGTGTTAAAGTGGAACTCCAGTGGAAAGCAAGTGGAAAACAAATATTTTTAAATCAACTGGTGCCAGAAATGTAAACAAATTTGTCAATTTCTTCTATTTAAAAATCGTAATCCTTCCAATACTTATCAGCTGGAAGTTGTATAGTTCTTTTGAATCTGACCACACAGTTGTTTGCTGACACCTCTGTCTGTGTCAGGGACTGTTCAGAGTAGAAGCAAATCCCAATAGAAAACCTCTCCTGCTCCAGACAGTTCCTGACACAGACAGAGGTGTCAGCAGAGGGCACTGTGGTCAGACTGGAAAGAACTACACAACTTCCTCTGTAGCATACAGAACCTGATAAGTACTGGAAGAATTAAGATTTTTATACAGAAGTAATTTACACATCCATTTAACTTTCTGGCAACAGTTGATTTGAGAAAAAAAATTCCACCGGAGTACCCCTCTAACTCCTTAACGACAATTGACGTAAATGTACGTTATGGTGCCGCGATACTTAACGCACCATGGTGTACATTTACGCTCTGCAATGACCGCGAGCATCTGACCAGTGCTCGCGTCATGCACGGCAGGTCCCGGCTGCTATCAGCAGCCAGGGATCCGCCGATATTGGCGGACATCTGTGACTGCGTGGATGTCCGCCATTAACCCCTCAGATGCTGTGATCAATACAGATCACAGCATTTGCAACAGTGCGGTACTTTAAATGGATGATCGGATCGGCCGCAGCGCTGCCGCATTGATCCGATCAGCCAGCATGGCTCCGGCCGTCACCGGGCTCCGGCCATCTCCCGGGGTCTTCTGGTCTGAGATCGAGCAGACCAGAGCAGAAGATAACCAAAAACACTGATCAGTGCTATGCCCTATGCATAGCACTGAACAGTATTAGCAATCAAAGGATTGTTATAAATAGTCCCCTATGGGGACTATTAAAGTGCAAAAATGAAAGTAAAAAAAGTAAAAAGTAAAAAAAAATATTGAAAAATCCCCTCCCCCAATAAAAATGTAAAATGTCCTTTTTTCCCATTTTACCCCCATAAAGTGTAAAAAAATAAATAATAAATACACATATTTGGTATCGCCGCGTGTATAAATGTCCGAACTATTAAAATATAATGTTATTGATCCCGAATGGTGTACGGCGTAAATGTAAAAAATGCAAAATTGCTGCTTTTTTGTCACATTTTATAAAAAAAATAAATAGTAAAAAAATGTATTAAAGTTTTATATACACAAATGTGGTATCAATAAAAATTACAGATCATGGCGCAAAAAATTAGCCCTCATATGGAAAACTTTATACGGAAAATGAAAAACTTATAAGTTGTCAAAATAGAAGGATTTTAAACATGCTAATTTGGTTAAAAAGTTTGTGATTTTTTTAAGCGCAACAGTAATAGAAAAGTATATAATCATGGGTATCATTTTAATCGTATTGACCAACAAAATAAAGAACACATGTCATCTTTACCGTAAAATGTACGGCGTGAAAACGAAACCTTCCAAAATTTCATAAAATTGTGGTTTTCTTTTCAATTTCCCCACACAAATAGTATTTTTTTTGGTTGCGCCATACATTTTATGGTAAAATGAGTGATGTAATTACAAAGGACAACTGGTCACACAAAAAACAAGCCCTCATACTAGTCTGTGGATGAAAATATAAAAGAGTTACGATTTTTAGAAGACGAGGAGGAAAAAACAAAAATGCAAAAATAAAATTGGCCTGACCCTTAAGGTCAAAAATGGGCTTGGTCCTTAAATGAAACAAAAAAGAGGTAATTCTCAAATTCAGCAATGCACTGTTGCAAAACCAAATGTTTATTAAGGCTGTACCAAAAATGTGCTTTCAATGCTAAAAGATATAGATTGCTACATGGAAAGTAAATCCTGCTGATCACAGACAGGAAAATTGTATGAAGTGTTACCATATACTTCAGTAGGGAATTTTCAAGTTTATGCAATGTTTTTTTTAATGCTTCTTTCTGAGTAGATTACGCTAGTTATAGTAGCAAAGAAAAGGGATATATATATAATCTCAAAATTATTAGTCCTTATGAGTTATTATGTAGAATGTGAAATAAATCATACACTTAGGTTTCTAATACAGGTGAAACTTGAAAAGTTAGAATATTGTGCAAAGTTAATTTATTTCACTAATGCAACTTAAAAGGTGAAACTAATATATGAGAGACTCATTACATGCAAAGCAAGATAGTTCAAGCCGTGATTTGTCATAATTGTGTAATTGTGATGATTATGGCTTACAGCTCATGAAAACCCCAAAGACCCCCCCAATTACTATGAACCGGTGATCCATGTCATCTGCTGGTGTTTGTCCACTGTGCTTCATTAAGTCCAGGGTGAAGGCATACGTCTACCAGGAGATTTTAAGAATTCCTTTTAAGTGGCATTAGTGAAATACTTTTCACTTTTGCACGATAGTTTTTGAGTTTCACCTGTACATAGTTTTATGCCTTCTGCAGGACACTGAGCTCTATTCCCTGGGTATCCCTTGCTTGTTCAGTGGTTGCAGAAATAGGAGTCATACACATGATTTTTAATGGGGGAGGGGTGTTAAAAGAAGTGATAAAACCACTACACATAATGAAACACACTATAATACACTTACAAATATTTCCTTTATACAGTACCCACATAAGAGTAGACACCAGTCCTACACAGGCGCACTGCAGACTTTATAAAGTTGATAAGAGCTACATCCAGTGATTCACAGGTAACGTTTTGATCAAAGTCATTCACTTTCCTTTTAGTCCTCCATCCAGCCTAGACCATCATGTCGACTTCTTCCAGCCATTACTTGTCTTTAAAGTTTCCAGTTCTGATGTTTTTGGGTCCTCATTTCTCCAGCACCATCTCCACCTAATCTCTACACAAACTTTTCATTCTGCCACCCCTTTAACAGTATTATCCCGAAATCAGGCGCTTCAGTTCCCTATTTTATCACTACATTTTTATACATTTTGCTTTTCATATTATATAATACATGTTTGGACTTTTAATCCTTAAATTTTTTGGGAGCTACTGATGTCCTATTCTTTCAAACATAGTATCATTCTGTGCCTGCTCCCCCCCCCCCCCATGTCCTCATAATTATAGTCACCCCCACTTAAACAGTACCTCAAATGTAAAGTAGTAATGATAGTAATAGTGCCTCATACATTAATAGTCTCCTTTTGGTGCCTTTACACAGAAACAGGGCCCATTTAGTGTCTTTACACAGTAATAGTCTTCCTTTTTGTATCCAAACCCAGTAGCACTGCTCCCAACACAGATATAGTTCCCCTTTTTGCCCCTATACAGTAAGTGCCCCCCTTAGTGCCCATAAACACAGTAAATACCCTCACTTATAAAAAAGCAAATTCATCAAAACCCATTCCACTGTAAATGATGCTGCTCAGTTGCAGGTCACTTCCAGTACTGTCAGCATCACAGCGCAGATGGATGTAATGAGATCAGTGCAACGCACCAATCTGTGTCAGGTGTTGTAGGTCAAAATACCTGTGAGCCATGAGAATGCGGTATAGTAGAGAGCCTGTGGCTCTGTGCTCGAAAATAGTATTTAACTGTATGGGCACCCTGATTATGCACATACAGTTAAGAGGGTTGCAAGGGGATAGTTACAACCATGAGACTGGTTGCTCACACCCCTGGTACAGACTTCCTCTAGTAATTTGTATTCTGGCAGTATAATTTTTTATACAATGGATAATTTAAATCAATTAGTTTGGCCCTGTTCCTACTACGGAGATTCTGCAATAAATTTCCAAAAGGAAATTCTGTATGGAAGCTGCTTACAGCAGCCTCCCATACATTATAGTGGGATTCTGCAGCTATGTTTACACATCGGAATTTCCATGACAGAATTAGATTCCGCCAGATTAAACATGTTCAATCTTCAGGAATCCATCAGGATTACTTTACAGTAAATTCCATTATATGAATTCCCTGCACCAAACTTGCCTAGAAAACAATGCCCTCACAAGACGACAATAGAATCCTGACCACAATATGGAACAGAATGATTGAATGAATGATTTAAATTGGCACTGTCAGATCCCAAAACTTTTTATACTGTTACTGATGAAAATTAAAGACCGTTTGTAATATGCTTGTTTAACCCCTTGGGGACGAAGCCCTTTTTGACCATAAGGGCAAATCTGACCTTTGTCACTTTAAGTTACTTTGTTTGCATCATAAAGTTGACATGTTTTTACTTTTTGAAGACATCAGAAGGCTTCAAAGTATAGCAGCAATTTTCCAATTTTTCACAAAAATGTCAAAATCAGAATTTTTCAGGGACCAGTTAAGGTTTGAAGTGAATGTTGGAAATACCCTATAATGGATACCATTATGAAAACTGCACCCCTCAAAGTATTCAAAATGACATTCAGAAAGTTTGCTAACCCTTTAGGTGTTTCACAGCAATAGCAGCAAAGTGGAGGAGAAAAATCTAAATCTCAATTTTTTACACTTATGTTATTGTAGCCCCCTTTTTTTTTCCATTTTTACAAGGGGTAAAAAGTCCCCCCAAAATTTGTAATTTAATTTCTCTCGAGTAAGGAAACACTTCATATGTGGATGTAAAGTGCTCTGTGGGTGCACTAGAGGGCTCAGAAGGGAAGGAGCGACATTGGTCTTTTGGAGAACGAAGTTTGCTGAAATGGTTTTTGGGGGCATGTCGCATTTAGGAAACTCCCATGGTGCCAGAACAGTAAAAAAAAAAAAAAAACACATGGCACACTATTTTAGAAACTACACCCCTCAAGGAACATAACAAAGGGTACAGTGAGCCTTAACACCCCACAGGTGACCAACGAACTTTCGTTAAAGTGGGACATGAAAATGAAAAATTAGATTTTTAACACTAAAATGATAGTGTTACCCCAAATTTTTCATTTTCACAAGGGGTAATAGGAGAAAAAGCCCTCAAAAATTTGTAACCCCATTTCTCTCAAGTAAGGAAATACCTCATATCTGGATGTAAATGGTGCCAGAAAAAACAACATGGCACACTATTTGGGAAACTACACCCCTCAAGGAACATAACAAGGGGTAAAATAAATCTTAACACCCCACAGGTAAGTGACAAACTTTTGTTAAAGTGGGATGTAAAAATATAAAAATAGATTTTTTGAAATGCTGGTGTTACTCCAAATTTTTTATTTTCACAAGGGGTAATAGGAGAAAAAGCCCCCAAAAATGTGTAACCCCAATTCTTCTGAGTATGGAAACACATCATATGTGGATGTAAATTGCTCTGCGGGCACACTACAGGGCTCAGAAGAGAAGGAGCGCCATTGGGCTTTTGGAGAGAGAATTTGGTTGGAATGGAAGTCGGGAGTCATGTGCGTTTACAAAGCCCCCATGGTGCCAGAACAGTGGACCCCCCCCCCACATGTGAAATCATTTTGGAAACTACACCAGTCACGGAATGTAATAAGGGATTCAGTGAGCATTTACACCCCACTGGCGTTTGACAGATCTTTGGAACAGTGGGCTGAGCAAATTAAAAATTAAATTTTTCATTTTTATAGACGACTGTTCGAAAAATCTGTCAGACACCTCTGGGGTGAAAATGCTCACTGCACCCCTTGTTACATTCCGTGAAGGGTGTAGTTTCCAAAATGGGGTCACATGTGGGGGGGTCCACTGTTCTGGCACCATGGGGGTTTTGAAAATACACATAGCCTTCAATTCCAGCCAAATTCTCTCTCTAAAAGCTCAATGGCACTGCCACATTTAATATACAGTCATATAAGTAATGCTAGTAGCAAATCATATATAGCAGTGGAGTACTAAAAAGAAATACAATGGGATAAATGATCATGCACCGTGTAGAGCGAATGTCTCTCACTTCCTACCCCAAATGCGATTTGGCTTAGTCAGCTTCGTCAGGGGGCGTGTCTATCATATTCTGGCATTGGTATATATAGGGTCGCCTTGAATAAGCGTCAGCAAGGTAGTAGACACCCATTGGATGAAGTGTGAGTACCACATGTGTGATACATAAACTAGGAGAATCGCCGTCTATGATTGGCTGTTATCCCCTTTATATACCAACGCCATAATATGATAGGCACGCACCCTGACGAAGCTGACTAAGCGAAAAGGCTGAAAAGGACAGACAAAGAGGTCTTCCACTAAAAGAGGTCCACAAGATGGAAGCCATGAAAGCCATGTGAGATCCCAGATGCCAGATTGATCACACGGTACCGACCCAATGGCTGTCCCTGACGATGAGATGGACCGTTCAGTGTTCCTCAGAGCAGAAGTAAGGTTCTTACAAAGTTTTGGTAAGAGACACAAAAATGGTATTCCATTTAGTTAAGACTAATTGGGAAAATGTGGATGGAATTATATCATTTAGATTGGCGAATAAATTAATTAAATAAAAGAATATTGAGATTATAGTTTTAGGATATTGTGAGACTTCATTCTATCTGCAGAAGAATCAATACTCATAATCTATCAAAGCATTAAATAATTGCTTGGATATTGATAGAATTCCTACTCGCCAAGCTAAGTGTTATAAATATATTTCCCACACAGGAAACTTGTTTCAAGTTCTTCCTCCTAAAATATAGTAGAGCAAGATCATATATCTCTGTTAATTGTCTTAATGTCTTACCAAAGTCATGTATAGAAAATAGTCCAGAAGGGGGGGAAGTATATTTCTTCCATATTTATATCCTTAGATGATTTCCCCATTCTTGGAGTCATGTGATTTGTAGTGGTTAGAATAGGGCGGAGTGTATTTAGCATCCCATATTGTTATGTCTTTGGATAGATATTGCCCATTTTAATATCATGAGGTTCCTCTGAATAGAGTGATATGCATCCTTTTTATATGATATTTCTAACCTAGTGGCTTTTGTTTATTGTAACTAGTTACTAACTACTCACATGTATTGTTCTACTTTTATGTAGTCAATTTAACAAACTTTTACTGTTTACTAATATCTAATTGATATTCATTTGCATATATCATTGTGTTTATTACTCATTTATGTTTATAATCTTATAACGAATAAATCTGCATACTTTATAATACTTGTGCTTTATTGTATTAATGTTATCCCGTCATAAAAATAACTTATTGATATCTGAGGAAATAGTCGGACTCAGATGTGAATTGTATTGATTAGCTTTGTCTACAATTCACCAGGTCATAATTTTGATATTTTTTATAATGTTCATAATTTTAAATATTTCATAATTAATAATTTTTATGACCATAATTCTTAATTCAAAATTGAGTTATTACTGCACGACATGTTTTACTCATTATTTTGTGTAGTGTAATGTAGTGTTTTTAGGGTACATTCACACGGGCAAGGGTTTACAGTGAGTTTCCCACTGGGAGCTTGAGCTGTTGCAAAACTACAACACCCAGAATGCACTGACAGACTGTACATGCTGGGAGTTGTAGTTTTTCCACAGCTGTAGGCACACTGGTGGGGAACTACTGAGTTAGGAAACAGTTGCTGACTTTAGCCTGCATAAACTAGTTCAGCTTTCAGGTGCTCTGTTGGGCTGGAAAAGGTGGATACAGTCCTAGAAGACTCTCCTAGGACTGTATCCACCTTTTCCACCGGAGCACCTGAAAGCTGAACTAATTTATGCAGGCTAAAGTCAGCAACTGCCGAGCCGAGAAGTTTGTGACGAATCGAATCACTGTAACTTCACTCATCTCTAGTGCAGACGCCCACATTTAAATCTGAAGTTACTGAACAAGTTTTTACAATTGATACCTATGTCTCATGTGAATCGTATACTGTATCCCCTGCGAGGTATGTAGATTGCAGTATGTGGGGTCCACTTCCAGAAAAGTTTAAAAAAAGAATAGCGGAACACGTAGCGGAGGCAAAGCCCTCGAGCTGTATTCCCACCCGAGCATTGTTGGCATTTTAAAGAATGTCTTGATGGTTCTGTCTCAACAATGAAGGTAATTGTGTTGGAACAAGTAAAGAAACCCTTGAGAAGAGGGGGATTGGCTAAAAAAACAAACTGCTCAACAGGGAAGCCTTTTGGATTCTCAAGGTGGAAACCAGGAATCCAAAAGGATTTTTTTGGGGGGTTAATTATTCTATATGCAATTTTACAGGATGCATCCTCTGAATTATTGAATTATACTATGCTGATGTATGTCTATCAATTTAATTCATAAACAAAATTATTATGCTGTAGATTTAGATAATTTCTCTTTATGTGTGAACAAGGGTTTAATATGAAGAAGAAGCTTAGGATGTGGAGATTACACAGCTGTGGTAACCAGTGACCCAGTGATTCCTTTATATATTGTGTCTTAGATTAAAGCGTACCTGTCATAGTGCAAAAAAAAGTGATATGTTACTCAGGACCCAATCCTGATCATGTGCATATAATTTTTATGTGTCTCGGACCTATATATCCAGAGATATAAGCATTTATCTGCTGGTGAGTTACTTTTTCATTGTGCAGGCTGGAGGGGGCGTGTCAGTCTGTCTCCCTCACAGGAGCAAGCCTGTGCAGTCAGCCAATCAGTACTCTCTACTCTGTAACCCTTTCCTCTCTGGTTTCATGCTGTATCATGTGTCAGAGGAAGATACCTGGAGCTTGCCTGCAGTAATCAGAAGACATTATGGTGAATTCATAACAGGATAAAATGTATGAATATAAGAATAGATCTTTATAAAATTAGTGCAAGGATTTTTTAGATAAAAGTACAGCATTTTTATGAATACATGTTCTATGTGTTTTATCTTCTCCTAGTAAAGCTGGATGCTAATCAGCATAGCTGTCACTATGTGTGTCATTCATCTTTCACAGACTACTGAATGTCTGATCAACTTCTTTGTCATTCAGGAGTCCGAGAAAGCTTTGACTATTTCAGCATGCTGGGAATTGTAGTTTAGTAACAACTGAAGCTGCAATGTTTGTAAATAACTGTGTTAGAGCTGTGTTGCCTCCAGCTGTTTTAAAACTACAGCTCCCAGCATGTCCACACATCCTTTATCTGTAGTTTTGCATACACAATAGAAATCTCCTATACTGGATACTGGTATGCTTTACAGCCAGTATCCAGTATGCTGTAAAATCTAGACTAGTCTGTCTGGCTAAAAGACAGGCGACCCCTAGTGGTGGCTATTTTGAGCTTGAATTTCATATTTTTTTTTTTACAGGTGTATATTGTGAAATGTCATATTATAATGAGTCCTGCAATATATGAAAAGTTTTTAACAATGACAGTGCCTCTTTAAACTCACAAGCCTTGATAAAGACTACAGCGAAACATGTTGGTTTTATACATTGTATGCTAGTCCTATGGACATTTTAAGAAGTCTCCAAAAAACTGGATATTTTTTAATATTATCCTTGAGTGCCGGACTTTCTTCAGGTTGGAGTTCCCTTCTCTTGATAACAATTAGATGTACATGGTCAAGATTAGCTACTGAGTAACATTTTAATTCTTGTATTGTTTTTTTGTGGGATCTGACAGGTACACTTCAAAGCCCATTATTCGTGCAAGGTGAGTATGTGCATTGGTGCAGGTTGGCTGGTCTCAGGTGCATTTCATGTAAATGTCTCTACAAAAGGGAAAAGATGAGCACTTGCAATAGAAGAACTTCTTATTGTAACACTTGCCGCTGTCTGAGCTGACTAATTTTCATGTTTCAGTCAGCAGTGGTTCATGGGACTGCATCTATTAATATCAGGAAAATAGTGTAGACGCCTGAAAGCAAGAACAGATGATGGATGAAGGAAAATCTCCAATGCGGGGGTCCCACTGACTTACTAATAGTTAACTTTAGAAGCATGTTTTCCATAAAACATAAGGATCTATAAGGACTTCACTTTCTTGTTTTATGTTATACAGTGGTCCCTCAACATACGATGGTAATCCGTTCCAAATGAACCATCGTTTGTTGAAACCATTGTATGTTGAGGGATCCGTGCAATGTAAAGTATACAACCTGCGGACCTCCAGATGTTGCAAAACTACAACACCAGCATGCCCGGACAGTCAACGGCTGTCCGGGCATGCTGGGAGTTGTAGTTTTGCAACATCTGGCGGTCCGCAGGTTGAAGACCACTGGTATTGGAGGTTGTGCTCACGTCTCCCCGCCGCTCCGGACAGTCACCGCTCGTCCCCGCTGCCCAGGATGTCACCCTCCATCGCTGTCACCGCGTCCCCGGGGTGTCCCCGACACTCCGGCAAGGTCTCTGCTTCCCCGGCATCCTCGCTCTCCGTCGCCACCATCACGTCGCTACGCAAGCCGCTCCTATTGGATGACGGGATGGCGTGCGCAGCGACGTGATGACGCCGACGATGCAGGGGATCCTGAAGAGGAAGCGCCGGAGCCCCGAGGACAGGTAAGTGATCGTCAGCGGACCACACGGGCACCGTAAACGGCTATCCGGTGGCAGCTGAAGCAGTCTGCGCTGCCGAATAGCCGTTTATGTGATGGCCCCGACATACAAAAGCATTGTATGTTAATGCTGCCTTCAACATGCGATGGCCTCTGAGAGGTCATCGTATGTTGAAATGATCGTATGTCGGGGCCATCGTAGGTTGGGGGGTCACTGTATAATAACAACCATGACACAATCTTTATCTGTTTTTCTTATTGTATCATCTGTGAAATACCAGAGATGAAATCCTGGGCTTAAAGGGGTACTCTGCTGCTCAGGGTTTGGAACAAACTGTTCCGAACGCCGGAGCCGGCACTGGGAGCTCATGACGTCACACCCCGCCCCCTCAATGTAAGTCTATGGGAGGGGGGTGATCTTGCACGCAGCACCCCGTTACAATCAGCTGTCATGCCCCCTCCCATAGGCTTGCATTGAGGGGGCAGAGCAGGATGTCACATGGGGGCGGAGCCATGACGTCACAATACTCCGGCCCCGTGATCGTCAGTCATCAGACCCGGAGCGAACATGCTCCGGGGGCTGATGGTAACAGTGTGCTGTGTGAAAGATCCCGGCGGCGGGACCCCCGCGATCAGGCATCTTATCCCCTATCCTTTGGATAGGGGATAAGATGTCTTAGCGCCGAGTACCCCTTTAAATAAAAATCTGCAAAAAGTTGGACTTGTTGACCAATCCGTTTATATATTGTCAGCACCAGCAGGGTTAACAGGTGCTGACAAGGAGTTGTTGCAAGGTTGCCGGGTTACGCCCAGCTCTCTGAGTGGCTAGCTACTGATTGACCACATGTGCATCTCCCTATATTACCAGGCATCAGACACTGGGAAGATGCCTGTGAAAGCGGTCATTACCTGAGTATCTAGCATTCCCATATTTCCTTGTATACCCGGCAACTTGACTTCTGGCTTCATATCTGACTTCTCTTTGGTTATAGCGATACGGCACCTCTTCCCACTCCTGGCTTGACTCGGTTTGACTGACATCGACTTTATGTGTGTATGTTTAGTTTGTCTTTGTTAGTTGCTTGTTTCCCTCTTGCTCCTGACAACAGACAGGATTGTATTTTATTGTGTTGACATATCACTCCCCTCACTTATTTAGGAAGGGATTGTCGACCTATCATTTAGGATAGGCGGACAAGTAGGCAGGGACAGGGGGGCAGGTAAGCTTAGCGAGCACTCCTTCCCTGCCCATATGTGACATATATATTGTCCAAAGAACGAACTCAAAGTAGTAACTATGGCTATAAAGTACTTGGACATCGTGACAGAATTGCAACCTCTTAAAAGATGAGGCAAATATTTCCAAGAGCTGTTGGATTATGGTTCATTGTCTCCTATATTTAAAAGAAAATAAACGTATTTGCTTATATGCCTATTAAAGCATTCTAACAACACTACTCGTGGGGCAGTATGGCTGCTTTATATTCTTTTATTGAAATAATACATATCCATATATTTTACCATACCAATACCAATTTTATACCATGGCTCGATGTTGGTGCTTCTATGTCTGAAGAGGTTCTATTAGAGGAGCAACATTGGCAGTGAACTTAAAAAGTCAGGTTGGTGCAAGAGCCTTCAGCCAAGAGGTGGCTTCTGGGAATCATAGTTTTCCAGTCTGAAACAGACACTTTTGTGCCCCTAATAGATATTATTGCCCCCAGAATATTATAATATTTAACTGTGATCCCATAATAAGTGGAGATGAGGCCTCTTGTGGCCAGCAGCTGTTACGCCTAGCGCTCCGGGTCCCCGCTCCTCCCCGGAGCGCTCACGGCGCCTTTCTCCCTGCAGCTCCCCGGTCAGCGCTGACCGGGAGCGCTGCCCTGTCATGGCCGTTGGGGATGCGATTCGCACAGCGGGACGCGCCCGCTCGCGAATCGCATCCCAGGTCACTTACCCGTTCCCGTCTCCTGCGGTCATGTGCTGGCGCGCGCGGCTCCGCTCTCTAGGGCGCGCGCGCGCCAGCTCCCTGAGACTTAAAGGGCCAGTGCACCAATGATTGGTGCCTGGCCCAATTAGCTTAATTGGTTCCCATCTGTTTCCTGGCTATATCTAGTCTCCTCCCTTGCACTTCCTTGCCGGATCTTGTTGCCCTAGAGCCTAGTGAAAGCGTTTTTGTGTGTTTATACCCTGTGTACCAGAACTTTGCTATCTCCCCTGACTACGAACCTTGCCGCCTGCCCCCGACCTTCTGCTACGTCCGACTTTGCTTCTGCCTACTCCCTTGTACCTCGCCTATCTTCAGCAGCCAGAGAGGTGAGCCGTTGCTAGTGGATACGACCTGGTCACTACCGCCGCAGCAAGACCATCCCGCTTTGCGGCGGGCTCTGGTGAAAACCTGTAGTGTCTTAGAACCGGTCCACTAGCACGGTCCTCGCTATCCCTCTCTGGCACAGAGGATCCACCTCCTGCCAGCCGGCATCGTGACAGTAGATCCGGCCATGGATCCCGCTGAAGTTCCTCTGCCTGTTGTCGCCGACCTCCCCACACTGGTCGCCCAGCAAGCCCGACAGATTGCCCAACAAGATCACCAGCTGTCGTACTTGACCACCATGACTCAGCAACTCCAGTCGCAGCTACAGCAGATTCAGTCTCAGCTACAGCAGCAGCAACCATCTCCTCCGCCAGCTCCTGCACCTCTTCCGCAGCGAGTGGCCACTCCTAGCCTCCGCCTGTCTTTGCCGGACAAATTTAATGGGGACTCTAAGTTTTGCCGTGGCTTTCTTTCCCAATGTTCCCTGCATCTGGAGATGATGTCGGATCAGTTTCCTACTGAAAGGTCTAAGGTGGCTTTCGTAGTCAGCCTTCTGTCTGGAAAAGCCCTGTCATGGGCCACACCGCTCTGGGACCGTGATGACCCCGTCACTGCCTCTGTACACTCCTTCTTCTCGGGAATTCGAAGTGTCTTTGAGGAACCTGCCCGAGCCTCTTCTGCTGAGACTGCCCTGCTGAACCTGGTCCAGGGTAATTCCTCCGTTGGCGAGTACGCCATACAATTCCGTACTCTTGCTTCTGAACTTTCCTGGAATAATGAGGCTCTCTGCGCGACCTTTAAAAAAGGCCTATCCAGCAACATTAAAGATGTTCTGGCCGCACGAGAGACTCCTGCTAGCCTGCATGAACTCATTCATCTAGCCACTCGCATTGACATGCGTTTTTCTGAGAGGCATCAAGAGCTCCGCCAGGAAAAAGACTTAGATCTCTGGCCACCTCTCCCACAGTCTCCACTGCAAACTGCGCCTAGGCCTCCCGCCGAGGAGGCCATGCAAGTGGATCGGTCTCGCCTGACCCTGGAAGAGAGGAATCGCCGTAAGGAAGAGAATCTTTGTTTGTACTGTGCCAGTACTGAACATTTTCTGGTGGATTGCCCAATCCGTCCTCCACGTTTGGGAAACGCACGCTCACACTCAGCTCTCGTGGGTGTGGCGTCTCTTGATGCCAAGTCGGCTTCTCCACGTCTCAAGGTACCTGTTCGGATTTCCACTTCAGCCAGCTCTCCCCTCTCAGCCGTGGCCTGTCTGGACTCTGGAGCTTCTGGGAATTTTATTCGGGAGTCCTTTGTGAATAAATTCCATATTCCGGTGACCCGTCTTGTCAAGCCACTCCGCATCTCCGCGGTCAACGGAGCCAGGTTGGACTGTACCATACGTTTCCGCACGGAGTCCCTTCTTATGAGCATCGGATCTCATCACGAGAGGATTGAACTTTTGGTCCTCCCCAATTGCACCTCGGAAATTCTCCTTGGACTTCCCTGGCTTCAACTTCATTCCCCAACCCTGGATTGGTCCACTGGGGAGATCAAGAGTTGGGGGTCCTCTTGTGCCAAGAACTGTCTAAAACCGGTTCCCAGTAACCCTTGCCGTAACTCTGTGGTTCCTCCTGTATCCGGTCCCCCTAAGGTCATTAAGGACTCTGCCTGCCACAGGAAATGCCCCTCCCCCCCTCCCAGGCAAGCTTCTGTGTCCCCTCATGGCCCTCGTCCTGGTGTCACACTGCCCCGTGCCAGGTCTCGCCCTCTGCCCTCTCTCCCCATTCCTACTCCTGCGGTTCTGCCTGCCGTTGAGGAATCCCTCCTTCCTTTCCCGGTGTCCTCATCCCAGGGGAGGCAGTTACCCGATAAAGAGAAGGGGAGACCTAAGGGGGGGGGTACTGTTACGCCTAGCGCTCCGGGTCCCCGCTCCTCCCCGGAGCGCTCACGGCGCCTTTCTCCCTGCAGCTCCCCGGTCAGCGCTGACCGGGAGCGCTGCCCTGTCATGGCCGTTGGGGATGCGATTCGCACAGCGGGACGCGCCCGCTCGCGAATCGCATCCCAGGTCACTTACCCGTTCCCGTCTCCTGCGGTCATGTGCTGGCGCGCGCGGCTCCGCTCTCTAGGGCGCGCGCGCGCCAGCTCCCTGAGACTTAAAGGGCCAGTGCACCAATGATTGGTGCCTGGCCCAATTAGCTTAATTGGTTCCCATCTGTTTCCTGGCTATATCTAGTCTCCTCCCTTGCACTTCCTTGCCGGATCTTGTTGCCCTAGAGCCTAGTGAAAGCGTTTTTGTGTGTTTATACCCTGTGTACCAGAACTTTGCTATCTCCCCTGACTACGAACCTTGCCGCCTGCCCCCGACCTTCTGCTACGTCCGACTTTGCTTCTGCCTACTCCCTTGTACCTCGCCTATCTTCAGCAGCCAGAGAGGTGAGCCGTTGCTAGTGGATACGACCTGGTCACTACCGCCGCAGCAAGACCATCCCGCTTTGCGGCGGGCTCTGGTGAAAACCTGTAGTGTCTTAGAACCGGTCCACTAGCACGGTCCTCGCTATCCCTCTCTGGCACAGAGGATCCACCTCCTGCCAGCCGGCATCGTGACAGCAGCCTTGGAAACTGAGAATGGAAGGGCAGGGAGCCTTTGGCTCTTTGCTATGGATTTCAACTGTGTCTCCTGTGTCTCCTTCAAAGCAGTTTACAGGGAGGCTTTTTTCCCCAATAAGTAAATTTAACCCTAACAAGTTCTTATTATATATTATAATAAATGGTAAAAAGTGTTTCTCCCTTAGAATAATAATCAGGGAGGGTATAAGAAATGGAAGGTGAGCTATATATATATATATATATATATATATATGTAGAATCAAGTAGATTGGTGGATCATGCATTCGCGTTGGATGTGTTTGATAGTGAATTACACAGATTTTTACTACCGTCCCACCCGGTGACCCCAGTCATATATATCCTGCCCAAGATCCACAAGAATCTGCAACGACCTCCAGGACGTCCAATTGTTTCAGGGCGTGAGTCTATCTTGAGTCCAGCAGCAATTTTTGTGGATCGGGTCCTAAGGGAATATGCTATTACAGCACGGTCGTATCTACAGGACACGACAGATTTTTTGAACAAGATAGCTGATGTAACTTTACCTGAAAATGTGATTCTAGTCTCCTTTGATGTTACTAGTCTGTATACTAGCATTAACCATGATAGGGGTCTGGAGTGTGTGAGGAGGGCCCTGATGAGCTCCCGATACTCGGATGAGTGTAGGGAGTTCATTTTGGGACTCGTGGAAATCATTCTGACTTGTAATTACTTCTTATGTGACGACCGGTTCTATATCCAACTAAAAGGGATGGCCATGGGGTCCAATATGGCCCCCACCTATGCCAACATGGTTATGGCGGAGTTGGAGGAGATGTCGGTCTATGTGTCCCACCACTTCAGCCTTGTGCTGAAGTGGTGGAGATACATAGATGACATCTTTGCCATTTGGAGTGGCAATGAGACACAGTTGGGTGAGTTTTTTAATTTCCTTAACTGTATTGATCAGGACATTAAATTTACTATGGTGTATTCTAAGGTAGGCATACAGTTCTTAGATACCTGGGTCTATATAGCAGGAAGGAGACTCAAAACTGACTTGTATGTGAAGGATACGGACAGAAACAACTTACTCCATTATAGTAGCCTACATCCGAAAAGGATGGTCCGCTCCTTGCCATACAGTCAGTTTTTAAGAGTCAAAAGGATAGTGGATGACCCAATACAACTGTTACACCGAGCTCTCCGGGTCCCCGCTCCTCCCCGGAGCGCTCACGGCGTCTCTCTCCCTGCAGCGCCCCGGTCGGTCCCGCTGACCGGGAGCGCTGCACTGACATGGCCGTCGGGGATGCGATTCGCACAGCGGGACGCGCCCGCTTGCGAATCGCGTCCCAAGTCTCTTACCTGTCCCGCTCCCCGGCTGTCATGCTCTGGCGCGCGCGGCTCCGCTCTCTAGGGCGCGCGCGCGCCAGCTCTCTGAGATTTAAAGGGCCAGTGCACCAATGATGGTGCCTGGCCCAATCTTCCTGATTAGTTTCCACCTGTGCACTTCCTACTTATACCTCACTTCCCCTGCACTCCCTTGCCGGATCTTGTTGCCCTTGTGCCTAGTGAAAGCGTTCCCTTGTGTGTTCCTAGCCTGTGTTCCAGACCTCCTGCCGTTGCCCCTGACTACGATCCTTGCTGCCTGCCCTGACCTTCTGCTACGTCCGACCTTGCTCTTGCCTTATCCCTTGTACCATGCCTATCTCAGCAGTCAGAGAGGTTGAGCCGTTGCCGGTGGATACGACCTGGTTGCTACCGCCGCTGCAAGACCATCCCGCTTTGCGGCGGGCTCTGGTGAAAACCAGTAGCTACTTAGAACCGGTCCACCAACACGGTCCACGCCAAACCCTCTCTGACACAGAGGATCCACCTCCAGCCTGCCGATCCGTGAAAGTATCCAACTGCATCCAGGAAGTTTGACGGATCGTTCTACGAGCCGCGCGCGCCAGAGCATGACAGCCGGGGAGCGGGACAGGTAAGAGACTTGGGGCGCGTCCCGCTGTGCGAATCGCATCCCCGACGGCCATGTCAGTGCAGCGCTCCCGGTCAGCGGGACCGACCGGGGCGCTGCAGGGAGAGAGACGCCGTGAGCGCTCCGGGGAGGAGCGGGGACCCGGAGCGCTCAGCGTAACAACAGCTTGAACAAAGATTAGGTGACATGGAAGATAAGTTCATGTCTAGAGGGTACCCTAAAAAACTTATTAGGGAACAACAAGAAAAAGCAAGAGGATTAAATAGGTCCACACTACTACAGACAACACCCAGGGTAAAACACCAAAATAGGATACCCTTCATCTCCACTTACAATGGATATAGCAAAGAGGTGGCACAGATTATTCACAAACATTGGTCAGTGATATCACACTCGTATACAAATGTACCAGAACTTCAGACTCCTCCTTTGCTCTCATATAGACGATCAGTCAGTTTGAGAGAAAAGGTTGTGAAATCAGACATTTTTCCAGTCAAACATGATTTGGCCACACAACTGAGACCTGGATGTTACCCCTGTCTCAGTTGTGAAAACTGTAGTCTGATGATCAAGGGTGATTGTTTCACCCATCCTCAAACTAAATACAAATACAACATTAGGCATCATGTTACATGTAAGACAGATTATGTGATTTATGTGATTATTTGCCCCTGCAATTTAATCTATGTAGGGGAAACCAGCAATTCATGCAAGACTAGACTCAACAATCACAAATCTTCCATCAGGACTAAAAAAACGGAACTACCCATCCCAAGACACTTCCTAGAATTTGGTCACAATGTGAATCAACTTAGATTCACTATTATTGAACATGTCCCCATGTCCAAAAGAGGAGGGAATAGACAAAGAATTCTTAAACAAAAAGAGGTGATGTGGATTGATAAATTAAATTCATTACATCCAAACGGCCTTAATATAGATTTTCCTGTTCGTGCCTTTAATTAGGCATTTCTACGTCTCCGTGATTCTTTAGGAACTTTGAAATTGCAGAGCCAGCGATGTTTCCCTATTTCTATAGGTTTTGTTAGCTACTACGTAGTAATGGTGCTGTAACTTTTTTACGATTTTTTTATATTTGTCACTTACACTATGCCTCTCTATGTTTCTAGATACTCACCATCTGGGTCCGGAGACGAGTTGGCGTTACACCTGTGACCACCATAAGGATTCTGCTGAATATATAGGGTAATTTAGGATGTCAAACATCCCACACCAATTTTTGATTGCAGCTTTATGGGATCTTGGACATAGTATTGGGGATGACCTAGTTTAGAAAAGGGCTTAAGATATTTATTTATTTAATCACATTGTATTAGGGAGCGCATAATGGGGGTTATGCATGTCCCAGTGGGCAGCTCTGCCGAACTATATATGGAACCACATAGTGAAGGAGTCCTAGCTGTGGGACCAGAACACGGAGATGGTTCCTTGAGAACAGGCTTTAGACCTGATATGAAAGTGGTCAGATTAGGCTGCTGACACCACTGGTTTCTGTCCATAGGACAGACCCCTGTAAAATGAGCCATGGCCGCAAACCATATACAATGTAGGGTGCTATACCTTTTGAGCTGAATATATGATACATTTATTTAAAAATGATTTTTGCCCATAATTATAGGTTAGTATGGTCATCCTCAGTACTTTACCTTGCCCTTAAACTTGCCAGTACTCAACATGGCGCCCGTACTGTAGTTGTTGATGTGTGCGTGCGCACAGAATATTGGCACATGCGCTGTGGAGATATGGACACCTTACCCGGCAACTGGTGACGACTTCCGGCGACGACCGGAAGTAACGAATCGGCACCTGCGTACTGGGTTTGTGTACAAACACCCTGCTCTCAACGGAAGTTGACACCGATTGGACATCCACGCTGCTGTCAACAGGTGAACGCCGCCTCTTGAACCGGACCTCAGATGAATTTATTAGAGTTTATATGCACGGTACACTATTGAATCACTGTATTATATGAATAATATGTAAGCACTATATATGATTGTATACCGCTGTATTTATAACACATGTATATGAGACCGATGATGGTCTATTGGAGTACTTTTCTAGTTTGTTTTGATTTTGGTTTGGGCACACCCCCCTCATTTGTGTATCCAATTGAAGGGCCTATATATACACATGCTCGTATAATGTTTGATATGCTTGAGAAAGGCTCTATTGTCGAGCCGAAACGTAGCTTTCCTGCACAGATGTGTGAATAAACCCACGCTTTCACTGGTATACAGGTGTGCCGCTTCTACTTGATTCTACATATTACTTGGGAGTTGGTCGGTTCCCGAAGCTTGGCACCCGGGCGGATCTGGAATCCTGGTGCACGGTGCTCCCCTTGACTTATTATTTATATATATATATATATATATATATATATATATATTTATTTTATTTTTTATTAAATGTAGGGACCCATGGCCTCTCGCTCCTGCCATTTTTTATTGAAAATAACTATATTTGCAATCGTCAACCACATATACAATAAGTAATATATTTACCATACATGGCATGACAGCATAATATAAAGCACAGGTTCCCTACTCTATACATCATACTACATGCTACACTAACATACATTTGCATACACTGCATTAATTTTAAAAACTTTTAAAAAACAACAGCATCTATAATATCAAAAAACAAAGCTTAGAGGACCTTGATAGGGAAAGGGGGTTGGGAAAACGGGATAGGGATCTCACCGATCACAGGACAAAAGACACACAAGGTAGAGGGGGAAGAAAAGGGGTGTTAATCCTCTTCCACCTTCATGTCCAGACTGTCCCTGATGGAATAAGTCCTCAGCAGCCTCCTGGATGAACATCCTCTCTGAGTTTATAACAAGGCTATTTCTGGCAAACCACGTCATTATTAAGCATCATTATAGCAGTTCATAAGGCGCCAGGCCTCCTAGATAGTCCCAACAGTATGATCTCCGTAAAGCACTGAACAATGCATTAAGCTACTCCTGGGAAGGATTCTTCGAGTTCATAATCCAAGCAAAATGGGCATTGACTAAAGAGGTGCAAAGTTGTTTCCTCAGTGATTGGACACCTTGGACAGTACCTCAGGCATGCATGAAAGCTCTATGGGGCAGGGCCTCCTGAACGGCCATCCATAGCAATTCCTTGTGCCCATTGGTAAGCCTGCTGGAAGCCACAGGTTTCCAGACTGTCTTAGCTGTGATTTGAGAGAGCCCTGGAATAGACTCTACTGAATCCTTTGCTTGGATCAGCTTGTGGACAATCTCTGGTTTACACAAAATGGGCTTGAGACCCTTCAGCTTGTATTCCCTCATAAACTTGAGAACTTCCTGGTAGTACCAGGGGGGTTCCCAGTGGTAAGGGCAGGAGTTGTCCCTCTTTACCCATCCCAGCTCCCCCGAGAGGCAGGAGAAAGAAGCGAGACATGGACTGACCGGCTGAGCCTCCTTCTGTTGTCGTCAGAGCCCTGCAAACAGTGTCACAAGCAAAGAAGGCCCACAAAAGACTGGGGATGCCTGGGACTCATTCTCCCCCTTGCATGGGTTTGTACATGACAGTCGGTTTTACTCTGTCCATTTTAGAGCCCCAAACGAACAAAAGATGGTCATGGTAATGGCCCAGTGTACGGTGAAATGAGGGGTAAAAGCAGTTACGGTATTTGCTGTCTAGATTGCATAAGGCACTTAACTAATTAATGGAAATCGCTCACAATTACTGGTTTGCTAGAGAGGCATAAGGGAGTGTAGTCTGTGTCTGCCGCTGTTTGTGTCCGCCCCTGCAATTATCAGTGACAAAAAATTATCTTTGGAAAGAGGCAGAGGTTTGTACCAATGTTCAATTTTTACTATAGGGCCATCCTGATTTCTATACACATCTTTTGTATAATGTTTTGTACAATGTACCCAATTAACATAATTAAAGGACATTTCCAAGAATATATATTTTTTTAATTCATAGTTCCACTCGGTGGCTGACAGCCTTTCCTCTTAGTGACATATTTAGAGATGAACAAACACTATTTCATAGACAGTTAAAGGGGTAGTCCAGTGCTGAAAAACATATCCCCTATCCTAAGGGTCCGACCGCTGGGTCCCCCGCGATCTCCTGTATGGGGCCCCGGCTTGCTGGCCAGATAGCGAGTGTCGACTACTGCACGAAGCGGCTGACACACCCCCTCAATACATCGCTATGGCAGAGCCGGAGATTGCCGAAGGCAGCGCTCCGGCTCTGCCATAGAGTTGTATTGAGGGGGCGTGTCAGCCACCGCTTCATGCGGTGGTCAACATGCCCACGGACTGCCAGGGGCCCCGTACAGGAGATCGTGGGGGGCCCCAGCGTTCGGACCCCCCGCAATCTGAAAGTTATCCCCTATCCTTAGGATAGGGGATACGTTTTTCAGCACTGGATATCTCCTTTAACTTCTGAGCTGTGTTAAGACAAAGTTAATATCTAAGTTATCAACTAAAAGGTTGAAGAAAAACTCACTACACTAGCAGATTTATGCTTTTTAAAATTAATGTCCAAAAATTATGCCTATTTGGAGGTAGATGTCTGTCGGTATTTATATGCACACAGAGGTATCGAAAGAAGCAATTACTTTTTCCAAGTGGGACAAAAATGATCCTTTGTTGGGAGTAGCAACACGTTTTGTGCCTGAAAAGGGAAGAAGCAATGGGGAGATTTATCAAAGTTGTCTATGTCCCGCATCAATATAGACCAAACTACAGAGTGTTAGGCTGGTCTACTGTGCGCCTAATTTATCAAAAGTTGCACGGCTCTTGATAAATTCTGCACATGAACTTCGTGATCTATGCTTTAGACTATATTTAAACCTGTTCCAGCATGGTCTGACATTTCAGCGTACTTTTAGCCGATGCGACTTGTCGCTGAAAAGTCGCTTGTGATAAATTCAGCACCAATGCATTTTTCCATCTAAAATAGACTAGAATGCATCATGTTCTAAAAATCCTCTAAAGCAAAAAAGTCGCACATATTTAGACTGCGACTTTCTGTGCAACAAATTTAGACCGGAAAAACCAGTCTAAATCCTTTGATAAATCTCCCCCAATGGCTTTTTACAAGCTATGAAAAATTATTCCCATTTTAGGCATCCTAGAAAGTGCACAAAAGTGTACAGCTTTTTCACAAAGCATAAAAAAAGTGTAAAAAAAAATTTAGATTTAAAATGATTTAAAATGCCATCTGCAGTGCTGTGTTACTACAATTCTTATATATGTGTGGTCCTATTCCTATCTGTGTTGTTTATTGCTTAGCGTCCCTCACAGAGATCTTCACCTAACACCTTTTTTCTATAAAATGGCTGCTTTTATAGTGACACTAGCTGAGTACCTGGCGCTGTCCTGATATCCCCTCCTCATATCCCAACCCCAAATCCCCTCCTCATATCCCATCCCCATATCCCGTCCACATTTCTAATCCTCATATCCCGTCTTTAGGGGGGCTGCGTTGTGGTAAAGATATTGTAGCTGAAAATAAAAGGGGTGTGGCTTTAAGGGTGGGCATGTCTTTGAAAGATGGGGCATGGAATGCGGGGAGGGTGTGGCTTGCCAGCCAGACTGGCGCATTCAACAGGAGATGCAGAGCTTGTGGAGTAAAGCACCAGAAGTCTTATATACTTGCATGGGACTTTAAACAAAAACCCCATCCTTCACATATGGGGGTAGGTTAGGGGTTCTGCTTCACAACTACAACTCCCAGTCTGCCCTTACTGTAAGAGCATGCTGGGAGTTGTAATTGTGCGGTGGGGGCAGTTGACAAGCTTTTCCCCTGCCCTATGCCGCACTACTACAACTCCCAGCAGACCCTTACTGTAAGGGCATGCTGGGAGTTGTAGTTTTGGGGGGTCAGGTGATAAGCTTATCACCTGCCCCCTGCCACACAATTCCAACTCCCAGCATGTCCTTACTGTAAGGGCATGCTGGGAGTTGTAGTCATGCAGCGCGGTGTATGTGAAAAACTTGTCACTCGTCCACACATCTCCCGCACCACATGAATACAACACCCAGCATGTCCTTGTCGTGCTGCACAGGAGATGCGAGGGAGGGTGATAATAAATGTATTAACCTATTTTTCTTAGGATTTTTTTCTTCTCATTTTCAATCCGTGTATCCTGTGGACTACTTCGGATTTAGTGGACTGTGTCGATGACCAGCATGATTTTTCTTTCTGTTTAGTGTTAATAAAATGGTTAACGAGGGCCTGTGGGGGAGTGTTTTTTTTTGGGAATAAATAATGTAAATGTGTTGTGTTTTTTTTTTATTTACTTGACAGGCTTAGTAGTGGAAGCTGTCTAATAGACGGAGTCCATTACTAAGCCGGGCTTAGCGTTAGCCCCAAAAACAGCTGGAACTAACCCCCAATTATTACCCCGGTACCAACCGCCACAGGAGTGCCGGGAAGAGCCAGTACCAACAGGCCTGGAGTGTCAAAAATGGTGCTTCTGGCCCTAGGTGGTAACAGGCTGGCGTTATTTAGGCTGGGGAGGACCAGCAACAATGGTCTTCACCACCATGGTAACGTCAGGCTGTTGCTGCTTGGTTAGTATTTAGCTGAAAATAAAAATAGGGAACCCTATGCGGTTTTTTTTATATCTAATTATTTATGCAAAAAAGATAGGGGTTCCCCCTATTTTTATTCTCAGCCAAATACCAACCAGGCAGCAACAGCCTGACGTTACCAGGGTGGGCTATAACCATTGTTACTGGCCCTTCCCAGCCTAAATAACGCCAGCCTGTTACCGCCCAGTTCCAGGAGCACTATTTTTGACACTCTGGAGCTGTTGGTATCAGCTCCCCCCAGCACCCCTGTGGCGGTGAGTACCGGAGTAATAATTGGGGGTTAGTGCCAGCTGTTTTTGCAGCTAACGCTTAGCCTGGCTTAGTAATGGACCCAGTCTATTAGACAGCTTCCACTACTAAGCCTGTCAAGGAAATAAAATAAAAACACAGCACGTTAAAAAAAACATTTATTCCAAAAAAACACATTCCAAAAGCCCTCATTAACCAATTTATTGACATTAACCCCTTAAGGACACATGATGTTCTCATACGTCTCCATTTCCGAGTCCTTAAGGACACATGACGTATGAGAACATCATGTGCTTTCCCGGCCCCCCGCAGCCATCTGGAGCGGAGTCAGTGCCCGATGCCTGCTGAAATCATTCAGCAGGCATGGCGGCATATCGCCCAGGGGGGTCATGATGACCCCCCATGTCGGTGATGGCCGCAGATCGCTGGACAATTCAGCCCAGCGATCTGCGGCGAATTCCGGGTCAATCGGGTCTCCAGTGACCGGAATTACTGGCTGATGAGACGGCCCCGAACAGCCATAGCCAGCAGGCGGTTTACCGGCCGACCAATCAGGGCACCTGCTGCGGGTGTCACTCCCGCAACCTGCTCCGCCCCTCTTCCGGAGGACGTGAGCGGGTGCGGAAGAAGACCCCGGGAGCTGGGGACCCCGATCCCTGGTGTCAATGTTGGGATCGGGGCCCCAGGAGCAGCGGCGGCGGCGAGGGACTGATCTGCAGCGTGGATCAGCAGTTGGGTGAGTGACAGCCTCCTGCTGTTGCTTAGCAACAGCTCCCAGCATGCAAAAAGGGCATGCTGGGAGCTGTAGTTATGCAACAGCAGGAGGCAGACCACCACAACTCCCAGCATTCCCTTATGGGCATGCTGGGACTTATAGTTTTGCAACAGCTGGAGGCACATTTTTTCTATGGAAAAGTGTACCTTCAGCTGTTGTATAACTACAACTCCCAGCTTGCACAATCAGCTAAAGTGCATGCTGGGAGTTGTAGGGGTGCATTTGCTGGTTGCATAACTACAACTCGCAGCATGCCCGTTGGCTGTCGGTGACTGCTGAGAGTTGTAGTTTTGCAACAGCTGAAGGCACACTGGCTTTTTTACTTAACTCAGTGTTTCACGACCGGTGTGCCTCCAGCTGTTGCAAATTACAACTCCCAGCATGCACCGGACATGCTGGGAGTTGTAGTTTTGCAACAGCTGGAGTCACACTGCTTGTGAAACACTGAGTTAAGTAGCAAACCAGTGTGTCTCCAGCTGTTGCATAACTACAATCCCCAGCATTCCCAGCCAAAGTAGTATGCATCCAGCTGTTGCAAAACTACAACCCCCAGCATGCACTGATAGACCGTACATGCTGGGAGTTGTAGTTTTGCAACAGCTGGATGTTCCCCCCTCCCCAATGTGAACGTACAGGGTACACTCACATGGGCGGAGGTTTACAGCAAGTATCCGGCTGCAAGTTTGAGCTGCGGCAAATTTTCTGCTGCAGCTCAAACTGCCAGCAAGAAACTACTGTGAACCCCTGCCCGTGCGACTGTACCCTAAAAACACTACACTAACACACAATAAAATAAAAAGTAAAAAACACTACATATACACATACCCCTACACAGCCCCCCTCCCCAATAAAAATGAAAAACGTCTGGTACGCCACTGTTTCCAAAACGGAGCCTCCAGCTGTTGCAAAACAACTACTCCCAGTATTGCCAGACAGCCACTGACTGTCCAGGCATGCTGGGAGTTTTACAACAGCTGGAGGCACCCTGTTTGGGAATCACTGGCGTATAATACCCCTATGTTCATCCCTTTGCAAGTCCCTAATTTAGGCCTCAAATGCGCATGGCGCTCTCACTTTCAAGGCAACAGTTTAGGGCCACATATGGGGTATCACCATACTCAGGAGAAATGATGTTACAAATTTTGGGGGGGTATTTTCTGCTATTACCCTTTTTAAAAATGTAAAATTTTGGGGAAACCAAGCATTTTAGGTAAAAAAAATTTTTTTTTTACATATGCAAAAGTCGTGAAACACCTGTGGGGTATTAAGGTTCACTTTACCCCTTGTTACGTTCCCCGAGGGGTCTTGTTTCCAAAATGGTATGCCATGTGTTTTTTTTTTGCTATTCTGGCACCATAGGGGCTTCCTAAATGCGGCATGCCCCCAGAGCAAAATTTGCTTTCAAAAAGCCAAATGTGACTACTCCTCTTCTGAGACCTGTAGTGCGCCAGCAGAGCACTTTTCACCCCCATATGGCGTGTTTTCTGAATTGGGAGAAATTGGGCTTCAAATTTTGGGGGGTATTTTCTGCTATTACCCTTTTTAAAAATGTAAAATTTTGGGGAAAACAAGCATTTTAGGAAATTTTTTTTTTTTTTTACATATGCAAAAGTCGTGAAACACCTGTGGGGTATTAAGGTTCACTTTACCCCTTGTTACGTTTCGCAAGGGGTCTAGTTTCTAAAATGGTATGCCATGTGTTTTTTTTTTTTTGCTATTCTGGCACCATGGGGCTTCCTAAATGCGGCATGCCCCCAGAGCAAAATTTGCTTTCAAAAAGCCAAATGTGACTCCTTCTCTTCTGAGACCTGTAGTGCGCCAGCAGAGCACTTTTCACCCCCATATGGGGTGTTTTCTGAATCGGGAGAAATTGGGTTTCAAATTTTGGGAGTTATTTTCTGCTATTACCCTTTTTAAAATTGTAAAATTTTTGGGAAACCAAGCATTTCAGGTAAAAAATGTTTTTCTTTTTTATACATATGCAAAAGTCGTGAATCACCTGTGGGGTATTAAGGTTCACTTTACCCCTTCTTATGTTCCCCGAGGGGTCTAGTTTCCAAAATGGTATGCCATGTGATTTTTGTGTTTTTTTTTGTTGCTGTTCTGGCACCATAGGAGCTTCCTAAAGGTGATATGCCCCCCAAAAACCATTTGTCGCTCCTTCCCTTCTGAGCCCTCTACTGTGCCTACCGAACAATTAACATAGATATATGAGGTATGTGCTTACTCGAGAGAAATTGGGTTTCAAACACCAGTAAAAATTTTCTCCTTTTTACCCCTTGCAAAAATTCAAAAATTGGGTCTGCAAGAGCATGCGAGTGTAAAAAAATGAAGATTTTGAATTTTCTCCTTCACTTTGCTGCTATTCCTGTGAAACACCTAAAGGGTTAAAACACTTTCTGAATGTCATTTTGAATACTTTGGAGGGTGCAGTTTTTATAATGGGGTCATTTGTGGGGTATTTTTAATATGAAGACCCTTCACATCCACTTCAAACCTGAACTGGTCCCTGAAAAATAGTGAGTTTGAAAATTTTGCAAAAAATTTAAAAATTGCTGCTGAACTTTGAAGCCATCTGGTGTCTTCCAAAAGTAAAAACTCATACATTTTATGATGCAAACATAAAGTAGACATATTGTATTTGTGAATAAAATTTATTTGGAATATCCATTTTTCTTACAAGCAGAGAGCTTCAAAGTTAGAAAAATGCAAAATTTTCAATTTTTTCATCAAATTTTGGAATTTTTCACCAAGAAAGGATGCAATTTACCACAAAAAAATACCACTATGTTAAAGTAGAATATGTCACGAAAAAACTGTCTTGGAATCAGAATGATAACTAAAAGCATTCTAGAGTTATTCACCCCTTGGGGACAGAGCCCATTATGACCCTAAGGAAGGAAGCATTTTTGCAAATCTTACCACTGTCACTTTAAGCATTAATAACTCTGGGATGCTTTTACTTATAAATTTAATTCCGAGATTTTTTTTTTCGTGACATATTCTACTTTATGTTAGTGGTAAATTTTCGTCGATACTTGCATAATTTCTTGGTGAAAAATTCAAAAATGTCATGAAAAATTTGAATTTTTCTAACTTTGAAGCTCTCTGCTTAAAAGGAATATGGATATTCCAAATAAATAATATATTGATTCACATATACAATATGTCTACTTTATGTTTGCATCATAAAATTGATGAGTTTTTACTTTTGGAAAACATCAGAGGGCTTCAAATTTCAGCAGCAATTTTCCAATTTTTCGCAAAATTTTCTAAATCGGAATTTTTCAGGGACCAGTTCAGGTTTGAAGTGGATTTGAAGGGTCTTCTGGTTAGAAATACCCCACAAATGACCCCATTATAAAAACTGCACCCCTCAAAGTATTCAAAATGACATTCAGTAAGTGTGTTAACCCTTTAGGTGTTTCACAGGAATAGCAGCAAAGTGAAGGAGAAAATCTTCATTTTTTACACTCGCATGTTCTTGTAGACCCAGTTTTTGAATTTTTACAAGGGGTAAAAGGAAAAAAATCCTCTCAAAATTTGTAACCCAATTTCTCTCAAGTAAGAAAATACCTCATATGTGTATGTCAAGTGTTCGGCGGGTGCACTAGAGGGCTCAGAAGCGAAGGAGCAACAATGGGATTTAGGAGAGTGAGTTTTTCTGAAATAGTTTTTGGGGGGCATGTCCCATTTAGGAAGCCCCTATGGTGTTAGGACAGCAAAACCCCCCACATCACACACTATTATGGAAACGAAACCCCTCAAGGAACGTAAAAAGGGGTATGGTGAGCCTTAACACCCCACAGGTGTTTGACAACTTTTTGTTAAAGTCGGATGTGTAAATGAAAAAAAATATTTTTTCCACTAAAATGCTGGTTTTTCCCCAAATTTAACTTTTTTACAAAGGGTAATAGGAGAAAATGCCCCTCAAAATTTGTAACCCCATTTCTTCTGAGAATGGAATTACCCCATGTTTGGACGTCAAGTGCACTGCGAGCGAACTACAATGCTCAGAATAGGAGGAGCGCCATTGAGCTTTTAGAGAGATAATTTGTTTGGAATGGAAGTCGGGGGCCATGTGCATTTACAAAGCCCCCTGTGGTGCCAGAACAGTAGACCTCCCCACATGTGACCCCATTTTGGGAACTACACCCCTCACGGAATGTAATAAGGGGTACAGTGAGCATTTACACCCCACTGGCGTTTGACAGATCTTTGGAACAGTGGGCTGTGCAAACAAAAAAATTACATTTTTCTTTTTCACGGACCACTGTTCCAAAAATCTGTCAGACACTGTACCCCTTGTTACATTCCGTGAGGGGTGTAGTTTCCAAAATGGGATCACATGTGGGTATTTTTTTTTTTGGGTTTATGTCAGAACCGCTGTAAAATCAGCCACCCCTGTGCAAATCACCAATTTAGGCCTCAAATGTACATAGTGCGCTCTCACTCCTGAGCCTTGTGCGCCCGCAAAGCATTTTACGCCCACATATGGGGTATTTCCGTACTCAGGAGAAATTGTGTTACAAATTTTGGGGGTCTTTTTTTCCTTTTACCTCTTGTGAAAATAAAAAGTAAAAGGGCAACACCAGCATGTTAGTGTAAAATTTTTTATTTTTTTACACTAACAGGCTGGTGCAGACCCCATCTTTTCCTTTTCATAAGCGGTAAAAGGAGAAAAAGCCCCCCAAAATTTGTAGTGTAATTATTCCGGGTACAGAGATACCTCATATGTGGCCCTAAACTGTTTCCTTGAAATACGACAGGGCTCCGAAGTAAGAGAGCACCATGCGCATTTGAGGACTAAATTAGGGGTATTCTACGCCAGTGATTTCCAAACAAGGTGCCTACAGCTGTTGCTAAACTCCCAGCATGCCTGGACAGTCAGTGGCTGTCCGGAAATGCTGGGAGTTGTTGTTTTGCAACAGCTGGAGGCTCCATTTTGGAAACACTGCCGTACAATACACTTTTCATTTTTATTTGGGGGGGGGGGCAGTGTAAGGGGGTGTATATGTAGTGTTTTACTCTTTATTAGGTGTTAGTGTAGTGTAGCGTAGTGTTTTTAGGGTACATTCACACTGGCGGGTTACGGTGAGTTTCCCGCTAGGAATTTGCGCTGTGGTGAAAAATTTGCCACAGCTCATACTTGAAGCAGGAAACTTGCTGTAAACCCGCCCGTGTGAATGTACCCTGTACGTTCACATTGGGGGGGGGGGTGGCAAACCTCCAGCTGTTTCAAAACTACACAACTCCCAACATGTACTGACAGACCGTGCATGCTGGGAGATGTAGTTATGCAACAGCTGGAGGTACGCAACTACAACTCCCAGCATGCCGAGACAGCTGTTTTCTGTGTGGGCATGCTGGAATTTGTAGTTTTGCAACATCTGGAGTGCTACAATTTAGAGGCCACTGAACAGTGATCTCCAAACTGTGGACCTCCAGATGTTGCAAAACTACAACTCCCAGCATGCCCAGACAGCAAACAGCTGTGTGGGCATGCTAGGAGTTGTAGTTTTGCAAGATCTAGAGGGCAGTATAGAGATCACTGTGCAGTGGTCTCTAAACCGCAGACCTCCAGCTGTTGCAAAACTACAAATTCCAGCATGCCCACACAGCAAACAGCTGTCTGGGCATGCTGGGAGTTGTAGTTTTGCAACATCTGGAGGGCTACAGTCTAGAGACCACTATAGTGGTCTCAGACTGTAGCCCTCTAGATGTTGCTAGGCAACTACTCACCGGCTTCCGTCGCATCCAGGGAGCCGTCCTCTTCTGCCGCACACCGCCCGCCGTCGCTCCGCTGCCTCCGGAGGGGTAAGTGGACTCCGGCGCCGCTCCTCTTCATTTTCCCCGTTCTGCCCCGCCTATTGTGGGTGGGCAGGACGGGGAAAACTAAAGTAACCCCCCCCCCCGCCCCAGATCTGCTATTGGTGGTCGCATCTAGACCACCAATAGCAGGGATAGGAGGGGTGGCACCCGTGCCACCTCCCTCCTATCTCTTTAGGGGGATCGTGGGTGTCTTAGACACCTGCGATCCCCCTTCTATTCCGGGTCACCGGGTCACCATAGACCCGTAATGACCCAGAATCGGCGCAAATCGCAAGTGTGAATTCACTTGCGATTTGCGCCGATCGCCGCCATGGGGGGGGTCTAATGACCCCCCTGGGCATTTGCACGGGGTGCCTGCTGATAGATATCAGCAGTCACCCCGGCCCGGTCCCCGCCCGGCGGGGACCGAAATTCCCACGGGCGTATGGATACGCCCTTCGTCCTTAAGTACCAGGACGCAAGGGCGTATGCATATGCCCTTTGTCCCCAACAGGTTAATGTTTAAAGTGACAGTAGTCAGATGTTCAAAAAACGCTCTGGTCCTAAGGTGTAAAATGGCCTGGTCCTTAACCCCTTAAGGACCCAGCCCAAATATACCTTAAGGACCCGGCCATTTTTTGAACATCTGACCACTGTCACTTTAAGCATTAATAACTCTGGGAGGCTTTTACCTTTCATTCTGATTCCGAGATTGTTTTTTCGTGACATATTCTACTTTGTTAGTGGTAAAATTTTGTCGATACTTGCATCATTTCTTGGTGAAAAATTCCCAAATTTGATGAAAAAATTGAAAATTTTGCATTTTTTTTTACTTTGAAGCTCACTGCTTGTAAGGAAAATGGATATTCCAAATTATATTGATTATTCATTGATTCACATTGATTCACATATACATTGATTCACATATACAATATGTCTACTTTATGTCTGCATCATAAAATTGACGTGTTTTTACTTTTGGAAGACATCAGAGAGCTTCAAAGTTCAGCAGCAATTTTCCAATTTTTCACAAAATTTTCAAAATCGGAATTTTTCAGGGACCAGTTCAGTTTTGAAGTGGATTTGAGGGGCCTTCTTATTAGAAATACCCCACAAATGACCCCATTATAAAAACTGCACCCCTCAAAGTATTCAAAATGACATTCAGTAAGTGTGTTAACCCTTTAGGTGTTTCACAGGAATAGCAGCAAAGTGAAGGAGAAAATTCAAAATCTTCATTTTTTAAACTCTCATGTTCTTGTAGACCCAGTTTTTGAATTTTTACAAGGGGTAATAGATGAAAAATCCCCCCAAAATTTGTAACCCAATTTCTCTCGAGTAAGGAAATACCTCATATGTGTATGTCAAGTGTTCGGCGGGTGCACTAGAGGGCTCAGAAGGGAAGGAGCGACAATAGGATTTTGGAGAGGGAATTTTGCTGAAATGGTTTTTGGGGGGCATGTCACATTTAGGAAGCCCCTATGGTGCCAGAACAGCAGAAAACCCCAACATGGCATACCATTTTGGAAACTAGACCCCTCAAGGCACATAACAAGGGGTCCAGTGAGCCTTAACACCCCACAGGTGTTTGACGACTTTTCGTTAAAGTCGGATGTGTAAATGAAAAAAAAAATTTTTTCACTAAAGTGCAGTTTTTCCCCCAAATTTACCATTTTTACAAAGGGTAATGGGAGAAAATGCCCCCCCAAATTTGTAACCCCATCTCTTCTGAGTATGGAAATACCCCATGTTAGGATGTAAAATGCTTTGCGGGCAAACTACAATGCTCAGAAGAGAAGGAGTCACATTTGGCTTTTTGAAAGCAACTTTTGCTGAAATGGTTTTTTGGGGGCATGTCGCATTTAGGAAGCCCCTGTGGTGCCAGAACAGCAAAAAATACCCACATGGCATACTATTTGGGAAACTACACCCCTCAAGGAACGTAACAAGGGGTCCGCTGAGCCTTAACACCCCACAGGTGTTTGACAACTTTTCATTAAAGTTGGATGTGTAAATGAAATTTTTTTTTTTTTACTAAAATGCAGTTTTTCCCCAAAATTTTAATTTTTACAAGGGGTAATAGGAGAAAATGACCCCCAAAATGTGTAACCCCATTTCTTCTGAGTATGGAAATACCCCATGTTAGGATGTAAAATGCTCTGCTGGCGAACTACAATGCTCAGAAGAGAAGGAGCGCCATTGAGCTTTTGGAAAGAGAATTAGTTTGGAATGGTAGTCAGGGGCCATGTGCGTTTACAAAGCCCCCTGTGGTGCCAGAACAGTGGAACCCCCCACATGTGACCCCATTTTGGAAACTACACCCCTCACAGAATTTATTAAGGGGTGCAGCGAGTATTTACACCCCACAGATCTTTGGAACAGTGGGCTGTGCAAATGAAAAAGTTTATTTTTTATTTTTACGGACCACTGTTCCAAAAATCTGTCAGACATCTGTGGGGCGTAAATTCTCAATGTACCCCTTATTACATTACGTGAGGGGTGTAGTTTCCAAAATGGGGTCACATGTGTCGGGGGTCCATTGTTCTGGCACTATGGGGGCTTTGTAAACACATGTGGCCTTCAATTCCGGACAAATTTTCTCTACAAAATCCCAATGGCGCTCCTTCTCTTCTGAGCATTGTTGTTCGCCCGCAGAGCACTTTAAATTCACATATGGGGTATGTTCTTACTCAGAAGAGATGGGTTTACAAATTTGGGGGGGCTTTTTTCCTATTTCCCGATGTGAAAATGAAAAATTTAGGGTAACACCAGCATTTTAGTGAAAAAATATAATTTTTTTCATTTTCCCATCCAACTTTAATGAAAATTCGTCAAACACCTGTGGGGTGTTCAGGCTCACTATACCCCTTGTCACATTCGGTGAGGGGTGTAGTTTCCAAAATGGGGTCACATGTGGGTATTTATTTTTTTTGCGTTTGTCAGAACTGCTGTAAAATCAGCCACCCCTGTGCAAATCACCAACTTAGGCCTCAAATGTACATGGTGCACTCTCACTCCTGAGCCTTGTTGTGTGCCCGCAGAGCATTTTACGCCCACATCTGGGGTATTTCTGTACTCAAGAGAAATTGCGTTACAAATTTTGGGGGTCTTTTTTTCCTTTTACCGCTTGTGGAAATAAAAAGTATGGGGCAACACCAGCATGTTAGTGTAAAAAAATAAAAAATTTTACACTAACAGGCTGGTGTAGCCCCCAACTTTTCCTTTTCACAAGCGGTAAAAGGAAAAAAAGCCCCCCAA
This sequence comes from Hyla sarda, assembly GCF_029499605.1. NCBI lineage: Eukaryota > Metazoa > Chordata > Amphibia > Anura > Hylidae > Hyla > Hyla sarda. The sequence goes on along the minus strand of NC_079190.1, from coordinate 378,894,782 downwards.
AATTTGTAGTGTAATTTCTCCCGAGTACGGAAATACCTCATATGTGGCCCTAAACTGTTTCCTTGACATACGACAGGGCTCCGAAGTAAGAGAGCACCATGCACATTTGAGGACTAAATTAGGGATTGCATAGGGGTGGACATAGGGGTATTCTACGCCAGTGATTCCCAAACAGGGTGCCTCCAGCTGTTGCTAAACTCCCAGCATGCCTGGACAGTCAGCGGCTGTCCAGAAATGCTGGGAGTTGTTGTTTTGCAACAGCTGGAGGCTCCGTTTTGGAAACCCTGCCGTACAAGACGTTGTAAATTGTTTATTGGGGGGGGGCAGTGTAAGGGGTGTATATGTAGTGTTTTACCCTTTATTAGGTGTTAGTATAGTGTAGTGCTTTTAGGGTACATTCACACTGGCGGGTTACGGTGAATTTCCCGCTAGGAGTTTGCACTGCGGCAAAAAATTTGCCGCAGCCCAAACTTGAAGCAGGAAATTTACTGTAAACCCGCCAGTGTGAATGTACCCTGTACGTTCACATGGGAGGGCAAACCTCCAGCTGTTTCAAAACTACAACTCCCAACATGTACTGACAGACCGTGCATGCTGGGAGTTGTAGTTTTGCAACAGCTGGAGGCACACTGGTTGGAAAACCTTCAGTTAGGTTCTGTTACCTAACTCAATATTTTTCAACCAGTGTGCCTCCAGCTGTTGCAAAACTACAACTCCCAGCATGTACTAATCACCGAAGGGCATGCTGGGAGATGTAGTTATGCAATAGCTGGAGGTACCCAACTACAACTCCCAGCATGCCGAGACAGCTGTTTGCTTTCTGGGCATCCTGGGAATTGCAGTTTTGCAACATCTGGAGAGCTACAGTTTTTAGACCACTGCACAGTGATCTCCAAACTGTGGACCTCCAGATGTTGCAAAACTACAACTCCCAGCATGTCCAGACAACAAACAGCTATGTGGGCATGCTAGGAGTTGTAGTTTTGCAACATCTGGAGGGATATAGTTTAGAGACCACTGTATAGTGGTCTCAAACTGCAGCCCTCCAGCTGTTGCAAAACTACATATTCCAGCATGCCCAAACAGCTGTCTGGGCATGCTGGGAGTTGTAGTTTTGCAACATCTGGAGGGCTACAGTTAGAGACCACGGTCTCAGACTGTAGCCCTCCAGATCTACTTACCGGCTTCCGTAGGATCCCGGCAGCCGTCCTCTTCAGACGCACGTGACGCCGCCCGCCGATCAACGTCGCCGGACGGGTAAGTGGACGTCGGCGCCCGATCCCCTTCGGTTCCCCGTTCTGCCCCGCCTATTGTGGGAGGGCAGGACGGGGAAAACAAAAGTTAACCCCCCCGCCCCTGGTCTGCTATTGGTCGTCGCCTCTGACGATCAATAGCAGACCAATAGCAGGGATAGGAGGGGTGGCAACCCTGCCACCTCACTCCTATGCCTACAGGGGGATTGTGGGTGTCTTAGACAACCGCGATCCCCCTTCTATTCCGGGTCACCGGGTCACAATAGACCCGTATGACCCGGAATCGGCGCAAATCGCAAGTGCGAATTCACTTGCGATTTGCGCCGATCGCCGACGGGAGGGGGTCTGATGACCCCCCTGGGCATTTGCACGGGGTGCCTGCTGATTGATATCAGCAGTCACCCCGGCCCGGTCCCCGCCCGGCGCGCGGCGGGGACCGAAATTCCCACGGGCGTATGGATACGCCCTGGGTCCTTAAGTACCAGGACGTCAAGGCGTATCCATACGCCCTAGGTCCTTAAGTGGTTAAGGGGTTAAACCAAAAAAAAAATATGCTGGTCACTGTGCTCCTTTGAATCTAAAGTAATCCAAAGGATACGCGGATCTGAAATGAGAAGTAAAAAAAAAATAATTGGTTAGTACATTTAGGGGAAAAAAGTGGTAAAAAAATTTAATAAACACATATATATCTCACTCATGTTTTTCAAAGCTACAAATTGGTGTTCTGAAGTCATTTATTTGCTTTTGCTATTGTGTGCTAAAAAAAATTGCATTCAAAAGCGATTTATTGGTTTTTGATAATGTAAGCCAAATTTATCAACCCCCTATGATAGTATAATAAATGTGTCACACATAAGCAAAACCAAAACCAAGAAAAAAATGCCTACAGAACTCGCTTACCAAAGCAACGATGATAAATGTCCCCGATTGAGTTTTATAAATATAGACTAGCTGAGTACCCGGCGCTGCCCGGTTTTTCCTACCTTATCCTTGTGGGGGAGGAAAAGCAACAAAAGTGGAAGCTTTTGTCCTCATATCCCGTCCTTAAATCCAGACCCCATATCCCCTCCTTATATTCCGACCTCATATCCTGTCCTCATATTTTGTTCTCATGTCTTGACCTCATATCCCGTCCCCATATCCCGGCCTCATATCCCGTCCCCCATCCCCATATCCCGACCTCATATCCCGACCTCATATCCCTATCTCATATCCCGACCTCATATCCTGTCCTCATATCCCATCCCCATATCTAACCGTCATTTCTAATCCTCATATCCCATCCTCAGGTGGGGCTGCATTGTGGTAAAGATATTTAAAGCTGAAAAGGGGTGTGGCTTAAATGGTGGGCGTGTCTTTGCAAGATGGGGCATGGTATGTGGGGAGGGTGTGGCTTGCCAGTGACTGACACATTCACCAGGAGAAGCAGAGCAGAGCTTGTGGAGTAAGTCAGAAGTCCTATATACTTGCATGGGACTTGAAACAAAAACCCCATACTTCACATATGAGGGTAGGTTAGGGGTTAATTTAATTATTATATATTTTTATTTGACATATAAGTAAGGTGTCCTCCACTGCAACTCCCCCGTCTGTGACCTGTACCCTGTCTGAGAGACTGCAATAAATACACCTGCCAGGTGAGTGCTGTCTGTCTGTTTTTCTTTACTACGTTGGAGATACATTTCGCATAGATTTGCATTGGACTTTAAACAAAAACCCCAACTCTCGCAAATGGGCGGTAGGTTAGGGTTAAATTAACTATCCTATATTTTTAGTCGACATATAAGTAACATGTGACCAAGTATTATCGAATAGACATGTGCAATTCGTTTCGTAACAAAACGAATTTTCCCGTTTTCGGATGTTCGTTACGAAAAGAATGCACGGAAAAAAAAATTACCAAATCCCGAAAAAGAATACGAATATACAGTTAACGAATGCATTCGTTAACTAACGCATAACGAATATGCATGTTAACGAACAACTAATGCATTCGTTATCAGTATACCGAATGTCGGGGCCATGCATCAACTGCTATCCGGCAGCGCATAATGCTTAACCCCTTAAGGACGCAGCCCTTTTTCACCTTAAGGACTGAGCCCTTTTTCGCAATTCTGACCACCGTCACTTTACAAATTAATAACGCGAAAACGCTTTTACCGAATATTCTGATTCTGAGACAGTTTTTTCGTGACATATTCTTCTTTATTTTGGTGGTAAATTTTCGGCGTTACTTGCATTCTTTTTTGGTGAAAAATCCCAAAATTTCATGAAAATTTTGAAAATTTTGCATTTTTCTAACTTTGAAGCTCTCTAATTGTAAGGAAAATGGATATTCCAAATAAATTTTATTTTTCTTCACAAACACAATATGTCCACTTTATGTTGGCATCATAAAATGGACATACTTTTGCTTTTTGAAAAAATTAGAGGGCTTCAAAGTATAGCAGCAATTTTCAAAAATGTCATGAAAATTGCTAAATCTGAAGGGACAGATGTTACAGAACTACAACTCCCAGCATGCCTGGGCAGTCGAGGCATGCTGAGAGTTGTAGTTTGGCAACATCTGGAGGGCTACTCTTTGGGCACCACTGTAACAGTGGTCTCCAAACTATGACCCTCCAGATGTTGCAAAACTACAACTCCCAGTATGCCCAGACAGCCTTTGGCTCTCAGGGCATGCTGGGAGTTGCAGTTTGGCCCCCCCTAGTGGTTGCCACAGTAAAGATCGATTTACTTTCACTTTCAATTCCCCCCCCCCTGTGGATTCCCTACCTGATCAGGATCCTGCAGGCTCCAGTGAAGATCCCAGGTCCCCAGGCATCTTCTCCTGCAGGTACGGCCTCTATCTTCTTTCCAGAGCCCCTTGACATCCAGGGGCGGGCAGAACAGGGGGGTTGCCATGGCAACCCCCTGTCCTGCGCTGCCATTGGCCAGAACTCCGTTCTGAGTAATGGCAGGGGATAGGAGTAGATCGCAGCTTTGCGATCTCACTCCAATCCTTAAGGCTGATCGGGGTTGTTGCTGACAACTCCGATCAGCCCTATTTTCCGGGTGATCGGGTCACCAGAGACCCGATCAGCCCGGAATTGGAGAAAATCGCATGTCTGAATTGACATGCGATTTTCTCCGATCGCCGACATGGGGGGGGGGGGTCTCAGGACCCCCCTGGGCGATGTGCCAGGGTGCTTGCTGAATGATTTCAGCAGGCATCCGGCTCCGGTCCCCAACCGGCTAGCGGTGGGGACCGGAATTCCCACGGGCGTATGGATACGCCCTGCGTCCTTAAGGACTCGGAATGCAGGGCGTATCCATACACCCTGCGTCCTTAAGAGGTTAAGCTGCTGCCAGATAGCAGTTGAAGCAGCCCGGGCAGGTTCACTCACCTTTCCGCGCTCCTCCGGGCCTTCCTCCGGTGGGTCCTGGGCTGGTCCGGGGCCTTCATACGGGTCTCCTTCTGACGTCGTCATGACGCCGTCCCGTCATCCAATAGGGACAGCGTGCGGCAGCGACGTGATGACGTCGCTACGGAGGCCCAGTAAGGCCTTGCGGCAGACAACCAAGGACCGGAGAAGACCAGGAGAGCCCAGCGGAGTACGGAAGAGGACTAGGAGAGCCCAGCGGAGGCCCGGGGACACCATCGGGAGCAGCGGGGACAGGTGAGTAGGACTTTACTTTTTTACATTGCACGAATCCCTCAACATACGAATTACCATCGTATGTTGAGGGATCACTAGACATGTGCAGAACCAAAAATCTGAATTAACGAATGCATTCATTGTTTCCAACGAATGCATCCGTTTTTTAAACGAATGCATCCGAAAACTAAAAAAAATTTCGCGGATGCATCTGAAAACCGAATATGACGAATGCACAACATTCCGAATATTCACAGAACCGAAAAAAAAATTTAAAACAAAAACGAACATAACGAAAAAAGCTAAATTTTTGGTTCTGCACATGTCTATTATCGAAATATCTCCAGCCGTTTGGAAGTTATGCAGCAACATATATTTCTCATAGACTTGTATGGGACTTGAAATAAAAAACCAAACTCTCGCAAATGGGGGTGAGTAAGGGTTAAAGCACCTATCCTATGTTTGTTGTTGACATATATGTAACATGTGTGCCAAGTTTAATGTTAATATATTTAGCCATTTGGAAGTGATGCTGGAACATACACAAACACATAAATACATACATAAACACTTTGGGGGAGATTTAGCAAAACTTGTCCAGAGGAAAACTCACCCAGTTGCCCATAGCAACCAATCAGCTTGCCTCTTTCATTTTTAGGAAGGCCTGTGAAAAATGAAACAAGCAATCTGATTGGTTGCTATGGGCAACTGGACAACTTTTCCTCTGCACAGGTTTTGATAAATCTCCCCCAATGAGTTTTATATATATGGATTACCCCCTATACTGTTTAGCATGGAGAGCTGTTTGAAAGGCATTATGAAATTTCCTTAGGCCATGTGATCCTTCCTTTTCCTCCTCTCCTCCTGTGGCTAAGGCAAGAGAAGGACACGCCCCCTCCCTTTGACCAGATGGAAAAGACATTGAGCAGCTGTAATGTGCAATCTTTTTGTGAAATATGGGGAATAGAGACATAAAAATCAGAGGAAAATGTTTTTTCCTTGTGGATTGGGAAGGGTTTGGGATGGAGGAGAGGTCCTGGGAGCCACAGGACAACATTTTAGACTGTGACCTCATTCAGAAGTTCTTGTCCTCCAAAGGGGGGGTACTGTCACGGCGAGTGCTCTGACCGTGAGCACTCGTCGCTTCCTTCCTCCGGCGGGACCGCGATTCACGGGACATGCCCGCATGCGAATTGTGGTCCATTCGTTACCTGCTGCTGCCCATCTCACTGGTTCCCTGCGCGCGCCCCCACCTCTGGATTTAAAGGGCCAGCGCACCACTAATTGGTGCCTGGTCCTTCCCATATGTTATTTAAGTCAGCTCCTCCCCTTCTTCCCTGACAGAAATTCAGTGTCCCTAGCCTGAGATTAAGCGTTCCCTATTGTCTGTTTGCCTTACATATATATTTGACCCTTCCGCTACGTTATTTTACTACGCATCTTTGCCACTGGCCTTGACCTACTGCTAAGTCCGACTATGCCTCTGCCTCATCCATCTGTGTCATCCTTAGGCAGTTCTGTAATGCTAGGACTTGTAGATTTGGAATAGTTGGAGGTACAGTGTTGAGATAACACTTTTTTGCAGCAGTGTTGTGTTTAGCTGTGAGCCTATAGCTTTTGCAAAACCAGAACTCCGAGCATGCCCAGACATCATATGACTGTCCAGACATGTTTGGAGTTGTAGTTTTGCAACAGCTGGAGGCACATGATTGGTAAAACTCTATGTTACAGCAGTGTTGCTGCAGGCTCTGCTTCTCCTGCACCCTTGTCAATCAGCCATCTTGTGTCCATGAGCCTTGGACACACTCATGCTGCTGTGGGACTCATCAGTGTCCCAGGAGGTATGGGGAGCCATAGTGGTGGGATTTTCAAAGGCAGTTTTAACTCCTTAAGGACGAAGGGTTTTTCCGTTTTTGCATCTTAGTTTTTTCCCCATCACCTTCTAAAAATCATAACGCTTTCAATTTTGCACCTACAGACCCATATGAGGGCATATTTTATGTGCCACCAATTGTACTTTTTAATGAGATCAATCATTTCACCACAAAATTTACAGCGAAACCAGAAAAAAAATATTTGTGGGGCAAAATTTAAAAAAAAACAAAAAACAAAAAAAAAACAGCATTTGGGAAATTTTGAGGGCTTCTGATTCTATGCAGTACACTTTTTTTGGTCAAAATGACACCATATCTTTATTCTGTAGGTCCATAAGGTTACAAGGATACCTAATTTATATAGGTTTCATTTTATTTTACTACTTAAAAAAAAATTATAAGTACATGCACCAAAATATGTATGTGTAAAATTGTCATTTTCTGATCCCTATAACTTTTTTAATTTTACGCGGATATATGAGGGCTCATTTTTTGCGCCGTAATCTGACGTTTTTATCTGTACCATTTTTGTTTTGATGGGACTTTTTGATCGCTTTTTATACATTTTTTCAGTATATACAAAGGGACCATATATTTTTTATATTTCGGACATTTACGCAGACGGCGATATCACATCTTTTTATTTACTTTTTTTTTATGGAAAAAGGGGGGTGATTCAAACTTTTATTAGGGAAGGGGTTAAATCACATTTATTAAAAAAATTTCACACTTTTTTTTGCAATGTTATAGCCCCCATAGGAGACTATAACATGCAATACCTTGATTGCAGACACTGATCAATGCTATGCTAGAGCATTGATCAGTGTTATCGGTGCTCTGCTACTGGATCTCAGGCATGGAGCAGCAGAGCGACGATCGGACAGTGGGAGACAAGGTAAGAAGCCTCCCGCTGACCTCTCAGCTTTTCGGGACGCCGTGATTTTACCACGGCGGTCCCGAACAGCCCACTGAGCTAACCGGCAATGCTTTTTTCCCATTAATACCGGGCATCATCCCGACCGGCGTCCAATTAGCAGCAGGTCCTGGCTGCTGATAGCAACCGGGACCTGCCGGGTATGAAGCACGGTTAATAAAATGTGGGTTCATAAAATGTAAATTTTTTTGTAAATGAAGTATATTAGATCCGGCCAGGAAAAGGGCCTGCTGCTGCAACTGAGGATCCAGGACACTCGTCCCAGATTCCCAGGCAGACAGTGCTGCTTTATGCTGTATGCGCAGCTCACGCACATGCAGCTGAAAAAAACCCTCAAAGAAATGGAGTCGTTACAAAAGTATAATGCAAAAATAATAATCTTTATTGAATCTTAAAAAATGGAGGAACTCTTCCCCAGAGGGGGAAAAAACAGACAAAAAGAGTGTCACAAGTTGTGTACACATAGATATAGTTATAGCACCCATTATAGCCATCATTATAAATTTTTGTTTATCTACTTGGAGGTTAAATAGCATTGTGAATTATGGGGTGTATATACATGTGGCACGGAGATTTTTTTTTGTACATGCAGCTGAAAGCCTCCTCTCTGTGTGAGTCGCATCTGCGGCTTACAGAGAGGAGACGTGACCTCCGCAGCTGCTGCGTAGTGCAGAAGCCAATTACGTCACTCATCAGTGCCTGCACTGTGATGGATGGAATACGCAGTCCCCTGCTGCGCTCCGGAGGAGATCGCTGCGTGAAACATAACAGTTGAGCAAAAAAAAAATAATTATTCCCTATACCTAATGTGGTGAAACTCTGCTGCCTATACCTAACCTAGGGGAACTCTGCTGCCTATATCTAATGTAGGGGAACTCTGCTGCCTATGCTTAATGTGGGGAACTCTGCTTCCTACACCTAATGTGGGGGACTATCTACCATGTTCCTGCCTAGATAATATGGGGACAAACTACCAAACTAATAGGGGGGCTATCTAGGGGATTTACCTACAGGGGGCATGACTACTTACTTGGTGGACATTAACTACCTGGGGGCATGACCTACTAAGGGCCACTACCTCCTGGGGACACTACCTACCTGGGGGCATTACCTACCTGTAACTTCTGTAAGCAACACCCGATTTTCTGTCCGTATTTAACACAAAATACTCTGATAGTGTCCCTCCCAAAACTAGACTCTGGATCTGCCACTGGGTGGAGGGGGGTGCTGGCTTCCTACTTGACTAACTACCTGGGTACCTAACTTAAAGGGGTACTCCGGTGGAAAACTTATTTTTTTTAATGAACTGGTGCGAGAAAGGTAAACAGATTTGTAAATTACTTCAATTAAAAAATCTTAATCAATTCAGTACTTTTTAGCAGCTGTTTGCTACAGAGGAAAATCTTTATTTTTTTAATTTCTTTTTTATCTTGTCCACAGTGCTCTCTGCTGATACCTGATTCCCGTATCAGGAACTGTCCAGATCAGGAGAAAATCCCCATAGCAAACCTATGCTGCTCTGGACAGTTCCTAACACTGACAGAGGTGTCAGCAGAGAGCACTGTGGACAACACAAAAAAGAAATTCAAAAAGTAAAGCATTTACTCTGTGGCATACAGCTGCTAAAAAGTACCAAGAGGATAAAGATTTTTTTAATAGAAGTAATTTACAAATCTGTTTAACTTTCTGTCACCAGTTCTACCTACATAGCTGGTTACCTAACTACTTAACTATGTACATACCTGGCCTTCATACATGGCTGCCTAACCACCTAGCTAGCCACCTACCTACATGCCTGGCTACCTACCTACCTCTTGGCTAGTCACCTACCAACATATTTGACTTCCTGATCTACCTACCTACTTGCCCTTTTATTGTGCATGACACCAAGGAGGTCATTTTTACAGTTTGTGGGCCTATAGATGGGAATATTGTGTAGAGGAGGGGAGGGCACTGAAAAAATGCAGAGTCTAACGTGTTTGTCCTGCAAATGTTAAGACATCGACATGGCACTTTGATCCAGACAAAGAAGAAAAGGAAAAAGGATGCCGCCGATCAGAAAATATGTAATTGTTAGTCCCTAGATGTAACTGTAATCACTTATATGGTATACACATCATGTGTACAGCTTATATCTACCGCCATATGGTCCTGTATATAAATAACTTATATGGTATGCAGAACTGTGGTATCTACCGCTATATGGGCACGGTATATAATCACTTATATAGTATACAGATCCTGTATGGTATACTGGTCCATGTATAGTGGTTTTATTCAGTACAGTATGGCGGCATTATCCAGTTATTGTGTGGTGGTATATATTTCCTCCTTGTATAATGGTATTATTGGTACTGGTGTTATTGGTCATAGAAAATTATTTTACCTAAGTTAAAGTGTTTCTTTTTTTTTCTGTATGGAACTCTATGTAAATAATAGGTGTAACGCACATTGTTATTGATATTGTCATTTCTAAATATTTGTGCACCTATTTCCCATGAGAATAGTTTATGAAGCATAAGAGCAATAACGAGTTAACAGATGAAATAAAGGGAACTGAGCAGGAAGATTTGTGTAGAAATCAATGGTTGTGCCCCAGGAGCTGATTACATTCCAGGCTCACTATTTGATGGCAGCGCCTCTCACTTAACACCACTTCATAAACTTGACCTGATCAGTAGAAAAGATTATACTAATACAATACGTGGAGATAAAAGGCTGCCAGGCTGACTGGTCATTGCTTGGAAAAGTTGGGAATTTTAGCCTCTGTTCTTGTGCAGTCTGATGATGATGGCCATGTTCACATGTAAAATGTACAGAATGTCCGTATGGAAAACACCTGCGGACATTTCGCACATTTAAATAATCTGGCGGGCAATAGGATCACTCAGAAATGCGCTCATAGATGGCAATGCACTTCCAAGTGAAATCTGCAAAAGAAGAAATCAGTTCTCCAGAATTATAATTCCACCAGAATACTAATTGAAGTATCTCTCTCATTTCAAAAAACATTTGACATGTCACAAAGACATGCCAAAGGTTTTGACCGGTCATAGTCTCAGTGCTGAGACCCCCACCGATTATTAGACCAAGCAGGGAGGAGTTGCAAAGTCCATCCTGCTTTACAGGACAGCCCAATAGACTTATAATGGGACCATCCTGTCAAGCAGAACAAAAACCTATGTGAGACAGGAACAGAAGCGCATTACCGTATGCCCCTACCCACTCATTCTAATGGTCATTGGTGTGGGAGTCTCAGCACCGAGACTCCGACTGGTTAAATCTCTCTGTGACGTGTCAAAAGTTTTTTTTAAATGATCAGGCATTTTAAATATAAAAAATTATTGTCAACTACATTTCCCAATAGCAGAGCCTCAAAAAAGAATGTCAAGGGATGAAATGGATTCAGAAAGTTAAATCAAGTGGTAAACATTTTTTTTTAAACTAGAGTCAATGGACAAAGCATGTAATTGTATTTGGGAGATTTTCCTGGTGTATGTATTGGATGAACAGTACAGCACAAACCTATCCACAGGATAGGGGATAAGTGTTTGATCGCGGGGGGTCTGACCGCTGCCCCCCCCCCCCCCGATCTCCCTAACGGGGCGCAACCACCATAAGCGCTCGTGGTGAGTGCTAAGGCGCGTAGCGTCGACCTAGAGGTCGGCGGTGACGCCCCGTCTCCTCCCCGTCCCCATACAGTTCTATGGGGGTTGCAGGGAGGCACGAATGCTGCCTCCCCGCCTCTCCCATAGAGATGTATGGAGGAGGCGTGCCGGCTGCAACGTCACTGCGGCTGGCACGCCCCCTGCATGGGACAGCCGCGGCCCCGTACAGGAGATCACCGGGGGCCCCAGCGTTCGGACCCCCCGTGATCAAACACTTATCCCCTATCTTAAGGATAGGGGATAAGTGTTTGTAACGCTGCAGATGTCCTTTAAAGGGGTACTTTGTCCCTAGACATGTTATCCCTTATCCAAAGCATAGGGGATAACATGTCTGATCACGGGGAGTCTGGCCTTTGGGCCCCCATGCAATCCTTGGGCCGGCACTGTGGCCTTCCAAACACGGAAGCCTTTGGCTTTGTGATATCATGCCACATCCGGTCCCTTTATGTCTACGGGAGGGGGCATGACAGCTAGTACACAGCCGTCACAGCCCCTCCCATAGACATGAATGGAGGGGGCGTGGTGTGAGGTCATGAACACTGAAGCCGTAGGCTTCCGTGTTCATGAAAGCCGCAGCACCTCTAGCTAATGGGGAGGTTGAAGACTCTGTCAATCAAACCCGTGCACAGGTTCAGTTAGTTGAGGTGGGAGCAGTTACCTTGTCTTTGATACTTTTAGATAGGGGATAACATGTCTAGGGGTGGAGTTCCCCTTTAAAAAAAATTGTTCTGCTTTCCAAGTGTATTGATTCTCCTAGAAGTCTTGTATAAGACTCTGAGGTCTCCTAAATCTGTCACAGTCCAGGTGTCTCCAGGTATTCTGAACACTTGGCAAGCATAAAAATGCAAGATCGAACAAATTGACAGCCGATTCATTAGATTCTGATTTGATGAATCTTTCTGTAAGTTTTCCCATCTCAACTCAGCTTGTTACAAGACACAGACAGTTCTTATAAGGGTAGGGTCACAGGAGCCGTATTTTGCTGCTGCGTATTTTCCTACCCATTGACTTCAATGGGTAGGAAAATAAGCAGCAGCAAATACTTAGCAAAATTGGCACATGTGACCCTACCCTAACTGTGCTATATAACAAGTCCTTCCCCATGTCCTTCACAGGACAGAAATATTTATTCACAGAAAGTATACAATAAAGGTTCCTTTTAAACAATATATTAAAGACCAGAAGGAATTAATTCAGAAAGTATTAGAACATTTTATTACTTTTCTTCATACATTTAAATAAACTTTATATTACAGAAATTATAATACTCCTTTAACCCCTTAAGGACACGTTTTTTTTTCATTTTCGTTTTTTCCTCCTTACCTTTAAAAAATCATAACTCTTTCAATTTTGCACCTAAAAATCCATATGATGGCTTATTTTTTGCGCCACCAATTCTACTTTCTAATGACATCAGTCATTTTACCCAAATATCTACGGTGAAACGGAGAAAAAAATCATTGTGAGACAAAATTTTAAAAAAAAACGCCATTTTGTAAATTTTGGGGGCTTCCGTTTCTATGCAGTACATTTTTCAGTCAAAATGACACTTTCTCTTTTTATTCTGTAGGTCCATACGATTAAAATGTTACCCTACTTATGTAGGTTTGATTTGGTCATACTTCTGGAAAAAATCATAACTACATGCAGGAAAATGTATACATTTAAAATTGTCATCTTCTGACCCCTATAACTTTTTTATTTTTCCGCGTATGGGGCGGTATGAGGGCTCATTTTTTGCGCCGGGATCTGAAGTTTTTAGCAGTAACATTTTTGCATTAATAGGACTTATAGGATTCATTTTTTCATGATATAAAAAAGTGACCAAAAATGTACTATTTTGGACTTAGGAATTTTTTTGCGCGTATGCCATTGACCGTGCGGTTTAATTAACAATATATTTTTATAATTCGGACATTTCCACATGCAGTGATACAACATATGTTTATTTTGGGAAAAGGGGGGTGATTATAACTTTTATTAGGGAAGGTGTTAAATGATCTTTATTCACTATTTTTTGCAGTGTTATAGCTCCCATAGGGGACTATAACACTGCACACACTGATCTTTTACATTGATCAGTGGTTTCTCATAAGAAACCACTGATCGATGATTCTGCTGCTTCACTGCTCATGCCTGGATCTCAGGCACTGAGCAGTCATTCGGTGATCGGACAGCATGGAGGCAGGTAGGGATCCTCCGGCTGTCATGTAAGCTGTTCGGGATGCCACGATTTCGCCGCGGCGATCCCGAACAGCTCCCTAAGCTAATCGGTATGGTTTTACTTTCACTTTTGACGCGGCGCTCAACTTTGAACGCAGCGTCTAAAGGTTTAATAGCGCGGCACCGCGTTATAGATCGGGAGCAGACTCATGATATACCGGTACGTCTTGGGTCCTTAAGAGGTTAAAGACAAATATTTACATTTATCCTTTATTGTCATATATGGTAGACATACAGTTTCCTGATAAAAAATAAACTAAATGTCTCACTTTTCACCAGATTAAGAAATGTGGGTACTGCACCTGGGTGTTCTCTACTTGGTTTTCCAGCTTGATGGCATTGATGTGAGAAGGAGCATAACACCCACCTGTAACCCATCTAGTTATGTTAAGTAAAAAGCCATTTGCAGCAAAGCTGAACTTGTTGACAATAAATCATACAATATAAAGGAAACCAGATTGTACGCCAGCTTTACTTTCATTCTACTCATTCTAATTGTTTTCTTCATGATGCTATCAAATAACCAAAAATAACAATGACATAGTGATATAATAATATGGAGAGCAGCTGTTTGGATGGGAAGAAATTTTGCCATGCACATGTTTCCTGCCAAAGAACAGAGAGAAAGCAAGTTGCCAAAAATAGGCTGTTGTACACAGGCGGAAAAAGTAAAGCTTGGGCCAAATTTGAGAGCTGAATCTAAGTATTACCATGGTTTTCATGCTTTATCTGGCGATACCAGGTCCCTACCGCAAGAGTGGTCAAGGTTTAGTGGCCACTGGCCAGAACACACCGTTGCCAAGCACCAGCAATACAAGCTTGAGGGGCAAGCTGACACTGTAGTTGGTAGCAGTGCAGCACAGCTGGTGGTATTGCAGTGCAGTTCCACTTAAATGAATAGAGCCAATTTGTAATACCACACACAACCTGAGGACAGTTGTGGGGCTAATTTTCTATTTTTGGATTGCCCCATTAAAGTGTACCGGTCGCTTTAAAAAACTTTTCACATGTCCTAGAAACATGTCAAATGTTTTGATTGATCAGCGTCTGAGTGTTTAGACCCTGACCAATTGTTAGAACGAGCTGGGGAAAAAATGTGCAGCAGACTGAGACAATCCCATCGACTTACATTGTAAGTTTGTCTCACTTAGCACGCTGTTCTCCCAGGTAGTTCTAGCTATCGGTCGGGATCTGAGCACTCAGTCCCTAACTAATCTCTACATAGCATGTCCAAAGTGACAGTGCCCATTAAAGAAGATAGCTGAATACAGAGCAGAGGCACAGCACGTGCAAATCCAATTCTCTGATCGATTAATGAGAGCCTCATCGGTCAAACCCCACAGATCAGCTACATATCACATCTTGTGAGTAAGAAAGTAATGCATTGTTTTATAATACATACAGTTTATTTAAAGCATGTGTTAAAAAACATAAGTTAATGTTCTCCCTTCTGTATATTATTGCATTTTTTAGAAGGGATTTGAGTTTTGCAAATATATAAAAAAAAAGTCTTAGGGGGGTATAAGGTATGGACAGTTCGTAGAGCAGAGCTATTCCCTAAATAATCTGCCATATGTAAGGACAGCATAATACAGGGACAGGAACCAATTTGCCAAGAGAGACAATATTTTGGTGCAATCAAAGAATACAGTACAATCACAGCTATGAATCCTTTGTATTCATGAGAACAACGGCCCCTCACCTGTCACTGAAATGGGAAGCAGAATGTTAGTCACTCTCAGAACAATGCAGGATACTGATTCTTCAGTGTGCAGAGGAGTCATTCAAGGAAGCACACTATAACTTACCTGCAAAGGATTAAAAATGCAGACAAGAAAAAAAAGAAATATATACACTATATACATATCTCACGTTGTCATTTATAATTAATCTTTTTTTATATATAATGTAGATAATATCAGCTTTTCCATGTGTATCTCTATGAAGAGTCCAAATACAGGATGTGTGGGTAGACAAGCAGGGCTCCGTGCACCGAGGACGAGCAGGGCTCCGTGCACCGAGGACGAGCAGGGCTCCATTGCTTGTATTGCTTTGTCCCTATGTCTGGTGTGGTTTATTCTTGTGTATTTTGTTGTCTGTTTTACTTTGGTCCTCCTGAAGCTGTTAGTAAGTGGTCTATATACCTGCCATTATATCTTCTTGATAACTATTTGTTGTTTCTTTGCATACTTGCTGTTATATATATTATTCATGTTTGTTAGCTCTGTGTCTGTTTACCCTTTGCATCCTCACCTGTTTCCCTGACCTCTGTACAATTTTCTTTATTATTTTGACTTGTGACGGCCTTCACTTTAGTCCAGGTGAGGGACCGGCGCCCAGTTTTGGATCTGCTGTTTATGGCAGATACACAAATAGGCATGAAGAGTGATCCTGGGTGAGCTCTGGACTGCACTATTTCATGCTCAATGTGTTAAAACTGCTTTGACATGTCACCTGATAGCTCTAATCTACCTCCTCCCCACTCAGCCCTACCGTCCGCATTGCATATAAACTCTATGAATTGCCCCCTCTTCCTTAAGCAGCATTCTGTACATGGGGAACATACAGAGACACAAGGAAGGTAGAACTGAGTGGAAAGGGGGCTAAGATCTATCAGGAGAAATCAGATTAATCAGGTGAAAATGTAATCTTGTAGTTCAAAAAAAAGTCAGTCACACTGGCATTCTGTATACACAGAGCATGCCATTTTCTGGCTATGAGACTGGTGATGACATGATTCAACTACATTAAATAAATGTATCTGAGCTTGGATTATGCAGCTAATACTGCAGGAATACTGGGAGTGAGCTAGCAGTATATGGGCATTACAAAATGTAGCTTTTTTGTATGTACAATAATTCATTAAAAAAAAAAAAGACCATTCATGTTTACACTTGGGGAATGGTATTTGAAGTGTATGTTGGCTCTAACTTAAGCCAAAACCAGTTTGAGAGAGATCATAGCCGATTATTTCTGTAAGACAATAAATTTGTACCCTATGCTGAATAGTATTTTACAAGACCTCTTTCAAATCATGTTCTTTATAGGCTTTTATTTTTTTTATAGCCAATACTTTAATTGCATCAGAAAATAAACACTACCAGGAATCCTAACTTTACAACTTTACAATTACTTTTACCTAAAGTTACACTCAAACTTTTAACTCCTTACGCACACAGCCCATTTTGTCAATGAGGACTTTCCTTATTTCCTTCTCAACTTGTAAGAGACAATTAGTTGTGGGGGGGGGAATCCAAACAAAATCCGCAATTTTGCAACTATTGGAGGATTTCTTTTATAAAGCAGCGCATCTTAAAGTAAAACTTACACAATACTTTTATTATGTGGCTCAACACGATTATAACAATACCCATGCTTTCATGTTTTTCTGTTACTGTAATGCCTTTAACCCACCAGGACAAAGGGCGTATAGGTACGCCCTTGAGTCCTGGTACCTGTATGCCCTGGTCCCGTTAACAGGCTACGGGCACCACCGATTGGGCTGATGCCTGGCATTAACCCTTTAAACGCCGCAATCAACTGTTGAAATGTCTAAAATGCGGGTTCACTGGTGCCGGTTAGCTCAGTGGAGCTGATCGTGACATCGCAGGTCCCGATCAGCTAAGTGGACGGCGGGAGGGCCCTTACCTGCCTCCTTGATGTCCAATCAGTCTTCTGCTGCTTCCAGCGAGCTGTACATTAAAATAGCATTGAACAGTGTATGCAGCCTAACCGCGTTCGTAAATGTCCAAACTATTAAAATATAAAGGTAAATAAAATTAAACCACACGGTCAATGGCGTACATTTAGAAAAATACCAAAGTCCAGAATTGTGTATTTTTGGTCACTTTATATACCATAAAAAATGAATAAAAATCAATCAGAAAAAGTCCCATCACAAAAAAAAATGTACGAATAAAAACTACAGATCATGGCGCAAAAATAAAAAAGGCCTTCATACATCCTCGTATAAAAAGTTACAGGGGTCAGAAAAGGACAATACTAAGCCTACTAAGCACAGTAGTACAAAATAAGTTAGTAGTTTTCTCATTTTAATAGTACTATATTAACTCCTTAAGGACGTAGGGCGTACCTGTACGCCCAACGCCCGATTTCGGTGTTTAAAACGTGGTCACGCCATGACCCCGCATCACACTGGGTCAGTCCTGGCTGCTAATCATAGCCGGGACCCTGGGCTAACAGCGCGCGGCATCGATCATTGTGCCGCGCGCTGTTAACCCTTCAGACGCGGCGATCAAAGTTGACCGCCGTGTCTGAAAACAAAAGTAAACGCTTCCCGGCAGCTCAGTCGGGCTGAACGGGACATCGCGATAAAATCGCGATGTTCCGATCAGCTGGGACGCAGGCGGAGGTCTCCTTACCTGACTCAGTGGCGTCCGATCGTCGATTGATTGCTCCAAGCATGAGCTACAGGCTTGAGCAATCAAGCCCCTATCTCACTGATCCGTGCAAAGCTATGGCTTTGCAGGGATCAGCATAGGAGATCAGTGTGTGCAGTGTTATAGGTCCCTATGGGAGCTATAATGAAAAAAAAAAAAAAAAAAGTTAACAAAGGTCATTTAACCCCTTCCCTAATAAAAGTTTGAAACACCCCCCTTTTCCCATTAAAAAAAAGTGTAAATAAAAATAACAACATGTGGTATCGCCACGTGCGGAAATGTCCGAACTATAAAAATATATCATTAATTAAAATCACACGGTCAATGGCGTGCGCGCAAAAAAATTCCAAAGTCCAAAATAGCGTATTTATGGTCACTTTTTGTATCATGAAAAAATGAATAAAAAGTGATCAAATCCAATCAATACATAAATGGTACCGATAAAAACTTCAGAACACGGCGCAAAAAATGAGCCCTCATACCATCCCGTATGCAGAAAAATAAAAAAGTTATAGGGGTTAGAAGATGAGAATTTTTAACATATAAATTTTCCTGCATGTAGTTATGATTTTTTTCCATAGTACGACAATATCCAACCTATATAAGTAGGTTATCATTTTAACTGTATGGACCTACAGAAGATAAGGTGTTATTTTTACCGAAAAATTAACTGCGTAGAAACGGAAGCCCCCAAAAGTTATAAAATGAAATTTTTTCTTCAATTTTGTCGCACAATGAATTTTTTTTTTCGTTTCGCCGTGGATTCTTGGGTCAAATGACTGATGTCACTACAAAGTAGAATTGGTGGCGCAAGAAATAAGCCATCATATGGAATTTTATGTGCAAAATTGAAAGCGTTATGATTTTTAGAAGGTGATGAGGAAAAAATGAAAATGCAAAAACGGAAACACCCTGCGTCCTTAAGGGGTTAAACTACAATATTTAGATAATGTGTCAATTTTACTTAAAAGTGCATAGAAACGGAAGCACCCAAAAGTTGCAAAATTGGTTTCTTTGGATAATTCTGCATGTGGCAATACCAAATGTGTTTATTTATATTTATTTATGAATTTATTTGTAAAATGGGAAATAGGACTTTTTAAAGGGGTTATCCAGCATAAGGTGATTTTAGTACGTACCTGGTAGACAGTAATGGACATACTTAGGAAGGATCTGCGCGCTTGTCTTGGACTAAATGGCTATGTTGTGAGATTACCATAATACTGTGGCTAGCTTTCTGTGAACTTGTATTTCCTGTTTTCAGTTTTATTGTTTGTCTACAAATCCCATGCTACCATTTTCATCCTTCTCACACATCAGCTACCACACCCATTGAAACATAAATGAGCTGCAGACCTGTGGTTTTCAATCAGGGTGCCTACAGCTATTGCATTAGTTGCAAATTGCTCTCTCCACCCACTGAAGCAGACAGGCTCCCTGTCATCAGCTGACTAGTGAGTGAGGTCTCGACCGCATTGCAAGCTGGGAAAAATCCGAGACAGCAGTCATTTTGTATGCTGTTAAAAATAAATATTGGGGTGAAAATCACATAAGAATTTTGAGAAAACCGTCACACACAGGTAAAGACACTATATTATGAACTACACTAACTTTACAGCCCCTGTAGCATAGTCAAATAAAAAAAAAATCCTGGAATACCCCTTTAAGTACCTATAGGGGACTATTATATGCAATCATTGGATCGCATTCACTGTACAGTGCTATGCTATTGCATATCATTGTAAAGGGACATAGGCGCTGTGATGATAGAACCTGGCTCTGTAAGGGTGTTTTTGGAGTGCCCATTTGGTGGCAGTAGAATGGGTAGGAGACCTATAGCTGCCATTTTAACTCATAGCTGTGGGGTTCCGATGAGCACCAAAAACCCACCAGCACCTGTTATTTCTTCCTTTAGAAGCCATGATAGGCATTAATCAAAGCATTACCTATCTCCACTGAGGAAAGGGTCATTCTATAAAGTATCCTGAAATGTGTCTAGAGGAGAAAAATAACCGCATGATTACCGCAGTCCAACAACCGCAGCTTCATCATTGTAAAGGACAGCATTATTTCGGTGCTATACCTTTAAGCGCTGTGAACCCTGCAAATCCAGTATTCCATCCTGCCGAATGTTACTTACCTGACTGACGTCAGACGCCGAAGGGCTCTCCACAAGGCTGCTTTCCGACATCGGAGCAGATCCATCTATCTCTGAGACAAGCGAATTCCCATAGGCCTGTGGCAACCGGGCCAGTCGCTGCAGCGCACGCATGCACTGTAACGCAACCTCCACGGTATATACCACCTGCCTCCCGGACATCCAACTACACGGCTATAAGGCTTTTTATTACGAACTATTTCCATCTGCAGGAGCTGGTAACTATAAATGTTGTCCTTTACCACAACCTGAATATTATACGGACTACAACTAATATAGCACAAGAAGAGAATTATGCCGGTGCAATGAATGGCGGACTAGCGGAATATTACAATATATAGCGGCCTATTTCTATTTCCAATTTATTTCTATTTTAATTGCTGTATTATTATTATTTTGTTTATAATTTTTATTACCTCCCCACAAGGGCCCTGTGTAAGGAGGTTGTTATTAATGTTTTTAAATTTATAAATATTTTAGAAATAAAATATTTCATTATAAAAAGTGAAGCACAGTTCTATCAAATTTATTCATCATGTACCATTTTATGGTATTAGTCTAGAGGCTTATGGGACTCTTTATCTTTTTATAGTTATTCACTTTTGTACTTATTTAGGTGTAGGTACTCTTCCATTTAGCCTCGACTAATAATATTTGTTTTTTGAGCTGCACAATACCCAATTTTTTCTTGACTAATCAAAGTGTCTTTAGAATGAACAATGCCCATCAAAACAACGAAGAAGATGTGAGGGCGAAAACTTCAGGGGTGCAGGAATACAGGCGCTGACCAAGAAGGGGACCAGTGAAGCCAGGTAGGTAACAAACAGCTTTAATCCAATGCGACGCGTTTCACCGCGCTTGGGCGGTTTCATCAGGCATCTTTATCGTTTCCAGGAAGGCTGCAGACCTAGTTCACTACACCAAAACGCAGATCCTTGTTGTGTGGGAATTTGCACAACTTGGCAGGGTGAGCCTTCATTTTACCCTCCCTCCTCACACACCTGTGATCCCGTTGATTCTCCACAAGGGAGCGCCTGTTCTTCTTTTGTTTTACATCAAAACAATGGTAAGTGCCGAACTGCTGAGCCTGCACTCGCTTCATAGACACTAAACATTCCAGGACATGAATGTATGCCCTGGTGCGTTAAGGACCAGGGGGCAAGGGCATACAGCTATACCCTGTGTTGTCTAAGGTTTTAAAATAACACAATTAAACATGTTGATTACAGAAACCAAGCTTTTTTAATTATTAACTTATTAAGTCGATTTCCTTTCATGAAATTCTTCCCATAAAGAGGACACAAACCCCACATTTTAATATTGACATCTGTAACAGTTACTATAACATGTAATATGAGGCATTTCTCTTTGCATATTTTATGTGAATATTGTTCCAGATAAACCATAGCGCTTGTTTAAATGGCATTCCACACTGTACCGAATGAATATTCCTTGCACATAATAAAGCACATGACTTGGAAGAGATTCCACCCTTAGGTGTAGATGCTATTAAGATGAATTTAGCTTCTTAGGTTGCTGTCAATTCATGTAGTATATTGTCTGTGAGACACTGTTCTGATGATGTCTTATATGTCTTCATGTTCTTTGTTAGCTTTGTTTTTTATACTGTAAAAAATATAAATTAAAAACTTATTCTAAAAATATCAATTTACAGAGGTTTATATTTTAGAACTAAAAAAACTAAAGCAACTTTCATGCATGCCCGAAACAAGCAGGGCTCGAAAGTAATTTTAAAAATAGTAGAAATAAAAAGAATTACATGTTAATATGAATAAAAAAAAAATACATTTTAACTTGATACCTATTACATAAATGTGATCATGAACCTAATTCTCAATGAAGTTAAAGGGGTATTCTGGCAAAACATTATATATATATCTATCAACTGGCTCCGGAAAGTTAAACAGATTTGTAAATTACTTCTATTAAAAAATCTGAATCCTTCCAGTAGTTATTAGCTTCTGAAGTTTTCTGTCTAATTGCTCAATGATGATGTCACGTCCCGGGAGCGGTGCATGATGGGAGAATATCCCCATAGGAACTGCACAGCTCCCGGGACGTGAGTAATCAGAGAGCAGTTAGACAGAAAACAACAACTCAACTTCAGAAGCTAATAACTATTGGAATGATTAAGATTTTTTAATAGAAAGTAATTTACAAATCTGTTTAACTTTCCGGAGCCAGTTGATGTATAAAAAAAAAAGTTTTGGCCTGGAATACCCCTTTAAGTGGTACTTCCAACAATGATGCCGGTTGTGTCCACTGACACAATCTTGAAAGGGATGGCAGTAGACATGGCTGGGAGACTGAGGGGTCTAGTTATTTTATCAATCATAAAATAAAAAAAAGCTTATTCTTCATAGGATCTTTACAGGAGAGGTTTTTAATGTCATGTAGTTGGCTACACAACCAGGGCTGCACTTTTCTGGCCAGAAGTTAAAGGGATACTCCGGCCAAATGTTTTATTTATCCTTTATGCCTGGACTGCCGCCATTAAAATAATAAACTTAAACTGATCTCCTGTCACTCAATACCGGTCTCCCATCCTCCATATCCAGTCTTCTTCCTGGTTTTGGGGTCTGACATGTCACTTTGCACTCCGCTAAATCGCCAGCCACAGCGATGTCTCACCCTGGTCGGAGATAGGCTGAGCGTCTGTATGATGAAACAGACTTGTTCTTCCTGGTCCCTGGGCTCATTACATCCCACTGCCACTCACACCTTTTACAAGCTGAAGCGGGACATCACTGCAGGTAACGTGTCAGGCCCCAAAACCAGGAAGAAACCGGGGCTGGAGGCCTAGAGAGCGAATTCAGCAGGTAAGTAGATTATTATAATTATAAAATTATAATGGCTGCAGCCAGGGCATATAGGATAAATTTGGCCGGAGTAACACTTTAATTTTTCCATCAACATAGCTGTATAATGGCTTGTTTTTATGCAAATGTATTTAATCTACTTTTATTATTCTTTTAGATTCTATTTTGTTTGGGATTAGTTTTTATGACATTCACAATGTGATATAATGACAAGATAACTGTTCTATGGGTCAGTATAATTATAGGGGTACAAAATGTATATACTTGTATATATAAAGTATTATTTTTTAACACCTTGTGTCACCATATTCTGAGATTATCTTGTTTTTCTGTCAACAGAGATGTTTGAGTTTTTTTTTTTTTTCCGTTTGATAGGCAAACAGTTTTTTTATGGGTACAGTTTTGCGCCTATATGACGTTTCATTCTATTTTTTGGAGGGGGGGGGAATGAAAAAAAAAAACTAAATTCTTGCAATATTATTTTAGCTTCACTTTTTTCTTTTTAAAACATTCACTGTGTAGGATAAGCAAGGTGATAATTTTATATATATATATATAGCTATATGGCACATGGAAGAATTTTGGGTTTTGCTATACTTGCCTTATTCATCACCCACTCAGCATCTTCTATGGCTCTCTTAATAATCTGCTGTATCCTCTCCGGGTCATCCTCATCAGCATGAACCCGGAAGCTCTTTAGGAAAATAAAAAAAAACATAACACATCTATATAACTTGACAATCATTTAAAGGCTCTGTTCACATTAGCATCATAGTGTCACACACCATAAAGGTAGATCACGAGGCTGCTATGGGACCACTGAGAGAAAGTGAACATATATAAAAACTGGACAAGTTTTTCAAAATCTATCAACTGGCTCCAGAAAGTTAAACAGATTTGTAAATTACTTCTATTAAAAAAAAATCTTAATCCTTTCAGTACTTATGAGCTTCTGAAGTTAAGGTTGTTCTTTTCTTTTCTTAAGTGATCTCTGATGACACGTGTCTCGAGAAGCGCCCAGTTTAGAAGCAAATCCCCATAGCAAACCTCTGCTAAACTGGGCGGTTCCCGAGACACGTGTCATCAGAGAGCACTTAGACAGAAGAGAACAACCTTAACTTCAGAAGCTCATAAGTACTGAAAGGATTAAGATTTTTTAATATAAGTAATTTACAAATCCGTTTAACTTTCTGGAGCCAGTTGATATATATAAAAACAATTTTTTCCTGGATAACCCCTTTAAGGCTATGGTCCCATGTAGCACTTACGCAGCATATTTCACGCTGCACAAAAACTACAGCAGGAAATACGCTGTATTCTCCATTGAGCATACACACTGGGCTACCTGGTGGCATCCTGTGTGTTCAGTGAGGTTTGCTGGTGCATGGCCCCCGTCTCCAAACCTCACTGATCACGCAGGGCTGCTGCTGGGTAGCCCTGTGTGTATGCTCAATTGAGAATATGCAGCGCATTTCCCACTGCACAGCGGTTTCTGCACAGCATGGAATATGCTGCGTCAGCGTAACATGGGACCATAGCCTTAGCAAGCAATCTGGTAAATAACTGTCCCCACCTGACCTCAAAAATCTATAATGTGATCAAGAATAAAGCTTTAGGCCCAGATTTATCAATCCGCGAGACGAAAATGTGTCAGATATTATTTTTGTCTCAGACAGCAACCATCACAGCTCAGCTTTTGTTTCTCAAAATGAACTGTAATTGGTTGCTATCTGTCTGAGACAAAAATCAGACACCTTTTTTCTGATAAATATTATACTTCACTGTTCGTCTACACTTTCTAGCAAATAAACAGTTCATATGATTGCGGACATCAAATAATAAAAAATAAAAACGTAGCATAGGACTATGTAACCATGGTATGGGTTTAATATAGAAAATACAAGGCCTCTGCTTCCTTCTCTGGAATTTTAACCTGTTGGGGACGGAGGGCTTTGCATCCTGGTACTTTAGGACGGAGTGCCTCTACGCCCTCCGTATTTTCGATCACCACCGCTCGCCGGGTGGTGATTGGACTGGGATGACTGCTGATATCCTCTCCTGAGGAACCCCCCCATGTCGGCGATCGACTGGCCACTTGCTGCGATTCCGGGCCAACCAAATCGCCTGGAAAATAATTTAAAAAAAAAAAAAAAAAAAAAAAGATAGCTACGACCATCCTAAAGGACAGGAGCGAGGTGGCAGGGGTGCCACCTCCTCCTATCCCCTGCCATTGGCAGTTGGTGGCGGGAGAGTTAAAGTTCATCTCCCCCCCACTCTGCCCACCGATTGAGGAGGGGGCGGGGGGAAGAGAAACAAGTGCTACGAGGGGGAAGCATGGCCGGCTTACCGGAGTGGCGGCTTCGGAGCAGCGGCAGCAGAGACCTCGGGCGGCGGCAGGAGGAGGAAGGCCGAAAAGTGCGGCGGTGGAGGAGGCTACAGTGAAGATCGCGGTAAGTGATCTTCACCGTGGCCTTCTAAAAGTTGCAAAACTACAACTGGTGAGTACATGCTGGGGAGTTGTAGTTTTGCAACATCTGGAGGGCCACAGTTTGGAGACCAATGTGTAGTGGTCTCCAAACTGTGGTCCTCCAGATGTTGCAAAACTAAAACTTTCAGCATGCACTGACTGTCTGGGCATGCTGGGAGTTGTAGTTTTGCAACATCTGAAGTGGAACAGTTTGGAAACCACTATACAGTGGTCTCCAAACTGTAGCCCTCCAGATGTTGCAAAGCTACAATTCCCAGCATGCCCAGACAATCAGGGATGCTGGGAGGTGTAGTTCTGCAATATCTGGCTCTTCAGATGTTGCAGAACTACAACTCCCAGCATGCCTGGACAGTCTGTGCATTCTTGGAGTTGTAGTTTTGCAATATCTGGAGGGCTACAGTTTGGAGACCGCTACCTAACAGTCTCCAAACTGTTCTTCCCCAGTTGCTGCATAACTAGAACTCCTAGCGTGCTGGGAGTTGTAGTTTTGCAACAGCTTTAGGCACACTGGTTGGGAAACACTGAGCTAGAGTTTGTTTCCTAACTCAATGATTCCAACCCGTGTGCCTCCAGCTGTTGCAAAACTACAACTCCCAGAATGCACTGACAGACCATACATGCTGGGGAGTTGTAGTTCTGCAACAGCTGGAGGCACACAGGTTGGAATCACTGAGCTAGAGTCTGTTTCCTAACACAGTGGTTCCCCACCAGTGTGCCTACAGCTGTTCCAAAACTACCATTCCCAGCATGTACAGTCTGTCAGTGTATTCTGGGAGTTGTAATTTTGCAACAGTTGGAGGTTTGGGGCGACCCACCCCCAAACCCACCCACAGGGTACATTCCCAAAGGTAGGTTTACAGTGGGTTTCCTTCTACAAGTTTGAGCTGCGGCAAATTTCACGCCGCAGCTCAAACTCCCAATCCCAGAATTATTAATGCATAAAGATGGAGAGGTCAGATTTGAAAAAAAAATGCTCCCGTGTCTTTAGGGTCATAATGGGCTCCGTCCCCAAAGGGTTAAGTAAGGACAGTAATATTCCTCTCATTCGATGACCCTTTAGAAGTCTGTGTGGGTTTTCATGTTACTATCCCTGTTCTCTATGCTACACACCTCACATTTTTAGGCTGGGTTCACACTGTGTAAAAATTGGGGGCATTGGGGCAAAAATAAAATTGTTGCCACATTTTGCGGGAAATCCACTTGTAAACTAAAATGTGAGAAGAAAAATTTACGCAGTGTGAACGCAGACTTGGAGTTAGGTTTATCTATAAACTACAACCATTTTTCTATTAGTTATTTAAAGGGGTTTTAATATAACTCCCTTTCCACAGCAAACTTAAAATATTTTGTTAGTTTAAATGAAAATATATATGTGTCTGCCTCAAAATAATAAGGCAACATTTTGTTTATTTCCTTGTCTCTGCCTTCTTTTTATGTTCTTCCCTTAGCATATAAAAATCTGTGTGGTAGGCGGAGCTTCTGACTCTACTTTATTTCCCAGCAGTCATTAGTGCAAATGCTCATTCCTGTGCTGCATAGTGATAGTCATCCATCAGGAGAATGTAATCTTTATAATGGTAAAGTTATCTCTTCTCTCTTCACACAGTGTACAGAGTTATAGAAAATAATATCCTCCCCCATCTCCTGCCAAATACATTTAGTGTTACAGATTGTAATATAAAAGCTATAGCAGGACATAATATGAGGTATATTTGGCAGTATAGTCCCTGTCCTGCCTACAGGACGTATCCCATGGCAACAAGCAAAAGACAAAAGGGCATCCAGCCTTTATCGGTCTATAATTACTTGTATTGGCAAAAATGTTTAAATTTCACATAATGCATCAGTTAAGACCTATTTTTCTGCATGGTAAAACTCCTTTAACCCCTTAAGGCCATGCAGCATAAATGTACGTCGCTGCTAAGATTAACTTAACACACAGCGCCATACATTTACGGGGCAGAATCACTGCATTATGTAACAGCAGTCATCCCGGCAAATCGCCCAGAGGAGTCCTGAGACCGAATACCTACCTCCCCCCACCCCCCCATTGTCGGCCATTGCCTTGATTGGCCGGTCAATTCTGACTTGCAAATCACAGCTCTTCTAAGACAGCACCAATCACCCTTTACCAGCAGGAGGGAGGTGGTACTGATGCCACCTCCCAAACTCCCGCTCCACCCCCGCCGAATCCCGAGCAGAGCAAGAGTACCATTCAGCAGCTTTGTGGCCGCCCTTGCGTCAGCCTTAAAGTCACATGCAAGCCCCCCTGCATGGCCTCTCCATGAGAGACACTCACGATGGAGCGGTCAGCCACCCCTAAGCAAATCCCGAAATAAAGCTTCAAATGAGCTCTGACATATTTCAAGGCAACTGTCTAGGGCCACACATGGGGTGTTTTGGCATTCAGAAAAAAATTGTATTACAAATTTGGGGGGGGGGGGAATTTTGCTTCTTTTACACCTTATGAAAAGGAAAATTTTGGGGCTACACTTTAAAAAATGTTATACTTACATGCTGGTGTTGCCTCATATTTTTCATAAGAGGTAAAGAAGAAAAAGACCCCTAAAAAATTTTTATGCAATTTATTCCAAGTAGGGAAAAGATGTAAAGTGCTCTACAGGCAGACAACATGGCTCAGGAATGAAAGAGTACCATGTACATTTTAGACCTCAATTCGTCAATTACATTTGAATGACTGATAGTTTGCAAAGGTTCTGAAATAAATACTATAAACAAAAAAAATAAATAAATAAAATAAAATACGTGATCCCCATTTTGGAAACGACACTCCTCAAGGATTGTAACAAGGTGTCTGTGACAGATGTTTGGAACAGTGGTCTATGAACATAAAAAATTTAATTTTTAATATTCATGGGCCATTCTTTCAAAAACTGTCAAACATTTGTGGGCTGTAAATGTTCACTGTACCCCTGAGAAAGTTGCCCACAGGCAACAGAACGCATGAGATTTAGGGGGGCGCCTGCCTGGTGGACTTATACATCTACACTTCTGTCCTGGTCCTTCTCTCATCACAGAGGATTTTGTTTATAGGTATATACTGTTTACATTTGCAGTGGATTAAGTTTAAGCCGTATGATTTATGGGATATTGTAACCGTGGATTGATTTACTTGAGATAGTTTGTTTTCTTCTCCATATAAATATGTACTCTTATGTATATACATGTTTTTGTATTGTTGTGTCTAGCTTTGTATTCAATAAAGTATTTTCCTATATTTAGTCTTTAGATATTGGTGTGCGCTATTTTCTAGTGTATCTACTTTCTTTTTCAAATTTGGTATAGACTTGATACACTTGGTGGCACCCAGTTTAGAGATTATTAGCTGAGCCCATTTCTCTTTTTCTGCATTACGTTTTCATACAGTGGGGCAAAAAAGTATTTAGTCAGCCACCAATTGTGCAAGTTCTCCCACTTAAAAAGATGAGAGGCCTGTAATTTTCATCATAGGTATACCTCAACTAAGAGACAAAATGAGAAAAAAAATCCATAAAGTCACAGTCTGATTTTTAACCGCTTAAGGACCATGGGTTTTTCCGTTTTTGCACTTTCGTTTTTTTCCTCCTCACCTTTTAAAAATCATAACCCTTTCAATTTTGCACCTAAAAATCCATATGATGGCTTATTTTTTGCGCCACCAATTCTACTTTACAGTGACATCAGTCATTTTACCCAAAAATCTACGGCGAAACGGAAAAAAAAAAATCATTGTGCGACGAAATTGAAGAAAAAACGCCATTTTGTAACTTTTGGGGGCTTCCGTTTCTACGCAGTACATTTTACGGTAAAAATGACACCTTATCTTTATTATGTAGGTCCATACGGTTAAAATGATACCCTACTTATATAGGTTTGATTTTGTCGTACTTCTGGAAAAAATCATAACTACATGCAGAAAAATTTATACGTTAAAAATTGTCATCTTCTGACCCCTATAACTTTTTTATTTTTCCAAATATGGGGTGGTATGAGGGCTCATTTTTTGCGCCGTGATCTGAAGTTTTTAGCGGTACCATTTTTGTATTGATCGCACTTTTTATTATTTTTTCATTACATAAAAAGCGACCAAAAATACGCTACGAATTTTTTTGCGCGTACGCCATTGACCGCGCAGTTTAATTAATTATATATTTTCATAGTTCAGACATTTACGCACCCGGCAATACCACATATGTTTGTTTATATTTATTTTTATTTACATGGTGTTTTTTTTTCATGGGAAAAGGGGGGTGATTTGAACTTTTATTAAGGAAAGGGTTAAAATCACATTTATTAACTTTTTTTTTTTTAAACACTTATTTTGCAGTGTTATAGCTCACATAGGGACCTATAACACTGCAAACACATATCTTATACCCTGTCCACTGAAAAGCCATAGCTTTGCAGTGATCAGGGTTATCGGCGGTCGATTGCTCAAGCCTGAATCTCAGGCTTGGAGCAATCAATCGCCATGGGGACACGCCGGAGGCAGGTAAGAGGACCTCCGCTCGTGTCCAAGCTGATCGGGAGACCGCATTTTCACTGCGGTGGTCCCGATCAGCCTCGCTGAGCAGCCGTGAAGGTTTCACTTTTGGTTTAGATGCGGCGTTCAACTTTGAACGCCGCCTCTAAAGGGTTAATAGCGCGCGGCACCGCGATCGCTGCCGCACGCTATTAGCCCTGGGTCCCGGCATCAGATACATGGACCGACCAGATATGACGCAGGGTCACCGCGTGACCCCGCGTTATATCGCGGGAGCCGCCCAAGGACATAAATATACGTCCTTGGTCGTTAAGTGGTTAAGCACCCGGGGTTTTCCATTTTTGCACTTTCATTTTTTTCCTCCTTACCTTTACAAAAAAATATAACTGTCAATTTTGCACCTAAAAACCATATGATGGCTTATTTTTTGCGCCACCAATTCTACTTTGTAATGACGTTAGTCATTTCAACCAAAAATCTAAGTCAAAACGGAAAAAAAAAATCATTGTGAGACAAAATAGAAAAAAACGCCATTTTGTAACTTTTGGGGGCTTCTGTTTCTACACATTACATTTTTCGGTAAAAATGACACCTCTTTATTCTGTAGGTCCATACGATTAAAATGATACCCTACTTATATAGGTTTGATTTTGTCGTACTTCTGGAAAAAATCATAACTACATGCAGGAAAATGTATACGTTTAAAATGGTCATCTTCTGACCCCTATAACTTTTTTATTTTTCCGCGTATGGGGCGGTATGAGGGCTCATTTTTTGCGCCGTGATCTGAAGTTTTTAGCGGTACCATTTTTGTATTGATTGGTGTGTCGGACTGACTCCGCCAAAAGTGACTTCTCCTTCCGGATGACAAGCCCCAGCGTATCACAGGCAATATCCCCAGGCAGAACTAGAGATTATTGCATCCTTGTACCCAAAGAACCAGGCAACACCAGTCTTCAGGTATAAAATCAGAACTCTTTATTGTGGAACAAGTGTCTTCTTTTATACGAAGGACATCACAGGGGGAAGGGTCAGTAAAGACAATAGAGGTGACAGGTAGTCTGGGAGATAATCCAACAAAGGTAATCAAGGTGACAGGTAGTCTATGAGATAATCCAATAAAGGTAATCCAGGTGACATGTAGTCTGTGAGATAATCCAACAAAGGTAAAATTAGCGTCACAGTGCTCCCCCTTTTAAAACGGCAGACCCGGTGCGATCCCAACGGATCCACTTGGGGCTGTCCGGGCTTCAACCACCAGATGCAGTTGCCCTGGTCCTCCTCTTGGTTGGGGTGTGCGGCAACAATGTAATCCAACACCAGCAAACCCTGTATGAAGCTTACTGGGGCTCCCCTCAAAAATGTTTCTGCTTTTCCCCCCTCCCCGGCCAGGGGAGGGGGAAGGCCTGGCCTGGCCCATAGTCTGTGGGAAGGAGGCTAGCTTCGAGCCCCTCCCAAGAAACCTTTCCCAAAGGAAAATTCCATCTGTCACCAGTTGAAGGGGCAGGGGGACGACTGCTTCCTCACTCAGTTGCAATATCTGCCACTGAGGAGCCGCACCGACTGTGCATACCCCTGTACGGTTCCACAGCCTCTGGGATCCTGACTGGACCGATGCAGGGACCACAGTCCCATCTGTAACTGCAGACCTGCCTGCAGTCTTCAGTGCTAGGCAGATTGTAACTCTGCCCTGATGCCGGCCCTTCAGCCGGAGAAGTGATCACTAGTTGGAGAGGAAGGTCGACTACCTTCTCACCTGTTTGCAATGTCCGGCGCTGGGGAGGTAAACCGACCACTCCATCACCCAATATGGAATTCTGCAGCGGGGAAGCTGCACCAACTGTGCTTTCATCAGTACCGTTGAACATCCGCTGGGGATCCAGGCCGACTGCCTGCGATCCCGGCTGTACCAGTGTAGGGATCACGGTTCCCTCTGTAGCTGTAGTATTCGTTGTTGAGCAGAGTATAGTAGGACTCTGCCCTGAAGCCGGCGCTTCAGCCGGGGCTGTGCTCAGTAGGTGGAGAGGGAGGTCAACTGCCTCCTCATCTGGTTGCAACCTCTTGCGCTGGGGAGATGAGCCGACGTAAAATTCTCCATCTGGGGAGCCGCACCGTCTGTGCTTGCTCCTGTGCTGTTGAACAGTCTCTGTGGATCCAGGCCAACTGCCTGCACTCCAGGGTGGACTGGTACAGGGATCACTGACCCCTCTGTAGCTGTAGAGCTGGCACTGGTGTCTGATGCTGGACAGAGTGTAGCAGAACTCATCCCTAATGCCAGCGCTTCCAGCCTGGTGTCCTGACCGGATACTGCTAGAGCGTCGCGGTCCGGTGTGCAATCCAGGGGAAGACAGAGACCAGCCGTCTCATCTGTGCTGGTTTCCTCTGCTGTACATGGCTCGTGACCGTAGAAATACCCCTCAAACAAGGACAGGTAGTCTTCCTCGAGGTACCATTCCTGATACATCAGCCAAGATAGATCCGGTTCCAGGTCTGGCACCTCCGACTGCGGCAGCATCTCTCTCCGCTTGTCCTGGATGTCCCAGAGTCTGTATGCCTCGGTACGGCCAAAGTCGTACCGCTCCTCGAATGCATCCCACAATAGACCAGGCCAGCCGAAGTCTGTCCCTTCCGGAGCACAGGCTGTGTTTGGCTCCGACTGCCTGCAGCTTGCCCACCAGTACAGGGCACGGTAATGAGCCTCGAGCTCCATTTCTTTCGGCAGCAATCTGTGCAACTCAACCATTTCGCTGCCCGTGGGTTGCTCTCTGAGGTAGTGAAGCCGCAAGTGGACCTGTTCCATGAAGCGCTGTTCTGGGGTGGGCAGGACTTGTGCTCGGCTTCTCACCGACTCCTCAAGAACAACTTCCCAAATCTGCAAGCGAATTAAGGCTCTCTCTTGCATGGACATCTCCTCTATGGCATACTATAGCTTCGCTATACGGAGTTGTGTCAGCTGTGTAAGGACCCTGTTCACACTCTCTCGTGGAGGATCTTTGAAGAGACCCAGGAGCCATTGCACCTCTCTTCGGAAATCCTCCATCCTTACAGGCTCTACCTCGCCAGGGTAAGTTGCTGAGACCGGGGTCAAGCCAGCGGCTGTACCTCCCCCAGCTGGGCTGGTCTCAGTGTCAATACTGGAGAAGTCAGATCCCACCGTTGACACCAATTGTGACGGACTGACTCCGCCAAAAGTGACTTCTCCTTCCGGATGACAAGCCCCAGTGTATCACAGGCAATATCCCCAGGCAGAACTAGAGATTACTGCATACTTGTACCCAAAGAACCAGGCAACACCAGTCTTCAGGTATAAAATCAGAACTCCTTATTGAGGAACAAGTGTCTTCTGTTATAGGAAGGACATCACAGGGGGAAGGGTCAGTAAAGACAATAGAGGTTACAGATAGTCTGTGAGATAATCCAAGAGAGCATTTGGATGATCCAGAAGAGGATTGGGAGAATGTCATATGATCAGATGAAACCAAAGTAGAACTTTTTGGTAAAAACTCAACAAGTCATGTTTGGAGAAGAAAGAATGCTGAGTTGCATCCAAAGAACGCCATACCTACTGTGTAGCATGGGGGTAAAAACATCATGCTTTGGGGCTGTTTTTCTGCCAAGGGACCAGGACGACTGATCCGTGTAAAAGAAAGAATGAATGGGGCCATGTATCATGAAATTTTGAGTGAAAACCTCCTTCCATCAGCAAGGGCATTGAAGATGAAACATAGCTGGGTCTTTCAGCATGATATTTGTAAGAAGCATTTCAAGGTCCTGGAGTGGCCTAGCCAGTCTCCAGATCTCAACCCCATAGAAAACCTTTGGAGTCAGTTGAAAGTCCTTGTTGCCAAGCGACAGCCCCAAAACATCACTGCACTAGAGGAATTCTACATGGAGAAATGGGCCAAAATACCAGCAACAGTGTGTGAAAACCTTGTGAAGACTTACAGAAAACGTTTGACCTCTGTCATTGCCAACAAAGGGAATATAACAAAGTATTGAGATTAACTATTGTTATTGACCAAATACTTATTTTCCACCATAATTTGCAAATAAATTCTGGAAAAATCAGACAATGTGATTTTAGGGATTTTTTTTCTTATTATGTCTCTCAAAGTTGAGGTATAGCTATGATGAAAATTACAGGCCTCATCTTTTTAAGTGGGAGAACTTGCACAATTGGTGGACTAAATACTTCTTTGCCCCATTGTAAAGGATATTTCCATACTCGGGAGTATTTGGGTTATTAATTTTCAAGGGCTTTTTCTCCTTGTAAAAATGAAAAATTTAGGACTACAACAACATGTTCGTGTAGAAAAAAACAAAACAAAAAACATTTTGACTTTTTACCTCCAGTTTGCCGCTATTCCTGTGAAACACCTACAGAGTTAACAAACTTTCTGAATTAATTTTTAATGCTTTGAGGGGTGCAGTTTATAATGGGGTCTCTTTGGGAGAATTTCTAACATAAAGGCCCCTTCCATTCACTAGTGATGAGCGGCAGGGGCCATATTTGAATTCACAATATTTCGCGTATATATGGATGAATATTAACCCTATGTTCGCAAAATTCTTGTATTCGCTATATTCGTCTTTTTTTTTTCCCCCATGTGAAAATTTGCTACGAAATTCGCATAGTGGGCATGCAAGATTATATCTTTACCCTAAAAGAAGGGAGAGATCAGTGTCCTCAGACTGAAAGTGGCGATATTCGCGAATATTTGCATATTCACATAAAAAAATTTTTTAAATGAATATTCGTCATTATGAATATATATCACTATATTCTAAATATTCGCGAAATCGCAAAGTGCCGATATTCGCGGTAACAGTTAGCATTTCGTATATTAGCACTCAACACTAAAATTCACTTTAAACTGAACTGGTCCTTAAAAAAATTCAGATTTTTTAATTTTCATGAAAAATTGGAAAACTGCTGCTAAACTTTGAAGGTCTCTAATGTCATGCAGAATTCCATGCAGAAATTCTGCCATGTGAACATAGCCTTACTGCTATCCCTTTTTGGTTTCTTGGAGCCCATTAGAATGTTCTATGACCTCTCTTCTGTTGCACCTGTAGATAGCGCCTATAATGCTTTTCATGCCACTTGATAGTTTCATATTATTTGAGAATGCTTTTGTTATATTTTTCTTTTAATAAAAAACTGAATATAAAATATAATTTTGAATATAAAAAAGCAAACACATCTAAAAGGGGTACGGTACTTTACTTCTAGACATGTTTTTCCCTGTCCAAAAGATAGGGGATAACAAGTTTGATTGCGGGGGTCCGTCCGCTGGGGACCCCGCGATCTCTGCCGCAGCACCCAAGTCATCCAGTGTACAGAGTGCACTCCGCTCAATGCCGGATGAGTGACGATCACAGCTACCACCCCCCCTCCATTCACATCTATGGGAGGAGGCGTGATGGCAGTGTACTAGCTGTCACGCCTCCTCCAAAAGACATGAATGGAGGGGGTGGGACATGATGTCAAGATCACGGAAGTCCCAGACTTCTGTGACTGTAACGTTGCAGGGAGCCGGCAAGGAGATTAGACGTTATCCCCTATCCTTTGGATAGGGGATAACATGTCTAGAGGCAGAGTACCCCTTTAAGGAAACAACAGAATAAGGTAAGAGAGATATAACACAAGATCCCTGTTAGCATGCACCAGTAAAAGTGTGACTTTAGAATATGTTGAGAGGGGAGCCCAGGTGTATGGATCCAAGAGCCCTGTGTAGACTTAAGTTTAAACTGCACCCCACATTTCCTATACACACTCCAGCCCAATGATAACATTTATTCTAGAGATAAGCTCTGCAACAGCGGAAGGTGAGGGCTGTATCCGATATCTAGCGATTGGCTTCCGGGCTTGGTAAAGATTTCTATCAATACCCAACTAAATCCAAAACAGTGTCATCTCCCCAATCCAATACAACCAGTAAACAAGTCTTGGGATCCTTAGGAATAGCAATCACATGGACCAGTTTAATTAGCTGTATAATGACTAAATCATATGGTAAATATGGGCATCCTCAGCCCCACAGTGTGGACAAGGAGTCAGGGTGAAGCCCCTACTGATACACAAAATGCAGAGTCCTATAGACAAGATATAGTAGAAAAAGATGTGAAGCCTGTGGACCTCAGGTACTCTCAGATGAGGAGGTGTCTCTAGACTCTCTGATCACTCTTCTCCTGGTAGAGGACTAACACAACATTCCCATTTCTCTTTGATAGAGGGGGGGGGGGGGGGGCAAAAGTTATGACAGGACATCAGGAGTGCTCTGTACAGCAAAGATATGATTCCCCTAGAATACCTGCTGGTATGTACCTTATCCATAGCATGATGAGAAAAAAGCACGTTCTCATTGTATACAACACAACTCACCTGCTGTACTGCGTGCTTATAATGATGCTGAAGATTCTCATTTGGAAGTTGCTTGCAACAACGAAGAAGATACCGATACAGCTGTAAAGGCTTATGTATCAATTCTGCCCCAGGTAAAGGAACCATTATCTGATGAACATGCCTGGAGCTGTACAATGAAAGACAGGTGCAGGTGATACATTTATAACAAACATATACAGTCTTGGCCGTAAATGTTGGCACCCCTGAAATTTTTCAAGAAAATGAAGTAATTTTCACAGAAAAGGATTGCAGTAACACATGTTTTGCTATACACATGTTTATTCCCTTTGTGTGTATTGGAACTAAACCAAAAAAATGGAGGGAAAAAAAAGCAAATTGGACATAATGTCACACCAAACTCCAAAAATGGTTGGACAAAATTATTGGCACCCTCAACTTTGGTTGCACACCTTCCTATAACCATCAATAAGCTCCAGGTCTCTCTCTTATTGGAAAGCGCCTTTTCCCAACAGTAATTTTAAGATCTCTCCCCAGGTGTTCAATGGGATTTAGATCTGGACTCATTTATGGACATTTTAGAACTCTCCAGGACTTTGTTGCCATCCATTTCTGGGTGCTTTTTGATGTATGTTTGGGGTCATTGTCCTGCTAGAAGACCCAAGATCTTGGATGCAAACCCAGCTTTCTGACACTGGGCTGTACAGTGCGACCCAAAATCTGTTGGTAATCCTCAGATTTCATGATGCTTTGCACACATTCAAGGTGCCCAGTGCCAGAGGCAGCAAAACAACCCTAAAACATCATTGAACCTCCACCATATTTCACTGTAGGTACTGTGTTCTTTTCTTTGTAGGCCTCATTCCATTTTTGGTTAACAGTAGAATGATGTGCTTTACCAAAAAGCTCTATCTTGGTCTCATCTGTCCACAAGACGTTTTCCCAGAAGGATTTTGGCTTACTCAAGTTCATTTTGGCAAAATGTAGTCTTGCTTTTTTATGTCTCTGTGTCAGCAGTGGGGTCCTCCTGGGTCTCCTGCCATAGTGTTTCATTTCATTTAAATTTCAACAGATTGTTTGCGCTTACACTGATGCTCCCTGAGCCTGCAGGACAGCTTGAATATCTTTGGAACTTGTTTGGGGCTGCTTACCCACCATCCGGACTATCCTGCATTGACACATTTCATAATTTTTTCTCTTCCGTCCACGCCCAGGGATATTAGCTACAGTGCCATGGGTTGCAAACTTCTTGATAATGTTGCGCACTGTGGACAAAGGCAAATCTAGTTCTGTTGACATGGACTTGTAACCTTGAGATTGTTGATATTTTTCCACAATTTTGGTTCTCAAGTCCTCAGACCGTTCTCTTCTCCTCTTTCTGTTGTCCATGCTTAGTGTGGCACACACAGACACACAATGCAAAGATTAAGTGAACTTCTCTCCTTTTTATCTGCTTTCAGGTGTGATTTTTAAATTGTCCACACCTGTTACTTGCCCAAGGTGAGTTTAAAGGAACATTACATGCTTAAAATAATCTTACTTATTCACAATTTTGAAAGGGTGACAATAATTTTGTCCAGCCCATTTTTGGAGTTTGGTGTGACATTATGTCCAATTTGCTTTTGCTCCTCCTTTTTTGGTTTAGTTCCAATACACACAAAGGTAATAAACATGTGTATAGCAAAACATGTGTTAATGCAATCCTTTTCTGTGAGAAATACTTCCTTTTCTTGAAAAATTTCAGGGGTGCCAACATTTACGGCCATGACTGTACATGGAACAATGCCATTCATAATGTAAGTGTACAGTAGAAATAATATATGAGGCGTGTCCATAAAGCTATCTATACAAAAAGACAATTCACATGGCTGTAAGATGCAGAAGACCATCATTTGAACATTGCACCATAATGGAGTCCTGGCTGAATAAAATCCATAAAAATTGTCTTTATTGCCCAGGATTTGTTTCCGGCCCTTTCTGTAGCCACAGTATTTCCACCCAGTGCTGACAAACTACTCTGCTGGAAACCTTTTTTTTTTTTTTTTTTTTTTTTTTTTTTTTTTTAAATCAACTGGTGCCAGAAAGTTAAACAGATTTGTAAATGACTTCTGTTTAAAAATATTAATCCTTCCAGTACTTATCGGCTACTGTATGCTCCACAGGAAGCTCTTCTCTTTTTGAATTTTCTTTCAGTCTGACCACAAGTACTCTCTGCTGACACCTCTGTCCGTGTCAGGAACTGTCCACAGCAGGATAGGTTTGCTATGGGGATTTGCTCCTACGCTTAACAGTTCCTGACATGGACAGAGCTGTCAGCAGAGAGCTTAGTGGTCAGACAGACAGAAATTCATAAAGAACTTCATGTAGAGCATACAGCAGCTGATAAGTACTGGGACCCCGCGATCTCTGTGCAGCACCCGGCGTTCATTTAGAATGCTGGGTGTGGGCAGCGGGGGTTGTGATGTCACATCACACCCCCTCAATGCAAGTCTATGGGAGGCTGCCACGCCTCCTCCCATAGATTTGCATTGTGGGGGCGTGATGTCACAAGGGGCACCGCTGTGATGACACGGCCCCTGCCGCCCACACCCAGCATTCTAAATGAACGCCCGATGCTGCACAGCGATCGGGACCCCCACTATCTTATCCCCTACAATTTAGCCCAATAAAAAAAGTATGTTCCAGTCAAAAAGGCACCCGAACTATCCCAGAGCACAGAATTTTTTTCCCCCAGTGTCTACACTAGCAATGCTGAAAGCAGATGGATCCTTAGTTGGCACTAGGTCGGTTCACCAACATAAGTCAAACAAGGAAGGTCGGGTCCAGCAAGGACTTTTTTTCCTGGTATAGTTAATGCTGGAATTTTGGCATAATAAAATAGTACATGTACAGTCACATTACCTCCTATTTGAGCTGACTAATCCTACTTTGCTAGTAGGCCTTAGGAACACCTACAGCGCCCAGATGAAGTCAAAAGTAGGATCGGTGCTGGTAGGAGATTGCAGAAAAGCAGCTGGAGATTGCTTATACAAGTCTCCTAGGGGGAGAATAAAAAAAAAATTAAAATAAAAAGTAAAACAGTTTTTAAAAACATTAACCCCACAAATAATTCTTGTTTGGCTTAGTTCTATATTTTATGGTAAAACAAAAAAGTCATTTAAGAGTACTCTGTGGAAGTCAACTTATCCACAGGATGGGGGATAAGTGTCTGATGGTGGGGGACCCCCACAATCTCCTGTACGGGGCCCAGCAAGTTACCAGTCCAAAAAGCGCTCAGGCCCCCACCTTCCAAGAAAAGCGGGAATGACAGCCTGGTGATTGGCTAAGCAGCCCATCACCCCCCACCCCCCCTTGTCTCCGAGGGCGGGGGAGTTGCTAGGCCGCATACCTTCCACGATCGGACACTTTTCCCCTATCCTGTTGATAGGGCATAAGTTGAAATCCCTGAAGTACCCCTTTAACCCTTTCCAACTCATGACATAAATGTACATCAGGGTAACTTAGTGTGATATGATCTACAATGATATCAGGGAGATGCCATGAACTCAGAAGGGTGCGCAGGATCAGCGGTGGGAGCCGGCTTTCAAATACAGCTCCCATTCACAACAAGACTGAAGATTGCGCTGGTTCTGGCAGATTAACCCTATTGATGCCACCATCAGTACTGACAATAGAATCTATAGCAGTGGTCTTCAACCTGCGGACCTCCAGATGTTGCAAAACTACAACTCCCAGCATGCCCGGACAGACAACGGCTGTCCGGGCATGCTGGGAGTTGTAGTTTTGCAACATCTGGAGGTCCGCAGGTTGAAGACCACTGATTTATAGGATTGATAGGAGGAAGGGGCATAGAAATCCATTGAGGTCCATTGAAATGAATGGCCACAAATAATTTTTGTTTGTAGTATATTGTAAAAGGAAAGAGGTCATTAACCCTATCCCGCCCCATGATGTAAATGTAAGTCATGATGTACATTTAGGTCAGGGCGATCCCATGCGCTCAGTGAGACAGGTCAGATTTGAAGAAAATGGGCTTTGTCCTAAAGGCCAAATTAGTCTGTGACGAGCAGTTAAAATGTACAATTGGTTTAGCAAAAAACAAGCTCATGCTGCTTTAATGGATAAAAGTTATGGCTCCGGCCTTTGCCCTCTGTGTACCATGGATACCTGCAGTAGTAGTATATACCTAGCTTCAGGCTGGTTTCGGTTGGGCGTAATGTGGACGCAGGGGTCAAGTCCTGAGAAAGTGTGGGAACTCAGCCAAGATTTTCACTCAAGAGCTGGTACCACAGGACTCCTGCTAATGGGAACAGTGTTCCTGCTGTGGAAAAAGTGCAGGAACTCTGTTCCCATGCGTTCCTGCAGGACTTGAGCCCTGTGTGGACGCATTTCTGCAGGTCTGCACAAGGCAACCACAATACACATGCAAAAAATGCTAAATCACAGTCATGTGAAACCAACCTGATGAGCACTTTTCAAGCGCCAAAAAACAGAATCACCCTGCAAAATACTAATGCTAGGCCAAAGTAAAGAGAAAATAAAAAGCAGGCTCGGTCACGTGATGAAGGTCGCAGGGTGCAGAGAGGAGGCGGCGGTCAGCACTAAGACTGTGATATAATGGCCTGCGCTTCCTTATGGCCACAGGGATACAGTCCAGTGACCCTTCACAATGTCTGGGTGACTCGTTACCTTCCGGTAAGGAGGACGCTGGTATTTCCTTCTTTATCTCAAGCTTTCTGTGCTCAGTTTACATAAACGAGCAAGAAACGCCACCTAGTGGCTGGCGGGTGAAATAGCAGCTGGTGATGTAACCTGTCCTTGTACAGTGTAGCCGAATACAGCCCTTGCTGCTGCTGCTGCTGCTGCTGCTGCTGCTGCTGCTGCTGCTGCTGCTGCTGCTGCTGCTGCTGCTGCTGCTGCTGCTGCTGCTGCTGCTGCTGCTGCTGCTGCTGCTGCTGCTGCTGCTGCTAAATAATCTTCTATCTGGCTTTAATTGACGTTGTAATTTCTGAACAGAGAATAATTTTAACCCCTTATCATCCACA
Organism: Hyla sarda; assembly: GCF_029499605.1. Lineage (NCBI taxonomy): Eukaryota > Metazoa > Chordata > Amphibia > Anura > Hylidae > Hyla > Hyla sarda. Next base: position 378,853,414 of record NC_079190.1, on the reverse strand, counting down.
GCTAAGTTTGGTCTATATGATTTTTTACTTTTACTTTTTTACTCATCCGCCTACCTCATGAGCAACAGCTTTATCATCATTATTGTTGTCATTATTATAATAATTATTATTATTACATTACCCCTTTCAGGACTGCGTGTTTTTCTGTTTTTTTTTACTTTCGTTTTTTCCTCCTTACCTTTTAAAAATCATAACCCTTTCAATTCTGCACCTACAGACCCATATGATAGCTTGTTGTTTTTTTTGCGCCACCAATTCTACTTTGTAATGACATCAGTCATTTTACCCAAAAATCTAAGAAAAAAAATTGTGGGGCGAAATTGAAAAAAACGAAATTGAAAAAAAAAAAAGCCATTTTGTAATTTTGGGAACTTCCGTTTCTACACAGTACATTTTTCGGTAAAAATAACACCTTATCTTTATTCTGTAAAATGTTACCCTACTTATATAGGTTTGATTTTGTTTTACTTTTGAAAAAAAATCATAACTACATGCACGAAAATTAATACGTTTAAAAATGTCCTCTTCTGACCCCCTATAATTTTTTTATTTTCCGCATACAGGGATGTATGAGGCTCATTTTATGTGCCGTGATCTGAAGTTTTTATCGGTACCATTTTTGTTTTGATCGGACTTTTTGATCGCTTTTTATTCATTTCTTTATGGTATAAAAAGTTACCAAAAATGCTATTTTGGACTTTGGTATTTTTATACGTGTACAACATTGACCGTGAGGTTTAATTAATGATATATTTTTATAGATCTGACATTTAAGCATGCGGCGATACCACATATGTTTATATTTATTTTTATTTATATAACATGGAGTACATTGATTAAAGACACTGATCAATGCTATGCCATAGCTCCACTGCTCCTGCCTGGATCTCAGACACAGAGCAGTGAATTGGCGATTGGACAACGAGGAGGCAGGTAGGGACCCTTCTCGTGTCCTAATAGCTGACTGGGACACCGCGGTTTTACCTGCTGAAATGCTTTCTTTTAACTTCAGATGCGGCGATCAACTTTAAAGGGTTAATACTGGGCATCACCGCGATCAGTGATGTCCGGTATTAGCCACGGGTCCTGGCTTTCGTTAGCCGCCGTTACCCCGAGTTATATGGCGGAACGTACAGGTACGCCCTGCATCCTTAAGAGGTTAAGGCAATTGTCTGGAAAGGAGTTGTTTTCTTTACTATGTGGCCCAAGGCTGCATTGAAAATAACAGTGTACTTATCTGGCCTGCTGCTGCGTCAGGTGACTTACTTCAAGCCTTCACCAGTGGTCCTTGTGTTACCCAGTTTGCCTGTTCCCTGATTTAGCTCTTGCCTTCTAATTTGGACCTGATGTTACTCCCCTGGTTTGACACTTCCATGTTTATCGTTCTTGTCTCTGGTACTGATTTGGTACTACATTGTCCTCCTAGTTTTGACCCCTCGGTTTGTTTCCTGCTGTTCTGCTTTTGTCTTTTATGGGCCAGTTGTTTTTTTTTATCTGACTTTCCTTATCCCTAAATATATACTATAGCCCAAAATAGGGACCATTGACCAGTTTGGGGCCACCGTTCAGGGTGGGTCATCCAAGCAGAAGTGGGGTGGAGTATACCAGGGTGGACATATTGCCTGTGCAGCCAGTTCAGCTGCACAGGGGCCCAGCGTGTGAGGGGGCCCGCCGTTTCCAGGGCCGGCCCTATCTTGGGTCCCGGCAGGACCATTGGTCCCAGGCGGCGCTTTTCAGGGGCAGCATTTTGCTGCCCCTTTATTCTTATTTTGTGCCTAGTAGGTACATGGTAGGGCCGGCCCTGCTGCTGAGCCGCTGCTGCTCACTGTTCTAAAGTGGCCATGGCGCATAATAGCGCAGCGGGCACTTTAGACAGTGAGTCTGCAGCCGGCCGACCCGGGTGTGACGAGGGACATCGTGCAAGTGATGTACCTCCGCAGACCTGCGCAGGAGGACGTCAGTGATATCACTCATCAGGCCGCCGCTGGAGAGGAGTAGCGCTGCGCAGGCCAGGTAAGTGTGTCTATGTGTGTATCTGTGTGTGTGTGTGTGTCTCTGTGTGCGTGTGTCTGTGGGTGTGCCTGTGTGTGTCTGTCTGTGTGTTGGGGGGAGGGGGCTATGCTACCTAATGCGGGGAAACTATGCTACCTAATGTGGGGAGACCATGCTACCTAATGTGGGGCAATTGCTACCTAATGTGGGGAGACTATGCTACCTAATGTGGGGCAATTGCTGTTACGCCGAGCGCTCCGGGTCCCCGCTCCTCCCCGGAGCGCTCGCTACACTCTCCCCACTGCAGCGCTCCGGTCAGATCCACTGACCCGGGGCGCTGCGATTCCGCTTCCAGCCGGGATGCGATTCGCGATGCGGGTAGCGCCCGCTCGCGATGCGCACCCCGGCTCCCGTACCTGACTCGCTCTCCCTCGGTCCTGTCCCGGCGCGCGCGGCCCCGCTCCCTAGGGCGCGCGCGCGCCGGGTCTTTGCGATTTAAAGGGCCACTGCGCCGCTGATTGGCGCAGTGATTCCAATTAGTGTGTTCACCTGTGCACTTCCCTATATCACCTCACTTCCCCTGCACTCCCTTGCCGGATCTTGTTGCCATCGTGCCAGTGAAAGCGTTTCCTTGTGTGTTCCTAGCCTGTGTTCCAGACCTCCTGCCGTTGCCCCTGACTACGATCCTTGCTGCCTGCCCCGACCTTCTGCTACGTCCGACCTTGCTTCTGTCTACTCCCTTGTACCGCGCCTATCTTCAGCAGCCAGAGAGGTGAGCCGTTGCTAGTGGATACGACCTGGTCACTACCGCCGCAGCAAGACCATCCCGCTTTGCGGCGGGCTCTGGTGAAAACCAGTAGTGACTTAGAACCGATCCACTAGCACGGTCCACGCCAATCCCTCTCTGGCACAGAGGATCCACTACCTGCCAGCCGGCATCGTGACAGTAGATCCGGCCATGGATCCCGCTGAAGTTCCTCTGCCAGTTGTCGCTGACCTCACCACGGTGGTCGCCCAGCAGTCACAACAGATAGCGCAACAAGGCCAACAGCTGTCTCAACTGACCGTTATGCTACAGCAGTTACTACCACAGCTTCAGCAGTCATCTCCTCCGCCAGCTCCTGCACCTCCTCCGCAGCGAGTGGCCGCTCCTGGTCTACGCCTATCCTTGCCGGATAAATTTGATGGGGACTCTAAGTTTTGCCGTGGCTTTCTTTCCCAATGTTCCCTGCATCTGGAGATGATGTCGGACCAGTTTCCCACTGAAAGGTCTAAGGTGGCTTTCGTAGTCAGCCTTCTGTCTGGAAAAGCCCTGTCTTGGGCCACACCGCTCTGGGACCGCAATGACCCCGTCACTGCCTCTGTACACTCCTTCTTCTCGGAAATCCGAAGTGTCTTTGAGGAACCTGCCCGAGCCTCTTCTGCTGAGACTGCCCTGTTGAACCTGGTCCAGGGTAATTCTTCCGTTGGCGAGTATGCCGTACAATTCCGTACTCTTGCTTCAGAATTATCCTGGAATAATGAGGCCCTCTGCGCGACCTTTAAAAAAGGCCTATCCAGCAACATTAAAGATGTTCTGGCCGCACGAGAAATTCCTGCTAATCTACATGAACTCATTCACCTAGCCACTCGCATTGACATGCGTTTTTCCGAAAGGCGTCAGGAGCTCCGCCAAGATATGGACTCTGTTCGCACGAGGCGTTTCTTCTCCTCGGCTCCTCTCTCCTCTGGTCCCCTGCAATCCGTTCCTGTGCCTCCCGCCGTGGAGGCTATGCAGGTCGACCGGTCTCGCCTGACACCTCAAGAGAGGACACGACGCCGCATGGAGAACCTCTGCCTGTACTGTGCTAGTACCGAACACTTCCTGAGGGATTGTCCTATCCGTCCTCCCCGCCTGGAAAGACGTACGCTGACTCCGCACAAAGGTGAGACAGTCCTTGATGTCTACTCTGCTTCTCCACGTCTTACTGTGCCTGTGCGGATGTCTGCCTCTGCCTTCTCCTTCTCTACTGTGGCCTTCTTGGACTCTGGATCTGCAGGAAATTTTATTTTGGCCTCTCTCGTCAACAGGTTCAACATCCCAGTGACCAGTCTCGCCAGACCCCTTTACATCAATTGTGTAAACAATGAAAGATTGGACTGTACCATACGTTTCCGCACGGAGCCCCTTCTAATGAGCATCGGATCTCATCACGAGAGGATTGAACTTTTGGTCCTCCCCAATTGCACCTCGGAAATTCTCCTTGGACTTCCCTGGCTTCAACTTCATTCCCCAACCCTGGATTGGTCCACTGGGGAGATCAAGAGTTGGGGGCCCTCTTGTTCCAAGGACTGTCTAAAACCGGTTCCCAGTAACCCTTGCCGTGACTCTGTGGTTCCTCCAGTAACCGGTCTCCCTAAGGCCTATATGGACTTTGCGGATGTTTTCTGCAAAAAACAAGCTGAGACTCTACCTCCTCACAGGCCTTATGATTGTCCTATCGACCTCCTCCCGGGCACTACTCCACCCCGGGGCAGAATTTATCCTCTCTCTGCCCCAGAGACTCTTGCCATGTCTGAATACGTCCAGGAAAATTTAAAAAAGGGCTTTATCCGTAAATCCTCCTCTCCTGCCGGAGCCGGATTTTTCTTTGTGTCCAAAAAAGATGGCTCCCTACGTCCTTGCATTGACTACCGCGGTCTTAATAAAATCACGGTTAAGAACCGCTACCCCCTACCCCTCATCTCTGAACTCTTTGATCGCCTCCAAGGTGCCCACATCTTTACTAAACTGGACTTAAGAGGTGCTTATAACCTCATCCGCATCAGAGAGGGGGATGAGTGGAAAACGGCCTTTAACACCAGAGATGGACACTTTGAGTATCTGGTCATGCCCTTTGGCCTGTGCAACGCCCCTGCTGTCTTCCAAGACTTTGTTAATGAAATTTTTCGTGATCTGTTATACTCCTGTGTTGTTGTATATCTGGACGATATCCTAATTTTTTCTGCCAATCTAGAAGAACACCGCCAGCATGTCCGTATGGTTCTTCAGAGACTTCGTGACAATCAACTCTATGCCAAAATTGAGAAATGTCTGTTTGAATGCCAATCTCTTCCTTTTCTAGGATACTTGGTCTCTGGCCAGGGACTACAAATGGATCCAGACAAACTCTCTGCCGTCTTAGATTGGCCACGCCCCTCCGGACTCCGTGCTATCCAACGCTTTTTGGGGTTCGCCAATTATTACAGGCAATTTATTCCACATTTTTCTACCGTTGTGGCTCCTATCGTGGCTTTAACCAAAAAAAATGCCGATCCCAAGTCTTGGCCTCCTCAAGCGGAAGACGCCTTTAAACGACTCAAGTCTGCCTTTTCTTCGGCTCCCGTGCTCTCCAGACCTGACCCTTCCAAACCCTTCCTATTGGAGGTTGATGCCTCCTCAGTGGGAGCTGGAGCTGTTCTTCTACAAAAAAATTCTTCCGGGCATGCTGTCACTTGTGGTTTTTTTTCTAGGACCTTCTCTCCGGCGGAGAGGAACTACTCCATCGGGGATCGAGAGCTTCTAGCCATCAAATTAGCACTTGAGGAATGGAGGCATCTGCTGGAGGGATCAAGATTTCCAGTTATTATTTACACCGACCACAAGAACCTCTCCTACCTCCAGTCTGCCCAACGGCTGAATCCTCGCCAGGCCCGGTGGTCTCTGTTCTTTGCCCGATTTAATTTTGAAATTCACTTTCGGCCTGCCGATAAGAACATTAGGGCCGATGCTCTCTCTCGTTCCTCGGATGCCTCAGAAGTTGAACTCTCTCCGCAACACATCATTCCACCTGACTGCCTGATCTCCACTTCTCCAGCCTCCATCAGGCAAACTCCTCCAGGAAAGACCTTTGTTTCTCCACGCCAACGCCTCGGAATCCTCAAATGGGGTCACTCCTCCCATCTCGCAGGTCATGTGGGCATCAAGAAATCTGTGCAACTCATCTCCCGCTTCTATTGGTGGCCGACTCTGGAGACGGATGTTGTGGACTTTGTGCGAGCCTGCACTATCTGTGCCCGGGATAAGACTCCTCCCCAGAAGCCCGCTGGTTTTCTTCATCCCCTGCCTGTCCCCGAACAGCCTTGGTCTCTGATTGGTATGGATTTTATTACTGATTTACCCCCTTCCCGTGGCAACACTGTTATTTGGGTGGTCGTTGATCGATTCTCCAAAATGGCACATTTCATCCCTCTTCCTGGTCTTCCTTCAGCGCCTGAGTTGGCTAAACAATTTTTTGTACACATTTTTCGTCTTCACGGGTTGCCTACGCAGATCGTCTCGGATAGAGGCGTCCAATTCGTGTCTAAATTCTGGAGGGCTCTCTGTAAACAACTCAAGATTAAATTAAATTTTTCTTCTGCATATCATCCCCAATCCAATGGACAAGTAGAAAGAATTAACCAGGTCTTGGGTGATTATTTACGACATTTTGTTTCCTCCCGCCAGGATGACTGGGCAGATCTCCTTCCATGGGCCGAATTCTCGTATAACTTCAGAGTCTCTGAATCTTCCTCCAAATCCCCATTTTTCGTGGTGTACGGCCGTCACCCTCTTCCCCCCCTCCCTACCCCCTTGCCCTCTGGTCTGCCCGCTGTGGATGAAATTTCTCGTGACCTTTCCATCATATGGAGAGAGACCCAAAATTCTCTTTTACAGGCTTCATCACGCATGAAGAAGTTCGCGGATAAGAAAAGAAGAGCTCCTCCCATTTTTTCCCCTGGAGACAAGGTATGGCTCTCCGCTAAATATGTCCGCTTCCGTGTCCCTAGCTACAAGTTGGGACCACGCTATCTTGGTCCTTTCAAAATTTTGTGTCAGATTAATCCTGTCTCTTACAAACTTCTTCTTCCTCCTTCTCTTCGTATCCCTAATGCCTTTCACGTTTCTCTTCTTAAACCACTCATCCTCAACCGTTTCTCTCCCAAATCTGTTCCTCCCACTCCTGTTTCCGGCTCCTCGGACATCTTCTCCGTCAAAGAGATCCTAGCTTCTAAAAAGGTCAGAGGGAAAACCTTTTTTTTAGTGGATTGGGAGGGTTGTGGTCCAGAAGAGAGATCCTGGGAACCTGAGGACAACATCCTAGACAAAAGTCTGCTCCTCAGGTTCTCAGGCTCTAAGAAGAGGGGGAGACCCAAGGGGGGGGGTACTGTTACGCCGAGCGCTCCGGGTCCCCGCTCCTCCCCGGAGCGCTCGCTACACTCTCCCCACTGCAGCGCTCCGGTCAGATCCACTGACCCGAGGCGCTGCGATTCCGCTTCCAGCTGGGATGCGATTCGCGATGCGGGTAGCGCCCGCTCGCGATGCGCACCCCGGCTCCCGTACCTGACTCGCTCTCCCTCGGTCCTGTCCCGGCGCGCGCGGCCCCGCTCCCTAGGGCGCGCGCGCGCCGGGTCTTTGCGATTTAAAGGGCCACTGCGCCGCTGATTGGCGCAGTGATTCCAATTAGTGTGTTCACCTGTGCACTTCCCTATATCACCTCACTTCCCCTGCACTCCCTTGCCGGATCTTGTTGCCATCGTGCCAGTGAAAGCGTTTCCTTGTGTGTTCCTAGCCTGTGTTCCAGACCTCCTGCCGTTGCCCCTGACTACGATCCTTGTTGCCTGCCCCGACCTTCTGCTACGTCCGACCTTGCTTCTGTCTACTCCCTTGTACCGCGCCTATCTTCAGCAGCCAGAGAGGTGAGCCGTTGCTAGTGGATACGACCTGGTCACTACCGCCGCAGCAAGACCATCCCGCTTTGCGGCGGGCTCTGGTGAAAACCAGTAGTGACTTAGAACCGATCCACTAGCACGGTCCACGCCAATCCCTCTCTGGCACAGAGGATCCACTACCTGCCAGCCGGCATCGTGACAATTGCTACCTAATGTGGGGGAACTGCTGCCTGCCTAATTCTGCAGATTAATGTGAGTGCAAATTATCATTATTTTTTATTTTTTTTGGGGGGGGGGGGGCAGGTCCATTCTTTGCACAGGGGCTCCCTGCTGTCTTTGTCCGCCCCTGCAGTATGCAACAGCTAAAATTGTTGTTTAATACTCAAGACGGGGAAAGGGCTGTCTATTAATCCAATTTAACAGCTGGGATTTGGGGCTTTGTGATGAAAATATGCAAGTTATTAAGTTCATTATTATTATCGCTTGCAAATATATTTGTATATAGTTTAATCTCTTTTCAATTATGAAGGTAAGTGAGGGTCTCATGTTCAAGTTTCACCTAAGGCTGCACAAAGTTTGGTGCCGCCTATGGCTTTCTGTTTTTGGTTGTGATTTTATGAAGTATTGTGAGAGTCACACACAGGTACAGACACTATATTATGAACTACATTTACTTTACAGACCCTGTAGCATAGTCAAATAAAAAAAATTCCTGGAATACCCCTTTAACGTATATGAATCTACTGGCAGTAACAATTCAGTAACCCGTTTCACAGAATTAAAGGGGTACTCCGCCCCTAGACATCTTATCCCCTATCCAAGGATAGGGAATAAGATGACTGATCACAGGGGTCCCGCTGCTGGGGACCCCCACGATCTCTTCTGCAGCCCCCTGAGTCATCAGCTCTCCAGAGCTACGTTTGCTCTGTGGCTGATGACTCACGATACAGGGACAGGAGGTTTGTGATGTCATGGCTCCGCCCCCTCATTACATCATGTCCCACCTGTTGCCACGCCCCCCATAGACTTGCATTTAGCAGGCGGGGCACAACATCACCAGGGGCGGAGCCTTGATGTCACGAACCGCCGGCTCCAGCCACGGAGCAAACTTAGCTCCGGAGAGCTGATGACTCGAGGGGCTGCAGGAGAGATCGCGGGGGTCCCCAGCAGTGGGACCCCTGAGATCAGACATCTTATCCCCTATCCTTGGATAGGGGATAATATGTCTAGGGCAGAGTACCCCTTTAACTATAAAAAGGAGGACAGAAATCTAAATAATAAGTGAACAATAAGTGAATAATAAATAAACATATAGCCTTACCAGTCTATAAAAAATCCTTACCTATTCGCCCACTGAGCTCTACTTTTGCATGGCAACCGCCATATGTGAACATGGCAGCTGTGGGTCAGCACTTAATTTCTAAGTAATACTACATACACAACATTTGGTACAGTGGTTGTGACTAACACATTTGCCAGATCAACTGGAGGAAAAGGCTATAAACATAAAAACTAACACATTTACAATAATGTTTAGTAAATGCCTGAAGGTGGAGCTAAAGGTTTAGTTTATTAGCCTGATGATCTGAAAGACAGAAGACAATAATCACCTCAATTATACCTGACAGGTGATTGGACTTGTCTGTACTATCAGGAAGGAAGAAGTTATTTATTATTAGAATAAATAATAAATAATTAAATACCGGCGCTGTACAGGACTTAAACGTGTATTTTAATATTATGTCCTACATAAAAACAAGAGTAGTAGCTGTCAAGTGGGCAATCTGTAAGGGTACCTAAAATAATTAAATAAGCATATAAAAATATAGAATATGAAGATAAATAAATATATTACTAAGTAATATATAATATCACTTACTAATATATTTATTTATCATCATATTTTATATTTTTATATACTTATTTAATTATTTTAGGTACCCTTACAGATTGCCCACTTGACAGCTACTTATTTTGTTTTTATCACATAATATTAAAATACACGTTTAAGTCCTGTACAGCGCTGATATCTAATTATTTATTTATTTATTTTAGTTTACTACTTCTGTATGGTTAACAGGATCCCATACTTTACCAGGCTTCAGTTTTCAGGCACACCGGTTCAAGTCAACCACAACCAAGAGGAGCGCTAGTGTAATAAATGTTATATATTTATTATTCGGACTTGTTTGTATACAAGTGGAAGTTACCTGATAATGGTTTTCTTTTGTTTATAATGTCTTTTTTTACTGTAATGAGTATCATACATTGTGTTACTGGAGAGCTTGCTGTGGGATTGTGCTTACATACAGCAGCCATCTCAACAAATGTAATGCTGTTGAGATGGATAATCACCTATGTGTATGTACAGCAGATGTCAGGGGGGAGAACAGTTTAATGGATTAGTTTTTAACTTGCCCAACCATTTGTTCTTAGGAAATAAGCCAGCAGTGTCTGGAAGTAGCTTTCTTCCCTTTCTCGATTCAGAGAATATGCTGAGCATGCAAGTGTATGGAAGGGATCAGAATAGATTGCTGTTGGATATATCAAAAACATATGGCCAGTTTAAAGGAAAACTGTGGCACAACGTAGATTTACACAATGACTCAGTCACACAACCACAAGTAGAGATTTTTACAGCCCCGCTCCTGGACGTAGATTTTCACAGCTGTCAAAATCTCCGTCCAGGAGCGGGGCTGTGAGAATCTACGTTCTTCTCCTGAGGGAGGGGTGAAGAGGGAACTGTGTACGGAACTGAGGGAGGTGCAGAACTGCATCCTGACCATTTCTGCCTTCCCCTCCCCTCGCTGTATGTTCGGAAATCTTTGAACAGCTGAGGGGAGGGGCCAATGTAAAATTGCATGGGGCGCAGTTCTACACCTCACAATGGTGATACACTGAGCACAGTATGAGTCACCGAGCCCAGGAAGCAGACGAGCACTGGAGGAATGGGATGATGATATTGGCGCAATGGGGGAACGTAGGAAGGTGAGTTAAAGTTTTTTTTTTTTGCAGCTGGGCACAGGGGAAGTGAAAAGTGTTGCGCCACAGTTCTCCTTTAAAGCTGAGTAAAGCATAGAGACAAAGGGGCAGATGTATTAAACCCCATGCAGAGGAACAGTGGCACTTGAATTAGATTGATGCTTTTATTTTTATAAAGGCATTTGAAAAATAAAAGCTGGAACATGATTGGTTGCTATGGTCAACTGCACCACTGTTGCTCTGCATAGCAGGCTGGTGCAGCAGAGCACCGATAACACTGATCATGGCATAGCATTGATCAGTAGATTGCATGTTATAAAAAATATAAATAAAGTGTTAAAAAAAAAAAAAAGTTTATAAAGGTGAATTTTTATACTTAGAAATGTTTGAATTCCCCCCCCCCCCTTTTCCCATTTTTTTAAAATAAAATAATAAAATAAAAAATAATCATATGTGGTAGTGCCACATGCATAAATGTCCAAACTATAAAAATATAAAGGTAGCTAAACCGCATGGTCGATGGCATATACGTAAAAAAATACCAAAGTCCAAAATTGTGCATCTTTGGGCACTTCATGTACCATAAAAAATGTATAAAAAGCGATCAAAAAGTCCCATCAAAACATAAAACTACAGACCACGGCACAAAAAATAAGCCTTCAAATAGCTCCGTATGCAGTAAAATAAAAAAAGTCATAGGGGTCAGAAAATGACAATTTTAAACATACTAATTTTGGTGCTTGAAGTTATAATTTTTTTAAAGTAGTAAAATAAAATAAAACCTACATAAATTGGGTATCCTTTTAACCATATGGACATACAGAATAAAGATAAGATGTCAGTTTTACCGAAAAGTGCACTGCATAGAAAAGGAAGCCCCAAAAGTAAAAAAAAATGTTTACATTTCACCCCACAAATAAGTATTTTTTTGTTTTGCCGCAGATTATGTTATAAAATAAGTGATGTCATTACAAATTACAATTAGTGACAGAAAAAAACAAGCCCTTATATGGGTCTGTAGGGGCAAAATTGAAGGTGTTATGATTTTTAGAAGGGTAGGAGGAAAAAAAAGAAAGTACAAAAACAAAAATTGGTCTGATCCTTAAGGTCAAAATGTGCTTGGCCCCCAAGGGATTAAAGCGTAGCTGTCATTTCAGATGCCCTTTTAGGGCCCTGTGTACACATAAGAAAAAGTACTAATTCTCTTCATTACTTAACTTATATATGGATTTTTCAGAAGAGATCTGCTTTGCAGGCTTTATCTTGAATTTTCCATTTTCCCACAGCTGGTGGGCAAAGCCTAATGTCTATAGTGTCTGTCACAAAAAGACAGACTGGTTGAAGATGAAAAGCAATAGTAAAAAATAGGCAGAAATGCAACAGGTACCCAAATAGACATTTGTTACAAATAAAGTATGCAGAATACTATCTCTAAAATCAAAGCACGTCAAACCTTGATGCAGATGGGCTACAGCAGCTAAAATTACATCGGGGACCTCTCCTGTCAGCTAAGAACAGAAATGTGAGGCTACAGTTTACACAGGCTCATGGAAATTGGGCAATGGAAGACTGGAAGAATGTTGCCTAGTCTGATGAGTCTTGATTCCAGCTGTGACATTCAGATGGCAGGGTCAGAGTTTGGTGTAAATAACATGAAAGCATGAAATCCATCCAACTTTGTATTAATGGTTTAAGCTGGCGGTGTAATGGTATGAGGAACATTTTCATAGAACACTTTGGGCCCCTAATTTAGTTTTCCTTCTTGGTCTCTTTGTCTGCAAAAGTGCAGACAAAGAGACCAAGAGTGAAGCTAGTTCGAAAATGTTTTTTAACTGTATAGTTACAAAGTTTGTAAGGTTGAAAAAAGTCAAGAGTCCATCGAGTCCAAACTAGAACCCTACTGTGTTAATCCAGAGGAAGACAAAAATCGCCATGAGGCTGATGCCAATTGCCCCATGACAGAGGAAAAATTCCTTCCCAACCCCAGTATGGCAATCAGAATAAATCCCTTGATCAACGTTCTGACCATGTGCATCTAATTTTATGCCTCTATCACCTATATTTATTATAAAAATATATATTTTCATTAACAGTGTTAGAAATCCTCTCAGGAAAGGGGGTCGTATCCCTCCCTTGTGGTGATGGGAGGTAATTTGTGTGTCTGCTCATGGAGCCTTGTCCATAAGTCATCTATTGTCTATGACTCATGGACAAGCCTGATTGTGGTGCAGGACTGGTTAGTATTCTAGTAGGTATGGGGACCCCTATTGGTTGGATTTTCAAGAGCTGTTTCATTATTTAATATTCAAAAAAAATGTAAACAACCATGTCTTTAATTTTCCTCATTAACAGCATAAAAGTTTTTGGATCTGACAGTTGCCATTTAAGTAATGTATTAGACAGACATCTGTATCTAATAGTCAAGGACTCTATAGCAACAGGGTCTGTTCATCAGTACTAGCACAAAGCATATGTGCTGACAATATTCCCCAAAAAATGCTAAAAGGTGACTCCAGGAATTGTAGGAAAGTTAATTTAACCTCCCTTGTATGTATATTGTTTAAGGGTTTTCTAAGAGATGCTTGGAGTATCTCAATAAAAATAAATGTATGACTCCATATCAGCATGAGTTTATGAAGGATGGGTCCTGTCAAATTAACCCCCCCCACCCATAAATTAGAGGAGGAGGGGAGGGAGCTTTTCCTCTTACTGAACCTTGTGTGCCTGGCCCCTCCTCTCCTTCTAGACTCTATATGACCGTATTGCAATCAGAAAACATGGGATGGGGCCAATGGGCATCAGGGGAGGAGCCTCAGCACAGGTGAGTGATCCCAGCACACCTCAGGCCCTAACCCTCCACCTCCAGCACTGCTCTTTCTCCTTGCGTACAGTCAGTCCAGAGCTGCATCAATGGGTGTGTGTGACCCAGTGATGCTGATATAGGCAGCAAGCAGGAGGCAGCACATAATGTAGTGAAAGGGCGGGGGGCGCTTATGGGAGATATAGTGGAGTGGAGCTGGCGAGGTTTCAAAAACGGGCAACCATAGTAATAAGGGGAATGGGAGCACTACAGTACCGAAAGATTGTCATAATATTGGGGTAGATTTATCAAAACCTGTGCAAAGAAAAAAAACAATCAGATTACTTCTTTTATTTTACAGAGGTCTTGTTAAAAATTAAAGCAGCTATCTAATTGGTTGCTATGGGCAACTGGGCAACTTTTCCTCTGGAGAGGTTTTGATAAATCTCCCCCATGAAGTTTAGAAAGAATATGGCTATGGGGCAACCTAATAACTATGTTTACATATTTCAGGGGAAGTACATAGAGTTATGCCCAGGACTGTACATTTACAAGGGGAGGAAAGAAGGTTTCTATACCAGCATAGACAGGGGCTGTTTACTATAAGAAGTGAGACAATGAAACTCTGCCAGAGGAAGTGGTCATGGTGAACTCAATAAAATAGTTTAAAAAGGGCCTGGATGCATTATAGGTTGTGGATACTCCATTTATAGGGACAGAACATTGAGCCAGGAATCTATTCTCATAGCCATTTTGGATTCAGGAAGAATTTTTTTTCCCTAGTATGGGGCAAGTGGCTTCAGCCTCATAAGGGTTTTTCGTCTTCCTCTGGATGAACACAGTAGGGACACAATAAGGCTCTCATTCGAACATGATGGACTAGGTACCATATGGGATATGCTGATTGGGAGATTTGCATAATGGATGTGTAGCCAACAAACTACAGAAACATAATGATACCATCATGTTCATATGGGCCAAACCTTTCCAATGTTACGAGCATCTTGTAAAGAGTATGCCATGAAGAATGAAGGCCAAGGGGGGGGGGGGGGGGGGGGGCTTTATGGTACTAGCAAGATGTGTGTAATAAAGTAGTCAGTGATTGTATATATAGTGCAGTGGAATACTTAAAGTGATTTGTAACACAGATCAATCTTAGCATAGATATGCAATGTGTAATAGGCCACACAATATGTCATATGTTGCATGGTAACTGCTGCATAATCTGGGTGTCCAACAATAAAATATGCTGCCTTGACTATTGGCAGATAGTGTGGGAGGATAGAGATCTGAGAAGCCAGAGATTGAAATGTTTCATAGCCTAGAAGCAATATGTCAATCCACATTTTAGGATCACCATTAGAATGAATGTGAAAGGTTATATAAATTTTACATTAAGTAGAGTCCTGGCTAATGACAATGGCCTCATCCTGGGATAAATTAGATTATCTGACTGCACTATCAATCAGCTCTGTAGTATCTGCAGCTGAATAATATAATGTTGTAGATGGTAATGTCTAGTGGTGACACTCTGTGCATGCAAATCACAGCAGATTGATGAATATGTCACCCTGAGGTGTTGACATGTGATTATTTTTTAGAAATTACATTTAAGCTTTTTACTAAGAGTGATGCTTATAATACTGTTTTTTCACCAGATGTTGATTTCTTTTGGATATGCCTAGAAATTCAAGCTAAGTGCCACAGTCTGAGAGAGCCCCTGAGGAAATACTTAAGAAGACTGAAATCTAATGGCTCACTTCCTCATTGCTGACAATAATCGACAGTGTCATCTATCAGTTTGAGAACATTTCAATAATACATAAGTCATATTTTTGCACTTTCCAGTTCCATACAGTAGGACTGACTGCCTGGTAAGAATTTTTGTTGACTTTTATAACCAACATTAAGCATGTTTAGGGGCTTGGCATTCCGTAAAATATTTATTATAATACCTCCAGTTTATGATATATTAAAATAATCATTTATATATTTACCAACATTTTTATAGCTGTCACAAAAAAGGACAGAAGGTTTTAAATCAGACCTATAAGCTATAACATCATTTATTAGTATCTTTAAATTGAGACATTGGTTAAAAATTATATAGACCAGCATGCAATAGGATTTACTATAGACTATAATAATGGCTGAATGTTTACATATAGTTTGGTATGATAAAATACTTTCAAGAAATGTAACCTCTTCACTGAGCAATGAATAATATTTAATGTAGAGAAATCTAACTTTTCAGCTCCGTTATAGAGTATAGTTAAAATACAATGCATTTGGAAAGTTTTTAGACTCGCTTTTTCACATTTTATTATGTTGTGGCCTTGTGCTAAACTACAAAAAAAATAATTAGTGTTTACTCCACATCACACATTAATCATTTTCATAAGCAATTAAACAAATTTATTTTGGGGCGCAAACGATGTAGGTTAAAGTATAAGAGGTGGTGTTCCCCGAGCGGAGAGGGTGGATTTGCCTTACCAAATTTCAAAGTCTATTTTTTAGCTACAATCTTGTATGAAATTAAAAAGGGTTGGTTGGGAATTAATATTCAACAGGAATCGGGTCTCCGTGTTACTCTTATAGAATTTTTAGAAGCAAATTTGATTGACACCAAATTTTCATATGGGAGGATGCTGATGAAGGGGTGGGTCTTGCTGAGAAAGAAAATTTGGAACAAGGAGGAAAGAATATTTGGGACAAGGGCAGTTTAGTGGTTACGCCCCTATCGGGCACTAAGAATTTGAAAGAATTTTTAACTATACCTGAGATTTTTGGAAAATTTGGGGGTTAGGTATATTGCACAAATTTTGGATGGGGAGAGCTTGATTCCCCTTGATATCCTTAAATGACAATATGGCTTTGGGTATAGGCACTATTTTAGATATATGCAGTTGGCGCATGCTTTTCACCAAACAGAGAATAGACCAATTTTCTAAATTGTGAAGAATCCAACTCTAACATATTTGTTAGGCGGAGAGACTAGTCAGAAATCAATGGTGGTGTTTAATAAATTGATCACTCAGGGATTAGCACGACATGTAAATCAGTAACTATGCACAAGATGGGAACTGGACATAGGTCCAATACACGCGAGGCAGTGGGAATAGAAAATATAGGATATACAGTACAGACCAAAAGTTTGGACACACCTTCTCATTCAATGAGTTTTCTTTATTTTCATGACTATGAAAATTGTAGATTCACGCTGAAGGCATCAAAACTATGAATTAACACATGTGGAATTATAGACATAACAAAAAAGTGTGAAAAACTAAAAATTTGCCATATTCTAGGTTCTTCAAAGTAGCCACCTTTTGCTTTCATTACTGCCTTGCACACTCTTGGCATTCTCTTGATGAGCTTCAAGAGGTAGTCACCTGAAATGGCTTCCAACAGTCTTGAAGGAGTTCCCAGAGATGCTTAGCACACTTGTTGGCCCTTTTGTCTTCATTGGGTTCAGGTCTGGTGACTGTGGAGTCCAGGTCATCTGGCGCAGCACCCCATCACTCTCCTTCTTGGTCAAATAGCCCTTACACAGCCTGGAGGTGTGTTTGGGGTAATTGTCCTGTTGAATAATAAGTGGTCCAACCAAACGCAAACCGGATGGAATAGCATGCCGCTGCAAGATGCTGTGGTAGCCATGCTGGTTCAGTATGCCTTCAATTTTGAATAAATCCCCAACAGTGTCACCAGTAAAGCACCCCCACACCATCACACCTCCTCCATGCTTCATGGTGGGAACAAGGCATGTAGAGTCCATCCGTTCACCTTTTCTGCATCGCACAAAGGCACGGTGGTTGAAATCAAAGATCTCAAATTTGGACTCATCAGACCAAAGCACAGATTTCCACTGGTCTAATGTCCATTCCTTGTGTTCTTTAGCCCAAACAAGTCTCTTCTGATTGTTGCCTGTCCTTAGCAGTGGTTTCCTAGCAGATATTCTACCATGAAGGCCTGATTCACAGTCTCCTCATAACAGTTGTTCTAAAGATGTGTCTGCTGCTAGAACTCTGTGTGGCATTGACCTGGTCTCTAATCTGAGCTGCTGTTAACCTGCGATTTCTGGGGCTGGTGACTCAGATGAACTTATCCTCCACAGCAGAGGTGACTCTTGGTCTTCCTTTCCTGGGGCGGTCCGCATGTGAGCCAGTTTCTTTGTAGCTCTTGATGGTTTTTGTGACTGCACTTGGGGACACTTTCCACCTAGAATATGACATATTTTCAGTTGTTTGACACTTTTTTGTTATGTCTATAATTTCACGTGTTAATTCATAATTTTGATGCCTTCATTGTGAATCTACAATTTTCATAGTCATGAAAATAAAGAAAACTCTTTGAATGAGAAGGTGTGTCCAAACTTTCCGTCTGTACTGTAGGTTAAAAGCAACTTTAAATTAATAGAATTAAGAATTCTTAAGGTTGTATTTATCACCAAAGTCACTAAGAAGTTTTGGGTATAGTAGGAGTGCAATCTGCCCAAGATGCTCAGTTGATCAAGCAGATTTTGCCCATATAATCTGGGACTGCCCCCCAGTTGTAGCATATTGGAAGGCATTTTTTTTATATCTTGATAAGGTGTTAAAACAGAAGGTGGAGTTTAACTTTATACAAGTAATTCTAAGAGGCCTGGGAGAGAAGGACAAAAACAAAACTTATGAAAATGTTATTTTGCGCAAAAGTACCTATCTTGAGGGTTTGGATGTCGGATAAAGTCCCGAGGGTTGAAGAATGGATAAGGTTAGTAGATAAGATCAGAAAATATGAATTTATGGCGGTAAATGGTAAAAATAAAAAAAATAAAAAGGAGAATCAGGTTCAAAACGTCTGGGGACCTTGGATGCTGCGTTAGGGAGGCTGCCATCATAAAAAATTGGTCGTCTGGTTTCTTTCTTCCCCCCCCCCCCCCTCTCTGAGTAGGGTGGGTGTGGGTGGGATGGGTTAACAACAATATGTTGTGTACTTGTGTTGTGTATGTATTTGCATGTTATTTGTATGTTATGTATGTGGAGAAAAGTGTAAATAAATAGATATTTAAAAAAAAAGCCTGTTTAGGGGCTTGGCATTATGTAAAATATTTATTATAATACCTCCTGTTTATGATATAGTAAAATAATCATTTATATATTTACCAACATTTTTATAGCTGTCACAAAAAAAGACAGAAGGTTTTAAATCAGACCTATAAGCTATAACATCATTTTATTAGCATCTTTAAATTGAGACATTGGTTAAAATAATATAGACCAGCATGCAATAGGATTTACTATAGACTATAATAATGGCTGAATGTTTACATATAGTTTGGTATGATAAAATACTTTCAGGAAATGTAACCTCTTCAATGAGCAATGGATAATATTTAATGTAGAGCAATCTAAGGCCCCTTTCACACTATAAAGTTGTTCTGTTAAAAGATCCGTTATAAAGGTCCGTTAGAAAAGCCATGTTAAACGTCCGCTGCAAAATCCTATTAAAGTCTATGGGATTTTTGATTATCCATTATGACCCATTATAGCCTGTCATGAATAACGGATGGAAGAAAAAATGGCACATGCACAAATTTTTCTTCGATCAAAAGAAACAGGTAAATTAATGACCGTTATTTTTAACATTGAAGTCTATGGCAAACTGATGAGCCTTTGTGTCATCCGTTTGCACCTGGTTTATAATATCCGTTATTACTTCTGAGTATGTGCTGAAGAGATGACATCAGCAGACTTCTGCAGTGCTGAGGGACTACTACTACTACCATCATGGAACAGACTTGTTTCCATGATGGGAGTAGTAATTCCCCGGCTGCAGGAGTCTGCCAGTGGCTGGGGAGGCTACATTAGTGTTTGTACTACAACCCCCATCATGAAACATACTCTGTTCCATAAAGGGGGTTGTAGTACAGGGGCTGAGGGATTGATCGCACCATGTCCCACTTCCGAGACCCGATGCGATTAGAAGTTATTAAACAGGGGAGTGGGCGGCATGCTCCACTCCCCTGCGATGTGCAATGTATTATATTACTATAAACCCCCGGCAGCGCTATGAATTAAAAGTATTCTATTAGCAGCACATTTGGCCGGGAAGCCACCCTTCCCAATGCGCTGCTGAAATAATACTTTCAGGCATATGTACAAAGAAGCACTGTGGGGGGCAGATAACGCTATATGTCTGGCCCCAAAGCGCTTCTATAATCATATGCCTCCACCGCGTTATGAATGAAAAGTATTCTAACAGCAGCGTATCTGGCCAAGCCGGCCGGCGTCATGTGCTGCTGAAAGAATACTTGTCATTCATAGCGCTGCAGCGGCATCTGTATATAGATGCGCTGTGGGGGTCAGACATATCCATATGTCTGGCCACCACACCGCTTCTATAATTATATGCCTTCACAGCGCTATGAATGACGTCAAAAATAGACTAGAATGCATCATGTTCTAAAAATCCTCTAGAGCAAAAGTCGCAAAAAAGTCGCACATGTTTAGACTGCGATTTTCTGTGTGACAAATTTGGTAAAAATTAAAGATGCCATTGTGAAATTCAATTGGTCCCACAAAAAACAAACATATATTGCATATGTGGATGGATAAATAGTTAGGCTTCTTTCACACTATGTCTGAGGCTCTATCACAAATGAACGTTAATGGCTCTTTTAAGAATAGTCAAACTTATTTGACAAAATTAGTATGTTAAAAGGGGTACTCCGGTGGAAAACTTTTTATTTTTAATCAACTTGTGCCAGAAAGTTAAACAGATTTGTAAATTACTTCTAGAGATGAGCGAACTTACAGTAAATTTGATTCGTCACGAACTTCTCATCTCGACAGTTGATGACTTTTCCTGCATAAATGAGTTCAGCTTTCAGGTGCTCCCGTGGGCTGGAAAAGGTGGATACAGTCCTAGGAGACTCTTTCCTAGGACTTTATCCACCTTTTCCAGCCCACCGGAGCACCGGAAAGCTGAACTAATTTATGCAGGAAAAGTCAGCAACCGCCGAGCGGAGAAGTTCGTGACGAATCGAATTTACTGTAAATTCGCTCATCTCTAATTACTTCTATTAAAAAATCTTAATCCTTCCAGTACTTATTAGCTGCTAAATACTACAGAGGAACTTCTTTTCTTTTTGGAACACAGAGCTGTATACTGACATCATGACTACAGTGCTCTCTGCTGACATCTCTGTCCATTTTAAGAACTGTCCAGAGTAAGATAAAATCCCCATAGAAAACATAAGCTGTTCTGGACAGTTCCTAAAATGGACTTAGATGTCAGCAGAGAGCACTGTGGTCATGATGTCAGCAGAGAGCACTGTGGTCATGATGTCAGCAGAGAGCACTGTGTTCCAAACAGAAAGGAATTACCTCTGTAGTATTCAGCAGCTAATAAGTACTGGAAGGATTAAGATTATTTAATAGAAGTAATTTACAAATTTCTGCCACCAGTTGAAAAAAAGCACACCTTTATTCTGTAGGTCCAAGGATTCTCAATTTATGTAGGTTTTATTTTATTTTACTACCTAAAAAAAATTAGAACTACATGCATTAAAATTAGTATGTTTAAAAATTTCATTTTCTGGCCCCTTTAACTCTTTTATTTGTCCGCATACAGGGCTATATGAGGGCTCATTTGTTTTGCCGTGATCTTTAGTTTTTATTGGTACCATTTTTGTTTTGATGGGCTTTTTAATTGATTTTTATTAATTATATTTATGGTATATGAAGTGACCAAAAATGCACAATTTTGGACTTTGGTATTTTTTTACTTGTGTACATCGTACGAGCAGTTTAACTAACCTTACATTTCAATAGTTCGGATATGTACCCATGCGGAGATACCACATGTGTTTATGTTTATTTCTGATTACATTATTTTATAAAAAAAAAAAAAGGGAAATGGTGGGTGATTCAAACTTTAATTAGGGAAAGGGCTTTTTCACATTTATTAACTTAACTAAAATTTTTATTACACTTTATGCTTTTTTTGTTAGTCTCCTTAGGGGGCTATAACATGCAATCTTTCGATTGCATACACTGTTCAGTGCTAAGCTTTGGCACAGTGTTACGCCGAGCGCTCCGGGTCCCCGCTCCTCCCCGGAGCGCTCACAGCGTTCTCTTATTCACAGCGCCCCGGTCAGACCTGCCGACCGGGTGCGCTGCGATAATGCTCCCAGCCGGGATGCGATTCGGGATGCGATTCGCGATGCGGGACGCGCCCGCTCGCAATGCACATCTCGATTCCCTTACCAGACCCGTTCCCCATCTGTGCTGTCCCGGCGCGTGCGGCCCCGCTCCTTAGGGCGCGCGCCGGGTCTTTGCGATTTAAAGGGCCGGTGCGCCACTGATTGGCGCATCAGGTTTTAATCAGTACCTTCACCTGTGCACTTCCCTACTTATACCTCACTTCCCCTGCACTCCCTCGCCGGATCTTGTTGCCATTGTGCCAGTGAAAGCGTTTCCTTGTGTGTTCCTAGCCTGTGTTCCAGACCTCCTGCCATGCCCCTGACTACGATCCTTGCAGCCTGCCCTGACCTTCTGCTACGTCCGACCTTGCTCTTGTCTACTCCCTTGTACCACGTTTATCTCAGCAGTCAGAGAGGTTGAGCCGTTGCCGGTGGATACGACCTGGTTGCTACCGCCACTGCAAGACCATCCCGCTTTGCGGCGGGCTCTGGTGAATACCAGTAGCAACTTAGAACCGATCCACCGACACGGTCCACGCCAATCCCTCTCTGGCACAGAGGATCCACCTCCAGCCAGCCGAATCGTGACTGTAGATCCGGCCATGGATCCCGCTGAGGTCCCGCTGCCAGTTGTCGCCGACCTCACCACGGTGGTCGCCCAGCAGTCGCAACAGATAGCGCAACAAGGCCACCAGCTGTCTCAACTGACCGTGATGCTACAGCAGCTACTACCACAGCTTCAACAATCATCTCCTCCGCCAGCTCCTGCACCTCCTCCGCAGCGAGTGGCCGCGTCCAGCCTCCGATTATCTTTGCCGGATAAATTGGATGGGGACTCTAAATTTTGCCGTGGTTTTCTTTCACAATGTTCCCTGCATTTGGAGATGATGTCGGACCAGTTTCCAACTGAAAGGTCAAAGGTGGCTTTCGTAGTCAGCCTTCTGTCTGGGAAAGCCCTGTCATGGGCCACACCGCTCTGGGACCGCAATGATCCTGTCACTGCCTCTGTACACTCTTTCTTCACGGAGATTCGAAGTGTCTTCGAGGAACCTGCCCGAGCCTCTTCTGCCGAGACTGCCCTGCTGAACCTGGTCCAGGGTAATTCTTCTGTTGGCGAGTACGCCATCCAATTCCGTACTCTCGCCTCCGAATTGTCCTGGAATAACGAGGCCCTCTGCGCGACCTTTAAAAAAGGCCTATCCAGTAACATTAAAGATGTGCTGGCCGCACGAGAAATCCCTGCTAACCTGCATGAACTTATTCATCTTGCCACCCGCATTGACATGCGTTTTTCCGAAAGGCGTCAGGAGCTCCGCCAGGATATGGACTTTGTTTGCACGAGGCGGTTTCTCTCCCCGGCTCCTCTCTCCTCTGGTCCACTGCAATCCGTTCCTGTGCCTTCCGCCGTGGAGGCTATGCAAGTTGACCGGTCTCGCTTGACACCTCAAGAGAGGACACGACGCTGCATGGAGAACCTTTGCCTGTACTGTGCCAGTACCAAACATTTCTTGAAGGATTGTCCTATCCGACCTCCACGCCAGGAAAGACGCACGCTGACTCCGCACAAAGGTGAGACGACTCTTGATGTGAACTGCGGATTTCTTCTTCTACCTTCTCCTTCTCAGCTATGGCCTTCTTGGATTCCGGATCTGCAGGAAATTTTATTTTGGCCTCTTTCATCAACAGGTTCAACATCCCGGTGACCAGTCTCTCCAGACCCCTCTACATCGACTCTGTTAATAATGAAAGATTGGACTGTACTGTGCGTTACCGCACGGAACCCCTCTTAATTTGCATCGGATCCCATCACGAAAAAATTGAATTTCTGGTCCTCTCTAACTGCACTTCAGAAATTCTTCTTGGATTACCGTGGCTTCAACGCCATTCCCCAACCCTTGATTGGACCATCGGGGAAATCAAGAACTGGGGTACTTCTTGCCACAAGGACTGTCTTAAACCTGCTCCCTGTACTCTCAGTCAAGACCCTGTGGTTCCCCCGTTATCTGGTCTCCCCAAGGCCTATCTGGATTATGCTGATGTTTTTTGCAAAAAACAAGCAGAGACTTTGCCTCCTCACAGGCCTTATGACTGTCCTATTGACCTCCTCCCAGAATCTATCCTCTGTCTGCTCTGGAAACTCAAGCCATGTCGGAGTACATCCAAGAGAATTTAAAAAAGGGGTTTATCCGCAAGTCCTCCTCCCCTGCCGGAGCTGGATTTTTTTTCGTTTCCAAAAAAGACGGCTCCCTACGCCTTTGCATTGATTACCGCGGACTTAATAAAATCACTGTAAAAAAAATGCTATCCCCTACCTCTTATCTCGGAACTCTTTGACCGCCTACGAGGCGCCCACATCTTTACCAAGCTGGACTTAAGAGGTGCTTATAATCTCATCCGCATCAGGGAGGGGGACGAGTGGAAGACTGCATTTAACACCAGAGATGGACACTTTGAATATCTGGTTATGCCCTTTGGCCTTTGCAACGCCCCTGCCGTCTTCCAAGACTTTGTAAATGAAATTTTTCGTGATCTTCTATATACCTGTGTTGTGGTTTACCTAGACGATATTCTGATTTTTTCTGCTAACCTAGAAGAACACCGCCAGCATGTCCGCATGGTTCTTCAGAGACTTCGGGACAATCAATTATATGCCAAAATGGAAAAATGTCTCTTTGAATGTCAGTCTCTTCCCTTCCTAGGATACTTAGTCTCTGGCCAGGGACTACAAATGGACCCAGATAAACTATCTGCCGTATTGGATTGGCCACGCCCCTCCGGACTCCGTGCTATCCAACGTTTTTTGGGGTTCGCCAATTATTACAGACAATTTATCCCACACTTTTCCACTATTGTGGCTCCTATCGTGGCCCTAACCAAGAAAAACGCCAACCCTAAGTCCTGGCCTCCTCAAGCGGAAGACGCATTCAAACATCTCAAAACTGCCTTTTCTTCTGCTCCCGTACTCACCAGACCTGACCCATCTAAACCCTTCTCATTGGAGGTAGACGCCTCCTCGGTGGGAGCTGGAGCAGTTCTCCTACAAAAAAAATTCTTCCGGGCATGCTGTTACTTGTGGTTTTTTTTCTAGGACCTTCTCTCCGGCGAAGAAAAACTACTCCATTGGTGATCGAGAACTACTGGCCATAAAATTGTCGCTTGAGGAATGGAGGCACCTGCTGGAGGGATCCAAATATCCAGTTATTATATAAACTGACCACAAGAATCTCTCTTATCTTCAGTCTGCCCAACGGCTGAACCCTCGCCAGGCTAGGTGGTCGTTGTTTTTTTTTCCAATATAGACTTTTATAAAAAATTTTAACAGGATAATGTGAGATAGATAACGGTTATATAACATTTAAATGTAAATATAACAAGTTAGAGTTACACAGCGTGGTAGGTAAGAAGAAAAATAAACGTGTCCATATCCCAGCACCATTAGAATCCGAAGCGTGCTCCGGGGGTCGGAGTCAAAATACAAAGTAACGTAAGGTAGACTTGTAAAATTGGGCACGTGTAGCGCTCCTAACAGTGTGTAATTATATGCCAATCAGGTTGTAAACAAGTCTGGTTGAGAGCATAGACAAAGCAGGTATTACTGAGCTATCATCTAGTAGTGCTTGGGTAAACGGACTAGGGCGTTACCACATGTGTAATGTTGAGGAAAGCACAAAAGTGGTGAGGAGTCAGGGATAGAGATGGGGAGGTGAAAGGAAAGAGAGATAGGGGTAAGAATGATAAGAAGAGAGGTGGTAAGAATAGACACAGGAGCGGAGTTACGGAATTGGAAAACCTACCTGACGGGTCGAAACGGACCAGGAACACCCCAAGCCATCAAGGTCATCAAGTCAATTAGTAGGAGAAGGGGGAAGGGTACAGTCAGGTCAGCTATGGGGGAGGGGTGCAAGGGTACTTATTACAAGGGTGCGTTATAGGGGAGGGCGTTTAGAGGGTTATGGTGGTGAAGCGGCTAGGTATATTTGAGCATAGGTCGTAGAGGACGTGAAGGCCATCCAAGGTGACCAAGTCAGGGAGAACCTATGTATTTGTTTCGGGGATTCTGCCAGTAGTTCCTCCATTCTATGTAGGTGAGATAATTCTTGGAACCAGGACGAGATAGTAGGAGCAGTATGTGATTTCCACAGTCTCGGTATTACTGTCCTGGCCGCCAAGAGCATGAAGTTGATTAGGCGTAAGGAGGGACCAGGTATCCCTGCGGGCAATATTGAGAACAGAAGGGGTTCAGGCCTGTACTGGAGATCCACCGATGTAACGTGGGTTATGAGGGAGAGAATTCTAGACCAGAAGGTTGATAGTATGGGGCACGTCATCCAGATGTGGAGCATAGTGCCCCTTGCGTTAGAGCATCTCCAGCACAGGTCCGAGGTCCCTGGGTAGATTGTGGCTAGTAGAGCTGGCACTCGATACCACCGCGAGAGTATTTTAAAATTGATTTCCTGGGCTTTGCAGGAGATTGACGTGGAATGGCAACGGGCCAGAGCGGTCCTCCAATCCATTTCTGAAATCGGTCGGCCTATCTCCTTCTCCCAGCTCTCTCTAAAGGGTAAGGGCGTGGGGGTGAGTGTTTTCAAAACTAATGGGTAGAGGACACTGATGGTGCGTGGTAAGGGGGTAGATAGGAGACATAATGTCTCAAACTGAGAGAGGTTTCTATGGAGGTTGAGGGTGAGTTTGTTCGAAGTATAGAAATGTTGGAGCTGTGTGTATTGGAAAATATGTATCGGGGATGGGGGGGTGTTCCCTAGGATGTCAGCAAGGGGTTTGAGTGACGTGTCAGAGAGGAGGGATCGAAACGTGACATTGTCTCTACTGTGAAATCCCAGGAAGGATGAGCAAGATTGGGCCGGGGGGAAGACAGGGTTGTTAAATAGGGGCATGAGTGGGCCATCTCGAGTGAAAAAGGCTTGTCTTGAGGTGTGAAGGGATTTGGTGAGGTATATTGAGGATAGGACTGGTGGAAGCGAGTCTGCTGGATGGGGACGTGGGGGCCCGCGAGGACACCACAGGAACGCCTTCAAGTCACATCCTATGGTATTGGACTCGAGTGCAATCCATTGTTTATCAGTGGGGTGATGATAGCAATCAAGAATCCGTGTCAGGATAGTCGCCAGATAATAGGAGTTGTTACGCCTAGCGCTCCGGGTCCCCGCTCCTCCCCGGAGCGCTCACGGCGTCTTTCTCCCTGCAGCGCCCCGGTCAGTCCCGCTGACCGGGAGCGCTGCACTGTCATGGCCGTTGGGGATGCGATTCGCACAGCGGGACGCGCCCGCTCGCGAATCGCATCCCAGGTCACTTACCCGTCCCGGTCCCCTGCTGTCATGTGCTGGCGCGCGCGGCTCCGCTCTCTAGGGCGCGCGCGCGCCAGCTCTCTGAGACTTAAAGGGCCAGTGCACCAATGATTGGTGCCTGGCCCAATTAGCTTAATTGGCTTCCACCTGGTCCCTGACTATATCTGACCTCCTCCCATGCACTCCCTTGCCGGATCTTGTTGCCTTGTGCCAGTGAAAGCGTTTAGTGTGTCCAAAGCCTGTGTACCTGAACTTCTGCTACCCATCCTGACTACGAACCTTGCCGCCTGCCCACGACCTTCTGCTACGTCTGACCTTGCCTCTGCCTAGTCCTTCTGTCCCACGCCTTCTCAGCAGTCAGCGAGGTAGAGCCGTTGCTAGTGGATACGACCTGGTTGCTACTGCCGCAGCAAGACCATCCCGCTTTGCGGCGGGCTCTGGTGAAAACCAGTAGCCTCTTAGAACCGGTCCACTAGCACGGTCCACGCCAATCCCTCGCTGACACAGAGGATCCACTACCTGGAAGCCGAATCGTGACAGTAGATCCGGCCATGGATCCCGCTGAGGTGCCGCTGCCAAGTCTCGCTGATCTTCCCACGGTGGTCGCTCAGCAATCGCAGCAGATTGCCCAACAAGGACAGCAGCTGTCGCAGTTGACCGCCATGTTACAGCAACTTCTGCCTCTGCTACAGCAGCAACCATCTCCTCCGCCAGCTCCTGCACCTCCTCCGCAGCGAGTGGCCGCTCCTAACCTCCGCTTGTCCCTGCCGGACAAATTTGATGGGGACTCCAGACTCTGCCGTGGATTTTTGTCTCAGTGTTCCCTGCATATGGAGATGTTGTCAGACTTGTTTCCTACAGAACGGTCTAAGGTGGCGTTCGTAGTAAGCCTTCTTTCAGGAAAGGCCTTGTCCTGGGCCACACCGCTCTGGGACCGCAATGATCCTGCCACAGCCACAGTCCAGTCCTTCTTCGCTGAAGTCCGAAGTGTCTTTGAGGAACCTGCCCGAGCCTCTTCTGCTGAGACTGCCTTGCTGAACCTGGTCCAGGGTAATTCTTCCGTTGGCGAGTACGCCATACAATTCCGTACTCTTGCTTCTGAACTATCCTGGAATAACGAGGCTCTCTGCGCGACCTTTAAAAAAGGCCTATCCAGTCGCATCAAGGATGTGCTGGCCGCACGAGAGATTCCTGCCAACCTCCAAGAACTCATCCATTTGGCTACCCGCATTGACATGCGTTTTTCTGAGCGACACCAAGAGCTCCGCCAGGAAAAAGACTTTGATCTCTGGGCACCTCTCCCACAGCATCCTTTGCAGTCTACGCCTGGGCCTCCCGCCGAGGAGGCCATGCAAGTGGATCGGTCTCGCCTGACCCAGGAAGAGAGGAATCGCCGTAGAGAAGAAAATCTCTGTCTGTACTGTGCCAGTACTGAGCATTTCTTGGTGGATTGCCCTATCCGTCCTCCTCGCCTGGGAAACGCACGCACGCACCCAGCTCACGTGGGTGTGGCATCTTTTGGTTCTAAGTCTTCTTCTCCACGTCTCATGGTGCCCGTGCGGATTTCTCCTACAGCCAACTCCTCCATCTCGGCCGTGGCCTGCTTGGACTCTGGTGCCTCCGGGAATTTTATTTTGGAGTCCTTTGTTAATAAATTCAGCATCCCGGTGACCCGTCTCGTCAAGCCGCTCTACATTTCCGCGGTCAACGGAGCCAGATTGGACTGCACCGTGCGTTACCGCACAGAACCCCTCCTCATGTCTATTGGACCCCACCTCGAGAGGATTGAGCTATTCGTTCTCCCCGGCTGTACCTCTGAGGTCCTCCTCGGTCTGCCTTGGCTCCGGCTTCATTCCCCCACCATTGATTGGACCACCGGGGAGATCAGGAACTGGGACTCTGCCTGCCACAGGAAGTGCCTCTCCCCCCCTCCCAGTCCCGTCAGGCAAGCCTCGGTGCCTCCCCATGGCCCCCGTCCTGGTGTCACACTGCCCCGTGCCAGGCCTCGCCCTCTGCCCTCCCTCCCCATTCCCACTCCTGCTGTACTGCCTGCCGTTGAGGAAACCCTCCGTTCTTTCCCGGTGTCCTCATCCCAGGGGAGGCAGTTACCGGACAAAGAGAAGGGGAGACCTAAGGGGGGGGTACTGTTACGCCTAGCGCTCCGGGTCCCCGCTCCTCCCCGGAGCGCTCACGGCGTCTTTCTCCCTGCAGCGCCCCGGTCAGTCCCGCTGACCGGGAGCGCTGCACTGTCATGGCCGTTGGGGATGCGATTCGCACAGCGGGACGCGCCCGCTCGCGAATCGCATCCCAGGTCACTTACCCGTCCCGGTCCCCTGCTGTCATGTGCTGGCGCGCGCGGCTCCGCTCTCTAGGGCGCGCGCGCGCCAGCTCTCTGAGACTTAAAGGGCCAGTGCACCAATGATTGGTGCCTGGCCCAATTAGCTTAATTGGCTTCCACCTGGTCCCTGACTATATCTGACCTCCTCCCATGCACTCCCTTGCCGGATCTTGTTGCCTTGTGCCAGTGAAAGCGTTTAGTGTGTCCAAAGCCTGTGTACCTGAACTTCTGCTACCCATCCTGACTACGAACCTTGCCGCCTGCCCACGACCTTCTGCTACGTCTGACCTTGTATCTGCCTAGTCCTTCTGTCCCACGCCTTCTCAGCAGTCAGCGAGGTAGAGCCGTTGCTAGTGGATACGACCTGGTTGCTACTGCCGCAGCAAGACCATCCCGCTTTGCGGCGGGCTCTGGTGAAAACCAGTAGCCTCTTAGAACCGGTCCACTAGCACGGTCCACGCCAATCCCTCGCTGACACAGAGGATCCACTACCTGGAAGCCGAATCGTGACAGGAGTGTAAGTCAGGTAGTGCTAGCCCACCCTCTTGTTTCCGTTTGAACAATGTGTGTCTGGTTATCCTGGGTTGTTTGTGCGCCCAGATGAAGCTGGATTGCGTGGCCGCGAGAGCTCTGGAAAAGTGGTGAGAAAGAGTCACTGGTAAGCAGGAAAAAAGGTAGAGGAGCCTCGGCAGGATGTTCATTTTATATATGTTAATTCTGCCCAACCAGGAGAAGTCTTTCCTCTCCCACTCTGCCAGATCTGCACGGATCGCCTGGAGTAGCGGGGGGTAATTAAGACGGAAGGTATGAGACAAGTTAGACGGGACCTGTACACCTAGATAGGTTATGGAGGTAGATTGCCATTTGAACGGGTATGAGGATTTGAGAGATTGTACAACATTGGGAGGAAGTGTGATATTCAGGGCTTCGCATTTTAACATGTTTCATTTATAATTGGTACAGGAGGAGAAGTTTTTGATCGCGGCCAGCAGGGAGGGGAGGGAGATGAGCGGGGAAGAGAGGTAAAGTAGTAGATCATCGGCAAACGCAGCACATTTACTATGGGACGTAGGCAAGGAGAGGCCCTTCACATCTGGGTTCCGTCGGATATCCACAAGTAGGTGTTCCATACAGAGGATATACAGGAGTGGAGAGAGAGGGCATCCTTGCCTCGTGCCGTTGCATATGTCGAAAGGAGCTGACAGTTGTCCGTTGATCCTAACTTGGGCTTGGAGACATGTATATAGAGCTCCTATACGGGAGAGCATGCAAGGTCCCAGACCTATCTGGGCCAGGGATGAGTTCATAAAGTCCCAGTCCACCCGGTCAAAGGCTTTCTCTGCATCCAAAGACAGGAGGAATAGGGGTATGTTCCACTTACGTGCACTTTGGATCACAGAGAATGTGCGGAGGGTGTTGTCCCTAGCTTCCTGACCTCTAATGAACCCCACTTGATCCGGGTGGACTAGGAGTCTCATATATGGGGTCAGTCTATTGGCCAGCAATTTCGCATACAGTTTAGTATCTGAGTTTAGGAGCGAGATGGGTCGATAGCTTGTGCAAAGCATGGGATCTTTCCCTTCTTTGGGGATGACTGTAATAAATGCTTTCAGAAAGGACGGGGGGGAGGGGTAGAGGTCGAGATGGAGTTATAGGCAGCAAGGAGAGGGGTGGCAAGTTGTTCTCCAAGGAGTTTGTAAAATTTGGCTGAATAACCGTCCGGGCCGGGGCTTTTACCAGCTGGCAGTGACGTTACTGTGGATAGGAGTTCTTCCCTAGAGAAAGGAGTCTCCATCATTAGAGCGGCCTCTTCTGGCAGTTGGGGTAGGGCTGTACGTGCTATATATTGGTTGAGCATTGATGTCTCAGAGGGGGGGTCTGTGTGGGGGTTTGGTTTCGGGAGGTTGTAGAGTGAGTTATAGTATTCCCGGAATGAGTGTAGAATGTCTGACGTGTGATGTGAGATATTGCCATGCCGGGTCTTTATGGATGAGACGAAGAGTGTGGATTTTCTGGTTTTGAGGGCTCTAGCCAGCAGTTTTCCGGACCGGTTACCCCATTCATAAAATAGCTTCCCTGTTAACTGTTTATAGTGCCGATGTTTGGAATTCATGAGTGCCAGTAAGTCCGTACGTACCTTGATGAGGTCCCTATAGACTAAGTCTTGTTGGGTGCGTTTATGTAGAGATTCAAGAGTGTGTAGTTGTGACTGGAGTGTTAGGTATTTTGCCGATGCTTCTCTCTTCAGCCGGGCTCCGTGTCTCATAAGGACTCCCCGAAGGACACATTTCAACGCCTCCCATTTTATCATGGGTGAGGAGGAGTCCTCTGCATGGTCAGAGAGAAAGTGTGAGATGGCTTCTCCGAGTTTTTGGAGACACAATGTATCCGAGAGTAAGGACTCATTGAGACGCCAAGTGGCACGGGGCCCAGCTGAAGACTGGAGGGAGATCGTGCAGAACACGGGAGCGTGGTCAGAAAGTGTCATTGTACCTATCGATGAGTGCAGAACAGAGCCGAGAAGGTAGTGGGGGCAGAAAAAGTAGTCTAACCTGCTGTACATTTGTTTGGCATGGGAGTAAAAGGAATAATCCCTGTCCTGGGGATGTAGTGTTCTCCACGTGTCGTAGAGCTGGAGTGAGTGGAGCTTTCTCCTCAGAGCTCTAAGTTTCGAGTGAGAGATGTACGAGGATCCCGTGGACGTGTCGTCCCGGGGGAAGAGTGGGACATGAAAGTCACCGCCCAAGATTATCGTACCTGTCGCAAAGGAATCAAGTGACTCAAGAATTCCAAGGAGAAATGGGATTTGGTCCCTATTAGGTGAATAAATATTTGCGAAGGTAAATTTTCGGTCTTGTAGGTCACAGTTCACAAACACATAGCGGGAGAGGGGGTATATTTTAGAGGACATGATCTTTAGGGGGAGCGACCTGTGGAATGCTATTGATGTGCCTTTAGAGCGAGAGTCTGGGTTAGTACTGTGCAGCCAAGTCTGGAAGTATTGGGAAGGGAGCTTGGGGACGTGTCCCTCCCTGAAGTGTGTTTCTTGCAGGAAGAGGACATGTACCCTTTGTCTATGAAAAGAATATAGGAGTTGGGCCCTCTTCTCCGGAGTATTAAAACCTTGGACATTGAGGGAGGCCAATTTAAGGTCAGTCGTCATAGTCAGTCAATGTCTGTAAGGGCCACTTACCTCGATCGGCAGGGGGTCCCGGTCCATCCGACCCGCCAGTCAAGTTGTAGAGTTGAGCGAGAGTCCTGTGTGAGAGAGAGAGACAGAAAGCAGGGGTTAGGAGGAAGTAGCAGAAGGTAGGAGGGAAGTTCCCATAAGGAAATGGGGACAAAGGGGCTATAAGATGGGCCATAAGGGCTAATGTTAGGATGGGTCCAGCCCAATCCAGGGACTAATGGGGAAACGAGGAAGAAACACTGGAGGTGTACTACTAAGGCAATAGGCGCTTAAGTCGCCAGTCTGACCAGCTAATACACTCGTAGGACGGCCCACCATATAAAAGGATAACATGTAGGTGGGCCATACAGGGCAAATGTGTCAGGCCAAGATGAATCATCAGATCCACTTGTGAAATAGCGGTGATATGGGAGGAATATAACAGTTAACATATGTGAACATCTAAGAAACACCTTTTTAACACTATGTTTGAAATCAGCAGGTGGTGAGTAGTCGAGCAGACTCAGAGGGGATATGGAGCCCATATTCTTCAAGGCTATAACAATGACAGGAGAATGATGGGTATGCATCCTGAACGGGTATTTGTACGGCCCAGAGTCAAGGATGCACATATGGGAGTCTACAAGGGGCAGTTAGAACATGGATGGGGTAGGTGTCAGTGTCCAGAACATCTGAGGTCTCTCCTGTGGAGGAGGCATTACCAAGGCACCTCAGTAAAGTTTCCAAGGAAATGTAATCAGAGCATTCAGGGTGTCTTGTGGCGTGAGGGAGTATTGCGGGTCATCGGAGCAGGTTCACCACGTCGGGAAGTCAGTCCACGTGAGATGAGGCCTTGAGGCAATGGTGGTGCAGTGGCAACTTGGTGGAGTCTGTCCCAATCAGGGAGAGGCACGGATGGCAGTTTGAAGGTGGTCAGGAATATTTGGAGATCCGCAGGCGTGCGGAGTTCAGCTGTGGTGGAGCCATGTCGTGCTATGAGGGAGAAGGGGAAACCCCATTTGTACACAATTTTAGCATTTTGTAGTAATAGAAGTAATGGTCGGAGGGCCGCTCTCAATTTAAGGGTGCGAAGAGACAAATCAGGGTATAGTTGTATAGGATGACCATTATAGGAGAGCGTTTTCAGGTTTCGGGCTCTTCTCATGATTTCATCCTTAAGGAGAAAATGGTGGATTCTACAGATGACATCTCTTGGCTTCGTCGGATCAGGATTTTTGGCTTTAAGTGCCCTATGGGCTCTGTCCATTTCCAGTGTCAGGAGGTTTCTGGAGGATATCATTGAAAATCTTTTGTAGAGTAGAGGAGATGTCTTGGGGAACAACCGATTCTGGAAGTCCCTTGATTCTTATATTATTCCTTCTATTCCTATTATCAATATCATCTAGGTGGGCGATCTCAGCTGCCTGATGTAAGGAGAGATTCCGCGTGGATTCTTGAAGACATTTGAGTTGATCGGTGACTGTGTGCGGAAAGTCTCTAGTGTCTCCACTTTTTCTTTCAGTAGTTGTACGTCATTTTTTACTGGCTTGAGGTCGTGACGCCAGGCTTGGCGCAAGTCAGTAGCCAGAATTTGTAAATCTGATTTCGTGGGCAGGAGGGCCAGCAAGGCCTGTAATTCAGGGTGTTTCTTTAAGGTATTGGAGGCCATTTCAGGGGTCGGTAAAGACGGGTCAGCTGAGTGTGGGTATCTTGTTTCTGAGTGATCTGAGGTACGAGATCTGCGTCTGCTAAATCTGTGGCCAGTTAGAGTATCATCTGACGAGGAATGGTCGGTATGTAGCTGTGACCCAGTTGATACTTTCTTAGGTGTCTTGAATAGGGTCTTTTTGGCGGGTGGACTGGCACCCCAATAGTCAGGGGGTTCACTGTCGTCTGATGAGCCAGGAACATCATTGTCAGAATGCGGATTAGTTGTGTCCATGGCATCTGCCCAGGATAGAGCATCTATAGCTGGTGGACCAGGGACTGTCGGTTGAATTGGGGAAGGCTGGTGATGAGGAGCCTTGGAGTTGGGAGCAGCAATGGTGTTACTGCAAGGGTTACTTTGGGGGTTAACAGCAGCTGGAGGGTGAGAGACCAATATCCCGGCGTCATTTGAGCCCGGGGGGGCTGTGTGGGACCCAGAAGGAGTATTTAGGGGATATTGGCGTGCTGACCCCTTCACTGCTGGTTGCAAGTCTCCATCAGTTGTCATGTCCTGGGGGGAGGGGAGAAGATAGGCAGTCATTGCTGTCTGCGCTGTGGGGTCCCTCAGGGTCTGTGGTTGTTCGGGGGGTGGAATTAGGGCTTGCTCACCTCCATGAAGTCCTAGGGTCTGTGCGGAGGGACCTCCACTCACGGGCACCGAGGTGAGAGCCCGGGAGGAAGTCTCGTCTCCGTGTGAAGGCCGGAGCTGCGCCACATGTATGCTCCTTCCGGTTATGCGCTGGGGGAGCGCGTTCAGTGGTTTCTCCGGCTGTGTCTCTGTGAGTCCCGGTGTTGTAGAGGGACTGGGTGGTAGCATCGGTCCCGTCCCGTTCGGGCACTGCTGGTGACCGGGGGTGAGCGCCGGAGCTGAGGAGCTGGGGTGCGCCCCCTCCATAGTAGTCCCGGAGCTGTGGTGCGGAGGCTGCAGGGTAGCTGAAGGCCGTGCTACGGTTCCAGAGGGTTCCTTCTTGGTCAGGTATGGTAGAATCTTGCCGGTACCGTCCCTGGGGGTTAGAGTCTGCTGTTTAAGGTGTTTCCTACAGTGTCTGCCTCCCATAACAGATTAAGGAGCCCTTATTACAGCGGTCCAGATGGGAGCTCTCACTCCATGCGGCTCATCTCCAGCGTGCCAGGCCACGCCCCCCAGGTGGTCGTTGTTTTAACTTTGAAATTCATTTTCGCCCTGCTGACAAGAACATTAGGGCTGATGCCCTCTCTCGTTCATCAGATGCCTCTGAAGTGGAAGCTTCCCCGCAACACATTATTCCTCCGGACTGTCTGATCTCCACTTCTCCAGCTTCCATCAGACAAACTCCTCCAGGGAAGACCTTCGTCTCTCCACGCCAGCGCCTCAGGATTCTCAAGTGGGGACACTCCTCTCACCTCGCAGGCCATGCTGGCATCAAAAAATCCATCCAACTCATCTCTCGATTTTATTGGTGGCCTACCCTGGAAACTGATGTTGTTGATTTTGTGCGGGCTTGTACAGTCTGTGCCCGGGACAAGACCCCTCGCCAGAAGCCTGCTGGTCTCCTCCATCCTCTGCCTGTTCCTGAACGACCTTGGTCTCAGATTGGTATGGACTTTATTACTGACTTACCTTTATCCCATGGCAACACAGTTGTTTGGGTGGTCGTTGATCGATTCTCCAAGATGGCACATTTTATCCCTCTTCCAGGTCTTCCTTCGGTGCCTCAGTTGGCGAAGCAATTTTTTATACACATTTTTCGCCTTCACGGGTTGCCCACGCATATCGTCTCGGATAGAGGCGTTCAATTTGTGTCTAAATTCTGGAGGGCCCTCTGTAATCAGCTCAAAATCAAATTAAACTTCTCATCTTCTTATCATCCCCAATCCAATGGGCAAGTAGAAAGAATTAATCAGGTCCTGGGTGACTATTTGCAACATTTTGTTTCCTCCCGCTAGGATGACTGGGCAGATCTTCTACCATGGGCTGAATTCTCGTACAATTTCAGAGTCTCCGAATCCTCTGCTAAATCCCCATTCTTCGTGGTGTACGGCCGTCACCCTCTTCCCCCCCTCCCCACTCCTATGCCCTCTGGTTTGCCCGCTGTTGATGAAGTGACTCGGGACCTCTCCACCATATGGAAAGAGACTCAAAATTCTCTTTTACAGGCTTCATCCCGGATGAAAAAATATGCTGATAAGAAAAGAAGAATTCCCCCCTCTCTCCCGGAGACAAGGTATGGCTCTCCGCCAAGTATGTCCGCTTTCGTGTCCCCAGTTATAAACTGGGACCACGTTATCTTGGTCCTTTCAAAGTCAAGTGCCAGATCAACCCTGTCTCTTACAAACTCCTTCGTCCTCCTTCTCTCCGTATTCCCAATGCTTTCCATGTCTCTCTCCTTAAACCACTCATCCTTAACCGCTTCTCTCCCAAAGTTTTTTCTCCCACTCCAGTTTCCGGGTCCTCCGACCTTATTTCGGTGAAGGAAATTCTGGCATCCAAGACGGTCAGATCTAAAAAATTATTTTTGGTTGACTGGGAGAATTGCGTCCCAGAGGAGAGATCATGGGAACCTGAGGACAACATCCTGGACAAGAGTCTTGTCCTAAGGTTCTCAGGTTCCAAGAAGAGGGGGAGACCCAAGGGGGGGGGTACTGTTACGCCGAGCGCTCCGGGTCCCCGCTCCTCCCCGGAGCGCTCACAGCGTTCTCTTATTCACAGCGCCCCGGTCAGACCTGCCGACCTGGTGCGCTGCGATAATGTTCCCAGCCGGGATGCGCCCGCTCGCGATGCACATCTCTATTCCCTTACCAGACCCGTTCCCCGTCTGTGCTGTCCCGGCGCGCGCGGCCCCGCTCCTTAGGGCGCGCGCTCGCCGGGTCTTTGCGATTTAAAGGGCTGGTGCGCCACTGATTGGCGCATCAGATTTTAATCAGTACCTTCACCTGTGCACTTCCCTACTTATACCTCACTTCCCCTGCACTCCCTCGCCGGATCTTGTTGCCATTGTGCCAGTGAAAGCGTTTCCTTGTGTGTTCCTAGCCTGTGTTCCAGACCTCCTGCCGTTGCCCCTGACTACGATCCTTGCTGCCTGCCCTGACCTTCTGCTACGTCCGACCTTGCTCTTGTCTACTCCCTTGTACTACACTTATCTCAGCAGTCAGAGAGGTTGAGCCGTTGCCGGTGGATACGACCTGGTTGCTACCGCCGCTGCAAGACCATCCCGCTTTGCGGCGGGCTCTGGTGAGTACCAGTAGCAACTTAGAACCGGTCCACCGACACGGTCCACGCCAATCCCTCTCTGGCACAGAGGATCCACCTCCAGCCAGCCGAATCGTGACACACAGCATTGATCAGTGGCAGCCATGGCAGCCATGGCAGGCACATCAGAGCACCAGGTAAAGGCCCTCCCGCCAGCCTCTCAGCTGATTGGGACATTGCTATTTCACCACGATGGTCCTGATCAGCTTCGCTGAGCTGCCAGGAAAATTTTATTAACATTTCAGATGCCGCGATCAGCTTTGATCTCAGCGTCTAAAGGGTTAAAGCCGGGCATTGGCCTGATCGGTGATGTCCGGCATTAACCCTTGTTCCTGGCTGCAGATAGCAACCAGGACCCACCGGATAGGAAGCGTGCTCAGCTCATGAGCACATTTCAAACTTTGGTAACGGGGCCAGGGCGTACCTCCTGCATTTTTAAGTACCAGGGCTTAAAGGCGTACCCATACGCCCTGCATCCTAAACAGATTAAGGGGTTAATACCCCATAATGACAAAGTAAAAACAAAATGTAAAAATGTTTTGCTAATTTAATAAAATGAAAAAACAAATAATTCCGACCCTTTGCTATGACACTTGACATTTAGCTTTGGTGGCCTCCCATTCCTTATGATCTTCTTTGAGATATTTCTACCCCTTGATTGGAGTGATTGACTGGCTCTGTATCATTCATATATATCAATGTGTTATATGTCTATAAAATGGCACTACTGCTTTACCCCCTAGGTACCATGGTTATCTAAGTTGTCAGACTAGGAAGTAAGATTGCTTCCGAACCCCCTAGGTGCTGTGATCATCTAGGTAGTGTAACTAGGTAGTGTAACTTTTGACTATTCTGTTCAAAGGATAGTCATAAGTTTGCTATGGGATTCAGTCTTTTCTAGGTAAGCCCCTGGATTTTTTTACATGGTCGCTGCAGCAGGGAGGGATGATCCTACACACTTATTTAAATGGGCACTGTCAGATACAAAAACTTTTTATATGTTGTACATCTTGGCAGAACAATAGTTTTACTAATATACTTATTTTTTTTAAATATTTTATTAAACAAAACTGCCTTTAATAATCCCACCACTAGGGGTCCCCATACCTTCTGGGACACTGATGAGTCCCACAGCAGCATGAGTGTGTCCAAAGGTCATGGACATATGATGGCTGATCGACAAGGCTGCAGGAGGAACATAGCCTGCAGAAACACTACTGAAACACAGAGTTTTACCAATCATGTGCCTCCAGCTCTTTTAAAACTACAACTCCAAGCATGCCTGGACAGTCAAAGGATGCCTGGGCATGCTGGGAGTTGGGAGTAGTTTTGCAAAAGCTGTAGGCACACAGCTGAAGGCAACACTGCTGCATAAGAGAGTTATCCAAACACTAGTTTAAATCTACAAGTCCCGGCATTACAGGACTGCCTAAGGATGACACACATGAATAACATAAGAAGATGTTATACACTCACCGAATTGTCTTTGGTGGTAGAGAACAAGCAATCTTTAACAATAATTGTGTGTGTGTATGTCTGTGTGTGTTATAGCTCGCGCTGCGGCCAGTCTTGCTGGCCACGAGCGTACTCTTGCTCTCTCCCCTGCTGCTGGCGGTGCCAGCATTCGCATCGCGGGACACGCCCGCATGCAAACTCCGGGCCGTCACTTACCTTCTCTGCTCTCTGTCCCCTCCGCTGTTCCTGGTTCTCGGCGCGTGCGCATCCGCCCCCTAGGGCACGCGCCAACTCTTTCAGATTTAAAGGGCCAGCGCAGCAATGATTGGTGCTTGTCTGCTCCTGAACCTTTTTAGCCCCGGACTTCCTCTTGACCCCTGCCGGATCTTTGTGCCCTTGTGCCTTGGAGAAAGCGTTACCTGAATTGTCTCTTGTCTTACCGTGTACCAGTTTTGCCTGCCTCCTTCCCTGACCACACTTCCTTGCCGCCTGCCCTTTGACCTCCTTGCTATGTATTCTTACCTTGTTGTTGTGTGACTGCCCTGACCTTCTGCCTGTCCCAGACTATGAGTTCATCTCATCCTCTCTGTGCCACGCATCACCACGGCTGCCTTAGTGGATGAGTTGTATCAGGTGTAGCAACCTGGGAGCCACCTGCTGCAGCAAGTCCATCCCGCTTTGCGGCGAGCTCTGGTGAAAACCAGTGGCTCCTTAGACTCTGCTCCATGGTACGGCTCAAGCCATCATCCACACAAGGAACAGCAGCACCACATCCCCAGTTATTGAAATGTGTACAGCATAAAACCAGAGAGGAAAGGGTTACAGAACAAGGCTGCCAGGCACCCGAGAGCAGTGCATCAGCAAAGTGAGGGAAGGGGAGGAGCAATCACAGTGCAGACAAGAGTGACACGCCCCCTCCCTTTGACAAGATGGAAAAGACAGTGAGCAGTGTTAAATGCTATTATTTAGTGAAATATAGTGGATAAAGGCATACAAATTACATGTACATTATCAGGATGAGGTACTGAGTAACATAACAGGTTTTTTTGTTAGTTTTTTTGTGGTATCTGACGGGTACACTTTAAATCCACAAACTCTGCGTTTTCAATTATTTGTGTAGAAGTAGAAATGGAAAAAGAAGGCCCAGAGGAGGCGCCTTGTGCATTACTCTTGGATAAACAGACAGGTGGGGAGGGGAGACCAAGACTCTATAAAATGGCCACTCACCTTGAGCGTATAATAAATACGCATATAGCCTCTATTTGAGGTGTGTAAAATTCTGTGCAGGCCAAAGGTCTCCGAAGGCAACCAGAGGTGATCCTGATGTGGAGTTCAAGGGATAGGAAAAAAGACCTTTATCAAGGTGTCCAGTGAAAAATATCACAACCAAATAGAGGATGTGAATAAAAGTTCTGCATCTTTCAATCTGATGAAGGGGTTGCTATACCCCGAAACGCGTCATTGTTTTTACCTTGTTCTATTTTACTCAATAAACAAGAACTTTTATTCACATCCTCTATTTGGTTGTGATATTTTTCATAATTACTATTTTTGAATTGTTCTAACTAGCCTTTGTTAGAAAAAAGATGCATCTTTCAATCTGATGAAGGGGTTGCTATACCCCGAAATGCGTTATTGTTTTTACCTTGTTCTATTTTACTCAATAAACAAGAACTTTTATTCACATCCTCTATTTGGTTGTGATATTTTTCATAATTACTATTTTTGAATTGTTCTAACTAGCCTTTGTTAGAAAATGTTTTTACTTATTGGGGTTGTAAGTGTGTAGCAAGGACTATAGTGATGAATATGGTACAAGTTTTAAATTGCATATTTTATAATGCACTTGCACCATATTATTTAAAAAATAAAAAAATAAAAATTCACATTAGGCTTCCAAAATATGTTTAGCTAACAAAATTTTCCAAAAATGGTTACATGCTAATGCAAAATAAATCTCTCTTAAAATAAAACTAAATTAGGGAGCAGATGTTTGAATCATTGGATACAAATATAGAAACTACCTCAGGGCTAACCCGACATTATGTACATAATGTAGTAGTAAAATATATATAATATTGATTCCCTTGGGGAAGAGAACAGTTGTCCTTGCGTCATTTTAGACTTATTTTTCTTGAGTATGGATTAGACTGATCTGTCAGAAAATAAAACAGTTCAGCTGACATCTCAATATGTGTGCATTCAGTAATGAGACAAAAAATAGTCAGCAGCTGCAACTACATTTAGCGCCTCTGGTTCAACCACTAGGAGGGAGAGCCCCGAAGCCGTTTTTCCAGTCGGCCATTACACAGATCACTATGATTGCCACAATTAGAGATGAGCGAACTTACAGTAAAGTCGATTCATCACGAACTTCTCGGCTCGGCAGTTGATGACTTATCCTGCGTAAATTAGTTCAGCCTTCAGGTGCTCCGGTGGGCTGGAAAAGGTGGATACATTCCTAGGAAAGAGTCTCCTAGGACTGTATCCACCTTTTACAGCCCACCGGAGCACCTGAAAGCTGAACTAATTTATGCAGGAAAAATAAACTGCCGAGCCGAGAAGTTCGTGACGAATCGAATTTACTGTAAATTCGCTCTTCTCTAGCCACAATCTTATAGTTGACACTGTTATATGAACCATATACAGTAGATAGTATGATTGTTCAGATTGGCATGTGAGGATTCTGTACACTCCTTGACAAAAATTCTACCCAGATAGAAATGTTGGATTGCTGCACAACTCGGCATGCAGTTTGATTTTAGATCAATATGTATATAATTACAGCGGTAGTCTGATTAGAACTGGTCTTGCCACAAGAGGATGTAAAAGTGCTTCCTTTACTGCCCTTTGAAAAGGCTCTCGGAAGCTACTTTGGGGTAGTGTACCTCTTGGTGAGAGAACACTGACTGCTAGACATGACACACCCGAATACTTTTTGCCCAGTTGGCAAACTTTGAGAGACAGCGCATGATTGGACTGAGATAAGTCCTTTTGACAAATTTCCTGACATCTAGGTTTGTTCTGAACATGCTGTTAAGAGGTGTTGTGAGCAATGGCATACAAAGCAAATAGGCTCTGTATGGTTCAGACCGTCCACCAGTAGACAGGATCTGTAATGACTGCACCTCACCAGGCATAACATGCTGCGCTCTGGCCACTCAGGAGCTCCAGGTGCAGGGCCAATCAACTCTGGCCTTAGCGACCACAACCTCCTGAGCTGGTCTTTTTCTGTCTGCTTCTGACAGACGATTTGACAACCTTACTAGGGATCAGAGGAAAGCTTTATTTAAATTGAGAAAAGTGAAGGATGTGGTATTCAAACCGGCCATGTGCTGTGGCCATTTAAAAAATACGAAGCCGATGCTTCAGCAATTAACCGACCCTCAATGCTACAAACGCCTGCCCATGAATCCCATGCTGAAGTTCCAGGAGGAATTATTTTGGATTCTTGATCAAGCAATTGAACAGGGTAAGTCATTTGTTTGTGACTTACCGTCATATATAAAGGACTCAAGGGATGAACTCCAGAGACTGGATGGAGTCATCCATGAAAAATACATGTATTTAGTGTCATGTGACGTGGAGTCCCTATGTACCTGCATTGATCACAATCAAGGTTTAGCAGCGAATCGGTATTTTCTGCAAATGGTCTGGAACCCCATTTATTTAAACTTTTGTTACACTTAGGCTAGAATTCCACTGAGGTTTTTTCCCCCCAGCAAAAACGCTAGGAAAAACTGCCAGGAGAACTGCCACTGATTTTTTTCTGCGTTTTGGCAGTTTTTCTGGTGTTTTTTCTGGCATTTGGAAATAGCCAGTTTTGTCCCCTGTGGCAGTTTTCTCACTGTCTTCAGGGTATCACTCTGTAGGTCGGATGCTGAGCGCCCGGTCCACAGAGTGTAAGGAGATGAGGAGGGATGTACAACATCACTACTCACCTCCCTGGTTGTATAGTATACAGGGGTGCATAGGTTACCTGTATATACTATACAGGAGACGGGAATACTGTCACCAGACTGACAGGACTCCCTGCTCCTATAGCCCTTTGGGTGGTATACACTATATACAGCTATCTATAGATAGCTGTATATAGTGTATACAGAACACAAGGTCCCCAGCGGAGAGTGCCAAAAATGTACTAACCAATTTTTTGTGGTTTTTTTTTTTCTTCTCTTTTCAGATCCGTGTATGCAGAGGATTATGGCGGATTTGATGGATTACGGCGGATGAACTGGATTTTTTCTTTTAATAAAATGGTTAAAGAGGGCTGTGGGGGAGTGTTTTTTTAAATAAAATAAATTTTCCAATGTGTTGTGTTTTTTTTTAATTGAATTTTCAGGTTTAGTAGTGGAAGCCATCTTATTGACGGAATCCATTACTAAACCAGGGCTTAGCGCTAACCCCCAATTATTATCCCGGTATCCACCGCCACAGGGGTGCCGGGAAGAGCTGGTACCAACAGGCCCGGAGCCCCCAAAAATGGCGTTCCTGGGCCTAGGTGGTAACAGGCTGGCATTATTTAGGCTGGGGAGGGCCAGTAACAATGGTCCTCGCCCACCCTCGTAACGTCAGGCTGTTGCTGCTTGGTTGGTATTGTGCTGGGAATGAAAATACGGGGAACCCTATGCATTTTTTTAAAAATGTATTTATTTATTTAAAAAAAACGCATAGGGTTCCCTTCATTTTAATTCTCAGCACAATACCAACCAAGCAGCAACAGCCTGATGTTACCAGGGTGGGCGAGGACCATTGTTACTGGTCCTCCCCAGGCTAAATAATGCCAGGCTGTTACCGTCTAGGCCCAGGAGCGCCATTTTTGACGCTCCGGGCCTGTTGGTATCGGCTATTCCCGGCACCCCTGTGGCGGTGGTACCAGGGTAATAATTGGGGGTTAGCACGGCTTCCACTACTAAGCCTGAAAATTCAATTATAAAAAACACGACACATTGGAAAAATAATTTAATTTTAAAAAAACACTCCCCCACAGCCCTCGTTAACCATTTTATTAAAAGAAAAGAAAAACAGTTCATCCGCCGTAATCCATCGAATCCGCCATAATCCTCTGCATAGACGGATCTGAAATGAGAAGAAAAAAAAAACCCACAAAAATATTGGTTCGGACATTTTTGGCGCTGTCCTTAATGAAACGTCTTCCCAAACTGCCTTTGGCTGTCTGGGCATGCTGGGAGTTGTAGTTTAGCAACAGCTGGAGTCTCCCTGTCTGGATGGACAATGTCAACAGAGCCTTAGACTAACCAGCCTGGCTCCCATATGTAGATCCGCCCCCTAATGACGTCATCACTAGGGCCGGAGCTACACGGAATCTCCCGGGACTGGAAGGAGGAAGGTGATTTCTTCATCTTATGTATACACTATATACAGCTATCTATAGATAGCTGTATATAGTGTATACCGCTTAAAGGGTTAACCTACACTGTCCAGCAGTGTAAGTTAACTCTTTCCTTGCTGGGCTTGGGCATAGCGCACAGCTCAGCAAGGGGTTAAGGGAACCAGCAATGTGTATACTGTATATACATTGCAGAAGGAAGGTGGGATCTATGATCCGTAAAATTGCGGTGCTAAGAAGCGCTCCTTTCCAGTGTAGAAGTGTAGAATTGTCATCCACAAAGTCGGGTATTTCATAAAGCAAAAAAGTATTTATTCATGCTGGTAATTACAAGGGATAACGCGTTTCGAGGGGCAGAGACCCCCTCTTCATCAGATCCAAGAGTATTGGATCTGACGAAGAGGGGGTCTCCGCCCCTCAAAATGTGTTATCCCTTGTAATTACCAGCATGAATA
The DNA here is from genome assembly GCF_029499605.1 of Hyla sarda. Taxonomy (NCBI): domain Eukaryota; kingdom Metazoa; phylum Chordata; class Amphibia; order Anura; family Hylidae; genus Hyla; species Hyla sarda. The sequence goes on along the minus strand of NC_079190.1, from coordinate 378,808,776 downwards.
CTTTTTTGCCTTATGAAATACCCGACTTTGTGGATGACAATTCTACACTTCTACACTGGAAAGTAGCGCTTCTTAGCACCGCAATTTTACGAATCAACGAATCATAGATCCCACCTTCCTTCTCTATTGACCAGACGTCCAGGACCAGCTCCCGAGACGACCAGGTGCCAGCAGCCCTTCCACCACTACGTGCTTCCCAGGGATCTGGTATCAAAGCTTACAACGGTGTTGTGTTTGTAACACAACACCCCCAGGTGAGCACACATTTTTTACATCACAGAATCATGGCACATTAGTGCGCTTTTCTTCTGTTTTCTTTTTCATATATCTGAGTCTGTATATACATTGCAGGCTCACTGTAAGTTCTTGCTGGGCAGTAGATATACGATGTACAGGGTGGGCCATTTAGATGGATACACCTTAATAAAATGGGAATGGTTGGTGATATTAATTTCCTGTTTGTGGCACATTATTATATGTGAGGGGGGAAACTTTTTCAAGATGGTTGGTGACCATGGCGGCCATTTTGAAGTTGGCAATTTTGAATCCAACTTTTGTTTTTTCAATAGGAAGAGGGTCATGTGACACAAACTTATTGGGAATTGCACAAGAAAAACAATGATGTACTTGGTTTTAATGTAACTTTATTCTTTCAAGAGTTATGTACAAGTTTCTGACCACTTATAAAATGTGTTCAATGTGCTGCCCATTGTGTTGGATTGTCAATGCAACCCTCTTCTTCCACTATTCACACACTGATAGCAACACTGCAGGAGAAATGCTAACACAGGCTTCCAGTATCCGTAGTTTCAGTATCTTCACAGCATAGACAATTGCCTTCAGGTGACCCCAAAGATAAAAGTCTAAGGGGGTCAGATCGAGAGACCTTGGGGTGCACCACCACATTATGGGTGTCAGGTCTGAGCATTCCTAGATGAACAGTTTCCTGGAAAGTGGATTGGTCATCATGGGCCAGTTGAATGGCCCATTCAACTGGCCCATGATGACCAATCCACTTTCCACTTTTCACGTTTTTTTTAAATCACTATTAGCTCAATGATTTCACGTTTATATATACACAAAATAAAAGTTACGTTTTATTAAAGTGAGGGATAAAAAGTGGACTTTTTGCTCAGTCCCTATGGGCTGAGTTGATGTAGATAAAGGTTTAGAGCAAGCTCGACCACGTAAGAGGGCATAGAGAACAGAGACCAAATGACCAGGAGGGTCAGTGCTCAAACAGAGGGACTCAAAAGGGAACAGGGATCAATGAAGGTCCAGTGCCTGCTTCCAATTAGAGTAAAAATGAACAAGTTGCGTATATTGCCATAAGTGTGGGGGTGCAGGGGGACCACCCGGAACAATGATTTAATGGAGCCTGAGTGTAGAATGTGGGCACAAACAAAGACCGTCCCCTTGACCTTACCCAGAAAGGGGCTTGCTACGGCACCCAGAGTGAAATCAGGGTTATCACGAATGGGCGTGAGGTGGCCGTTGGGGCGCAGGAGACCCATCTTGTCAAAAAAGCGATGGCACACCCGGAGCACCGACCGCGCCACAAACGGGAGGCTCGCCATTCGAGAGGATGTCCAATGCGACACTCGCGCCCAGGGGAGCGAAGTGAGCGGGACAGGTGTCAAGAGGGTCTCCAAGTGCACCCAAAGCTTCCCCTTAGAGTGGTGGAACCAATTCAATATTCTCGTGGCCACTGCGGACAGGTAGTAGAGAAAGGGGTCGGGGAGAGCAGCCCTGCCTAGTACCATTACGTATATCTATCGGGGCGGACAGGGACCCATTAATGCGTATCCTAGCCTGAGGACTAGTGTATAGTGCAAAAATGCGTTGTAGCATGAAAGGACCCAAACCCAAATTAGAAAGGACCCCTCGCAGGAAGCCCCACGCCACCCTATCAAAGGCCTTCTTGGCATCCAGGGATAGTAAAATACAAGGAATGCGAGAGACCTGGGCATGATGAATCAAGGAGAAAGTCTTCAAGGTATTATCTCGAGCTTCTCTGGTAGGTACAAAGCCCACCTGGTCAGGGTGAACGAGGGCTTCCAGCAAGGGGGGCATACGCTAAGCCAGGAGCTTTGCGTACAATTTAGCATCAACATTTATGAGGGAGATTGGTCTATAACTCTGACAAAGGTTGGGGTCCTTACCCTCTTTAGGGTAGATTGAGGGAAACATCTGAGACCGCATTAAAGGCCCCAAGGAGGCACGGAGACAACTCTGTAATAAGAAGTTTGTAAAACCTCGAGGTAAAGCCGTCAGGGCCAGAAGCTTTGCCGGACGGCATGAACTTAACAGTCTCCATTACCTCCTCCAGATCAAGGAGTGACTGGGAATTGAGGGTGGGCAGCTTGGTCCTCCGCAAGTATTCCAAGAGAGCCAGAGGGGGGGTCACCCGAGTCAGGGGTCTGAGAGTCAAGATTATAAAGGTCAGTGTAATATGAACAAAAACAATCTAAGATCTGGGAGGTCAGATGGACCAGGGTGCCTGAGGAGGACTTAATGGAGGGGACATGTAGGGCCGCCCTTTTATCCCGCAGTGCCCTGACTAGCATCCTACCCGCTTTATTACCCCATTCATAGGAAACACTAGAGCAAATCTGACGTCATCTGTTATACTTCTTGTCCATCCGCACCTGTATCTCCCTCCAGACTGTAAGTAACTCACGGTAGACCTCCTCCGAGAGAGAGGATTTATGTCGAGACTCCAAAGAATTTAGTTGAGCGAGAAGGTCTTGCAACTTTTGGGACGCCTCCCGTTTAAGACGGGCACCATGTTTAATGAGTACACCTCTGAGCACACATTTCAGCATTTCCCAGCAGCATTGGGGGGACGTGGGATCGCTAGCATGATCCAAAGTAAAATTTGCAATCGCTGCCCTCAGATCAGCCAGACACAGCGAGTTAGAGAGGAGCGATTTGTTAAGTCTCCACATAAAGTCTCTCCGTGGACCATTCGGCAGTGATATGTCACAGAAAACCGGGGCATGGTCCGAGAAAACAATGGAACCAATGGAGGAGGACAGTACCTGAGGGAGAAGACAGTGACTAACAAAGATATAGTCCAGCCTAGTATATACTTTACGAGCATGAGAATAGAAAGTGTAGTCACGTGTGTCTGGATGAGCCAGTCTCCATGGGTCCGTAGTTGCATAGAGTAGAGAAGTTGTCGGATCCTATTTAGCTGAGCATGAGACAGGACAGAGGTCCCTGAGGAACAGTCTAAGGAAGGAAGCATAGAGACATTAAAATCCCCGCAAACCATCAACACCCCCTAAAAGAACACGGTCAGGTCATCCAACATTGTACGCAGAAAGGACAGCTCACCACTATTCGAGGCATAAATATTGGCAATCGTGTAAGTCCTGCCCTGGATGGAGCAGGTGACAAAAACATAACGGCCCTCATCATCCACCTAGGAGTCTAACACCTGCAGCGGTAGGGATTTGTGGAATAGGATGGCTACCCCCTTCATGCTCCGACTTGGGTAATTATTCTGGTACCATGTAGGATAATAGCGGTTACGAATTACTGCAGCATGGTCCCGGAGGAGATGTGTCTCCTGAAGGCAGACCACCATAGCTCTCTGTCTGTGCAGAGAGTAAAGAATCTTCGCTCTCTTCTCAGGGACATTAAAGCCCTGGACATTCAGGGAGGCAATTTTAAGGGATGTCATGGTCTAGACCAGCAAAGAGAGCGAGGAGTCGGTAGAGAGCGGGGACAGGGGTCAGGGGAGGCAAGGGACGGGATCAGGGGACCACACAGACAGGGGACAAGAAGAACACCACACCGGAGTAGGAGGGAAGGGAAAAACAAGGAGGGGAAAGAGAAAGGGGAAACAAGTACGGCAGAGGGGAGGAAAAAACAGCGACAAAGAGAACACTCGGGGGAAGAACAGATACAAAAACCAGAAACAAAAACAGCAGCTCAACAAACTGCCGCAAAATTGGACTAGATATATAGCACGAGGCTAAGCACAGGCAGGGAGAAATCCTGCCTCAACCTATTGGGGGCAATATGGAGACAGAATCATCACAACAGGAGGGAAAACACCAGAGAAGAAAGAGGAGCCCCAGTGACTGACATGGGAAGAGAGGGTAGTATAGGAGGAAAACAACCAGACAATGGCTACAGCTGGGCCATGTGGGCCTGTGTCACCAGCACCTAGAAAAAAAAATCCCAATGAGACAGCATAAATAGCATTTGACCGCAAAGCACACAGGCATCATCATAACATCAGAGTACAGACAGACAGGAATCAACCCTCTCGGAAACCTCCCGGCCTCTCCATAGAGCCAGATCTGCTGCGACGGCGGCGGCGGGAGCGTTGGGGTCGCGGGGAGAACCTCTCAGATTGGGAGGAGCGCAGCCTAGGCTGGGGCGGAAGGAGGGAGGAGAAGGTGTCAGCGGACAGTTCCTCCCATCCCGGGAGTGACACAGGTGGGAGTCCAAATGTCCGGAGAAAATAGGGGAGGTCCTCCAAGGTGCGCAAGGTAGCAGACTTGTCTTGGTGATGAGCTTGCAGGGCAAACTGGAAGCCCCAGCGGTACACGATGTGGCGGGATTGCAGTTCGTGCAGGAGGGGCTTCAGGGCCGCTCGCAGGCAGAGCGTGTGTCTCGATAAATCCGGAAAAAGCTGCAGCTGTCGGGCCTTTTGCATAATTTCTTCTTTCACAGAGAAATAGTGAATGCGACTGATAATGTCCCGCGGCTTAGCAGGGTCTGAGCTGGGAGGACGGAGAGCCCTGTGCGCCCGGTCAATAGCAATTGGGGACTGAGCTGGGTGGCCCAGAATTGAATTGAAGATGTCAGTTAACGTAGGCAGAAGACCATCCGATCGAGTCGCCTCAGGGAGACCCTGCAGTCTGATATTATTGCGGTGGTTGCGGTTTTCCTGATCGTTCATATGAGAGTGCAACAGCTTCTGATTAACCGCTGATTAACAGCCCTAAGCTCAGCAATAGATTCCTGGGTGTCAGAGCAAAAGGATTCCAGAGTCCCAACTGTAGCGGAGAGGGTGTCCACCTCAGACTGCACCCCCTGGAGGTCCCATCTCCAGGCAGAACGCAAGTCCTCCTTGAGGGCCACAATATCAGCCTTAGTAGGTAAAAAGGATAACAACGCATGGAGCTCAGGGTGGGATTGTAGTATTTGAGCCGCAGCAGAGCTTGGTGGGGCAGGGTCCAGGACAGGTGCAGGAGCGGGCAGTTGTGGGGGCCTCTGTGAGTGCTGTGGGGGGCAGTGCTCCATAGCCTCAGTCACAAAGTCACCAGCCGGGGCCTGCAGGGGCCAAGGGCTACCCCCAGAGGAGGACCAGGAGGGGGCCGGTGAGGAAGGAGGTCATACCCCCTCAGGAGCCTGGGGATGTGGGCCCAGGGGGGAGGTGATGAGGGGGCCGCCACAGCAGAGTAGAGCAGGGGGGAACCCTGCTATCCAGGACAGGCCACCATTGCAGTAGTGATGTCCCCAGCCAGGACGGGGACCCCAGGTGGCAGATGGGGCCACCGCACTCCCGGCGCCTCAGGTGGTGTGGGTAGGGGCTCAGCAGCCCAGGCAATGTCCGGTCTAGGGCTGGATGGGGAGCTGGGGGCTGGTATGGTCGGGGCTGCAGTGGCGTGTGGAGAATGGCCGCTGCAGCACCCGTCGGTTCCAGGAGCAGAGGGGAGCCCAGTGGAGTTGGAGCAGCTGGGGCAGGTGAGCACAGTTCCCCGACGAGCAGATAATTCAGTAGCGGGACGGGGGGGTCTCTCCTCCGGGCCTGCACACTCACCGGAGGCCTGGCGTCCTCGCCGCGACTTCTTTTCCTCTGCACCGGAGGACCGAGATGGCGCCTGCTGTGAGGAGCCGCGTGCAGTGGAGGGCGGGGCTTCGGCTGTGAGGGAGCTGAAGATGGCGGCGGCCCTGGGGGGACCGCGTCCAAGGAGTCCTGGAGCCCGGTCAGAGGGGTTATTAATAATCTAATAAAATAATTAGATATCGTGCAGGGGGAGCCCGGGAGCTTCCCACGCCTTTGGGGCCTTTTAGCTTCATCCTCTGCACCATCATTCAGATAATGTGGGCCTCTCTCTCCCGTGCAGTCACGGAGCTCACAGAAAGTACAGCTACACGGCGTGCATAGCAGGCCACGCCCCCCATCTAAAGTTTTTTTAATCTGGTTTAAAACTCTTTTTTTTGTTAATAAATAATATTACTGATACTCAATGGGGGTAGAAATGTTAGGCTGGGTTTACACTGCGAAAAATTTGTTGTGTATTTTATTTTCCTCAGAGATTTGCTGCATTTGAAATCCACATTGGAAATCCATGCATAAAATACAATATGAGCCAAAAATTTGACGTTCTGTGAACCTAGCTTTAGGCCTTGAATTATTAGAGACTAGAAGCTCCTTGCTATAGCGCTCCAGCGCGCAATGGAGGTGTGCAGCCGGCTTGTGCAGCTCCCTTGCCTCATCAATATTCCTGTGATATCAGAGCCGGGGGGGATGAGCGCTCTGTTCCTCGCTACACCCGGCTCTGTCGTCACAAAAGGGGGCAGGGCTGGGGTGGAATATTGATGAGGCAGGGCAAGCCAGCTGCACACCTCCATTGCGTGCTGGAGCACTATAGCAAGAAGCTTCTAACGGGCATAACTTCAGACATAAGTAATGCAAATATGTGAGTTACACTTCTTTTTACAGCTATTCACCCACACTATAACCCAATATATAGACTAGCACATATCAGTAAATATAAAATTTTTAAGATCAGTGTAACAATAAAACAAGTACAAAAGCATTCATCTTTGTTTTTTTTTGTTAGTTTTTTGAGACGAGGAACGTGCTCTCGAATCACCCAAAGTGCAAGAAAAAGTGCAACACTAAAAGAACCTGCACAAAGGATGTGGTCTATCGCAAGCCCTTCTCCGACAGGAGAGAGGCCAAACAACAAAACTTACCCTTCGCCTCCGGACCAAAAGGTACCTGCGAGGTTCCAGGTTCGATGTCCCTTTTCACCGAAGCTACGAAGGGATGGCAAAGAAAGTCCTGTGCATCATATTATCTTCTATTACGACCAACTCCTGATCTGAGCCTCACCAACAAATGGAGATGCCCCACCAGCAAGCTGCAGTTAGAATTTGAGAAGCATGGCCCTGGTAAACTAATACATGAACTAGTTTTGGAATACAGTTACGATCATAATAACAATTTATGGTTGCGCTGTGATTAAACAGCTACAGGTAGGTAATTGCACTAATGATCTCCATGGAATAGTGAAGATATATTGCTTGCAATAATTTAATCGCCTCCCTGGTTTCACACAGGGAAAGTTAATCAACATGAACCCTCCTCTAGTCATCTGTTACCAAGCTGACATGCCTAATAAACTATGTTTACTCTAATAATAATTGATAGCTCGCATCACTATTACAGGCTAATAGCTTGATGTCACAGCTCGTATGCTATGTCTAATGATAGTTTTAGAGATACTGTTTATGGTAAAATGAAAGATAATTATTCTGGGCTTTTGCATAACATCTGATCTAAATAATGAAAAATATCACATATAATACATTTCTTTTTAAAATGTTTTTGTTTTGCAGCTTTGTGCTTAAAAAAGGGGTGGGGGGTATTCTGGGATATTTGGTTCTTTGAATGTAAGACAGGGGCAGCAAAGTTACTAATATACCCTTAACTGTGTTTGATGGCTGGTAGTAGATTTCTTTGAATTTCTTTTCTCCAAAAGTTAATTTTTTTTCTGCCTACAAAATAAGTTTTATCTCAGACCTTTCCCAGCTTCCTGTGCGGCTCGAGACAATATATCACAAGTCAGGTGCTGAAAGGGGGCTTGCCTGCTTCATCTGTTGTGTATGAAGCCAGCCCCATGATTACATTACCGATGCACATGTAAATGCATTCATCATCACAGATATCTACAACTTGTGTGTCAGGTGATGTCGGGCAAGTCAAGTGATCAAAAGGAAGCGTGGCTGTGCTGCAATGGGGGAGGCGACTGATGTGCGGGAGGTAAATAAGTCAATCACACCTTGAAACAAAGGATCCTAGGGATTGTACACAGAAACAGGAAGTAGCCAGTTCAAAAGAAGCATAATAATGGGGGGGGGGGGACACAGGACATGGCCACTTACCACCAACACAAGCACAGATTCTTGGTAAGCATGTTCATTACTGTATGACACTTAAATGGGCACTGTCAGATATAAAAAACTTTTGATATGTTGTAAAGCATGCAAAAACAATAGGTTTTGCAATTGCTTTCATTAGAAATTTTGGAGTATTTCATACTGAAAAAGCCAGTCAAAGAACTGCCCCCTCTGCCTCCTGGAATGCATTTAGTGCTTCTGTGAACACTGCTTCGTCCTGGACACCGGGACGTTTTGGAGGGGGGAGGGGCTGTACACACTGCAGAGACTCATGTGAAGAGAAGGGGAGGGGGATGGGCAGGAAGACTGCTGCCGGCTCTCACACAGCAGACATCAATGAGAGAGGCAGAAACATGCATTGCAGACGAAAAAGTAAGTGTCCAAGCATGTATGTATGTGTATGTGTGTGTGTATGTATGTATGTGTGTGTGTGGATATATGTGTATCTGTATATATCAGTGTGTCTATCTAATGTGTATGTGTAAGAATAAAAGAAGCCTGTGTGTGTGTGTGTGATAAAGGGGGACTAACTACAGCTCCCAGCATGCCCATACATCATTTGGCTTTGCAGGCATGCTGGGAGTTTTAGTTTTGCAACAGCTGGAGGCACCCTGGTTGGGAAGCACTGGACTGAGGAGAGGGAGGGGGAGTGGCTATCACAGTGAGTACCCGCCCCCCTGCTTCTGGGGGATAAAATTAAGGTATTTCAGAAATAAAGCTAATTCTGAGAGAAATGTAGGTCACAGACACATACAAAGTACATGTACATGATCAGGATGAGATACTGAGCAACATATAACAGTTTTGTTTTTTTGAGTGATCTGACGGGTACGCTTTAATTACTAATGTAGAATAAATATGGCACTCTATCTTAGTAGGTGCTCGGGTAGGAATCCCAATCCTCTTAATACTTGACAATAAACTTGCCACTCAAATTATGATGCAAGGTTGCTTTTATTTTTACAGTCCTTAAATAAACTAATGTTTCGGTCCTGTCCAGACCTTCTTATATTACAAGATTGAGACAAAAGAAATAAACTCCATAAATATGATGACAAAACAACATATGTACATGTAAAGCAAAATACTCTATGGATACAGCTCAGTCCATTGTGGAGAATGAAAATTAAAGCATAGACATTGGTCAGGAGTGACAGTAAAAAACATAACATATATGTATGCCGTGCAATAGAAAATACTATATTAAATCATACAGAATCTCTAGTGAGTATATACATAGAGTGCGTGAGTATAAGTAAATAGAATTGTATTCTGGCAGAATTATTGTGTTATAGGAACAGTTGGCAGGATCTGTACAATTCTGAACGATTTCTGCCAACTGTTTCTGTAACACAATGATTCTTATTTACTTAAGAACTGTCAAAATTAAAGCAACCTTGTACTTAATTACTACTGTTACCTTATGTTGGAAAACCCTCTTTATCCCCTTAAGGACCCGGTCATTTTTTGCTCATCTGACCACTGTCACTTTAACCCCTTAAGGACGCAGCCCTTTTTCCCCTTAAGGACTGAGCCCTTTTTCGCAATTCTGACCACCGTCGCTTCACAAATTAATAACTCGAAAACGCTTTTACCGAATATTCTGATTCTGAGATAGTTTTTTCGTGACATATTCCACTTTATTTTGGTGGTAAATTTTCGGCGTTACTTGCATCCTTTTTTGGTGAAAAATCCCCAAATTTCATGAAAATTTTAACAATTTGGCATTTTTCTAACTTTGAAGCTCTCTACTTTTAAGTAAATGGGATATTCCAAATACATTTTATTTTTATTCACAAGTACAAAATGTCCACTTTATGTTGGCATCATAAAATGGACATATTTTTGCATTTTGAAAAAATTAGAGGGCTTCAAAGTAGAGCAGCAATTTTCAAAAATGTCATGAAAATTGCAAAATCTGATGGGACAGATGTTACAGAACTACAACTCCCAGCATGCCCGGGCAGTCTAGGCATGCTGAGAGTTGTAGTTTGGCAACATCTGGAGGGCTACCGTTTGGGCACCACTGTAACAGTGGTCTCCAAACTGTGACCCTTTGTGCCCTTTGGCTTTGTACCCTTTTGTGCCCTTTGGCTCTCTGGGCCTGCTGGGAGTTGCAGTTTGGCCTTGCTAGTGGTTGCCACAGTAAAGATCACTTTACTTTCACTTTCATTCCCCCCCCCCCCCCACACCATAGTTTCCCTACCTGAGCCAGGATCCAGCAGTCTCCAGCGACGATCGGGGGTCCCCAGGCATCTTCTCCTCCAGGTACTGGCCTCCATCTTCTCCCCACGTTCCTCTCGACATCCAGGGGTGGGCAGAACAGGGGGAATGCCATGGCAACCCACTGTCCTGCCCTGCCATTGTTCAGAATCAGTTCTGACCAATGGCAGGGGATAGGAGGAGATCGCAGCACTGCGACCCCACTCCTATCCCTCAGGATGATCAGGGCTGTCACTGACAGCTCCAATCATCCCTATTTTCTGGGTGATCGGGTCACCAGATACCCGATCAGCCCGGAATAGCAGAAAATCGCATGTCTGAATTGACATGCAATTTTCTGCGATCACCGACATGGGGGGTCTCAGGACCCCCATCGGCGATGTGCCGGAATGCCTGCTGAATGATTTCCGCAGGCCTCCCGATCCGGTCCCCAACCGGTTAGCGGCGGGGACCGGTATTCCCACGGGCGTATGCATACGCCCCACGTTCTTAAGGACTGGGGATGCAGGGCGTATGCATACGCCCGGCATCCTTAAAAGGTTAAGCATTAATAACTCTGGGATGCTTTTACTTTTCATTCTGATTCCGAGCCCCTATGGTGCCAGAACAGCAAAAAAAAAACACATGGCATACTATTTTGGAAACTACACCCCTTTAGGAACAGAGGGTACAGTGAGCCTTAGCACCCCACAGGTGTTTGACAAATTTCTGCTAAAGTTGGAAGTGAAAATGAAAAATTAGATTTTTTAACTACAATGGTGTAACCCAAATTTTTCATTTTCACAAGGGGTAATAGGAGAAAAAGCCTCCCAAAATTTGTAACCCCATTTTAACTCCATATGTGGATGTAAAGTGCTCTGCGGGTGAACTACAATGCTCAGAAGAGAAGGAGCGCCATTGAGCTTGTTACGCCAAGCGCTCCGGGTCCCTGCTCCTCCCCGGAGCGCTCGTGGCGTTCTCCTTTCTGCAGCGCCCCGGTCAGACCCGCTGACCGGGAGCGCTGCACTGACATTCACGATGTGGATGCGATTTGCATAGCGGGACGCGCCCGCTCGCGAATCGCATCCCAAGCCACTTACCCGTCCCGGTCGCCGGCTGTCACGTTCTGGCGCGCGCGGCTCCGCTCTCTAGGGCGCACGCGCGCCAGCTCTCTAAGATTTAAAGGGCCAGTGCACCAGTGATTGGTGCCTGGCCCAATCAGTCCAATTAGCTTCCACCTGCTCCCTGTCCATATAACCTCCCTTCCCCTGCACTTCCTTGCCGGATCTTGTTGCCTTGTGCCAGAGAAAGCGTTAGTGTTGTCCAAAGCCTGTGTTCCAGATCTTCTGCTATCCTCATTGACTACGAACCTTGCCGCCTGCCCCGACCTTCTGCTATGTCTGACCTTGCCTCTGTCTAGTCCTTCTGTCCCACGCCTTCTCAGCAGTCAGCGAGGTTGAGCCGTTGCCGGTGGATACGACCTGGTTGCTACCGCCGCAGCAAGACCATCCCGCTTTGCGGCGGGCTCTGGTGAAAACCAGTAGCAACCCTAGAACCGGTCCACCGACACGGTCCACGCCAATCCCTCGCTGACACTGTGGATCCACATACAGCTAGCCGAATCATAACAGTAGATCCGGCCATGGATCCCGCTGAGGTGCCGCTGCCAAGTCTCGCTGACCTACCCACGGTGGTCGCCCAGCAATCGCAGCAAATTGCCCAACAAGGACAGCAGCTGTCGCAGTTGACCGCCATGTTACAGCAACTTCTGCCACTGCTACAGCAGCAACCATCTCCTCCGCCAGCTCCTGCACCTCCTCCGCAGCGAGTGGCCGCTCCTAGCCTCCGCTTGTCCCTGCCGGACAAATTTGATGGGGACTCTGCCGTGGTTTCCTGTCTCAATGTTCCCTACATATGGAGATGTTGTCGGACCAATTTCCTACAGAACGGTCTAAGGTGGCGTTCGTAGTGAGTCTTCTGTCTGGAAAGGCCTTGTCTTGGGCCACACCGCTCTGGGACCGCAATGATCCTGCCACAGCCACAGTCCAGTCCTTCTTCGCTGAAGTCCGTAGTGTCTTCAAGGAACCAGCCCGAGCTTCTTCTGTCGAGACTGCCCTGCTGAACCTGGTCCAGGGTAATTCTTCAGTAGGCGAGTACGCCATCCAATTTCGTACTCTCGCCTCCGAATTATCTTGGCATAACGAGGCTCTCTGCGCGACCTTTAAAAAAGGCCTATCCAGTAACATCAAGGATGTGCTGGCCGCACGAGAGATTCCTGCCAACCTGCAAGAACTTATCCATCTAGCCACCCACATTGACATGCGTTTTTCTGAAAGACACCAGGAGCTCCGCCAGGAAAAAGACCTTGATCTCTGGGCACCTCTCTCACAGTATCCTTTGCAATCTACCCCTGTGCCTCCCGCCGAGGAGGCTATGCAAGTGGATCGGTCTCGCCTGACCCATGAAGAGAGGACTCGCCGTAGGGATAAAAATTTATGTCTGTACTGCGCTAGTAACGAACATTTCTTGGTGGATTGCCCTATTCGTCCTCCACGTCTGGGAAACGCACACAAACACCCAGCTCACGTGGGTGTGGCGTCTCTTGGTACAAAGTCTGCTTCTCCACGTCTCACTGTGCCCGTGCGGATTTCTCCTTCTGCCAACTCCTCCTTCTCAGCCGTGGCCTTCTTGGACTCTGGTTCTTCTGGAAATTTTATTCTGGCCTCTTTGGTGAATAGCTTCTGCATCCCGGTGACCCGTCTCGTCAAGCCGCTCTACATTTCTTCGGTCAACGGAGTGAAGTTGGACCGCACAGAGCCCTTGCTTATGAGCATTGGACTGCATCACGAGAAAATAGAATTTTTCGTCCTGCCCAACTGCACCTCTGAAGTCCTCCTCGGTCTGCCATGGCTCCAGCATCATTCTCCCACCCTTGACTGGACCACCGGGGAGATCAAGAATTGGGGTCCTGCTTGCCGCAAGAAATCCCTCACGTCTGCTCCCAGTCCCGTCTGTCGGGCCTCAGTGTCTCCTCCTGTGCCTGGTCTCCCCAAGGCCTATCAGGACTGTGCAGTGCCTCCTCATAGCCCCTGCCTGGTTACACTCTGCCCCATGACAAGCTTCACCCTCTGCCCCCCCTCCCCATTCCCACTTCTTCTGGATTACCGGCCGCTGATGTAGCTACCCAGGACTTTTTTTTGTTCTTGAAGGAAACTCAAGAGGCGCCCCCTATGTTCTCTTCTCAGTTAAAGGGACAAGGAGACAGAGAGAGGGGGAGACCTAAGGGCGGCGTTCTCCTTTCTGCAGCGCCCCGGTCAGACCCGCTGACCGGGAGCGCTGCACTGACATTCACGATGGGGATGCGATTCGCATAGCGGGACGCGCCCGCTCGCGAATCGCATCCCAAGCCACTTACCCGTCCCGGTCCCCGGCTGTCACGTTCTGGCATGCGCGGCTCCGCTCTCTAGGGCGCACGCGCGCCAGCTCTCTAAGATTTAAAGGGCCAGTGCACCAGTGATTGGTGCCTGGCCCAATCAGTCCAATTAGCTTCCACCTGCTCCCTGTCCATATAACCTCACTTCCCCTGCACTTCCTTGCCGGATCTTGTTGCCTTGTGCCAGAGAAAGCGTTAGTGTTGTCCAAAGCCTGTGTTCCAGATCTTCTGCTATCCTCATTGACTACGAACCTTGCCGCCTGCCCCGACCTTCTGCTACGTCTGACCTTGCCTCTGTCTAGTCCTTCTGTCCCACGCCTTCTCAGCAGTCAGCGAGGTTGAGCCGTTGCCGGTGGATACGACCTGGTTGCTACCGCCGCAGCAAGACCATCCCGCTTTGCGGCGGGCTCTGGTGAAAACCAGTAGCAACCCTAGAACCGGTCCACCGACACGGCCCACGCCAATCCCTCGCTGACACTGTGGATCCACATCCAGCTAGCCGAATCATAACAGAGCTTTTGGAGAGAGAATTTGATTGGAATCGAAGTCGGGGGCCATGTGCGTTTACAAAGTCCCCTGTGGTGTCAGAACAGTTGACCCCCTCCCACATGTGACCCCATTTTGGAAACTGCACCCCTCACAGAATTTAATAAGGGGTGCAGTGAGCATTTACACCCCACTGGCGTTTGACAGATCTTTGGAACAGTGGGCTCCTGCTGGGTAAAAAAAAAAACATACTCTTACCTGCTGCAGTCGGTGATTGGCTGAGCGGACATCACTGCCGAGACGAGTCTGTCTCAGAAATAGTGGCTGGAGCATTTTGCAGGGGACCGGAAGACTTCATTGGGGACAAGGTAGGTAAGTACAGTATATGACTAAGGGCTTGTATACATCCTGAAATGTGTCAGCTTTTCCCTTGTTTTGAGTGACATGTAGTTTTTAATATGCTTCATTGAAGTCTTTTTATACATATCTTCTGGAGCTGTATCTACTACTATTTTTCTGCTATTGCCTTCTACGTGAGAAGTGGACCATTCCTGTCTGTGTCCCGGATCCCAATTGTGTGCACATGATACACCCTCATTCAGACTGGTGGTGAGCTGACGTGTGTCTTTTTAAGTATTTTGGTATTTTGCATTTATATGTTTTTTTAAGGCGGCGCCAGCAAAATAAGAAGAGTTTTTAGTCCCCAGATAACCTCTTTAATGTAATTCTGTGTCCAGGAGACAAGTAGAGGAGTTGATGAAAAATTGTCAATTATTCCATGGACTTTAACCACTGTCTAGGGCTAGGCATCATCATTTTTCAGCAAGTAAGGCCCCAGTATAAGCTGATTTCCTACTTTAAAGAACTCAAACTTTAATATATTTCTACTATTATTGTTAGTGGTAATAGTAGTAATGTAATTTAATAAGGGTATATGATATGACAGGTACATGGTCTATTCCTTATAATAACAGTAACTTTTGAAAACCATTTTTATCTCTGTAGTTCT
Source organism: Hyla sarda (assembly GCF_029499605.1). NCBI lineage: Eukaryota > Metazoa > Chordata > Amphibia > Anura > Hylidae > Hyla > Hyla sarda. The sequence continues at coordinate 378,793,495 of NC_079190.1, read as the reverse complement.
GTAGTTTTTCTTAAAGCATGACACAGTTCTAACAAATAGAAATGGACGTGTTCACCTGATATACACATTTGGGTCACATTCCTGACAGCAAAACACTACAAAGAACTATTCTGACTTTTATAGAGATATAACACTTAAATTAGAAATGTAATGATCATTCTTTGAGAATTCCCAATTACAACACGAAGGAACAAGTAAAAATATTCTCTGAAAATAAGGAACACAACTTGTCGGAGCTTTTCTGGAACACAAGTGTTTCATCTCGTTCCCACAAAATAATCTTCTGCCTGATATGATATTGGGGGCCCCATGTCTACAGGAACTGATGTGAATATAATGGCCCTCATTTACTAAGAGTGGAGTGTAGGTTTCTTCATGGGTTTTAATTCCCTACAATTTATTTTCCGCAGTATTTACTAAGGTTTCCCTACATTTTCCACTTTCCCTACACTTTGCTTTTTTTACACCTGCTCTGATCTGTCTGGTTTTCCTCAGCTCAAATCCACCACATTTTATGTGGAAACCTTAATAAATATGTATTTTTTTTGTGTGAAAATTTCGGGACCACGCCCCTTTTTGCAGACCACGCCCCTTTCCCCAGTGGTCATGCCCCTTTTTGGGGTGGAGAGTTAGTCATGATTTTTTCAATTATAGCGCAAATTTGGGTGCAAAATCTGCCATTCTATTTACTCGGGGGGAACATAGGACGTCCATTCTTGTGAGTGGTGGAGGACCACCTAGCCAGCCTTCTGATCAGAAAAGTGTTGCCTATGAATAAGTGATCACTTTTAATCTTGGGGTAACTCCAATACCTAAATTACAGTATTATGCCCTACGCCATGTGGATAGGGGATAAGTGTCTGATTGCTGGGTGGGTCTGACCACTGGGACCCTCTGCGGTGTCCTTCACAATGCCCTGATTCTCCTTGTACATGGGTCGTGTCGACACGCCCCCTCTGTGCATCTCTACAGCATCTCTACAGGGAAGAACTGGAAATACATGAGTACAGCGCTAAGTATCTCCAGCTCTCCCATAGAGATGCATGGAGGGGGCATGTCAACCGTGCATGAGGAGAGCTGGGGCACTGGGCAGAAGATTGTGGGGGGTCCCAGCGGTCAGACCCCCTGCTATCAGACACTTATCCCCTATACTGTGAAGTACCAGAGTTCCCTTTTAATAACAAACTTGAGTCGGACCTCCTGGGATATTTTCCACACTTCCTATCATCTACATGGTAAAGCATAGGCCCTCCATTATCAATAAATTGAGTATTTTTTTTATATTTCTAGTAGGTTTTCTCTTAAGTCTTTCATATGAACATATTGTCAGGAACTTTTAGCGTAATGGACGTGTGTCCAAATAAAGATGAGCTCTCTCTTGTAAGTGTAAGATCACAAGAAAAAAAAGACTCTAAAAACAGGGCAGACAAATTAATAAGTGACTCGGATTGTGGAAAAAGTCAAAAGCAATACCCACATTTCAGATAAATATCTGAAAGTTCGAACTTTGTAAAAAAAATAATGAAATTTGCCTCATATTTGGCGCATGATGTTAATAAACAGAGTGAAATGTATTTTGCCAGATCTTTTCACCACAATTTATGTGGAACTCCTATAGGAAATGAGTAAACATGATTTACTAAGAGTGTTGGGTTTGTATTAGTGTAGAATGCTGTTTCCGTATCATTCTGCTCTATTTACTATGAGGCTATTTTCACACATCAGAATCTTTGTGCAGAATTCCACAGCAGAGTCCCATTGAATTCAATGGGATTCTACTGTGCTGTGCACATGGCAGAATTTCCGTGCCAGATGGTTCTGGTGCAGAAATTTACATTCCGGTATCTGCAGAAAGAATGAACATGGATTGCCGTCTATGAGACGGCGCATTTCCGAACCAAAAATCTAGTGCAAATTTTGGCACACTGCATCATATCAGATCATATTTTGGTACACAACCTGACAAAATCAAATTCAGGTTTACAATAGTAAATCAGGGCTTTTGTTAACTCTGGTATCCTATGGGAGAAAAAAAATCAGATCCATACTATACATTTTTAAAGGGATACTCCCGTGGAAAACTTTTTTTTTTTTTTTTTAATCAACTGGTGCCAGAAAGTTAAGCAGATTTGTAAATTACTTCTATTAAAATACATTTTTTAATCCTTCCAGTACTTTTTAGGGGCTGTATACTGCAGAGGAAATTGTTATGATTCGGCAGGCTGGAGGTGGATCCTCTGTGTCAGAGAGGGATTGGCGTGGACCGTACCGGTGGACCGGTTCTAAATTGCTACTGGTATTCACCAGAGCCCGCCGCAAAGCGGGATGGTCTTGCTGCGGCGGTAGCAACCAGGTCGTATCCACCGGTAACGGCTCAACCTCGCTTACTGCTGAGAGTGGCGTGGGACAGAAGGACTAGACAGAGGCGAGGTCAGACGTAGCAGAAGGTCAAGGCAGGCGGCAAGGTTCGTAGTCAAGGGTAACGGCAGAAGGTCTGGTAACACTGATAAGGCAATCACAGAAACGCTTTCACTAGGCACAAGGCAACAAGATCCGTCAAAGCAGGGAAGGGGAAGTGAGGTAATATAGGCCTGGAGCAGGTGGAAGCTAATTAGACTGATTGGGCCAGGCACCAATTAGCGGTGCACTGGCCCTTTAAATCTTAGAGAGCTGGCGCGCGCGCGCCCTAGAGAGCGGAGCCGCGCGCGCCAGGACGTGACAGCAGGGGACAGCGACAGGTAAGTAGATTGGGATGCGATCCGCGAGCGGGCGCGTCCCGCTATGCGAATCGCATCCCAGCCGGCAGTGTCAGTGCAGCGCTCCTGGTCAGCGGGTCTGACCGGGACGCTGCAGAGAGGAGAACGCCGCGAGCGCTCCGGGGAGGAGCAGGGACCCGGAGCGCTCAGCGTAACAGTACCCCCCCCCTTAGGTCTCCCCCTCTTTTTGTCTGCTTGTCCCTTCATACGAGACAAGGCCATTGGGAGCGACTCTTGAGTTTCCTTCCGGATGATAGAGAAGTCCTGGGTAACTTCATCAACGGCAGGCAATCCAGAAGAAGTGGGAATGGGGAGGGGGGGCAGAGGGTGAAGCTTGCCACGGGGCAGAGTGTTACCAGGAAGGGGGCTATGAGGAGGCAAAATCTCAGCTTTCTTTTTGCAGAAAATATCCTGATAAGCCTTGGGAGGGGCCGGTATGGGTGGAACCTCAGACAGAGTTAGACAAGTGGGAGCAGATGTGAGGCATCGTTTGTGACAAGAAGGACCCCAATTTTTGATCTCCCCGGTGGTCCAGTCAAGGGTAGGAGAATGACGTTGGAGCCATGGCAGACCGAGGAGGACTTCAGAGGTGCAGTTGGGCAGAACAAAAAATTCAATTTTTTCGTGATGCAGTCCAATGCTCATAAGCAGGGGTTCTGTGCGGTAACGCACAGTGCAGTCCAATTTTACTCCATTGACAGAAGAAATGTAGAGCGGCTTGACGAGACGGGTCACTGGGATGCTGAACCTATTAACGAAAGAGGCCAAAATAAAATTTCCTGCAGAATTAGAGTCCAAGAAGGCCACAGCTGAGAAGGAGGAGTTGGCAGAAGAAGAAATCCGCACGGGCACAGTGAGACGTGGAGAAGCAGACTTCACACCAAGAGACGCCACTCCCAGGTGAGCAGGGTGCATGCGTGCGTTTCCTAGACGCGGAGGACGAATAGGGCAGTCCACTAGGAAATGTTCGGTACTAGCACAGTACAGGCATACATTTTTATCTCTGCGACGAGACCTCTCTTCATGGGTTAGGCGAGACCGATCCACTTGCATAGCCTCCTCGGCGGGAGGCACAGGGGTAGATTGCAAAGGATTCCGGGAGAGAGGTGCCCAGAGATCAAGGTCCTTTTCCTGGCAGAGCTCCTGGTGTCTTTCAGAAAAACGCATGTCGATGCGGGTGGCCAAGTGGATAAGTTCAGACAGGTTAGCAGGAATTTCTTGTGCGGCCAGTACATCTTTGATGTTGCTGGATAAGCCTTTCTTATGGCGTATTCGCCTACAGAAGAACTTCCTTGGACTGGGTTCAGCAAAGCAGACTCGGCAGAGGAGGCCCGGGCTGGCTCCTCGAAGACACTACGGACTTCAGCGAAGAAGGACTGTACAGTGGCTGTGGCAGGATCATTGCGGTCCCAGAGCGGTGTGGTCCATGACAAGGCCTTTCCAGACAGAAGACTAACTACGAAAGCCACCTTAGACCGTTCTGTGGGAAATTGGTCCGACAACATCTCCAAGTGTAGGGAACATTGAGACAGGAAACCACGGCAGAGTTTAGAGTCCCCATCAAATTTGTCCGGCAGAGACAAGCGGAGGCTAGGAGCGGCCACTCGCTGCGGAGGAGGTGCAGGAGCTGGCGGAGGAGATGGTTGCTGCTGTAGAGGCAGAAGCTGCTGTAGCATGGCGGACAACTGTGACAGCTGTTGTCCTTGTTGGGCGACCACGGTGGCGAGGTCAGCGAGACTTAGCAGTGGCACCTCAGCGGGATCCATGGCCGGATCTACTGTTATGATTCGGCAGGCTGGAGGTGGATCCTCTGTGTCAGAGAGGGATTGGCATGGACCGTACCGGTGGACCGGTTCTAAATTGCTACTGGTATTCACCAGAGCCCGCCGCAAAGCGGATTGGTCTTGCTGCGGCGGTAGCAACCAGGTCGTATCCACCGGTAATGGCTCAACCTTGCTGACTGCTGAGAGTGGCGTGGGACAGAAGGACTAGACAGAGGCGAGGTCAGACGTAGCAGAAGGTCAAGGCAGGCGGTAAGGTTCGTAGTCAAGGGTAACGGCAGAAGGTCTGGTAAAACTGGTAAGGCAATCACAGAAACGCTTTCACTAGGCACAAGGCAACAAGATCCGTCAAAGCAGGGAAGGGGAAGTGAGGTAATATAGGCCTGGAGCAGGTGAGCTAATTACACTGATTGGGCCAGGCACCAATTAGCGGTGCACTGGCCCTTTAAATCTTAGAGAGCTGGCGCCCGCGCGCCCTAGAGAGCGGTGCCGCGCCAGGACGGGACAGCCGGGGACCGGGACAGGTAAGTAGATTGGGATGTGATCCACGAGCGGGCGCGTCCCGCTATGCGAATCACATCCAGTGTCAGTGCAGCGCACCTGGTCAGTGGGTCTGACCGGGGCGCAGCAGAGAGGAGAACGCCGCGAGCGCTCCGGGGAGGAGCAGGGACCCAGATCGCTCGGCGTAACAGAAATGCTTTTCTTTTTGGATTTCTATTGTGTCACAACCACAGTGCTCTCTGCTGACCTTTGTTGTCCATTTTAGGAACTGTCCAGGGCAGCATATGTTTGCTATGGGGATTTTCTCCTGCTCTGGACAGTTCATAAAATGGACAGCAGAGGTCAGCAGAGAGCACTGTGGTCGTGACATTATAGAAATCGAAAAAGAAAAGCATTTCCACTGTAGTTTACAGCCCCTAGAAAGTACTGGAAGGATTAAGATTTTTAAATGGAAGTCATTTACAAATCTAGAAAGAGTTGTGCAGCTCACAATTTTCCAGCCGAGGTATAGTGATTTACACCTACACCAGGTGTAAAATTTACAAAGGAAAAGGGGGAAAAAAACACAATCACCACCTCAAGGCTAGTCTCAGACAATCTGATACATGATGAACAAAGGATAAAATACGTGCTTCAATTTTTGATGAAAAATTAACAAAATGTATTAATAACAGAACAGATAAAATATCTATAAATAAAATTCAATAAAATGATAAAATTATGGCATCCACAAAAATGCAATCAAATAGGATAGTGTAAAGGATTGCTACCAAACCTATTACCACAGGGCCCTTGTGGAAGGTATAGTGTCCCGCACTGAGTATAATATCGCACACTGGGAATAAATAGTAATTGCCAGCAGTTCAATAGTCCGGCATCTGGTGAATCGGAATAGTAGGAAAGTCAAAATGTAATATACATGGTGTCTCCCAGTCCAAATGGATAAATATATTTACCAGCTGATGGTGTTACCTGCGGTATGATTTCAGGTCCGCTTGCAGAACGGTGGTATTCAATGTCAGGATGCTGGCGTGCGTCCCCGCGGCTGGTCTGCCTGCCACAGACCCGTGATTTACCGCTGGGATGGTAGTTGCAGAGCGACACCTTTCCAATGTTCCGGCATGAACTTCGTGTCAATTGATGGCGTCTGATGTCAGAGACACGTGATTGTTGGTAGTAGCCAGCAGTGTACCAATCTGCACTGAACTATCCACCTGGGTCGAACGGAATATTCAGCCATCATTGCTTGCAACATCTGCAGTCTCCCAGTCTACAGCCCACTGCTCCTGGCTTGTTCGGCAATCCATTCCGACAGCTGGCTACTACCAACAATCACGTGTCTCTGACATCAGACGCCATCAATTGACACGAAGTTCTTGCCGGAACATTGGAAAGATGTCGCTCTGCAACTACCATCCCAGCGGTAAATCACAGGTCTGTGGCAGGCAGACCAGCCGCGGGGACGCACGCCAGCGTCCTGACATTGAATACCACCATTCTGCAAGCGGACCTGAAATCATACCGCAGGTAACACCATCAGCTGGTAAATATATTTATCCATTTGGACTGGGAGACACCATGTATATTACATATTGACTTTCCTACTATTCCGATTCACCAGATGCCGGACTATTGAACTGCTGGCAATTACTATTTATTCCCAGTGTGCGATATTATACTCAGTGCGGGACACTATACCTTCCACAAGGGCCCTGTGGTAATAGGTTTGGTAGCAATCCTTTACACTATCCTATCTGATTGCATTTTTGTGGATGCCATAATTTTATCATTTTATTGAATTTTATTTATAGATATTTTATCTGTTCTGTTATTAATACATTTTGTTAATTTTCCATCAAAAATTGAAGCACGTATTTTATCCTTTGTTCATCATGTATCAGATTGTCTGAGACTAGCCTTGAGGTGGTGATTGTGTTTTTTTCGTTTTTTTCCTATTTTTTTCCTTAATTTACAAATCTGTTTAACTTTCTGGCACCAGTTGATTTAAAAAAAAAAAAAAAAAAGTTTTCCACCGGAGTACCCCTTTAAGGCTCTGAACATTCAGTTCAGAAAGTTTTCCATTTTGGGGAGTACCCCTTTAGTGGCATTTTTGGGAGGTGCTTATTATCTTGACTAACATATAAATGGATATAATCTAGAACACAAACAGTTTGGTGAATTCATATGTTCATATTCACTACAACAGACAGCCTTTACTCAGTGCCACATAAAGGCTATGACAAAAACTGACAAAATAGTTACTACATACAAAGGAACATTGTAACTGTTTAGAAACAAAGATTGGCTATTTATACATTCCTAGCCCCAGATAAAGCAGTGTTTTCTCTAAATAATTTCCAGTTTTGCATTCTGATAGGCGGCTTGTTAAGCACTTGCCACTGACATAAACATAAATTGGAATGTATTTATTTCACTCCATTTCCCCTGCTCTGAGACCCTGTCTTTTCTTTCCTTAAACTGACAGAATGGGGAGAACAGGAGGAAAGCACGCTGACAATTGTTGGGTATGGTTGAAAGCTTTTATTTAGATTAATTTCATAAAATTATGGGCATGCAACCTCTGTCAAGGCACTAAATTTACTAGTGACGCTGGTATTTTCCTGTTTTAGAGCAATCTATAATTATAAATAAAGAAGATGCGAAGCTTAATCACATGTCTGTCTATTTCCCCCACAGCAGTTCTGGCATTTCATGTTCTCCTAAAATACATCACTGAGTGTGTTCTAAGTTAACCTTTGCAATACCAGAAGGCAGCCATACTGTTTTACAAAGGAAATTTGGGACACTGCCGCAGCATTGTTGGCACATTTTCTTGTGGTCGTTTTAGTCTTTTGAAGGGACTTGAAGGAATGATCCCAAGATCAAAAGTTATCCCCTATCCACAGGACAGGGGATAACTAGCAGATCAGTGGGGGTCTGACCACTGGGACCCCCATCGATTCCAAGAACAGATAGAGGATAACTTTTGATCTTGAAGTAACCTCTTTAAAAAAACTATATTTTAACTGAAATAGGTCACTGACGAGTTATGTGAAGTAGTTATAACATTGATGGTATCTACTTGAATGACTTTGTCATGAACTTTTGATTATTTTTATTATAGTTATATTTCTAGTAGAACTATGTAAAATTGTAGGAACTAAGCAGAGATTGCAGCCACAATCAGAGACGGCTCTAGACTTTCTGGGGCCTTAGGCAAAACTTGGACATAAGGCCCCCACGAACATAATACATGCAAGCGATAATAAAAATAAACTATAAATAATCACTTTGGCATAGATTTATGGAAACCTGTGCAAGAGAAAAATTGACCAGTTGCCCATAGCAACTAATCAGATCACTTCTTTAATTTTTTAGAGGCCTTTTAAAAAAATGAAAGAAGCAATCTGATTGGTTTCAATGGGCAACTGGTCCTCTTTTTCTCTGCACAAGCTTTGCTAAATCTTCCCCTTAGTACTGTGATGTCACTGTGTATTATCCCTGTACTGTGACATCACTGTGTATTATCCCTGTACTGTAACGTCATTCGGTGTATAATCCTTGTACTGTGACATCACTGTGTGTATTATCCCTGTACTGTGACATCGCTGTGTATTATCCCAGTACTGTGACATCACTGTGTGTATTATCCCTGTACTGTGACATCACTGTGTATTATCCGTGTAATGTGACATCACTATGTATTATCCCTGTACTGTGACATCACTGTGTGTATTATCCCTGTACTGTGACATCGCTGTGTATTATCCCAGTACTGTGACATCACTGTGTGTATTATCCCTGTACTGTGACATCACTGTGTATTATCCGTGTAATGTGACATCACTATGTATTATCCCTGTACTGTGACATCACTGTGTGTATTATCCCTGTACTGTGACATCACTGTGTGTATTATCCCTGTACTGTGTCCTCACTGTGTATTATCCCTGTACTGTAACGTCATTCGGTGTATAATCTTTGTACTGTTACATCACTGTGTGTATTATCCCTGTACTGTGACATCGCTGTGTATTATCCCGGTACTGTGACATCACTGTGTGTATTATCCCTGTACTGTTTCATCACTGTGTATATTATCCTGTCGTGCGGTAATAGCTCAATTATGAATTATGGTCATAAAAATGATTAATTATGAAAAATTACAAATTATGAAAATTATTAAAAATCTCTAAATTATGACCTGGTGAATTGTAGATAAAGCTAATCAATACAATTCACATCTGAGTCCGACTATTTCCTCAGATATCAACAAGTTCTTTTTATGACGGGATGACATTAACGCTTAAGGATGTAGTTTTGCAATATACACTAACACACAGGTATTATAAAGTATGCAGATTTATTGGTTATAAGATTATAAACATAAATGAGTAAAAACACAATGATATATGCAAATGAATATCAATTAGATATTAGTAAACAGTATAAGCTTGTTAATTGACTACATATAGTAGAACAATACATGTGAGTAGTAAGTAACTTGTTACAATAAACATAAGCTCCTAGGTTAGAATATCATATAAGAAAAAGGTTACACATCATTCTATTCAGAGGAACCTCATGATATTAATATGGGCAATATCTAATCATAGACATATCAATATTTGGAATGCTAGATACATTCTCCGCCCCTTCTAACCAACTACAAATCACATGACTCCAAGAATGGGGGAAATCCATCTAAGATATAAATATGGAAAAATTATGATATACTTCCACCCCATTCTGGACTATTTTCTATACATTACTTTGTTAAGACATTAGGACTGATAGCAGAGATATATGATCTTGCTCTATATTTTAGGAGGAAGAACTTGAAACAAGTTTTTCTGTGTGGGAAATATATTCTACTTTAACATAGTGGTAAATTTTTGTGGTAACTTGCATCCTTTCTTGGTGAAAAATCCCCAAATTTGATGAAAATATTAAAAAATTTTCATTTTTCTAACTTTGAAGCCCTCTGCTTGTAAGGAAAATGGATAATTCAATTTTTTTTTTTTTGGATTCACATATACAATATGTCTACTTTATGATTACATCATACAATTGACGAGTTTTTACTTTTGGAAGACACCAGAGGGCTTCAAAGTTCAGCAGCAATTTTCCAATTTTTCACAAAATTTTCAAACTCACTATTTTTCAGGGAACAGTTCAGATTTGAAGTGGATTTGAAGGGTCTTCATATTAGAAATACCCCATAAATGACCCCATTATAAAAACTGCACCCCCCAAAGTATTCAAAATGACATTCAGTAAGTGTTTAATCCTTTAGGTGTTTCACAGGAAAAGCAGCAAAGTGAAGGAGAGAATTCAAAATCTTCATTTTTTACACTCGCATGTTCTTGTAGACCCAATTTTTGAATTTTTACAAGGGGTAAAAGGAGAAAATGTATACTTGTATGTGTAACCCAATTTCTCTCGAGTAAGCACATACCTCATATGTCTATGTAAAGTGTTCGGCGGGCGCAGTAGATGGCTCAGAAGCAAAGGAGCGACAAGGTGGGTGTTACGCCGAGCGCTCCGGGTCCCCGCTCCTCCCCGGAGCGCTCGCTTCACTCCCTCCGCTGCAGCGCTCCGGTCACGTCCTCTGACCCGGGGCGCTGCGATCCCGCTGCCAGCCGGGATGCGATTCGCGATGCGGGTAGCGCCCGCTCGCGATGCGCACCCCGGCTCCCCTACCTGACTCGCTCCCCGTCTGTTCTGTCCCGGCGCGCGCGGCCCCGCTCCCTAGGGCGCGCGCGCGCCGGGTCTCTGCGATTTAAAGGGCCACTGCGCCGCTGATTGGCGCAGTGGTTCCAATTAGGGTTTTCACCTGTGCACTTCCCTATATTACCTCACTTCCCTTGCACTCCCTTGCCGGATCTTGTTGCCTTAGTGCCAGTGAAAGCGTTCCTTGTGTGTTCCTTGCCTGTGTTTCCAGACCTTCTGCCGTTGCCCCTGACTACGATCCTTGCTGCCTGCCCCGACCTTCTGCTACGTCCGACCTTGCTTCTGCCTACTCCCTTGTACCGCGCCTATCTTCAGCAGCCAGAGAGGTGAGCCGTTGCTAGTGGATACGACCTGGTCACTACCGCCGCAGCAAGACCATCCCGCTTTGCGGCGGGCTCTGGTGAAAACCAGTAGTGGCTTAGAACCGGTCCACTAGCACGGTCCACGCCAATCCCTCTCTGGCACAGAGGGTCCACTACCTGCCAGCCGGCATCGTGACAGTAGATCCGGCCATGGATCCCGCTGAAGTTCCTCTGCCAGTTGTCGCTGACCTCACCACGGTGGTCGCCCAGCAGTCACAACAGATAGCGCAACAAGGCCAACAGCTGTCTCAACTGACCGTTATGCTACAACAGTTGCTACCACAGCTTCAGCAGTCATCTCCTCCGCCAGCTCCTGCACCTCCTCCGCAGCGAGTGGCCGCTCCTGGGATACGCTTATCCTTGCCGGATAAATTTGATGGGGACTCTAAGTTTTGCCGTGGCTTTCTTTCCCAATGTTCCCTGCATCTGGAGATGATGTCGGACCTGTTTCCCACTGAAAGGTCTAAGGTGGCTTTCGTAGTCAGTCTTCTGTCCGGAAAAGCCCTGTCATGGGCCACACCGCTCTGGGACCGCAATGACCCCGTCACTGCCTCTGTACACTCCTTCTTCTCGGAAATCCGAAGTGTCTTTGAGGAACCTGCCCGAGCCTCTTCTGCTGAGACTGCCCTGTTGAACCTGGTCCAGGGTAATTCTTCCGTTGGCGAGTATGCCGTACAATTCCGTACACTTGCTTCAGAATTGTCCTGGAATAATGAGGCCCTCTGCGCGACCTTCAAAAAAGGCCTATCCAGCAACATTAAAGATGTTCTGGCCGCACGAGAAATTCCTGCTAATCTACATGAACTTATTCACCTAGCCACTCGCATTGACATGCGTTTTTCTGAAAGGCGTCAGGAACTCCGCCAAGATATGGACTGTCACGATGCCGGCTGGCAGGTAGTGGACCCTCTGTGCCAGAGAGGGATTGGCGTGGACCGTGCTAGTGGACCGGTTCTAAGCCACTACTGGTTTTCACCAGAGCCCGCCGCAAAGCGGGATGGTCTTGCTGCGGCGGTAGTGACCAGGTCGTATCCACTAGCAACGGCTCACCTCTCTGGCTGCTGAAGATAGGCGCGGTACAAGGGAGTAGGCAGAAGCAAGGTCGGACGTAGCAGAAGGTCGGGGCAGGCAGCAAGGATCGTAGTCAGGGGCAACGGCAGAAGGTCTGGAAACACAGGCAAGGAACACACAAGGAACGCTTTCACTGGCACTAAGGCAACAAGATCCGGCAAGGGAGTGCAAGGGAAGTGAGGTAATATAGGGAAGTGCACAGGTGAAAACCCTAATTGGAACCACTGCGCCAGTCAGCGGCGCAGTGGCCCTTTAAATCGCAGAGACCCGGCGCGCGCGCGCCCTAGGGAGCGGGGCCGCGCGCGCCGGGACAGAACAGACGGGGAGCGAGTCAGGTAGGGGAGCCGGGGTGCGCATCGCGAGCGGGCGCTACCCGCATCGCGAATCGCATCCCGGCTGGCAGCAGGATCGCAGCGCCCCGGGTCAGAGGACGTGACCGGAGCGCTGCAGCGGAGGGAGTGAAGCGAGCGCTCCGGGGAGGAGCGGGGACCCGGAGCGCTCGGCGTAACAGTACCCCCCCCCTTGGGTCTCCCCCTCTTCTTGGAGCCTGAGAACCTGAGGAGCAGACTTTTGTCAAGGATGTTGTCCTCAGGTTCCCAGGATCTCTCTTCAGGACCACAACCCTCCCAGTCTACTAAAAAAAAATTTTTCCCTCTGACCTTTTTGGCAGCCAAAATTTCCTTGACCGAGAAGACGTCCGAGGAGCCGGAAACAGGAGTGGGAGGAACAGATTTGGGAGAAAAACGGTTGAGGATGAGTGGTTTGAGAAGAGAGACGTGAAAGGCATTAGGGATACGAAGAGAAGGAGGAAGAAGAAGTTTATAAGAGACAGGATTAATTTGACACAAAATTTTGAAAGGACCAAGATAGCGTGGTCCCAACTTGTAGCTAGGGACACGGAAGCGGACATATTTAGCGGAGAGCCATACCTTGTCTCCAGGGGAAAAAACGGGGGGAGCTCTTCTTTTCTTATCCGCGAACCTCTTCATGCGTGAAGAAGCCTGTAAGAGAGAATTTTGGGTCTCTCTCCATATAATGGAAAGGTCACGAGAAATTTCATCCACAGCGGGCAGACCAGAGGGCAAGGGGGTAGGGAGGGGGGGAAGAGGGTGACGGCCGTACACCACGAAAAATGGGGATTTGGAGGAAGATTCAGAGACCCTGAAGTTATACGAAAATTCGGCCCATGGAAGGAGATCTGCCCAGTCATCCTGGCGGGAGGAAACAAAATGTCGCAAATAATCACCCAGGATCTGGTTAATTCTTTCTACTTGTCCATTGGACTGGGGATGATATGCAGAGGAAAAATTTAATTTAATCTTGAGTTGTTTACAGAGAGCCCTCCAGAATTTAGACACGAATTGGACCCCTCTATCCGAGACAATCTGCGTAGGCAACCCGTGAAGACGAAAAATGTGTACAAAAAATTGTTTAGCCAACTGAGGCGCAGAAGGAAGACCAGGAAGAGGGATGAAATGTGCCATTTTGGAGAATCGATCAACGACCACCCAAATAACGGTGTTGCCACGGGAAGGGGGTAAATCAGTAATAAAATCCATACCAATCAGAGACCAAGGCTGTTCGGGGACAGGCAGAGGATGAAGAAAACCAGCGGGCTTCTGGCGAGGAGTCTTATCCCGGGCACAGATAGTGCAGGCTCGCACAAAGTCCCCAACATCCGTCTCCAGAGTCGGCCACCAATAGAAGCGGGAGATGAGTTGCACAGATTTCTTGATGCCCGCATGACCTGCGAGATGGGAGGAGTGACCCCATTTGAGGATTCCGAGGCGTTGGCGTGGAGAAACAAAGGTCTTTCCAGGAGGAGTCTGCCTGATGGAGGCAGGAGAAGTGGAGATCAGGCAGTCAGGTGGAATGATGTGTTGCGGAGGGAGATCAACTTCTGAGGCATCCGAGGAACGAGAGAGAGCATCGGCCCTAATGTTCTTATCGGCAGGACGAAAGTGAATCTCAAAATTAAATCGGGCAAAGAACAGAGACCACCGGGCCTGGCGAGGATTCAGCCGTTGGGCCGACTGGAGGTAGGAGAGGTTCTTGTGGTCGGTGTAGATAATAACAGGAAATCTTGATCCCTCCAGCAGATGCCTCCATTCCTCAAGTGCTAATTTAATGGCTAGAAGCTCTCGATCCCCGATGGAGTAGTTCCTCTCCGCTGGAGAGAAGGTCCTAGAGAAAAAACCACAAGTGACAGCATGCCCGGAAGGATTTTTTTGTAGAAGAACAGCTCCAGCTCCTACTGAGGAGGCATCAACCTCCAATAGGAAGGGTTTGGAAGGGTCAGGTCTGGAGAGCACGGGAGCCGAAGAAAAGGCAGACTTGAGTCGTTTAAAGGAGTCTTCTGCTTGAGGAGGCCAGGACTTGGGATCAGCATTTTTCTTGGTTAAAGCCACGATAGGAGCCACAATGGTAGAAAAATGTGGAATAAATTGCCTGTAATAATTGGCGAACCCCAAAAAGCGTTGGATAGCACGGAGTCCGGAGGGGCGTGGCCACTTTAAGACGGCAGAGAGTTTGTCTGGATCCATCTGTAGTCCCTGGCCAGAGACCAAATATCCTAGAAAAGGAAGAGATTGGCATTCAAACAGACATTTCTCAATTTTGGCATAGAGTTGGTTGTCACGAAGTCTCTGAAGAACCATACGGACATGCTGGCGGTGTTCTTCTAGATTGGCAGAAAAAATTAGGATATCGTCCAGATATACCACAACACAGGAGTATAACAGATCACGAAAAATTTCATTGACAAAGTCTTGGAAGACGGCAGGGGCATTGCACAGTCCAAAGGGCATGACCAGATACTCAAAGTGTCCATCTCTGGTGTTAAATGCCGTTTTCCACTCGTCCCCCTCTCTGATGCGGATGAGGTTATAGGCGCCTCTTAAGTCCAATTTAGTGAAGATGTGGGCACCTTGGAGGCGATCAAAGAGTTCAGAGATGAGGGGTAAGGGGTAGCGGTTCTTAACCGTGATTTTATTAAGACCGCGGTAGTCAATGCAAGGACGTAGGGAGCCATCTTTTTTGGACACAAAGAAAAATCCGGCTCCGGCAGGAGAGGAGGATTTACGGATAAAGCCCTTTTTTAGATTCTCCTGGACGTATTCGGACATGGCAAGAGTCTCTGGGGCAGAGAGAGGATAAATTCTGCCCCGGGGTGGAGTAGTACCCGGGAGGAGGTCGATAGGGCAATCATAAGGCCTGTGAGGAGGTAGAGTCTCAGCTTGTTTTTTGCAGAAAACATCCGCGAAGTCCATATAGGCCTTAGGGAGACCGGTTACTGGAGGAACCACAGAGTTACGGCAAGGGTTACTGGGAACCGGTTTTAGACAGTTCTTGGAACAAGAGGACCCCCAACTCTTGATCTCCCCAGTGGACCAATCCAGGGTTGGGGAATGAAGTTGAAGCCAGGGAAGTCCAAGGAGAATCTCCGAGGTGCAATTGGGGAGGACCAAAAGTTCAATCCTCTCATGATGAGATCCGATGCTCATAAGAAGGGGCTCCGTGCGGAAACGTATGGTACAGTCCAATCTTTCATTATTTACACAATTGATGTAGAGGGGTCTGGCGAGACTGGTCACTGGGATGTTGAACCTGTTGACGAGAGAGGCCAAAATAAAATTTCCTGCAGATCCAGAGTCCAAGAAGGCCACTGTAGAGAAGGAGAAGGCAGAGGCAGACATCCGCACAGGCACAGTAAGACGTGGAGAAGCAGAGTAGACATCAAGGACTGTCTCACCCTTGTGCGGAGTCAGCGTACGTCTTTCCAGGCGGGGAGGACGGATAGGACAATCCCTCAGGAAGTGTTCGGTACTAGCACAGTACAGGCAGAGGTTCTCCATACGGCGTCGTGTCCTCTCTTGAGGTGTCAGGCGAGACCGGTCGACCTGCATAGCCTCCACGGCGGGAGGCACAGGAACAGATTGCAGGGGACCAGAGGAGAGAGGAGCCGAGGAGACGAAACGCCTCGTGCGAACAGAGTCCATATCTTGGCGGAGTTCCTGACGCCTTTCAGAAAAACGCATGTCAATGCGAGTGGCTAGGTGAATAAGTTCATGTAGATTAGCAGGAATTTCTCGTGCGGCCAGAACATCTTTAATGTTGCTGGATAGGCCTTTTTTGAAGGTCGCGCAGAGGGCCTCATTATTCCAGGACAATTCTGAAGCAAGTGTACGGAATTGTACGGCATACTCGCCAACGGAAGAATTACCCTGGACCAGGTTCAACAGGGCAGTCTCAGCAGAAGAGGCTCGGGCAGGTTCCTCAAAGACACTTCGGATTTCCGAGAAGAAGGAGTGTACAGAGGCAGTGACGGGGTCATTGCGGTCCCAGAGCGGTGTGGCCCATGACAGGGCTTTTCCGGACAGAAGACTGACTACGAAAGCCACCTTAGACCTTTCAGTGGGAAACAGGTCCGACATCATCTCCAGATGCAGGGAACATTGGGAAAGAAAGCCACGGCAAAACTTAGAGTCCCCATCAAATTTATCCGGCAAGGATAAGCGTATCCCAGGAGCGGCCACTCGCTGCGGAGGAGGTGCAGGAGCTGGCGGAGGAGATGACTGCTGAAGCTGTGGTAGCAACTGTTGTAGCATAACGGTCAGTTGAGACAGCTGTTGGCCTTGTTGCGCTATCTGTTGTGACTGCTGGGCGACCACCGTGGTGAGGTCAGCGACAACTGGCAGAGGAACTTCAGCGGGATCCATGGCCGGATCTACTGTCACGATGCCGGCTGGCAGGTAGTGGACCCTCTGTGCCAGAGAGGGATTGGCGTGGACCGTGCTAGTGGACCGGTTCTAAGCCACTACTGGTTTTCACCAGAGCCCGCCGCAAAGCGGGATGGTCTTGCTGCGGCGGTAGTGACCAGGTCGTATCCACTAGCAACGGCTCACCTCTCTGGCTGCTGAAGATAGGCGCGGTACAAGGGAGTAGGCAGAAGCAAGGTCGGACGTAGCAGAAGGTCGGGGCAGGCAGCAAGGATCGTAGTCAGGGGCAACGGCAGAAGGTCTGGAAACACAGGCAAGGAACACACAAGGAACGCTTTCACTGGCACTAAGGCAACAAGATCCGGCAAGGGAGTGCAAGGGAAGTGAGGTAATATAGGGAAGTGCACAGGTGAAAACCCTAATTGGAACCACTGCGCCAGTCAGCGGCGCAGTGGCCCTTTAAATCGCAGAGACCCGGCGCGCGCGCGCCCTAGGGAGCGGGGCCGCGCGCGCCGGGACAGAACAGACGGGGAGCGAGTCAGGTAGGGGAGCCGGGGTGCGCATCGCATCCCGGCTGGCAGCAGGATCGCAGCGCCCCGGGTCAGAGGACGTGACCGGAGCGCTGCAGCGGAGGGAGTGAAGCGAGCGCTCCGGGGAGGAGCGGGGACCCGGAGCGCTCGGCGTAACATGGACTCTGTTCGCACGAGGCGTTTCGTCTCCTCGGCTCCTCTCTCCTCTGGTCCCCTGCAATCTGTTCCTGTGCCTCCCGCCGTGGAGGCTATGCAGGTCGACCGGTCTCGCCTGACACCTCAAGAGAGGACACGACGCCGTATGGAGAACCTCTGCCTGTACTGTGCTAGTACCGAACACTTCCTGAGGGATTGTCCTATCCGTCCTCCCCGCCTGGAAAGACGTACGCTGACTCCGCACAAAGGTGAGACAGTCCTTGATGTCTACTCTGCTTCTCCACGTCTTACTGTGCCTGTGCGGATGTCTGCCTCTGCCTTCTCCTTCTCTACAGTGGCCTTCTTGGACTCTGGATCTGCAGGAAATTTTATTTTGGCCTCTCTCGTCAACAGGTTCAACATCCCGGTGACCAGTCTCGCCAGACCCCTCTACATCAATTGTGTAAATAATGAAAGATTGGACTGTACCATACGTTTCCGCACGGAGCCCCTTCTTATGAGCATCGGATCTCATCATGAGAGGATTGAACTTTTGGTCCTCCCCAATTGCACCTCGGAGATTCTCCTTGGACTTCCCTGGCTTCAACTTCATTCCCCAACCCTGGATTGGTCCACTGGGGAGATCAAGAGTTGGGGGTCCTCTTGTTCCAAGAACTGTCTAAAACCGGTTCCCAGTAACCCTTGCCGTAACTCTGTGGTTCCTCCAGTAACCGGTCTCCCTAAGGCCTATATGGACTTCGCGGATGTTTTCTGCAAAAAACAAGCTGAGACTCTACCTCCTCACAGGCCTTATGATTGCCCTATCGACCTCCTCCCGGGTACTACTCCACCCCGGGGCAGAATTTATCCTCTCTCTGCCCCAGAGACTCTTGCCATGTCCGAATACGTCCAGGAGAATCTAAAAAAGGGCTTTATCCGTAAATCCTCCTCTCCTGCCGGAGCCGGATTTTTCTTTGTGTCCAAAAAAGATGGCTCCCTACGTCCTTGCATTGACTACCGCGGTCTTAATAAAATCACGGTTAAGAACCGCTACCCCTTACCCCTCATCTCTGAACTCTTTGATCGCCTCCAAGGTGCCCACATCTTCACTAAATTGGACTTAAGAGGCGCCTATAACCTCATCCGCATCAGAGAGGGGGACGAGTGGAAAACGGCATTTAACACCAGAGATGGACACTTTGAGTATCTGGTCATGCCCTTTGGACTGTGCAATGCCCCTGCCGTCTTCCAAGACTTTGTCAATGAAATTTTTCGTGATCTGTTATACTCCTGTGTTGTTGTATATCTGGACGATATCCTAATTTTTTCTGCCAATCTAGAAGAACACCGCCAGCATGTCCGTATGGTTCTTCAGAGACTTCGTGACAACCAACTCTATGCCAAAATTGAGAAATGTCTGTTTGAATGCCAATCTCTTCCTTTTCTAGGATATTTGGTCTCTGGCCAGGGACTACAGATGGATCCAGACAAACTCTCTGCCGTCTTAGATTGGCCACGCCCCTCCGGACTCCGTGCTATCCAACGCTTTTTGGGGTTCGCCAATTATTACAGGCAATTTATTCCACATTTTTCTACCATTGTGGCTCCTATCGTGGCTTTAACCAAAAAAAATGCTGATCCCAAGTCCTGGCCTCCTCAAGCAGAAGACTCCTTTAAACGACTCAAGTCTGCCTTTTCTTCGGCTCCCGTGCTCTCCAGACCTGACCCTTCCAAACCCTTCCTATTGGAGGTTGATGCCTCCTCAGTGGGAGCTGGAGCTGTTCTTCTACAAAAAAATTCTTCCGGGCATGCTGTCACTTGTGGTTTTTTCTCTAGGACCTTCTCTCCAGCGGAGAGGAACTACTCCATCGGGGATCGAGAGCTTCTAGCCATTAAATTAGCACTTGAGGAATGGAGGCATCTGCTGGAGGGATCAAGATTTCCTGTTATTATCTACACCGACCACAAGAACCTCTCCTACCTCCAGTCTGCCCAACGGCTGAATCCTCGCCAGGCCCGGTGGTCTCTGTTCTTTGCCCGATTTAATTTTGAGATTCACTTTCGTCCTGCCGATAAGAACATTAGGGCCGATGCTCTCTCTCGTTCCTCGGATGCCTCAGAAGTTGATCTCCCTCCGCAACACATCATTCCACCTGACTGCCTGATCTCCACTTCTCCTGCCTCCATCAGGCAGACTCCTCCAGGAAAGACCTTTGTTTCTCCACGCCAACGCCTCGGAATCCTCAAATGGGGTCACTCCTCCCATCTCGCAGGTCATGCGGGCATCAAGAAATCTGTGCAACTCATCTCCCGCTTCTATTGGTGGCCGACTCTGGAGACGGATGTTGGGGACTTTGTGCGAGCCTGCACTATCTGTGCCCGGGATAAGACTCCTCGCCAGAAGCCCGCTGGTTTTCTTCATCCTCTGCCTGTCCCCGAACAGCCTTGGTCTCTGATTGGTATGGATTTTATTACTGATTTACCCCCTTCCCGTGGCAACACCGTTATTTGGGTGGTCGTTGATCGATTCTCCAAAATGGCACATTTCATCCCTCTTCCTGGTCTTCCTTCTGCGCCTCAGTTGGCTAAACAATTTTTTTTACACATTTTTCGTCTTCACGGGTTGCCTACGCAGATTGTCTCGGATAGAGGGGTCCAATTCGTGTCTAAATTCTGGAGGGCTCTCTGTAAACAACTCAAGATTAAATTAAATTTTTCCTCTGCATATCATCCCCAGTCCAATGGACAAGTAGAAAGAATTAACCAGATCCTGGGTGATTATTTGCGACATTTTGTTTCCTCCCGCCAGGATGACTGGGCAGATCTCCTTCCATGGGCCGAATTCTCGTATAACTTCAGGGTCTCTGAATCTTCCTCCAAATCCCCATTTTTCGTGGTGTACGGCCGTCACCCTCTTCCCCCCCTCCCTACCCCCTTGCCCTCTGGTCTGCCCGCTGTGGATGAAATTTCTCGTGACCTTTCCATTATATGGAGAGAGACCCAAAATTCTCTCTTACAGGCTTCTTCACGCATGAAGAGGTTCGCGGATAAGAAAAGAAGAGCTCCCCCCGTTTTTTCCCCTGGAGACAAGGTATGGCTCTCCGCTAAATATGTCCGCTTCCGTGTCCCTAGCTACAAGTTGGGACCACGCTATCTTGGTCCTTTCAAAATTTTGTGTCAAATTAATCCTGTCTCTTATAAACTTCTTCTTCCTCCTTCTCTTCGTATCCCTAATGCCTTTCACGTCTCTCTTCTCAAACCACTCATCCTCAACCGTTTTTCTCCCAAATCTGTTCCTCCCACTCCTGTTTCCGGCTCCTCGGACGTCTTCTCGGTCAAGGAAATTTTGGCTGCCAAAAAGGTCAGAGGGAAAAATTTTTTTTTAGTAGACTGGGAGGGTTGTGGTCCTGAAGAGAGATCCTGGGAACCTGAGGACAACATCCTTGACAAAAGTCTGCTCCTCAGGTTCTCAGGCTCCAAGAAGAGGGGGAGACCCAAGGGGGGGGGGTACTGTTACGCCGAGCGCTCCGGGTCCCCGCTCCTCCCCGGAGCGCTCGCTTCACTCCCTCCGCTGCAGCGCTCCGGTCACGTCCTCTGACCCGGGGCGCTGCGATCCCGCTGCCAGCCGGGATGCGATTCGCGATGCGGGTAGCGCCCGCTCGCGATGCGCACCCCGGCTCCCCTACCTGACTCGCTCCCCGTCTGTTCTGTCCCGGCGCGCGGCCCCGCTCCCTAGGGCGCGCGCGCGCCGGGTCTCTGCGATTTAAAGGGCCACTGCGCCGCTGATTGGCGCAGTGGTTCCAATTAGGGTTTTCACCTGTGCACTTCCCTATATTACCTCACTTCCCTTGCACTCCCTTGCCGGATCTTGTTGCCTTAGTGCCAGTGAAAGCGTTCCTTGTGTGTTCCTTGCCTGTGTTTCCAGACCTTCTGCCGTTGCCCCTGACTACGATCCTTGCTGCCTGCCCCGACCTTCTGCTACGTCCGACCTTGCTTCTGCCTACTCCCTTGTACCGCGCCTATCTTCAGCAGCCAGAGAGGTGAGCCGTTGCTAGTGGATACGACCTGGTCACTACCGCCGCAGCAAGACCATCCCGCTTTGCGGCGGGCTCTGGTGAAAACCAGTAGTGGCTTAGAACCGGTCCACTAGCACGGTCCACGCCAATCCCTCTCTGGCACAGAGGGTCCACTACCTGCCAGCCGGCATCGTGACAGTGGGCAAAGCAGGGGAACCGAACTTTAACCCCCCCTCCCCCGGTCTGCTATCGGTCGGTCGCTCGGCCGACCAATAGGAGGGGTGGCACCCCTGCCACCAAACTCCTATCCCTTCAGGGGGATCGAGGGTGTCTCGGACACCCCCGATCCCTCTTATTTTCCGGGTCACCGGGTCACCAGTGACCCATATGACCCGGAATCGCGCAGATCGCAGGTCTGAATTGACTTGCGATTTGCGCCCATCGCGGTCATGGGGGGTCTCAGGACCCCCCTCGGTGATGTGTCGGGATGCCTGCTGTTAGATAACAGCAGTCATCCCGGGCCAATTACCGCTACCGGTGACGCAGCGCTCCCGGAACCCTGCGACGTACATATGCGTCGCCGCACGCCAAGTGACACTTCGCGGCGCCGTACATGTATACGTCGCTCGTCGTGAAGGGGTTAAGGGTTAACTGTCAATAATTGGTCTAAATCCAACATTCCACACTTGACATATGGAACAATAATTAATAAACAGGGATTACTTTTGACATCTATAAGTAATCAAACCCTGGATTCTCATAGACATAGAGTCTCCAATTAGAAATCCTAATTTATTGGAAAGATAAGAGTCATGGATGATTCTCCAACACAGATGTGTGAATGTTTATGTCCAGTCAAATCGTTAATTAACTGTTAAACAGAATAACATTCACAAAGTCTTAGGAATATTCCACAAGGTCTTATCTAAACATTGAGCAATGCTCCAATGAGAATCATATATGAGATAATAGATATATACTGATGTCCTTTACAATACTAACAGTATATGACAATATCATATGTCCTACTTATTACTATATATATATATATATATATATATATATATATATATATGGCAATCCAAGGGAAGCAGCACCCCAAAAAAACAGGTAGTATGGTGCACGCAGAACCGAACCCCGGTCAATGGTCCATATGTAGATAAATTAGTAGAAATCCGCAGCACACAAAATGATGAAAGTGCAAAAAAGTGAAATTTATTAAATATCTTGGTGAAAGTTACAGCAAGATATGGAATAAATTTCACTTTTTTGCACTTTCATCATTTTGTGTGCTGCGGATTTCTACTAATTTATATATATGTATATATATATATATATATATATATATATATATATATATGAAGAACTAATGTTCATTCGGATGAGACATAGTTATACTTTTATACTTATCTCACCCCTTTTCTCTCCATTCACCCCCCTTTACTTGGTTGAATTTTGGTAGTGTCATCTAGAGAGTGTAACCAGACCCCTTATCAGTCTCTTCTCTAAACACCATAAATAAGCTAAAGATACAAGAAGCATTTTACTCCCAGACTGGCATTAGAGATGGGAGATGAAACTTCAGAATTGGCCTACTTAGGTTAATACATAAAATGGCCAACATCATGCTCTTATGCTATGAAACATATTAAATATAGTGATTCATTTTTGGGCGTACAAAATGCATGACAACCCCTGCACTGTGACAGGAACACTGGAGGTAGTGGATCCGGTGTACCTGTGTGGCAGATGACATGGGCAGTACCAGGGAGCAGAGTCTATGGTGCCGCTGGTTTTCACCAGAGCCCGCCACACAGCGGGACAGTCTTGCTGCGGCAGGCGGCACACAGGTTGCTACCCCTGGCACAACTCGACCACACAGGCGGCTGAAGAGATTTGAGGCACAAGAGGGATACAGCAACTCGTAGTCAGGATAGCAGAAGGTCAGGGCTTGCGGCATAGGTGCGTAGTCAGGAACGTAGCAGGAGGTCAGTAGGCAGGCGGCACAGGACCAAGGTCAGATCACAGAGCAAGGGGTCAGAAACACAGCAAGGCAAGACACAGTAATGCTTTCTCAATGGAACAAGGCAACGAAGATCTGGCAGGGATGTGTGGGAGGAGCAGGAATTTATAAGTGAGGCACAGGTGTAAAACAAATTGTGGGCGTAATGTCCCTTTAAATCTTATAGCTCCGACGCGCACGCCCCAGGAGATGGGGACACGCGCGCAGGAGCTGAGAGGCAGGGGAGGAGACAGCAGAGGACTGAAGTGAGTGACAGGCTGGGATTCGCATGTGGGCACATCCCAGCCCAGCCCCGCTGGCTGGAGGAGAGAGCGGGACAATGCGCTCACGTCCAGCGCGAGCGGTCGGAGCTCGGATCGTAACAGATAGGCTTGTGCAATTCGTTTCAGACGTAATTCGTTTTTGTCCGAATTGTTCATATTTCGTACATTCGGATTGATCGCATTACGCATTGATCGCATTAAGCGGTTTGCGCCAGATTATGCGCCAGAATTTGCGCCAGAATTGAAAAAGCCCTGAATAACTCTCCATTTTGCTAAGAAAACCCGAAAAGGGGCGTGGCTGCCGGGAAAAGGGGGTGTTGTCTCCAAAAAGGGGCGTGTTCCCAACATTTTCACAGAAACCCAACATATTTACTAATGTTTCCGCATAAAATGTGGTGGATTTGAGCTGAGGAAAACCAGACAGATCAGAGCATGTGTAAAAAAAACAAAGTGTAGGGAAAGTGGAAAATGTAGGGAAACCTTAGTAAATGCCGTGGAAAATAAATTGTATGGAATTAAAACCCACAAAGAAAACTCCACTCCACTCTTAGTAAATAAGGGCCACTGTGTATATTAAACCTTGTATTGTGAGTCACAATACAGGGTTAATGTGCACAGTGATGTCACAGTACAGGGATAATACACACAGTGATTTCATAGTACAGGGATATTATACACAGTAATGTCACAGTATAGGGTTAATATGCACATTGATGTCACAATACAGTGTTAATATACACTGTGGTCTCACAGTACAGGCATAGGCGTGCGCAGCCTATTGCATTAGGGTGTGCACCCTAAAGCAGAAACTCACTCCGCGCATGCGTGTGTGTGTGTTTATGTATGTGTATATATATATATATATATATATATATATATATATATACACACACACACATACATATACACACACATACATATACACACACATACATATACACACACACACTCTTGCTTGCATAGTGTAGGAGGATTGTATCCAGGGCCGGTTTTAGGCTTAACATGGCCATGGGCAAAATCAGAAGTGGGGTCCCAAAAGTCGTAATAGTGCACTAATCAGATTACCACTATTAGTCACTTCAAATACCATAAAAAATATCTAAAAAGCAAAAAAAAAAAAAAATGGTACCGATAAAAACTACAAATCACAGTGCTAAAAATGACCCTCATACATCCCCATATACAGAAAAATAAAAGTGCTATAGGGATCAAAATAGTACAATTTTATATTTTTGTATAGTTCCCCCACATTAGGTTGGCAGTATAGTTCCCCCACATTAGGTTGGCAGTATAAATCTCCCACATTAGGATGGAAATATATTTCCCCCACATTAGGTTGGCAGTATAGTTCCCCCACATTAGGTGCAGTATAGTTCCCCCACATTAGGTTAGTAGTACAGTTCCCCCACATTAGGTTGGCAGTATAGTTCCCCCACATTAGGTGCAGTATAGTTCCCCCACATTAGGTTAGTAGTACAGTTCCCCCACATTAGGTTGGCAGTATAGTTCCCCCACATTAGGTTGGCAGTATAGTTCCCCCACATTAGGTTAGTAATACAGTTCCTCCACATTAGGTGCAGTACAGTTCCCCCACAGGTGCAATATAGTTCCCCCACATTAGGTGCAGTACAGTTCCCCCACATTAGGTGCAATATAGTTCCCCCACATTAGGTGCAATATA
The DNA here is from genome assembly GCF_029499605.1 of Hyla sarda. Lineage (NCBI taxonomy): Eukaryota > Metazoa > Chordata > Amphibia > Anura > Hylidae > Hyla > Hyla sarda. Next base: position 378,767,925 of record NC_079190.1, on the reverse strand, counting down.
GTTCCCCCACATTAGGTGCAGTATAGTTCCCCCACATTAGGTGCAATATAGTTCCCCCACATTAGGTGCAGTACAATTCCCCCACATTAGGTGCAATATAGTTCCCCCACATTAGGTGCAGTACAGTTCCCCCACATTAGGTGCAATATAGTTCCCCCACATTAGGTGCAGTACAGTTCCCCCACATTAGGTGCAGGATAGTTCTCCACATAAGGTGCAGTATAGTTATAATTGTAGGGAGGAGGACAAGTCTAGAATTTACCATGAGGCTTACGGGACTAATTCTACCCCTGATCTTATATTTGCCAATGGGTTCAATGGGCGGAGCCAAAGGGTTGTCAAAATTAGGTTTTGCTTGTGTGTATGTTTGCTGGTGTTTATGGGGAGGCATTTGATGTGGATTTGAAAAAAAATTGTAAGTTGAATGGTAAAACTCATGTTTTTCTTTACTTGGCAAACAGAAGAACGCTCTTACTATAAGATGGGGGCACAGAGGGGGGAATATTCCAAATAGAATTTTTTTTGCACCAGATTGGTTGAAAAAGTGATGCAGCACCCAGCAAGCTTGGAGCAGCATGCACGTTGTAGTTTTGGGTCTGCAGCTGACCCAAAACTAGGACTCCCAGCATGTTACACCATAATTAAATTGTACTCCTATATAGTGCAAGATGTGTGGCGTTGTAGTTTTGGTCATCATAGATTGTATCAGGGCATGCTGGGAATTGTAGTTGGTAACTGCACCTCCCAGCATTGCATTCCTTCAAGGAATGCAATGCTGGGATTTGCAGTTACCAACTACAATTCCCAGCATGCCCTGATACAATATATGGTGAACAAAACTACAACTCCCATTATGTTGCACTGGGGGTGCTGTGTGTGTGTGTGAAGTGCTTTGTGTGAGTGTGTGGGGGGGGGGGTGCTGTGTGTGAGTGTGGGGGGGGGGGTGCTATGTGTGTGTGTGGAGGGGGTGCTGTGTGTGAGTGTGGGGGGGGGGTGCTGTGTGTGTGTGGAGGGGGTGCTGTGTGTGAGTGTGGGGGGGGTGCTGTGTGTGTGTGTGGAGGGGGTGCTGTGTGTGAGTGTGGGGGGGGTGCTGTGTGTGTGTGTGGAGGGGGTGCTGTGTGTGAGTGTGGGGCGGGTGCTGTGTGTGTGTGTGTGGAGGGGGTGCTGTGTGTGAGTGTGGGGGGGTGCTGTGTGTGTGTGTGGAGGGGGTGCTGTGTGTGAGTGTGGGGGGGGGTGCTGTGTGTGTGTGTGAAGGGGGTGCTGTGTGTGAGTGTGGGGGGGGGTGCTGTGTGTGTGTGCGTGGAGGGGGTGCTGTGTGTGAGTGTGGGGGGGGGTGCTGTGTGTGTGTGTGGAGGGGGTGCTGTGTGTGAGTGTGTGTGGGGGGGTGTTGTGTGTGGTGGGGGTGCTGTGTGTGAGTGTGGGGGGGGGGGTGCTGTGTGTGTGTGGAGGGGGTGCTGTGTGTGAGTGTGGGGGGGTGCTGTGTGTGTGTGGAGGGGGTGCTGTGTGTGAGTGTGGGGGGGTTCTGTGTGTGTGTGTGTGTGTGTGGAGGGGGTGCTGTGTGTGAGTGTGGGGGGGGGGGTTGCTGTGTGTGTGTGTGTGGAGGGGGTGCCGTGTGTGTGTGTGGAGGGGGTGCTGTGTGTGTGTGAAGGGGGTGCTGTGTGTGAGTGTGGGGGGGGGGGTGCTGTGTGTGTGTGTGGAGGGGGTGCTGTGTGTGAGTGTGGGGGGGTGCTGTGTGTGTGTGTGGAGGGGGTGCTGTGTGTGAGTGTGGGGGTGTGCTGTGTGTGTGTGTGGAGGGGGTGCTGTGTGTGAGTGTGGGAGGGTGCTGTGTGTGTGTGTGGAGGGGGTGCTGTGTGTGAGTGTGGGGGGGGTGCTGTGTGTGAGTGTGGGGTGCTGTGTGTGAGTGTGGGGGGGGGGTGCTGTGTGTGAGTGTGGGGGGGGGGTGCTGTGTGTGTGTGTGGAGGGGGTGCTGTGTGTGAGTGTGGGGGGGTGCTGTGTGTGTATGTGTGGAGGGGGTGCTGTGTGTGAGTGTGGGGGGGTGCTGTGTGTGTGTGTGGAGGGGGGTGCTGTGTGTGAGTGTGGGGGGGGGGTGCTGTGTGTGTGTGTTTGAGGGGTGCTATGGGTGCTGTGTGGGGGATTGCGTACATAATACATACATAATATAAAATACATACATAATACATAAAAAAAAATAAAAAAATGTTATTTCAGCTCCCGGGTCGGTGCTGTAGTAGTTTTTAGTATATTTGCTGGTAGAAGAGCATGGACTGCAGAGAGTGGGCCGTGTCCCGTGTATCAGAACAAAGGAAAAAAGAAAGTTGCCTCTTTCAAGGTGCTTGTAGTATTAAAACATCAAACCTTTAATCTGTATACATTAAAAATAGAAAAAGGTGACATCAATCATTAAAGAGAAGTGAAACGCCAACACGTTTTGAGCAAAATGTAGCTCTTAATCATGGCTATATGTAGCCCAAAACGCACTGGAGTTTCACTTCTCTTTTATGATGTCACCTTTTTCTATTTTTAATGTATACACATTAAAGGTTTGATGGTTTAATACTACAAGCACCGTTATCCTTGGAAGAGCTGGAGGAAACTTTCTTTTTTCTTTTGTTCTGATTCATAATGCATATATACATACGTCATACATACATACATACACACATCATACATGCATAACCTACATATATATATAAATATATATATATATATATTATATATATATACACACACACACACACATACATACATAATGCATAAATACAAACATCATATATATATATAATACATACATAATACATACATATGCACACCATACATAATACATACACAAATCCGTTATATATACACACACATCATACATAAATACATCATACATACATAATACACACCATACATACATATTACACACATCATACATACATATTACACACACCATACATACATATTACACACACCATACATACATACATATTACACACACCATACATACATAATACACACATCATACATCCCACCCCCTCCCGTCCTCGGTCTGTGCACTTTTCTTACCTGCGGCAGCCATGTTGGGGTCAGAGGCCGGGCACGTCCACTCCCATCTGCTGCACACTTTGCACCATCGTCCACTTCTTCCTCATGCCGAGGAATGGACACTCGGTGCCAGGAGTTGCGGCCAGGATCATCCCAGGAGGTGTAAGCAGACGTGCGCAGCTGCGGGGCAGCCCCTGCGTCTGCAGTTAGCGCAGCAGTGTGCGCGGCCGGGGAAGGGGGAGGAGCGGCCCGGAGGAAGGGGAAAAGAGTGGCCCAGAGGAAGGAGGGATAGAGCGGCCGGAGGACGGGGGATAGAGCGGCCCGGAGGAAGGGGATAGAGCGGCCCAGAGGAAGGGGGGATAGAGCGGCCGGAGGACGGGGGATAGATCGGCCGGAGGACGGGGGATAGAGCGGCCCGAGCCGCAAATTTAAAAAAAAAATGCATTTTTAAACATCCGGTGTGCCCTGAAAGTCTTTCAGGGCACACCGGATGTTTAAAAATGCATTTTTTTTTAAATTTGCGGGTCCGGACAATCTATCCCCCGTCCTCCGGCTGGTGATGTCGGGGATGTCAGGTGGGGCAGGGGTTTAGTAGTGAGGAAAAAAAAAAAAAAGTCCTGCAGCAGCAGGCCGCGGCTGCGGTGATTAGGGTGTGCCTGTGCACACCCGGCACACCCCGTGCGCACGCCTATGAGTACAGGGATCACATACACAGTGATGTCACAGTACAGGGATAATATACACAGTGATGTTACAGTACAGGGATAGCATGCACAGTGATGTCACAGTACAGGGTTAAGCACAGTGACTTCACATTACAGGTTTATGCACAGTGTTGTCACTGTATAGACAGATTGTGAGTGCACAACTGATGCCACTGTGTGCATGTGGGATGGGTAGTAGTGCATATATATATATATATATATATATACATATATAGATAGATAGATAGATAGATAGATAGCATGGGCCAACCTGGGCAGTAGGCAGAATGTACACACATTTTTATATAGTCGGCTGGGCCCTTTATGTTTACTGGTTGGCGGACGATACCTTCAGAGTGCAAAGTAGTGGTGGAGGCACTCACTCACGCTTGGGCAGCCAGGCACTGGGGCCATGTGTTAAACATAGCCAGGGACCGCAACTGACCTGAAACAACAGGCAGCCAGCCACCAAGCCACACGGAGCACTGACAGCCCCTGCAGGTCGCAGACGGGGAGAGGCAGAGGCTGTGACGTGGCAACTGTCTTCTTCTCTGTCTTGGAGTCTCCGGTGAGCAGACAGGCGCGGGGACAAGCAGGGACATATCGCAAGTGCCTGTGTGTGGCATGTGACCAGCCGCAACAACCTATTGAACTTGCAATGGTCAGGGCCAGAGCGAGGCTTTAGACAACGGCTTATATGGCCCATTGGTAGAGCTGCCTTTGGCCACAATTCGACCCCACCCCCACTCCCCTTCTGTGCTGAGGGTACATGACCTCCTCTATATGGCTTTCCATTCTTGTGTTCTACAGTTGTGGTGGATTATGTAAAATGTCTATTTCAGAATATGCGTGCTAAAATAATGACTTTGTGGCACCTTGTTGTCTCCAAGCTCTGTATTTATGGTTATTTTTCTTTATGTTTTTTTTCATGCCAAACCTTTTATTTTTTTGTATTTTTATAAACCTGTTAAAAAATTTAACTAAACAGTTAAAAAAATCTTGAGGGAAAAAGAAAATATATATAATCCTGGACATTAAAATTGTATCTCCAAGGACAAGCCGTAACGTTGTGCAAACTGAAGTAGCAGGTGTTGCTAAGATATGCAAGGTGAACATGTAAGTAAAAAAATTTAACAGTTATGATCCATTGGATATGGGAATAAATGTCTGATCGCTGGGTCCAACTGCTGGGGCTCTTCGCGATCTCATCCTTTCATCGGAGCAGAGCAGCCTGCACCCGCGGAGACATACGGCCCACTAAACCAATCACTGGCTGAGAAGAGATTCCTCGCCTTTAAGGCCAATACAGCGCTGTGTCCTTGGGTTAAACTGAGAGATCTTGATTCATCACACTCGTAGGCTGAGATTTTTGCACTGTTAAACATTGTGTGCCCCAGTGGTTGGAAGTTCAGCAATGAACTAGAATTACAGCAGAAGGTGCACAGAGGCGAAACTCTGCACGGATAAATCATCAAATTTGAATGGTGCATAGTGAATTACAATGGAATGCAAGTGAAATTAGACGTCACATACCAAACCTAAGGCATCAAACAATGTCTACACAAACCATCAGAAGTTGCCTGCATAACAAGCCAAATGTCCAGCCACTGGTGTACCATTCACCTTTCTCCACAGCTTTCAAAGGATATCATAGTGCAACACACAACAGCAATGGAGGCTGATATGGAGGCCTATCCTCTTCAGCGTGAAAGAGGCCTTCATAAGGGAATGTCATACTGAGGCTGCTCTTGAAATTATTAAAATATTACAACAGACAGGCATAATATTGATTTGGTTGAGAAACCAGTGGTGCGACCATTTCTCCAATGTGTCCCAGGACCTTTTTTTATCATGACAACACTAGGCTTCAAGTTGCCCGTGCTACTCTGAGCAGTCTGTGTGGCCTGAAAATGTTACAATGGCCCGTAGCATCTCCGGACTTATTTGCACTCAAGCAAATCTGGGACATAATTTGTTAGCAATTGCAAATGGAGCAGCGGAATCAGCAGCGGATCTTGATTATTTGTTTGACCAAGACAACTCTCAGGCAACCAATTAATAGCCACACTGATAGCATGCCAAGGCATGTAAATGCATGTATTTCTGCATGTGGCACTCAAATTTGATACTGAATAAATTAACATGTTTTGAATATTATTTTATTATTTACCATTTGTATATCATTCACATGTCTGTCAATCCTGGATTTTCTATAATTCCACAACTTTTCCTTTTTGGTGCTGCAATTTCAATCTTGAAGGGGTACTCCGGTGAAAACCTTTTTTCTTTTAAATCAACTGGTGCCAGAAAGTTAAACATATTTGTAAATTACTTCTATTAAAAAATCTTAATCCTTCCAGTACTTATTAGCTGCTGAATGCTACAGAGGAAATTCCTTTCTTTTTGGAACACTGATGACATCACGAACACAGTGCTCTCTGCTGACATCTCCATTTTAGCAACCATGCATAGCAGATGCTAAGGGCATCATGGTGGCTCAGTGGTTAGCACTGCTGCCTTGCAGTGCTGGGGACTTGGGTTCAAATCCCACTAAGGACAACAATAAATAAAGCGTTATTATTATTATAATAACGTCAGCAGAGAGAACTGTGGTCTTGATGTCATCAGAGAGCATTCCAAAAAGAAAAGAATTTCCTCTGTAGTATTCAGCAGCTAATAAGTACAGGACGGATTAAGATTTTTTAATAGAAGAAATTTACAAATATGTTTAGCTTTCTGCCACCAGTTGATTTAAAAGAAAAAAGGTTTTCACCAGAGTACCCCTTTAAGAAGAGTATCTGGTACATAATAGAAAGGATATGAAAAGGTTGTTGTTTTTTTTTTTTCTTCAAATTCCAAACTTTATTGAAAAACCAAGGTAATAAGGAGATACAGAAAACAAAAAGTGGAGTGGGAAAATCAAACATGTACATAGCAGATTCCAAAGAAAAATCATCAAGCCAAGAACGTCCAGCGAGCACAAACTGCATCAAGACAGATAACCAATGCCCAGGAAGTGATAATATTAAGTGTATAATCATACAAGAAAATCATATTGTTCAGAAGAGGTAGTAGGAACCAAATAGAAGGAGAGATGGGGAGGAGAGATGGGGTAACAAAGGAATAAATTCCAGGCCAAAACTTTTTTTTTATATATCAACTGGCTCTGGAAAGTTATACAGATTTGTAAATTACTTCTATTAAAAAATCTTAATCCTTCCAATAGTTATTAGCTTCTGAAGTTGAGTTGTTGTTTTCTGTCTAACTGCTCAATGATGATGTCACGTCCCGGGAGCTGTGCAGTTCCTATGGGGATATTCTCCCATCATGCACAGCTCCCGGGACGTGACATCATCATTGAGCAGTTAGACAGAAATCTTCAGAAGCTAATAACTATTGGAAGGATTAAGATTTTTTAATAGAAGTAATTTACAAATCTGTTTAACTTTCCGGAGCCAGTTGATATATATATAAAAAAAGTTTTTGCCTGGAATACCCCTTTAACCCCTTAAGGACTCAGCCCATTTTGGCCTTAAGGACTCAGACAATTGAATTTTTACGTTTTCATTTTTTCCTCCTCGCCTTCTAAAAATCATAACTCTTTTATATTTTCATCCACAGACTAGTATGAGGGCTTGTTTTTTGCACAACCAGTTGTCCTTTGTAATGACATCACTCATTATATCATAAAATGTATGGCGCAACCAAAAAACACTATTTTTGTGGGGAAATTAAAAAGAAAAACGCAATTTTGCTAATTTTGGAAGGTTTCGTTTTCACGTCGTACAATTTATGGTAAAAATTACGTGTGTTCTTTATTCTGAGGGTCAATACGATTAAAATGATACCCATTATTACATACTTTTATATTATTGTTGCGCTTAAAAAAATCAAAAACTTTTTAACCAAATTAGTACGTTTATAATCACTTTATTTTGATGACCCCTAACTTTTTTATTTTTCCGTATAAGCGGCGGTATGGGGGCTAATTTTTTGCGCCATGATCTGTACTTTTTTTTGATACCACATTTGCATATAAAAACTTTTAATAAATTTTTTATAATTTTTTTTTTTATAAAATGTATTAAAAAAGTAGGAATTTTGGACTTTTTTATTTTATTTTTTTTCGTTCATGCCGTTAACTGTACGGGATCATTAACATTTTATTTTAATAGTTCGGACATTTACGCACGCGGCGATACCAAATATGTCTATAAAAAAAAAATTTTACGCTTTTTGGGGGACGTTTTACTTTTTTATTGGGGATTTTTCACTTTTTTTTTACTTTTACTTTTACATTTTTTTTTATTTTTTTTTACACTTGAATAGTCCCCATAGGGGACTATTCATAGCAATACCATGATTGCTAATACTGATCTGTTCTATGTATAGGACATAGAACAGATCAGTATTATCGGTCATCTCCTGCTCTGGTCTGCTCGATCACAGACCAGAGCAGGAGACGCCGGAAGCCGCACGGAGGAAGGAGAGGGGACCTCCGTGCGGCGTTATGAATGATCGGATCCCCGCAGCAGCGCTGCGGGCGATCCGATCATTCATTCAAATCGCGCACTACCGCAGATGCCGGGATCTGTATTGATCCCGGCACCTGAGGGGTTAATGGCGGACGCCCGCGAGATCGCGGGCGTCGGCCATTGCCGGCGGGTCCCTGGCTGCGATCAGCAGCCGGGATCAGCCGCGCATGACACGGGCATCGCTCCGATGCCCGCGGTTATGCTTAGGACGTAAATGTACGTCCTGGTGCGTTAAGTACCACCGCACCAGGACGTACATTTACGTCCTGCGTCCTTAAGGGGTTAATGCATGACATATCTGAAGGGCAGCAATTGCAGCTACCCCCATCTACAGACAAATAGTGTGTCTGGCCAACATAAATGAGAACTGGAAAGAGTACCTAAAATAGGAAAACATAGAAAAACAACTGGGGCAAAGAATCAGACAAAGACAAGGGAAGACAACAATGATCTACCCACTTTGTTTCCCCATTCATAATTACCCTTGAGCAGATCTGCTCTATCTACTCTCTCTCTCTTTCCGCACTTGGAGTAAGACCCGAAAAGTATTCTCTGATAGGGTAGAAAACTGACAGGGTAGAAACTTTTTTTATTTTTATTTTTTATCAACTTATGCAAGAAAGTTAAACAGATTTGTAAATTACTTCTATTAACCCCTTAAGGACTCAGGGTTTTTCCATTTTTGCACTTTCGTTTTTTCCTCCTTACCTTTTAAAAATCATAACCCTTTAAATTTTCCACCTAAAAATCCATATTTTGGCTTATTTTTTGCGTCGCCGATTCTACTTTGCAGTTTCATTAGTCATTTTACCCAAAAATGCACGGTGAAACGGAAAAAAAAATCATTGTGCGACAAAATCGAAAAAAAACGCCATTTTGTAACTTTTGGGGGCTTCCGTTTCTACGCAGTGCATATTTCGGTAAAAATTACACCTTATCATTATTCTGTAGGTCCATACGGTTAAAATGATACTCTACTTATATAGGTTTGATTTTGTCGCAAATCATAACTACATGCAGGAAAATTTATACGTTTAAAAATGTCATCTTCTGACCCCTATAACTTTTTTATTTTTCCACGTACGGGGCGGTATGAGGACTCATTTTTTGCGCCGTGATCTGAAGTTTTTATCGGTATGATTTTTGTTTTGATCGGACTTTTTGATCACTTTTTATTCATTTTTTAATGTTATAAAAAGTGACCAAAATACGCTTTTTTGGACTTTGGAATTTTTTTTGCGCGTACGCCATTGACCGTACGGCTTAATTAATGATATATTTTTATAGTTCGGACATTTACGCACGCGGCGATACCACATATGTTTATTTATTTTATTTTTTTTACACAGTTTTATTTTTTTTATGGGAAAAGGGGGGTGATTCAAACTTTTATTAGGGAAGGGGTTAAATGACCTTTATTAACACTTTTTTTTTTACTTTTTTTTGCAGTGTTATAGGTCCCATAGGGACCTATAACACTGCACACACTGATCTCTCATCCTGATCACAGGCGTGTATTAACACGCCTGTGATCAGTGTTATCGGCGCTTGACTGCTCCTGCCTGGATCTCAGGCACGGAGCAGTCATTCGTCGATCGGACACCGAGGAGGCAGGTAAGAGCCCTCCTGGTGTCCGATCAGCTGTTCGGGACACCGCGATTTCACCGCGGCGGTCCCGAACAGCCCGACTGAGCAGCCGGGATACTTTCAGTTTCACTTTAGAAGCGGCGGTCAGCTTTGACCGCCGCTTCTAAAGGGTTAATACCGCACATCGCCGCGATCGGCGATGTGTGGTATTAGCCGCGGGTCCCGGCCGTTGATTAGCGCCGGGACCGACGCGATATGATGCGGGATCGCGGCGCGATCCCGCTTCATATCGCGGGAGCCGGCGCAGGACGTAAATATACGTCCTGCGTCGTTAAGGGGTTAAAAAATCTTAGCTGCTCAATACTACAGAGGAAATTATTTTCTTTTTGGATTTGTTTTCTGTCTGTCCACAGTGCTCTCTGATGACACCTCTGTCCGTATCAGGAACTGTTTAGGGCAGGATAAAATCCCCATAACAAACCTATGTGGCTCTGGACAGTTCCTGACATGGACAGAGGTGTCAGCAGAGAGAACTGTGGACAGACAGAAAAGAAATCCAAAAAGAAAAGAATTTCCTCTGTAGTTTTCAGCAGCTAATAAGTACTGCAAGGATTAATATTTTTTAATAGAAATAATTTACAAATCTGTTTAACTTTCTGGCACCAGTTGATTTAAAAAAAAAAAAAAAAGGTATCCACAGGAGTACCCCTTTAAACATACTACAAACAATGCACTTTTATTTGCATCTCTTTCTGATGCTTTTCTGATACTTGTGGTACATGGCATATTTTAATGCTATATGCTATAGGTACGGTAATTTGTGGAATATTATTCCTACAGGCTGTGCTATAGGACCAACAAAATATCAGAAAACAACTCTGTTACAAATGTATAAAAACAAAAAAAAGTCCCCAAAAGTAAATTTTTTTTTGCATTTTCATTTTTTCCTCATCACCTTCTAAAAATCATAACGCTTTAAATTTTGCACCTAAAAATCCATATTTTGTCTTATTTTTTGCACCACCAATTTTACTTTGCAGTGACACTAGTCCTTTTACAAAAAAAATCACGGCGAAACAGAAAATAAATTCATTGTGCGACAAAATTGAAGAAAAAATGCAATTTGGTAAATTTTGGGGGCTTCCGTTTCCACGCAGTGCATTTTTTGGTAAAAATTACACATTATCTTTATTCTGTAGGTCCATACAGTAAAAATGATACCCTACTTATATAGGTTTGATTTTGGCGCAATTCTGAAAAAAATCATAACTACATGCAGGAAAATTTATATGTTTAAAATTCTCATCTTCTGACCCCTATAACTTTTTTATTTTTCTGCATATGGGGCGGTATGAGGGCTAATTTTTTCCGCCGTGTTCTGAAGTTTTTATCAGTTCCATTTTTGTATTGATCAGACTTTTTGATCGCTTTTTATTCATTTTTTTCATGATATAAAAAGTGACCAAAAATACGCTATTTTGGACTTTGGAATTTTTTTGCGCGTACGCCATTGACTGTGCGGTTTAATTAACGATATATTTTTTATAGTTCGGATATTTAAGCACACGACGATACCACATATGTTTATTTATATTTACATCGTTTTTTTTATGGGAAAAGGGGGGTGATTCAAACTTTTATTTAGGGAAGGTGACCTTTATTAACTTTTTTTCAGTGTTATAGCTCCCATAGGGGGCTATAACACTGCACACACTGATGTTTTACCCTGATCCCTGCAAAGTCAAAGCTTTGCATGGATCAGCATTCTAGGGACTCGATTGCTCAAGCCTGTTGCTCAGATCGGATGCGACAGAGCAAGGTAAGGCGGCCTCCGCTCGCATCCTAGCTGATCGGGACATCGCAATTTTATCGCGATAGTCCCAATCAGCCCAACTGAGCTGCCGGCAAGCTTTTATTTTCGTTTTGGACTCGGCGATCAACTTTGATCGCTGCGTCTGAAGGGCACAACGGGCACATCTGTGCTGCGCGCTATTAGCCCAGGGTCCCGGCTACCATTAGCAGCCAGGACCGACCTGGTATGATGCGGGGTCACGGCGTGACCCCGTTTTAAATACCGGGCTTGGGCGCAGGGAGTACAGGTACATCCTGCGTCCTTAAGAGGTTAAAGAAGCACTTATTAATGTATGCTTTGTGCTTGCATGTTTCAGCTGACGGGGCAGGTGTGGGTTTTCAGCCATTTTCTTTTGCTGTCTAGATTTTTCATGAAGCCTCTTGCTTTGCAGAAAGGGAGTGGAGTCTAATCACTGCAATTCACCTAATGAGACCACCATATGTTCCTGTTCCTATATATTGTGGATAAATAATACAAGGAGGTGAAACAATTATGACCTATAACTACAATTGAGTTGTGTTATAAAGATTTATGGTCTTTAGGCTGTGTTCACTTTTCATTTTTACAGCATTTTGGACAGTTTTTTACTGCGTTTTGGCTGTGTTTTTGCTTCCCAATTTCCCAAAATTGCTGTAAAAATGACATAAGGAAAATGATGACAAAAACACCAGCAGCAGTACACACATAGAGCTGGGAGCGAAGAGGTCTGGGAGCTGCCTAGAGAATCTGATAGGTGATGATGTCACTGTGTAGTTCACAGGAAGTCAGCTTACACAGGACAATCCCCTTCCTTTGACACATTAAACGCTGTGGGTCAGACTTGTGATCACATGATCCATTTGGAGTAACAGCTTCTTTAAAATCCGCAATGAAAAATTGAAAGGGAAAAAATACAGAAAAAACTTACATTATTTAACTTACTTTTTATATTATCAGATTTTCTTTTCTTCCCTTTCTTTATAAAAGTAAATATTACCTATACCCAAAGGAGACTTCGTCACAGAAAGTGACCAAAAGTGGTAATCCAAGAAAAAAGTAATAACCTATCACTAAGGTAAACAATAGAGGAAGAACGTAGCAGCGGCACTCACTGTATAGTGCAGGGTTTCTTTATTTGAGGAAGCAAAACAGGACAGCAGGAGCTGGAGCGATCCACAAGGGTAGAACGACACGTCCTTTCCCGGCGGCTTCTTCCGGAAAGAAGCCGCCGGGAAACAATGTGTCACTCTACCCTTGTGGATCGCTCCAGCTCCTGCTGTCCTGTTTTGCTTCCTCAAATAAAGAAACCCTGCACTATACAGTGAGTGCCGCTGCTACGTTCTTCCTCCATTGTTTATATCCCGCTTTTCAGCGGACACCACTGCATGGGATATCTAGAGGATTGCTGTCTAGTGTTCAGTGTTGTGGGTTCCGGGACCTGTACCAGGATTTGTGTGGTGCTCATCATCCTCTTGCTTCTCTTCATACACTATATCACTAAGGTATGCTATCACTTTATGACAAGTGGGGGTACTACCTCTGGAGCCCCACCTTTCCTTAGAGGAGCGGCCATTCAGCAAGGTGGTCATTTGCGTCATTGTACTGGGAACTACATCTGGCCCCATTTACTTGAAAGGGGCTGCACTGCAGGCCTCTGTGCAGGAAGCGACTGTGGAGCTCTGCATCCTCTTCCTTCTCACTATAGGTGGGAGAGTCGAAAAAATCAGACACCCCCCCCCCCCCCATTGATCATAAAGCAATGGCATATCTGGGAATATGCTGTCATTTTATGAGATGGTAATGCCTCTGTAAGAATGCGAGCAGTTAGGCAGATGAATAATGATTAATCAATCTGTGCATACTGTGGATTTGTCATGCTTACTGGTAACGTCAGCTTCTCAGTGCATGACTGATTCCAAAGCACAGGGCAACAAACATTGGAACTTTCAGATTCCCTGCAAGATTGACTTAATTATTTAAAAATATATCCATTATTTTTAATTCACAGCATAACCAGTGGTTTGATGCATTATTTTATGGAGCACATCGGAAAGTGAAAAATGTCCATTTAGATCACTTGTGGATGCACGTTCTAAACTTAAAAGATTAAAGTAAATTTTGTTGTGTTTACATTTTTTAAATTCACCTGTTTAAAGGGGTACTCCTCCCCTAGACCTCTAGGGGATAGTGGATAAGATGTATGATCGCCGGGGTCTCGCCGCTGGGGACCCCCAGGATCTCGGCTGCGGCATCCCAGATATCCAGTGCACGGAGCGAACTTCACTGCATGCCGAATGACTGGCGATGCGGGGAGGAGACTTGTGATGTCACGGCCACGTCCCCTCAATGCAAGTCTATGGGAGGGGTGTGACGGCCGTCATGCCCCCTCCCATAGACTTTCATGGAGGGTGCGTGGCTGTGATATCAAGAGCGGTTGTGACGTCACGAGTATCCAGTGATGCAACCAACGCTCTAAACGAACGCCGGGTGTAGCAGGGAGATTGTGGGGGTCCCTTTGGATAGGGGATAAGATGTCTAAGGGCAGAGTACCCCTTTAAGTTTGTACCAATATGTGTTTTTTTTGGGACCCAATGGTATAGTTTAGACAACAGTTAACAACACTGCAACTAACTGAAATAAGGAGTAGACGTGTCAGCAAATCTCTCAGGAATGTATCTATATATTTTGCAATGATATATAAGGGAATGAATGTTCTATTCCCCTTAGAGTGGTTATCTCACAATCAAATGCTATGGATAGGAGATCTGACCACTGATCACAAGGATGCAGGTGAAATGTCCCCTACAGAATGTAATACTGTAATTTGGTTTGTAATGACTGGTTGTGGTATGTGGCTGTGTCCTGTCATGGTACCTGACAGGGGAGGTGCCAGTGTCAATGTAGGCGCAGGATGATCCTGTTGCTGCCGTGGGTGTGTGCATTGATAATGGAGAGCTGCGCCACAATGCTAATAGATTGGAAATAGTAGAGTGGATATATCAGAGTGGTTTCTATATGGTAAAGAGGTTTGGTCAGGCTAAATAAAAATAAAAAAATGTATTTAAAGAAGATCTCCAGCGGGGGAAAAAAGGATCCCCTATCCACAGGATAGGGGATACGTAGCTGATCGCGGGGAGGGGCTGGTTGGGGGGCCACCTTGATTGAAATATAACCAGCAAGGGCATGTGCCAAGTTGGTGTAAAGAAAAGAACAGCTAAGTCTTTTGCTTTACCAATTGGGTCTGGAACTGTCTCTTTACAGGGTATCCATTGACCACCTCTTACAGATAGATGGTATAGGAATCATGAAATTAATGCAGAGAAATAATATGCAGGATTGAGAATATGTTTTATATTTAATTTGAGGTAATTTGACCATATTTTTAATTACTTCCTAACTGATTTATCCTCATATAGATGAATCCATGTAATATGTAGTTTCCTGTTTAGTTAATTCCCATCGGTTCTAGTTTCTCCCTAATTTGCATAGACACAGAATTTAAAATTCATATTAGTGGCAAATATTGCAATTCACTTCAAAAAACTGCCACTGCGTCTTTTTTTATTTGACAGCTACTTGAACAATGTTCAGTGATCAATATATATCATACATGGACCCTGCTTCTCGGCATATGCCTCCCATCTGCTTTGTGAAAAAGGAGGGGGACGGAAATATTCTTATAAAGCATCACCTAGAGCATCAAAGACAAAAGCTTGTGTACTCGCACATGAAAAGGATGCAGAACTTCAAAGAACTACACTGAAGAATACAAATGCTACTTGTGCATAAATTTGCATATCAGATGTTTCCGATTTAAACAGACAGAACATCTAATGTTAGTTTTTTTTCCCCTATTTTTTATTTTTTTGCCTCGTGGACGTCGGCCCTTTTTTATTCTTTAAAAAAAAAAAGAAGGAATTCGAGTGGTTTCTCTGCAGGTCGAAGAGCCCTTTGGTGCTGATTGGAGACATTTACAGACTGGCATCAATGAGGTATCACTCATTAGTATAATTATATTCAACTTCACTGGAGTATATAAATCACTCTATCAGCAGTAATATATGCAGAAGCAGACTTAATCATTTCTTTCACCCATTTACATCTTCCAGTTAAAAATTAGACAATCAGGACAAATTGTTCTCAGAAGTGCCACCCTCTATGACAGTTACCAATCAGCTAAGTCTAATATTTTACATTCCGTTTTGTTTTTACTGAGTTATCACTGTCGGCAAATGTATATAAAGTTATATAGACCATAAGAATCCTAAGTTGACCATACACCTTATCCTAAAGTTGTCCAAACGTGCTATCGCCCACTGGATTGGCAGATACTCTAAGGTGTATGGCTGCCTTTCAATTTCTCACTGATAGATAATGTCAGTTGAGAGAAGGGGCAGGCATGTTTGACTTTCAACACCTGACCCGTTTGTTCTTGGAGGGCACATGCTCTCTGTCACTCAAAAAGCAAGAAAAAGTGCAAACGTGTCACACTAAAAATAAATGTGCACAAAGGATGCGGTCTATCTCAAAGCCTTTCTCCAACAGGAGAGAGGCCCCCCAACAAACCTACCCTTCCCCTCTGGGCCAAAAGGCATCTGCAAGGGTCCAGGTTCAATGCCCCTTCTCACCGAAGCTACTAAGGAGCCACATATGCACCTGGTATCAATCTAGACATTAACCAAGATATCAGCCAAGAAGCCCTATACTGATGACATCTCAGCTGAAGCCAAGATGCCCGGGGGTTACAGGGAGGTGAGGAACCTTATGGCCACATACACCTCCCCTAGACCGCCAGGAGGGACACCCAAAAGGGCTAACCCCATACCAGAGCTGTCTAGCTGCAGCTTACCCCTCCCGTCACCATAGAGAGAACATCAACGCTCAGCTGTACCAAATGTTCATGCCAGGAGAGATAGCTGTCAGTTATTGAAATGTATGGTCTTCTTAACATTGTGTCAATCAATCACTGGTGATCATGCCATCACATCATAGGGAACTCAAATGCCATAGGAGGGTAGCACTTTACATTCAGTGTCAATTGACCCCTTTATGAAAATAAAGGGGAAACTTGATATCCATGTCTCATGGAGAAAGCAGGTATATTGTGTATTTTACCGCACAGTGCACATCTCAATTTGCATGCTTTATTTTGTGTAAGTACACTGTTTTTTGTCCTATAGATAGTTTAGAGTATTATATGTATGTATGTAGGTAGTGGTGTATTTAGGCTCTGTAGTGCAGTAGGCCTAAATAAACGTATGCACCTCAGTAATCTAAATTTGCCTGACCTTTTTCTATCAAGACTGTATTTTTTTTCTGTTTCAGAACCAAACCTTTCCTCTTTTGGCCCCACCTTTTCCCTTTGGGTGGAGCCCCTTTTCTCTTTGCGCAATAAACATGAATATGGAGTGCCTATTTGTATATTTTGTTATTATATATTTTTTTTATAATTGTAAAACATAATGATGTTTAAATAATATTTAAAAAAAGGGTGTAAATGTAATCATGTTTTTCCTCATTGGCTCACAAGATTGGGTATCAGGTTTGCCAACCATCCATGAATTTACAATCAGTCATAATGCTTACAGACAAATGGATTTACAGACAAACAGACATGAAAACAGGGTACTTGTTCTGCCATCTGTAGTGTCTGGCATAAATCTGTGGCATCTGGCAACATTTTAAAAGAGGTATTCGAGGATTTTTTTATTTGACTATGCTACAGGGGCAGTAAAGATAGTGTAGTTCATAATATAGTGTCTGTACCTGTGTGTGATGGTGGTCTCACAATTCTTATGTGATTTTCGCCCCAATATTTATTTTTTAACAGCATACAAAGTTACTCAGGTCTCGGGATTTCCCAGGTTGCAATGCATAGAGAAATGACATCACTAGTCAGTTGTGCAAAGGGAGCCTGTCCAGCTTCAATGGGTGGAGTGACTGTTGGGTGGGAGAGAGATCATTTAGGCACCCTGGTTAGAAAGCACTGGTCTTTTGAATGGATGCAGCTCATTTGTGTTTCAATGGGTGGGGTGGCTGATATGTAGGAGGGAGGAATGTAACTTCACACTTACAAACATGGAACTAAGGGATGTGTAGTTTAAGAGACCGAACTCCAATTGAGACGGGTGTGCGGACGCTGGAGCTCGTGTATTTTCAGCAGACAAGATGGGAGACGACATCCATGCTAAGATCGAGAACTACAAAACTGCTCCATTCGACGCCCGCTTTCCAAATCGCAACCAGAACAAACATTGCGTCCAGAACTACCTGGATTATCACAGATGCCAGAAATCTCTGACAGCTAAAGGGAAGGACCCCTACCCATGTGAATGGTACCAACATGTGTCCAAGTCCATGTGCTCCAATGGACGGGTGGAGAAGTGGGATGAGCAGAGAGAAGGGGGGAACTACCCCATAAAGTTATAAATCTGTGTCTTCTGTGGTATGGACTCTTCTTGATTCTGCTATACTGGATTGGTGTTTATTGAATCCGTGTGTGTCAACTGGGAATTGTCCTTGTGGCTCGGTTGACCTGTGTAGCTTGGCAATGACAAGAGAGCATTTAGTTAATTTATTTCTATGCCAGTAATAAAAGAAAACCCTGGAAAATCTCAAAAAAATAAAAAAAAATAAAAAAAAAGAGACCAAATTCCAACAGGAAATACCCAGATCACAAAAAGATAGCCTGGCAGGTATGTACTAAAATCCCCTTATGAAGGATAACCCCTTTAATACCTATGGAGAAAATGTTTTTGCACCATAATACATACAGAGCAAAGTCATTTAAAGTAAATATTAAATCATGCCCTTTCTGGTCCTGTAAATTTGGTACTCTTGGTATATTCTTATAAACACCAGAACAAAAACTGCGACGAAGTAAAAAGTGTTCTACTTCCTGGCAATATCTTTTATTTTTGTTTACTATAACAGCCTTGAAATATATATTTTTAGCATTCATAAACAACCTATTTACCGCACATAAAAGAGAACTGAAAAGCAATGATTGGAAATATCAGAAGTCTAAATATACTAAACCTTTTGTTAAACATTCAAGCCATACTCAGCATATAAATATTTTGGATTCAGTTCACAGTAGGAATCTCTGCATAAAAAGATTTATTCACTAAACGTGCAATTACTGGAAAGAGCGGAAAAATTACAGTTGTTGATTTTCTTTTTTTTTTCACTTTCCTTTCCTGAGAAATAGTGCGAGTTGTTGTGTTATTTATGTTGATTGCCTGTTCTGCACCAGGAGTTTGCAGTTTAAATGTTGTGCTTGTGTAAATAATATTGAAAGCCTCTGCATTAAATTCACCTCTCATGTGAATTGTGTGAGGTGCATATAGCTGAAGAGGTGAGAAAAAAGAAATCAGACACAGGGGAGAGCATGTGCTGTTTCCTACCAGTGAATGTTAGCTTGGATATAAACCTCTTAACAATTTTGATAAATCTGGCCTTAAATTGTCATAGCAAACTTGCTGCAGAATAATTATATTCTTTCAAAATCTTATTAGACCAAGGCCGTGTATTGTAATATTGCAGCACAGTAAAAGTACAGAGAAAATGCTGCAACCCCTTTTGTTAGGCCCCTTTCACATCATGATTCATGCCTCCGAGGTCGACATATCTGTGCTCAGATTGGCACTGGCCCCAGCCAGTTCAATGACCCAAACATAGTCAGCTATTGACTGCATTGTCTATATCCACGTTTGGTCTCAGACTGAAAAATGTGGTTTGCTGCACTTTTCAATATGAATCAAAACTCAGATAGGCTTGAAAAATGACCTGAATGTAGTCACTAGCTGACTACATTCACGTCATTGAATTGAATTACAGCTCGTTTTGATATTTTGCTGATGTGTTCATGCCTTGCAGTGACTATTTCGCTTTTTACCTGTTCAAATGAAACACCAGGGCATTACAAGGCTCATTCACATGTAGTATATTGGTCAGAATTTTCGAACTTATGTTGGACCTCATTTTGGTATTTTTACCAAAACCAGGAGTAGGTCCAACACAGATGAAAACAAAATTGGCCATATATGCACCTTTTGGGTCTATTCATACGTACAGTATCCTGCACATATTTGATCCTGTGTTGAGTCATTTGGTTTACATTGAAATGTACAGCATAAAATCTACAGCTTCAAATTCGTAGCATCAAATAGGGGCAGGATACTGTACATGTGAATACAAATCATGTGTCAAGATCGTGCTCCATGACTGTGTTTTATGCTGCCTGCCTTTGGGATAGCATGAAACCTCTGACAGGTAATTCAATGCGTTGCGTTAGTCATGTACAGAATGATGTAACTCCTCAGGGAATAAATTAGGTAAGTAAAATGCCAACGTGGACAATATTACATAACCACCTGCCGCACTTAGTATTTACACAGAGTATAGTCAATCATAGACTGTATGGAGGTATAACGGTATAGGACACCATATGTATTCTTTTGATAGCTAAGATATATCGATAATGTGTCCTTAGAGTGTCACTTGTGGCTCCATCCTGGTGACCTGTAAGAATCAGATATATAGATAGTTTCAGGACTCGGGTCTGGTAGTGGTTATTATAGATAATTAAAATACATTAGCCCATGTACATTAGAACGTACCTATCAACCACCATAGAGTACTTTAATAGTGCGGGGGTACGGGTTGATAGAGATATATGTGGGTAACTTGTGCCAATACCACTGTAAACACTGTCCTAAACCAAATTTAAAAAATGTACCTAATACACAAGTCTTGAGGAAAAGTTGCCTAGTTGCCCAAAGCAACCAATCAGATCGCTTCTTTCATTTTTAACAAGGCCTCTGCAAAATGAAAGAAGCAATCTGATTGGTTGCTGTGGGCAACTGGGCACCTTTTCATTTGCACAGGTTTTGACAAATCTCCCCCTATATATGTACCTTATCCAGATACGTTTCCTCCTTGGTTCTGTGGTGGTCCTCAGGATTTGTAGTGTAGGGGTGTTGGAATAGTATACAGGCTCTGGTGGTATTAACCCTTAGTTGTCGTGACGCCAGGCTGCGGTTTGCTCAATAGTAATGTTCCTGCCGCCAACCGGCCCACAATATTGGACTTGTCCACCCTCACAGTACATGATACTCAAAATATCCCTTATGATAATGAATTGAAGAGTGAAGTTTTTTCTGAGATGATTGAACCGTGCTCTAGAGTGGAAACTCCATTGTCTGATGTCACTCTGCCATCCCTTTCAGAAGTGTCTTTTTTAAGTTGCCGTCCCGTTCATGCTCACACTGCAGAATTACATCCTGTAATTGTGAGCCCGAAATCCCGGACAATACAGCAGTTCTTCCAACCACTGTCTACCGCACATCACCACTAATTAGAAATTAGAAAACGAGGATTCAGAGGTGGCAGAAAACAAAGGAAAAAGGAGCCACTTAGCGAAACAAAATTAGTAAAAAAAATGTATTTGCCTACACACGTATTATCCATACATGAGAGGTCTCTATTATCTAAGGGCTTATCCTTTTGTTCAGCCACAGCCCCAGATCCATTCCAATTATTTTTTTATTTTAATGAATATACCAGAATACTTACATTAGCTAGATTCTTCTCACTAAAAGAGAAGGTCCCTATGGGGAATATTGATATGACAAAAAAATGCAGGATTGGGAGCGCTACAGAAAACAGAAAACCCAGGCCAAGGATACTGCGTTGCACCCACCCAATGTGCCAAAAATGCTGCAAACACATAAATAAATGGAGCACATAGTGCCCGTTCTTCATTGACCTCTTCTTGTATTTTGTCCCCGTGCCGCCGGGGTATAGAAGAGCGCATCTTGCACAACTGTATATAACCTGATAACCCTGCAGCACTATTACGCGCATCTATTTAAAGCAAACCCTGCGCAGACAGGGAAAGTGGTCAAATTTCTGAAAGCCTACAGTGCCGCCGAGCGCCAAAACTACTGTGGATTAACCCTATCAGCGCTATGTATGCTATTTGACTATTACAAGACTATTACTTTCATTACCTATCATTCACAGAGACAGGTCACTGTCATCCCCTGGACTATTGCTTGATAACTTCTGTCCCATATATCCCTCTAGTGCAATATTAGCCCCAATTGTATTTTACAAATTTTTTAATATATGGTTAGTATTATTTGTGTGTCGTACAAAGCAAGGGCCCTTCCGAGGACCTCACTATGAAACTATTGTAATTAATGTTATCTAATAAATGTTTAATATTTGACACAACTCTTCATCTACTATCTCTTTAAAATTCTAGTCTTCATCTTTCATTTTATACCCCTAGCCTGGCAGGACTGCTCCATTTATTTATGTGTTTGTAATATTGATATGACACTGCCGGTTGCTAATGGCGATGACATTCTTGCTGCTGAAAGAAAACATGTTGATGTTTACAAAAAATCTACATTTTATCCTTTATCCTCTAGAGGTAATTTTATTGATACTTTTTATACACTGGTTTCTAATGATCTTGATGAAATTAATGAACAACCAATGCGTCATTTTAAAGATAATTTATCTAAAGATGAAAGATTGGCATTAAAAACACTTAAAAATTACAATACCCTGATTGTTCGCCCTGCGGATAAAGGTGGGGGGGACAGTGTTATTAAATCGGGAGGATTATATTGCAGAAGCTCTTAATATTTTATCGGATAATACATTTTATAGTAAATTGAAAAATGACCCTTCTGCACAGATTTTTTTTAAAATGTTATATGATTCAAGAAGCTATTACTAATAATGTTTTAAATAAACAGGAACGGGAATTTTTTAATATAAAAAATTTCCAAACACCAATTTTTTATTATTTACCTAAGATCCACAAGGATGAGAAAAAACCTCTGGGACGGCCGATTATTTCCGTCATTGGATCAATCACCAGCCACTTGTCCCACTATGTGGACCTGTTTCTACAACGGTATGTTTTGGAATTACCAGCCTTTTTACGTGATTCCACACAATTGATTCAGGAATTACAGACAATCAATTTTTCTGATAAATTTTTTTTTAATCCTTGATGTTAGTGCCCTTTACTCAAATATTTTTTGAAAAGGGCATAAGTGCAATAAAACATTTTCTTGATACAGATGTCACTATAGGGGATGTGCAATCGCAATTTTAAATCACTGCTATTTTATTCATTTTATGCAATAATGCTTTTATGTTTGATGATCAGATATATCGACAGGAGCGGGGCTGTGCGATGGGGACTCGATTTGCACCCAGTTATGCAAATTTATACATGGGGCTTTTCGCTGGCAGGAATCCCATATTGTGTTTTATCGTCGATTTATCGACGATTTGTTCATCATTTGGAGGGGTAATGAAAATGAAGCCCTTAAATTTGTTGAACACTTCAATAACAATGAATGGGGGCTGTTTTTTTACTTCTAATTATTCTACCATTAATACTGTTTTTTTAGATTTGGAGATTTTTTAAAGATTTTCAAGGTAATATTCAAACTAAAACATATTTTTAAAAAGTGGACGTGAATAGTTTTTTTTAACTTTGCTAGTTGCCACTATCCAAAATTGATAAAAAATAGCCCGTATGGTCAGTATCGACAAATAAGGAAAAATTGTAGTTCCGATAAAGATTTTAAAATGTAATCTAATTTATTGCAGGAACGATTTCATGAAAAAGGGTACCCAAAAAAAGTTTTAAACGATGCTTTTAATAGAGTTAA
Source organism: Hyla sarda (assembly GCF_029499605.1). Classification (NCBI taxonomy): domain Eukaryota; kingdom Metazoa; phylum Chordata; class Amphibia; order Anura; family Hylidae; genus Hyla; species Hyla sarda. The sequence goes on along the minus strand of NC_079190.1, from coordinate 378,744,539 downwards.
AAAATTACAACAAAAAAATGTAATCGTTACTAAAAGGAATATTAACTCAAGAAAAGAAGGCACCTTAGACAAAAAAAATTATTTTATTACTAATTTCAATTCCAATTCCTATTACTATTCGTAATATTCTGTCCAAGCACTGGCCCATTTTACTTTCGGACCCTATTTTAAAATCAATATTACCTAAAAAACAGCCCTTACATTTCAGCGTGCAAAAACTTTGCGGAACCATCTTGCCCCTAGCCGTGTGAAAACATTTAAAAAAAATCAGGTACAAAAACCAATTATTTATTCTGGTACAAATTCTATGAGTGCAGGCACTTTTGCATGCAAAAATCCAAGCTGCCTTTGTTTATCTTGGATACCGAAGGGTGGAATAGCCAGTTTCAGTTCCAAAACTACAGGTGAGAACTTTAAATTAAAAACATATGCTGATTGTTCAGCATTTTATGTAGTTTATTTAATAACATGTAAATGCGGTATCCAATACGATGGCCGCACTGTACAGACTTTGCGTGCGAGAATTAATAAACACTGTTATAATATTAATAATAAATTCATGTTACATAGCTTATCACGACACATAACCTTAATACATAGTGGTGATTCAAATGGCCTTTCCTTGTGTGTGATCGAGTCCATTCCAGCTAATTCGTCCAACCGCTTTCAACAATTGATAAATCGGGAGTCATTCTGGATTTTTAAAATTAATACTTTGAATCCGGAAGGGCTTAATGAGATGATCGAGAGGACTGTAAGATAATCTTATGTAATTTTGACATGTATTTATTTGTAACTTTATGTTTATTGTAATTTTGTAATTTATCATTATTCACTGCAAATGGTTTTATTTGTATGTATTGGAAACATGGAGCCCTTTACAGACTATACCCCTCCCATTTCACCTGTCATTTCCGTTTTGATCTATTTTGCATATCTACCTCCCCCTTTTTACTTTTCCTATAAAGACTGACAATGTTTTATGTATTACATTCCTGATGAAAAAAACATCCCGGCTTTTAAACGCATTGTATGTGTTTAATATATGAATATTCCCTACATTAAAAACATGTCTTACATTCCTTGGAGATTTGTCAGGTCGGGAACACTTCTCTAATCCCCATTGTGCTCTGCCCTGAACCGGCCCACAAACGGCAGGAATAATAAACGGAATGTCCACAGCAGATTTTCTGAAGTAACCAGAAAACTTTACTTTAACTGATATGCAACAGTCTTTACAATTATGCAGTCTTTCAGAGAGAATCAGGATGCAGGTTCTTCACAGGTTTTGCTGGGACTTGAAATAATGAGCTTTTATATGCAGGCCACTGTGCTACTAATTATAAGATTTTAGCTGGTAGTAGTCACACAGGATTTGATAGGTTGAGCTTGTTAACTCACGGTTTTAGTGACTGCTGGTTCTTTCAGGATTTGGCCTAGATGAATTGAGTGAAGTTATGCTGATAGTGCTTGGCTGAAATCCAGGAGATAAGAGAGAGAGAGAATTTACAGACTACAGCCCTTTATACAATAGGGGTCTGGACTAAGCTCATTGGTCAGCAAACCTGTAAGTCTTGAACCCAGTGAACTCTGGGTACATCACATGACCCAGTAAGGTCCTTAAACAATTATACATCACAACTGTACATCACATGACCCAGGAAAGGTCCTATACATTTATATTTCCTATACATTAAATAATATATCAACATAATTTATATGAGGTTACCAGGGGTAAGCCCTGCAGGAGAGCCCTATGGAAATGGAGGGACTCTGGCTGAGGGGACTTTAGACAGGGACAGGACCAGGTCCTGTACCGGGACACCACAGTTCACTGTCCCTGCAGTTTGTATAAATTAATGCATCACACAAGCAGCCAATATTATCACCAATAGGACTTTTATACACAGTGCTGCTACTTAACAGAAGTATGTTTTCTCTATAGAATTAAAGGGGTACTCCGGTGGAAAACAATATAAAAAAAAAGCAGCAAAAGTTTTTCAAATCAACTGGTGTCAAAAAGTTAAACAGATTTGTAAATTACTTATCAGCTGCTGTATATTACAGAGGAAGTTCTTTTCTTTTTGAATTTCTTTTCTGCCTGACCACAATGCTCTCTGCTGACACCGCTGTCCATTTTAGGAACAGTCCAAAGCAGGAGCAAATCCCCATAGCAAACCTATCCAGCTTTGGACAGTTCCTGACATGGACAGAGGTGTCAGCAAAGAGCACTGTGGTCAGACAGAAAATAAATAAAAAAATGTATAATAACACTAGCGCAGGCGATGAGGGGTTTGTGCACCAAATGCTGCTATATATGTACGTATGAGCCCCTGTATCTCACACAGATTGGTGAATAATAAATATATTAAAAAACAATAAGCGCAAAGTGGGACTTTATAATGATATTTTAAATGAATATATACCTGTAGAGGATGAATATGCCAGGCGAAAATTGATAAAGTGCAAAGTATGGACTCGATAGTATTTTGGATGCTGTTGCATAAGGTGTATGAATGAGTGCGAAGCAGCAGAAAAGTGCATCTGGGAGTTTATGACAAGAAGGGGAATCTATCTGTTTAGATTATAAATGTATTTCCAGTATTGCGAGTAGTATCACCAAAACTCAAAAATAGGGGGATGCTGACATTCAATATGGCGTGTCTGACTGAGTACTTGCTGCGGTCCAGGCGAGTTCTTTTAGAGTTGGCATGTGTGGCGGAGATTAGCAAGATCACAGGAGTGCGCCTCGACCGCCTCGGTGGCGTCTCGACCCTGGGATCTCTGGCTGCAGAGTAAGCCTGATGGATCCGGCAGGTGAAGGTGCTTCTTCCCGGATAGAAAGCTCCACAGCCGCCCCTCACAAGGAACTTCCGAAGTTGCCTCAGCTACACTTTGCAATATTCAAATCAACCAATCAGAATCTGTGTTGTTTTCGTCTGGCGAATAGCTCTGATATATCATCCTGTGATTGGTAGCTATGAATGCCAATCATCCGGGAGGTGCAGAAACGGATCAAAATTAGTTTGAGTGCACGGCTATTTTTGACTTTTGGTGATACTACTGGCAATACCTGGAAATACATTTATAATCTAAACAGATAGATTCCCCCTCTTGTCATAAATTCCCAGACGCACTTTTCTGCTTCTTCGCACTCATTCATACACCTTATGCAACAGCATCTAAAATACTCTCGAGTCCATACTTTGCACTTTATCAATTTTCGCCTGGCATATTCATCCTCTACAGGTATATATTCATTTAAAACATCATTATAAAGTCCCATTTTGCGGTTCATGTTTTTTAATATACAGGGTGGGCCATTTATATGGATACTCCTTAATAAAATGGAAATGGTTAGTGATATTAACTTCCTGTTTGTGGCACATTAGTATATGTGAGGGGGGAAACTTTCAAGATGGGTGGTTACCATGGTGGCCATTTTGAAGTCGGCCATTTTGAATCCAACTTTTGTTTTTTCAATAGGAAGAGGGTCATGTGACACATCAAACTTATTGAGAATTTCACAAGAAAAAACATGATGTGCTTGGTTTTAACGTAACTTTATTCTTTCATGAGTTATTTACAAGTTTCTGACCACAAAATGTGCTCAGTGTGCTGCCCATTGTGTTGGATTGTCAATGCAACCCTCTTCTCCCCCTCTTCACACACTGATAGCAACACCACAGGAGAAATGCTAGCACAGGCTTCCAGTATCCGTAGTTTCAGGTGCTGCACATCTCGTATCTTCACAGCATAGACAATTGCCTTCAGATGACCCCAAAGATAACAGTCTAAGGGGGTCAGATGGGGAGACCGTGGGGGCCATTCAACTGGCCCACGATGACCAATCCACTTTCCAGGAAACTGTTCATCTAGGAATGCTCGGACCTGTCACCCATAATGTGGTGGTGCACCATCTTGCTGGAAAAACTCAGGGAACGTGCCAGCTTCAGTGCATAAAGAGGGAAACACATCAATGGTCCCCATCCCTCCCATCGCTACATGGCTCATTGGGAAATGGCCCTTAATGCCCCCATTTCTATCCCTCAGTGGCGAGTTATCTGGGAGCACGCTGCCAAGGTGTCTATTTGCACGGCTTACAAGGAGACCCAATATAAAATGCTATTGGGTTGGTACCACACGCCTGGTCTACTTAATCGCCTGAACCCTGATATCCCTCCCCAATGCTGGCGCTGTGGCGTGGTTTTGGGTGACGTTTACCATATATTTTGGTCCTGTCCCCTTGTGGTGCCTTTCTGGCTGCAGGTCCAGGGCTTGGTCTCCTCAGTTTTGGGGGGGAGGGTCCCTCTGGACCCTATGATTTTTCTCATATACTTATCTACTAGGATGTTGGCCAAGCACCTGTTTAAGCTCTTTTTGCATATTGTCCTGGCTGCTAAAACCCTCATTGCTAAGCACTGGAAACAGCCCCTGCCCCCATCATTAGACGAGTTGATGTCTAGAGTGAGTGAGATACGTTCTCTTGAATCCCTTACTGCCTCCCTCAATAATACCATCCCCAAGTTTCTCTCTGTCTGGGACCCCTAAGACAGATTCACTGATAGGCAGCCCCCCTGACTCCTCTTCCCTTTTTTCTGGACTTTGACTTCTTTTTTCTCTCCCCTCTTTCCTCTCTCTCCCCCTCCTCCTCTCTTTCTTGTTATTGTGCTGTCTGTACCCTTTTGTGTCTTTGATTCCCCCCCCCCCCTTCCATTCCTCCCTCCCCTTGTGGCCACTTTTTAGTGGCTCTTTTGTCAGATGCTGATTACTTTGATTTGTTTAAGTATTCTTCTCGGTTATTCTTCTGCTAGTCGGAAGTTGATTTCTTATACTACTGTGAGATTTTGTTTTACGCATTGATTTGTCTCTGTACCTGCTTTGGGGATTGTCGATCCCCTCTCTGTTTTGTTTTTATATAAAAATTTTATAAAAATTTACAGTTAAAAAAAAAAGAGGGAAACACATCCTCATGTAGCAATTTCGCATATCCAGTGGCCTTGAGGTTTCCATTGATGAAGAATGGCCCCACTATCTTTGTACCCCATATACCACACCATACCATCATGTTTTGTGTTCCAACAGTCTTGGAGGGATCTATCCAATGTGGGTTAGTGTCAGACCAATAGCTGTGGTTTTGTTTGTTAACTTCACCATTTACATAAAAGTTTGCTTCATCACTGAACAAAATCTTCTGCGTAAACTATTATTAACCATTCCTCAAGGATACTACCTTACTAGGTACAGAATAAAAAATATTGAAGACAGTTTATTTGAAGAAAATGTATAGATGTTTATTAAAACACAATATAAAATATAAAACTATTGACATAAATTAAAATAAAGCATATTTTCAGATCAATATTACACTATTGTTGTAATTATTTGCCATTGTGCCCTAATGGAAAAAAAAAGGGGGGGAGATAAAGCACTGCCAATAGTAGTTATAAATGTCAGTAGTTCAGTGCCAGCAATGTTTAAATAATTTGCGAATACCGATCATCCGGAGGGAACTGTTAGTCCGGCAATTGGGTATTAAATGTATATTCAGTCTCTCCGTTAATCAGACTGAGCTGCCCACAGTCAATACAAAGATAAATAGTTGTTTCTCACCATGTCTGCAACCGCTGATCTCGTACAGCAACGGACCGAAAATGACAAGTCCTGCGGTTGTTGAGATATTACAGGCGTTAGGTTTGCAGATGTTACTCACGAGCCTGATGAGAGTAGGGCTCTGGCAGGAGACTCCAATAAGCTGGGTCCGTGATGGCAGTACACACTCGCTCGGATATTAGACAGGATACTCATGGCTGAGGCAACCAGCTGACAGTACGCCCGGTAGGTGGAACAGTTGATTAAAGAATCAGATACAGTGAGCAGATTCCTTCAATTCCTTCAAGCCGGCTTTAGTATATAGATTGGCAGTGCATCTCTATATTGCTCTTGTTCAGACTGGACATAGACCTAGACGCGTTTCAGGGTGCTTAGACCGACCCCTTCCTCAGTAGGCAAATTGTGTAGCTACTATGTTATCGTGCCAGCCTGCCATGGAAGGTGTCCCCGCAGCTCTCACTGCAAGAATGGAGCAGCGTGTGAGAAAGGTGAGGGAATGGTGGAGCGGGACAGCTGACAGCTCTCGCATCACCATGCCATAGTACGGGAAGGGCTACAATCTGGGGGGGCAATTGACCTGTTGCCCCCCCCCCCTGGATCTGCCACTACATGGCATCCCCCTTGTGGGTGGCACCCGGGGCGCGCCGCTCCCCCTTGGTGTGCCACTGTGTGTGAAGCATCTTGTTCAGAGTAGATTTCCCACAATAAGGAGATAAACACCAGAAATGTGTCAACATGTGAGACTATATTTTTAGAGGCACCTCAGTTACACTTAGTTCATTTGCTGAAATACAGTATATGTGAATGTAATGCCCAAATATTTTTAATCTCTATAAAAGGTTATTTATCAGCACTTGATAAAATACCTTTTATTTAACTCCATCAAGGGTAAAATAAAATCATCTCATGCAGAACTGTCTGGGTCTGAAGTAAATTATATTATTTATATACGTTATGTAGAACATGTTCCATTAGGCTAATGCAAATTTTGATAAATAAGCTGCGCAATTTCCTTAGAAATAGTCAAAATTGCTTTACAGCAAATAAAATTCAATTCATTCAGTTAATGGGGATTGGGACAGGAATGTTTTGCATACATTTTCATGTATTAGTACCAGTTCTCGTCCAACTAAACTGGATAAGGTCCTGCATAGCATTGCAATTACAAGTAAGGAATCGCCTGTGTGGCAGAAAATCAATCCTAGCACTTAGTGCAATGACAGAGGAGTAGGTAGCATACAAAAAATACATAAGAGGAAAAACTCACTAAATTAGAACCAAACACAAAGTACAACCGCATTAGAAAGGTGCTGCATAACCAACACAATCATGTTTATTAAGGTGTGACTGGTATATAAATATTCATATTAATTGTCTACTGCTGTGTTTTCCAAGCAGATCTATCATATGCAGTGGTTTTGGTTATTTTCTGGATTAACTTGATTAGTAAATGGTAATTGATAGGGAGCACTTAAGCAAGTCTTGTAGGGAAGAATATAGATAGATAGATAGATAGATACAAAGCAAATAAAAATGGCATGACCAAAGTCCAGAATGTAAATTAAATTTGGGGTGCCTGCATAACTGGAACCTGGGTCCGCCGGTTCCTCAATCCAGACAAAAGAAAAATATGATGCAGCACTCCACAAGTTGCAAGCAAAGGGTGGCTTTATTCCATCATGTGCATAGGCAACGTTTCACCAGTCTCACACTGGCTTTTTCAAGTGAATCATAGTGATACAAGTGGGTATATATAGACCGCCCACTAGGTCATGTGACATAAGTAATATATCATTTACATATTTAAACAAACGAGATCATCATAAAAAATTGTGCAATCAATAGTGTACATAATCAAATACATAGTACTAAATTCATGTCACGATGCCGGCTGGCAGGAGGTGGATCCTCTGTGCCAGAGAGGGATTGGCGTGGACCGTGCTAGTGGACCGGTTCTAAGTCACTACTGGTTTTCACCAGAGCCCGCCGCAAAGTGGGATGGTCTTGCTGCGGCGGTAGTGACCAGGTCGTATCCACTAGCAACGGCTCAACCTCTCTGGCTGCTGAAGATAGGCGCGGTACAAGGGAGTAGACAGAAGCAAGGTCGGACGTAGCAGAAGGTCGGGGCAGGCAGCAAGGATCGTAGTCAGGGGCAACGGCAGGAGGTCAGGAACACGGGCTAGGAACAAACAAGGGAACGCTTTCACTAGGCACAAGGGCAACAAGATCCGGCAAGGGAGTGCATGGGAGGAGGTCAGATATAGTCAGGGACCAGGTGGAAGCCAATTAAGCTAATTGGGCCAGGCACCAATCATTGGTGCACTGGCCCTTTAAGTCTCAGGGAGCTGGCGCGCGCGCGCCCTAGAGAGCGGAGCCGCGCGCGCCAGCACATGACAGCAGGGGACGGGAACGGGTAAGTGACCTGGGATGCGATTCGCGAGCGGGCGCGTCCCGCTGTGCGAATCGCATCCCCGACGGCCATGACAGTGCAGCGCTCCCGGTCAGCGGGACCGACCGGGGCGCTGCGGAGAGAGAGACGCCGTGAGCGCTCCGGGGAGGAGCGGGGACCCGGAGCGCTAGGCGTAACAGTACCCCCCCCTTAGGTCTCCCCTTCTCTTTGCCCGGTAACTGCCCCCCCCTGGGATGAGGACACCGGGAAAGGATGGAGGGATTCCTCAACGGCAGGCAGTACAGCAGGAGTGGGAATGGGGAGGGAGGGCAGAGGGCGAGGCCTGGCACGGGGCAGTGTGACACCAGGACGAGGGCCATGAGGAGGCACCGAGGCTTGCCTGAGTGGACTGGGAGGGGGGGAGAGGCACTTCTTAAGGCGGGCAGAGTCCATAACGACCTTAGGGAGACCGGATACAGGAGGAACCACAGGGTCACGGCAGGGAGTACTGGGAACCGGTTTAAGGCAGTCCTTGAAGCAAGAGGTACCCCAGCTCTTGATCTCCTCTGTGGACCAATCCAGGGTTGGGGAATGGTGTTGAAGCCAGGGTAGTCCAAGGAGAATTTCAGAAGTGCAATTGGAGAGGACCAAAAACTCAATTTTCTCATGATGAGGTCCGATGCACATTAGGAGGGGCTTCGTGCGGAAACGCACGGTGCAATCCAACCTGGCTCCGTTGACCGCGGAAATGTGGAGTGGCTTGACAAGACGGGTCACCGGGATGCGGAATTTATTCACCAAGGACTCCCGAATAAAATTCCCAGAGGCACCAGAGTCCAGGCAGGCCACGGCTGAGAGGGAAGAGCTGGCTGAAGGCGAAATCCGTACAGGCACCGTGAGACGTGGAGAAGCCGACTTAGCATCAAGAGACGCCACACCCACGAGAGCTGGGTGCGAGCGTGCGTTTCCCAGACGTGGAGGACGGATGGGGCAATCCACCAAAAAATGTTCGGTACTGGCACAGTACAGACAAAGATTCTCTTCCTTACGGCGATTCCTCTCTTCCAGGGTCAGGCGAGACCGGTCCACTTGCATGGCCTCCTCGGCGGGAGGCCTAGGCGCAGATTGCAATGGAGACTGTGGGAGAGGTGTCCAGAGATCTAAGTCTTTTTCCTGGCGGAGCTCTTGATGCCTCTCAGAAAAACGCATGTCAATGCGAGTGGCTAGATGAATGAGTTCATGCAGGTTAGCAGGAGTATCTCGTGCGGCCAGAACATCTTTAATGTTGCTGGATAGGCCTTTTTTAAAGGTCGCGCAGAGGGCCTCATTATTCCAGGAAAGTTCAGAAGCAAGAGTTCGGAATTGTATGGCGTACTCGCCAACGGAAGAATTACCCTGGACCAGGTTCAGCAGGGCAGACTCAGCAGAAGAGGCTCGGGCAGGTTCCTCAAAGACACTTCGAATTTCCGAGAAGAAGGAGTGCACAGAGGCAGTGACGGGGTCATCGCGGTCCCAGAGCGGTGTGGCCCATGACAGGGCTTTTCCAGACAGAAGGCTGACTACGAAAGCCACCTTAGACCTTTCAGTAGGAAACTGATCCGACATCATCTCCAAGTGCAGGGAACATTGCGAAAGAAAGCCACGGCAAAACTTAGAGTCCCCATTAAATTTGTCCGGCAAGGACAGGCGGAGGCTAGGAGTGGCCACTCGCTGCGGAAGAGGTGCAGGAGCTGGCGGAGGAGATGGTTGCTGCTGCTGTAGCTGAGACTGAATCTGCTGTAGCTGCGACTGGAGTTGCTGAGTCATGGTGGTCAAGTACGACAGCTGGTGGTCTTGTTGGGCAATCTGTTGGGCTTGCTGGGCGATCTGTCGGGCTTGCTGGGCGACCAGTGTGGGAAGGTCGGCGACAACTGGCAGAGGAACTTCAGCGGAATCCATGGCCGGATCTACTGTCACGATGCCGGCTGGCAGGAGGTGGATCCTCTGTGCCAGAGAGGGATTGGCGTGGACCGTGCTAGTGGACCGGTTCTAAGTCACTACTGGTTTTCACCAGAGCCCGCCGCAAAGCGGGATGGTCTTGCTGCGGCGGTAGTGACCAGGTCGTATCCACTAGCAACGGCTCAACCTCTCTGGCTGCTGAAGATAGGCGCGGTACAAGGGAGTAGACAGAAGCAAGGTCGGACGTAGCAGAAGGTCGGGGCAGGCAGCAAGGATCGTAGTCAGGGGCAACGGCAGGAGGTCAGGAACACGGGCTAGGAACAAACAAGGGAACGCTTTCACTAGGCACAAGGGCAACAAGATCCGGCAAGGGAGTGCATGGGAGGAGGTCAGATATAGTCAGGGACCAGGTGGAAGCCAATTAAGCTAATTGGGCCAGGCACCAATCATTGGTGCACTGGCCCTTTAAGTCTCAGGGAGCTGGCGCGCGCGCGCCCTAGAGAGTGGAGCCGCGCGCGCCAGCACATGACAGCAGGGGACGGGAACGGGTAAGTGACCTGGGATGCGATTCGCGAGCGGGCGCGTCCCGCTGTGCGAATCGCATCCCCGACGGCCATGACAGTGCAGCGCTCCCGGTCAGCGGGACCGACCGGGGCGCTGCGGAGAGAGAGACGCCGTACGCGCTCCGGGGAGGAGCGGGGACCCGGAGCGCTAGGCGTAACAATTCAATATAGACATCCAATAGCCGTCAGGTGTATAGACATCTATGTTTAACATGATACAACAAAGAAAAAACTGTGACAGTAATATATAATTACGTGCAGAGCTGTGAATGCCTTCCGGGGTCCAGCCACAATGTATCCCGATCGTCGGCTCCAAAGCGCCGGATGTGTTGTGTGCATAGCAATGAAGAAGAAGTACTTCCGGGTCAGGAGAAGACGTAATACCAGGAGCGCGTCCTCGCATCCATGGTAACCCAACTCCGGACGCTGTAACTGGCGCATGCTCAGAAAGTCCTTCTGTATGTAAGTAGGAACTGCTCATGCGCAAAGAAAAGCTGGGTTTCCTAGCTGTGTCCATATCAGCTCGTAGTACACAGGCTATGTATCTTGTCCCAAGGTGTCTCAGCGTCCATATGATATCAATGTAAAATAAATATAAACTAAATATATAGGTAGATTATGTGTTGGTTCCTGGGGACAGCAAAGGTGAGTCACAGTAAAAAACTGAGCATAGTAAGGATAGCATCCTTACTATGCTCAGTTTTTTACTGTGACTCACCTTTGCTGTCCCCAGGAACCGACACATAATCTCCCTATATATTTAGTTTGTTTACATATGTAAATGATATATTACTTATGTCACATGACCTAGTTGGCGGTCTTTATATACCCACTTGCATCACTATGATTCACTTGAAAAAGCCAGTGTGAGACTGGTGAAACGTCTATGAACATGATGGAATAAAGCCACCCTTTGCTTGCAACTTGTGGAGTGCTGCATCATATTTTGCTTTTGTATAGATAGATAGATAGATAGATAGATAGATAGATAGATAGATATTGTAAGGATTTCCCCTCTGGGGTTAGCTCTGGGATCGTCTTGACACAGCCTTAGGACACATTTCTACTTCATTTAGCAGGCAAACAAAAGTTCTTTATGCAAGTCTCGCTCCTCGACAGCTTTATTAGATAGGTTGCAGGATAAATAAAAACATAACACAGGAACAAACAAAATCCTAGACTGTCCATTCACTAACTATACATTAATCACTTCCCTCTCTATCCACTGGTAAGCTAGTCTCCACCAGCTCAAAACACCATTTCCAGCAACCTTTACTCACCTTTACTTCACACACAGTGTTTGCAGCCTCTTGCTGTGTGTACTAGGACTCCTTGTTTGTTCACTTCACTGGTGGTGTGGGTCACTCACAGTGCCTGGCTGTGTGCTCCTCACAAGAACCCCTGCCTCCCCCCCAGCCACCTTGCTGTCTTCTGGGGAGAGCCCAGACTATTATGTTTCCTATCCTTACATACAGACTTCCCACATTTCTGCTGGCCTAGGCACCTGATGAGCATCTTTGCTAGCTCACCTAGAATAAAGGACTGGGAAAAACACCTTTTCATGGCCCTCAAACCTTCCTCAGTGCCACAATATATACACCAACCTATGGCACATGTAATATAAAAGGCTGTCTGGGAAAATGATGGGGGTTGTAGTTTAGCAACAGCTGGAAGCTCCCTGTTAGGGGAGAGCGTCCTAAATGTACTAAACCATTTTTTGTATTCTTTTTTCTTCTTATTTCAGATCCGTGTATAATGTGGACGGGGTTGAATTTGTTGGACTATATTGATGTCATCATCATATTTTGATTACAAGCGTTTTTTATTTTATTTTATTATATTTTTTTTTAAATGGTTAACCAGGGCTGTGGGGTAGTTTTATTTGTAAATTATTTGTATTATTTTTCCATTGTATTGTTTTTTGTTTTTAATTTTCAGGCTTAGTAGTGGAAGCTGCTTAATAGATGGAATTTATTACAAAGCTGGAGCTTAGTGTTAACCCCAAAAACAGCTAGCTGTAATCCCCAATCATTACCTCGGTACGCACCACCACAGGGGTCCTGTGAAGAGTCGCTACCAACAGGTCCGGAGTGTAAAAAATGGCATTCCTTGACCTAGGCGGTAACAGGCTGGCATTAGTTAGGCTGGGGAGGGCCAAGAACAATGGTCTTCACCCATGTTGGTAACATCAAGCTTTTGCTGCTTGGTTAGTATCTGACTAAGAATGAAAGGAAAGGGAACCCTATGCATTTTTTATATTTTTTTTTTATAAAAAAAAAAAACTCATAGGGTTCCTCGTCTTTTCATTCTCACCCAGCTTCCAACCAGGCCATTTTTGACGCTCCGGGCCTGTTGGAACTGTCCCTTCCCAGTACCCCTGTGGCACTGAATACCAGGGTAAAAACTGGGGGTTAACGCTAGCTGTTTTGGGGGCTAATGCTAAACTTCGGCTTAGTAATAGATTCCATCTCTAAGACAGCTTCCACTACTAAGCCAGAAAATGTAAATAAAAAAAAACACATTAAAAAAAATTATTTATTTATTTTTACAAAAAACACTACCCCACAGCCCTTATTAACCATTTTATTAAAAGGAAAAAAAAACATACCCAGTGTCTTTCCAAACTGGGAACCTCCAGCTGTTTCTGAACTACAATCCCCATCATTCCCAAACAGCCTTTGGCTCTCTGGTAATGATGGGGTTGTAGTTAAGCAAAACCTGTAGCCTCTCTGTTTGGAAAGACACTGGCAGAAAGGGTCTGTTCACATTATGCAAAATGTATAATGAGAACAGAGCCATACTCAACACCATGGCTCCCGGCTGTAGCTCTGCCTCTAATGATGCCATTACTAGGGGGCGGAGCTACATGGACCAAGCTGGGACAGGAGCCAGGATGGGGTGAGTGATTGTCTGCCTACTGTATCCAGTATATACAGCCATCTATTGATGGCTGTATATACTGGATACCGCACAAAGAGTTAACCAGTGCTGCTCAGCATAGTGCTCAGCTCAGCAAGGGGTTACAGTAAAGCAGTCATGTGTACACATCGCTGTTTACTGTAAATTCATGCTAGGACAGCTCAGCCCCACTAGGAGCAGGGATCCCTGTCAGTATAGAGATGGGAGTCCCAGCTCCTGTATAGTATACATAATATACATTACTTTCATATACAGTTGTTTCATATACTAATTATATTTCATCAGTCTGTCGCCTTCAGCATCCTCGTTCCCCTGCACATGTATGTATTTTTTACTGCAGCTACATTAAAGTAATGCCCGTTTTGCACTTGATTTTGGTGAGGTCTTTGCATCTTTTCTACATTGCTGGTATGAAGTTGACATTTTGTGCTAACTGAGCACCCCAGGTGGATTTCTGCTGCGCCGAATACATCTGTGTCTGTTTTCCACTGTGCATCACTACTTACCTCCTTACACTCTGCATCTGACCCATGGATTGGTACCCTGAAGTCAGTAGAAAAACTGCCTCAGGGTTCAAAATTGGCAACAATCAAGAAGCAACACAGCCCTTTCTGTGAGCTGGGGAGTGTCAGATTTTCACTGATCTGATATTGATGGCCTCTCCTAGAGAGTAACAACAGCCCAGGGTCACAGGATGAATGTGATTGAGATAGTGCCAATCGGCTACCAAGTCCAACACCACTCTAATTGGAGAATTTAAGGCTAACCATACGCTTGTACAAAGCCTGCTGCGAGGCAGGATGTACTTGGCCATAAAGGACCCTGATTGGGTCTTTGGAGTCAGGTGACAGACTAACCGTGCCAGGGAAAAATTTTAGCAAACAAACAGAAAACCCCAGAAAGGCAAAAGAGTAGTTGACTAGCTGAGGTGTGAAACCTGAATGCACAGATAAACCAATAGCAGCAGGTAAAAGGATAGCCTGTAAATAGCTGGAGTTAAAAAAAAAGCCTGGAAAGCACAGGTAATCCATATATCAGCAGAAAAGCGGTTATCCAGAGTATTTATCCAAGTTGATAATCAGAGTATTGGCTAGAAAGTCTTAAAGGGGTACCTTTAAATTAATTTCTGCCAGAAAGTTATACAGATTTGTATATTACTTCTATTTAAAAATCTTAAGGCTTTTGTCGTGCAGTAATAACTCAATTATGAGTTAGGAATTATGGTAATAAAAATATCAATTATGATCAAATTATTAACTTTTGAAAATTATCAAAAATATAAAAATTATGACCTGGTTAATTGTTGACAAACCTAATTAATACAATTCACATCTGAGTCCGACTATTTCCTCAGATCAACAAGTTCTTTAATGACAGGATGACATTAAAGCTAAGGATGTAGTTTTGCAATATACAATAATACACAGGTATTATAAAAGTTTGCAGATTTATTGGTAATAAGGTTATAAACATAAATGAGTAAAAAACACAATGATATATGCAAATGAATATCAATTAGATATATTAGTAAACATTACAAGCTTGTTAATTGATTACATATAATAGAACAATACATCTGAGTAGTGAGCAACTATGTTACGATACAACATGAGCGACTAGGTTATTAGTATAAAGGCTTATACACCACTCTGTCCAGAGGAAACCTCATGATATCTGTAACAGTCACAGTATAGTGGATCCGCTGTACCTTTGTGGATGATGACTTGGGCCGTGTCAGAGAGCGGAGTCTAAGATGCCGCTGGTTTTCACCAGAGCCTGCCGCAAAGTGGGATGGTCTTGCTGCAGCAGGTGGCACCCAGGTCGCTACCCCTGACATGACTCGCCCACACAGGCTGCTGGGGAGATAAGTGGCACAGGAGGATGCAGGCAACTCATCATCAGGATAGCAGTAGATCAGGACTAGCGGCACAGATGTTAGGTCAGGAATGTGTCAGAAGGTCAATAGGCAGGCGGCACAGGAGCTAGGTCAGGTCATGGAACAATGGGTCAGAACACAGCAGGACAAAAATAGAAAACGCTTTCACAATGGCACAAGGCAAACAAAGATCTGGCAAGGATACTCACATAAGAAAAAGACAAGTGGCACCGATACCTTCTCCACGCAGCTCAATGAGATGGACAATGGTACGACTCAGGCAGGAACCAGATATGCCAGGTGTGGTGGTGCAAGGACAAATATGCAGCATTCAATTAAGTGACAATAAAAGACAAAAACAGGTGTCCTGCATTCACCGCTTCAGCTCTGGTTGTACGGCTCCCATGTCGGGCTGCTCCTCCAGATCAGGGGGTAAAGGTGGCATGAGGCACTCAGAGGCGACTGCCGGTGGTTTCACGCATAGGTATGCACTTCTTCTGGCATCTTCTTCCGGCTCTGGAGGAGCAGCCCGATATGGGAGCTGTATAACCAGAGCTGAAGCGGTGAGTGAAAGCACTGGCGCACTGCCGATGCTGCGAGAAAACAGGTGGAACAAAGGATAAGGGAGGTGAGTGACGGGCAGGGATTCGCATGGCGGCACGTCCCGCGATGCAAATCCCGGCCCCGCCAGCAGAGTAGGAAAGCGCTCACGACCAGCATGTCTTGCCATAGCGCAGGACATAACAGTACCCCCCCTTTGGTCTCCCCCTCTTTTTGGGACTCAAAAAGCTTAGGAGTAAGTCATAGTCCAGGATATTCTCCTCCGGCTCCCAAAATCTTTCCTCTGGACCAAATCTTCTCCAGTCAACCAAAAAGTAACGTCTCCCTCTCACGGTTTTGGAGGCTAAAATTCCTTGACCTCGAACACATCTGAAGAACTAGAGATAGGCATGGAAACAACACTCTTTGTGGGAACCGGTTTATCACAAGTGGCTTGAGGAGAGACACATGGAAAGAATTAGGAATATGTAGGGAAGAAGGCAGACAAAGTTAATAACAGACTGGATTAATTCTTTGTAGCACTTCAAACGGACCCAGGAAACGAGGACCCAACTGTTAGCTGGAAATCTTGAAACGTATTTGGAGGACAACCAAACCTAATCATCAGGAGAGAAAGACAGAGGATGTCTTCTTTTCTTATCCGCCTGGACTTTCATACGTGAGGAGGCTTGAGACAGAGAATTTCGAGGCTGTTGCCAAATGGAGGAGAAGTCTCGAAGAAGTTCATCAACAGCTGGCACAGCAGAGGAGGCCGGAATAGGAAGAGGAAAACGAAGATGATGACAATAAACAACAAAGAATGGCGAAGTCCTTGTAAACTCAGAATCCTTATGATTGTAGGAGAATTCAGCCCAAGGTAGATGGTTGACCCAATCGTCCTGTCGAGCAAAGACAAAATGACAGAGGTAGCTTTCCAGGATTTGATTCACCCTCTCCACCTGGTCGTTGGACTGAGGATGGTAGACAGAGGAAAAGTCCAGATTGATGTTCTGACGGGAACAGAAAGCATGCCAGAACTTGGAAACTAATTGCACTCCACGATCCGAGATGATATGATTTGGAAGGCTATGAAGGCGGAAAATATGTTGAAGAAACTGTGTCGCCAGCTGTGGAGCAGATGGAAGACTAGGTAGCGGAATGAAATGAGCCATCTTGGAAAATTGATCAACCACCACCCAGATGACCATGTTATTAAAGGAAGGTGGCAGATCGGTAATGAAGTCCATATGTATATGAGACCAGGGAGTTTCCAGAATGGGCAAAGGCTGTAAGAGTCCCGCAGGAGTTTTGTCATGGGCACAGATAACACAGGAACAGACAAAATCGGTGAAATCGCGTTCAAGGTGTGGCCCCCAGTAATGCCGGGAAATTTGTTGAATAGTCTTTCGTATTCCAGGGTGACCAGCAAGCAAAGAAGAATGTCCCCAATTCAAAACTTTATGTCTTAGGTTAACAGGTACAAAGGATTTCCAAGGGGGAACTTGCTGAAGATCGACAGGAGCTGTTGAGATCAATCGCTCTGGAGGTATAATATGCCTTGGCGTGGATTCATAGATAAGGACTAGATGCGAGGTCAGGAATGTGACAGAAGGTCAATAGGCAGGCGGCACAGGAGCTAGGTCAGGTCACGGAACAGTGGGTCAGAACACAGCAGGGCAAAGACAGAAAACACTTTCACAATGGCACAAGGCAAACAAAGATCCAGCATGGAGTGATAGGAGGTGCAGAAACTTATAACTGAGGTGCAGGTGTAACTAATAATTTAGGGTGTACTGGCCCTTTAAATCTTTGAGCACCGGTGTGCAGGCACGCCCTAGGAGGCGGGGGCACGCACGCCGACACTGCGAGAACACAGGAGGAACAATGGACAAGGGAGGTGAGTGACGGGGCGGGGATTCGCATGCACAGGTAGGCAGAGTAGGAAAGCGCTCATGACAAGCATGTCTGGCCGGAGCGAAGGACATAACAATATCAAGATGGGCAATATGTAATCATAGACATATCAATATGGAATGCTAAATACACTCCTCCCATTCTAACCCACTACACATCACATGACTCCAAGAATGGGCAAATCCATCTAAGAATATAAACATGGAAGAAATTTTATATAGTTTGGCCCATTTCTGGACTACTTTCTACACATGACTTTGGTAAGATTATTAAGACTGATAGCACAAAGATATATGACCTTTGCTAGACTATATTTTAAAGCAAGAACTCTAAGCAAATTTCCTGTGTGGGAAATTTACTTATAACACTTAGCTTGGTGAAATAGGAATTCTATTATCTAAAGCCATAGTTCAATGCTTTCTTATAGATTATGAGTCTTGATTCTTCTGCAGGTAGAATGAAATCACACAATATCCTAAGACTATAATCTCAATATGGAGATAATTAATTATATTATTTAATTAATTTATTCGCCAATCTAAATTGTATAGTTCTATCCACATTATCCAAATTAGTCTTAACTCCTTGGGGACGGAGGGTGTATGCATACGCCCTCGCGTCTCGTCACTTAAGGAGAGGGCGCTGATCGGACCGGGATGACTGCTGATATCTATCAGCAGGTATCCCCTGGCAATGCCTAGGCGGGTCCCGAGACTGCCCCATGTCAATTTAGACCGGCGATTTGCCTAAAGGATAGGAGCGAGGTGGCAGTGTTGCCACCCCCTCCTATCCCCTGCCATTGGCCGATCAGACTGACAACCAATGGCAGGAGGGGGGCGGGGGGGGGGTTAGAGTTAATTTCCCCCGCTCAGCCCACCGATCGAAGTCGGGGCAGAGTTGGGGGGAACACGGGTGGCGAGGGGGAGAGCATGGCCCGGCTTTCCGTACCGATGGAGGCAGCGGAGGCAGCATCCTAGAGGAGCGGCGGCAGCAGGAGGAGACAGTGGAAAGTGCGGAGTGGAGAAGGCTGCAGCGAAGATCGCGGTAAGTGATCTTCACTATGGCCTTCCAAAAGCTGCAAATCTACAACTCCCAGCATGCCCAGACAGCCAAAGGCTGTCTGGGCATGCTGGGAGTCGAAGTTTTGCAGCATCTGAAGTGGCACAGTTTGGAGACCACTATACAGTGGTCTCCAAACTGTAGCCCTCCAGATGTTGCAAAAGTACAATTCCCAGCATGGCCAGACAGTCAGGGATGCTGGGAATGTAGTTCTGCAATATCTGGCCCTTCATATGTTGCAGAACTACAACTCCCCTCACGGAATGTAACAAGGGGTGCAGTGAGCATTTATGCCCCACAAGTGTAATTTTTCATTTGCACAGCCCACTGTTCCAAAGATCTGTCAAATGCCAGTGGGGTGCAAATTCTCACTGCACCCCTTATTAAATTCTGTGAGGGGTGTAGTTTCCAAAATAGTATGTCATGTGTTTTATTTTTTTACTGTTCTGGCATCATGGGGGCTTGCTAAATGCGACATGCCCCCAAAAACCCTTTTCAGCAAAATTCGCTCTCCAAAAGCCCAACGTCGCTCCTTCTCTTCTGAGCCCTCTAGTGCACCCGTAGATCACTTTACATCTACATATGAGGTATTTCCTTACTCAAGAGAAATGGGGTTACAAATTTTGTGGGGCATTTTCTCCTACTACTCCTTGTGAAAATGAAAAGTTTGGGGTAACACCAGCATTTTAGTGTTAAAAATCTAATTTTTCATGTCGTCAATCACCTGTGGTGTGTTATGGCTCAATGTACCCCTTGTTCCTTGAGGGGTGTAGTTTCCAAAATAGTATGCCATGTGTTGTTTTTTTTACTGTTCTGGCACCATGGGGGCTTCCTAAATGCGACATGCCCCCCAAAAACCATTTCAGCAAAATTTGCTTTCCAAAAGCCAAATGTGACTCCTTCTCTTCTGAGCATTGTAGTTCGCCCGCAGAGCATTTTATGCCCTAACATGGGGTTTTTCCATACTCAGAAGTGATGGGGTTACAAATTTTTGGGGGCCTTTTCTCCCATTACCCTTTGTAAAAATGGTAAATTTGGGAAAAGAGGTTGCACTTTAGTGAAAAAAAATGTTTCTTCATTTACACATCCGACTTTAACAAAAAGTCGTCAAACACCTGTGGGGTTTTAAGGCTCACTGGACCCCTTGTTACTTGCCTTGTGGGGTGTAGTTTCCAAAATAGTATGCCATGTGTTGTTTTTTTTATTTTATTTTTTGCTGTTCTGGCACCACAGGGGCTTCCTAAATGTGACATGCCCCTCAAAAACCATTTCAGAAAAATTCCCTCTCCAAAATCCCATTGTTGCTCCTTCCCTTCTGAGCCCTCTACTGCGCCCGCTGAACACTTAAAATACACATATGGCAGGTATTTCCTTACTCGAGAGAAATTGGGTTACAAATTTTGGGGGGCTTTTTCTCCTATTACCCCTTGTAAAAATTCAAAAACTGGGTCTACAAGAACACGAGAGTGTAAAAAATGAAGATTTGGGATTTTCTCATTCACTTTGCTGCTATTCCTGTGAAACACCTAAAGGGTTAACAAACTTTCTGAATGTCATTTTGAATACTTTGAGGGGTGCAGTTTTATAATGGGGTCATTTATGGGTTACTTCTAATATGAAGGCCCTTCAAATCCACTTCAAAACTGAACTGGTCCCTGAAAAAATCAGATTTAGAAAATTTTGTGAAAAATTGGAAAATTGCTGCTAAACTTTGAAGCCCTCTGATGTTTTCCAAAAGTAAAAACATGTCAACTTTATTGTTACGCCTAGCGCTCCGGGTCCCCGCTCCTCCCCGGAGCGCTCACGGCGTCTTTCTCCCTGCAGCTCCCCGGTCAGTCCCGCTGACCGGGAGCGCTGCACTGTCATGGCCGTTGGGGATGCGATTCGCACAGCGGGACGCGCCCGCTCGCGAATCGCATCCCAGGTCACTTACCCGTTCCCGTCCCCTGCTGTCATGTGCTGGCGCGCGCGGCTCCGCTCTCTAGGGCGCGCGCGCGCCAGCTCCCTGAGACTTAAAGGGCCAGTGCACCAATGATTGGTGCCTGGCCCAATTAGCTTAATTGGCTTCCACCTGGTCCCTGACTATATCTGACCTCCTCCCTTGCACTCCCTTGCCGGATCTTGTTGCCCTTGTGCCTAGTGAAAGCGTTTTGTGTGTCTAAAGCCTGTGTACCAGTACTTCTGCTATCCACCCTGACTACGAACCTTGCCGCCTGCCCCCGACCTTCTGCTACGTCCGACCTTGCTTCTGTCTACTCCCTTGTACCTCGCCTATCATCAGCAGTCAGAGAGGTGAGCCGTTGCTAGTGGATACGACCTGGTCACTACCGCCGCAGCAAGACCATCCCGCTTTGCGGCGGGCTCTGGTGAAAACCAGTAGTGACTTAGAACCGGTCCACTAGCGCGGTCCTCGGCAATCCCTCTCTGGCACAGAGGATCCACTACCTGCCAGCCGGCATCGTGACAGTAGATCCGGCCATGGATCCCGCTGAGGTCCCTCTGCCTTATATCTCTGATATCACCACGGTGGTCGCCCAGCAATCCCGACAGATCGCCCATCTAACCCACCAGCTGTCGGAAATGTCCACCATTGTGCACCAACTTCAGTCACAACTTCAGCAGCAATCATCTCCTCCGCCAGCTCCTGCACCCCTTCCGCAGCGAGTGGCCACTCCTAGCCTCCGCCTGTCCTTGCCGGACAAATTTAATGGGGACTCTAAGTTTTGCCGTGGCTTTCTTTCGCAATGTTCCCTGCACATGGAGATGATGTCGGACCAGTTTCCTACTGAAAGGTCTAAGGTGGCTTTCGTAGTCAGCCTTCTGTCTGGAAAAGCCCTGTCATGGGCCACACCGCTCTGGGACCGCAATGACCCCGTCACTGCCTCTGTACACTCCTTCTTCTCGGAAATTCGAAGTGTCTTTGAGGAACCTGCCCGAGCCTCTTCTGCTGAGACTGCCCTGCTGAACCTGGTCCAGGGTAATTCTTCCGTTGGCGAGTACGCCATACAATTCCGTACTCTTGCTTCTGAACTATCCTGGAATAATGAGGCCCTCTGCGCGACCTTTAAAAAAGGCCTATCCAGCAACATTAAAGATGTTCTGGCCGCACGAGAAACTCCTGCTAACCTGCATGAACTCATTCATCTAGCCACTCGCATTGACATGCGTTTTTCTGAGAGACATCAAGAGCTCCGCCAGGAAAAAGACTTAGATCTCTGGACACCTCTCCCACAGTCTCCACAGCAATCTGCGCCTAGGCCTCCCGCCGAGGAAGCCATGCAAGTGGATCGGTCTCGCCTGACCCTGGAAGAGAGGAATCGCCGTAAGGAAGAGAATCTTTGTCTGTACTGTGCCAGTACCGAACATTTTTTGGTGGATTGCCCTATCCGTCCTCCACGTCTGGGAAACGCACGCTCGCACCCAGCTCTCGTGGGTGTGGCGTCTCTTGATGCTAAGTCGGCTTCTCCACGTCTCACGGTGCCTGTACGGATTTCTACTTCAGCCAGCTCTTCCCTCTCTGCCGTGGCCTGCCTGGACTCTGGTGCCTCTGGGAATTTTATTCGGGAGTCCTTGGTGAATAAATTCCGCATTCCGGTGACCCGTCTTGTCAAGCCACTCCACATTTCCGCGGTCAACGGAGCCAGGTTGGATTGCACCGTGCGTTACCGCACGGAGCCCCTCCTAATGTGCATCGGACCTCATCACGAGAAAATTGAATTTTTGGTCCTTCCCAATTGCACTTCCGAAATTCTCCTTGGACTACCCTGGCTTCTACACCATTCCCCAACCCTGGACTGGTCCACTGGGGAGATCAAGAGTTGGGGTCCCTCTTGTTCCAAGGACTGCCTTAAACCGGTTCCCAGTACTCCCTGCCGTGACCCTGTGATTCCTCCTGTATCCGGTCCCCCTAAGGTCGTTAGGGACTCTGCCTGCCACAGAAAATGCCTCTCCCCCCCTCCCAGTCCACTCAGGCAAGCCTCGGTGCCTCCTCATGGCCCTCGTCCTGGTGTCACACTGCCCCGTGCCAGGCCTCGCCCTCTGCCCTCCCTCCCCATTCCCACTCCTGCTGTACTGCCTGCCATTGAGGAAACCATCCATTCCTTCCCGGTGTCCTCATCCCAGGGGAGGCAGTCACCGGACAAAAAAAAGGGGAGACCTAAGGGGGGGGGTACTGTTACGCCTAGCGCTCCGGGTCCCCGCTCCTCCCCGGAGCGCTCACGGCGTCTTTCTCCCTGCAGCTCCCCGGTCAGTCCCGCTGACCGGGAGCGCTGCACTGTCATGGCCGTTGGGGATGCGATTCGCACAGCGGGACGCGCCCGCTCGCGAATCGCATCCCAGGTCACTTACCCGTTCCCGTCCCCTGCTGTCATGTGCTGGCGCGCGCGGCTCCGCTCTCTAGGGCGCGCGCGCGCCAGCTCCCTGAGACTTAAAGGGCCAGTGCACCAATGATTGGTGCCTGGCCCAATTAGCTTAATTGGCTTCCACCTGGTCCCTGACTATATCTGACCTCCTCCCATGCACTCCCTTGCCGGATCTTGTTGCCCTTGTGCCTAGTGAAAGCGTTTTGTGTGTCTAAAGCCTGTGTACCAGTACTTCTGCTATCCACCCTGACTACGAACTTGGCCGCCTGCCCCCGACCTTCTGCTACGTCCGACCTTGCTTCTGTCTACTCCCTTGTACCTCGCCTATCATCAGCAGTCAGAGAGGTGAGCCGTTGCTAGTGGATACGACCTGGTCACTACCGCCGCAGCAAGACCATCCCGCTTTGCGGCGGGCTCTGGTGAAAACCAGTAGTGACTTAGAACCGGTCCACTAGCGCGGTCCTCGCCAATCCCTCTCTGGCACAGAGGATCCACTACCTGCCAGCCGGCATCGTGACATTTATGATGCAAATATAAAGTAGACATATATATTGTATATGTGAATCAATATATAATTTATTTGGAATTTCTGTTTTCCTTACAAGCAGAGAGCTTCAAAGTTAGAAAAATGCTACATTTTCAATTGTTTCATCAAATTTTGCAATTTTTCACCAAGAAATGATGCAAGTATCGACACAAATTTACCACTAACATAAAGTAGAATATGTCCCGAAAAAACAATCTCGGAATCAGAATGAAAAGTAAAAGCATCCCAGAGTTATTAATGCTTAAAGTGACAGTGGTCAGAATTGCAAAAAAGGCTCCCGTCCTTAGGGTTATAATGGGCTCTTTCCCCAAGGGGTTAAATAGAATAACATTTTTGTGTCTCTTGCCAAGTCTATGTAAGAATCTCGCTTCTTTTCCTAGGAAAGATGGATGGTCCATCATCGCATCATCATGGGCAGCCATTGGTATGTACTGTATGATCAGTCAGGCTTGCTGGGATCTACATCTTGTTGGACCTCTTTCAGGGCCAGACTTCTTTGTCTTTGTCTGTCTAAGTCTTTTCTCTTCTCTAGATCTGCAGGTCTGTCTCTTGAACATGTGGTTTATTACCATGTTCTAATCAGTTAGACGCACCCTCCTAAATTGGTATTCCCCAATGAATTTAGGTTGGGCGTGTACATATGGAAATGACTATGACATCGCTATAATACCCAGAATGCATTTCTGGTTGGTGTAATATCAGTTACCCATACGCTAGGAGGTGCTATTGCATTGGCAATTAGCATTATTACCAGTAAGGGTTAACTGTCCAAAGCTAATTTCAAACCCACATTCCACACATGATGTATGGCTACTAAATTAGAAGTATATGGATTAACTCTGACAATTTAAATAATTAACCACGGTGGATCCTGAAACATCTTGGAGCCTAGTGGAACATATTTCCAACTATAAATGTATTGGAAAGATAAGAATACAATGGAGGTTTCTTTAACACAGATGTCTGAATCTCTCTCTGTCCAGTCAAATGGGTAATTAATTGTTAGTCAAAATAATATACACAAGACTGGCTAACTAGCCCTCTCTCCTTATACCAACAGTCATAAATATCAAAGGAGATAAGAAGTATTCTTCTCAGATATGGCACATTTGTAGAGAAGAACTTTAGAATAAACTGTGGCCTCTCCATGAATTCTCTTGGCCCACTTAGAACGTACACAACATGGCGGATACATACGAAATGTCTGACGTCAGAGTCAAAGTATCCTTATAAAAAGCCACTACATTTCCTTTTTAAACATACACAGCTATTGAAAAAGGAGCATAGCATGCTTTGAAAAGCATCTAGCCTACTGGTAACACAGCACTGCCACTTCAAGATCTTTAAGTTTATCCTCATCCGACATAAAGACACTAAACCCACATGGAAGACGCCGCCCGCAGCATCTACAGGACTTCTCCGACTCCGGACATCACACAGCGATCTCTCCCTCCCAGGCTCGCCAGTGGATCGCCAACCAGGACAGGCAATACCACTATCCAGCTGGAACCATAGGCGGGTAAGTGTGAGAGCACCGCGGGACCAAATATCGGGATCGGTAAGCAGTGCACAGCACGCACCATTTTCCCTTACAGGTTTCCTGCATAGGTTACCATTGTACCACCAATGTATATACAATATCAAATAGGACATACCACCTACAGTATGGTGCATAGCACCTATACCTTTTTTCCACTACAGGACTCCATTATACTACCAACAGATGCACAACATCTAATTGTAACATTACCCTGCTTTCCCAGGATCAGAAAACAAGATTTTCTGCTTATCTTTCAAAAACTAGAACTATTATACCTTTGCAAATATCCCCTTAGATAAGCTTTCAACCATGACTCATTTTATACTTAAAGGGGTATTCCAGGAAAAAACTTTTTTATATATATCAACTGGCTTCAGAAAGTTAAACAGATTTGTAAATTGCTTCTATTAAAAAATCTTATTCCTTTCAGTACTTATGAGCTTCTGAAGTTAAGGTTGTTCTTTTCTGTCTAAATCCTCTCTGATGACACCTGTCTCAGGAAACGCCCAGTTTAGAAGAGGTTTGCTATGGGGATTTGCTTCATACGGGATCAATTATGCTATATTTTAATAGGTCAGACATTTCTGCTCATAGCAACATCAAATATGTTCTTAATAATAATTTTTTTTATTTATAGTCCTCACTCTACATCCAGCTTTTGTGCTAGCTGCATAGACACACATAATGGAAAGGCCTACTTGTGTCTCCAATATCATGAATGAATGATATCTCAAGAATAGCTACATAGAATGATGTAATACATCATTATAATAAATTTCTCAACTACTCCTTCTCTACAACATGTTGCCAGCAGATCGGACCATGTGTCCAATGTGACAGGTTCCCTTTAAGGCTTAGCATGTGTCATGTAATGATTATCAGTACTGTAGCAATAGGAATTGCATAGTTAACAATTACAACTTGGCCACAATAACTCTGGGGTTCCTATTTCACTTAGTCGCCGAAGCAAACCTGTGCGTTTGTTTCCAGCATTCCTTGCGTATTTTCCAGTACTTTGTTCTAGTCTTCTTCCTGTATTTTCAGTTTTTCTTGGTTTCCTAGGTGGTAGTTTTTTCCAGTTTGCATTTAGTCTGGTTTTCCCAGTGTTTGATTGCTTTGCTAGGGTTAGTTTGAAGAGTTATCATGGGAATACTTGAAGAGACAGTAAAGCTTTTGAGCCGGACTGAAAAACTGCAGCAGACTAAGTCAAAAGCCAAGGACAGTTGGTAATTGAGCGTCACTTACTAACTCTATTCAGCTCATGGAACGGAGGACGGCACGGATCCGGCAGGGATATGACAGCAAGCAGTGAAAATCTACTGCCAGATCCAGCTACCGAAATCTTAGTACATGAGCACCCTAAATTTTATTTAGCATTTTAATGTCAACCCATGTCTTTTAATCCAGCTGAGTTTAGAGAAATGAGATCTGGAAAACGTTGGTTTTTGGGGTAATTAAGAAAGCTTTGCTAATAAACATCTCTGCAGTCAGAAAGGCACCAGAGCTTATACTATCTAGGGATGAAAAGACCCATTGGTACCAGCCCATCATGGGAAATACGATATCCACAACTATTATATATGAGTCTGTCCAGACACATTCAAGAACTATAGTGGAAAGGCAAAACTCATGTCAGGCATCCTTAGAAAGAATGACTTATAGAGAACCTAAATTATGGATGTCTAAATAATAGTGAAAGATGGAGACATTTTCCCATTTCCTAAACTTAAATGTTTAAAAGGGAGGCGGGATCCACTTGAGAGCTCCTCAGCCCCTTCCATTCTTCTGTCCTATTCATCCCAGTGGCAGGCCTGCGGGTATAAAATATGCTGCGCTAGAAAGTGGGGTTGCGCTTATATGTGAACCAGGTCTAACTTTGTTGTAAGTCGCTATTTTATCTCTAGAAGTCCCCCTACTTCTGTAAGTAGGATTTTTATAAATATTCTTCTTTTGGTTATTTACTGGTATGAGCTATGTCCCATGGTA
Organism: Hyla sarda; assembly: GCF_029499605.1. NCBI lineage: Eukaryota > Metazoa > Chordata > Amphibia > Anura > Hylidae > Hyla > Hyla sarda. Next base: position 378,717,294 of record NC_079190.1, on the reverse strand, counting down.
CCTTGGTCTTATTAAATTTCGATGTATGTTTTGTTTCAAAAATCGCTTTAATAAAAAGGATCCGATTTAAAAATATATATATTCTCCTTTTTATTTGTATCTGTGTGGTGTAACTGAATTGATAACTGGGTATTCCAGCCATACACATCTTATCCCCTATCTTATCCCTAGGGGATAAGATGACTGATGGTGGGGGGCCCGCAGCACCCGCATTCAATACCCCTTTAATATCTGTTTATATGTACTGTGGTATTTTTTTCTTTCATAATAAATCATACATTTATTAAAGGGGTACTCCAGAGGAAAACATTTTCTTTTTCAAATAAACTGGTGCCAGAAAGTTAAACAGATCTGTAAATTACTTCTATTTAAAAATCTTAATCTTTCCAGTACTTATCAGCTTCTGTATAATACAGAGGAATTTGTATTTCTTTCTGGAGTTTTTTCCAGTCTGACCACAGTGCTATCTGCTGACATCTCGGTCCATGTCAGGAACTGTCCAGAGTACAGGAGATCCCCATAGCAAACCTCTCCTGCTCTGGTCAGTTCCTGATATGGACAGAGGTGTCAGCAGAGAGCACTGTGGTCAGACTGGAAAGAACTCCAGAAAGAACTACAAGCTCCTCTATATTATACAGCAGCTGATAAGTACTGAAAGGATTAAGATTTTTAAATAGAAGAAATTTACAAATCTGTTAACCTTTCTGGCAACAGTTCATTTGAAAAAAATCCTTTTTCACTGGAGTACCCCTTTAAATGCAAGCAGTTGAAATTGCTAAGTTTAGCCAACTTTTTTATAAAGAGTAGGAAGGCTTTTAGACACCCGCACAGAAATTATGCAAATATCATATTCGATAGCCTCCAGGATAATATCGCTCTACTTTAAAGGGGTATTATGGGATTTTTTTAATGTGACAATGACACAGGGGCAGTAACGTAAGGCTAAGTTTCCACTTTTTTCTGGCAGTTTTTGGAAAACTGCCACTGCTTTTTTTTGAGCCAAAGTCAGAAGTGGATCCATACGGGAGCAGAAGTGCAAGTCCTTCCTTTATATGTCCTGTTCCTTTTGAATACGCTTCTGGCTTTGGCTCAAATACTACAGTGGTGTGACATTCTGCGCTCCAGCCGCACATCCTGGCCGTGAGCGCACTGTCCCCTCTCCTTCGCTGGCTGGCGGGGCTGGGATTCACCCTGCGGGACGCGCCCGCATGCGAATCCCAGCCCGCCACTCACTGCTGTCTCCTGTTTTGCCCCCACAGCTCCGTAGCGCATGTCCCCCGCCTTCTAGGGTGCGTGCGCTCCAGAGCTCTCAGATTTAAAGGGCCAGTGCACCCGTTATTATTGTTCACACCTGCATTTTTATTATAAGTTTCTGCACCTCCCCCCACTCTCTGCCGGATCTTTGTTTGCCTTAGCGCCTTAGAGAAAGCAGTCTATAGTGTTCCTTGCCGTGTACCAGTCCTTGCATTCCATGACCTGACCGTGTTCCTAGCCGCCTGCCTATTGACCTTCTGCTTCCCTACTGACTAGGCTCCTGTGCCACCTGCCCTGACCTCTTGCCAGCCTGACTACGTCCTGCCTATTCCTTCTGTGCCACGCTTTACCTCAGCCACCTGTGGAGTCGAGTCATGCAAGGGGTAGCGACCTGGGTGCTGCCTGCCGCAGCAAGTCCATCCCGCTTTGTGGCGGGCTCTGGTGAAAAGCAGTGGCACCTTAGACTCCGCTCTCTGGCACGGCCAGTGTCATCTGCCCCACAGGACCAGCGGATCTACTACATCTCCTGCTCCAGACCACCATGGTATTACGGATCTACTACCTCCTGGGTACCTGTCATCTTCGGTGAGTCTAACAAGTGGCAGTTTTCCAAAAACTGCCAGAAAATAAACAAGTGGAAACTTAGCCTTAGTGTAAATCATAAAATAGTGTCTGTACCAGTGTTTGGCTGGTCTTGCCCCAATGTTTAATTTTAACAGCATTCAAATTCAGTGTCGTCTCAGGTTTTCCCAGGTTGCAGTGCGGCCTGAGACATTACATCACTAGTCAGGTGTTTAAAGGAGCCTATCTGTTTCAATGGGTGGAGCAACTGCTGGGTGGGAAGAAAATCATTCTGCAGTGAATTGTAGTTTTGCAACAGCTGGAGGCACTCTGGTTGGAAAAAAACTGGTCTGTTGTTTACAGGATAGCATGGGAGCTCAGGTGTGCTTCAATGGGTGGGATGGCTGATGTGTGGGAGAGAAAAAAATTACCTCACATTTACAACCAAGGAATCATGGGAGTTGTTGTTAGAGGGAGGGAACTCCAACAGGAAATAGCCTTTTCACAAATAGATAGCTGCAATATTATGGTTGACTCAGAACACATGTATTTAGCTCCAAGACAAGTATGGATCCTTTCTAAGCATGTTTATTAGTGTCTGGCAGGTAAGTACTACAATCACCTTATGGTGGATAACCTCTTTAAATGCTATCCATTGGAATGTGACTAGTAACTGTAAACTTTGAGTTACTCCAACATGGAGAAAAAAAAACTGTTTTTTTTTAAGCTTTCTGTTGATTATTCAGTTAAGCAAAAAAAAAAAAAGAAGCTTTGTGTTCGCAATTTTTCTTGTTTTAGCAAAGGGAAAACACCTTAAAACACAGAAGTTTCATGGAACATTTTGTGACACCATATGCCATGAACTAAAGCATTATGATACTCCTATCAGCAGCAAACTAAAAGTCAGGAGAAAGGCATGTGTCTCAACAAAAGATCTTTCATAGTCTTAACAAAGACATTGTGAATCAGAACCGAAATAAGACTGTAATTGTGCTTTCTCTGAATTGCTTGGATGTACAATGCCCTCATCAGAAAATACAATCTCATTTGCATTTAGATAAAGACTTGTTAGGAAAAGACAAGAACAAAGGGAGACACCAGAAGTCTTCTGCCATCACCCAGTTTTTTTAGGTGATGTGACAATTTACATTTCCTATCAAGACATTCAACCACTGAAACAAGGGTTGACAGCAGCCAATTAACCCCAATACTGAGAAAGCCACATGGGACATATTTTCTCACTACCAGAAAATCTAATATATATATATATATATATATATATATATATATTTTTTTTTTTTTTTTTTTTTTTTTTTTTTAAAGCCTATTTCATTAAATTTTTTTTTTGCCATCTTTATTCATGCATTTTTATAAACTGCAGATGTTTCTGCATTTGTATATTGTAATGGAATTTTCCAGCTATTCTTGTCAAAAAATGGAGTCATTGTATAACTAAGGTCACAAGCTCATGGCATTACTCCTTCTTTAATCCTGTAAACCATTATTATTTGACATACTGGATGCCTTAAAGGGGTATTCTGGGCAATCCCCTATCCAAAGTCATAGACATGAATGGAGGGGGCGTGGCGTGACGTCACGTCCCCAGTCCCGGAAGTTTCCGAAACTAGAGACGCAGTCCCAGCACCTGCAGGGGCTGCAGGTAGATCGCAGGGGGTCCCAGCAGCGGGCCCCCCGCAATCAGACATCTTATGCCCTATCCTTTGGATAGGGGATAAAAAGGTTTTTGCCTGGAATACCCCTTTAAAGGAAAAATTCACTCAAAAAGGTGTCCCCTGCTCGGACTCCAAGCATCATCTGCAATTTGTGAGGAAACCAGGAAGCAAGTATTCAGTTTTATTTTGCAGCACCACCACATATAAAATTAACAATTATATTGTGCCTTTTTACATCAATGGGTTTTCTGCAAGGTTTGTTTATAGATCAGCCAGATGACCAGTCTGTATTACACAGCACTCATCTATGTTTATTTTTTGTCACTGTCTGTCCACTTTTTACATGTGTTTGTGTCACATGGACTATTCAGGGTGCGGTACCCATTTGGGCTGCCGCTTCATGAGGTCTAGAGGAGGTGTGGTGGTTCAGGGGAGTTGTTGTAGTGTGGGTCAGTGATGAGGGTAGTAGCCCCCTCCCATAGACTGGCATTGAGGGGGCGTGATGTGACGTCACGAGGGGCATGGTCATGAACCTGCAGCCCGCACCCAGCGTTCGGAACAAAATGTTCCAAACGCTGGGGCAGTGGAGTACCCCTTTAACAGAGGCGGCAGAGCAACTTGTGCTCCTCTGAATAAAGTTTAACCACAGGGGAAAATCAGATAGTTATTCACTCCTCTAAGTGAGATCGATATGTAAGCACTTGGAGAAATTTGTTTTGAAACTCAACCAATAAGAAGACATAGATATTTTAATAAAAAATAACTTTTACTTGATTTTTGTAAAAAAAAAAAAAAAGACAAACAGCGTAATAAATAACATAAATATTCTCAGCAGTATTCTAATTCCGATATTATATATTAGATGAAAACTTGATGTAAGCCTATCGGCTTATTAAAGGGAGGGAAGAGGGGTACAGGTGAGTGCCCTAGATAATTAAATGTCCCTACCTATCATATATAAAGCTCCCTAACTAATGTAAGTGTGGATAGGGGAAGGGTATATTTAGACCACAGTCATATGAACAACAAGGTACTAGTGACGTGTGCAGAGTTTCTCATACTACATGTCCACTAGTAACATATGCAGAATTTCTCATACTTCTTGTCCTACGCATTTCTCCCATCTCATGTAAATGGGTTCATCAGGGTGGAAGGAAAAATTATAAACAAGAGCCAGATGCCCTTCTGGTAACGTGTGACGTTAAAGCTTTATATACGTCCATTCGCCATGCAGACGGTCTTGAAGCAGTGGAGATGTTCTTTTTGATGACTGACTTCGAACCAGAAACCTGTGAGTTTATTTTAAACTTATTGAGATTTGCTCTTACGCACAACTTCTTCTTATTTGGGGACCTCCTCTACCTACAAATCCAGGGAACTGCTATGGGGGCGGCTTGTGCGCCCTCATATGCAAATTTATTCCTTGGATTGTGGGAGAGGAGGATATTCATGCTTGAACCCCCTGCACTCATTGAAAAGGTGTCGCTATGGGGCAGATTTATTGATGATATTCTGTTTGTCTGGCATTGGTCCACTGACGAGTTAGGATCATTCATGGATCAACTCAACAATAACAACTACAACATTAAACTTACATATAAATATGGACGTACAAATATGGAGTTTTTGGATGTACTATTCAACATCGAATCAGATGGATACATATCATCAAATGTATATCGTAAAAAGACCTCCACAAACTCCCTTCTACACGCGACATCTTCTCATCCAAAACCTCTCATCTCCAACATCCCTGTAGGTCAATTCCTCAGGATGAAGCGCATCTGTTCATCGGATACATTCTTTGAGGAACAGGCTAAGGACCTTACAAATCGGTTCAAGGAAAGAGGATATAGGCAGCAGGATATATCAAAAGCATATTCAAGAGCAAAGAATACCCCCAGGAACAATCTGTTGATGCAACCCAAGCAGAAAACCCCGGATAACCAGGTGAGATATATATCTAATTATACCTCATGCTGGCGACAAATGCAGAAAGCGCTACAAAAACACTGGTCCGTTTTGCAAATGGATCCAGTTATTGCACAGTATTTAACCACTAAGCCATCTATTACATATAGACGTGCAAGAAATTTAAAAGATATACTTGTGCACAGCCACCATAAAAAACCATCTATGAAAGGCATTTTCGGAACAAGGGGCCCCAAATGGGAGTGCAAACCATGTGGGGGATGTGTGGCTTGTCCCAACATTGAAAGGGCCACAGACTTTTGGGACTCCACAGGGTCCAAAAAGTATAAAATCACCCACGCCATAGATTGTTGTACTACTGGGGTTGTCTACTATGCTGTCTGTCCCTGCAATTTGATCTATGTGGGTTTGACCTCTAGGGAGCTACGGAGAAGAGTAAGGGAACATGTTCTGAGCATCGAAGCAGCCAAGAATGAACAGGATGTCACTAAACTCAAGACATTGGCTAGGCACTTTAAAGAGCATCATGCATGCAATGGACATTTATTGAAGGTAAGAGGAATCGATAGGGTGATTGTGGGACCCAGAGGGGGAGACTGGAAGCGTATTTTGGCACAGAGGGAAACCCAGTGGATTTTTCATTTAAAAACTGTTATCCCCTTTGGCCTCAACGAGCACAATAATTATGCTCCATTCTTGTAATCATGGTTGTTCCCCATATTTTTATCTTTATCTTCATATGTATATTCCATTTATTATTGTACTGACCACGTCTGGTCTGTGGTTGGTTTTATCATTACTCTTTGAGATTTTATGGACTAATTGGTTTTATATTCTTTTTGTTCTCTCTTCCTCTTCCTCATTTGTATCTTTTCTTTTTTCTGCTTTTTTCTTCTTTTCTCCCCTCTTTTCTTTTCCGTTCCCTGGCTTATCTATATCTTTATCCTGGTTTTTCTTTCTTTCTTTCTGTTTCTTTCTTTCTTCCTTTTTCTTTCTCTTTTCTTTTTCATTTCAGGTACCTGGCATATCTGCGGATTTTGAGTTCAGCGCGGGACTATATGCACCGACTCAACACCACATTGTGATTATCTATTATTATAAATATTTTTGTAATACACTTCATCATTCACCTATTCATCTTACACATAATTATGTATAAGTACACTCAATATGGATACACCTACATGCACATATTTGCATATGCACACATGCACTTTATCCATTATATATTTATGTGTCATTTTTTACAAATTTATTCCTCATCATGTGATATTATTACTACATTGTACTCTGTGTTTTTTATTACGTTTCACTTTTTCACGAGCATGATCACTTTATTTTATTTTGGGCACGAGCACTTTGCACATTCTTGTCATCACTACATGTGGTTTGTGTTGTCTATGTTCTTAATATAGCGCTCCCCTTATTACCACTATTTGGTTACATGCGCCCGTTGAATACGGGCTTATCCTCTCCACGCACGCGCAGCTTATCTACCTGTCTGCACATGCGTTGGATTTTCCCTTACCAGTTCCAGCTTCTTGTGTTCACTGCGCGTGCGCCCGCTACCATCGTGGTGACGTCAATACGTACGCACTCCGGTGGTGCCGTGCGCATGCGCGGTTGAAGACAAGATGGCGCAGACCATTACATGTCACGCTTACAGCGCGCACAGCTGTACCAGGTATTTAATTCTTATAGAACTTGTTTGATTGGTCGATATCATATATATAAACTTCCGTTTACCCTCCATATGACACTCCCTGAGGAAGCGAGTGAGCGAAACGACGTAGGGGTAGGCTCCCGACCTTTGTAAGTATAGCTGGGTGTCAGTTGGCTAGGTGCATGGACAGTCTTATATGTTTAATAAAACTTTTTTCAGGGACAACCGATGCTCCAACTTTTACCGAGGTGGTTTGCTTCCCCTCAGATATGTATGGGCAACATCCTTGTCTCCCTGTATTCATACTGCCGATAGCACTGGGCAAATGACACTATACTAGCTATACTTCTTTATATGTCCTTCTTGTTTACATTAGTGTACTGGGTTTACTTAGGCACCTCTAGGTGTATTCTTTATATATATACATGTACTGTGGCTTGTTTTTAAGTCCACTTTTCATTGAGTATTGTATACCTATATTTATGTGCCATTCCATGTGCCTATTGGACATTATTTAATATCTGTGTTCGGAGTCGTTTTCTTTCTAACTGCTGCTGATTTTTTATCATGTTTTATCTTATCTGATTATAATAAAGATTTATATTTACTCATAATATTGTGTCAGTTTGGTGCATCTATATAGGTTTTCTAGTATTTTTGGGCACCGAACAGTGGTTTATACCTTGTTTGTTTTTGGCCTCAATTTATTGGTTTACAAAGAGCCAGATAATGTTAAGCAGTGAGCTGAAGAAAGGATAGAAAAAAAGGGGATAAAAAGGATGGTCTTAAACGGTCATCGTCACCAAGTCAGGTCAGTCACCGTTGGTCCTGGAAGAATTGATATAGTGGGGGAGTCTATTATTCATGTACAAGAAATAAGGTATAGTTTTTATAATATATAGTCAAAGTACCAACACTTTAAGCTATAGGAAAAACACTTATATATCAAGGTTGATGAGTGTATCACTCTGATGACAACCTTATATAGTAGAGGTCAAATGACTAGAAGATATACAATCAAGGTTGGAAATGGTTCAAAGATTGACTGCCCCACCAATAAGAGTCTTCAAACAAACAGTGAATGTGCGCAACATATGTCCAAATTTTTGGACCAAGATACGGTGCAATCGCCTCTTAGAGGATCCAGATAAGTAGAGAGCATCAAAGAGTGTGGATCAGTATAATTTGGTAGAAATGATAGCCTTCCTTAAAGAACCGGGTAGTAAAGCAGGTGAGTACCCAGTGATGGGTGGAGGGCAAGCGCTGATAGTATGGATAGATGATGGTGATAGATCCGGTCGGGACTTCGCTGCGGCCGGTGATTGAGTGCAGTATGACTCGCCGACCACCGGCAACCAGGAAGAGGATCGCGGCGGAGGCACTGGGGGAGCGAAGGAATGTATGTACCTGTTTATTTTTTTTACTGCCAGTAGTATGGACAATAAGTTTCCTATTCCAGAGTTCTCCTTTAAAGGAAAGTGTCGCATTGAAAATGCAGTCCAATCAGCAGGCAGCATTTAGGAGCTGAACAAATGTATAACTTATTCATATGAATCTCTGCTCATTCTGAGCTAAGTAGTCAAATGGGTGGTCCTACTAAGTGCCATCTGTGCATAAGTGTGAAGTCTTTTCCCACAAAATTAAATATTAATATACTTGGCCCCTTCTGCTCTATAACATGATTTTGTCAGACTGGACTGCATTTTCAATGTGACAGGTTCCCTCTAAGGCCCTTTTCACACTATACATTCATCCGTTTTTAAAGATCCGTTATATGTTCCGTTATGAAAACCCTGATAATCAGCCGTTAAACAGCCGTTACAAAATCCCATTATAGTCTATGGGATTTTTACATTATCCATTTAACTCGAATTTAACCCATCATAGCCTGTTATTAATAACGGACGTTATTTTGTGACGGCAGAAAGTAACATAAGAAAAAGTGCATGCACTATTTCTTCCGTTCTTTCTCCCATCACAAAATAAAAAGAAAACATACAATTATAAAATAAAAACAGATAAAAAAAAAAGAGATAGAAGAACATAAGAAACATTTTTTTCAGTATAGATTTTAAACCAGAGCTGTCAGCAGAATATGACAGTGGTGTATTTGAGCACATGGCTATATGGAGCTAGTCATCAGGATTCCAGGCATACTTTTATAATCTTCATAGTCCTCATTACCGATGTGATATAAGCCATTTTGTTGTTATGTAAGCCAGGTCTAAAAACCCACGGAGTGTTTCCCATCTCTGTACCTGCTTGCATTCTGGGAGTTGGAATCTTGCAACACTTGGAAGCTGGGAGTTGTAGTTTTGTATACTAAGTGTATATATATATATATATATATATATATATATATATATATATATATATATATATACTATGTGTACTACATATCTGACATGGGGGGGGGGTGAGAGGATCTATGTGCTGGCCTAGGCAACACAAAACCAAAATACACCATTGATGATATTTGTGTATAAAGTCTACAGTATATACACTATATCAAGTGCAACTTGTAATAATTCACAGCTTGAATACAAATTCTACCCATACGTACATATCTATATACATATATGAATACAATAATGCAAAGAGGCACACATGGGAGAGTTTATCATATATAAGTTTATTCATGTGTGCAGATATATAGCGCTGAATAATGAGAGTCAAAAAGTTATTTTGTAAAAAGAATTCTGAACCTCACCTATCGTATCCATTGTCTGAATTAATGCTATTATGGAAAAACAAATTTTCTAAAGATTAATACACTGCAAAATAACAATGTTCTAGCTATGCAAATGATGCTGTAAGAAACAAAAGTCTAGACATTGTTTGTGCCAAATGCATCGAATATGCAAACACCATAGCATGTGAGCTATATTGCAGGTGGCAATAAATAGCATTGAGGAGATTACAATAAATAGCATTGTTCGTGAATTTGTATAAAGGATTTGTGATGTCCCAGTACGGGATATAATCCCGTCCAGTACTTAGGCCCTGTCAGGTTGAGTCCTTCTGTGTCCTAGGGGCTCTCCTGCAGCATCTCCCCCATAGTGTTATATGTATTATGTACAAAGGACCTTTGAGTTAGTCACACGATAATGTGGTCACATGTTCTATTTACATGTTTGTTACCCAGAGAGCACCAGCTAACCAGGTGACCTGCTGCTTGACCTATGGGCTCCTTGCTCAGCCCCCTTTATAAGGAAGGGAGGAGCTGCAATCTGCCTCTGGTGCTCTTGTGATTCATTCTCTGCTGAGGTCAAGTTCAGTCCAGACGTCTCAGAGCCAGTGTCCAGCAAACCTGGAGGCCTCAAGCCTAACCTACAGCCACATGTCAGTAAGTCATGTCATCTCTGTCTGCTGTCATTATCTTCAGTGAAGTCAAGTCTATTATAGTCAGCGTGACTGTCCTAAAGTCTGTCAAGTCCCTGCAAGTCACAGCAAGCTGCAAGGTCCCCTCTGTGTTACTGGCCACCTCTCTGAGATCCTGGCCTAGCTGTAAAGACTGTTACCATCTGTCTACCTCAGGGAAGCTACCGTTAATCCTAACCTGGTCTTGGACTATTATTACCCTGCCTAACCTAGGGATAGCGGAGCTACCTTGGGTTGGTTACCTAGGAAAACCACGCCCTTGCGTCACGAACATTTAGGGGTTAATAACATCTGCCCCTGGGCTATAACATCTGCCCCATATACCTCATCACACCCCCCTGTCTCACCCAAGATTCCTATTTTTTTTTAGTATAATAAAAAAAACAAATGATGTGTATTCTGCAGAAACACAGTAGATTAGTAAATATTGAATGTTAACTTTAATTTTGTCACTGACATGTATGCTATAGTTTTACACGTTAGCTATCATAAAGCTTATATATGTTTCATGTGGCAAACAAAAACTAGGAAGACCATTTTAGGTTTCAACATTCTGGCCTATTGTTTGCCAGGGAACAACTTGTTTCTCTCTACCCAATGGAAAAAATATGCACATTCAACTGATCCAAGGCTTTCTTGTTCATAGGGAAATCGAGAGATATAGCTCGGCTTACCTGCACCTGATGTGTATGGTGAGAATTACATCTACAACAGATGGGATGATAATATTGCTTAAAGGGGTACTCCGCTGCTCAGCATTCAGAACAAAATGTTCCGAACGTTTAGAGCCGGTGCCGGGGCTCATGACGTTACGGCCCTGCCCTCTCGTGTCACCACGCCCCACCCCTTCAATGCAAGTCTATGGGAGGGGGCGTGACGCCCCCTCCCATAGACTTGCATTGAGGGGGTGGGGCATGATGTCACGAGGGGACAGGGCCGTGACGTCACAAGCCCCCGGGGCCGGCTCTAAGTGTTCGCAACATTTTGTTCCGAACACTGAGCAGCAGAGTACCCCTTTAATCACATTTGTCAATTGTCCTATGTGACCTTATCCAAGAAAATCAGAAAAAAGAGGACAGAGCATCCAACTCCCCAATATACAGATGTAGTCATAGTTATTTTGAATGCGATAACGCAATACAGCATTTGTTTTGTTGGGATATCCTAATACACAGAGATTAGCAGGGACAGTCTATGAAGTGAATGCTGGAGCTGGGCTTGATTCATATGTAGTGTCCCAGCACCAAAGGCTGTCCTGTGGGCTTTGGACTTCCTCTGGCAGACCTGCGGCACAGGTGTTGGGCCCACTAAAGGACTGGTTTCTATAGTTACAGTGACCCCCCGACCTACGATGGCCCAAACATACTATAATTTCAACAAGCGATGGCCTCTCAGAGGCCATCGCATGTTGAAGGCAGCATCAACATACGATGCTTTTGTATGTCAGGGCCATCGCATAAACGGCTATCCGGCATCGCTGACTGCTTCAGCTGCTGCAAAATAGCCGTTTAAGGTGCCCCGTGTGGTCCGGTGGGTGTCACTCGCCTGTATCGGCCCTCCGGACCGTCCTCTTCATGATCCCCTGCATCGCCATGCTCTCCATCGTCGTTATCACGTCATCGCGCACGCCGTCCCGTCATCCAAAAGGAGCGACGTGCGCGATCACGGCGATGAAGAGACGCAGCAGAGACGGTCCAGGGATGCGGCAACAGCGATGGAGGGCGAGCAGCGGGGACAGGTGAGTACTGTATAACTCCTATACCAGTGGTCTTCAACCTGCGGACCTCCAGATGTTGCAAAATACAACTCCCAGCATGCCCGGACAGCCGTTGGTTGTCCGGACATGCTGGGAGTTGTAGTTTTGCAACATCTGGAGGTCCGCAGGTTGGAGACCACTGTCCTATACTTTACATTGCACGGATCCCTCAACATACGATGGTTTCAACTAACGATCGTTCATTTGGAACAGATTACCATCGTATGTTGAGGGACCACTGTATTATGTTCAAGCACTTTATCAAATGATTAATATATTTTTCATAAGTACTTTGTTATCTGTTATTTATATGTGTTATACCTTTAAGAGAGTGGAGCAGTGCAAGCCCATGTGACCCGGCCTGCCAATGGGAACCCCTAAATCCCTAGCTATATAGAGTAGTGGGGGGGGGGGGGGGGAGGAGTTGCCCCAGTTCATTCCAGAGTTTAATCCACAAAAGTAGTTAGGTCGGCGCTGTAGACTCAGGTGGGTGCCAGGGATAGGGTATGTCCAATAGACGTGAAAAAATCCCGGCACACCAAATTCTGCTGAAAAGTATTTCTTTTATTCAGGCAAGATATGCATACATAAACGCAGCACGCGTTCCGACCAATACAGCCTTTTTCAACTGCATCCATTCCAGAGTTTAGTCTGAGCTCATGTATGGTAAAGGTGTGAGCTGTGTGTGGAGAAGATCCAGAATATATCTATTCTCAAGTCTTATCCAGCCATTCTGCAAAGAATCCCCCGCACTGAGGAAATTCAAGCCCTCGCGGAATAAGCTACAGGACCTTGTCAGAACCCTAGCAACCTGGAACAATCTTCAGTCTTATATCAAGTCAGTATTGATCAATTGCGTGAAAAGTACCATAAGTCCCAGCAAGGCAACAGGGCTCCCAAGGGGTTACACTGTATCCTCTCCACTCTGCATTATACTGTTGGCATGTAATAACATCTGCACCCTGCTCAGTAAACGGCAGTTATCCGTAACCCGACGTCGGTGTGTATTTATTACTCCCTGGCCCAGGAAAAGCTGTCTCCCTCCTCGGAGCGTGTATAGGCTAACGGTGCCCTGGCGTCACAAAGTGATCAGGTATTCCTAGCACTCCCGTGGCACCACACATAAACTGCTATCATTAGCCCTGGACCCGCCACTAATGGTGGACTTCAGTGATCACCCTGATGTCTGCCATTAACCCTTTAGACACCATGATCTATACTAATATCTATATCTATTTTCCTCATGTCTTTGCCTGCAGACATGTTTCATTGACACAGTTGTCACTTTCCTGAAAACTAAAGGTAGGGTCATGCGTGCCGTATTTTGCTGCATATTTCCCTACTTATTGAAGTAAATGTATAGCAAAATACCTCCATCTCCTTTTGCCACCCATTGACTTCAATAGGTCTGAAAATGCACAGCAGCAAATACTCAGCTAAATACGGCATGTATGACCATACCCTAATAGTGTAATCATGGAATATTACATGAGATTTGCTTGTTCCCACCAGAATTTTCAGCGATTTACAATTTTGCACCTAACTTGGAAAATTTTAACAAGAAAATAAAACAACATGGCATGAAAATAAACTCACAAAGCAGCACAAGGGATTTTTGAAAATGTAAAACTTCAATCTTAAGAAAGGTTATATGAAAGTAGCACTCACCGGGTCTTGCTGCTTAAAATCTTGAATGTTTTATTAATTCATATTAAAATCCATTTCATAGCAGCAAGGTGGAAAGAGAAGCAGAAAGACCTTTAACTTTTTTTTATATCTCCCAGAGGTTATGTGCAGACTTCAGAGAATTGCACCCTAGGGTCTGTAGAAGACTCTACAGTGCAATGCTCTGCAGTCTGCACATACCCCCCATGTGTATACCTGTGTGTGTATGTACATTCATATACAGGTGAGATACAGGTGAGGGTATGTGCAAAGCATTGCACCCTTGTTTGTAGTACAGACTAAGGTGCAATGCTCTTCCCATACCCCCACCTATATAGGAATTTACACGCACACTACTGTATGGGAGGGTATGTGCAGACTGGAGAGCATTGCACCCTAAGGTCTGTAGAAGACACTATGGTTCAATGCTCTGTCTGCAGTCTACTCTGCACATACCCCCCCCCCCCCCCCATGCGTATAGCAGTGCAGAGCAGACTGCGCAGGGGCAGCATCACAGCACACAGTGAGTGTGTGCTGTAGAAGATGAACATTTTTACATGCTGTGGGGGGCACGGGCGGCGGCGGCTGAAGATGGGGGTCACTACACTGACTGATCCTCTTACAGAGTCCAGGGCAGGCTGAGCAGGAGATCAAATGGCGGCACTACGGCAGCAGCGGGGGAGGAGACATTTAGAAGGAGCAGCAGCCCCACCCTGGTGAGTTAGTGGTGACTGTACTTGGAGGGTGGGGCTGCCGCTGAGTCACTGAGGATGCTGTGGGATTTTGCGGGATTTGCGGGACCAGCAGGCATAGCGCCTGACCACCCGTGCCCGCCCGCAGCAGCCTTGTGACCGTCGGTCCCACGGGCTCCCAATCCCAATGCAGGGCTCTAGCACACAGTCTGTACAGCATCACACAATGTAGAGAGCCACTGAATGACATGTGTGAGGAGACATGCCCCCCTTTGAAACAGTCCATATAAGGGAGAATAAGTATTGTTGATGCATGGTACAAAACCAATGCTAATTGTGTATATATATATATATATATATATATATATATATATATATATACACACACACACAGTGCATAGTGAAAGTATTCGGCCCCCTTGAACTTTTCGACCTTTTGCCACATTTCGGCCTTCAAACATAAAGATAAAAAACTGTAATTTTTTGTGAAGAATCAACAACAAGTGGGACACAATCATGAAGTGAAACGAAATTTATTGGCTATTTCAGACTTTGTTAAATAAAAAACTGAAAAATTGGGTGTGCAAAATTATTCAGCCCTTTTACTTTCAGTGCAGCAAACTCTCTCCAGAAGTTCAGTGAGGATCTCTGAATGATCCAATGTTGACCTAAATGACTAATGATGATAAATAGAATCCACCTGTGTGTAATCAAGTCTCCGTATAAATGCACCTGCACTGTGATAGTCTCAGAGGTCCGTTTAAAGCGCAGAGAGCATCATGAAGAACAAGGAACACACCAGGCAGGTCCGAGATACTGTTGTGGAGAAGTTTAAAGCCGGATTTGGATACAAAAAGATTTCCCAAGCTTTAAACATCCCAAGGAGCACTGTGCAAGCGATAATATTGAAATGGATGGAGTATCAGACCACTGCAAATCTATGAAGACCTTGCCGTCCCTCTAAACTTTCAGCTCATACAAGGAGAAGACTGATCAGAGATGCAGCCAAGAGGCCCATGATCACTCTGTATGAACTGCAGAGATCTACAGCTGAGGTGGGAGACTCTGTCCATAGGACAAAAATCTGTATTATACTGCACAAATCTGGCCTTTATGGAAGAGTGGCAAGAAAAAAGCCATTTCTTAAAGATATCCATAAAAAGTGTTGTTTAAAGTTTGTCACAAGCCACCTGGGAGACACACCAAACATGTGGAAGAAGGTGCTCTGGTCAGATGAAACCAAAATCGAACTTTTTGGCAACAATGCAAAACGTTATGTTTGGCATAAAAGCAACACAACTCATCACCCTGAACACACCATCCCCACTGTCAAACATGGTGGTGGCAGCATCATGGTTTGGGCCTGCTTTTCTTCAGCAGGGACAGGGAAGATGGTTAAAATTAATGGGAAGTTCGATGGAGCCAAATACAGGACCATTCTGGAAGAAAACCTGATGGAGTCTGCAAAAGACCTGAGACTGGGATTTGTCTTCCAACAAGACAATGATCGAAAACAAAAAGCATGGTTCACAAATAAACATATCCAGGTCTTAGAATGGCCAAGTCATAGTCCAGACCTGAATCCAATCGAGAATCTGTGGAAAGAACTGAAAACTGCTGTTCACAAATGCTCTCCATCCAACCTCACTGAGCTCGAGCTGTTTTGCAAGGAGGAATGGGCAAAAATTTCAGTCTCTCGATGTGCAAAACTGATAGAGACATACCCCAAGCGACTTACAGCTGTAATCGCAGCAAAAGGTGGCGCTACACAGTATTAACTTTAAGGGGGCTGAATAATTTTGCACGCCCAATTTTTCAGTTTTTTATTTGTTAAGAAAGTTTGAAATATCCAATTAATTTCGTTCCACTTCACGATTGTGTCCCACTTGTTGTTGATTCTTCACCAAAAATGACAGTTTTATATCTTTATGTTTGAAGCCTGAAATGTTGCAAAAGGTCAAAAAGTTCAAGGGGGCCGAATACTTTCACTATGCACTGTAAAAGGGGTAAGTATTCTCCTTAGGGAGGAGCACCATTGTCTGCAGATGGGTCTTCTTCCCTTCTGGGGAGAATTCTGGCTCGGCATAAATCCTAATCAGTTTCTGACACTTCATAACTGGAGCCAGAGCTGATCTTAGGGCATGCTACCTGAAAAGGTGGTGTGATGAGCTGCTTTGCATATTCCATAGAGAGAGAGAGATACATACACAGGGTTATAGTGTGGGTTAACCTGTTTAAAAAAAGGAGATATTTTTCACCCCAATCAGTGGTCTAGTTCCGAAGATCAAGGCTGTATACAGGCACCATTGTTAATGTACCCTGTGTAATGGAGGCGGAGGCGGTATACAGAGCTTCCCTGCCTCCATCCCGTTCTGTTCTCACATGCCTGCCCACCTCATAAATATTTATAGACCCTTCATTCATGTGAGCACAAGATTGACAGGCATAAGGGGAAGGAGGCCGGGAAGCTCTGTATACCATCTCCCGCCTCCATTGCGCACAGTATATTAGCAATGATGACTGTATACAACCTAGATCTCCGAAACCGGACCACTGATTGGGGTGAGTTATACTTCTTTTTAATCAGGTTCATCCACACTAACCCAGTTTATTGGGTTTACTGTGGGAAAACAAGGTGTCAGTTTCCCTTTAACATGTGGAATTCACCTTTGTACACTCCAGCCTGGATAAGGAATGTTGATGAGCACATGCCTTCTGACTCTTGAATCAATTTCCCTATACTCTGTTTTCATCAGGCTGCCAATCTGCCTGCACCGCGCCAGCTTCATCACATATTATGCTAATCCACATTTTTACGTTATGTTAAAATTGCTGATTTGACTTGTCGCTTATAATTGGCCGAGATATATGAATCTGTTAAAGCTTTTTAACTGACTTCATAGCCTTTTGGGATAATAAAGCTCTTATCTGTCGCTCACCTGGCATTTCATGTTAATTGTAGGAACTCAGATACACCTTTATTGTAGAGAAGACCATTGGGCAGACCATGCTTATTCATTCTACTCTTTTCCAAGTTAAAATACAAAATGTTGCATGTTTTTAAAGGCCAGGTCCATTGTCACAAGCATTATTTAGCTGTTTTCATGCATCTAAAATTAAATGTGTAAAAAGGTGGCCATACACCTTCTACAGCTGAACATTTGTTTGGTCAAACACTATCTATACCGAACTCCCACTAGTATATGAATGTTTGGCTTGCACTCAGAGGCTAAAGATGGTCATATACATTAGGTGTGATTTTGGTGGAACTGGTAGAGGTTGAGGGAGAAAAAGATCAGGATTTAAAGGGTACTTATCTGTTGAAAAAAATCAGTACAGGGTGGGCCATTTATATGGATACACCTTAATAAAATGGGAATGGTTGGTGAAATTAACTTCCTGTTTGTGGCACATTAGTATATGTGAGGGGGGAAACTTTTCAAGATGGGTGATGACCATGGCGGCCATTTTGAAGTCACCCATATTGAATCAAACTTTAGTTTTTTCAATCGGAAGAGGGTCATGTGACACATTAAACTTATTGGGAATTTCACAAGAAAAACAATGATGTGCTTGGTTTTAACATAACTTTATTCTTTCATGAGTTATTTACAAGTTTCTGACCCAGGGGCGTACCTAAAGCATTTGGCACCCGGGGCGGACCCTTTGTTTGGTACCCCCCCCCCCCACACACACACACATGCACCCCCCCCCCCCTTAATTACACCCCCTCCCCCCAGGGGCGGACTGACAACACTCGGGGCCCCCGGACCAAAAAAATGTCAAGGGCCCCTGCTAGGCTCTGCAGCTCGTCAATCTTCTGCCACGCTCCTATTCCACCCAAATCCCACACACAATAAATTTAAATTTATATACCGTATTTATCGGCATATAACAAGCACTGGCGTTTAACACGCACCCCCATTTTAACAAGGAAATTTAAGTAAAAAAAATAAATGACCTGGACTAAATGCCACATCATCCCCCCCAACTTCGTTTTCTTCTGCACCTGTTTGGTCCCGTCCCCTCCAGTGCCACATCATTCCTTCCCTTTTATCAGTCCCTGTGCCACATTTACTCCTCTCATCGCCACCCCCCATGTCTCATCACCCCCCCCCCCTTGTCTCATCATTTTCCCGTCATAGACCACCACTAGCCATACAGACATTAAGCATTTAGTGCCTCCCCCACCATCATTTCCCCCTGTCTCATCATGTCCCCCATCATTCCCCCCTCATCATCATCATCCCCCACCCTGTCTCATCATGTCCCTCATCATTCCCCCCTCATCATCCCCCCACCCTGTCTCATCATCCCCCCACCCTGTCTCATCATGTCCCCCATAATTCCCCCCTCATCATCCCCCCCATCCTGTCTCATCGTCCCCCACCCTGTCTCATCATGTCCCTCATCATTCCCCCTCATCATCCCCCCCAACCCTTTCTCATCATGTCCCCCATCATTCCCCCTCATCATCCCCCCACCCTGTCTCATCTTGTCCCTCATCATTCCCCCCTCATCATACCCCACCCTGTCTCATCATCCCCCCACCCTGTCTCATCATGTCCCTCATCATTCCCCCCTTATCATCCCCCCATCCTGTCTCATCATCCCCCCACCCTGTCTCATCATGTCCCTCATCATTCCCCCCTCATCATCCCCCCATCCTGCCTCATCATAACCCCCCTCATCATTTCCCCCTGTCTTATCCCCCCATCATTCCCCCCCCCCTCATCATTTTCCCATCTCATCATCCCCTCATCATTCCCCCCCCCTCATCATTTTCCCGTCTCATCATCCCCCCATCATGTTCCTCCTATGGCATCCAGTGGTCTTCAACCTGCGGACCTCCAGATGTTGCAAAACTACAACTCCCAGCATGCCCGGACAGCCAACTGCCACTCTTCCCATTTCCTTACTTGTCTGTGCTTCGGCTGTCTTGCGGGCTGCGGGGTCAGTTAAGCAGATGAGTTACGTCCTCTTACGGCTTCGCTGTGCGGCATCAGGGATGTCACTTTTCGGCGGCGACTACAGGAAATGAAAAGTGACGTCAGTGATGCTGCACAGAGAAGCCGGCAGAGGACGTAACTCATCTGCTTCACTGACCCCGCAAGACCCTCCGCCTGGCCTGACCTGACCTGCCGAAGCGCAGCCAGGTAAGGAAAATAAACAAAACTATAAAAAGCAGGAAAAGGGGGAATGATGAGGGAGGGGGGAGGTTCTCCCGCACTATACACAGGAACTGGTGGATAGTGCGGAAGACGCTGATTAAAAGGTAGGGCAGATTCAAACAAGGTAGGGCTCATTTTAATCAGCGTCTCCCGCACTATCCACCACACCAGTACCTGTGGATAGTGTGGGAGAAAACAAGTGACAGAGCAGGGAGGAGACGCCGCTGGTCACTGATTTAAAGTGCCCGTGGCCGTGCTGTTAATACTTAACAAGCAGACGCTGCTGTGGCCGCTTTAAATCAGTGACCAGAAGACTTATCGGCGTATAAAACGCAGGCAGACTTTTTGCCTTAAATTTAAGTTTTAAAAGTGCGTGTTATATGCCGATAAATACGGTATGTAAGAAACACTTTAAAGTATGTAAATTTCAATGACCAATAATACTGCTATACAAGGAATCTGTATACTATATAAGTGATTATATACAGGACCATATGGCGGTAGATATCAGCTGTACACAGGATTTGTATACCATATAAGCGATTACAGTTACATTTTGGGACTCACAATTACATCTTTTCTGATCAGCGGCGTCCTCTTTCCTTTTCTTCTCCGTCCCGATAAGACCGCCATGTGAACCTCTTAACTGCAGGAAAAACATGTCAGACTCTGCATATTTTCAGTGCCCTCCCCTCCTCTACACAATCTTTCCATCTATAGGCCCACAAACTGTAATAATGCCCTCCTTGGTGTCCTGCACAGTAAAAGGGCAGGTAGGTAGGTAGCCAGGTAACCCCCTCTTTCTCATAGGTATATGCAGAGTTACACCCCCCCTCTTTCCCATAGGTATATGCAGAGTTACACCCCCTCTCTTTCCCATAGGTATATGCAGAGCTACGCTACACCCCCCTCTTTCCCATAGGTATATGCAGAGTTACACCCCCTCTTTCCCATAGGTATATTCAGAGCTACACCCCCCCCCTCTTCCCCATAGGTATATGCAGAGCTACACCCCCCCCCCCTCTTCCCCATAGGTATATGCAGAGCTACACCCCACCCTCTCCCTCCCTTTCCCATAAGTATATGCAGAGCACCCCCCTCTCCCTCCCTTTCCCATAGGTATATACAGAGCACCCCCCTCTCCCTCCCTTTCCCATAGGTATATACAGAGCACCCCCCTCTCCCTCCCTTTCCCATAGATATATACAGAGCACCCCCTCTTTCTCCCTCCCTTTCCCATATGTATATACAGAGCACCCCCCCTCTCCCTCCCTTTCCCATAGGTATATACAGAGCACCCCCCCTCTCCCTCCCTTTCCCATAGGTATATACAGAGCACCACCCCCTCTCCCTCCCTTTCCCATAGGTATATACAGAGCACCCCCCTCTCCCTCCCTTTCCCATAGGTATATACAGAGCACCCCCTCTCCCTCCCTTTCCCATAGGTATATACAGAGCACCCCCTCTCCCATAGGTATATACAGAGCACCCCCCTCTCCCTCCCTTTCCCATAGGTATATATAGAGCACCCCCCCCCACTCCCTCCCTTTCCCATAGGTATATACAGAGCACCCCCCTCTCCCTCCCTTTCCCATAGGTATATGCAGAGCACCCCCCTCTCCCTCTCTTTCCCATAGGTATATACAGAGCACCCCCCTCTCCCTCCCTTCCCCATAGGTATATACAGAACACCCCCCTTCTCCCCCCCTTCCCCATAGATATAGGCAGGGTTAATAAAAAAAAAAAAAGGATGCTCACCTGATATCTCACGCAGCGATCTCCTCAGCTGCAGGGCCCGCGTCTTCTCCCCTCCACAGTACAGGCGCCGGATGAGTGACGTACAGGCGCCTGTACTGCGCCTGTACTGCGTGCTGCGTGGGGGCGGAGGTCACGTCTCCTCTGTGTGAGCTTCAGATGCGGCTCACACAGAGGGGACGCCTTCTCCTGTATGTGCGTGTATCGCGCATACAGGAGAATGTAGCGCTGTCTGCTGGGCATCTGGGACGAGTGTCCCAGATCCTCAGTAGTTGCGGCGGCGGCTCAGTCCGCCCCTGGCACCCCCCTTGAGAGTGGCACCTGGGGGAGCCGCCCCCCCCTTGGTACGCCACTGTTCTGACCACTTATAAAATGTCTTCAATGTGCTGCCCATTGTGTTGGATTGTCAATGCAACCCTCTTCTCCCACTCTTCACACACTGATAGCAACACCGCAGGAGAAATGCTAGCACAGGCTTCCAGTATCCATAGTTTCAGGTGCTGCAGAATGGGCAAAACAAAAATTGGAACAGGACCCTCAGTTTACACAGAAGATTTTGTTCAGTGATGAGGCAAACTTTTATGTGAATGGTGAAGTTAACAAACAAAACCACAGCTATTGGTCTGACACTAACTCACATTGGATAGATCCCTCCAAGACTGTTGGAACACAAAACATGATGGTATGGTGTGGTATATGGGGTACAAAGATAGTGGGGCCATTCTTCATCAATGGAAACCTCAAGGCCACTGGATATACAAAATTGCTACATGATGATGTGTTTCCCTCTTTATGCACTGAAGCTGGCACGTTCCCTGAGTTTTTCCAGCAAGATGGTGCACCACCACATTATGGGTGTCAGGTCCGAGCATTCCTAGATGAACAGTTTCCTGGAAAGTGGATTGGTCGTCGTGGGCCAGTTGAATGGCCCCCAAGGTCTCTTGATCTGACCCCCTTAGACTTTTATCTTTGGGGTCATCTGAAGGTAATTGTCTATGCTGTGAAGATACGAGATGTGCAGCACCTGAAACTATGGATACTGGAAGCCTGTGCTAGCATTTCTCCTGCGGTGTTGCTATCAGTGTGTGAAGAGTGGGAGAAGAGGGTTGCATTGACAATCCAACACAATGGGCAGCACATTGAACACATTTTATAAGTGGTCAGAAACTTGGAAATAACACATGAAAGAATAAAGTAACGTTAAAACCAAGCACATGATTGTTTTTCTTGTGAAATTCCCAATAAGTTTGATGTGTCACATGACCCTCTTCCTATTGAAAAAACAAACGTTGGATTCAAAATGTCCGACTTCAAAATGGCCACCATTGTCACCACCCATCTTGAAAAGTTTTCCCCTCACATATACTAATGTGCCACAAACAAGAAGTTAATATCACCAACCATTCCCATTTTATTAAGGTGTATCCACATAAATGGCCCACCCTGTATATCGCACATGCTGCTCAGAGAGCAGAACAGATCGGTGCCCAAGAGAAACAAATGGCAGAGCGGTCAGCTGAGCCCTGCTGCTAGTTTATATTAGAGATCGGTGGGGAACCCATTGCTTAATCACTAGGTTTTTGTTGTTGTTTTTGTTTGTTTGTTTGTTTTAAGGAGACACCCTTTAAACATGTACATCCTCAGATTTGTAAATTACTTCTATTTAAAAATCTTTATCTTTCCAGCACTTATCAACTGCTGTATGTTCCAGAGGAAGTTCTTTTCTTTTTGAATTTCCTTTCTGTCTGACCACAGTTATCTGCTGACACCTCTGTCCATTTTTGAAACCGTCCGGAGCAGGAGAGATTTGCTATGGAGATTTGCTCCTACTCTGGACAGTTCCTAAAATTGACATAGGTGTCAGTAGAGAGCACTGTGGTCAGACAGAAAGGAAATTCAAAAAGAAAAGAACTTCCTATGAAGCATACAGCAGCTGATAAGTACTGGAAGGATTAAGATTTTTAAGTAGAAGTAGTTTACAAATCTGTTTAACTTTCTGCCACCAGTTGGTTTAAAAAAATATATGTTCCAGTGGAATACCCCTTTAAGTGTATGGCCAGCATAATGTCCAAACAGCCTGATATCGTGTGTAATAGGGCTGGCATCAGCTGATAAATGTGCATCAGCTGTTTGCTTTGTTTTGCTGTGCTAAAAAAAAAAAATCACCTTTTAATGGACCAGTGAGATGGTCTTGACCTGGAATTCTCAAGGGACCTCACCATGCCAAGCTTACCCTAACTAGTGTCAACTAATAGGATTTCTTCAGAACCCTAGGTTCTAGGGGAGAATATGAATATTGTGGTGAAGCCGTCTAGTTGTCGGTCAAAAGACTGGCATGCACTGTATCACAGTCTTGGCTCACTACAGCTTTAATCTCCCCCGGGTTTAAAGGGGTTCTCTGGTGCTTAGACATCTTATTCCCTATCCAAAGGATAGGGGATAAGATGCCTGACCGCGGGAGTCCCTCCACTGGGGACCCCCGGGATCTTGCACGCAGCACCCCCGTGTGACGTCACGCTCCGCGCCTCAATGCAAGCCTACGGGAGGGGGCGTGACAGCTATCACGCCCCCTCCCGTAGGCTTGCATTGAGGGGCGGAGCGTGACATCACACGGGGGCGGAGGCGTGACATCACAAGCCGCCGGCCTTGTGGTCATCGGTAATCAGACCCAGAGAGAACGCGCTCCAGGGACTGATTACAAACGGGGTACCGCATGCAAGATCCCGGGGGTCCCCAGCGGCGGGACTACCGCGATCAGGCATCTTAGCCCCTGTCCTTTGGATAGGGGATAAGATGTCTAAGCACCGGAGAACCCCTTTAATTGATGCACCAGTCACCTAACAATGTACCATCCTGTGCAAACTATTTTCACAATTACGCCAGTATTGTAGACCCTGAAAAAATTTAATAGGTTAAGGGATAGGATAGGTATGCAGCATAGTTCTCCACACTAGGTAGGAGGCATAGTTCCCCCCACATTAGGTTGTCAGCATAGTTCCCCCACAGTAGGTTGTCAGCATATTTCCCCCCACATTAGGTTGTCATTATAGTTCCCTCCACATTAGGTTGTCAGCATAGTTCCCCCCACATTAAGTTGTCAGCATAGTTCCCCCCACATTAGGTTGTCAGCATAGTTCCCCCCACATTAGGTTGTCAGCATAGTTCCCCCCACATTAGGTTGTCGGCATAGTTCCCCCAACATTAGGTTGTCAGCATAGTTCCCCCCACATTAGGTTGTCAGCCTAGTTCCCCCCACATTAGGTTGTCAGCGTAGTTCCCCCCACATTAGGTTGTCAGCCTAGTTCCCCCCACATTAGGTTGTCAGCATAGTTCCCCCCACATTAGGTTGTCAGCATAGTTCCCCCCACGTTAGGTTGTCAGCATAGTTCCCCCCACATTAGGTTGTCAGCAAAGTTCCCCCCACATTAGGTTGTCAGCATAGTTCCCCCCACATTAGGTTGTCAGCATAGTTCCCCCAACATTAGGTTGTCAGCAAAGTTCCAGCCACACTAGGTTGTCAGCATAGTTCCCCCCATATTAGGATGTCAGCATAGTTCCCCCCACATTAAGTTGTCAGCATAGTTCCCCCCACATTAAGTTGTCAGCATAGTTCCCCCACATTATGTTGTCAGCATAGTTCCCCCAACATTAGGTTGTCAGCATAGTTCCCCACATTAGGTTGGCAGGATAGTTCCCCCACATCAGACTGGCAGTATAGTTCCCCCCACATTAGGTTGGCAGTATAGTTCCCCCCACATTAGGTTGGCAGTATAATTCCCCCCACATTAGGTTGGCATTATAGTTCCCCCCACATTAGGTTGGCATTATAGTTCCCCCCACATTAGGTTGTCAGCATAGTCCCCCCCCCACATTAGGTAGTCAGAATAGTTCCCCACATTAGGTTGGCAGTATAGCTCCCCCCACATTAGTCTTGCAGTATAGTTACCCCACATTAGGTTGGCAGTATAGTTACCCCACATTAGGTTGGCAGTATAGTTACCCCACATTAAGTTGGCAGTATAGTTACCCCATATTAGGGTGGCAGTATAGTTACCCCACATTTTGTAGGCAGTGGCCCCCACAGACATACAGCCTTCAGCCATATACAGTGTATGGCTGGAGGCTGTATGCCTGTGTACTGCCCCACTTCAGTGCTCCGACCACCGCTCTTCTGGTCCGGGGTCATGATCTACTGCTATGGCCTATAGGCCTATAGGAGGAGTGGTGGTGGGAGCGCTGAAGATTATGTGCCGCTGGTAACTTACCACGTGAGCGTCCTCCTCCTAGCTGCTCTGTTTCTATGGGCGCACGCACGCGACATCAGTGACTTCTCTGCGTGCGCTACCTCCCGGTGGCCCTTGCGTTTTTTATCGTTAACCCAGGGCTGCAGAAAGGATCTTTCGGGACACAGGGATGTCCCGAATGTGACAGGAGAAATTAATCGGGGGGGGGGGGGGGAATTGCATGTATACACAATATACATGTACGCAGAACAATACACATGCACATGTACCTGCTTGAAACATTAAAACAGCAGTGAAAAGAGGGTAAAGAAAGGTTCTAACATGCTAGTATCCATTAAACAGCCAATTTTATTTTGGTTGACTTCCTTTAAAATGAGGTTTGCAACAGTTGATCGCTTGACAATAGTTTAATTGAATTGGGAATAAATAGTCAAACAGGCCCACAGTCATTCTTTTGAATTTATGTTAAGATTACTGCAGCATAGGTTGGATTTTTATCTATTTATTTATTTGCCATTTCCGCAATGTCATGGCCTGATCACTAATACCTCGGGTGGCTGGGATTTCAATATTTTTAAGATTACCATAAATGTACATAATATTGTCAAATTTTTTTTTAGTTATCGTATTCCAATCCAATATTACAAATCCAATATTATAAGCGTTCTGCATGTTGAGGGTGCTCCTTAATTTACCACCTACAATTTTCACAACACATAGTGAAGATCTTAGATGTAATAAGGTTGGAAGGTTGTATATTTTCCTGCAAAAAAAAAAACATCTTTGTGCCACCTGCTCAGTAATTGATTCTCCCAGAGGTATGCTATGGTGTGGTTCTGCTGAATCTCTACTTGCTTGGGAGATATTGATGCGTTCATGTATGTTCCGCAGCAGACATAAATATAGAAAGAGAGTAATTAAGAGACAACATAATAAAAATTATTTTAGCAAGTAGAAAAATAAAATCAGCAGTGACTGTGACTCAAGCATCCTTCTCACCATGGATTCACATCAGCAATCAGAAGCTGAAAGCCTTACACCTCTGCAACTAAATCACTTCATAGGGATAACTAGCAGCACTAAAGGCATAGTGGAATCCTCCCGGAGAGAAGGCAAAAAGGAAAGACTGTTTCTGAAAGTAAAATACAAATAATCCTGGATGAATGGTCCTCATCAGGAATCCAGGGGCGGACACAGACAACAGAGGGCCCCTGTGCAAAGAATATGCCTGCCCCCCCCCCCCCCCCCACCCAGGTAATATGTTTGCTAGGTAAGCAGGTAGTACGTTTGCAAGTAGTAAATTAGGTAAGTAGAACATTCTCTAAGTAGGTAGGCAAGTAGTGAGTTTGCAAGTTATTTAGGCAGGTAGTAAGTTCAGTTGGTAGGAAGGCAAGTAAAAGGTTTGCCGCTAGGTAGGTAGGTTACCGTATATACTCGAGTATAAGCCGACCCGAATATAAGCCGAGGCCCCTAATTTCACCCCAAAATCCCAGGAAAAGTTATTGACTCGAGTATAAGCCTAGGGTGGGAAATACATCATCCCCCCTGTCATCATCCAGACCCCCGTCATTAACACCCTCATCATCATCACCCTGTCATCATCCCCCCTTCATCATCCCCCCTTCTTAATCACCGCCTGTCATCATCCCCCCTTCATCATCCCACTCCCCCCTTCATCATCCCCTTGACATCATCCCACACCCCCCCCTTCATCATCCCCTTGTCATCATCCTCACCCCCTTCATCATCCCCTTGTCATCATCCCACACACCCCCTTCATCATCCCCTTGTCATCATCCCCACCCCCCTTCATCATCCCCTTGTCATCATCCTCTTGCTATCATCCTCTTGTCATCATCCCACACCCCCCTTCATCATCCCCCTGTCATCATCATACACCCCCCTTCATCATCCCCTTGTCATAATCCCACCCCCCCTTCATCATCCCCCTGTCATCATCCCACATCCCCCCCTTCATCATCCCCTTGTCATAATCCCCCCCCCCCTTCATCATCCCCTTGTCATCATCACCACATATCATCATCATCAGATGAGTACAGAACTAAAGGGGGTGAGAGGGGCTGGATGATGTTGAAGGCCGCAGTGGTCTTCAACCTGCGGACCTCCAGAGGTTTAAAAACTACAACTCCCAGCAAGCCCGGACAGCCGATGGCTGCCCGGGCTTGCTGGGAGTTGTAGTTTTGAAACCTCTGGAGGTCCGCAGGTTGAAGACCACTGAGGGCGGAGAGTTCACTCGAGTATGAGCTGAGGGGGGTGTTTTCAGCACGAAAAATCGTGCTGAAAAACTCGGCTTATACTCGAGTATATACGGTATACGTTTGTTAGGTAGGCAGGAAAAGCATTTGCTAGGTAGGTAATATGTTTGGTTGGTAGGTAGGCAGGTATATGTTTGGTTAGTAGGTGGGTGGCCACGTTACATTTGGTAGGTAGGCCCTTAGTCCAGTGTTTTCCAAACAGGCTTTGGCTGTTTGAGCATGCTGGGAGTTGTAGTTTTGCAACAGCTGGAGGCACTCAGGTTGGGAAACACTGGACTAAGGGCCCAACTACCCACCAAAATGCCACCTTCTGCTTAAGACTGTCCGAGCATGCTGGGAGTTGTAGTTTTGCAACAGATGGAGAGACAATGTTTCGAAAACACTGCCGTAGTTAGTGTTTCCCAACCTGGGGGTCTCCAGCTGTTGCAAAACTACAACTCCCAGCATGCCCGGACAATCTTAAGCTGGGAGTTAGAGTTTTTCAACAGCTGGAGGCACCCAGGTTGGAAAACAATGGACTAAGGACCTACCTACCAAACCTGAGTGTCTCCAGCTGTTGCAGAACTATAACTCCCAGCATGCCTGGACAGCTAAAGACTGTCAGGGGAATGCTGGGAGTTGTAGTTTTGCAACAGCTGGAAGTCCCCAGGTTGGAAAATACTGACTAAGGCAGTGTTTTCAAAACAGTGTCTCTCCAGGTGGTCCAAAACTACAACTCCCAGCATTCCCGGACAGTCTCTAGCTGTCAAGGCATGCTGGAAGGTATAGTTTTGCAACAGCTGGAGGCCCACTTATTTGTAAACACTGGTGTAACACTGGAGGCACACTGATTTGTAAAACTGGTGCTGAAACAATGATGACACTGAGCGCACCGTGATTCACTGACCTGCAGGAAAAACAGAAGGCGGCGAACAGAGAACAGGACACCAATATTGGAGCAACGGGGGAGCATAGACAGTTGAGTTAGTTTCTTTTGGAATAATTTTCATCCCTGGCACAGTGGATAAAACTAAAATAAAATACTAAAAAAGCCAGCAAGTAGAAGTAAAACGTCCGTCTTTATTCAGGGTTCTTCCTTAAAAGCCTTCACGGTGGCAGACAAACCGTGAACATATCAAAAATATGAAATATTGCACAAACAGAGGGGGGTCCCAAGCATGGCTGACGCGTTTCTGATCTATCGATCCTTACTCATAGCCTGTAGATCCTCAAATGAGGCACCCTTATATACTCCAGGGCATTTTCCCCATTCCCACAGGAAAGGGAGGGACAGGTCCACATCACATGTGCGCGTGATTAAAACAAAAACATGGGACCAAACACAGATAAATTATTCGGAGACATATCAGTAATGTAATATTAAATCTGTTTTGCTATTTAGACCATGGGGTTGAATGCAATTCGAACGATAAATCCACATGATTTCCCTATTGTGGAGGGATCGAATATGGTCACCTCCCCTTTTATTTAGCTTCACCTTCTCAATGCCTGAGAACCTGAGGGATGTGGTGTCTGAATTATGACATATTAGAAAATGTTTAGATATGTTAGAAATGTTCGAGCTTAAA
This sequence comes from Hyla sarda, assembly GCF_029499605.1. Taxonomy (NCBI): domain Eukaryota; kingdom Metazoa; phylum Chordata; class Amphibia; order Anura; family Hylidae; genus Hyla; species Hyla sarda. Next base: position 378,687,703 of record NC_079190.1, on the reverse strand, counting down.
GGGCCAGCAGCATGTCTAATGTGCTCTTGCATGTGTTTTTTAAGGGACCTTTTGGTGGAACCCACATATGTTAAGTGACATTGTGTGCACATGATTTAATATAAAACAAAAGTGCTATCACATTTTATAAAGTTGTGAATGACATGGCATTTGCCATCCACCGTACCTTCTATATTCTGGCATTTTTCGGCAAAGGGACAAACCACACACCGCGATTTACCGCACTTGTGGAAGCCCTTGGTGCTAATCCACTGGGTGGTAACACTAGCCGTGTCCACCATACTGGGAACAAGGAGATTGGATAGAGTAGGTGCCCGCCTCGCTGCAAATCTCACACCTGACTTTATAATCTCCCCTACCGTGGGATCTGTTGATAGCAAAGGTAAGTGTTTAATTACAATGCGTTTGATGTCATTAAATTCTGGACTGTACGTGGTGACAAATGTAGGCCAATCTTGTGATTCAGTTGGTTACTTACTTGTAAAAAGGGATTTTCGATCCATAGGATCCACTCTCAACCGAGCTTTTTTCAAGAGCCATCCAGGGTAACCTTGAGCCGCCAGGCGTGTGCATGCTGCATCAGCTTCCCTGCGGTACTCGGCGAAAGAACTGTTCCGCTTAATTCGTATAAGTTCACCTACTGGTATGGCTCTTACTGTTTGTTTGGAATGGCATGAATTCACCCTTCGGATGGTATTGCCTGATATCTTTTTTCTGTAAGGATCAACCTCAATTTTATTTGTATCAGGGTTGCCACGTAATATAACATCCAAAAAGGGGGTTTCACTTTTACACCATGTGTGGGTAAACGTAAGATTGAACCGATTATTATTGATATATGTCATGAATGCATCAACGGTCAGATGGTCAGACGACCAAATGATGAACACATCGTCTACATACCTCCCATACCATGCGAGGCATGTGGAAAATGGATTGGTGTCAGAAAAAATAAACTGCTCCTCCCACCAAAAAACAAAAAGCTTAGGTAATAACTTTGCTCCCATTGAAGCACCGTGCGCTGCAAATAAAAATTGTTACCAAAAAAAAATAATTGTGTTTTAACACAAAATCTACCACCTCAATAATGTAATGTCTCAAATCCACAGAATATTTAGAAAATCTCATCAGTATATCCGAGATAGCTGATAATGCCAGGTTTTGCGGAATACTGGAATAGAGCGATTCAATGTCGCAAGTAAGCCACGACAGAGAATCGCTCCATGTGAATTCATCCATGATTTTTAGCAAGTGCTTAGTGTCCTTGATATAACTTGGGCATTGCATAACCAGAGGTAGCAGTACTGAGTCCAACCACTCGCATAGGTGCTCGTTAAGGGATCCGATCCCCGCCACGATCAGACGCATCGGCGGCGGGAATCGGTCCTTATGCAGCTTGGGTAGCGAGTGGAAGATAGGAATAATTGGAGCAGGCACGACAATATAATCCACTTCTTTTTGGGTCAAAATAGATCTGGCTTTTCCCTCTTCCAACAGAGTCAACAGTTCTTTTTTAAAAGGTTCAGTGGGATCCCAACACAGTTTAAGGTAAGTTTTATCATCAGATGGTAGATTTTCATTTAAATTGATATACAGTCCCGTGTCCATACATACTACCGAGCCGCCTTTATCGGCGGATCGGATCGTCAAATTTTTGTTTTTCTTTAATTTCTTTATGGCAGCAGCCTCCTTTTTATTCAAATTAGGACGAGTTGTATTGGACATTACTTTTGATTGTAGATTAACCAAATCTTTCATGATAAGGTCCTGGAACCAATCAAAAATTGCTGGTCTGGTCTGTATGGGGTAAAAATTTTGTTTTTTAGTGGAGAAGGTATGTGCTGTATTCACTTCATCACAAATTGATATCCCACTATTTTCAAGGAGACAGAAATCTCTAAAAGTAATTTGTTCTGCTAACGTATGCATTAGTGGTAAATAAGGGTTTATAGAAAGTTGAGGTGGGTCCGATGGTTCATCAGCATTTTCCACAAAAAATGTTTCTTAACTGTTAAAGTTCTCACAAATTTATTTATATCCAAAATTGTCCGATAAACATCAAAATGATGTGTAGGAGAGAAACCCAGTCCTTTCCACAGGACCGAGGTTTCTTCATCTGTAATGATTTGTGCAGAAATGTTAATAACTTGAAAATCCTCTTTTATTACTTTTTCCGTTTGTCCTTGTTACGCTCCGGAGCTCTTCTTCTTATGTTTTCTGCCACCGCGCCTTCCTAGTTTTTTGACTGTCTTCTCGCATTGCGATCCTTGTGAGTGTTCACATATTGCGGTTCTGAGTCCCCGCTAGTGTCCGTGGTATCTGAACAATCTGAATTTTCAGTAAACTCCTGGTCAGAAGAACTAAATTCACATGGAGCGATTCTCTGTCGTGGCTTACTTGCGACATTGAATTGCTCTATTCCAGTATTCCGAAAAACCTGGCATTATCAGCTATCTCGGATATACTGATGAGATTTTCTAAATATTCTGTGGATTTGAGACATTACATTATTGAGGTGGTAGATTTTGTGTTAAAACACAATTATTTTATGTTTGGTAACAATTTTTATTTGCAGCGCACGGGTGCTTCAATGGGAGCAAAGTCATCATCAGCTCGGGCTAACCTTTTTGTTTTTTGGTGGGAGGAGCAGTTTATTTTTTCTGACACCAATCCATTTTCCACATGCCTCGCATGGTATGGGAGGTATGTAGACGATGTGGTCATCATTTGGTCGTCCGACCATCTGACCGTTGATGCATTCATGACATATATCAATAATAATCGGTTCAATCTTAAAGGGGTATTCCAGGCAAAAACTTTTTTATATATATCAACTGGCTCCAGAAAGTTAAACAGATTTGTAAATTACTTCTATTAAAAAATCTTAACCCTTTCAGTACTTATGAGCTTCTGAAGTTAAGGTTGTTATCTTCTGTCTAAGTGCTCTCTGATGACACCTGTCTCGGGAAACGCCCAGTTTAGAAGAGGTTTGCTATGGGGATTTGCTTCTAAACTGGGCGTTGCCCGAGACAGGTGTCATCAGAGAGCACTTAGACAGAAAAAAACAACCTTAACTTCAGAAGGTCATAAGTACTGATAGGATTAAGATTTTTTAATAGAAGTAATTTACAAATCTGTTTAACTTTCCGGAGCCAGTTGATATATAAAAAAAGTTTTGGCCTGGAATACCCCTTTAAGTCCCAGGATGCCCTTGGTCCTAGTGGGGTTAAAAGGTCAAAAGATTAAAATATATAAACTAAGAAGACACTGTGAAGTACGGGGATATACTTGGCAGGCCTGGAGAAATATTTTTCTAAAAGATGTTTTTATGTACTTGATGTATTTCTAGGTGTATATTAATATATATATATATATATATATATATATATATATATATATATATATGTCAAAGAAGAAAGCAGCACTCCTAAAGCGTGAGTAGGTGCCTCCAGCTAGGGTTCGGGTCCAGGATCCTGCATACGTAGTTCCAAGGAAAATGCTGTGGCACTCAAGGTATGGTGAAAAAATGAAAACTATTTATTCATCCCAAATGTGCAAAGAGCGACATTTCAATGGTCTCACACCATCATTATCAAGTGGCTTGATAATAATGGTGTGAGACCATTGAAACGTTGCTCTTTGCACATTTGGGATGAATAAACAGTTTTCATTTTTTCACCATACCTTGAGTGCCACAGCATTTTCCTTGGAACTACGTATGCAGGATCCTGGACCCGAACCCTAGCTGGAGGCACCTACTCACGCTTGGAACTATATATATATATATATATATATATATATATATATATACACACAAATCAAAAAATATGTTGCAGTCTCTTGTAATACCTTTTTTATTGGACTAACAGAATTTTGTAGAGACAAGCTTTCAGGATTCCTCCCTTTAGCAAGTCCAATAGACAAGGACTAATGATCAAAGGACTTGATAAATTATCAGGGAGGAATCCCAAAAGTTTGTCTCTACAAAATTCTGTTAGTCCAATAAAAAAGGTATTACAATCTGCATCACTGGACTAATATGGCTACTCACATTTACTATACAGATATACACATACCTGAAGATGGTTTAGAACCCTGTGATGTCACACATGCTTGTGATGATGTCACCGTAAGCTGTACAAGGAGGGGCGCGCCGGCTGCAGTCTCTTCAGTGTGTTTTGCATTCACAACCTGTGGTGCAAAGTGTTTGTTAGAGAGTTTCTATTTGCAATAGAGAATTCAAGATTTTGACCGTTCCTTGTCTGAAGAGAGAACCACAAGGTAAGTCTCAGCCTCTTCTATTCATACATACACAGGGCTTTTTGTTTGACAGTTTTTTTTTTATTGCTGTTGCTTTTTTTTTTTTAGCAAAAAAAAACAAGAAATTAATTTCCAAAAGAAATAACAAAAGTTATATTTCTCATAGCATTGTGACAATACTTGGCTTAGGCATTAAACATAATAAAACGCACAGATAGTATCATGACCAGAGCTTTTTCTTGCAAAACTGCTAAAATGCAATTATGCCCAAAAAAGCCCCCAAGAAAAAGAGTCCTAATTCATGAAGTTCTAAAAGATATAAGTCTATGAGAAAGATTTGGTGGTGTAGTAAAAGAATAACAGAAAGATTGGGGCAGAAATATAATAGTATATAATAGAATTCTGTGTGTACTAACAATAGAAATACTCTGGGTACTCCGAAAGGGAAAATGTTCAAATCAACTAGTGGCAGAAAGTCATATAGGGGACGGATAGATCCCAATGAGGTGGGGTAGGTTCATTATTAATAAATTTATATAGCAGGATAGCCCAATTGTATCTACAGTATGAAGTTCACATGGCCCAGTGACCATACAGCCAAGCCCTTATAATCCGCCATTACTGGGACAGATTCAGGGTTATCAGATATTACTATGACCGGAGAGGTTCAGGTTTATCAGATATTACTAGGACCGGACAGGTTCAGGGTTATCAGATATTACTAGGACCGGACAGGTTCAGGGTTATCAGATATTACTAGGACCGGACAGGTTCAGGGTTATCAGATATTACTAGGACCGGACAGGTTCAGGGTTATCAGATATTACTAGGACCGGACAGGTTCAGGGTTATCAGATATTACTAGGACCGGACAGAATCAGGGTTGTCAGATATTACTAGGACCGGACAGGTTCAGGGTTATCAGATATTACTAGGACCGGACAGGTTCAGGGTTATCAGATATTACTAGGACCGGACAGGTTCAGGGTTATCAGATATTACAAGGACCGGACAGGTTCAGGGTTATCAGATATTACTAGGACCGGATAGGTTCAGGGTTATCAGATATTACTAGGACCGGACAGGTTCAGGGTTATCAGATATTACTAGGACCGGACAGGTTCAGGGTTATCAGATAATACTAGGATCGGACAGGTTCAGGGTTATCAGATATTACTAGGACCGGACAGGTTCAGGGTTATCAGATATTACTAGGACTGGACAGGTTCAGGGTTATCAGATATTACTAGGACCGGACAGGTTCAGGGTTATCAGATATTACTAGGACCGGACAGGTTCAGGGTTATCAGATATTACTAGGACCGGACAGGTTGAGGGTTATCAGATATTACTAGGACTGGACAGGTTCAGGGTTATCAGATATTACTAGGACTGGACAGGTTGAGGGTTATCAGATATTACTAGGACCGGACAGGTTCAGGGTTATCAGATATTACTAGGACCGGACAGGTTCAGGGTTATCAGATAATACTAGGACCGGACAGGTTCAGGGTTATCAGATATTACTAGGACCGGACAGGTTCAGGGTTATCAGACATTGGTAACCTCAGGGAAGACGTCTCCATATAAAACACTTATAGAGAAGCGTCTTCTTCTGAGGCTGCGATGGTCTTAGTGTTATCTTGTGGTTCTGTGCTGGATATTTCTGCTCTGTATGAAGGATCTATTGTATAATGACAGGAATGATGACATGCTGTCTAATGTGTTCACTTATCTCTCTCTCTCTAGTGTTTTCAGGCTCTGACCTGTGACCATGGCCTCTCCACAAGACCCATTGCTGAAGGAGGAGGAAGAAGCAATGGAGGACCATAGTGATATGGATGTAGAAAAGGGCGATATCCCTGAGAGGCAGAAATTGCCATCTCTAAGCGTGATGTCCACCGCACGTTCCATCATCACCGTAGTGATCCTCGCCTTTGTTAATTTGCTCATCTATGCAAATCGCTCCAGCGTGGCGGGGGTGCTGCCTTATATACAGAAAGCATATGACACCAATGCTAGTCTGTCCGGCTTATTGAATACATTGTTCATTGGAAGCTACGTGCTGGTCGCACCAATTGCCGGATATTTGGGCGACCACTGTAATAAGAAATATACTGTTTGCGCAGGAGTCAGCGTTTGGCTGAGCATGACACTTACCCTGTCATTCATCCCTGACGGGTACTTCCTGCTCTTCCTGCTGACGAGTGGACTGGTTGGAGCCGGAGAGGCGACTTTCTGCACCATCGCCCCCTCCATCATTGCAGACCTTTTTACAAGTGACCAGCGGACCCGCATGCTGAACGTGTTTTACTCCGTCATACCTGTAGGCTGCGGACTAGGATACATCATCGGGCCCAAAGTGACTGATGCAGCAAGGGGCGATTGGCACTGGGCATTTCGGGTCACCCCTGGCCTGGGCCTCATAGCTGTGGCTTTGATGATTTTGGTCACAAAAGAGCTTCCAAGAACGACTACAAACGGGAAGAAGAACAACAAATCCCAGAAGTTTGCCAAATGGGCGACAGATCTGAAAAAACTATTTAAAAATCGAAGCTTCATGTTAACCACCATGGGATCGACGGCTGTATCCTTCATAGTGGGAGCCATAGGTGTATGGGGTCCGTCATACCTGACCCACGCACGAACACTCCTACAAGAGAAGGACCCTTGCCGCGCTGAACCGTGTGACTATCACGACATCCTAATATTTGGTGTGGTTACAGTCGTTTCCGGCATTCTGGGAGTTGTAGCAGGGACGGAGATAAGTAAAAGATATCGCAAATCCAACCCACGGGCGGACCCGCTTGTGTGTGGATGCGCGATGATGCTCTCCGCCCCTTTTCTTCTGTTGGCATTGACTTTTGGCAACATCAGCCTCGTTGCCACCAACATCTTTATCTTCATCGGAGAGACGCTTCTGTCAGTAAATTTCACCCTCATATCTGACATTATACTAAAAGTAGTAACTCCGTGGAGGAGATCTTCAGCCCTGGCCGTGCAGATGACAATCTATCACCTCCTAGGTGACGCCGGCAGCCCGTACCTCATCGGCCTGATATCTGACACCTACGAACGAGGATATGCCAAATCCCCTCTTCTGAAATACCGCAGCCTGGAGTATGCCCTCATGACCTGCACCATAATGGCAGTCATCGGAGGGGCCTTCTTCATGGCCACGGCCCTATATATAGAGAGGGACGAAAAAGAAGCAGAGATGGAATCAGAACCTCCATCATCCTCCTCCTCCTCACTGCTTCCTGCCGATGAGGACTGCGCTTCAGACTGAGGAAAAGTCATTGCTTACCTTTATCTCGTTTACTTCATTAAAAAAAAATTAAGAAAAAAAGAACTGCATTTGTTCTATGTTCGACTTTACCCCTTATTCTCTACCCAGGGGCGGACACAGACAGCAGAGGGCCCTTGTGCAAAGGATGTGCCTGTGCCCGCCCCCCCCCCCCCCAAAACATCAATTGTTCAGCACCCCCCTCCATGTGTCACTTACTCAGGTGGACCCCCATATGTCACTTGCTGTATAAGTTTCTAATTATTTATTAAGGCCTCCCATATGCCACAGCTCATTCAAGCCCCCCACATTAGGTAGCATAGATTCCCAACATTAGGTAGCATAGATTCCCCACATTAGGTAGCATAGCTTCCCCAAATTAGGTAGCATACTTTCCCCACATTAGGTAGCATAGTTTCCCCACATTAGGTAGCACAGATTCCCCACATTAGGTAACATAGTTTCCCCACATCAGGTAGCATAGATTCCTCACATTAGGTAGCCATAGCCCCCCCAAACACACAGACAGACACAGACACACACAGAGACACACTTACCTGCCCTGCACAGCGCTTCTCCTCTCCGGCAGCGGCCTGACGAGTGACGTCACTGACGTCCTCCTGAGCGGGTCTGCAGAAGTACGTCACTTGTGCGACATCCCTCGTCAGACCCCGGTCGGCCGAAGGCAGACTCACTGTCTAAAGTGCCCGCTGCGCTATTATACCCCGCAGCTGCTTTAGAACAGTGAGCAGCGGCGGCGCCAACCCTACCATGAACCTACTAGGCACCAAAAAAAAGGGGGGGCAGCAAAATGCCGCCCCTGAAAAGTGCCACCTGGGACTTATGGTCCCACCGGGTCCCATGGTAGGGCCGACCAGAGGCGGCTCTAGACTTTGTGAGGCCTTAGGCGAAACTTGAACATGAGGCCCTGCTTTATTTTCTGCTGAAATTACATGGTGGTCCGGCTGTGAGATGGTTATACTGTGACATCACTGTGTATTATCCCTGTACTGTAACATCAATGTGTATTATCTCTGTACTGTGCCATCACTCTGTGTATTATCCCTGTAATGTGACATCACTGTGTATTATCCCTGTACTGTGACATCACTGTGTGTATTATCCCTGTACTGTGATATCACTTTGAATTATCTCTGTACTGTGCCATCACTCTGTGTATTATCCCTGTAATGTGACATCACTGTGTATTAACTCTGTATTGTGCCATCACTGTGTATTATCCCTGTACTGTGACGTCACTGTGTATTATCTCTGTATTGTGCCATCACTCTGTGTATTATCCCTGTACTGTGACATCACTGTGTGTATTATCCCTGTACTGTGACATCACTGTTTATTATCCCTGTATTGTGACATCACTGTGTATTATCTCTGTACTGTGACATCACTGTGTATTGTCCCTGTACTGTGACATCACTGTGTGTATTGTCCCTGTACTGTGACATCACTGTGTGTATTATCCCTGTAATGTGACATCACTCTATATATTATCCCTGTACTGTGACATCACTCTGTATATTATCCCTGTACTGTGACATCACTGTGTATTATCCCTGTACTGTGACATCACTGTGTATTATCCCTGTACTGTGACATCACTGTGCATTATCTCTGTACTGTGACATCACTGTGTATTACCCCTGTACTGTGACATCACTCTGTATATTATCCCTGTACTGTGACATCACTCTGTATATTATCCCTGTACTGTGACATCACTGTGTATTATTCCTGTACCGTGACATCACTGTGTATTATTCCTGTACTGTGACATCACTGTGTGTATTATCTCTGTACTGTCACATCACTGTGTATTATCCCTGTACTGTGACGTCACTGTGTATTATCCCTGTACTGTGATGTCACTGTGTATTATCCCTGTACTATGACATCACTGTGTATATTATCCCTCCCTGTACTGTGACATCACTGTGTGTATTATCTCTGTACTGTGACATCACTGTGTATTATCCCTGTACTGTGACATCGCTGTGTGTATTATCTCTGTACTGTGACATCACTGTGTGTATTATCCCTGTACTGTGACATCACTGTGTATTATCCCTGTATTGTGACATCACTGTGTATATTATCCCTGTACTGTGACATCACTGTGTGTATTATCCCTGTACTGTGACATCACTGTGTATATTATCTCTGAACTATAACATCACTGTGTGTTATCTCTATACTGCAACATCACTGTTGATAATTACACTGCACTGTGACATCACTGTATATATTAAGCCTGTATACCCTAATGCCACTGTACATATTTACCTTGCACTGCGGGTGACAATACAGGGTAAATATGCACAGTGACATCACAGTTCAGAGTTAATATAAACAGTAATGTCTCTGTACAGGGACAATAAACAGTTTTGCCACTACAGGGTTAATAGACGCAGTGTTGTCACAGTAGAGGGTAACTATACAGTGATGTCATTGTACCGGAAAATATACAGTCAGCATTCAAGAATAATAAACTGTGATGTCACTACAGGGTTGTTATACACAGTGACATCAAATTACAGGATGAAGCACAGTGATGTCACAGTTTATTATGAAGCACAGTGATGTCACAGTTTATTATGAAGCACAGTGATGTCACAGTTTATTATGAAGCACAGTGATGTCACAGTTTATTATGAAGCACAGTGATGTCACAGTTTATTATGAAGCACAGTGATGTCACAGTTTATTATGAAGCACAGTGATGTCACAGTTTATTATGAAGCACAGTTTTGTCACAGTTTATTATGAAGCACAGTGATGTCACAGTTTATTATGAAGCACAGTGATGTCACAGTTTATTATGAAGCACAGTGATGTCACAGTTTATTATGAAGCACAGTGATGTCACAGTTTATTATGAAGCACAGTGATGTCACAGTTTATTATGAAGCACAGTGATGTCACAGTTCATTATGAAGCACAGTGATGTCACAGTTTATTATGAAGCACAGTTTTGTCACAGTTTATTATGAAGCACAGTGATGTCACAGTTTATTATGAAGCACAGTGATGTCACAGTTTATTATGAAGCACAGTGATGTCACAGTTTATTATGAAGCACAGTGATGTCACAGTTTATTATGAAGCACAGTTGTAGTTTTGTAGTTTTGAAACTCATAGAAGCAGCAGTGAAGATCACTTTACAGCAATCTTCACTGCTGCCTCTGATGCTGCCCCCGCTGCCTCCTCCACTTGCGTGCTGCGGGTCCCCGGTTCCCGCTGCCTGCGCCAGTCCTGCGGTATGTCCGAGCCCCCCCCCCCACAGCTCTCGGGGTCATCTTCCCCGCTTTGCCCAGACTTCTAGGGGCGAACAGAGCGGGGGATCTGAACTTTCACCCCCCCCCCAGTCAGCTGAGACACTGTAAATGGTCCACAGGGACCAATCACAGTCATTGCTGACCAGGACCATTCACAGATGCTCCTGAAGGGCTTGCAGAAATTGTCTCCCGCTGGTATCAGCAGGACCTCTGCATGTTAACCTGTGCGATGCCACACATCGCCAGGTTAACTGAATGACTTACATAAACGTCAGGATGCGCAAATTACCAGCATAACCATTTAAATAAGTCATTCTGCGAGAAGGGGTTAAATAGGTACTCCGCCCCTAGACATCTTATAAGATGTCTCCGCGATCTCGCCATCACACCCCCTCCCATAGGCTTGCATTGAGGGGGCGTGGCCGTGATGTCACTAGCGGGGCGAGGCTGTGACGTCAAGAGCCTCTGGCGCTGAACCCGCTCCTAATGAATGCCGGGTGCAGCACGGAGATCGCGGGGGTCCCCAGCGGCAGGATCAGGAACACAGGTTCGGCAGACACATAGAGACCTTGCCAGTACTAAATACACAACCTTGCTGAGGCCAGGAACATCAGGTGTGGCAGACTTTCATATGCAGTGCCTGGATGGGATTGTAGCAGGAGCCATTAGGGAGAGCATGCTGGCTCTATAAAACTAGTGGACAGAGTGAAAACTGCAGCAAGAGACACACCATAGCAGGAAGACCAGGAAATACAGCAGACATATGGCACAGAGAATGCTGCCCAACAGTGGTAAGAACCAGGACACATGCTATGCTGGTGGTTGCCAACATGCTGCGTTACACTTAGATCAATGAACAGAGTACAGTATATGTCGACAGAAACTGTTGTGGCTTGATGTGGCTTTATCAAGGAGGACAACTGACAGGACTCCTTGATAAAGCCACATGTAGTGGCGAAACATGTCGGGGTGTGACATTATCACATTTTAACTGCAACTCTTGCGTCTTGTACTATTTAGTGAACATGCCAATGAGCATATAATACATTATAGGCTGTGAGCCATATACACTGGTTACTCGCACCTGCGGTGCATAGCAGGTTAGTGATCATTGAACCACAGTTTACATGAGAGCTAAATTTAACAATGATTATCTACCACTGGTGCATTATATCTAATGTAACAGTGAGCGGAGATTGAATTATGAGTGGAGACTGAATAACCACTACTGATCAATAACTCACCACTAGTACTCCAACTTCAATGAGGAGAATATAAATATCAATTGCTCTTAGATTTCAACTGGGGCTCCCAGTGTAATAGATGTGGACAAGGCAATAAGATGCATATAGGGTTGTGTTTTTAAGTGTCTGTTTCTCACCAGATTACAATATTAGCTTTATTTAATAAAAGTTATGTTTTATAGCGAACACATAGTATAAAAAGGTTTTGTTAACCCCGGTGGAGTTAAATTGTTGGGTGGTAAATATGTGGTGACTGGGTGGTGCAGGTTATAGTGTAGGGTATGTTGGTATTAACCCTATGTTGTCATGACGCCAGGATGCGGTTTCCTTAGGGTAATGGTCCTACCGCCAACCGTCCCAGAAAAGGTAGGGAGAAATAAAGGAATGTCCACAGCAGATATTGATGAAAACCGGAATAAACTTTACTGCATATTTTATGCAACTGCAGCTAACAAAACAGTCTTTAGGAGAGGACCGTGGTACAGGTTCCTCACAGGTTTGCTGGGACTTCTTAGATATCAATGAGCTTTGATTTGCTAGGCACTGTGCTACTGATTTGAGGATAATTGAGTTGCAATAGTCACACAGGATTTTAGTAGTTTTGAGCTGGATGACTCACGGTTTAGTGGCTGCGGAAGATAAGGCTTCAGGCCTAGCTTGAATTGATGATTTGATCTGAGATGTGCTTTCTTTAAGTGCCAGGAACAAGAGAGAGAATTTAGTGGCAGCAGCCCCTAATATATTAAGGGGGTGGGACAAAGCTCATTGGATAGCCAAACCTGTCAGTCCTGACCTCTGGAACTCTGGGTATATCACATGACCCAAAGGTCCTTAAAACATAGCATAACATAAATCAAAGGTACGTGACCTCTAAGGTCCTATACAGAGGTATCCTAAATTAATTACATCTAGGACACCAGACAAAAGTGACAGAGGAAGGACCAGAGTGCAACAGAACAGATGGTCATGGCATGACAGGCAGGTTACAGGTAACACTATAAATACTGTGCCCTGAACCCTGCCAATCCTCACTACACTCCACCTCCCCCCCCCCCCCCCCATTATGAGTTATATCCTTGTACTGTTCTATAATTGTATATAACCTTGTACTGTGTATTATCCCTCTACTATGACATTGCTGTGTATTACCCCTGTACTGTAACATCACTGTGTGTATTATCCCTGTATTGTGACATCACTGTGTGTACTGTGTGTATTATTCGTGTACTGTGACATCACTGTGTGTATTTTCCTGGTACGATTACATCACTGTGTGTATTATCCCTGTACTGAGACATCACTCTGTGTATTCTCCCTGTACTGTGACATCACTGTGTGTATTATCCCTCTACTATGACATTGCTGTGTATTACCCCTGTACTGTAACATCACTGTGTGTATTATCCCTGTACTGTAACATCACTGTGTGTATTGTCCCTCTATTGTGACATCACTGTGTGTACTGTGTGTATTATTCCTGTACTGTGACATCACTGTGTGTATTTTCCTGGTACGATGATATCACTGTGTGTATTATCCCTGTACTGAGAAATCACTCTGTGTATTCTCCCTGTACTGTGACATCACTGTGTGTATTATCCCTCTACTATGACATTGCTGTGTATTACCCCTGTACTGTGACATCACTGTGTGTATTATCCCTGTACTGTAACATCACTGTGTGTATTATCCCTGTATTGTGACATCACTGTGTGTATTATTCCTGTACTGTGACATCACTGTGTGTATTCTCCTGGTACGATGACATCACTGTGTGTATTATCCCTGTACTGAGACATCAGCCTGTGTATTCTCCCTGTACTGTGACATCACTGTGTGTATTTTCCTGGTACGATGACATCACTGTGTGTATTATCCCTGTACTGAGACATCAGCCTGTGTATTCTCCCTGTACTGTGACATCACTGTGTGTATTCTCCCTGTTCTGTAACATCACCGTGTATTATCCCTGTACTGTGACATCACTGTATGTATTATCTCTGTACTGTAGCATCACGTGTGTATTATCCCTGTACTGTGACATCACTGTATGTATTATCCCTGTACTGTAACATCACCGTGTGTATTATCCCTGTACTGTAACATCACTGTGTGTATTATCCCTGTACTGTGACATCACTGTGTGTATTATCCCTTTACTGTAACATCACTGTGTGTATTATCCCTTTACTGTAACATCACTGTGTGTGTTATCCCTTTACTGTGACATCATTGTGTATTATCCTTGTACTGTGACATCACTGTGTGTATTATCCCTGTACTGTGACATCACTGTGTGTATATTATTCCTGTACTGTGACATCACTGTGTGTAGTATCCCTGTACTGTGACATCACTGTTTATTACCCCTGTACTGTAACATCATCGTGTGTATTCTCCCTGTACTGTGACATCATTGTGTATATTATCCCTGTACTGTGACATCACTGTGTATATTATCCCTGTACTGTGACATCACTGTGTGTATTATCCCTGTACTGTGACATCACTGTGTGCATTATCCCTGTACTGTGACATCACTGTGTATTATCCGTGTAATGTGACATCACTATGTATTATCCCTGTACTGTGACATCACTGTGTATTATCCCTGCACTGTGACATCACTATGTATTATCCCTGTACTGTAACATCACTGTGTGTATTATCCCTGTACTGTGACATCACTGTGTGTATTATCCCTGTACTGTGACATCACTGTGTGTATTATCCCAGTACTGTGACATCACTATGTATTATCCCTGTACTGTAACATCACTGTGTGTATTATCCTTGTGCTGTGAAATCACTGTGTGTATTATCCTTGTACTGTGACATCACTGTGTATTATCCCTGTACTCTGACATCAGTGTGTATTATCCCTGTACTGTGACATCACTGTGTATTATCCCTGTACTGTAACATCACTGTGTGTATTATGCCTGTACTGTGACATCACTGTGTATTATCCCTATACTGTGACATCACTGTGTGTATTATCCCTGTACTGTGACATCACTGTGTATTATCCCGGTACTGTGACATCTCTGTGTGTATTATCCCTGTACTGTGACATCACTGTGTGTATTATCCTTGTACTGTGACACCACTGTGTATTATCCCTGTACTGTGACATCACTGTGTATTATCCCTCTACTGTAACATCACTGTGTGTATTATCCCTGTACTGTGACATCACTATGTGAATTATCCCTGTACTGTGACATCACTTTGTATTATCCCTGTACTGTGTCATCACTGTGTGTATTATCCCTGTAATATGACATCACTGTGTATTATCCTTGTACTGTGACATCACTGTGTGTATTATCCCTGTACTGTGACATCACGGTGTATTATCCCTGTACGATGACATCACTGTGTATTCTCCCTGTACTGTGACATCACTGTGTGTATTATCCCTGTACTATGACATCACTGTGTATATTATCCCTGTACTGTGACATCACTGTGCATTATCCCTGTACTGTAACATCATCGTGTGTATTATCCCTGTACTGTGACATCACTGGGCATTGTTATATTTTATACGTAGGGGGCACAGGGCAGTGTTTTGCAGGGGCACAGTGTTTTGCATTTCAGATGTTTGATGTATCATATAAGGTTTACTGTAAGGCAAGGTTATATTCAGAGACGCAGTGTGTAATAGTGTCATCTTCAGAGAGTACAGTGTGTGTGGTAGTTTTATATACAGAGAATACAATGTGTGGCAGTAATATACTCAGATGGTATAGTGTGTGGTATTATTATATTCCGAAGGTACAGTGTGTGGTAGTATTATATTCAGAGGGCACAATGTGCAGTAGAGCGTAGTGTGCAGTAGTATTCTATTCAGAGAGTACAGTGTGTGCCAGGGTTATATTCAGATTGCACAGTGTGTAGTATTATATATTTTGAGGGTACGTGTGGGATAGTATTCTATTCAGAGGATAAAGTGTGTGGCAGGTTTATAATCAGAGAGCGCAGTGTGTGGCAGTATTATATTCAGAGGATACAGTGCCTGGCAGCATTATATGAATTATCATTTTCATATTGAGGATCAGACTCTGCTGACAAAGTGAGGAACCAATGCCATCTTGGCATCAAGTTCTGCAGAGAGAAGATTTGGCTGTACCCGGTGGTATGTACCAGCTGCATTAGATAAGCAAAGACTATAGAGAAGACTTAACCTGTAGTCACTGATATCATTGTGAGTTCTCCTCACTATAGAGAAGACGTCACCTGTAGTCACTGATATCATTGTGTATTCTCCTCACTATAGAGAAGACGTCAGCTGTAGTCACTGATATCATTGTGTATTCTCCTCACTATAGAGAAGATGTCACCTGTAGTCACTGATATCATTGTGTATTCTCCTCACTATAGAGAAGACGTCACCTGTAGTCACTGATATCATTGTGTATTCTCCTCACTGTAGAGAAGACGTCACCTGTAGTCACTGATATCATTGTGTATTCTCCTCACTATAAAGAAGACGTCACCTGTAGTCACTGATATCATTGTGTATTCTCCTCACTATAAAGAAGATGTCACCTGTAGTCACTGATATCATTGTGTATTCTCCTCACTATAGAGAAGATGTCACCTGTAGTCACTGATATCATTGTGTATTCTCCTCACTATAGAGAAGATGTCACCTGTAATCACTGATATTGTGTATTCTCCTCACTATAGAGAAGGCATCACCTGTAGTCACTGATACCATTGTGTATTCTCCTCACTGTAGAGAAGATGTCACCTGTAGTGACTGATATCATTGTGCATTCTCCTCACTATAAAGAAGACGTCACCTGTAGTCACTGATATCATTGTGTATTCTCCTCACTATAGAGAAGATGTCACCTGTAATCACTGATATAATTCTGTATTCTCCTCACTATAGAGAAGACATCACCTGTAGTCACTGATATCATTGTGTATTCTCCTCACTATAGAGATGTCACCTGTAATCACTGGTATTGTGTATTCTCCTCACTATAGAGAAGACATCACCTGTAGTCACTGATATCATTGTGTATTCTCCTCACTACAGAGAAGATGTCACCTGTAGTCACTGATATCATTGTGTATTCTCCTCACTATAGAGGAGACGTCACCTGTAATCACTGATCTCATTGTGTATTCTCCTCACTATAGAGAAGATGTCACCTGTAATCACTGATATCATTGTGTATTCTCCTCACTATAGAGGAGACGTCACCTGTGATCACTGATATAATTGTGTATTCCCCTCACTATAGAGAAGACGTAACCTGAAGTCACTGATATCATTCTGTATTCTCCTCCCTATAGAGAAGACGTCACCTGTAGTCACTGATATCATTGTATATTCTCCTGACTATAGAGAAGACGTCACCTGTAGTCACTGATATCATTGTGTATTCTCCTCACTATAGAGAAGACGTCACCTGTAGTCACTGATACCATTGTGTATTCTCCTCACTACAGTGATGTCACCTGTAGTCACTGATATCATTGTGTATTCTCCTCACTATAGAGGAGACGTCACCTGTGATCACTGATATCATTGTGTATTCCCCTCACTATAGAGAAAACGTCACCTGTAGTCACTGATATCATGGTGTATTCTCCTCACTATAGAGAAGACGTCACCTGTAGTCACAGATACCATTGTGTATTCTCCTCACTATAAAGAAGACGTCACCTGTAGTCACTGGTATCATTGTGTTTTCTCCTCACTATGTCCTATCAGAGCTGTAGTCACTTGATAGCTCTGCAGTAATAATGGGTGAAACAACAACTCCAAGCATACCCTTACCACTGCTAAGGCAATACTGGGAGCTGTAGTTTTACATGGTAAAAACATCTTTAGCACTTTCGTATTACGTGGCAATTGGTATATTTGAATATTATACTGGAAAAAATTCCACAACACGCTTCACCTCTGCCATCCTTCAAAACAGGCTATAAGATTACTTTGGGGAGGGTTGTATGGGGTGACACCATTTTCTACCGCACCGCGTGAAACAAACCCTAGCAACGCCACTGCGTCGTAAGGCTTTGTGTGACTGTGCCATCACACAGAAGCAGAGTATTGTGGGAGAGGAGCAGAGGATCATGCTGCTGGTCTGAGCTGAAGTCAAGTCAGTAGCAGCGGAGTAGACTAGAGAGGCCAGAGTGAGAGTGAGGGGAACTGTATATATGGGTGCACTGTATATATATTGAGCACTATATGGGGGCACTGTATATATGGGGGCACTGAATATATTGGGTACTATATGGAGGCACTGTATATATGGGGCCCCGGGCATTATATAGGGGCAATGTATTTATTGAGAACTATATATCGCACAGTCACTATATGGGGGCACTTTATAGCAGGTGCTGTTGTCGGGGAGGAGATGCCAAAATGTAGCTTTGCCTGTGTAGGCAAAAACCTTGCACCGACCTGTGTAGCTGAAAGTATTGTATACCTTCCAATTCTCATTTCTGGGACGGACGCCCATGGAGACTTACTGAGTTGCAAACAGAATTTTAGATGTTTAAATAGGGATTTCTTTTCTATTAGTTTTTCTCCTAGAAGGAAAGTTTAGAAAAATAAACATGAAGGCAAAAAAGTTAAAGGAAGTTAATAGTATTTACAACCTTATACTTCTTTTGAGAGTCACAGAAAAAGCTTCCACTTACATGAATATACAAGTAAAGTAAGTGCCCTCTGTATAACGCAGCAGATGGTAGATAATGGCACTGTGCATTTTGAATTGCTATCACCATGCTTAAGTGCTTCTTTAAATGCTAGAGTTAAACAAATGATTAAATGGCCAGCATTTTCGGTATTTAATAACAGAGCCATTGTGCCTTTTTTTCTGCTGTAGGGTAATTGGATCCTGGTTGCAAAGCACAAGAAAAGAAGAATTACAACAGGAGGCATTTGAATATGCAATTATACAAAAAAATGATGTAAATTCGAATAAAGCATAAAGCTACATAAATGAATGCATTCATTTGATATATTGTTGATCTTTGCAAATCCAATAAATAGGCCTCCGTTTTGTATCTGAAATCTAGGTTATTGCTGCTCTTAAAATATGGACACAAAGGGAAAAAACACAGAAAGAGATTAAAGGAGGTCATGGCACACAGCATATGTGAAATCCATATTAGTTTACCAGTTAGTAAAATAGACTTATTCTAACAGATGTTGGTATGCAGAGTAGTTCAGTCCATTAAAGCAATAAAATGCAAAGTAAATGTATGTCAAAATAATCATTAAGCAGTATGATGCCAGACCATGGCCAGATGTGATGTCCTAGTATATAATCCTATATTATATACTCATGGGTGTTATTTAAGAGTGGCAATGAATAGTCCCAGGGTTATATTTTGCCCTAGGTATACAACAGTTCCCACCACAAAGCTATTTTCACTACTTTAACTGCCTACTAGGGTTGTAAATAATAAACTACACTGATCTTTCTGTTTACTCATGCTGGTGCTGTTCAGACTAACCTGAAAATACAGGTGGTTAGTGTGGGTGAGCTTAAGTAAAACAGTCTATTCCTTACCCCAATGCGTTCAGCTGTTTCCAAAATAAACACAATCTTGAAATATGCAAATTAACTCTTACCTGCACTGGAGGCGGGTTTGAAGACTATATGCACCTCTGTCACCATCCTTTGAGCCCTGTTCATGCCGGCTTGAGGTGCAGATGGGCTTAAAACCCACCTCCAGTGCAGTTAAGAGTTAATTTGCCTACTGCAAGATTGTGTATATTTTGAAAATGGCTGAACAGATTGGGGTAAGGAATACATGGTTTTACTCAGGATCATCCACACTAACGACATTTATTTTCAGGTTAGTGGGACTGATCCAAATGTTAGTTTCCCTTTAAAACACAGCTGCAATCCCAACGTACAAAACTTATCAAACTGGGTATGGTTCAAGCTTAACCCTGTAAGTAGAAAAAAATGGTATTCTATTACCTGCCATGTCTCAAATACTTCTACACTATTCCAACCCTACTGCACTTCCTGAATTACTTTTTATACCTATCTTCCAATGGAACTGTCCCCTACTGCTCTCCTTCTGGCACCACCAACCACATGGCAAATGCCATTTTGCACAAAGATCCAAAGGGCAAAGGTAGGATTTTTTCAAGAAGATGTAGGTACCCCAATCAGTCAAGTAGGTCCTGCAGTAGTTAAGTAGATCCTGTCAGTAGGAAGGTAGGTCCCCCAGTAGGACATTAGATCCCATGCCACAGTAGGAAGAGAGGTCTACCAATTAGGTAGGAAGGTCCTCCTAGTGGGTGGAAAGATCCCCCATTAGGTAGGTAGTTTCCCTCCCTAACTCAGTTGGTAGGTAACATACAGTCATGGCCGCAAATGTTGGCACCCCTGAAATTTTTCAAGAAAAATAAGTATTTCTCACAAAAAAGGATTGCAGTAACACATGTTTTGCTATACACATGTTTATTCCTTTTGTGTACAAAGAAGAAAGCTGCAACAGCACTCTAGGTCAAAAAATAGAGGCTCTTAGCGCACTTTTTGATCAACATATGTCCCCCCATCCACCACGTGGAGGTGGCCTCATATCGGAGGGGACCCTAACATGATAACTCACCTCTGCTGTGCATATAGCCTCTGACTATATGGGGGGACACATTTTGATCCAAAAGTGCGCTAAGAGCCTCCATTTTTTGACCTAGAGTGCTGTTGCAACTTTCTTCTTTGTACATTTTGTATTTGCCACAGCAGTGGGCACCTGTGTATTAGGTTGTTGTGTTGGCTATTTTTCCTTTTGTTTTTACTTGGTAAGTTGGGGTGTGTGGCACCCTCTTTAGCCGTGCACCCCACCCCTCTCAGACTGGAGGTGGTTTAGTCAATGGCTGATCCAGCATGTCACACAGTCAGAGGCTATATGCACAGCAGAGGTGAGTTATCATGTTAGGGTCCCATCCGATATGAGGCCACCTCCGCGTGGCGGATGGGGGGACACATTTTGATCAAAAAGTGCGCTAAGAGCCTCCATTTTTTGACCTAGAGTGCTGTTGCAACTTTCTTCTTTGTACATTTTGTATTTGCCACAGCACCTGTGTATTAGGTTGTTGTGCTGGCTATTTTTCCTTTTGTTTTTATTCCTTTTGTGTGTATTGGAACTAAACCAAAAAGGGAGGAAAAAAAGCAAATTGGACATAATGTCACGCCAAACTCCAAAAATGGTCTCGACAAAATTTTTGGCACTCTCAATTTAATATTTGGTTGCTTTTTGGAAAAAATAACTGAAATCAGTCGCTTCCTATAACCATCAATAAGCTTCTTACAACTCTCAGCCCGCAGCACTTAGAGCCCATCTCCCTCCTCTTCATCGCGGGACCCAAATGAGGCGGCCTCATTTGGGTCCCGTGATGAAGAGGAGGGAGATGGGCTCTAAGTGCTGCGGGGTGGAGACAAGCGCTTAGGTTTTGTCTACAGCGTTTTACCACTAGGCAGATGTCAGTAACAAGAAATCCAATAGATATCAATGACGTATAAGCATTCTGTCCTGATGAAGGGCCAGTTTCGGGTCTGAAAAGCGTTGATCTATGCTTGGAATAAATGTTATCTTCTATGGAAATTGGTCTACTTTGTTAGACTGACTATCTCAAGGGATCTGGCGCTTGGAATAAGTTCCTTTTTTGTTTCTTCTGCTGCCTACACTAATACCGGACAAGACGCTGCCTGGGATTGGGGGAATCAAGCTGCAGAATCCCGTTTTATCATATATGTGATATTAGATGTTGTGCTCTGAGCGCAACACCACAGGGTGAGTGTTTATACCAGCATCTTTCTACCTGTGTCTAACGTACTTCACCAGGGGCGCTATTGTGTTCCTTTTTTTCTCTTTTTTTCTCTACAACTCTCAGCCGGAATGATGGACCACTCTTCCTTTGCAAACTGCTCCAGGTCTCTCTTATTGGAAGGGCGCCTTTTACCAACAGCAATTTTAAGATCTCTCCACAAGTGTTCAATGGGATTTAGACCTGGACTCATTGCTGGCCACTTCAGAACTCTCCAGCGCTTTGTTGCCATCCATTTCTGGGTGTTTTTGACGTATGTTTGGGGTCATTGTCCTGCTGGAAGATCCAAGATCTCTGACGCAAACCCAGCTTTCTGACACCTGGCTGTACAGGTTGGTAATCCTCAGATTTCATGATGCCTTGCACACATTCAAGGCACCCAGTGCCAGAGGCAGCAAAACAACCCCAAAACATCAGTGAAGCTCCACCATATTTCACTGTAGGTACTGTGTTCTTTTCTTTGTAGGCCTCATTCCATTTTCGGTAAACAGTAGAATGATGAGGTGTGATTTTTATATTAATTCGAGTAGAATACAGACATAGCGCACATCTACAATCTTGTATAATGATCTGATTGCTTCTCAGCACAATATCAAAAACTAACAGGTTGTTAGTATACATTTTTGATCAAAAAGTACAAGCCCACTCGCCACGTCAAGGCCACCTATTCAGAGTGGGTCCCTAACGTCCCTAGCATAAAATGGCGTAGCACCAGGCGGTGACTAGTGTTGCTCGCGAATATTCGCAATTCGAATATTATTCGCGAATATCGCATATTCGCAAATTCGCGAATTTCGCGAATATAGCGCTATATATTCGTAATTACGAATATTCGTTTTTTTTTTTCACAGTACACATCACAGTGATCATCCCTCTCTGCTTCCAGCTTGTGTGGTGTAAAGAAGGCTGTAATACTACTGTGTGAGACTGACGTGCGAAAATTTGCATATGCTAATTTTCGCATATGCTAATTTTGTATATGCTAATTTTCACATATGTTAATTTTCGCATACGCGTATTTGCGCATATGCGAAAATAAAACGAGAATATAACGAATATGCGAATATTCGCGAATATATGACGAATATTCGTCCATATATTCGCGAATATTCGCGAATTCGAATATGGCCTATGCCGCTCAACACTAGCGGTGACCACCACCGCCGTGACACAGGTGCCCACGGGGGGAGCGACCCACTGGCAGAGCAGCCCCAATGCCTCTCAAACCAGTCTATAGGCCGCACCCGCCCGCAGACACAGCGCCACGGCAGCAACAGACGCCGCCCCGCACCACACCCGTGTGAACAAGGTGTAATGGCTCACTTACCTTGCTCTCCCAGTCAGACTGGGAGGCAGCTAGGAGTGAAATGGCCCTAGTGTGGCTAATTACCACCTATATAGGTTTGGGCTGAGGGGGTGGGGAAGAGTGCAGCACATGTTCAAAAAAAAAAAAAAAGGGGGAAGATAGAAATCACAATATAAATTCGAGTAGAATACAGACATAGCGCACATCTACAATCTTGTATAATGATCTGATTGCTTCTCAGCACAATATCAAAAACTAGCAGGTTGTTAGTATACATTTTTGATCAAAAAGTACAAGCCCACTCGCCACGTCAAGGCCACCTATTCAGAGTGGGTCCCTAACGTCCCTAGCATAAAATGGCGTAGCACCAGGCGGCGACCACCACCGCCGCGACACAGGTGCCAACGGGGGGGGGGAGCGACCCACTGGCAGAGCGGCCCCAATACCTCTCAAACCAGTCTATAGGCCGCACCTGCCCGCAGACACAGCGCCACGGCAGCAACAGACGCCGCGCCGCACCACACCAGTGTGAACAAGGTGTAATGGCTCACTTACCTTGCTCTCCCAAGGTCCCTATGGGACCTATAACACTGCAAAAAAAAAGTGAAAAAAAGTGTTAATAAAGGTCATTTAACCCCTTCCCTAATAAAAGTTTGAATCACCCCCCCCCCCCCTTTTCCCATAAAAAAATAAAACAGTGTAAATAAAAAAAAATAAACATATGTGGTATCACCGCGTGCGTAAATGTCCGAACTAAAAAAATATAATTAATTAAACCGCACGGTCAATGGTGTACGCGCAAAAAAAAGCGTATTTTTGGTCACTTTTTATACCATTAAAAAGTGATCAAAAAGTTTGATCAAAACAAAAATCATACCGATAAAAACTTCAGATCACGGCGCAAAAAATAAGTTCTCATACCGCCCTGTAGTTATGATTTTTTCCAGAAGTACGAC
The DNA here is from genome assembly GCF_029499605.1 of Hyla sarda. Taxonomy (NCBI): domain Eukaryota; kingdom Metazoa; phylum Chordata; class Amphibia; order Anura; family Hylidae; genus Hyla; species Hyla sarda. The sequence continues at coordinate 378,663,538 of NC_079190.1, read as the reverse complement.
AAAATCAAACCTATACAAGTAGGGTATCATTTTAACCATATGGACCTACAGAATAATGGTAAGGTGTCATTTTTACTAAAATATGCACTGCGTAGAAACGAAAGCCCCCAAAAGTTACAAAATGGCGTTTTTTCTTCGATTTTGTCGCACAATGATTTATTTTCCATTTTGCCGTGAAATTTTGGGTAAAATGACTAATGTCACTGCAAAGTAGAATTGGTGATGCAAAAAATAAGCCATAATATGGATTTTAGGTGGAAAATTGAAAGGGTTATGATTTTTAAAAGGTAAGGAGGAAAAAAACGAAAGTGCAAAAACTGAAAAACCTTAAGGGGTTAAAGGGGTATTCCGGGAATTTTTTTTTTTTTTACTATGCTACAGGAGCTGTAAAGTTAGTGTAGTTCATAATACAGTGTCTGTACCTGTGTGTGACGGTTTTCTCACAATTCTTCTGTGATTTTCACCCACTATTTATTTTTAACAGCATACAAAATTACTGTTGTCTCAGAAATTTTCCCAGCTTGCAATGTGGCCGAGACCTGACTCACTAGTCAGCTGATAACAGGGAGCCTGTCTGCTTCAATGGGTGGAGGGATCAATCTGCAACTAATGCAACAGCTGGAGGCACCCTGATTGAAAACCACAGGTCTGCAGCTCATTTATGTTTCAATGGGTGGGGTTGATGAAGTGTGGGAGGGAGGAAAATAGAATTGTGGGATTTGTAGTCAAAAAAAGTACAGTCAAACAAGAAATACAAGTTCACAAAAAGCTAGCCACAGTGTTATGGTAATCTCACAACATAGCCATTTAGCCCCAAGACAAGCGCAGATCCTTCCTAAGCATGTCCATTACTGTCTGCCAGGTACATACTTGTTACGCCGAGCGCTCCGGGTCCCCGCTCCTCCCCGGAGCGCTCGCTACACTCTCGTTACTGCAGCGCCCCGGTCAGATCCGCTGACCGGGTGCGCTGCGATACCACCTCCAGCCGGGATGCGATTCGCGATGCGGGTGGCGCCCGCTCGCGATGCGCACCCCGGCTCCCGTACCTGACTCGCTCTCCGTCGGTCCTGTCCCGGCGCGCGCGGCCCCGCTCCCTAGGGCGCGCGCGCCGGGTCTCTGCGATTTAAAGGGCCACTGCGCCGCTGATTGGCGCAGTGGTTCTAATTAGTGTGTTCACCTGTGCACTCCCTATGTATACCTCACTTCCCCTGCACTCCCTCGCCGGATCTTGTTGCCCTTGTGCCTAGTGAAAGCGTTTCCTTGTGTGTTCTTAGCCTGTGTTCCGACCTCCTGCCGTTGCCCCTGACTACGATCCTTGCTGCCTGCCCCGACCTTCTGCTACGTCCGACCTTGCTTCTGTCTACTCCCTTGTACCGCGCCTATCTTCAGCAGTCAGAGAGGTTGAGCCGTTGCTAGTGGATACGACCTGGTCACTACCGCCGCAGCAAGACCATCCCGCTTTGCGGCGGGCTCTGGTGAATACCAGTAGTGACTTAGAACCGGTCCACTAGCACGGTCCACGCCAATCCCTCTCTGGCACAGAGGATCCACCTCCTGCCAGCCGGCATCGTGACAGTAGATCCGGCCATGGATCCCGCTGAAGTACCTCTGCCAGATGTCACTGACCTCACCACGGTGGTCGCCCAGCACTCACAACAGATAGCGCAACAAGGCCACGAGCTGTCTCAACTGACCGTGATGCTACAGCAGCTACTACCACAGCTTCAGCAATCATCTCCTCCGCCAGCTCCTGCACCTCCTCCGCAGCGAGTGGCCGCTTCAGGCCTACGACTATCCTTGCCGGATAAATTTGATGGGGACTCTAAGTTTTGCCGTGGCTTTCTTTCACAATGTTCCCTGCACTTGGAGATGATGTCGGACCAGTTTCCTACTGAAAGGTCTAAGGTGGCTTTCGTAGTCAGCCTTCTGTCTGGAAAAGCTCTGTCATGGGCCACACCGCTCTGGGACCGCAATGACCCGTCACTGCCTCTGTACACCCCTTCTTCTCGGAAATTCGTAGTATCTTTGAGGAACCTGCCCGAGCCTCCTCTGCTGAGACTGCCCTGCTGAACCTGGTCCAGGGTAATTCTTCCGTTGGCGAGTACGCCATACAATTCCGTACTCTTGCTTCTGAACTATCCTGGAATAATGAGGCCCTCTGCGCGACCTTTAAAAAAGGCCTATCCAGCAACATTAAAGATGTTCTGGCCGCACGAGAAATTCCTGCTAATCTACATGAACTCATTCATCTTGCCACTCGCATTGACATGCGTTTTTCCGAAAGGCGTCAGGAGCTCCGCCAGGATATGGACTTTGTTCGCACGAGGCATTTTTTCTCCCCGGCTCCTCTCTCCTCTGATCCTCTGCAATCCGTTCCTGTGCCTTCCGCCGTGGAGGCTATGCAAGTTGACCGGTCTAGCCTGACACCTCAAGAGAGGACACGACGCCGCATGGAGAATCTCTGCTTGTACTGTGCCGATACAGAACACTTCCTGAAGGATTGTCCTATCCGTCCTCCCCGCCTGGAAAGACGCACGCAGACTCCGCACAAAAGTGAGACAGTCCTTGATGTCAACTCTGCCTCTCCACGTCTTACTGTGCCTGTGCGGATATCTGCATCTACCTTCTCCTTCCCTACTATGGCCTTCTTGGATTCCGGATCTGCAGGAAACTTTATTTTGGCCTCTCTCATCAACAGGTTCAACATCCCGGTAACCAGTCTCGCCAGGCCCCTCTACATCAATTGTGTTAACAATGAAAGATTGGACTGTACCATACGTTACCGCACGGAGCCCCTTCTAATGTGCATCGGACCTCATCAAGAAAAAATTGAGTTCTTGGTCCTCCCCAATTGCACTTCCGAAATTCTCCTTGGACTACCGTGGCTCCAACGCCATTCCCCAACCCTGGATTGGTCCACGGGGGAGATCAAGAGCTGGGGTATCTCTTGTTTCAAGGACTGCCTTAAACCGGTTCCCAGTACTCCCTGCCGTGACCCTGTGGTTCCCCCTGTAACCGGTCTCCCTAAGGCCTATATGGACTTTGCTGATGTGTTTTGCAAAAAACAAGCTGAGACTCTACCTCCTCACAGGCCTTATGACTGTCCTATTGACCTCCTCCCGGGCACTACTCCACCCCGGGGCAGAATTTATCCTCTGTCCGCCCCAGAGACTCTTGCTATGTCTGAGTACATCCAGGAAAATTTAAAAAAGGGGTTTTTCCGCAAATCCTTGTTACGCCGAGCGCTCCGGGTCCCCGCTCCTCCCCGGAGCGCTCGCTACACTCTCCCCGCTGCAGCGCTCCGGTCAGATCCACTGACCCGGGGCGCTGCGATTCCGCTTCCAGCCGAGATGCGATTCGCGATGCGGGTAGCGCCCGCTCGCGATGCGCACCCCGGCTCCCGTACCTGACTCGCTCTCCCTCGGTCCTGTCCCGGCGCGCGCGGCCCCGCTCCCTAGGGCGCGCGCGCGCCGGGTCTTTGCGATTTAAAGGGCCACTGCGCCGCTGATTGGCGCAGTGATTCCAATTAGTGTGTTCACCTGTGCACTTCCCTATATCACCTCACTTCCCCTGCACTCCCTTGCCGGATCTTGTTGCCATCGTGCCAGTGAAAGCGTTTCCTTGTGTGTTCCTAGCCTGTGTTCCAGACCTCCTGCCGTTGCCCCTGACTACGATCCTTGCTGCCTGCCCCGACCTTCTGCTACGTCCGACCTTGCTTCTGTCTACTCCCTTGTACCGCGCCTATCTTCAGCAGCCAGAGAGGTGAGCCGTTGCTAGTGGATACGACCTGGTCACTACCGCCGCAGCAAGACCATCCCGCTTTGCGGCGGGCTCTGGTGAAAACCAGTAGTGACTTAGAACCGATCCACTAGCACGGTCCACGCCAATCCCTCTCTGGCACAGAGGATCCACTACCTGCCAGCCGGCATCATGACAGTAGATCCGGCCATGGATCCCGCTGAAGTTCCTCTGCCAGTTGTCGCTGACCTTACCACGGTGGTCGCCCAGCAGTCACAACAGATAGCGCAACAAGGCCAACAGCTGTCTCAACTGACCGTTATGCTACAGCAGTTACTACCACAGCTTCAGCAGTCATCTCCTCCGCCAGCTCCTGCACCTCCTCCGCAGCGAGTAGCCGCTCCTGGTCTACGCCTATCCTTGCCGGATAAATTTGATGGGGACTCTAAGTTTTGCCGTGGCTTTCTTTCCCAATGTTCCCTGCATCTGGAGATGATGTCGGACCAGTTTCCCACTGAAAGGTCTAAGGTGGCTTTCGTAGTCAGCCTTCTGTCTGGAAAAGCCCTGTCTTGGGCCACACCGCTCTGGGACCGCAATGACCCCGTCACTGCCTCTGTACACTCCTTCTTCTCGGAAATCCGAAGTGTCTTTGAGGAACCTGCCCGAGCCTCTTCTGCTGAGACTGCCCTGTTGAACCTGGTCCAGGGTAATTCTTCCGTTGGCGAGTATGCCGTACAATTCCGTACTCTTGCTTCAGAATTATCCTGGAATAATGAGGCCCTCTGCGCGACCTTTAAAAAAGGCCTATCCAGCAACATTAAAGATGTTCTGGCCGCACGAGAAATTCCTGCTAATCTACATGAACTCATTCACCTAGCCACTCGCATTGACATGCGTTTTTCCGAAAGGCGTCAGGAGCTCCGCCAAGATATGGACTCTGTTCGCACGAGGCGTTTCTTCTCCTCGGCTCCTCTCTCCTCTGGTCCCCTGCAATCCGTTCCTGTGCCTCCCGCCGTGGAGGCTATGCAGGTCGACCGGTCTCGCCTGACACCTCAAGAGAGGACACGACGCCGCATGGAGAACCTCTGCCTGTACTGTGCTAGTACCGAACACTTCCTGAGGGATTGTCCTATCCGTCCTCCCCGCCTGGAAAGACGTACGCTGACTCCGCACAAAGGTGAGACAGTCCTTGATGTCTACTCTGCTTCTCCACGTCTTACTGTGCCTGTGCGGATGTCTGCCTCTGCCTTCTCCTTCTCTACTGTGGCCTTCTTGGACTCTGGATCTGCAGGAAATTTTATTTTGGCCTCTCTCGTCAACAGGTTCAACATCCCAGTGACCAGTCTCGCCAGACCCCTTTACATCAATTGTGTAAACAATGAAAGATTGGACTGTACCATATGTTTCCGCACGGAGCCCCTTCTAATGAGCATCGGATCTCATCACGAGAGGATTGAACTTTTGGTCCTCCCCAATTGCACCTCGGAAATTCTCCTTGGACTTCCCTGGCTTCAACTTCATTCCCCAACCCTGGATTGGTCCACTGGGGAGATCAAGAGTTGGGGGCCCTCTTGTTCCAAGGACTGTCTAAAACCGGTTCCCAGTAACCCTTGCCGTGACTCTGTGGTTCCTCCAGTAACCGGTCTCCCTAAGGCCTATATGGACTTCGCGGATGTTTTCTGCAAAAAACAAGCTGAGACTCTACCTCCTCACAGGCCTTATGATTGTCCTATCGACCTCCTCCCGGGCACTACTCCACCCCGGGGCAGAATTTATCCTCTCTCTGCCCCAGAGACTCTTGCCATGTCTGAATACGTCCAGGAAAATTTAAAAAAGGGCTTTATCCGTAAATCCTCCTCTCCTGCCGGAGCCGGATTTTTCTTTGTGTCCAAAAAAGATGGCTCCCTACGTCCTTGCATTGACTACCGCGGTCTTAATAAAATCACGGTTAAGAACCGCTACCCCCTACCCCTCATCTCTGAACTCTTTGATCGCCTCCAAGGTGCCCACATCTTTACTAAACTGGACTTAAGAGGTGCCTATAACCTCATCCGCATCAGAGAGGGGGATGAGTGGAAAACGGCATTTAACACCAGAGATGGACACTTTGAGTATCTGGTCATGCCCTTTGGCCTGTGCAACGCCCCTGCTGTCTTCCAAGACTTTGTTAATGAAATTTTTCGTGATCTGTTATACTCCTGTGTTGTTGTATATCTGGACGATATCCTAATTTTTTCTGCCAATCTAGAAGAACACCGCCAGCATGTCCGTATGGTTCTTCAGAGACTTCGTGACAATCAACTCTATGCCAAAATTGAGAAATGTCTGTTTGAATGCCAATCTCTTCCTTTTCTAGGATATTTGGTCTCTGGCCAGGGACTACAAATGGATCCAGACAAACTCTCTGCCGTCTTAGATTGGCCACGCCCCTCCGGACTCCGTGCTATCCAACGCTTTTTGGGGTTCGCCAATTATTACAGGCAATTTATTCCACATTTTTCTACCGTTGTGGCTCCTATCGTGGCTTTAACCAAAAAAAATGCCGATCCCAAGTCTTGGCCTCCTCAAGCGGAAGACGCCTTTAAACGACTCAAGTCTGCCTTTTCTTCGGCTCCCGTGCTCTCCAGACCTGACCCTTCCAAACCCTTCCTATTGGAGGTTGATGCCTCCTCAGTGGGAGCTGGAGCTGTTCTTCTACAAAAAAATTCTTCCGGGCATGCTGTCACTTGTGGTTTTTTTTCTAGGACCTTCTCTCCGGCGGAGAGGAACTACTCCATCGGGGATCGAGAGCTTCTAGCCATCAAATTAGCACTTGAGGAATGGAGGCATCTGCTGGAGGGATCAAGATTTCCAGTTATTATTTACACCGACCACAAGAACCTCTCCTACCTCCAGTCTGCCCAACGGCTGAATCCTCGCCAGGCCCGGTGGTCTCTGTTCTTTGCCCGATTTAATTTTGAGATTCACTTTCGGCCTGCCGATAAGAACATTAGGGCCGATGCTCTCTCTCGTTCCTCGGATGCCTCAGAAGTTGAACTCTCTCCGCAACACATCATTCCACCTGACTGCCTGATCTCCACTTCTCCAGCCTCCATCAGGCAAACTCCTCCAGGAAAGACCTTTGTTTCTCCACGCCAACGCCTCGGAATCCTCAAATGGGGTCACTCCTCCCATCTCGCAGGTCATGTGGGCATCAAGAAATCTGTGCAACTCATCTCCCGCTTCTATTGGTGGCCGACTCTGGAGACGGATGTTGTGGACTTTGTGCGAGCCTGCACTATCTGTGCCCGGGATAAGACTCCTCGCCAGAAGCCCGCTGGTCTTCTTCATCCCCTGCCTGTCCCCGAACAGCCTTGGTCTCTGATTGGTATGGATTTTATTACTGATTTACCCCCTTCCCGTGGCAACACTGTTATTTGGGTGGTCGTTGATCGATTCTCCAAAATGGCACATTTCATCCCTCTTCCTGGTCTTCCTTCAGCGCCTCAGTTGGCTAAACAATTTTTTGTACACATTTTTCGTCTTCACGGGTTGCCTACGCAGATCGTCTCGGATAGAGGCGTCCAATTCGTGTCTAGATTCTGGAGGGCTCTCTGTAAACAACTCAAGATTAAATTAAATTTTTCTTCTGCATATCATCCCCAGTCCAATGGACAAGTAGAAAGAATTAACCAGGTCTTGGGTGATTATTTGCGACATTTTGTTTCCTCCCGCCAGGATGACTGGGCAGATCTCCTTCCATGGGCCGAATTCTCGTATAACTTCAGAGTCTCTGAATCTTCCTCCAAATCCCCATTTTTCGTGGTGTACGGCCGTCACCCTCTTCCCCCCCTCCCTACCCCCTTGCCCTCTGGTCTGCCCGCTGTGGATGAAATTTCTCGTGACCTTTCCATCATATGGAGAGAGACCCAAAATTCTCTCTTACAGGCTTCATCACGCATGAAGAAGTTCGCGGATAAGAAAAGAAGAGCCCCTCCCATTTTTTCCCCTGGAGACAAGGTATGGCTCTCCGCTAAATATGTCCGCTTCCGTGTCCCTAGCTACAAGTTGGGACCACGCTATCTTGGTCCTTTCAAAATTTTGTGTCAGATTAATCCTGTCTCTTACAAACTTCTTCTTCCTCCTTCTCTTCGTATCCCTAATGCCTTTCACGTTTCTCTTCTTAAACCACTCATCCTCAACCGTTTTTCTCCCAAATCTGTTCCTCCCACTCCTGTTTCCGGCTCCTCGGACATCTTCTCTGTCAAAGAGATCTTAGCTTCTAAAAAGGTCAGAGGGAAAACTTTTTTTTTAGTGGATTGGGAGGGTTGTGGTCCTGAAGAGAGATCCTGGGAACCTGAGGACAACATCCTAGACAAAAGTCTGCTCCTCAGGTTCTCAGGCTCTAAGAAGAGGGGGAGACCCAAGGGGGGGGGTACTGTTACGCCGAGCGCTCCGGGTCCCCGCTCCTCCCCGGAGCGCTCGCTACACTCTCCCCGCTGCAGCGCTCCGGTCAGATCCACTGACCCGGGGCGCTGCGATTCCGCTTCCAGCCGGGATGCGATTCGCGATGCGGGTAGCGCCCGCTCGCGATGCGCACCCCGGCTCCCGTACCTGACTCGCTCTCCCTCGGTCCTGTCCCGGCGCGCGCGGCCCCGCTCCCTAGGGCGCGCGCGCGCCGGGTCTTTGCGATTTAAAGGGCCACTGCGCCGCTGATTGGCGCAGTGATTCCAATTAGTGTGTTCACCTGTGCACTTCCCTATATCACCTCACTTCCCCTGCACTCCCTTGCCGGATCTTGTTGCCATCGTGCCAGTGAAAGCGTTTCCTTGTGTGTTCCTAGCCTGTGTTCCAGACCTCCTGCCGTTGCCCCTGACTACGATCCTTGCTGCCTGCCCCGACCTTCTGCTACGTCCGACCTTGCTTCTGTCTACTCCCTTGTACCGCGCCTATCTTCAGCAGCCAGAGAGGTGAGCCGTTGCTAGTGGATACGACCTGGTCACTACCGCCGCAGCAAGACCATCCCGCTTTGCGGCGGGCTCTGGTGAAAACCAGTAGTGACTTAGAACCGATCCACTAGCACGGTCCACGCCAATCCCTCTCTGGCACAGAGGATCCACTACCTGCCAGCCGGCATCGTGACAATCCTCCTCTCCTGCCGGAGCTGGATTTTTCTTTGTGTCCAAAAAAGATGGCTCCCTACGTCCTTGCATTGACTACCGAGGTCTTAATAAAATCACGGTAAAGAACCGCTACCCTCTAGCTCTTATCTCTGAACTCTTTGATCGCCTCCAAGGTGCCCACATCTTTACCAAACTGGACTTAAGAGGTGCTTATAATCTCATCCGCATCAGGGAGGGGGATGAATGGAAAACGGCATTTAACACTAGAGATGGACACTTTGAGTATCTGGTCATGCCCTTTGGCCTGTGCAACGCCCCTGCCGTCTTCCAAGACTTTGTTAATGAAATTTTTCGTGATCTCTTATATTCCTGTGTTGTTGTGTATCTGGACGATATTCTGATTTTTTCTGCCAACCTAGAAGAACACCGCCAGCATGTCCGCATGGTTCTTCAGAGACTTCGTGACAATCAACTTTATGCCAAAATGGAGAAATGTCTGTTTGAATGTCAATCTCTTCCTTTCCTAGGATACTTGGTCTCTGGCCAGGGACTACAAATGGATCCAGACAAACTCTCTGCCGTCTTAGATTGGCCACGCCCCTCCGGACTCCGTGCTATTCAACGTTTTTTGGGGTTCGCCAATTATTACAGACAATTTATTCCATATTTTTCCACCATTGTGGCTCCTATCGTGGCTTTAACCAAGAAGAATGCCAATCCTAAGTCCTGGCCTCCTCAAGCGGAAGACGCCTTTAAACGGCTCAAGTCGGCCTTTTCTTCTGCTCCCGTGCTTTCCAGACCTGACCCATCTAAACCCTTCCTATTGGAGGTTGATGCCTCCTCAGTAGGAGCTGGAGCGGTTCTTCTACAAAAAAATTCTTCCGGGCATGCTGTTACTGTCACGATCCCGGCTGGTAGGAGGTGGATCCTCTGTGCCAGAGAGGGATTGGCGTGGACCGTGCTAGTGGACCGGTTCTAAGTCACTACTGGTTTTCACCAGAGCCCGCCGCAAAGCGGGATGGTCTTGCTGCGGCGGTAGTGACCAGGTCGTATCCACTAGCAACGGCTCAACCTCTCTGGCTGCTGAAGATAGGCGCGGTACAAGGGAGTAGACAAAGGCAAGGTCGGACGTAGCAGAAGGTCGGGGCAGGCAGCAAGGATCGTAGTCAGGGGCAACGGCAGGAGGTCTGGAACACAGGCTAGGAACAAACAAGGGAACGCTTTCACTAGGCACAAGGGCAACAAGATCCGGCAAGGGAGTGCAGGGGAAGTGAGGTATAAGTAGGAAGTGCACAGGTGGAAACTAATCAAGGTAATTGGGAAGATTGGACCAGGCACCATCATTGGTGCACTGGCCCTTTAAATCGCAGAGACCCGGCGCGCGCGCGCCCTAGGGAGCGGGGCCGCGCGCGCCGGGACAGGACCGACGGAGAGCGAGTCAGGTACGGGAGCCGGGGTGCGCATCGCGAGCGGGCGCCACCCGCATCGCGAATCGCATCCCGGCTGGAGGCGGTACCGCAGCGCACCCGGTCAGTGGATCTGACCGGGGCGCTGCAGCAACGAGGATGAGGCGAGCGCTCCGGGGAGGAACGGGGACCCGGAGCGCTCGACGTAACAGTACCCCCCCCCCTTGGGTCTCCCCCTCTTCTTGGGGCCAAAGAACCTGAGGACCAAAAACTCAATTTTTCCGTGATGAGGTCCGAGGCACATTAGGAGGGGTTCCGTGCGGTAACGCACGGCACAGTCCAATCTTTCATTGTTAACACAATTGATGTAGAGGGGTCTGGCGAGACTGGTCACAGGGACGTTGAACCTGTTGATAAGAGAGGCCAAAAAAAAATTTCCTGCAGATCCGGAATCCAAGAAGGCCATAGTAGAGAAGGAGAAGGTAGAGGCAGATATCCGCACAGGCACAGTAAGGCGTGGAGAAGCAGAGTTGACATCAAGAACTGTGTCACCTTTGTGCGGAGTCAGCGTACGTCTTTCCAGGCGGGGAGGACGGATAGGACAACCCTTCAGGAAGTGTTCGGTACCGGCATAGTACAGGCAAAGATTCTCCATGCGGCGTCGTGTCCTCTCTTGAGGTGTCAAGCGAGACCGGTCAACTTGCATAGCCTCCACGGCGGGAGGCACAGGAACGGTTTGCAGAGGACCAGAGGAGAGAGGAGCCGGGGAGAAAAAACGCCTCGTGCGAACAAAGTCCATATCCAGGCGGAGCTCCAGACGCCATCCGGAAAAACGCATGTCAATACGAGTGGCAAGATGAATGAGTTCATGTAGGTTAGCAGGAGTTTCTCGTGCGGCCAGAACATCTTTAATGTTGCTGGATAGGCCTTTTTTAAAGGTCGCGCAGAGAGCCTCACTATTCCAGGACAACTCGGAAGCAAGAGCACGGAACTGAATGGCGTACTCGCCAACGGAAGAAACACCCTGGGCCAGGTTCAGCAGGGCAGTCTCGGCAGAAGAAGCTCGGGCAGGCTCCTCGAAGACACCACGGACCTCAGCGAAGAAGGACTGGACTGTGGTTGTGGCAGGATCATTGCGGTCCCAGAGTGGTGTGGCCCCAGACAAGGCCTTTCCAGAAAGGAGACCACGGCAGAGTCTAGAGTCCTCATCAAATTTGTCCGGCAGGGACAAGCAGGGGTTAGGAGCGGCCGGTTGCTGCGGAGGAGTTGCAGGAGCCGGCGGAGGAGATGGTTGTTGCAGCTGCTGTGTCTGTGACTGAAGTTGCTGTATCTGCGGCAGCAGCTGCTGTATCTGTGACTGAAGTTGCAGTGTCACGGTGGTCAAGTATGCCAGCTGGTGATTTCGTTGGGCAATCTGTCGGGCTTGCTGGGCGACCAGTCGGGCTTGCTGGGCGACCAGTGTGGGGAGGTCGGCGACAACTGGCAGAGGAACTTCAGCGGAATCCATGGCCGGATCTACTGTCACGATCCCGGCTGGTAGGAGGTGGATCCTCTGTGCCAGAGAGGGATTGGCGTGGACCGTGCTAGTGGACCGGTTCTAAGTCACTACTGGTTTTCACCAGAGCCCGCCGCAAAGCGGGATGGTCTTGCTGCGGCGGTAGTGACCAGGTCGTATCCACTAGCAACGGCTCAACCTCTCTGGCTGCTGAAGATAGGCGCGGTACAAGGGAGTAGACAAAGGCAAGGTCGGACGTAGCAGAAGGTCGGGGCAGGCAGCAAGGATCGTAGTCAGGGGCAACGGCAGGAGGTCTGGAACACAGGCTAGGAGAAAACAAGGGAACGCTTTCACTAGGCACAAGGGCAACAAGATCCGGCAAGGGAGTGCAGGGGAAGTGAGGTATAAGTAGGAAGTGCACAGGTGGAAACTAATCAAGGTAATTGGGAAGATTGGACCAGGCACCATCATTGGTGCACTGGCCCTTTAAATCGCAGAGACCCGGCGCGCGCGCGCCCTAGGGAGCGGGGCCGCGCGCGCCGGGACAGGACCGACGGAGAGCGAGTCAGGTACGGGAGCCGGGGTGCGCATCGCGAGCGGGCGCCACCCGCATCGCGAATCGCATCCCGGCTGGAGGCGGTACCGCAGCGCACCCGGTCAGTGGATCTGACCGGGGCGCTGCAGCAACGAGGATGAGGCGAGCGCTCCGGGGAGGAACGGGGACCCGGAGCGCTCGGCGTAACAGTTACCTGTGGTTTTTTTTCTAGGACCTTCTCTCCGGCGGAGAGGAACTACTCCATCGGGGATCGAGAGCTACTGGCCATTAAATTAGCACTTGAGGAATGGAGGCATCTGCTGGAGGGATCTAAATTTCCAGTTATTATTTACACCGATCACAAGAATCTCTCCTATCTTCAGTCTGCCCAACGGCTGAATCCTTGCCAGGCCAGGTGGTCTCTGTTCTTTGCCCGGTTTAATTTTGAAATTCACTTTCGCCCTGCCGATAAGAACATCAGGGCCGATGCTCTCTCTCGTTCCTCGGATGCCTCGGAAGTAGAGCTCTCTCCGCAACACATCATTCCTCCTGACTGCCTGATCTCCACTTCTCCAGCCTCCATCAGGCAAACTCCTCCAGGGAAGACCTTCGTCTCTGCACGCCAACGCCTCGGAATCCTCAAATGGGGTCACTCCTCCCATCTCGCAGGCCATGCAGGCATCAAGAAATCCGTGCAACTCATCTCTCGTCTCTATTGGTGGCCGACTCTGGAGACGGATGTTGTTGATTTTGTGCGGGCCTGCACTGTCTGTGCCCGGGACAAGACTCCTCGCCAGAAGCCTGCTGGTCTCCTTCACCCTCTTCCCCCCCTCCCTACTCCCTTGCCCTCTGGTTTGCCCGCTGTGGATGAAATAACTCGTGATCTTTCCACCATATGGAAAGAGACCCAAAATTCTCTCTTACAGGCTTCATCACGCATGAAGAAGTTTGCTGATAAGAAAAGAAGAGCTCCCCCCATTTTTTCTCCCAGAGACAAGGTATGGCTCTCCGCTAAAAAGAGGGGGAGACCCAAGGGGGGGGGTACTGTTACGCCGAGCGCTCCGGGTCCCCGCTCCTCCCCGGAGCGCTCGCTACACTCTCGTTACTGCAGCGCCCCGGTCAGATCCGCTGACCGGGTGCGCTGCGATACCACCTCCAGCCGGGATGCGATTCGCGATGCGGGTGGCGCCCGCTCGCGATGCGCACCCCGGCTCCCGTACCTGACTCGCTCTCCGTCGGTCCTGTCCCGGCGCGCGCGGCCCCGCTCCCTAGGGCGCGCGCGCGCCGGGTCTCTGCGATTTAAAGGGCCACTGCGCCGCTGATTGGCGCAGTGGTTCTAATTAGTGTGTTCACCTGTGCACTCCCTATGTATACCTCACTTCCCCTGCACTCCCTCGCCGGATCTTGTTGCCCTTGTGCCTAGTGAAAGCGTTCCCTTGTGTGTTCTTAGCCTGTGTTCCGACCTCCTGCCGTTGCCCCTGACTACGATCCTTGCTGCCTGCCCCGACCTTCTGCTACGTCCGACCTTGCTTCTGTCTACTCCCTTGTACCGCGCCTATCTTCAGCAGTCAGAGAGGTTGAGCCGTTGCTAGTGGATACGACCTGGTCACTACCGCCGCAGCAAGACCATCCCGCTTTGCGGCGGGCTCTGGTGAATACCAGTAGTGACTTAGAACCGGTCCACTAGCACGGTCCACGCCAATCCCTCTCTGGCACAGAGGATCCACCTCCTGCCAGCCGGCATCGTGACAATACTAAAATCACCTTATGGTGGATAACCCCTTTAAGTAGGTAGGTCCAACCTCATTAACATAAAAAAACAAGTAAAATAAACTCATCTTCTCCCCATTTCTATGCCCCAGCACATTCTTCCCCCTTCTCACTAGTACAGGCCACGCAATGACTGACATCATCGAGCGTCCCTGCTCAGGCTTGCACCAGTTTAGGCATTTTGTAGACTGCTTGATAAAAGCAGTCTGCCATCTACACAAGTGACAGGGCATGGGTCCAATGCAATTGCCATAGATTTCCCAGTGCTAACAAATGCCAGTACTAATACTGTCCAAAAGGGCGGTTTCACATTTTCTTACACCCCTGCCGTAAATTATCCCTATTCTTCCTATCTGATGCTCCAAATACTACCCCTTTCTTACTAGGAGCCTTTTAGATATTTTGCTCTTTTCTCATTCTTGCCTTGTTTACCTGGAACAGTATCACTTTTGTCCAAGGGCTGTGTCTGGTTTTGCAGCTCAGCCACTTTTAAGTGAATGAATGCAATATCAGACATATACCAGCCCCTGAAGATAGTGGCACTATGTCTAGAAAAAGGCAGACCTTTTTTGTTTTCATGGGGTTATTTATTTTGAACACCTGTCTGGCTTTGGCTGAAAAACTGCAGTGGCAGTTTTCCAAAAAACATCAGAAAAAACATGTGTGGAAACCTAGCCTTACAGAGATAATGAAATGTTTTTTGTATTTTGTGACATCAGGAAGTGCACAAATATTGGCTGTCACTATTAACCACTTAAGGACTCAGAGCGTACTTGTACGCCCTGAGTCCGCTCCCTTTCTATAATGCGAGGCCATGGCGGGGCCATAGGTCGGGCCCAGCCTCTGACAACGGCCGTGACCCGTGGCCCAATGGGGGCTATAACATTGCAAAAAAAAGTGGAAAAAAAAGTTGATAAAGATCATTTAACCGCTTCCCTAATAAAAGTTTGAATCACCCCCCCCCCCCCCCCTTTTCTCATAGAAAAAAAAGCTGTGTAAATAAAAATAAGTATATGTGGTATCGCCGCATGCGGAAATGTCCGAATTATAAAAATATATTGTTAATCAATTGCGTACGCGCAAAATAATTCCAAAGTCCAAAATAGCGTATTTTTGGTCACTTTTTATATCATGAAAAGATGAATAAAAAGTGATCAAAAAGTCAGATCAATACAAAAATGTTACTGCTAAAAACTTTAGATCACGGCACAAAAAAATTAGCCCTCATACCGCCCCATTTGTGGAAAAATTAAAAAGTTATAGGGGTCAGAAGACAATTGACAATTTTAAACGTATACATTTTCCTGCATGTAGTTATGATTTTTTCCAGAAGTACAACAAAATCAATCCTATATAAGTAGGGTACCGTATATACTCGAGTATAAGCCGAGTTTTTCAGCACGATTTTTCGTGCTGAAAACACCCCCCTCGGCTTATACTCGAGTGAACTCTCCACCCGCAGTGGTCTTCAAACTGCGGACCTCCAGAGGTTTCCAGCCATCGGCTGTCCGGGCTTGCTGGGAGTTGTAGTTTTGAAACCTCCGGAGGTCCGCAGGTTGAAGACCACTGCGGCCTTCGACATCATCCAGCCTCCTCTCACCCCCTTTAGTTCTGTACAGTACTCACCTCCGCTCGGCGCTGGTCCGGTGCTGCAGGGCTGTCCGGAGAGGAGGTGGTCCGGTGGGATAGTGGTTCCGGGCTGCTATCTTCACCGGGGAGGCCTCTTCTAAGCGCTTCGGGCCCGGCCTCAGAATAGTCACGTTGCCTTGACAACGACACAGAGGTGCGTTCATTGCCAACGTACTTCTGCGTCATTGTCAAGGCAACGCCTCTATTCCAGGCCGGAAGCGCGGAGAAGAGGCCTCCCCGGTGAAGATAGCAGCCCGGAACCACTATCCCACCGGACCACCTCCTCTCCGGACAGCCCTGCAGGACCGGACCAGCGCCGAGCGGAGGTGAGTACTGTACAGAACTAAAGGGGGTGAGAGGGGGCTGGATGATGTCGAAGGCCGCAGTGGTCTTCAACCTGCGGACCTCCGGAGGTTTCAAAACTACAACTCCCAGCAAGCCCGGACAGCCGATGGCTGCCCGGGCTTGCTGGGAGTTGTAGATTTGAAACCTCTGGAGGTCCGCAGGTTGAAGACCACTGAGGGCGGATGATGAGAAGAGGATGATGAAGGGGGGGTGTGGGATGATGACAAGAGGATGATGAAGGGGGGGGGATGATGAAGGGGTGTGTGTGGGATGATTACAAGGGGATGATGAAGGGGGGTGGGGATGATGACAAGGGGATGATGAAGGGGGATGTGTGGGATGATGACAAGGGGATGATGAAGGGGGGGTGTGGGTTGCTGACAAGAGGATGATGAGGGTGGGGGGTGGGATGATGAAGGGGGGTGTGTGGGATGATTACAAGGGGATGATGAAGGGGGTGGGGATGATGACAAGGGGATGATGAAGGGGGGATGTGTGGGATGATGACAAGGGGATGATGAAGGGGGGATGTGTGGGATGATGACAAGGGGATGATGAAGGGGGGATGTGTGGGATGATGACAAGGGGATGATGAAGGGGGGATGTGTGGGATGATGACAAGGGGATGATGACAGGTGATGATGATGAGGGTCTGGATGATGACAGGCGGTGATGATGATGAGGATGTTAATGACGGGTCTGGATGATGACGGGGGTCTGGATGATGACAGGGGGGGATGATGTATTTCCCACCCTAGGCTTATACTCGAGTCAATAACTTTTCCTGGGATTTTGGGTTGAAATTAGGGGTCTCGGCTTATACTCGGGTCGGCTTATACTCGAGTATATACGGTATCATTTTAATCATATGGACCTACAGAATAAAGGTAAGGTGTCATTTTTACCGAAAAATTTACTGCGTAGAAACGGAAGCCTCCAAAAATTACAAAATGGCATTTATTCTTCAATTTTGTCGCACAAAGATTTTTTTTCTGTTTTGCCGTAGAATTTTGGGTAAAATGACTGATGTCATTACAAAGTAGAATTGGTGGTGCAAAAAATAAGCCATCATATGCATTTTTAGGTTTAAAATTGAAAGAATTATGATTTTTTAAAGGTAAGGAGGAAAACACGAAAGTGCAAAAACGGAAAAACCCTGAGTCCTTAAGTGGTAAATTGCCTGCCAGGAACTGACAAACAACTTTTAGTCAGCTTATTAAACCAATTAAATATTGGCAGAAAATGCCAACATCCCTATTTGTACACAATTACCGAATGTTTACTGCTGCTCTCACTTCTGATTTATTAATATATGTCCATTTTTAATAGCCCTATGAAACTGGGGATGTGCTGTAAACAAGAATGGAAGTGCTACCATTCAACCTTGACAACTGAACTGTCGAAATGGTCCATTCTATAAGGGCCAATGGAAGTAAAAGGTGTTGCTAAGATCTGGAAATGATCCATTTTCTTAATCACCTAGCTCCAGCCTGTGACACGTGGTATAAAGGCCAGATCTAAAGCTACATGAAACAATTGTGTAATTGTGTGATGCCTCCTGTTTGTTGACATGCCACCTATCGCCACAGGTTGCAAACTGAGAGAGACAGAGGCTGACATTTACCATTGTCTTTAGACTGTTTATTGTGTATACAAAAGGTGCAAAAAAAAGGCGCAAGCAGGGTTTATTTGCTCCTATTTTGCACCTTTTGGTTTACACTTTTCTGCTGATTTTGAGTTGCACATGATATGGAAGGGATTAATGAACTGCGCCTTTTTGTGAAAAGGCGCAAAGCCACTGAAAAGTCTCTAAAACTAAACCAGCCCAGACTTAGCTTTTTGGTGTATGTGAAGAGAGAAATTTCTGAAAATGTGACCTGCACAAAATGTATCAAATGCTCTGCGACCATATAATAAATTTAGTGTTCCTACACATTACCAGCACACAGAAAAAGGTGTAGAAAAATGCTTCATTTACACCTACAATGATAAATGCTTCACTTACACCTACAATGATAAATGCTTCACTTACACCTACAATGATAAATTCTGGCCAGAATCCTTAGAGATCTTGGTTTATCACTCAGATTGCTATGTACATAGGCTGACATGTCAGCACTGTTCACGTGGTTGGGAGACCAGCAACAAACTGGAATGACAGCAAGAGGTGTGCAGAGGCAAACATCTGCAATGAAGGATTTTCAGATTAGAAAAATGGTGCATAGTCATCCATTCTGTACTGAAAGGGAAATTATATCGCACATATCAAGCCTAGGGCATCAAACATTGTCTACACAAGCCATGAGACTGTTCTTGAACAATATTGGGCTATGAGCCAGATGTCCAGTTACAAGTGTTCCACTGACCTCACTCCTCTGCTCATGGTGCTAATAAAGACAGTTGTGAAGGCTGGAATAGGGGTCTTTCCTCTTCAGGACAAAAGTCCTGCTTTTGTCTCGGATGCAATTATAGCCGGAGATTGGTTTGTAGACCATGTTAGGCAAGGAAATTAGGAGGCCTTCACGAGGCAACATCACACCGGTCCTACTCTCGGAATTATGGTGTGGGGTGACATAATTTATGGGAGCTGGACTCCTCTAGTCTTCATCCAGGTACACTAACAGCTTGGTGATACATTGATTTGGTCTTGGAAGTGTTCCGGGAGCCGTTTTAAACATCAGGACATGTTACCTGTGCTACTGTGTGCAGCTTGCATTAATTAAATGTGCTACTATGGCCTGCAGCGTCTCCAGACTTGTCTTCCATCGAGCACATTTGAGGCAATGGCAATTCAGCGTGGCAGGACATTCCTTCAACAACCTTTAAAGTGGTATTCCAGGAACTTGTTTTATTTGACTATGCTACAGGGGCTGTAAAGTTTGTGTAGTACATAATATAGTGTCTGTACCTGTGTGTGACGGTTTTCTCACAATTCTTCTGTGATTTTCACTCCAATATTTATTTTTACCAGCATACAAAATGACTGTTGTCTCACTAGTCAGCTAATGACAGGGAGCCTGTCTGCTTCAATGGGTGGAGGGATCGCTTGGTGGGAGAGAGATCAATCTGTAACTAATGCAACAGCTGTAGGCACCCTGATTGAAAACCACAGGTCTTTTGAATGGATGCAGCTCATTTATATTTCAATGGGTGGGGTGGCTGATGTGTGGGAGAGAGGAAAATGAAATTGTGGGATTTGTAGTCTAAAAAAGAAAAGTCAAACAGGAAATACGAGTTCACAAAAAGCTAGCCACAGTGTTATGGTAATCTCATAACATAGCCATTTAGCCCCAAGACAAGCGCAGATCTTTCCTAAGCATGTCCATTACTGCCTGCCAGGTACGTCCTAAAATCACCTTATGGTGGATAACCCCTTTTATAACCTCAAGACATGCCAAGACATGTGAGTGCGTGTATTTCAGTGCATGGTGCTCATACTCTTTACTGAATACATTCAAATGTTTTAAAAATTTTGTTTCCATTTTTTTTTATCATTTGCATATCATAAACATATCTATCGATTCTGTGCTTTCCAAAATGTTGCCACTATTCCTTCTTAGTGTTGCACTTTTGAGTTGAGAAATGTACTATGGGCAATTATCTGCCTGTGTAAAGGGATCCTAAGTATGTCAGCACCTTTTTTAAAGGGGTTATCCGGGATCACAATAAGGGATCAAAATTTTTGTTCCACTCTTTCCTATGGGCTATTTTTGGTACTGTAGCTGATCCCTATTCAAATAAACTGGATATAAGTATTGACCGAGGGTCAGATATTTTTTATGGGGGTCCTTTAGTACACTACAGTCAGCAATCCTCCCATCTGAAGTGGCCCATATCAAGCAGCATTTTCACATTTTCTCTCTGTTCTTTTTCTCGTTCTGCTCATTTCCTGCACCAGCGGCGGACATATCGTCTGTGCAGCCGGTTCAGCTGCACAGGGGCCCAGTGTGTGAGGGGGCCCACCTCCCTTCGCTGCACCCCCACTGCTCACTGTTCTATTGCGGCAACAGCGCATAATAGTGCAGAGGGCACGTTAGACAGTGAGTCTGCAGCCGGCCAAACCGGGTCTGACGAGGGATGTCGCGC
The DNA here is from genome assembly GCF_029499605.1 of Hyla sarda. NCBI lineage: Eukaryota > Metazoa > Chordata > Amphibia > Anura > Hylidae > Hyla > Hyla sarda. The sequence continues at coordinate 378,643,432 of NC_079190.1, read as the reverse complement.
AAGTGCGTCCCTACGCAGACCCGCACAGAAGGACATCAGTGACATCATTCTTCTGGCTGCCGTCGGAGAGGAGAAGCGCTGCACAGGCCAAGTAAGTGTGTCTCTGTGTGTGTCTGTGTGTGTGTCTATGTGTGTGTCTGTCTGTCTATGTGTTGGGGGGCTATGCTACCTAATGTGGGGAAACTGCTACCTAATGTGGGTAAACTATGCTACCTAATGTGGTGAATCTATGCTACCTAATGTGGGGAAACTATTCTACCTAATGTGGGGAATCTATGCTACCTAATGTAGGGAAACTGCTACCTAATGTGGGGAATCTATGCTACCTAATGTGGGGAAACAATGCGACCTAATGTGGGGTAACTGCTACCTAGTGTGGGGGAACTGCTGCCTACCTAATGCTGCAGATTAATGTGAGTTGCAGTGTCATTTTATGGCATAGTACTTTTTCTTTTTATGTGGGGGGGGGGGCAGGCACATTTTTTGCACAGGGGTCCTCTGCTATCTGTGTCCGCCCCTGCCCTACACTGTATGTCTGTTCGTACCCCCTGTGTTTACATTGAATAAACATGTTCTTTATAAAATCGAGTTTCTATATAATCCATCTTTATTACACACCTGCCACCTTGTCACTTCCAGGCACTTGTGTTCATTGACTAACACTGTGTGACATTGTAACCCACTGAGGTGTGAGGTGACTGGTCACCAGTTGGCACATATTCAGCAATCAGCTACCAAATCAACCATCAAAATCACAAGAAGCTTTTGTATCGAAATTTGTCCACAAATGCACAATTTTTTTTCTGCCACATGGGCAAATCCATTACATGCTAGTGTGCTATTTTTATTGCTTCTCATTTTCACTCTATACTCTGTTATGTAGATGCATCACAGATAAGTATACTCTTACAGGCCACAGACACTGAGGCTTAGATCAAATATCCCCTGTCTCAGCAATCTGACATGTACTTTCCTTTGCTTGCATATTGAACTTGGATTGACTAAGTGAACCTGAAAACATCTAATTGTGTTTTCATTCAGGCATCCAAGTTCAGCATAGAGAGGATTTCTGAAAGGCCGGCAGCAGCTCCGCTGGGCAAGTCCTCAGAAAGCATCAACTCTCCAACAGTGCGGCATAGTCAAGACCACTATGTCAAATCAATCACATAAAAATAAATCTGCCACACAATACACATAGCATAACAGCTATTCTTTAGCCAACAGCTTCTATTCTTACAAATACACTATGGCATAGTTATTGATTGACCTAAGAGAAAACAAGAATACATTTTAGGCTTTTATTACATTGTTTATATGCTGTTTCATCATTTCTGTGCTAACATATTTGTACATGCATTTTACAGATACAGATTTAGTTTTTCTGTTTTCCCACAATGCTTTGCATAATTTTCAATCTGTGTGGGACCTAAAGCAATGTTTAGGTCTTATGTAGATAAGGAAGCCCAATGATGTCCAAACCTTTCTGTACAGTTATGTTACAAATACAAACCATGGTTACTTGCCTAGGTATATTAAGATCCTGTCCATTTATATATTTGTACAATGTGATCAAATCTCCCCTGAGATATCATTCCATGGCTCCCTAAGGCCAGTGCACAGACTGTTTGGGCCAATTGGCTTTTGCAGGGCTAACCAATGGATACAAGGACTTGTCAAGGATGGCCATTCAGGGTGGACTGTCTCTGAGGTCATTTATGCATGCTCGTGGCCTGTTCAAAACCAGGTAATGACCCAGGTGCCCATATGTGGAGGAAACATCTTTTCCTGTCTTTTGGCAGTGCCCCTTTGCGCAGGATCTATTGAATGCCCTAGAGCTTGAACTTAGACACTCTGTACCCAGGAACAACCTATCATACCATTCAGTGCTTTATGGACTATTTCCTGGGGTTCATGACGTGGAGGCCATCCAGGAGGCCTGGCACCTTATGAACTGTTTTAGGGGCACTATATGGCTGGCCAGGAATCACCTCATCTACAACAGGGAGGACATGCCTGTCCAGGACTGCCGTAGGCTGATCCATAGCCTGCTCAGAGGCTATTCCATCTTGGACAGTCCAGACTTCAATGAAGAAGAGGACTAACGTCCCTCTATTTGTACCATCATGCTTTGTGTGATTGTAATTTATTGTATGACTTGCAATGACGACTGAATGATCTATAAAGCTCTTTCAATACCTAAGACGTCTTTTATGTAAATAAAAACAATTTGCATTTACCTTATTCTTACATCAATATTATATTATTGTTATAACATAATGTGACTTCAGTTCCTAGGCCGGGTTCACACCTGCATTGGCAGCTCAGGTTGGGTGTCTCCATTCTAGCATCCATGAATGGTTCTAGACAAAGTAAAACAGCATGTAGCATGCTATATTTTGTCTGGTAAAATGACCAACAACATACCGGAAACCCAACGGAACCCATTAACCACTGTTTTGGGGTTTAATATAAAACAGTGTGTTCAGTAGTTGACTCTAAGTGTGTACTGCAGACGCGCAAGTCGCTATAGCTTTCTATTGCAACTTACATATTGGCAATTGGCAGGTGAGGCAGAATAAATGAGAGCTATAGGGGAATTTATCAAGGCTTGCATGGCAGTTAAAAAAAAGTTAAAACTTTTTGGACAAGCCCCATTTTGCTAAAGGAAAAAAAACTTTGGCTTTTCCTGTGTTTTTATTTTGTTTTATTTTTTTTAACCTAAATATAAAGCACTGCACCAGATTGTACACCCCTGCTTGATTTGTAGTTTTAAAGGGGTTATCCAGGAAAAAACTTTTATATATATATATATATATATATATATATATATCAACTGGCTCCAGAAAGTTAAACAGATTTGTAAATTACTTCTATGAAAATGTTTTAATCCTTTCAGTACTTATGAGATTCTGAAGTTAAGGTTGTTCTTTTCTGTCTAAGTGCTCTTTGATGACACGTGTCTTGGGAACCGCCCGGTTTAGAAGAGGTTTGCTATGGGGATTTGCTTCTAAACTGGGCGGTTCCCGAGACACGTGTCATCAGAGAGCACTTAGACAGAAAATAACAACCTTAACTTCAGAAGCTCATAAGTACTGAAAGGATTAAGATTTTTTAATAGAAGTAATTTATAAATCTGTTTAACTTTCTGGAGCCAGTTGATATATAAAAAAAAGTTTTTTCCTGGATAACCCCTTTAAGGTTATAATTACTTTAAAAGGGTACTATCACTAAATGGGCACTGTCACATAAAAAATCTCTGCAGGACAGGTCAAAAGTTTATAAAGTGACAGGTACACTTAGTGTAACAGACATCTGAGAGTCCTGATTACAGGAATAGCCCCTAAAAAATGCCCCACACCATATTATTACCTGCTGACATCTATTTAGACTTTTACTCTTTTTGTTGGGTTGCCAGTTCACAAAATGAGTGACAAAATTTTAGACTGCATGGCACTCAAAGACAGGACTGATCAATTTGAACAACCCTTTTAAAATTGTGGGTCCACTGACATCAAGTGATAAGTTGCACCCTTTTCTAGGTTCTGAGCCCCCCTGAGACAAGCTGGTCAGTTTGATTCCCCCCTCCCCCCCCCCCCCCCCCTCCCCCCTTTACATTGTCTGTTCCCTGGAGAGGGGTTAATCAGTTTTAATACCGCTATTAGATTGAGCTTTCTTAATATGAAAGATCTCCCAATAAAAACAAATCACTGCTTGGGAAATCATTGCACAGATCCTTCAAGATCCTACTGCTATCAGTTGCTATCACTGAGGAAACTGCTATGCAATCTCCCATACTTGTCTTTTCAAAAGATTTTTTATTTTTAAATCTACATGGTTTTGTTAGTTAGACCCAAAATCAGCTAGCGCTAACCCTCAATTATTACTTCGCTGCCAACTGCCACAAGGGTATCGGGAAGAGTCAATACCAACAGGCCCGGGATGGGAAAAAAAAAATTCCTGTGTCTAGGCAGTAACAGGCTGACGTTATTTAGGCTGGGAAGGTCCAAAAACATTGGTCCTCACCCATCCTGGCAACATCAGGCTGCTGCTGCTTGATTGATATTGGCTGATAATGAAAAAAAAGTGGCACACCACTTATTTGTTTGTTTTTTGTCAAAAACAAATAAATAACTAATAATTAAAAAAGTGGGGTTCAACTTATTTTCATTATCAGCCAGATACCAACCAAGCAGCAGCCTGATGTTACTAGGGTTTGACTATAGGTTTTGTCCCTCTCCAGCCTTAAAGGGGCATTCCAGGAAAAAAAAAATTTTTTTTAGATCAACTGGCTCCAGAAAGTTAAGCAGAGTTGTAAATTAAACTTACTTCTATTAAAAAATCGTAATCCTTCCAATAATTATCAGCTACAGAAGTTGAGTTGTTCTTATCTGTCTGGAAACAGTGCTCTCTGCTGACATCTCTGCTTGTCTCAGGAACTGCAGAGAGCAGAATAGGTTTGCTCTGGGATTTTGCTTCTACTCTGGACAGCTCCTGAGACACGTGTCATCAGATAGCACTTAGACAGAAAAGAACAACTCTACTTCAGCGGCTCATAAGTATTGAAAGGATTAAGATTTTTTAATAGAAGTAATTTACAAATCTGTTTAACTTTCTGGAGCCAGTTGATATCTAAAAAAAAAGTTTTTTCCTGGATAACCCCTTTGAAGGGGTACTCCGTCCCTGAGACATCTTATCCCCTATCCAAAGGATAGGGGATAAGATGGCTCACCGCGGGGGTCCCGACGCTGCAGACCCCCGCAATCTTGTATTTGCCACCCACCTGCTTGAGCTGCACATCGCGGTGCCAGCTCACAAACAGCCGGGTGGCGACCATGGAGCCAGAGTATCATGACATCACAACTCCGCCCCTGTGTGATGTCACCCCCTGCCCCCGCTATGCAAGTGTATGGAAGGGGGCATGCAGCTCAAACAGGTGGGTGGTGATTACAAGATTGGGGAGGTCCCCAGCGGCAGGACCCCTGCGGTGAGACATCTTATCCCCTATCCTTTGGATAGGGGATAAGATGTCTCAGGGCCGGAGTACCCCGTTATTAATGCCAGCTTGTTAACGCCTAGGTCGAGGAGGGCTATTTTTTATCTATGAGAAGGCATCCACTACTAAGTATGTAAAGCAATTTAAAAAAACAACACGTTTAAAAAATGTTGGTACAAAAAAACACTCCACCAGAAGTGTTCCGGGGAAGATGACCTCCTGAGGACGCAGGGCGTACCTGTACGCCCATGGGAATTCTGGTCTCCGGCGCTCGCCAGGCAGGGACTGGACCGGGATGCCTGCTAAAATCGTTCAGCAGGCATCCCATGCCAACGCCTTGGGGTGATTCAGACCGGTGATCTGCAGCGATTCCTGGTCATACGGGTCTCCGGTGACCTGGAAAATAAGGGGGATCGGGGCTGTCCAAGACAGCCCCAATCCCCCTGAAGGGATAGGAGTGAGGTGACATGGTCACTATTGGTCGCTCAGAAGTGACCAGCCAATAGCAGATCGGGGGTGGGGTTAAAGTTCGGTTTCCCCACTCTGCCCACTGTTCCAAAGATCTGTCAAACGCCAGTGCACTGCACCCCTTATTAAATTCTGTGAGGGGTATAGTTTCCAAAATGGGGTCACATGTGGGGGGGTCCACTGTTCTGGCACCATGGGGGCTTTGTAAACGTACATGGCCCCCGACTTCCATTCTAAATAAATTCTCTCTTCAAAAGCTCAATGGCGCTCCTTCTCTTCTGAGCATTGTAGTTTGCCCGCAGAGCACTTTACATTCACATATGGGGTATTTCCATACTCAGAAGAAATGGGGTGAAAAATTTTGGGGGGCTTTTTCTCCTATTACCCCTTGTGAAAATAAAAATTTGGGGTAACACCAGCATTTTAGTGACCTGTGGGGTTTTAGGGCTCACTGGACCCCCTGTTATGTTCCATGAGGGGCCTAGTTTCCAAAATAGAATGCCATGTGTTTTGTTTTTGTTCTGGCAACATAGTGGCTTCTTAAATGTGACATGGCCCCAAAAAAACAATTTCAACAAAATTCACTCTCCAAAATCCCATTGTCGCTCCTTCCCTTCTGAGTCCTCTACTGCGCCACATATGAGGTATATCCTTACTAGAGAGAAATTGGGTTACAAATTTTGGGGAGATTTCTCTCCTTTTACCCCTTGTAAAAAAAACAATGGCTCTACAAGAACATGCGAGTGTATTTTGAATTTTCTCCACCATTTTGCTGCTATTTCTGTGAAACTCCAAAAGGGTTAACAAACTTTCTGAATGTCATTTTGAATACTTTGAGGGGTGCTGTTTCTATAATGGGGTCATTTATGGGGAATTTCTCACAGAAAGGCCCCTCAAATCCACTTCAAACTTAACTGGCCCCTGAAAAATTCAGATTTAGAATTTTTCGGGAAAATGTAGAAAATTGTTGGTATATTTTTCCCTCTGATGTGTTCAAAAAGTAAGAACATGTCAACTTTGTGATGTCAACATAAAGTAGATATATTGTAATATATAATATTTGTGAATCAATTTAAAATTTATTTGGAATGTCCATTTTCCTTACAAGCAGAGAGTTTCAAAGTTAGAAAAATGCAACATTTTAAACATTTTCATGAAATTTTAGAGATTTTTCACCAAGAAAGGGTATTCCCCTGGAAAAATTTTTTTTTTAAATCAACTGGTGCAAGAAAGTTAACCCGTTGCCGCAAAACGCCGTTTATAAAGGAGCTGAGCTCGCATCATACCTGCACGGTCCCGGCTGCTATCAGCAGCCAGGACCCATGGCTAATGCCGGACATCGCCGTTTCGGCAGATGTCCGGCATTAACTCTTTAGACACGGCGATCAACTCTAAAGTGAAGGTGAAAGCTTCCCGGCAACTCAGTTGGGCTGATCGGGACCATCGCAGTGAAAATGCAATGTCCTGATCAGCTAGGACGCATCAGGAGGGTGCCGTACCTGCCTCCTGCGCATCCGATCCGCGATTGATTGCTTCAAGCCTGAAATCCAGGCTTGAGCAATCGACCACCGATAACACTGATCAATGCCATGCAATGGCATTGATCAGTGTTTTGAATCAATATACTGCATGTTATAGTCCCCTTTCCTAATAAAAGTCTGAATCACCCCCCCTTTTCCCATTTAAAACAAAACTGTGTACATTCAAAAAGAAAATAACTTTCTCTAGAACATACAGAAGCTGCTAAGTAATGGAAGGGTTAAGATTTTTAAATAGAAGTAATTTACAAATCTGTTTAACTTTCTGGCACCAGTTGATTTAAAAAAAATGGCATTGATCAGTGTTTTGAATCAATATACTGCATGTTATAGTCCCCTTTCCTAATAAAAGTCTGAATCACCCCCCCTTTTCCCATTTAAAACAAAACTGTGTAAATTCAAAAAGAAAATAACTTTCTCTAGAATATACAGCAGCTGCTAAGTACTGGAAGGGTTAAGATTTTTAAATAGAAATAATTTACAAATCTGTTTAACTTTCTGGCATCAGTTGATTTAAAAAAAAAATTCCAGGGGAGTACCCCTTTAAGAAAAAAAAAATGCAACCACAATACCGTTTCTGTGTCCCCTGTAGTTCTCCGTGTGATTTTGTCCCCTGTTGTCTCCTAAATATTCTTTTTTCTTGCTTGCAGACCATACTACAAATCCCAGCAGTCAGTGGGGCTCTGTGTATTGGCTGCCAGACAATTCCTTTTAATATCGGTGTGCATGCTGTGTTGTTGTAAACACAGTCAGCAGCACACACTATCTTTTCTTTCAAACTATCCTTCCCCCCAGCAATACATCATGCTATGCTCTGAATGGCAGCAGTCAGAGATAAGATCTAGAGCAGGAAAATAGCAGCGTTATGTGCTGAGGGACTGGGCTTCTCTGTCGACAATATCCTCACACAGGGAGAGGGAGAGGGGAAGGGAGAGGAGGTGTGGCTGTGAAGCCAGAAATTATGTTGTATTTGTCTTCCAGGAGGGTGGGGGCTAGTCTCATTGAAAGGTATGCACAGAGACAAGCAGGATCTGATTATGACATCTTCCTATCACTCCCTGCATATGAGTGACAGCTAAAAGAGGTAAACTGCTCTATATAGCTAATTAATTATATTTAGATAAATAAATAGGTTGGTGAGAGAGAAAGGATGGGCTATGGGTTTAGTTCCCTGGAGTACCCCTTTAACCCCTTAACGACCAAGGACGTATATTTACGTCCTTGGCCGGCTCCCGCGATGTAACGCGGGGTCACGCGGTGACCCCGCGTCATATCGGGTCGGTCCCAGCATGTATCTGATGCCGGGGCTAATAGCGCGCGGCAGCGATCACGGTGCCGCACGCTATTAACCCTTTAGACGCAGCGTTCAAAGTTGAACGCCGCGTCTAAACCGAAAGTGAAAGCTGCCCGGCTGCTCAGCGGGGCTGATCGGGACTACCGCAGTGAAAATGCGGTGTCCCGATCAGCTGGGACACGAGCGGAGGTCCTCTTACCTGCCTCCGGCGTGTCCCCTCGGCGATTGTTTGCTCCAAGCCTGAGATTCAGGCTTGAGCAATCGACCACCGATAACTCTGATCATTGCAAAGCTATGGCTTTGCAGTGAACAGTGCTGGCAATCAGTGTGTGCAGTGTTATAGGTCCCTATGGGAGCTATAACACTGCAAAAAAAAAGTGTAAAAAAAAAAGTTAATAAATGAGATTTAACCCTTTCCTTAATAAAAGTTCAAATCACCCCCCTTTTCCCATTAAAAAAACACCATGTAAATAAAAATTAATATAAACATATGTGGTATCGCCGCATGCGTAAATGTCCGAACTATAAAAATATATCATTAATTAAACCGCACGGTCAATGGCGTATGCGCACAAAAATTCCAAAGTCCAAAATAACGTATTTTTGGTTGCTTTTTATATCATGAAAAAATGAATAAAAAGCGATCAAAAAGTCCGATCAATACAAAAATGGTACCGCTAAAGTTATAGGGGTGAGAAGATGACAATTTTTAAAGTTAACGCCGGGCCGCAGAGAATTAATGGGTCATAGGGATGTCCTTAATAGTGATGGGGTAAATTTATATCGGGGGGGGGGGGGGGGGCAATTGCCCCATTGCGCCCCCCCCCCCTCCTGGATCTGCCACTGATACTAACACTACCAATATTGCCGGGCCATCTTTAAATCTGATTGGACCCTGGGCAAGCAATTTTTTTGCACCTGGGGTGACACACTGTAACAAACCTCCTCCTCATATAATCTCCTTACTACTGTGGTGACACACGGTAACAAACCTTCTCATGTAATTGCCCTACTACTGGGGTGACACACTGTAACAAACCTCCTCCTCATGTAATCTCCTTACTACTGGGGAGACACACTGTAACAAACCTCCTCCTCATGTAATCTCCTTACTACTGGGGTGACACTCCTTAATAAACCTCCTCCTCATGTAATCTCCTTACTACTGGGGTGACACACTGTAACAAACCTCCTCCTCATGTAATCTCCTTAGTACTGGGGTGACACACTGTAACAAACCTCCTCCCCATGTAATCACCTTACTACTGGGGTGACACACTGTAACAAACCCCCTCCTCATGTAATCTCATTACTACTGGGTTGACACACTGTAACAAACCCCCTCCTCATGTAATCTCCTTACTACTGGGGTGACACACTGTAACAAACCTCATACACACATCATACATACACACATCATAGATACACATCTAACACACATACACAGATCATACATACACATAAATCTATCATGCACACATAATATATATATATATATATACACACACACATCATACAAAATCTTACACATACACACATACAATACACATACATATATACAATAGCCTCTCCTTACCCCCAGGAGATGATTGCTGGAGATCGGGTTGGCTGAGGCTGCGTTGCTTTTGCGCCAGGGTCATGAGAGCAGTGGCTCCCAGCAGCCCCTGGCCTCCTCAGCCCTGCAGGGCCGCACATAGTAGAAGGGGGAAAAAAAAAGTGCTGGCAGTGATCGCCCGGGACCCTGAGCAGTGGAGTGCGAGCAGGATGTGAGGGGTCCGAACTTGGTGACGTCTGATAAGTGGAGCGCAAGCAGCGCTCCTCCAGAATGGTCAGGACAGGGGGAGGAGTTAGTGCCTTAGGCCCTGAATACTGCATTTTGCACAAATTCGCAGTAAAATTGCGGCAAAAAACGCTGCGATTTTACCACGATTTTGCGCAAAATGGAGTATTGTTAGTAATGCCCTAAAGCTTTTCAGGGGCCCCCTTTTGGATGGGGGCCCTAGGCAATTGCCCAGGATGCCCCGCCCTAACGCCGGCCCAGACTGCAGAGTAGAATTGGTGGCGCAAAAAATAAGCCATCATATGGATTTTTAGGTGCAAAATAGAAAGGGTTATGATTTATAAAGGTGGAGGAAAAAACGAAAGTGCTAAAACGGAAAAACCCGTGGTCCTTAAGGGGTTAAAGGGGTACTCCCCTGGAAAACCATTTTTTTTAAATCAACTGGTTCCAGAATTTGTAAATTACTTCTATTTAAAAATCTTAACTAGAGATGAGCGAACTTACAGTAAATTCGATTGGTCACGATCTTCTCGGCTCGGCAGTTGATGACTTTTCCTGCGTAAATTAGTTCAGCTTTCCGGTGCTCCGGTGGGCTGGAAAAGGTGGATACAGTCCTAGGAAAGAGTTTCCTAGGACTGTATCCACCTTTTCCAGCCCACGGGAGCACCTGAAAGCTGAACTAATTTATGCAGGAAAAGTCATCAACTGCCGAGCCGAAAAGTTCGTGACGAATCGAATTTACTGTAAGTTCGCTCATCTCTAATCTTAACTCTTCCAGTATTTATCAGCTGATGTATGTTCCAGAGGAAGTTCTTTTCTTTTTGAATTTCCTTTCTGCCTGACCACAGTGCTCTCTGCTGACACCTTTGTCCATTTTAGGAACTGTCTCCATAGCAAACCTATCCTGCTCCAGACAGTTCCTAAAATGGACAGAGGTGTCAGCAGAGAGTATTGTGGTCACACAGAAAGGAAATTCAAAAAGAAAGGAACTTCCTGTGGAGCATATAGCAGCTGATTAAGTATGGAAGGATTAAGATTTTTAAATAGAAGAAATTTACAAATCTGTTTAACCCCTTTAGGGCATAGCGTTTTTCAGTTTTTGCCCTTTCGTTTTTTCCTCCTTACCTTTTAAAAATCATATCCCTTTCAATTTTGCACCTAAAAATTCACATGATGGCTTATTTTTTGCGCCACCAAATCTACTTTGTAATGACATCAGTCATTTTACCCAAAAGTCTACAGCGGAACAAAAAAAAATAATCATTTTGCGACAAAATTGAAGAAAAAACTTTTGGGGTCTTCCGTTTCTACACAGTACTTTTTTGATAAAAATTCCACCTTATCTCTATTCAGTAGCTCCATATGATTAAAATGATACGCAACTTATATAGGTTTGATTTTGTATTACTTCTGGAAAAAATCATAACTACATGCACGAAAATTAATACGTTTAAAATTGCCATCTTCTGACCCCTATAACTGTTTTATTTTTCTGCATACTGGGCCGTGTGAGGGCTCATTTTTTGCGCTGTGATCTGAAGCTTTTAGTGGTACCATTTTTGTTTTGATTTGACTTTTTGATAGCTTTTTATAAATTTTTTATGGTATAAAAAGTGACCAAAAATACGCTATTTTGGACTTTGGAATTTTTTTGTACGCCATTGACCGTACGGTTTAATTAACAATTTATTTTTATAGTTTGGACATTAACACACAAGGGGATACCACATATGTTTATTTTTATTTATACAGTTTTTTTTTTTTTTATGGAAAAGGGGGGTGATTCAAACTTTTATTAGGGAAGGGGTTAAATCATCTTTATTAACTTATTTTTTTCACTTCTTTTTTGCAATGTTATAGCCCCCATATGGGACTATAACATGCAGTACATTAATTCAATACACTGATCAATGCCATTGCTGTTACACTATGCGCTCCGGCCTCACACGCTGGCCGTGAGCGCATGGTCCCCTTACCTTCTGCTGCCGACGGGGCTGGGACTCGCATCGCGGCACGCACCCGCATGCAAGCCCCAGTCCGTCACTCTCCGGGTGTTTCTCCTGCCTCTGCCTCCACATCTCTGCTCCTTCGCGCGTGTCCCCATCCCTTAGGGCATGCACGCACCGGAGCTTTAAGGTTTAAAGGGCCAGTATGCTCATTAGTGTAACCATCTGTGGCTTGTTTATAAATTCCTCCACCCTCCTCAGTTCTCTGCTGGATCTTTGTTGCCTTGTGCCCTAGAGAAAGCGTTCCATTGTATTGCCTTGATCTCCTGCTCTCCTGCTCTTCTGACTTGACCTTGCTCCTCTGCCGCCTGCCTACTGAACTCCTGACGCTACTGTGCCGCCTGCCCTGACCTACTGCTATCCAGACTACGAGTTGCCTCATCCCTCCTGTGCCTCGCATCTCCTCAGCCACCTGTGTGGTCGAGCCGTGCCAGGGGTAGCGACCTGGGTGTCGCCTGCAGCTGCAAGTCCATCCTGCTTTGCGGCGGGCTCTGGTGAAGATCAGCGGCATTTTAGACTCCACTCCCTGGTACAGTCCAAGTCTACTGCCACACAGGTCCAGCCGATCCACATACACTGGAGTTCCTGTCTTCTGAAAGAGGAGTGTTACAATTGCATTGCATTGATCAGTGTTATCGGCTTTGATTGCTCAAGCTTTCAGGCTTGGAGCAATCGCCAATCGGACGCTCAGGAGGTGGGTAATGCACCCTCCTGATCGGGACATCGCATTTTCACCACAATGGTCCCCATCAGCCCAACTGAGCTGCCGGGAAACTTTCACTTTAGACTCTAAACAGTTAATGCCGGTGCATTGCCGTGGAATGAGATTTGCCATAGAATGAGATGGTCCGCCTCCATCACATCCTATTGGCTCTCTCTTGTCACGTGACATATTTAAACGTCACGCATCGATGCGCACAGCAGTGTCAGTTTGGCTATCACAGGGAGAGGATCTCCACACCCTGTGATAGCTGAAGGTGTACGGAGCTCTCGTGGCCCGACAGAAGTTCACACATGTACGCAGCTCATACGGCTGCCTCATATACATTTACTGTTGATCCACAGCGCTATCGGGATCCCGATGCCCGATGGCGCTGTCATCAGGATCCCCACGCCCGCAGCTCTACACCCCATCCCCTGCAGCTGTACTCCCCGTCCCCCGCATCTCTACTCCCCGTCCCCCGCAGCTCTACTCCCCGTCCCCCGCATCTCTACTCCCCGTCCTACGCAGCTGTACTCCCCGTCCCTCCGTAGCTCTACTCCCCGTCCCGTTAACGCTCAGGGAGCGGGGAACAGAAAGTAGAGCATCGGGCGCAGGTAAAGTAGTACTGCGCATGCGCAGCACTACGCGAATAACTTAACCTGCGCCCGATGCTCTACTTTCTGTCCCCCGCTCCCTGAGCGTTAACGGGACGGGGAGTAGAGCTGCGGGGGACGGCGAGTAGAGCTGCGGGCGTGGGGCGCTCGCGGGGACGCACACTGATGACAGCGCCATCGGGCATCGGGATCCCGATAGCGCTGTGGATCAACAGTAAATGTATATGAGGCAGCCGTATGAGCTGCGTACATGTGTGAACTTCTGTCGGGCCACAGAGGCCATGAGAGCTCCGTACAGCTTCAGCTATCACAGGGTGAGGAGATCCTCTCCCTGTGATAGCCAAATTGACACTGCTGTGCGCATCGATGCGTGACGTTTAAATATGTCACGTGACAAGAGAGAGCCAATAGGATGTGATGGAGGCGGACCATCTCATTCTATGGCAAATCTCATTCCACGGCAATGCACCGGACATCTGCCTGAACGGGGATATCCAGCATTAGCCACAGGTCCTGGCTGCTGATAGCAGCCGAGACCATGCGGGTATGATGCGAGCTCAGCTCATGAGCTCGGTTCATAACCCTGCCGTGCCGCAGCACCGTTTATAAATGTTTTTTTGTGGCAAAGGGTTAACTTTCTGGCACCAGTTGTTTTTAAAAAATATATATGTTTTCAAGGGGAGTACTCCTTTAACCCCTAGAGGATGCAGGACATACATGTATGTGCTGCACCTGTTCCTGCACCGATCAATGCTCTGCTAATGCACAGCATTGTTTAGTGTTTGTAATCGAATGATAGCAGTTAATAGTCCCCTATGGGAACAAAAAAAAAAAAATTGTGTGAAAATGTAAAGAAAAATGTTTATAAATGTAAATAATCCCCTCATCTAGAAAAATTTTTAAACCACCTTCCTGTTCCCATTTGTTTTCATAAAATAATTTAACCCCTTTTAACCCCTTATGGACCAAAAAAAGTAAACCTGTACGCCCCTTAAAGACCAGGTGTTACGCCGAGCGCTCCGGGTCCCCGCTACTCCCCGTAGCGCTCACAGCGTTCTCCCATTCGCAGCTCCCCGACCCGCTTAACAGACTCGTTCCCCGTCTGTGCTGTCCCGGCGCGCGCGGCCCCGCTCCCTAGGGCGCGCGCGCGCCGGGTCTTTGCGATTTAAAGGCCCGCTGCGCCACTGATTGGCGCATGGGTTTTAATCAGTACCTTCACCTGTGCACTTCCCTATTTATACCTCACTTCCCCTGCACTCCCTTGCCGGATCTTGTTGCCATTGTGCCAGTGAAAGCGTTTCCTTGTGTGTTCCTAGCCTGTGTCCCAGACCTCCTGCCGTTGCCCCTGACTACGATCCTTGCTGCCTGCCCTGACCTTCTGCTACGTCCGACCTTGCTTTTGTCTACTCCCTTGTACCGCGCTTATCTCAGCAGTCAGAGAGGTTGAGCTGTTGCCGGTGGATATGACCTGGTTGCTACCGCCGCTGCAAGACCATCCCGCTTTGCGGCGGGCTCTGGTGAAAACCAGTAGCAACTTAGAACCGTTCCACCGACACGGTCCACGCCAATCCCTCTCTGGCACAGAGAATCCACTTCCAGCCAGCCGAATCGTGACACCAGGCCTGGTTTTCATTTGTAGTTTTTTTTTTTTTTTACAATGCAAAAAATCATGACATTTTTTTTTAAATAAAGATTTTTGCTATTTTAACACTATTAGGTTGCATATATTTATACTTTCTGACCAAATAGTTTACGAAATTTATATTTTCAAATGTCTACTTTAATTTGAAAGCATTTTTTTTTTTTATAATTAACATTTTAAATGAATTAGAAGCCTAACAATTTAACTTAAAATTTAGAAAATTTGAAAAGTACATCTTTTTGTGTGCTATGCAAGGTTTGCAGAAATTTGAAGGTGGTAGAACATAGGAAACCCTCCCCCCCCAAATTACCCCATTTAAAAAACTAGACCCCTCAAGGTATTCGCTAGGGGGTACAGTGAGTATTTTAACACCATAGTTTTTTGGCAGGAATTATTACAAAGTCAGCATAAAAAATTTGAAATTAGCTTTTTTTCACAAATGCATAATTTGTGGGGCATTTTTTTGTACATCGCTTGTGATATTGAAAAAAATGCACCCTATATTTTATTGAGCTGCTCGGCCCGTGTTTGGAAATATTACCACTTAGGCCATATTTAGTTCCTTGGCCACGTGGTAGGACCCAGAAGGAGAGGAGCGCCATTTGGCTTTCAGGGCATAATTTTAGGCCGAATGGATTGTAGGCCGCACTTCATGCCTGAAAAGGGTTTCAGCTGCCAGAACCATACAGAACTCCCCACAAGTGACCCCATTTTGGAAACTACACCCCCTAAAGTATTCACGTTGACCAAAAGTGAGTACTTTGAGTCCTTTTTTGTGGCTGGAACGGTTACAAATTAAGTGGAAAAATTTAAATTTTATTTTTTTCACAAATGCATCATTTGTGGAACATATTTTTTGTACATTGTATCTTAAAAGTAGAAAATGCACTCCATATTTTATTACGCTGTTTGTCCCGTGTTCGGTAATACCCCCACTTAGGCCGTATTTGGTTGCATGGCCACATGGTGGGACCGAGAAGGAGAGGAGCCCCATTTGGCTTTCAGGATATCATTATACAAATTATAGGCTGCACTTTATCTTGCAAAGCATTCTAGCTGTCAGAACAATACTGCACCCCCAGAAGTGACCCCATTTTCGAAACTACACCCCCTAAAGTATTCACCTAGGGCAAAAGTGAGTACGTTGAGCCCTTATTGTATGGCTAGAATTATTTCAAAGTCAGCGGAAAAAAATAGCAACTAGCTTTTTTTCCCCACAAATTCTTTATTTGTGGGACATCATTTTGGTAAGTCGCTTTTGAAATGGAGGAAATGTCCCCATATTTTATCACCCTGTTCGTCCCGGGCTGGGCAGTACACCTACTTAGGCCATATCTGGTTGCCTAACCGCCTGGTAGGACCAAGAAGGAGAGGAGACCCCTTTGGCTTTCAGGGCATCATTATATGAATAGTCCCCATTCATACTGTGTTTCTGCAGTATAGGTGTCCGCTGTCGTGTCAAAAAAGGGATGCCAATGTATATAGTATCGTCTCATTCAGAAATGAATGGAGCTGCTACAGTGTACGTCAGCATCACTTTTTTGGACGTGATGCTTACGGATACCTCTAACATACTGCGGAAACGCAGTATGAACAGGACTCAGTGTAGGGTCACATAGAGCGCATCCGCAGCATATTTCACTGCTGCGGCTGAGTAGCTCAGTGTGTCTGCTCATGACTGCCGGTGGGAAATCTGCCGCTATGAGTGGACACACAAAGCTACCTAGCCGCAGCAGGGAGCTCATTATTGTGACTGCTGGCAGCATCCGCAGCATATAGTATGCTGCGGATGTGCGCCGTGTGATCCTACACATTATGCTTTTTTTTTTTCATTATAGTTATTTAATAAATGTATTTTTTATTTTACACTTTTTTTACACTTTTTTTTTATTTGTTTACATTTATTGTTTTTACACTTTTTATTTTATATGATTTTTTTACACTTATTTTTTATGCTTTGGAATACTTAGTATTCCAAAGCATTGCAGTTATATGCTGCCTGCTTGTTTTACACAATCTGGCAGCATATCTGGCCTCTGGCACGTCCTAGCAATAACCGATGCAGACCTGGGGGTCCTTGTAAAGACCCCCGGCTGCCCAGGTAACCAGCAGTACCCCGCGATCGTTGCAGGGTGCTACAGGAGAGAGACAGAGTGAGCCCCCTCCCTCTGTCAAACACCTTACAGCTGGCGGTTGCTTCCGACCGCGGCTGTAGGTGTTAAATTGCCGGGACCCGAAGTTTTCTTCGGTCCCGGCAGTGCAGCAGGTCCCCGCCTGCCAGGGATCACACACAGCACTTGCTGTGGTGTGCTGCAAGGGGGACAGAGGGAGCTCCCTCCCTCTGTCATAACACTTACAGCCCGCGGTCACTTCCGACCGTGGCTGTAAGGGTTAAACTGCCAGGACCGAAGTTTACTTTGGTCCTGGCACTGCGGCAGGGTCCCGGCTGTGTTACAGCCAAGTAACTGCCGCAATCTCGTGGGTGCACTGGGCCGCACCCACGAGAACCATGGATGTGTATACCCGTCCTGGTGCGGGAACGTGCATCCTGCCTGGACGTGTATACACGTCCCTGGTCGTTAAGGGGTTAAACTAAAATAAACATAAACATATGTGGTATCACCGCTTGTGGAAATCTTTGAAGTGTTAAATTATAATGTTAATGAACCCACACAGTGATTGGTGTAAACATGAAAAAAATACCAAATTCCAGATTTGCTGATTTTTGGTCATCAAATACAATAAAAGAAATTCATAAAAAGTTATAAGAAAGTCACATCAAAACAAAAATGATACCAATTAACAATACAGATCATGGAAGATGACGGAAAATAAAAGTGTTATAGGAGTCAGAAGAGGATAATTTTGAGCATATTCATTTTCTTACAAAATTAATATTTTTTAAATGGAGTACAATAAAACAAAACCCATATAAATTGAGGATCACTGTAATTGTATGGACCTACAGGAAAAATATAACATGTCATTTTTACTGAAAAGTGCACTGTGTTGAAACAAAAACCCACAAAATTTGCAAACTGGTCAACCACATTCATGGATCTGAAACAAGCAGAAAATAGAAAAATGGGTTAGCGCATTTAAAGTACAAAAAGGGTCTGTTCACATTTTATATTTTTAACATGCCTTTTATAAACCAAAAGGAATGGTAAAATTACACAATGTGAACAGTGGAATGGGTCACGGCAGTAGGTGGATCCTTTGGGCCTGTGTGGATGATGATGTGAGCCGTGCCAGGGAGTAGTGTCTAAGGGGCAGCTGGTTTTCACCAGAGCCAGCCGCAAGGCGGAATGGCCTTGCTGCGGCAGGCGGCACCCAGGTCGCTACCCCTGGCATGACTCATCCACACAGGTAGCTGGGAGGTGGCGTGGCACAGAAGGAGATTGTCAGGACGTGGCAAGATGGCAGTAGGTCAGGGCAGGTAACACAGGTGCAGAGTAGGTAAGGTAACAAGGAACAGATACACGGTAACAGGGACACAGGACTTTCACTATGGCACTAGGCAACCAAAGATCCGGCAGGGAACCAAGGGAGGAGCTGATATTTCAGGACAGGGGACAGGTGTAGACACTTGATTAATTGAGCACTGGTCTTTTAAGTAAAAGAGCTCTAGGAAGCGCGCGCCCTAGGGGGTGGGAGGCACGGAGAGGAGGAAGATGAGGGAGGTGAGTTACAGGCTGGGATTCGCATGCGGGTGTGTCCCGCGATGCGAATCCCAGCCCCGCCGACAGCAGGGACATAAGCAGAGAGCGCTCACAATTGGCGGAGCACAGGTGTTACAAACAGAGCCTGACTCACCACTCTCATTGTTACTGTGTGATCTTCATGTGAAGTCCTGCCTCTAGTGACATCATAACTAGAGGTGGGGCTACACAGGAACAGGTTGATGTTGGAAGGAGGATGGTAAGTGAACATACAGTCATGACTGTATATGTTGGCACCCCTGAAATTTTTCTAGAAAATTAAGTATTTCTCACAGAAAAGGATTGCAGTAACACATGTTTTGCTATACACATGTTTCTTCCCTTTGTGTGTATTGGAACTAAACAAACAAAGTGAGGAAAAAAAGCAAATTGGACTCAATGTCACACCAAACTCCAGAAATGGGCTGGACAAAATTATTGGCACCCTTTCAAAATTCCTGAGGAAGCGAGTGAGCGAAACGACGTAGGGGTAGGCTCCCGACCTGTGTAAGTATAGCTGGGTGTCAGTTGGCTAGGTGCATGGACAGTCTTATATGTTCAATAAAACTTTTTTCAGGGACAACCGATGCTCCAACTTTTACCGAGGTGGTTTGTTTCCCCTCAGATATGTATGGGCAACATCCTTGTCTCCCTGTATTCATACTGCCGATAGCACTGGGCAAATGACACTATACTAGCTATACTTCTTTATATGTCCTTCTTGTTTACATTAGTGTACTGGGTTTACTTAGGCACTTCTAGGTGTATTCTTTATATATATACATGTATTGTGGCTTGTTTTTAAGTCCACTTTTCATTGAGTATTGTATACCTATATTTATGTGCCATTCCATGTGCCTATTGGACATTATTTAATATCTGTGTTCGGAGTCGTTTTCTTTCTAACTGCTGCTGATTTTTTATCATGTTTTATCTTATCTGATTATAATAAAGATTTATATTTACTCATAATATTGTGTCAGTTTGGTGCATCTACATAGGTTTTCTACCCTTTCAAAATTGTGGATAAATAAGATTGTTTCAAGCATGTGAGGCTCCTTTAACCCCTTAAGGACTCAGCCCTTTTTCACCTTAAGGACAAGGGGCATGTTGCATTTAGAAAGTCCCCAGGGTGCCAGAACAGCAAAATAACCCACACATGGCATATTATTTTGGAAACTACACCCCTCAAGGAATGTAACAAGGGGTATGGTGAACCTTAACACCTCACAGGTGTTTGACGACTTTGCGTTGAAGTTGGACGTGAAAATGTAAAATTAGATTTTTAACACTAAAATGATGGGGTTACCCCAAATTTTTCTTTTTCACAAGGGGTAATAGGTGAAAATGGACCCCAAAATTTGAAGCTCAATTTCTCCCGATTAAGAAAATGCCCCATATTAAGTGCTCTGCTGGCGCACTACAATGCTCAGAAGAGAAGGAGCAAAATCTGGCTTTTTGAAAGAGAATTTTGCTGAAATGGTTTTTGGGGGGGCATGCATGTAGAAAGTCTCCATGGTGCCAGAACAGCAAAAAAAAACAAAAAAAACACATGGCATACTATTTTGGAAACTACACCCCTCAAGGAACGTAACAAGGGGTATAGTGAGCCTTAACACCCCACAGGTGTTTGACGACTTTGCGTTGACGTGAAAATGGAAAATTACCCAAAATGTTTCTTTCTCACAAGGAGTAATAAGAGAAAATGGACCCTAAAATTTGAAGCCCAATTTCTCTCGATTAAGAAAACGCCCCATATGTGGATGTTAAGTGCTCTGATGGTGCACTACAGGTCTCAGAACAGAAGGCGTGCAATTGGACTTTTGGAGACAGAATTTTGATGAAATTGAACAGAACAGCAGAAACCCCCCACATTTGACCCCATTTTGGAAACTACACCCCTCACAGAATTTAATAAGGGGTGCAGTGAGTATTTACACCCCACTGGCATTTGACAGATCTTTGGAACAGTGGGCTGTGCAAATGAAAAATTAAATTTTTCATTTTCACGGACCACTGTTCAAATAATCTGTCAGATACCAGTGGGGTGTAAATGCTCACTGCACCTCTTATTACATTACGTGAGGGGTGTAGTTTCTAAAATGGGGTCACATGTGGGGGTCCACTGTTGTGGCACCACGGGGGGCTTTGTGAACACACATGGCCTTCAATTCCAGACACATTCTCTCTCCAAAAGCCCAATGGCCCTCCTTCTCTTCTGAGCATTGTAGTTCACCCGCAGAGCACTTTACATCCACATATGGGGCAATTCCATACTCAGGAGAAATGGGGTTTAAAATTTTGGGAGGCTTTTTTCCTATTACCCCTTTTGAAAATAAAAAATTTGGGATAACAGCAGCATTTTAGTGAAAAAAATAAAAAAAAATCATTTTCACGTCCAAATTTAACGAAAATTCTTCAAATATCTCTGGAGTGTTAAGGCTCACTATACCCCTTGTTACATTCCGTGGGAGTGTAGTTTCCAAAATGGGGTCACATGTGGGTACCGTATATACTCGAGTATAAGCCGACCCGAGTATAAGCCGAGACCCCTAATTTCAACCTAAAATCCCAGGAAAAGTTATTGACTCGAGTATAAGCCTAGGGTGGGAAATACATCATCCCCCCCTGTCATCATCCAGACCCGTCATTAACATCTTCATCATCATCACCGCCTGTCATCATCCAGACCCTCATCATCATCACCTGTCATCATCCCCTTGTCATCATCCCACACATCCCCCCTTCATCATCCCCTTGTCATCATCCCACACATCCCCCCTTCATCATCCCCTTGTCATCATCCCACACATCCCCCCTTCATCATCCCCTTGTCATCATCCCACACATCCCCCCTTCATCATCCCCTTGTCATCATCCCACACATCCCCCCCTTGTCATCATCCCCATCCCCCTTCATCATCCCCTTGTCATCATCCCACACACCCCCCCTTCATCATCCTCTTGTCATCATCCCACACCCCCCCCCCCCTTCATCATCCTCTTCTCATCATCCGCCCTCAGTGGTCTTCAACCTGTGGACCTCCAGAGGTTTCAAAACTACAACTCCCAGCAAGCCCGGGCAGCCATCGGCTGTCCGGGCTTGCTGGGAGTTGTAGTTTTGAAACCTCCGGAGGTCCGCAGGTTGAAGACCACTGCGGCCTTCAACATCATCCAGCCCTCTCTCACCCCCTTTAGTTCTGAGTACTCACCTCCGCTCGGCGCTGGTCCGGTCCTGCAGGGCTGTCCGGAGAGGAGGTGGTCCGGTGGGATAGTGGTTCCGGGCTGCTATCTTCACTGGGGGCGCCTCTTCTCCGCGCTTCCGTCCCGGAATAGAGGTGTTGCCTTGACAATGACGCAGAAGTACGTTGGCAATGAACGCACCTCTGCGTCGTTGTCAAGGCAACGTGACTATTCTGAGGCCGGGTCCGAAGCGCTTAGAAGAGGCCTCCCCGGTGAAGATAGCAGCCCGGAACCACTATCCCACCGGACCACCTCCTCTCCGGACAGCCCTGCAGCACCGGACCAGCGCCGAGCGGAGGTGAGTACTGTACAGAACTAAAGGGGGGTGAGAGGGAGCTGGATGATGTCGAAGGCCGCAGTGGTCTTCAACCTGCGGACCTCCGGAGGTTTCAAAACTACAACTCCCAGCAAGCCCGGACAGCCGATGGCTGCCCGGGCTTGCTGGGAGTTGTAGTTTTGAAACCTCTGGAGGTCCGCAGGTTGAAGACCACTGCGGGTGGAGAGTTCACTCGAGTATAAGCCGAGGGGGGTGTTTTCAGCACGAAAAATCGTGCTGAAAAACTCGGCTTATACTCGAGTATATACGGTATTTATTTTTTTGCGTTTATGTCAGAACCGCTGTAACAATCAGCACCCCTGTGCAAAAATTTACATTTTTTTTACAATAACATGCTGGTGTAGACACCAACTTTACCTTTTCATAAGGGGTAAAAGGAGAAAAATGTATTAGGCAATTTCTCCCTAGTACGGAGATACCTCATATGTGGCACTACACTGTATCCTTGAAATACGACAGGGCTCCGAAGTGAGAGAGCGCCATGCTCATTTGAGGCCTAAATTAGGGATTTGCATTGGGACTGACCCGGATGAAAGAATTACACTTGCCTCCGATACCAAAATTACCCTACGGCAGTGATTCCCAAACAGGGTGCCTCCAGCTGTTGCAAGACTGCCAGCTTGCCTGGACAGTCAATGGCTGTCCGGCAACATTGGGAGTTGTTGTTTTGCAACAGCTGTAGGCTCCGTTTAAGAAACCGTGCCGTACCAGATGTTTCTCATTTTTATTGGGGGGTGGGGGGGGGGTAACTGAGTAGGGGTATGTGTATATGTAGTGTTTTACCCTTTATTTTGTGTAGGTGTAGTGTCGTGTGGTGTTTTTAAGGGAAATTTGCTGCATTTCAAACTTGCAGCGAGAAACTCACTGTAGACCCGACTGTGTGATTGTACCCTGTACATTCACATGGTGGGGCAGGCAACCCTCCAGCCAGGGGGGGATCCAGAGTCTAGTCTCGGGAGGGGCACTATTAGAGAATTTTTCGTTGGCGGACAGAAAATAAGGTGTTGCTTAAAGAACTTACAATATTATTAAATGTATGCAGTATAATAATCAAATATACCA
Source organism: Hyla sarda (assembly GCF_029499605.1). Lineage (NCBI taxonomy): Eukaryota > Metazoa > Chordata > Amphibia > Anura > Hylidae > Hyla > Hyla sarda. The sequence goes on along the minus strand of NC_079190.1, from coordinate 378,620,051 downwards.
ATTGCTAAAGAATGGGAAAGCGCTAAAGAAGTTTTTACCATTTAAAACTACAGCTCCCAGTATGACCTAGGTAGTGGTGAGGAGATGCTTGGAGTTGTTGTTTCACCCATCATTACTGAAAAACTTACAAGTGACTACCGCTCTGATGTACACAATGATATCAGTGACTACAGGTGACGTCTTCTCTATAGTCTTTCCTTTTCTAATTCAGATGGTACATACCGCCAGGTCCAGCTAAATATTCTCGCTGCATAACTTGACGCCCAGACGGCTCTTCACTGTGTCAGCGGATTCTGATCCTCTATATGAAAAAAGTATTATTATAATACTGCCAAACACCATATCCTTTGAATATAATTCTGACACACTGTACCCTCCGAATATACTACAACTCACTTTACCCTTTGAATACAATACTGCCACACACTGTACCCTCTGAATATAATACTGCCACACACTGTACCCACTGAATATAATACTGCCACACACTGTACCCAATGAATATAATACTGCCACACACTGTACCCACTGAATAATACTGCCACACACTGTACCCAATGAATATAATAATGCCACACACTGTACCCTCAGAATATAATACTGCCAAACAATCAGAATATAATACTGCCAAACACTGTACCCCAGAATATAATACTGCCCACACACTGTACCCTCAGAATATAATACTGCCACACACTGTACCCTCTGAATATAATACTACCACACACTGTAGGCTCTAAATATCCCTCTGAATACAATACCGTGATGTATTGTGGCTAATGAAAACCGTACTACCCCAGAAATTCCTTATACTCTGTGCCCCTCATATATAGTAGTAATGCCCCATCCTGTGTCCCCACATATAACTATGACCTGTCCTTTTCCCCCTCATAATAATAATGCCCTCTGTCCTGTGCCCCTACCATATAATGCCCCCTGTGCTGTGCCCCTCACATATAATGCCCCTGCAATGTTCCCCTCACATATAATCCCCCCCAATTCTGCTCCCTCAGGGGGCATTATAAGTGAGGGGAACATAACAGGGGGGCATTATAAGACAGGGCACATTATATGTTAGGGGCACATGACAGGGGGGCATTATATGTGAGGGGCACATGACAGGGGGTTCCTCACTTATAATGCCCCCCTATCATGTGCCCCTCACATATAATGCCCCTGTAATGTTCCCCTCACATATAATGCCCCCTGTACTGCCCCTTCAGGGTGCATTATAAGTAAGGGGCACATAACAGGGGGCATTATAAGTTGAAGTACATTATATGTTAGCGGCCCAAGACAGGGGGGCATTATAAGTGAGGGGCCCAAGACAGGGGGGCATTATAAGTGAGGGCCTGTTATGTGCCCCTAACTTATAATGCCCCCTTCATGTGCCCCTCACATTTAATGCCCCGTTATGTTCCCCTCACATATACTGTCCCCTGTCCTGCACCCTCAGGGGGCATTTTAAGTAAGGGGCACATGACAGCGGGCATTAAATGTGAGGGGCACATAACAGAGGGCATTAAATGTGAAGGGCACATGACAGGGGGACATTATACGTGAGGAGCCCCCCTGTCATGTGCCCCTCACTTATAATGCCCCCCTGTCATGTGCCCCTCACTTATAATGCCCCACTGTCTTGGGCTGCTAATATATAATGTGCTTCGACTTATAATGCCCCGTTATGTTCCCCTCAGATATAATGCCCCCTGTCCTGCACCCTCAGGGGGCATTTTAAGTAAGGAGCACATAAAAGGAGGGCATTATAAATCAGAGCACATTATTTGTTAGCGGCACATGACAGGGGGGCATTATAAGTGAGGGGCACATGACAGGGGGGCATTAAAAGTGAGGAGCACATGACAGGGGGCATTATAAGTGAGGGGCACATAACGGGGCCCTGTCAGTCTGCCGGAAGTGGCCATTCCAATGTCCCCCGCAGGAAGCTCCTTGCAGGGTTCAGCACCCCCTTCCAGCAGACTGCAGGGGCCCTGTTCAGGAGATTGTAGGGGGTCCTAGCACTCGGATCCCCCACAATCTAAAACTTATCCCCTGTCTCGGCATCTAAATAGGCTGTAAGTAAATGAAAAATAGATGCTGGCAGCAGTGGGATAGATATGATATAGATATATAGATAGATATGAGATAGATAATAAGATAGATAGATATGAGATAGATAGATAGATAGATAGATATGAGATACATAGATATGAGATACATAGATATGAGATAGATAGATCTGTGGTGGAGGTGCAGTAAGCTGAGCCCAGCCTGCAGGAAATACAGAGGAGTGAGAGGGGGAGGGGCTTATCTCTCTTCCCAGCCCCTGCACAGTGTAATGGCTGCAGACTGAATGATGCTGAGACCGGAGCATTCTCAGCACTGACAGGCAGCCCGCGCGGCCTGCAGAGAATGGTGTCCTGAAGAATGGTGTCCTGCAGAGAATGGTATCCCCGGCGGTTCACACACTGCAGGTGAGGGGACAGTGCAGCCGGGGCTGACAGCTCCCGCTCATCACTAATATAGTATCGGGAGGGGCAGCAATCTCAGGGGGGGGGGGCAATTGCCCCATTGCCCCCCCCCCCCCCCCCCCCCCCCCCGGATCCGCCACTGCCTCCAGCTATTGCAAAATTACAACTCCCAGCATGCCCTTTAGCTGTCCGTGCACGTTGGGGGTTGCAGTTGTGCAACAGCTGGAGGAACACTGGTTGCAAAACACTGATTTTGGAAACAAACTCTGTGTTACGCAACCAGTGTGCCTTCATCTGTTGCAAAAACTACAACCCCCAGCATACACAGACAGCTGAAGGGCATGCTGGGACTTGTAGTTATGCAACAGCTGGAGGCATGCTACTACAACTTCCAGCATGCCCTTTGGCTGTCCGTGCATGCTGGGGGTTGTAGTTATGCAACAGCTGGAGGAACACTGGTTGCAAAACACTGAGTTTGTTACTTAACTCAGTGTTTCCCAACCATGCTGGGAGTTATAGTTTTGCAACAGCTGGAGGCACACAGGTGGGGAGACACTGAGTTAGAAAACAGACAATGTTTCCCAACCAGTGTGCCTCCAGTTGTTGCAAAACTACCACTCCCAGCATGCCCAGACAGCCGAAGGGCATGTTGGGAGTTGTAGTTATGCAACAACTGGAGGAGAACAGTTTTTGAGACCACTGTCCAAACTGTAGCCCTCCAGATGTTGCAAAACTACAACTCCAAGCATGCTCAGACTGCCCAGGCATGCTGGGAGTTGTAGTTCGGCAACATCTGAAGAGCCACATGTTGCTGAACTACAACTCCCAGCATGCCTGGACAGTCTGTGCATGCTTGGAGTTGTAGTTTTGCAACATCTGGAGTGCTACAGTTTGGACACCACTGTATAGTGGTGTCCAAACTGTGCTCTTCCAGATGTTGAAAAACTACATCTCCCAGCATGCTGAGACTGTCCACGCATGCTGGGAGTTGTAGTTCTGCAACATCTGTAGGGCTACAGCTTGGGCACCACTGTATAATGGTCTCCAAACTGTGGCCCTCCAGATGTTTCAAAACTACAACTCCCAGCATGCCCAGACAGCCTTTGGCTATCTGAGCATGCTGGCAGTTGTAGTTTGGCAACTCCTAGAAGGCAGCAGTGGAGGTCACTTACCACGGATCTTTACTGCTGCCTTCACTGCTGCTCCGCTGCCAACTCCTCACTGCCGCAGATCCTGCCGCCGATCCCGCAGCTGCCTACGCCGATGCCGCCGTGATCGCCCCCCCCCCCCCCCTCCCACTCTGCCCGACATCCAGGGGCGGGCAGAGCGGGGATTTCAACTGTAAACCGCCCCCCCCCCCCCTCGCCCCCAACTGCCATTGGTCGGTCAGTCCTAACCGATCAATGGCAGGGGATAGGAGGAGGTGGCATCACTGCCACCTCGCTCCTATCCTTCAGGATGATCGGGGATGTCTCTGACATCTCCGATCATCCCTATTTTCCGGGCTATCGGGTCATCAGAGACCCGATCAGTCCGGAATCGCCGCAAATCGCCGATCTAAATTGATATGGGGGGACCTCAGGACCCCCCTGGGCGATATGCCCAGATGCCTGCTGAACGATATCAGCAGGCATCCCGATCCGGTCCCTGCTGCAGGGGCCGGAAGAACACAGGGCGTACCCATACGCACTGAATCCTTAAGGACTCGGAAACGGGGGCGTATGGATACGCCCTGCGTCCTTAAGGGGTTAAACTCACCTGGGGCAAGTAACAGGTGTGGGCAATATAAAAATCACACCTGAAAGCAAATATAAAGGAGAAAAGTTCAATTAGTCTTTGCATTGTGTGTCTGTGTGTGCCACACTAAGCATGGACAACAGAAAGAGGAGAAGAGAACTGTCTGAGGACTTGAGAACCAAAATTGTGGAAAAATATCAACAATCTCAAGGTTACAAATCCATCTCCAGAGATCTAGATTTGCCTTTGTCCACAGTGCGCAACATTATCAAGAAGTTTGCAACCCATGGCACTGTAGCTCAACTCCCTGAGCATGGACAGAAGAGAAAAATTGATGAAAGGTTTAATCGCAGGATAGTCCAGATGGTGGATAAGCAGCCCCAAACAAGTTCCAAAGATTTTCAGGCTCAGGGAGCATCAGCGTCAGTGTAAACTATCCGTCAACATTTAAATGAAATGAAACGCTATGGCAGAAGACCAGGAGGACCCCACTGCTGACACAGAAACATAAAAAAACAAGACTACATTTTGCCAAAATGAACTTGAGTAAGCCAAAATCCTTCTGGGAAAACATCTTGTGGACAGATGAGACCAAGATAGAGCTTTTTGGTAAAGCACATCATTCTACTGTTTACCAAAAACGGAATGAGGCCTAGAAAAGAACACAGTGCCTACAGTGAAATATGGTGGAGGTTCAATGATGTTTTTTGGGTTGTTTTGCTGCCTCTGGCACTGGGTGCCTTAAATATGTGCAAGGCATCATGAAATCTGAGGATTACCAGCGGATTTTGGGTCACACTATACAGCCCAGTTTCAGAAAGCTGGGTTTGCGTCTGAGATCTTGGGTCTTCCAGCAGGACAAAGACCCTAAACATACGTGAAAAAGCACCCAGAAATGGATAGCAACAAAGCGCTGGAGAGTTCTGAAGTGGCCAGCAATAAGTCCAGATCTAAATCCCATTGAACACCTGTGGAGAGATCTTAAAATTGCTGTTGGGAAAAGGCACCCTTCTAATAAGAGAGACCTGGAGCAGTTTGCAAAGGAAGAGTGGTCCAACATTCCGGCTGGGAGGTGTAAGAAGCTTATTGATGGTTATAGGAAGCGACTGATTTCAGTTATTTTTTCCAAAGGGTGTGCAACCAAATATTAAGTTAAGGGTGCCAATAATTTTGTCCAGCCTATTTTTGGAGTTTGGTGGGACATTATGTCCAATTTGCTTTTTTTCCTCCCTTTTTTGGTTTAGTTCCAATACACACAAAGGGAATATACATTGTATAGCAAAACATGTGTTACTGCAATCCTTTTCTGTTAGAAATACTTAATTGTCTTGAAAAATGTCAGGGGTACCAACATTTACGGCCATGACTGTATACCCACACTGTGTACAGTATACAGCCATCTTTATAAATTACTATATACCCCCAAGGAGTTAACTAGTGATGCTCAGCTCTGCTGGGCTTGTGCAGAGTGCTCAGCCCAGCAAGGGGTTACAGTAAAACAGCTCTCTATAGAGATCTCTGCTTTACTGTATGTTACTTGCTGGGCAGGAGGTATACAATGCATGTATACCTCCTGTCCAGCCTGAGTTGTTCCTGAAGCTGTATAGTCACAGGCACAGCTCAGCCCACTAAGAGCAGCTTAAGTCAGTACATTGACGGGAGTCTGGGCTCTGGTACTGTATACAGTGGTGCTCTATGTACTACTGTATACAATACAGCAGGCAGAGGTAAGTAATGGTGCTATGCAAGGAGAGAGATCAATAGTTTCTGCAAAAACAGGTCCACACAAAAGATACACAACCCTGAAAAAAAAACGACAAGATAAATCAGTGAAGGGAAAAAAGTCAGGCTGTATTATCTATGTCATAGCTCTGTGATTTGCCAGAAACAGAAATTCCAGGAACAAACATGACCATATAACCGAAAATGAAATAAGATCAGCTAGATGATTCAATAACAGTTATAATACATGTTTAACCCAGTCAAAAGTTCTCCAATTTTTTTCTATACTTATATTTATCTATACTTCGTTGATGGAGGAAATCTACTGAGATATGTCAGCTCACATTTAATATTAGACAAAAAAAATCAAAAAGCCATTGTTCAAAATAGAAATAAAATAGATATCAGCACAGCTCACTATCTCTATGTGCTGACGTACAGGCTCATTGAGTAACATGAGTATGGACTTTAGGCTCCCCTAAAAGCAAATGCCAAAAACAATCTACTAGACTCATATAATCATATCTATTTGTACATATATAATTGCATGTATTAAAATAGAGCTAAAAACATTAGCTGAAAACCCGTCTACTGTTATAATCAATCTATTAGTTTAAAGGGGAACTCCAGTGAGAAAAAAAAATTCAACTCAACTGGTGCCAGAAAGTTAAACAGATTTGTAAATTAATTTTATATAAAAATCTTAATCCTTCCAGTACTTATCAGGTGCTGTATACTACAGATATACTACTGAGAAATGTGTGTAGTTCTTTTCAGTCTGACCACAGTGCTCTCTGCTGACACCTCTGTCCATCTCAGGAACTGTCCAGAGCAAGAGAGGTTTTCTATGGGGATATGATTCTAATCTGGACAGTTCCTGACACGGACAGAGGTGTCAGCAGAGAGCACTGTTGTCAGACTGAAAAGAACACAACTTTGTCTGTAGCATACAGCAGCTGATAAGAACTGGAAGGCTTCAGATTTTGAAATAGAAGTTATTTACAAATCTGTTTAACTTTCTGGCACCAGTTGATTTGAAAACATTTGTTTTCCACTTGTTTCCACCGGAGTTCCCCTTTAAGCTGTAGGTTTATAAACAAAAATGTTACCTTATCTAGGGAGATATATTAACAGAACCAAAACTATAGGATGACATTTCATTTCAAAAATATTATCACTGAATATCTGGTGTCATAAAGCTTACAAAACTGTGATATTTTCCTGCAAACAGAACACCTCAGCTGAGCTAATCCCTCCCTAAGAACATATGAAAGCGGATATATTAAATCTATGTGGGTTCTTTGAGTAACAGAAAAGAATAAAGTAACATATTACCTTTTATAGATAAATGGAAGAGGATAAAAAGTAGGGAACATTATGGTCTGTTGAGGAATGTTAGCAAGAAACTTCCTGACTGAATTTCCTCAGGATACACACCATCCGGAATTTGATGCTTAAATGATTGCGGCAATGAGCCATGGACATAGGCACTGTCCTACTGACAGACTGCACTTCTCTGGCAGATTCTGCCGTAACATTAAATCTGTTCAATCTTCCGTCGGAATCCAAATCCTAGGTGAAAGTTCAGCAAGGAAGTTACATGTGAACTAAGCAGCACAATCCCATTGAAATTAATGTGAGGTTGCTGCAAGCAGAATCCGCACAGAATTTTTATGTGGACAGTCCACTTAAATTCAGTAGTATGAAGAAGCCCATGGATTTCACAACTATAATAATGCAAAACTGTACTGTTCTGTTACACATTGATCAGCAGGGCTTAGGTCCTGCAGGAACACATAGGAACAGATTTCCTGCACTTTTTCTGCAGCAGGAACACTGTTACTATTAGCAGGAGTTCTGCAGGACCAGCCCTTGAGTGGAAATCTTGGATAAGTTCATACACTTTTTTTTTCCCAGGACTTGACCCCTGCTGATCAGCCATGACGTGAAAAACACCTGGCAAATATAGTTTAGGTTTCCTTTTTGACCCCAAAACACTGGATCCCATTAGACCACTAAAAATGTCTTCTCGTAATTGGCAACAAGCTATTGCCACCAGATCCCTTTAAGGGCTTGTCCCATGGTTACAAGTTAAAAGGGTTATCCAGTGTGTGACAAAACTAATATGATGCTGTGGCAAGGGAATAGAAAAAATACTAATACTTACCTAGCTCTGGTCCCCTGCAGTTTTGGTTCACCTCCGTCCAGTCCTCCTGGCCTTCACTCTTCTTCCTGCTTTCAAGACAAGCATTCGATGCAAGACCTGCCAGCTCAGCCAGTCACTTCCAATCACCCCCCTCCTCTCAGATTGTAGATGTGAGCCGTGCAACGCTCAGGACTTTAATATAGACTGATAGCCATTAGAATAAGTGATCAATGTTTGATTCATGTGGTCTACCATTTGGTAGCTGCACTTATCTGAAAATAAACGGCTAGTGTCGGTCACCTCCTGCAGGTCAAGCAGGATTGACTGGGGTCTCGATAGCCAGACCCCTCATGGATGAAACATTGATAACTTATCTTTAGGACAAAGAAGTTTGTGTAATTCTTTTAAATAAATATGATAGCAAGTCATGTCAGTTCAGGAACTGAATGGTGCACAAACATTCATGTCCCTGTATTCAGTTATAAGTTAATCTAAACTTATCTTTAAAAATAGGTGTTCAATGTATGAAAAAATCTAATACTCTATTAAATGTCAATGTGTTGCCTGCACATTATCATGATATTTTAAAGGGAATCTGATAGCTTGATATTATGTTCAGAGCTTGTGCCAAGAAGGAGATTCTGAACCACAACATGCAGGCCTCCTCCCTCCCCCACCCCTCCATGCCTTGACTGAGTAAAGAATATGGCTTGGCTTCCAACACTGAGCTATGTATGTCAATCATTTCGAGGGATGGGATGGGGAAAGTGTGCCTGCTGTGGCTCTGCATTGTCTCCTTGACACTTTTGCTTTGAGCATGATATAGTGGTGACAGATTCCAATAGTCAGGCTACACAAATACGTTAAGACATTAGAAAAAATATTGCAAACAAGCTTTCTTTAATGTTTAAGACCATCATGAAGCTGTTGCGAGAATTGAAATGTCCCCTTTCGTGCTACATCTTTGAGTAGCCACAGCATATATTAGTTTACACAAATTTTCCCACACAAACAAACCATATTACTAAATGATATTAATAAATGTTATCAGTCACTTGGACTTTTTTTAAACATGTTTTGACCCTTTCATTTATAACAGACATGTCTCCACAGTTTTGGCAGTAAATGTGTCATGCTGAGATGAGTCACTTCCTATTTTGGTATTATTTAAAACAGTGTTTGCATTTATTTTTTATTGTCTTGAATATATTAATGTTTGTGTCACAAGGAAATTGGTCAGAGTTGCTTGTTCCATTACGGTACAGTACATTTATAATCTTTCCAGCTATATATAGCATCTACTTTAATATTGATGCAGTTTTTGGATGAACGGGAGGTAACACACGACACATAGGCATGCGGTGGAGTCCACAATAATGCCTTTGCTGGTCTGGTGGCACTAAAGGAGTTAATCTCCCTGACCTAAATGTAAAGAGCATTTTTAAAGAAGCTCAAAATTGCTTTTTAATCCTGGCTCCCGAGGATTTCCTTTGTTGCCATCTGCTACACACCCTGGGTATTCACTTCCAGAATTAGGTCTCTTTAAACATCAGGAACATTGGTTATGTTTGTGCAGTGCACCATAAAATCCTACAATCCTTCACATTTCATACAGCATGGCATACCTGCTATGATATGTGTTAAGTCTGTTAAGGCTGTATTTGTGCGAGGGGCGTGAGTTTCACACCCACCGGCACCTATGGGCGGGGCACATAAGATTGTGCTTGGGGTTTGAGTATTTAACGCCCCTTATGCCATACAGGCGGGGCGTTCGTGACGTTTGCAGAAGAGCGTCAGGCGTTTCGAATCTCCCGCCAAAATTCGGCTGCTCCAGCAGCTGCTTGCTCTGCCGGAGCCTCGCTGGTCAGGAGCTTGTCATGCAGTGCAGGCACAGCATCACTAGTAGCCTCCCGGCTGCCTTACAATGGGATGGTTTTGCACCACTACCTCCAGGATAATGTATAGGGGGATTGCAACTGCTCTGGGCTAACTCTGCCCGTAGTGGTATCATGGTCTGGGAGCAGCAGTAGCAAGTGGGTAAGTGAGCTTGGTGTTGGGGTGGCACGACAGCCACATCCTGCACAGCTCCGCCAGTTGCCTCACTACTGAATGCTGTCCGTCTGTCACCCACAGAGCTGCTGTCATCTCTGGCTGGTAATGAGCTTGCGGACGGTGCATAGGCAGGACTGACCTGCCAGGGAAGACAGTGTCAGTGCCCACGCTGCTATGCTCGGCTGGACTCAGCAGCTTGTCAGCACAGGCAGGCATTGGCAGATTTCTTCATCCACGGTAATTTGGCAGGTTGCTTAGGAGTGTTACATGCAGTATGTCCTATGGCTACACTGATGCTCCGCAACTGCAAGTGTTAGCGCTGTATTTGTGCAAGGGGTGTGTTTCACACCCACCGGCACCTATGGGCGGGGCACATAGGATTGTGCATGGGGCTTGAGTATTTAACGCCCTTTACGCCATACAGGTGGGGCGTTCGTGACGTTTTCGGAACCCTCCCAACCCTCCCTTATTCTTACTCATTTATTATTGGGTATGCCCTCTATAGGCTTGCCCTCTGACACACCTCAAATCGCTTGTTAGTTAATGTTTATATATATACACTGCTCAGAAAAATAAAGGGAACACTAAGATAACACATCCTAGATCTGAATGAATGAACTAATTGTATGAAATACTTTCGTCTTTACATAGTTAAATGTGCTGACAACAAAATCACACAAAAATTATCAATGGAAATCCAATTTGTCAACCCATGGAGGTCTGGATATGGAGTTCCACTCAAAATCAAAGTGGAAAACCACACTACAGGCTGATCCAACTTTGATGTCATGTCCTTAAAACAAGTAAAAATGAGGCTCAATAGTGTGTGTGGCCTCCATGTGCCCGTATGACCTCCCTACAACACCTGGGCATGCTCCTGATGAGGTGGCAGATGGTCTCCTGAGGGATGTCTTCCCAGACCTGGACTAAAGCATCCGCCAACTCCTGGAAAGTCTGTGTTGCAACGTGGTGTTGGTGGATGGAGTGAGACATGATGTCCCAGATGTGCTCAATTGAATTCAGGTCTGGGGAATGGGTGGGCCAGTCCATAGCATCAATGCCTTCGTCTTGCAGGAACTGCTGACATACTCCAGCCACATGAGGTCTAGCATTGTCTTGCATTAGGAGGAACCCAGGGCCAACCGCACCAGCATATGGTCTCACAAGGGGTCTGAGCATCTCATCTCGGTACATAATGGCAGTCAGGCTACCTCTGGCAAGCACATGGAGGACTGTGCGGCCCCCCAAAGAAATGCCACCCCACACCATTACTGACCCACTGCCAAACTGGTCATGCTGGAGGATGTTGCAGGCAGCAGAATGTTCTCCACGGTGTCTCCAGACTCTGTCACGTCTGTCACATGTGCTCAGTGTGAACCTGCTTTCATCTGTGAAGAGCACAGGGCGCCAGTGGCAAATTTGCCAATCTTGGTGTTCTCTGGCAAATGCCAAATGTCCTGCACAGTGTTGGGCTGTAAGAACAACCCCCACCTGTGGATGTCGGGCCCTCATATCACCCTCATGGAGTCTGTTTCTGACTGAGTGGACACATGCACATTTGTGGCCTGCTGGAGGTCATTTTGCAGGGCTCTGGCAGTGCTCCTCCTTCTCCTCCTTGCACAAAGGTGGAGGTAGCGGTCCTGCTGCGGGGCTGTTGCCCTCCAACGGCCTCCTCCACATTTCCTGATGTACTGACCTGTCTACTGGTAGCCCCTCCATGCTCTGGACACTACGCTGACAGACACAGCAAACCTTCTTGCCACAGCTCACATTGATGTGCCAGCCTGGATGAGTTCCATTACCTGAGCCACTGGTGTGGGTTGTAGACTTCGTCTCATGCTACCATTAGAGTGAAAGCACCGCCAGCATTCAAAAGTGACCAAAACCTCAGCCAGGAAGCATAGGAACTGAGAAGTGGTCTGTGGTCACCACCTGCAGAACCACTCCTTTATTGGGGGTGTCTTGCTAATTGCCTATAATTTCCACCTGTTGTCTGTTCCATTTGCACAACAGCATGTGAAATTGATTGTCAATCAGTGTTGTTTCCTGAGTGGACAGTGTGATTTCACAGAATTGTGAATGACTTGTGGTGTTTAAGTGTTCCCTTAATTTTTTTGAGCAGTGTATATATATATATATATATATATATATATATATATATATATATATGTCTGTATGCAACGTTTGCAGTGTCAAGCACGAGTTAAGCCCCGAGTACAAATAATGTACATGCTTATGTAAGTTCTTTGCTTTTCCCTCAAAATGAATTTTGTATTACTTCTATCTTTAATCATGACAATATCACCAACTGTTATAGAAAGCTCAGGGGTGTGGAAGTTTAATAAAAAACTACTTGTCCACGGGACTAAAACGGAGCAAAATCTACCATCATGAAGATCCACTTGTCCGGGCCCTTTTTTGCTTTTACACTCTCATTCTTTCCTCCTCGCCCTTTAATAGCCATGACTACTATAATGATACCTATTAATTTTTCAATAACATTCTCTGGACCAAAAAAAATAATTATAAATAGGTGAAGGGAAATTGAAATAGTAAAAGATAATTTTGTAAATTTGGTGGTTTTCTTTTGTACGCCATTTACCCTGTGGTTGAGCTAACATGTTGTTTTGATACTTTAGGCCGGCCTGATTACAGCAATACCAGATTTGTATAGTTTCTGTCATGTTTTACTAATTTAAATAGTATTCTGAACTTTTTCACATTTTTTTAATTGCCATTTTTTGACCCCTGTAGCTTTTTTTAAACTTTTTTTTTCTGCATACCAGGCTGTATGAGGGCTCATTTTTTGCACCATAATCTGTTTTTTGTATTGGTACCATTTTGATATTGATCTGACTTTTTAATCGCTTTTCAACTTTTTTTTTCTGGGATATTATAAAAATTGCAATTCTGTAGTTTGGTATTTTTTTTACATTTACGTCATTTACTGTATGGGATACATAATATTATATTTTAATAGTTTGTACAATTACGCACGCAGCAATACTAAATTTGTTTATTTTTATTATGTTTACATGTTTTTATTTAGGAAAAGGGGGTGATTTGAACTTTTAACATGGAAGGGGTTAATGTTTGTCTTTTAAACTTTTATTAAAACTTTTTTAAATACTTTATAAGACTTTTAGGAGGAATCATTAGATTCCTCAAACAGATCAGATTGAACTCCATTGATCCATATCAATGACAGAGCCACGGACACCAGGGAAGCAGAGGTAAGCTGACGAAGGGCGCATGCGCCTGAAACGCGTCTGATCTGCTGGTTGCTTGTACTGCTTTTACTGTGAGTTCTAATAAAGTATGGATTTCTACTGACCCACGCTGGATCATTTCTTCTTCTTGTTTGAATCTGTGTGCACCGGGCTGGGTGCGCATCCGTGTCGGGGGCATATTGGTGGAGCGAGCTGGATCTCCGTGAACTACACAAGCAGAGGTAAGCCCTCTGGCAACCTCTATAGTGGATATCCCCCCCCCCCACGCGATCGCGCTGCGGGGAGAGCGATCCTCCCCACTAGTCCACCAGGGACCATTCACATGTCCCTTTAGACACCATTGTCAGCTTTGACAGCGGCTATCTAAAGGGTTAATAGCCTGCCGCTGCAATCGCCGCATGCTGGCTACTATTAGCGTATAAGACGCACTTTTTCTTCCCCAAAACTGGGGGGGAAAAGTCGGTGCGTCTTATACGGCGAATACACCCCTATCGCGGCGGTCCCTGCGGCCATCAACGGCTGGGACCCACGGCTAATGCAGGACATCACTGATAGCGGTGATGCCCTGTATTAACCCTTCAGATGCGGCGATCAAAGCTGACCGCCGCGTCTGAAGGGAAAGTGACACTAACCCGGCTGTTCGGGACCACCGCGATTTCACCGTGGCGGTCCCGAACAGCCCGACTGAATAGCCGGGTTCGTGCTTACAGGACACCGGGAGGGACCTTACCTGCCTCCTCGGTGTCTTCTCCGTTCAGGGATCCCCTGTATGGCCGGCGCTCTCCTTCCTCGTCATCGCGTCGGCGTGCGTAACGACGTGATGGCGGCGACGGAGAGCGAGGATTCCCGGCTGGCAGCAGAGACGTTCCGGAGCGACGGGGACACGGCGACAGCGATGGAGCGACATCCAGGGCAGCGGTGACGGGTCCAGAGCGGCGGGGACACGTGAGTATTACCTCCTATGCAGTGGTCTTCAATCTGCGGACCTCCAGATGTTGCAAAACTACAACTTCCAGCATGCCCGGACAGCCAACGGCTGTCCGGGCATGCTGGGAGTTGTAGTTATGCAACATCTGGAGGTCCGCAGGTTGAAGACCACTATTGGGTTCAAAATCTTTATTTTTTTAGATTTTGCACCTATAAATTGGCTGCGTCTTATACACCGGTGCTTCCTATAGGGCGAAAAATACGGTATATGCAGCCACTAGATTGTTTTTATAACCATCGTGTATGAGTTTTACATGTTCTCATGTTTATACTGCCTGCCCTCCTCCACCTAGCTATGTATACAACTGTTAGTACAAAACACCCACCTGTACCCATTATTAACCTCTTGTGACATAGCAGTGGCCTCCATTTTAGGCTTAAAACAGGCATTTACGATGAAGAAACCATTTCCATTGGGACCCTAGATGTAAATTGTGAAAAATGGGACTACACAACATTTGGGCAGTCGAGAAGTGCCCAAGAGGCCAACAGGTGATAATTCATAATTGGTCTCTTTACTCCACGGATCTAAGACAGTGGTCAGAGGAGGAGGAGAAGACAAAGACATCAGAAAGCTCCTACTCATATGGTAAATTGTGAACACTCTGAAATATTCTCCTATAAACCAGAAACCATACACCTGCTGTGAAGAAGGCAGTGATTTCCTACACGGCTTTCCTAGTCCTGTTACACAGAAATCAGGTTAATAGGTCTTTTTATATCCTTCCTGACTGGCATCAATAGGTACATAGGATATAGAAAAGAGGATGGGAAATCAATCCATCTGATAATAAAGAAAGTATAATAATATAAATAACAATACATTAAAGGGGTAATCCAAAGGGGACAAGATGTCTGATCACGTGTCTGATCACGAGTCATCACGCATGGAGCAAACATAGCTCCGTGCAGTGATGACTCGGGGGGCTGCAGGAGAGATTGCAGGGGTCCCAAGCAGTGGGACCCCCATGATCAGACATCTTATTCCTTATCCTTTGGATAGGGGATAAGATGTCTAGGGCAGAGGACTCCTTATTGAGGATAAAAAAAAAACATTAGTGCCTGTCCTCTATAACCTGGTGTACAGTCTCAGATTCCTCAGGCTCATTGGTAGTGCGACAGGATATCTAAGGATTAATACTCAAGCTTATAGTGTTTTGAAGGTTACATATAACAGTGATAACAATAATAATCAGCATTTAAACATATACTGTTCATAGCATAAATGGGGCCTGAAAAATAGGTGTAGATGTAACAGCCACATCCAGGCCTCTTGTGTCTTATTGGTCCCAAAAGCCGCTGTGCCACACAAGAAGACACCATTATTATAATAATCCCATAGTAGGTGGTCGGCCCTGTTACTGACTTTATATTGTGACCCAAAAGTTTTACCACTGGTTAACTATATTTTAAACCAATGTTAGAATGTGTTTATGTATCTTTTCACTTAGCGGAGATGTCCAGTGGGAACAAAATTTCACCTATAGGCAGAGAGGCTTGGTGTCGGAGCACCCTTTCTGCTGGCGGGTCTCTTTTCTTTTCTTGGAGATGCAAAGAGTAGCGTCTGCAGTGACCTAGGTCACAATGCCGCTTCCTCATTCACTGAGGCAGGCCACTGCTGCGGCTAGTGATTGGTGGAGCGGTGCTGTGATGTAATGTCTACTGCGCTGGATTCGCTGAGATTCGGCAGGCACAGGCCTGCCGATAGGGCGCCCTGACACTGGAGATCTGCGGGGAACCAGGAAGGTATGTATAAGCTGAACAATCCCTTTAACGTTATAGCTAGTCTACCCACATAATAGAGCCCAATTAGAAGTGAAGACTGTAAATAACATTCCTAAAAAATGTTTAAAAAAATTTGTAGGTAAATATATTATAACATTTTGACAGCCATACATTTTTTTTTTCTGTCCACCGCATTGTGTAAGGGCTTATTTTTTGTGGGATGAGCTGTAATTTTTATTGCTACAATTTTTGGTCATTTTAATCATTTTTATTCCACTTTTTTTTAAATCAAAAATAATAATTCATGTGTTTTTTTGTTTAACAGCGTGTACAGTGAGGGATAAATACTATTATTGTATTATAGTACCTATTGGCAAATCCTATTAAGTATAGGGTGGGGTTTTGTGTTTTTTTTTTGTGATAATACAGGGCTTTATTGAAAAAGGGGCATTTATTTATTATTTTTTTAAACTTTATTTATTTATTGAAAACATTTTATTTTTCTACTTTTTAAATGTTATACTATACTTCAGTACATTTGTACTGCTGCATAGTATAGCTGTCAGTATACAATGACAGCTATACTATGAGACCCAAGGCCTCCGTACTTGGCAGACAGGAGGCCTTTAACTGCCTTCATGGTAACCATCTGAAACCCACAATCACATCACAGGGTCACAGATGGGGGAAAGGGGAAGCCCATATACCTGTAAATGTTATAGATGCCTTGGTCAATACTGACCACGGCATCTGTGGAGTTAAAACTGCCAAGACCAGAGTGATCTTAGTGTCGGCAGTTGCGGCCGTATCCCATCAGTGATTGATAGAATGGTCCCGTCAGGTCCCAGAGTGCAGGTAATATACAGGATGTATGGATACATCCTGTATCCGATCCAAGGACATATCCATACGCAACATAACGGGAAGGGGCTAAACATATATATATATTTTTTTAAATCTGTGGTGATATGTTTTCTTATTTAATATTTTGATGTCTACAGTCTAAAATAATCTTGGAACCCTGCAGTTTTTATTTTGACCACTAGGTCTAATATTAAACTGAGACTTCCTGTTCTGTCTGTGATGATAAGATGAAGGCTGCTCGAAAGTGATCAGTAAAGCATTATATTGAAACATGACACCATTAGATAGAGAAGACAACAGGAGCTTAGTCTCCCCTTTCCTGCAGAATAACCCCTTCATAGGTTACAGAGGGATGTCTACAAACCTTCTCCAGACAAAGAATAGAGTCTGGAGATGTTCACTGTGTCTATCTCCATTGGGCTTGCAGTAAAACATATCACTAAATTCTGTTAAAAACAGTTCAGGCAAGGTGGCATTATCTGGCGCTAAAAAAATAATAATAATTAGGCAAGAATGTACAGAAAATCTGCGCAGCATGAGCAATAGAAGATGTTACCGTAAGATAATTGGCAAAATAAAAAGCCCAGGTAGGTAGGCAGAGATGACGGAGGAGATATAGGGAGGTGCAGCACTATTGAGGGCTTTGTGGGTGAGGGTGAGGAGTTTATTAGTATTTTAGTATTAGTATTTTATGGTAAATGGGCAACCACTGCAGTGACTGGCATTGGGGGCAGACGTCAGTGTAGCATATACACAGAGTGATTATCCTGGCTAAAAATACAGGATAGATTGGAGGCAGGAAAGTTTTGGAGAAGAGAAGTATGATAAGTAATGTATTGAGAATGAGAATGCATCAAAGCAAGGGCTTCTGTAAAAAAAATCATGATACCTGTGTCACCTCATACATATTAAGACCAAATCTAGTCGAAACAAAAATATTACAATTTAATATGGCAGGTCCTAATTTAGAAGGGGGGAGAGACAAATTGTGTCAATGCCCAGGGTCCCTATTTCCTAAGAACCACCTACAACTGGACCCATGGGGCCAATCTGAAAGTGGAACATCACATATAACTTTTCAGTGCGCTGGACAACCAACCAGGGGTGTTACCAATAACCTTTTCACTGCCATAGACCGCCAGGGCCTTTACCACCAATGCATTTACTATTTCCACATTGTAAGGTAGCCATATTTGGGCACTGAATGGCAGCAGCGCTCAAGTCCTGCAGGAACAAGTAGGAACTGATTTCCTGCCCTTTTTCCACAGTAGGAACACTGTTCCCATTAGCAGGAGTCTTGCAGGACAAGCCCTTGAGTGGAAATCTTGGGTGAGTTCCACGCTTTTTATCCCTGGACTTGACCCCTGAATGGCAGCACTGTGTATGCATTGTACAGAAGTATTATATGACATTATATGTCAGTATGCCACTATTAACATTTGAATAAAAAGACCATTAGACTAGTAGGATGCCAAAAAAGTCACTAGACATTGACAAATATTATGTAACAGTGAAACTACATTTCTGTGGGCATAAAAGAGAGTTGAGCAACCTGAATTACACAAAACTTCAAAGATATGACAGGAGCCAATCGCCACAAGTAACTGTCTAGCTCCATTCTGTACACACAAAGCAAATAGAAAATCGGACTTCTTAACTTATTCATTGTACAGATAAAATAGAAATCTGTAGCCAGTGGTATTGCTACCAAAGTATAATGTATAGAAACGCCCACTTTGTAGTTAAAAGTAATGTCACGTCAGCCCTGTAATCTTCCTTTATCCCTGGATTGTTCCATGTAAGCATGAAATGTTCTCTCTATTATGTCACTGAGGATAAAGCTGTGAGCTATTTTCAGAGGAGCTCCATTAACTGTATGTAATTTACAGATTCGCAGAATAACGTCTAAATTTCCTTCCCAACTAGAACTGTCTGTACAAACCTCGGGACAATGACACCAAAGCTGAGCACATGATTCAGGGCCATGAATGAGAGGTGCAAAGCCATACTTGCCTTTTTTGCATACCGCAGAGAGAAGCAGAAAATGATCCCAAAATAACTTGAGCACCATAATCACTAGTTTCACCAACGCAGTTTAAAGTTACTTTTCTCAAGAAATTCCTGTCATCTATGCATAGCGGTTCAATGGCTTCACATAACTATGAAGTTATATTTATTATTCACAAAAATCTGCATTTTGTGAACAAACAAAATAAAATAGATTGTAATTAGACTGATTATTTATAGCTTTGTTCTTTTTCTAAATTCAGCCCCCATAATTGAGGATTTATCACAAGAAAATCATTTCGGTCTCTTTACAAAGAAATCTGTGCGATGTAATCCCCCTAGACAACACCCAGTAATCAAATAGGCCTGGGCTACAAAAAGACTTTTCTAAATATTTTTTTATGAAACTCGCGTATTAACAGATATGTCAGGAGAGATGACAGGTTATGACTAAGGCTACGTTCACTTGGCCGTTGTGCTTCAGTAAAGGGAACTCTTTTTAAGCCGCACAAATCCTGTAAAATACTGGACACCCAACAGACCCCATTGAAATCAATGGGGTCTGTTGGGACCCAGCGGTGTCGGTTGTACTCCGACCTGTTCAGGGTTGGTTTGGCTTTTTTTTTTTCTTTCTGCTGAAAGTGTTAGAGCACAATAGCAGTCTGACTGGAGATGTTCTCTTTTCATTTTCTTCTCTATCTGCCTCAGACCTCTATGACAGATACCTGTAGAATCTGAAGATGAGATATCTTTAGCCTCTCAATTTTGCTATAATAGTTCAGACTCCAGACCCCTAAATTATTGCAGAATAAACCAGACCAGATAGAAAGAAATTTTAAGACCTCAGACCAGACTCCTATACTTATAAATGCTGATTATCTACAAAATTCAGCCCTTGACCTGAACAGGAGATCAGCGGCCACTAGGGCAGTTAAGGGGTCAATGTCAGCTTCCTATGTATTTAGAGCGGAAAATAGGGTAAAGGGTTTTCTGGGATACAGTGATGGCATTGGGTAACTGCAGCTCTGCTCCCATTGAAGTAAATGAGAGCTAAGCAGCACTAACCCGGTGCCACCATTATATAAATAATGGCACAGAGCTTAGGCCCTGTTCATTGTGTAGTGTGGGGCAATGAACTTGATCATCAGGTGTGTCGGGTGTTGAAACCCCACTGATTAGTGATTGACTCATCCTGTAGAAAGGTCATCAATCATCTAGTCCCAGAAAACCTTAAATATTTGCCTCACTGGCGGTCTAAGGTAATGAAGAGTTTCACAACACCATCTCAGGAGGTCTATGGCATTAAAGGGGGTTGTCTTCTTCACATGTGGTCTAATGGAGATAAATGCTTAATGTCAAAATACATGGTGATCTAGTGCATGGAAGAAGTTCATGCCAGTATATCTGGTGGTCTAAGGCATAGAAAGCATACTGTTTGATGCATGACATGTGTAACTCTTAGTGGATTCATCATTATTTTAATCCCTTTGATTGGTTTCAGTGCCATGTAAATACTTCTGCCCACATGCCCCTTTCTGGTTTAGTAAGAACACTACATAAGTTACCTATTTCTCCCAAGCTTAAAAAATATTCTAACCCTCTATTTGTTAGCAACCAATAAACACAAGCCTTATAATAATATGTTTATCATACAGTAGTGCTTGGGAATGTTTAACTTTGACTGGGAAATCATCCCATTATATACAGTGGGGAACGATCAAAAGTTTGGGCACCCCAG
Source organism: Hyla sarda (assembly GCF_029499605.1). Classification (NCBI taxonomy): domain Eukaryota; kingdom Metazoa; phylum Chordata; class Amphibia; order Anura; family Hylidae; genus Hyla; species Hyla sarda. Next base: position 378,599,372 of record NC_079190.1, on the reverse strand, counting down.
GTAAAAATATAATGGAATTCTCAGCTCACCCTCCAAGGCCCCAGGCGCACGGACTGTGCGAGGCAGCACTATTGTAGCAAAACAAGAAACTGGATGTCCAGCGCCAAGATTCGTGCAAAACGGATTCTTTAATGCTTAAAAAGCCATAACAGGGGTCAATGTGACGCGTTTCAGATGCGTTAGCACCCTTAATCGTACATTAAGGGTGCTAACGCATCTGAAACGCGTCACATTGACCCCTGTTATGGCTTTTTAAGCATTAAAGAATCCGTTTTGCACGAATCTTGGCGCTGGACATCCAGTTTCTTGCAGGTAAAAATATGTATTAATGTGCATAAAGAAGCCAAGGAAAGATGGAAAAATCTCCAAGGCATCAAATTACAGATTAGACATTCTTATAATATGTCAACAAAAGTTAGATTTTATTTCCATCATTTACACTTTCAAAATAACAGAAAACAAAAAAAATGGTGTCTGCAAAAGTTTGGCTTCTTTATGCACATTAATACAAATTTTTACCTGGGGTGCCCAAACTTTTGATCCCCACTGTAAGATTCAGGTTTGCTGAAATTTTTCTCAACTTTAATGTCATTTTTTCTGAAAATTCTTAAGAGAAAGAATCAATAGGAGTAAGTATCATACTACTGTTGAAACAACAAAAAACGTATTCCCGACAGTGCAGAGAAAATTAATGATGGTAGGACACTCATTAAAATCAATGAACAGCTACATGATTGTCTTTGCTGTATAACACCCTTTTGGAATTTAGGGGCTCCACACATATTTCAGGTGATCTGCAGCCATTCCAGATAGGAATGCTGGATGCAGTAGTCTGACAATGGGGCCAGCGATTGAACAACCAATCTGTTGATTAATTGAATTGCTTAGCGGTGCAAAAAAAAAAATCTTTTTCCACCACCTGCACATCACCCAATGCAATAGCATATGAGGATGTACAGCCAACATTGAGTCTCACAATCTGTATAAGGGTCGGTTCACACCAAGTTTTCAGTGTATGGCTGCCGTTTGACTCCGGTCGGCCGTTTGACTCCGGTCAGCTCATTGAAATGCATTAGATACGGGTGCGCCCAGTTTTCGCTCCCCCCAACCGGATCCAGCAGCCGTACTTTGAAAACGTGCTGTGAACCCACCCTAACATGTCAGACTGACGTTTGAGGAAACTTTGTGCAAAACAGTGTCAAACTAGGGTATATTAAATTCGAGGGATATACAGTAGTTGGTAAGGGATAGGAAACTGGAACCTTCGATAGGCACTGTCATTTGAACAAACTTCATAGATCAATAGCACAAGCAAACTTTGTAATGTATCTAATTAGACAAAAATGCTTCTGTCTCCTGTCAATCCTTTTATCTCCTACCCTTCCTGCTGCTTAACTCCTCCACTCTGAAAATCAGCTCAGCTTTGTTCAGTATCTGCAAGCCAAGCAATACAAGTATATGAAGGTTGCGTTCCACCCAACATCTCTAGGAGAACTGCAAATAAGAGATAAAACATGCAGAGCAAAAATCGGTTGAAAAAAACAACCATACACCTTACATAATGGAAAGAAATAGTGCTGCTCCTCATGTACAGCTTACACTAAAATGTTACCTGAAATGACAGGTACGCTTTCAGCAATTTCTCACGCTCTGTCTCAGAGGACAGATGGCCAGGCATGGCCACATCTATTGTTTTCATCCATAAATCTTCCTGACAAAACTCCCCTGTACATGTTTTGCCATCTCTGTGCCAAAAGTGTGGGGCTTCGTTCCCATATGTTCATTAATGTGACATATAAATATTGTGGACACATCTACAAAATTCCCCAGTACATAGACATAAAAACAAAATGTTAAATATATAGATCTTTATTAAACATCAACTAATACTTTAAAAACAATTAAAATATATATGTTAAGTGTAGAGGGGGCCATATTAATCACACAAGAAGACATATAGCCGGGAATTGCACTTAAAAAGTTCCTTTTATCTCAATTTTTCATACGATACAAAAATTGTAGTGAGAATTAGAACATATTCACCCAGTGCATAGAAACTGTCCAGAGATCTATCATACGGTGTCTTCAGAACTTTCCATCCGGAGCTTGCTGTCTGTAGGACGATATGTTCCTGGCCGCATGACCGCAGATTCTGAGGGGGTGAAGACAAGCTCGCTGGGGTGCGAGCCGCTGGAGAACGTTTCAGGAGTCTCCTGAGAAAGGGAGGAGACTCCTGAAACGTTCTCCAGTGGCTCGCACGCCAGCGAGCTTGTCTTGCCAGCTGTCAGCTGATGAGCGCTGATATAATGTAGAACCAATAGGTTTTACAATTGCTTCCATTAGAACATTTTCAGTATTTCATAATGAAAAAGCCAGTCAAACAACTGCTCCCCCTGCATGCTTGGACACATACTAGCCTCGCTGTGTCCATGCATCATCACCTATGTCATGGACACACTTCCTTGATTGACAGCTGTGAGCGCAGGGCTCAGAGCTGGAGGAAAAATCCTCCCACTGTCAGCTTGTGTCCCGCTACTGTCAGTGAGGAAGAGCTAGGAGTTGTAGTTTTGCTAATGCTAGGGGAGATGTGAGCAGACAGCATACTGAGGGAGGGGGCAGAGACCTGCACAGTGAGGCCACGCCCCCTCTCTTTGAGAGGAATTCAGACTAGGGAGCTAAATTAAAAGTGTAATAAAAAAAATAAATTAAGGTGCTAGACACATAAAAATTAGATGTACATGGTCAGGATTAGGTACTGAGTGATATATAAAAAAAAAGTTTTTTTGTTGGATCTGACGGGTACGCTTTAAGTGTAATGACTTAGACTAATGTTTTTTCATACTGCTCCACTATATACTTGCTTTTATGATGACCTTTTTTAATTTGTACCATGATTGTATTAAAACTGTTGGATTTAACAGTTTTTTACTGCTATGATGTCACTAGCCACGCCCCCTATTTTGTAAGTTGGTGCCCTTTTCCTGTATTTATGTGGATGTTTGTCAACTATTATGTATTCTGATCTGAGGAAGGGAGGGCTCCTCCCGAAACGTGTCATCTCTTGTTTTTTATTTTCTTGCGCTGAATAAACGGTTCTGGTCCATTTCTATCCTTACCTGGGAGCCCCAGCGCCATTCTACAAGGTTTTCTTTTTAAAGTTATTCCTCATCTTCGCACCAGGACAGCAGTGTTGCTTACTCCTGCAACCCACAAGGCTGAGCAGCGACTCCGGATCTATAGCACCCCATTATCACTGGGGCAAAAGGCTTATATTACTTTTTTTTTTTAAGGAGTCACTGGACCCATTTTGCTCCAGTTACTAAGGGTAATACACAAGGCGCCGGTATTGGTCGTTCCTTTTTTCTTTTTGACAGATTCCAATGAAAACCTTGATCTTCATATCAGATGGCACACTTCGCTTCATGCTTCCTGCTACAGTGGGAGCAAAACGTGCTTTGGGATCTGAAGTGGAGATTCGCACAATTTCAAATAAAGTTCCTGCTCATCAGACTCTTTAGGGAAAAGTACAGAGAGTCAAACAATTAGGAAAATCTCTATATCGCAGAAAAAAACAACATTAGGCTATGTTCATATAGCAGAATATCTGCCAGAAAAATTTCCATGCAGACATTCCACAGACAGTGGGTGCCGCAAGATCATTCTGTGTTCGGTAAGTGGGATGTCGGGGGGTGTGTTCTTGCTTCTGTCCTTCCTATCTTCTGACGTCCGAGGCAAATCTTTTCTTCCTGTTTGTTCTGTGGCTCAGCGACGAATCTGCGACCTCGCATGCGCAGGTAGTTTTTTGTTTTTTTTACCAATAAAGTTTATTTTGTCTAATTGACAAACTGTCTGCGCATGCGCGAGTACGCAAGTGCTACGCTAACAGCATAGTGTACGTTAGGTCTACGCTAATAGCGTAGCTTCGCGCAAGCGCAGACAGTTTGTCAATTAGACAATAAAGTTTTTTTTGTCTAATTGACAAACTGTCTGCGCTTGCGCGAAGCTACGCTATTAGCATAGACCTAAAGTACGCTACGCTGTTAGCGTAGCACTTGCGTACTCGCGCATGCGCAGACAGTTTGTCAATTAGACAAAAAAAAACTTTATTGGTAAGAAGAAGAAGAAACTACCTGCGCATGCGCCGGAAGAGGCCGCAGATTCGTCGCTGAGCCACGGAAGAAACAGGAAGAAAAGATTTGCCTCGGACGTCAGAAGATAGGAAGGACAGAAGCAAGAACACACCCCCCGACATCCCACTTACCGAACACAACATGGCGGAGGCCGAGGTTACACAGCAAGCCGCTGGAAGAAAAAGGGGCCAGCTTCCGGATCTTCACAAAAGGTAAGAAAATACATATATACATAATCACAACACACATAAAAAACACATACTTATACACACATAACATAATAATAAAAACAGTATAAACAAGGGAGAACCCCTTTAATCCCCAGTAGTCTGTGTGTGGATTGGCGTTTCTGTTCATATAAGTGATGTATGATTCAACTAATGCTATTTGATTCATGGTTTCTAATATGACATTTCATGCTGTTCCTAGCACTCAGTGTAGGTGGGTGTCACAAGGCGCCTCTGCCTGTTGAGAATGCCATAGAACATGACAGCAGTGATGAATGAAGCTTTCACTCCTGCTGCCCCAGTAATATTTGGACTCCCCAGCAGGGGGCACTACTCCTCACCGCTCTCTTTTTGTTATGGTTGTCATATGTAAATACATGTTTATCAACCTATGGATCACAAGGTTCTTTTGCACTGCGGGTTACAGCCAGAGATTGTCAGGAAGCCTAGGGGTTTCTCTATTCAGCTTTTAGCATTCCTATAAATCAGTTATTCCTAAAAAGCGTGCCTCCAGCTGTTGTAAAACTACAACTCCCAGCATGTCCGGACAGCCAAAGGCTGTCCGGGCATGCTGGGAGTTGTAGTTTTGCCACAGCTGGAGGTGCATCACTTGGAAAACACTGCTAAATATATATATATCAGTATAGGTATATGCTTTTCTCCTAGGCCAGCAATACACATTAATGTGAACTTTATGGGGGCGTCAGCGCATAAAGACTTCATTGTGTACCAATTAATAGTTAATAAAGCGTAATTTGTCTGTTGGCACATTTTATTAATACAAAGTTAATGAGGTTGAAAAACAGACATGTGACATCGTAAAGTGTTATCCTTGATTTTACATAGGACTGCAGATAAACATAAAAAGCGTCACCGTCATTTGAATAAACTTTTGACATGTCGTCCAGATTTATCAAAATTTTAGATCATACGGGGTCTCACTCCTGAGATCCACTGTGGGTAGAGTGCCCGGCAGCACGCTCTTACTACACTCAAACCTGACCCTTTTACTGCATAAGTCTATGCTGGGAGTTGTAGTTTTGTAACAGCTTGCGGAACACTGATCAACATGAAAATCCTTCACACAGCTGCATGATCTAGTTTTAATGAAAAAACTTGCCATGCTGTCTGTCCCTTTAATACAGTGCTCCCCCAACCCGTGGCTTTCCAGATGTTGCAAAACTACAACTCCCATCATGCCCCTGATAACTTCAGATTGGAAAACACTGTTCTAAGTCTACACCAGCACCAGCTGTAATGTCCTGGCAGTCACCTCGCAGCACGAAAGAGTTAACTGCTTTACCTCTTCCACGCAGGTCATCGGGGGAGTGTCTTCGTCTGTGAATTTTACCATCTGATTGGCTACTCTTCCCATCCATCACAAGCCCCTCCTCCCTTTTCCTATTGGTCCGTTCCTTATCTCCTCCTTTCTTTCGCTTCCACAGTGATGCCCGCCCACTCGGCCCAGTCATTGGTTGACTGTGACAGAATGGACGCCTGTGATTGGTTGCCCTCGCTGTCAGTCAGCCGCGGCGTCAGGTGGCTGCTGGGGCTGCCCGCGTCTAGCAGTCTGTGCTTGCTATGACTGGTCGGACTGGCGGATTAGAGCCGTGCGGTGTGGATTGTTCTCTTTGCGACCTCGGTGGTCAGCTTCTTTGCCGTTGTCGCCGTCCTCCGCTCCTGTCGTGGAGCTGTCACTTCCTGTGAACAACGCCATCCTGGGGAGGAGAGCAGCCGGGATACCTGTGTGTGTGACTGTCAAAGGGATGGTGTGGCCGGTGTAGCCTCCCATTGAGCTCTCAGTCGTCTGCTGTGCCCTCAGCGCTCACCTTGCCTCCCCCCTTCTCACCCCATAGGTGGTACGTGCCAGTTGTCGGCGCGTGCTGCCGGCCTGAGCAGCTGTCACTTCCTTCCGCAGTGCTTCTTGGTGCCGGACTCCACTGGGTGGTAGCAGGCTGCAGCGTCCCCCGGGCACCCCTATATGTGTATAGCAGAGGGGTGGCCTGTAGGTGCCCCAGGGCTGGTGGGATCTCTGTGCCAGGCTAGAGGAGGATGTGGGATGGAAGGACCAGGCTGTCATTTACTTCCTATTCCTTGTAGTCCGTGGCTCCTCACACCAGAAGGCTGGAGGGAGAGGTCAGTGCAGCTCATCTAAGGAGAACTATGGAGTTCTAGTAGTTATCAGGGGAGTCACCGTCTCTGGGGGGTGGGTGGGGTGGGCAGCTTAGATCCCTGCTACAAGTTTGGCGACTTTGGCTTTGGCAATCAATGCGACAGGCGACGCTTTGGTGTAGGATGAAATATCCCTCCTGTATGGCCCAGTGACAGGAGGACCTGTCAAGTCATCACCACCCAAGGGCATTTCTGTGAATGTCTCTCTGCAGTACCCCGGCCAATGCAAAAATGATGGCGGCGTACAATGGGGGTACGTCTGCGGCGGCTGGGGGGCACCACCACCACCATCATCACCACCTGGCCCACTTGCCCCCTCCTCACTTGCATCATCACCATCATCTTCATCCCCAGCATCATCTGCACCCAGGGTCAGCTGCTGCTGTGCATCCTGTGCAGCAACATGTGGCCTCTTCCTCTGCTTCCTCCTCATCCTCAGCTGCGGCAGCAGCCGCTGCCGCCGCGGCAGCTGCTGCCATGCTTAATCCTGGCCAGGCCCAGCCATACTTCCCATCTCCGGCTCCTGGACAAGCCCCTGGACCAGCAGCGGCGGTGGCACCTGCCCAGGTACAGGCGGCGGCAGTGAAGGCTCATCATCATCAGCACGCTCATCACGCACAACAACTGGATATTGAACCTGACCGACCCATTGGCTATGGAGCTTTCGGTGTAGTTTGGTGAGTGGCAAAAACTCTCCTTTAAAACTTTGGCATGTGTTGGCCTGGTTTGGTTCAGTACCTGAAGGAGTTATGACTTTATGAACAAGTAGAAGGGAGACATGATAGTTTATACACTGTTCAAAACTTAAAAACTAGAAGTGGTTGGGTTTTAGGAGCCTGGTTCGTAGTTATCATGACCAAATCTTTTCACCTTGGTAATGTATATGCGGATTGTATGAAAAGGTGATGGCCATAGCTGATACAAAGTCTAGACGATCTGTTTGTCACTTGTCACATGTCTTGGGCCATGTGTACAGCAGAAACTGGAAGCAAACGCCTAAGCCATTGACTTTTATTACAGTTATCATACAAAAAGTCTTGAAAAATCTTTTAAAAACTATTAAAATAACTTGCAATAAAAATACCTTTTCCGTCATCTTTTGCTTCCCTTTTCCTCGCTTATCCAGTTCCTTGCTGCATCCAGTCTGTGCTACTAGGGGTGAGTCTGGACTAAATAAGTCTCCTTCTACCTCTGGCAGCTTTATCCCGTTGGGGAGTCTTCTCAGCTTTGTCACTGTGCCACGGCAGAGCTTCTACTCCTTCTCTAATAAGCAAGACAGAATGTTCCTCTATTCAACGCAGAGCTGGCGATAGAAGTATGTGGACACCTGGCTTTAGGGAGATTGACTGAGCATATGTGTCCACCAGCACTCTGTGCATTAGGGGGATTAGGGATCGACCGATATTGTTTTTTTAGGGCCGATACCGATAATCGGTGGAGGTTAGGGCTGATAGCCGATAACTTATACCGATATTCTGGTATAAGTTATCGGCTATTTATCCCCCCGCGACACCGCTGCAGATCATTGATTTAAAGCGGGCGCTTTAAATCAATGAACTGCAGTGGCTTTTGCGGTGCCATAGACGGCCGCCGCCACCTGCTTCTCTCCCCCTGCCTGTCCGGGGGTCCTGAGTCCTATCACCGCCACCGCTCCTCCCACCACAGCTCCGCGCCCCCCACCGCGCAACGTCGCACCCCACTCTACATCTGGCTCCAGTGGCGTCCTCCTGAGCTGTCACTGTGCGCACTGACGGTGACGTCACGTCACTCGTCATTGCGCACAGCGTAACGCAGGACGCAGCAGGAGCCAGAAGTAGCGTGGCCCCTGGGAACAGGTAATTATAAAACCGGCGATGGGGGAGGCAATGGGGCCGGGGGGTGCGGCGGGTCGGGTGGTGGCGGGACATTATCGGCTTATCGGCAAGGTAATTGCTGTTACCAATAATGCCCAAAATAGTGATTATCGGCCGATAATATCGGCCAAACCGATAATCGGTCGATCCCTAAGGTGGATGTTCACGCTGCTCTACACTTTGAACTATGGATGGCATCATACTATGTAAGTAGTGCTTTCTTCCAGAAACTAGGCCACTCTTGTCCTCAGTATGTTCTTGTTTCTGGTGTTGCAGGCCAGTTCCATTGAAGTTAATGAAATAGACACCATACATAATACTGCTCACGACCTGAGGATGGCTGTGGTGCTGTCATGGATGAAAGCAGCTAGGTTTTTCTAATGTTGCATAATCCCGTTAAGTGATTTCAGAACTCTAAGCTCCTGTTTTTTGAATCTTTTAGAACTACTTAAAGGGGTACTGTGATATCAGGTAAAAAACAAAAAAAATGGTTAGGCATTTAGCATTGCTTAAATGGGTACTCCGCTGTAAACCTCTTATCTCCTACCTAAAGCAGCTGGGGACCCCCGTGATTTCCACTACGGCACCCCTGTCATTCGGTGCACATAGCGAACTCTGCTCAGTGCCCGATGACTGACAATGCTGGCCACCACGCCCCCTCCATTCAAGTCTATGGGAGGAGGCATGACGTCACAACCAACTGTCACGCCCCCTCCCAGACATGAATGGAGGGGGCATGGTGTGACCTCACAAACGCAAAAGCTGCAAGCTTCTGTGTTCCAAATGCCACCGCTGCAGGCCTGGAGATTGCGGGGGTCCCTAGTGGTGGGACCCCCGCGATCGAAAACCTTATCCCCTGTCATTTGGATAGGAGATAAGATGTTTACAGTGGAGTACCCCTTTAACTGTTCAAATTCTCAAACTCAGAAAATCTATTTGTTTTGTGGTAATGTAACCCTCTCCCCTACCACACCTTTTCACTACTTCCTGGTTGAGAAGTTGCTAAGTGCTATGATTCCCAGAATGCATTGCTTTCTCCAGCTCTTCATCCGACCTCCCACCCTGCCTACTCCTCTGCCACGCCTCTCCTGCTATTTTCCTGCCCAGAGCTGTTGCAGGACATTGCTCTACAAAGCAAAAAAAAGTCTGCAGCACCTGCTGTATTCATTCTCTTTGCTTCTCTGTCTGTGATGTTGTTTAGCACAAGGCAGCATGCTGTAAAATCATTCCATTTTTACCTGTTGTTGGAATACCCCTTTAAGAAAAGCTGCGATGGAAAATATGGAACTCTACAAGATTTCATTAGATCATCTCAAGTAGTAGATGATCATCTTCTGAAAGCCCATGATCTCTATGTTCAGTGATGTACTATTTACAACTTATCACCTGACACGTGTCACATTTACGATCTATCACTAAAGTTTTAAACCTTTTCCAATATACTTTCCGTAGTGACTGGCAGGATCAGAGCTGGTTGCCTTTCATTAGGACACCATAGACGAACATCTGCTGCTAGCTACATTTATGGTCTTGGCAGAGGCTCCATGATATTGAAGCTTTCAGGTTGGACATGGTAGTTAAAAAGAATAAGATATCATATTGACAGTCTATGGATCACCTGCTGCTCGCTGATGGATTTGTGTCTGGTCTCTTCATGGGTGACTCGTCCTCTGAAATCCCTCGCACGCTGCAGAGTTCATACTGACGTGATGTATGCAATAGCACTTGTACCTGTTTTCTTTGCTTGAGTTCTAAGGATTCTCTTTCTCCTTTGAGAAGTCCCTCTTCAATGTTTGTCTGGAGACTTGGAGTCCCATTTCTGCTCTGTTCCTTTGTATTTGGATGACATCTGCTTTTTGGTGGTTAATTGCAGTTATTACGTTGTGAAGGTTTCTCCGATCTGTCTATGCCTAAACAGGTTTATTATTACCAAGATTATTATGGCAAGATGTAATTATCACCCGCCCTTCCCCCATGTTATGTAGTGTGTGTGCTGTGTTTCAATCAAACAAGTCTTTAAAGGACTGTACATGTAAATGCAAGGTATTGTCCTCGTATCAGCGGTTCCATGGGAGATTCACCTTGCATCATCCATTGTCATGAAGGTGTCTGTATGTGGAGACCTCCCACCATCTTTGTACGGTGTCCCTAATGTGTGACATCTAAAAGAAGCAACCTTTACTTGTGGTCAAGTAAAATTCCTGCCTCTGAACCCTCAGAAATGTTTCCATTAAGCATACATATGTATTGGCAGCTTTTTATATAACTTCTGTAGCTAGGTTACAGACTCCAGGTGCCATTCTCCTATAAAGTGGGGCTTTGAGATCTCACGTGCCATGTTAAAAGCCTCATCACTAAGAAACAGTCTTTGTACGTTGGAGGTGCCCGGGCTAATGGGCTATTAATAATGAGTGACATTGTTCCTCGCTCCTTTACAGCTCCACTCTGTGAAGTTTTAAGGATCACCTTGACTTTATAATGCAGCACGCTCCCTATGAATGATGGGTAAATCTTGTTCTTGCAAATAGAAGGAATAACTGTGTGTGTGTGTAGATAGAGAGATTTGATAGAGATGTAGGTAGATCTCATATATATTATAAAATAAATAATGAAACCAGATACTGGCACGTGTGTGTGAAATATATAATTATTATTATTATTATTAATTTTTTTTTTCCCATGTCATTTCTTATGGGGCCATCATCACTTTGTGTTACCACTTGGGAGCGTGACCCTACCATGCCTGAAACTATCCAGTCAAAGCTGTTGGGTGTGGGTACATGCCTCTACCTGGTAACACCCAGTTGGCTATTAAGTTATCAGCTATCTGGTTATCGTTTCTACAACTAGATGGTATTGACAGTCTGTCTCCTGTGACATGAGCTCCTCAGTAATAGATCCGCATTGTGATTGGTCGGTGATATTTTGTTGCCATGCTTCAGGTTGTTCATCTGTGGTTGGGGCATTGTTCTTTTTGGCCTTTCCAGATGGCCTCTGTTACCAGCATTTATCACACTGAATGGCTTCTTATGTTAACTAGAATGTAACATTAGACAAAGGGAACATGACCTTAACAGGCTGTGTGTTGTACACCTGTATCGTCCATGTATACAAGTGGCTTGCCCCTGGTTGCATCACTTTTAGCAGTAATTATGTCTGTCCGCGTCATGTAATCGTATATTCATTGAAACAATGTGTTTGGGAATGATCCCGGTGTTTTTTTTTTTAATGTTTAAGACTAGCATTGACGTGATTCTTGGGTATTGGTTGACTTTGCACTGGTTATCCCATACATCCCAGGTTTCAAATCGTAAATGCGATCTCAGCTCAGACTAGGCACCTGCAATGCATCTGAGATGTTTTTTGTTATGCATTATCAAGGCTCCTTTGGCAGGCAGACCACTCCAATGAAGACCCTTCAATGTTTTAGATCTCCATTTTACACGTAGGGTTCACATGATTTCTGGAGCCTTTGTAACCTTTTCTGGACTCTGAATAGCTTGATTTCTTTTCTTAAATTTCCTTTGGCCATGACATTGTGGGTGGTATTGTTGAAACTTTGTAGTAACTACTTTACTGCTATTAGAGGAAACTTGGCTGATACCACCAACTTTGAGATGATTGGCCATTAATGTGTATTGGGGATACCCAACTCTCCCCAATGGCAAATGTCAGGAAACAAAGGGTTGATCTGTGGTTCCCATGATAGATAAGCTGCCAGACGTGTTTAGCAACTGTTTATTTCCCTCTTTTTCATTTAAATAAGTGTCGGCTGTGTATGGGCTAGTCAGGAGAAATCACCCTTTGCCCAATATTTTCTTTTATGGTTTAGATAGGAGGGTGTACCCTCCTTTTGGCTTTTTTTCTTCTTTGCTACAGGTTGTCAAGTGCAACGTGCAATGCTGTACTGACAGTCTAAAAAATGTCTGCCCAGTGACCAGTACTTATCCTCATACTTCAAGTCCTGAGAACCTCCACATACAGCTTCATATGTATATGTGCTATAAGCTTTGTACTTTGGGTTCAGTCTATTCCCTATAAGACTTTGTAGTTTACCTGGTCTTTGAACACTTTTTCCTGCTCACAGGGCAGACCATTCAGACGTAGAGCGTCCTGGAGATTTGGTCACTAATGGAATATGTACTGTGACTCCTATTAAAGATCTCATCTTACTATAAAATAGGTGATGTGGGTTTAATGGATAGAAACTCATGTTAGACACATGCTGCACCCAGCAGGCCCTTTTTTTTTATTGCGATCACAATACAGCTGTAGTTTTAAGTACATCATGAATAAACTTGATAGAATGAATGGGGTTTCTTTCATGTCTTCAGTGTTTGTTGTGATAACTCTCCTCTAGTCACCTAACTGCTCCTTCACCGCCACATTTCCTTGGATCTTGATCAACTTCTTGATCACTTTTTTCATTTTTTTAAATAGCCTCTGCAAAATGAAAGAAGGGATCTGATTGGTTGCTATGGACAACTGGTCAACTTTTCCTCTGCACAGGTTTTGATAAATCTCCCCCATTGTCTTTCTCTTGCCATCTGAGAAACACTGTCATAAAAAAAAAGAGACAGACTGCAGATAAATAGATTTAGCCGTCCACTAAAGACTAACGTTTATTTCCTCTCAGCTACCACCCTATTCCTTGCAGTGTACATGGTGAATGTCCATCACGTGGGTCCCAGGAGCCTATTGGACCATCTATGGAGTGTTCTTCCTTTGGCCCTGTGGGTATCTGGGTCGCTGTGTAGCCCCTCACTGATGTGTCTTCTCTGTTCTGTGTCTTGGCTTAGTAGCATCTGTTTTCTGATAATTATCAGGAGGAAGAGATGGGGAGGGGGGGAATTGTGTAGACAGTGGAAAACTTCCTCGGTGGAATACTTCAGAAATTACAGGAGCATTATTCTCAGTATTTATGAGATCAGGTGTCTTCCTTCTCTCGTGGAATGTATTTCATTTTTCTGTATTTGTTTCATAGAAAATGTATCTCCGTATAAAGAAAACGTCACCAGGACACACATTCTCCTGACAAGCTGTTAAACATGCCGATAATGGTTTATCCTCACTGAGGTGTACTTCTCAGACTTCTATAGTATACAATGCAGTTTCCTTGGGTTTTCATCTTGAGACTAAGGCCACACAGCTGCATGTGAGTTGGGACAGCAAGTTTCTTCCGAAGTATTTGTGCAACTTGTCTGTAAACTACAGTTGAGATTTCACTGTAAAAGGGGAAAGAAAAAATAATCACTGAGAAGTCTCATGCAACTTGCATTGAGGTCAGTGCTTGCAAAGTCAGGTGTGACAAAAAAAAAAAATATATCAAAGTATCCACAGCTACCCAACCCTGGGACAAAGCCCAGGTCAATAAAAACACTTGTTAACTGTCCCTAAAGCTTTAAGCGTAGATGGTATAAAAATGTCTGTGAGACCTCCAAAAGTATGAAATGAAGTACTAGTGTGTCTTGGTGTGCTAGGGGATTCTCCCTATAGCGATATAAAAGAGGATATAACCTCCTAGAGCAGTGGTACTCAACTACTTTTAGTAGGGGTCCGCTTATTTAGGTCTGCCATCCAGTGAAGGTCCGAGCTAAACGCTAAGACCTGGTTCACACCTAGCGGCCACAGTGCCATGCCAGAAATAGTTGCTGCATGTTGTAAAAAATGAAGTCCTAGTTCTTCAACTGCCACACACTGTGCCCCTGGTATAATACTGACACACTGTGCCCCTGGTATAATACTACTACATGCTGTGTACCTAAATATAATGCTGTCAAACACCATGCCCCTGATATAACTCCATACACCCTTTTTCTGAGTATAATGCTGCCATTTAAGCCTGCCCCCCATATGTGCCATGATGCCTCCCCCCCCCCCAGATAAACTATGCCACTATGTCTGCCCCAATGTGAACTCTCCAGCTGTTTCAAAACTACAACTCCCATCATGCAGACACAAGAGCATGATGGGAGCTGTAGTTGTGAAACAACTGTAGAGCTAAAAGGTTGGGAAATACCTGTAATACACTTACTTCCAGGGCTAGACTAGGAGCAAAAATAAGCCCAGGGATATTAGACTATGCAGCCCTTTTTTTTTTATTTTATTTTACAGTGGGGGTCACAGCAGTCAGACACCCATTAAAATAAAATGGGATGCTTACACTAAAATCACATGGGTTTAAGTGGCTCTCCAGATGTTGCAAAGCTTCAGGTATTATGGAATTTGTAGTTTTGTAACAGTTGGAGAGCCAAAGATTGGGATACAGTGTCACCCATCATCACTGCAGAAATTACAAGTGACTCCAACTCTGATGGGACAGTCAGGAGAATACACAATTGTATAATCACTCAAAGGAGAAGTCTTCTCTGTTGTCTTTCCTTTACTTCTTCATCTGGTCCTTGCCGTCTTTCAGCGCCATCTTCTGATGCCCTCACATCATTGGTTACTGTGTTAGTAGATCCTCATCTTCTGTATAAAGACAATAATCATTATAAACCTGTCAGACATCATGACCACTAAAAATAATACTGCCAGACACGGTTTCCTCTGTTTGTCGGAATCCCAACCCTGTGCTCCCCCCCCCCCCCCCCCGACCCATTTTTCCCTCTTCCTGAAGACCCCTAAGGGCTTCTCCATTTAGTTGGCAGAATGTCCGTTTGCTGCAGGCGCCACCGAAGCCATTGGCGATAGGACTGCACGGATGTGCGCCATCTCTATAGATGACAATGCAGTTTGGTGGAATTCCACCTGCTAAATGGACATCCACCTAAAGAAGGAACATGTTGGTTCTTTGGGTGTATGTCCATTTGCTGGGGGAATTCCACTGTGGCGATTCTACAGTATGCACAAAGCAGCAGGAAAACATGTGGACTCTGCTGCAAGCAGATTTTCACCACCAGAGGAATGTCCTCAATGTGGATGGGACCCCTAAGTTCTCTTGCAGACTCCTCTGCCCCCCAAGACCCCTGCATTATTTATCTTTACACTTTTCAGTCCCCCCAGACCCCTCTGTCCTCTTCTGCTTTAACACTCCCCACCCGCATCATTCATCTTTACACACCCTCCCCCAAGACAAGACCCCTGCATCATTCATCCCAACCCCCCCAAGACCAGACCACTGCATCATTCGTTCCCCACCACCCCAAGGCCCCTGCAGAATTCATCTCCCACCCCCTCTGCAGCATTCATCTCCCCCCCCCCCCACACATCCCAAGACCACTGCAGCATTCGTCTCCCCCCCCCCCACACACGTCAAGACCTCTGCAGCATTCATCCCCTAAGAACCCTGCAGCATTCATCTCCCACCCCACCCCCCCAAGACCCCTGCAGCACTCACCTCCCTCCCCCCCCCCCCAAGACCCCTGCAGCATTCATCTCCCACCCCAAGACCCCTGCAGCATTACATCTGCTTGTAATGGCAGGGGACCAAACTCAGGAAGTGTTTCTCTACACTAAGCTAGATAACTGCACAGAGCATCACTGAAAGAAGCACAGACTGAAAGCTGCTGCACAGAGCTTGAGGTCTTCTATTCATCAAAGCACTGCAATCATGTGAGAGTGGAAGTGGTCCCCCAGCAGGCTTCAGTGATGTCATGCCTGCTGGGAAACGCCCACTTTCTCCTGCTGGAAGGAAGAAGAAAAGTAAAGTGCAAAGCTTTTTAAAGCTCTGAAATTTTTTCTAAGGGTGGGAGGAGTGTTAGAAATAGTTGGAGAATATAGCCTGAGTTAGTTTAGAAAAGTTTATTTAGTAACTGGTACTCTTGTGAAGTGACCGGAGGATGTAGAACACCCTTCTCAACATGTTTCACTAGAAGGCCATTGCCTTCTAGCCTCCTGAGGACATTGTTGTTACAGCAAAACTTCTTGGGGAAGGCGTGGGACATTTAATAGAGGTTGTTGTTAACTATAGGCTTTGGCCCAGGGGTTATAGCTAGCATGAGGCAACTTAAACGTTTATACCATGGAATAAACCACCACCTTTTGATTTTGATCTGTTTGTTGTGTTGAATTCATCCATTGGCGCTATTTGTGTGTGTATGTATATGTGTGTGTGTATGTATGTATGTATGTGTGTATATATATATATATATATATATATATATATATAATATATATATATATATATATATATATATATATATATATATATATATATATATATATATATATTTACACACAAATAGCGCCAATTTTATTTAAATAAATATATATAATATATATAATTTTTTTTTTTTATAGTCTGATCCAGGCTAAACCAGCAGGGACTGAAAACTTATTTTGTAAATTTTTTTTTTTTTTTGGTCTGCCAAGTTTTATAGCATTTTTAGGTCTACCATTTTGATGCATGCTAGATATGTCAGACGAACTTGCAGATTTACTTAACAGGTTGACAATCTAATGTGTGGTGACCTCCAGATTCTTCCCTTACAGATAATGTTGGACATTTTTGAATTTCAACAACTGCCTACCCTCTACTCTTCTACCGATCTGAGCGTTCATGTGTATAGACTTAGCAAGTGATATAGCTGTCAGCCAAACAAATGAATATGTATGGCCAGTTTAAGACTAAGAAGATTAGTCACTCGGATTTCCTTCAGCCAGGAAATCTCCTATCCTTAAACAGGTGCCTATTTTAACTTTGTTGTATTAGGTGCACATTCTATACAGCCCCTCTGTAATGTATTATAAGGCTGTTCCCATCTTCAGCACTTATGCCTCAAATTTTTTTGCTAATATACAAATACTTAAATGGGCACTGTCGGATACAAAAACTTTGATATGTTGTAAAGCATGTATAACCAATAGGTTTTGGAATTGCTTTCATTAGAAAATTTTCAGTATTTCATACTGAAAAATCCAGTCAAACTGCCCCCCTGTCTGCTTGGACACATACTAGTCCTGCTGTGTCCATGCATCATCTATGTCATGGACACACTTCCTTGATTGACAGCTGTGAGCGCAGGGCTTACAGCTGGAGGAAAAATCCTCCCACTGTCAGCTTGTGTCCCGCTACTGTCAGTGAGGACAAGCTGGGAGTTGTAGTTTTGCTAATGCTAGGGGAGATGTGAGCAGACAGCATACTGAGGAAGGGGGCGGAGACCTGCACAATGAGGCCACGCCCCCTCCCTTTGAAAGGAATTCAGACTACTAAGCTAAATTAAAAGTGTAATAAAATAAATAAACGTGCTAGACGCATACAAATTTGATGTACATGATCAGGATTAGGTCCTGAGTGATATATATATATAAAAAAAATGTTTTTCGTTGGATCTGACGGGTACGCTTTAAGACACTTTATCCCACTCACTAGCATCAGCTTAAAGGGGTTCTCTGCCCATAGACATCTTATCCCCTGCTGGCCATCACGCCCCCCCCCCCCTCCATAGACTTGCATTGAGGGGGCGTTGTCATGACATCACAAGGGGGCGTGGGTGTCACAAGCCTCTGGCCCTGCATCACCAGTCATCGGCATGGAGCAAAGTTCGCTCCGTGCACCGTATGACTGCAGCAGAGATCCTTTGGATAGTAGATAAGATGTCTAGGGGCAGAGTAACCCTTTAATGTCAGGGAGTCCCGTCCCCCCTCCACCCTATGCAGTGTGTAGGTTTGCAGGGCCAATTGAAAGGAAAGGTGGGTTTTCCCTTTTATGTACAGCATCAGAGAAAGATGCGGAGCTGCTCAGTGTGTCACCCCTCCCTGATGGGAATCCACCATTTTTTTTTTTTCCCCCCGATATCCAGTTTCTTGATCTTACATAAACATTGTAATTTCCCTTAACGGCTGCAATGTCATCTGAGGGAAAAGGTTCCCAGGGGAATCCCTTTGATAGCCTGGTTTGATGCCCCCTTATAGATTTGAGCAGTCACATGTTAGTACCATGTTGGCACGCTGAGCCCAGCGCTTTAATCAGAGGAGGGTTATCTGCAAGGTCACTGGATAAGAGGCTTTGAAGTTCTCAGTCTAAATAGAAGCTCTGTTCTATAAAGGATGCAATTCTGCAAATAGAGCACAGGACACATCCCCTCAATAGTTCAATCACACTGTAATAAATGCAGCATTCATCAATATTTCATGAGCTGATATCATGGGGACAATTTATTTTGTAACCAGTCCTTGGAACTTTTCTGGTGGGGAATATGGATCTTACTTTAGTCATAATGCGCAGAGTTTATTCCAACAACTGAGGTTTACCAGACCCTTCCCAGATGTATTTTATTCAGGAAATGCAGTATGTTTTATATGCAGCCGCCTATCTCTATTCCCCCCCCCCCCCCCCCCCCACACACACACACACACACACACGTCATAATGTGAGCAGCCGGCATTACAGTATATACTCTAGTATAAGCCGACCCGAATATAAGCCGAGGCCCCTAATTTCACCCCAAAAACCCAGTAAAAGTGATTGACTAGACTATAAGCCTAGGGTGGGAAATACATCATTCCCCCCCCCCCCCCCGTCATCATCCAGACCCCCGTCATGATCACCCTGTCATCACCCCCCCCCCCCCTTTCATCATCACCGCCTGTCAATACCTTCATCAGTGGTCTTCAACCTGCAGACCTCCAGATGTTGCAAAACTACAACTCCCAGCATGCCGGGAGGCCTTTGTGGCCTTCGTCGTCATCCAGACCCCCCCTTTAGTTTTCTACTCGCCTCCCCTCGGTGGGAAGGAAGGGTGAGCTGGTCCGGGCCATCTATGCTGCAGAGACCGTCAGGAGGGGAGGGTTAGTCGTTCTGGGCTGTCCATCTTCACCGGGAGGCCCTCATCTCAAGGCTGGAGACGTTCATGCGCAAGGACATGATGGACGTCTGCTGTGCACGGACGTCCCTGTGCGTCGTCGTCAAGGCAACGTCACTAGGCCAGAGCGGAGAAGAGGGCCTCCCGGTTCAAATGTACAGCCCGGAACGACTAACCCTCCCCACCGGACGGTCCCTGCAGCATAGATGGCACGGACCAGCTCACCTTTCCTTCCCACCGAGGGGAGGTGAGTAGAAAACTAAAGGGGGGGGGGGGGGGTCTGGATGATGACTAAGGCCACAGTGGTCTTCAACCTGCGGACCTCCAGATGTCTCAAAACTACAACTCCCAGTTGTAGTTTTGCAACATCTGGAGGTCCACAGGTTGAAGACCACTGAGAAGGAATTGACAGGCATAGAGTTCACTCGAGTATAAGCCGTGGGGGATGTTTTCACCCCAAAAAAGCATGCTGAAAAACTCAGTTTATATTCGAGTATATACGGTACATAGCTGGCCCAGTGTACAATTTACTGTAGACTTCAGGAGCCAGAGAGACCACTCCAGGAAACTGTTTTGTTTGGTTTTTCTTTTTTTGCCCGGAGATAAGAACTTCCATTGACATCAATAGAAAATGAGTCTTGGTGTTGAAGGGGGGAGGGGGCCATGGAGCAGTCGGACTGTCCCCATAAGTAAAGCATTTTGTCATAGGGAAATTTACTTTTTATCTTTCTAAATATTTGATGCTTTTAGAAGGTGTTTAGCCTTTCAAGGCCATTTGCAATCTCAAGTTTTTGTTAAGGGGTTTCCTGGTCTACGGCTAAGCTAAAAAAATGCTTCAGCCAGGTGTTAGCTAGCTGATAGTTGCTAGGGAATAGAACCGTTTTTATTGGCTTTTTTTTAAAATTTTTTTTTATTTGTTCACTTGGCATGCATTTTGGGATCATTGTTAGTTTTTTTTTTTTCAATGATAGAAAAATGCTGCATGGGAGTTTTTTTTTTTTTTTAATGTTACTTTTTAGTGCATTTGCGTGCGGACGTTCCCCTTACAGGCAGAACATGCTGGCACTAGGACCGCTCGGAAATGCACAGCTTCATAGACACCAATGCCCTTCCGGGCGCCCTTTGCAGAAATAAAACATAACTATTCTTTCTGCAGACTCCGGAATCGGGATTTCTGCAGTGTAAATTCTGCTGTGTGCACAGCGCAGCAGAATCCCATTGATATCAATGGGAATCTCCATGCAGAACTCCGCACTGAAATTCCCTTGTGTGAACATACCCTAACAGTCAGCAGTTTGGATCATGAATTGCAGCTGACTCATTCCCTTTTAAGGGTACCTCATATGTCTTTCATCAAGTTCTAAATGTTATAGTTTGAATACCTTGTTATTTATGAACATATTTATAATTATAAAAGAACATTTCATACTCCATGTAGACTACGGAAATTACTAAGAGCACAATTTAGCTTGCAGCAGCCTCCACTGGAATCGGCGCTTAATGTCCACACTGATATTGGGCGCAGTCCCATTGAGTGCAATGCAGTTCTGGGCACATTTCACTGAATGTTTGAACATGTTTATCCTTTTTTGCAAAATCCAGATCCGCCATGAAGTTCCGCTACGGAACCCTTTTTAAAGCAATGGTATATTTCTGCCAGTAGAGTTCCGCATGTAGTGTACATGGGCCCTAAGGGACGTGGTATGTCTTGTAGGTACTCTTGCATGTTGTAAGGGAGTTTAGAGAGCTTGTACATTGTACGATCAGTAGTGGTCTGACCTCAGGGACAAGCACCGACCACATGAAGAATCTACGTCATTTTGTGCTTGTGCTCAGTTTGAATCCCACTATTCACACACACCCAGTCAACATCCTGCAGATATGTCATCATTATACAGTACTGGCAGGGTATCCTTTTTTTTTTTTTTGTTCTGTTAGACTTCCCCTTATTTTCAGAAATGAGAGTAAAGTAGGTTATTGTAGTGTACAACTGTTCTCTAAAGTTGCTGTTGTAACATTTGCTAATCCTGAAGGATTACCTTGATGGGGGTCTGCTCAGGAAAAAGCTGCTCTTGATCCTTTGCCTTTCCCTAGTAAATTGAATAATGAAAGTTTCTACCTCTGTATGTCGGGCTGAATGCATTCAGAACAATACACGCAGCCAGAGCTTGACTCACAAATTTCATGTCACACTGGGGAAAGGGGTTTACATTTATTTTATATTTTTTTTAGCCTCTACGGCTTATTATCTTGTTACATATTAAGAGACAACGTATTGCATGGGCAGCTGCCGTGAGCAGGAAGTTTTGTACACTGTAAATTAAGTCTCTCTCTCTCTCTACCTGCAGGAAGTCCTTGTAGAATCTCAACTACCTAGGAATAGCTAAATTATATCCAGCCATCGGTTGTCTTTAAACATCTTGGATCTCCTATATTGTCTTGGGTTAGAGGTATTAGTAGTAGAAAGAGGGAAGTGCTCATGCCGTGTAAAGAGCACTAGTGAGACCTCACTTAGTGTATTGTGTGCAGAACTGGAGACCATTGGAAAGATTAATCAAAACCCGTGCTAAGGAAAAATTCACCAGTTGCCCTTAGAAACCAATCAAAATACTTGTTGTTTTTTCAGAGGCCTTTTTTAAAAAAAAATGTAAAGAACTGTTCGTATTGGTTACTATGGGCAACTGGTCCACTTTTTCTCTGCACATGTTTTGATAAATCTCCCCACATATCTCCAGAAGAAAATACAGTACATTGGAGAGAGTTCAGAGAAGAGCTACTAAACTAGTCCATAGCTTGCAGGATAAAACCTACCAGAAAAGGTTAACACAGACTAGTATGGGGGCTTATTTTTTGTGCGACCAGTTGTGCTATGTAATCACATCACTCACTTTACCATAAAATGTATAGCGTAATAAAAAAAAAAAATACTATGTGTGGGGAAATTGAAAAGAAAACTGCAATTTAGCTTAATATGATACCCATGATCACATTTCTATTATTGTACCGCTTAAAAAAAATCTCAAACTTTTTAACAAAATGAGTGCGTTTAAAATCTCTATTTTGACGACCTATAACTTTTTCATTTTTTCGTATATGCAGTGGTATAAGGGCTCATTTTTTGCACCGTGATCTGGACTTTTTATTGATACCCCCATTTACATCTATTAAACTTTTAATTCCTTTTTTTTTTTTTTTTTTGTGACAAAAAGCAGCAATTTTTTGAATTTTTTTTTTTTTTGTGTACGGGATTAATAACATTATATTTTGACATTTACGCACGCGAGGATACCAAATATGTTTATAATTTTTTTTGGGGCTCCTCGGTACCAGCCATTCAGGGCTCCCTGCGGGGATTCAAAAATGGAAGTTAAAACACACAATACATCGCAGGGTTGTGGAGCTTGCCACCCGCTCCCCTGCTTTAATAACTTCTGATTGCATCGGGTCTCAGAAGTGAGACCTGGTGCGATCAATTCCATAGCCTCTGTACTACAACCCCTATCATGGAAAAGACTGTTCCATGATGGGGGTAGTAGTACAAACACTAATGAAGCCTCCCCAGCTGTGTGCAGACTCCCGCAGCTGAGGAATTGCTACTCCCATCATGGAAAGATGGGACGTAAATGTACGTCCTGGTGCATTAAGGGGTTAAAGGGGTACTCGGCGTTCCTGTCCATTCACCTGTCTGCCACTGCCACCGTGTTTATACAATAAAGAACTTTTGAAGCTACCATCCTGGGTGAGTGCCGTCCTCAAATTTTTTTCTACACTAATATTAGATTTGTAAATTACTTCTATTAAATAATCTTAATCTTTACAGTACTTATCAGCTGCTGTATACTACAGAGGAAGTTCTTTTCTTTTTGAATTTCCTTTCTGTCTGACCACAGTGCTCTCTGCTGACACCTCTGTCCATTTTAGGAACTCTGCAGAGTGGGAGCAAATCCCCATAGCAAACCTATCCTGCTCTGAACAGTTCCTAAAATGGACAGGGGTGTCAGCAGAGAACACTGTGGTGAGACAGAAAATAAATTCAAAGAGAAAAGAACTTCCTCTGAAGCATACAGCAAGCTGGTAAGTACTGGAAGGATTAGATTTACAAATATGTATAACTTTCTGATACCAGTTGATAAAAAAAAGTGTTTTCCATTGGAGTACCCCTTTAAAGGACATTTTAACATGTATAGTTTGGAAGAAAGACGACAGTGCGGAAATGATAAAAACTTTTAAATACATTAAGGTAATCAACACTGTAAAGGAGAAGATTATATTTAATAGAGAAACTACCACTAGAGGACATAGTTTTAAATTAGAGGGGCAAAGATTTATACAGTAGTATCAAAGTATTACTTTACTGAGAGAGTAGTGGAAGCAATTACCTTCCTGCAGAAGTGGTAATTGCAAATACAGTGAAGTAAGATAGGCATAAGTTTATCCTTCAAATAAGATAGGGCCAGGGACTATTAATAGTAGTCAGATTATTGGGCAGACTAGATGGGCCAAATGGTTCTTATCTGCCGACACGTTCAGTTTGTGTCTTCAAAGCGGTGGGCAAACTTCAGGATCCACTTAAAAGTTGAACCCTCCCCCTTCCCCATTGCTAATCTTGTTATCACCAGGACCATAGGTATAGATGTACGGAAGATATTTTAGAGTTTTTTTTTTTTTTTTTTTTATTGGCCGGGTTACCTTTTTTTTTTTTTTTTGGCAATATTTTTAGCCAAGTCTAGGAATTTACCTACCTAAAAAAAAATGGCTGCGTGAATGATCCAGCCCTCCCCACCTGACCCTTCAGACCTATAATACATGTTGCTGGTTTACAGAGCCTAAGAGATTATCACCCATTTACAGGGCAGGTCGGACTATCTAATAAGGTCCAGAGGTAGATCAACTGACTGTAGCCCTTTAAGCTGCTTTTATAATCTACTTTGTTTTTAATTTATCACCGTTTTCAAGATCTCTGCAAACTCTAAACAAATAGAGCCATTCTTGGCTACATCCTGAGGCTGGGGTCCTATAGGACACAAGGACCAGAACCAGCCTCTAAATCTAGTTAAGATCATTGCCATTCACTGAAAGCAAGAACACTGTGCACCATGAGGCACTGAAAATGCATCCTGTCTTGTTTTGTCTTACAATAGTTAAGCTTATTTTGCATAAAGCCAGAAGCCCCTTTAGAAGTTATAATTTCTTTTAGCGGAGGAGGGGGGAGTAGTTTTATAGCTTTCTCTTGTAGTGTAGCATAATTATTTGAGAGACATAAATTTACACAAAGAAAAGCGAATACAAAGCCAAACGAAAAAAAAAAAACAAAGGCAGTAAAACTCTGACATTAGGCACCAAAGCTTTAATTTCATTTTCTAGCTTGCAGCACTTCTGAGGTAAATACAATGAGACCTATAAAATGTGTCCAGGAGATGCATGGAAATCTCCTCTGCACAGACAGCTCTTTTGTGAGGATGGATGGCGGCATCTTGATAGGCTCCAGCAATTTCTGGGCTACTTATTTAATGTCTTAAATATCTCTTTGTGTTCCGGTTTAGCATAATGGACCTCTGGGAGTCATGAAACACTTTGAAATGTTTCTCAAGGTGTGCAGCGCAGTCGCCTGCGTCTGTAGCCTCTGGCTGCTATATTAACTTAAGCCATCCCTGTGTTAATTTTCTGTGTAATGAATTTCAGGCATTTCATCGAGTCAGCATACTATTGCTGTTGGATGTCAGCAGTCTGTTGAGCCGTTGGCACCTAGCTCCTCCTTTTGAGCACAGATTTTAGGTTGATGCCTTGTGCAGTCATGTCATAGGTTGACATGTGTGAATCACCCGATACTCAAGTCTGAAACAAAGCAATGGAATTGAGAGCTGTGTCCTGCGGCCCACTAATGTGATTGATGTGGTTGGTAACAGGTTATATACTGATTCATGGACCTGAGGCCTCAGGTCAACTTAATGTCCCAGCTGCAGCCTGGAAAAAACACAGCAGCTGGCAGCCGGCCACTTTAGCTGTTGTTGTGTATGCACAGGGTGGCATACTGACCTGCTGATGATCTGCTATCCTGTAGTACAGATTATACATAGTGAGGTGTTAACAGATCTTATGGTATACAATAATTGTGCAGCAATAAGGGTTGTGGCGCATGTACAGTGGGGATCAAAAGTTTGGGCACCCCAGGTAAAAACTTGTAGTAATGTGCATAAAGAAGCCAAGGAAAGATGGAAAAATCTCCAAAAGGCATCAAATTACAGATTAGACATTCTTATATGTCAACAAAAGTTAGATTTTATTTCCATCATTTACACTTTCAAAATAACAGAAAACAAAAAAAATGTCATCTGCAAAAGTTTGGGCACCCTGCAGAATTTATAGCATGCACTGCCCCCTTTGCAAAGCTGAGACCTGCCAGTGTCATGGATTGTTCTCATTTATCATCTGGGAAGACCAGGTGATATCAATCTTAAAGGTTTTAAATGCCCAGACTCATCTGACCTTGCCCCAACAATCAGCACCATGGGTTCTTCTAAGCAGTTGTCTAGAAATCTGAAACTGAAAATAGTTGACGCTCACAAAGCTGGAGAAGGCTATAAGAAGATAGCAAAACGTTTTCAGATGTCAATATACTCTGTTCGGAATGTAATTAAGAAATGGCAGTCATCAGGAACAGTGGAAGTTAAAGCAAGATATGGAAGTCCAAGAAAAATATGAGACAGAACAGCTCACAGGATTGTGAGAAAAAACATTCAAAACCCACGTTTGACTGCACAATCCCTCCAGAAAGATCTGGCAGACACTGGAGTTGTGGTACACTATTCCACTATAAAGAGATACTTGTACAAATAAGGGGGGAGATTTAGCAAAACCTGTGCAAAGGAAAAGTTGCCCAGTTGCCCATAGCAACCAATCAGATTGCTTCTTTCATTTTGCAGAGGCCTTGTTAAAAATGAAAGTGATCTGATTGGTTGCTATGGGCAACTGGGCAACTTTTCCTTTGCACAGGTCTTGATAAATCTCCCCCATGGTCTTTATGGAAGAGTCATCAGAAGAAAACCTCTTCTACGTCCTCACCACAAAAATCAGCGTTTGAACTTTGCAAATTAACATATGGACAAGCCTGATGCATTTTCGAAACAAGTTCTGTGGACCGATGAGGTTAAAATTGAACTTTTTGGCCGGAATGAGCAAAGGTATGTTTGGAGAAGAAGGGGAACAGAATTTAATGAAAAGAACCTCTGTCCAACTGTTAAGAATGGGGGTGGATCAATCATGCATTGGGGTTGTATTGCAGCCAGTGGCACAGGGAACATCTCACGAGTAGAAGGAAAAATGGATTCAATAAAATTTCAGCAAATTTTGGATGCTAACTTGATGCCATCTGTGAAAAAGCTGAAGTTAAAGAGAGGATGGTCTCTAAAAATGGATAATGATCCTAAACACACCTCAAAATCCATGGGGGATTACATTAAGAGGCGTAAACTGAAGGTTTTGCCATGGCCTTCACAATCTCCTGACCTCAACATAATTGAAAATCTATGGATAGCCCTTAAAAGAGCAGTGCGTGACAGCCCAGAAATCACAAAGAACTGGAAGACTTTTGTAAGGAGGAATGGGCAAAGATACCTCAAACACGAATTGGATGACTCTTGGCTGGCTACAAAAAGCGTTTACAAGCTGTGATACTTGCCAAAGGGGGCAGTACAAGATATTATCTCTGCAGGGTGCCCAAACTTTTGCAGACGCCATTATTTTTTCTGTTTATTTTGAAAGTGTAAATGATGGAAATAAAATCTAACTTTTGTTGACCTATTAGAAGAATGTCTAATCTGTAATTTGATGCCTTTTGGAGATTTTTCCATCTTTCCTTGGCTTCTTTATGCATATTAATAACATTTTTTACCTGGGGTGCCCAAACTTTTGATCCCCACTCTACTCTGCGTCGACTAATGCCAGATATCAGGTAACTAAGGCAGCTAAAAATTTTGCGCTGCCACCTGCAATATCGTCCGGCTGTTCTATACAGTTGTAAACGCTCACATATCCTGTAATCTGTCACTGACCAATCAGGATCATTCCTCGTGGAGTTTCTCTGAAGGTACACACAGGCAGCAGCTTCCTTTTCCTCACACATGGAGAAGTGTAAGGAGGGAAGGAATGCCGGAGCGTTGTGAACAGAGCATCTGTGGGACACGGAGGTAAATGGACAAGACAGAAGCAGATGAAAAGTGCCAGAGGGTTAGTACTGCATGGCACTTCAGCAGTGAAGCCAGTGATGTTCGACACATGGCTGCCACCATGTGTGTCATTCAGCTTCACAGACTCCTGAATGGCAGATCAGCATCTCTGCTAATCAGGAGATTGGGAAAGCTGAATGACACATTGTGACAGCCATATTGGTTGTCATGCAGCTTTCCTGTTAACAGAATCAATAATTAGTGAATGTGTCTCATTTGGATATATATCATTTGCGTGCCATACAAAATGATCAACTTAACGGGGTACTCCGGCACTTAGACATCCTATCCCCTATCCAAAGGATAGGGGATAAGATGCCTGATCGCGGGGGTCCCGTCCCGTCGCATGTTCGCTCCAGGTCTGATTACCGGCGACCACGGGGCCGGCAGCGTGTGACGTCACTCCTCCGCCCCCGTGTGATGTCACACTCCGCCCCTCAATGCAAGACTATGGGAGGGGGCGTGACCCCCACGATCAGGCATCTTATCCCCTATACTTTGGATAGGGGATAAGATGTCTAAGCGCCGGAGTACCCCTTTAAGTCACCACATTAAAGGCAGATGGGCCAGAGGCATCTAAAAAGAAGCAGGTGTCCAGCCATGTACTTGTATGTGTCCAGTCTTTCCCATAAAGGATGTTCCTTACTTGCCTCTCAATATGTATGTTATGATTCATTTAATATAAATTTATGTTGCTACTGGATATATTGAATTTCTTGACCGGGCCAGACCAAGTAATTTCACAAGCCTTATATGCCCTGTGGGCCACGCTGCAGGGCAGAACTATTTTGATTAAAGTGTATGTACATTGCATTCTTTGGAATCCCCTCTATCAAGATCACATTAAAGGGTCTACAAAGCTGCTCTGTCATCTAGTCAGTAAGGTAGCACAGGCTGCTGCCATCTGTCGGGTTTCCTCTGGTTTTCTCAGATAATTTAAGAAAACAAGCTCTTCTGTGAAGTCTAATCAGGATCAGTTTCCCAGGGATCACTGCCCTCATGTTCACGTCTGATAAAACTTCTGTGCCGAAATTAAAGTCACGAGGCACTTTATAAAACTCTGCACAAGCAATGTTCACAGGAGGAAAAAGCAACTAAATGTTTTTACTCCTTTTAATGCATTGGTTATGTGAAGGGTATATGCAAACTTAGCAAACCTTTTGATTTTTTTTGTTAAAATTTTTTTTTTTATATATATAATATATATATACATATTCTTATAATTTGCAGTGGATCTTTCTGTAGAAGTTCCCTAGTGTATCTTTTTTAGATCGTGTCTAATTTAATCTTCTCATGGACTTTAATAAATCACGCTTATCTTCACAACTGTGCGAAAGCGAAGTCTGACCCGATTTCTAAAGGCTCTAAGTGTTCCGTTTACAGGAGTCTTGTTTGTGCAAAATTGTCCCAAGTGTTAGATTTGTCTTAAGCAGTTAAGATGGCTACAACTAGGTTCACGTTGTTGACGGGCTCCGCTAAAGAGCGCTCTGTTGGCAATTCAGTCAAAACAATGGGAGCTTAGCGGAGAAAAAAAATAGTGCATTCAAGTCAATGGGATCCATTGGGACCCAGTTGTGACCTGGAAGAGTCAGTTGTGCTCCAACCTGTTTTGGGGCAGTTTAGTGTAAAAATACCCAGCCCCCCCCCCCCCCCCCCCCCCCTAAACTAACAGGACGGAGCACAACGACAATGGGAACCTAGACTTACCCTTCAGGTGTGTCTTAAAAGCAGTGTCTGTGGTGTTTCAAAAAGTCGAAAATTATTGAGCTGCAATTTGTGCCAAATTAATGCAAAAAAAAAGTGAAAGACCTTGTAACTTGTTCATTCTTTCAGCAGAGTCCAGACTAGAATTTCCATGGTGGCAGTCAGCAGTGTGCGCAGCGCAGCATAATCCTATTGAAGACTTTCCTCTTGATCACTAGGGCGGAAGCCCTTCATCTTGTCCTCTCCCATCTCCTGACATATGGGTTTTAGGTTTATTAGTAGTTTCCTGTGAGTTTATGGGATTGCATTGAATATATTAGGGGATTTTAGTAAAAAAAATACAGTTACAATACATTAATGTGGTATTTAATAATCCAGAGGTTTTTTTTTCACTTTAGTGTAATGGAGCATTTCACAGGTCCAAAGACTCTACCTTGACAAGTTTTATAGTTCCTCTACTGAGTACAGTTGACGACAGATGAGATGAAATATACTGCTGTGTAACATTTGAAGGGGTAGTTTTAATACTGACCACTGGTACCCCCCACCCAATCACTGTCCTGTCTTCATAAGACCTATAATGTTTGTATGGAGCAGATGTGCGCGCCTTCTTGACTGCAACTCCATACAAAACCTTGGTTAAGTGGGTGACCAGGAATTGGGAGCAGGGGCTTCCCCTGTTTCCACTGATCTAACATCACTTGTCCAGTGGAGGTGTTTACTGCTGGAGAACCCTTTTTGATGTTTTTTTTCTTGCTGTGGTCTGGATGTCACTGTTTATCTGTATAGCATTGACTATACAGCTTAGTTGGTTTCTTCTAATGCATATTAATAGCTCTTGATGCTAGTCTGATATGATGCCTTCTGCATGACACTAATAAAAAAAAAAATTTTTGAATCACCCTCATACGTTTAGAGGAATTACAAGTTGACATATTACTGCTACTTCCTGGTGATTTTAGTTTTTCTACAGGGCCAGGAATAAATAATTTCCTATGTTCACCTTAAATAGGTGTCCACATGTAGCCTTGCTGTGGCTATAGTAAGGCTAGGTTCAGACTACGGAATTTCCGCCTGCAATTTCGCTTTGAAATTGCAGGCGGAAATTCCGCTTGCTAAAATGTATAGTGTAGTGAATGGTTTTCCGTTCACAAATTCACACTTCGGAATTTGTGAAGCGGAATTTGTGAACGGAAAATCTGCTTGGAAATTTCCGCCTGAAGAAAGGGGTTGCTCTTTCTTCAGGCGGAAATCCGCGCGGAACACATTGCAGTCTATTGGAGACTGCAGTGTCTGCACGGTCCTAGCGCCGACTGATTCAGTCAGCGCTGGCCGCACTCGGAATCTCCGGGCAGAAATTTGCTGCCCGGAGATTCCGTAGTCTGAACCTAGCCTAAAACTTGACTTTCAATAAGATATATTAATAAATTATATATTTTTTTATTCATCCTTTTCCTATTTAGAGACAGTTTACCTCTAGCAGTAGAATACCAGAAGTATTTAATTGTATGTATTACATTTTATATGGCATGGAAATAGGAATAACCCCATTCTGCAACAAAGGTATATATTTTTTATAGAGGGGATTGTGCAGGGCTGTGAGACTTAAAGGGGTACTCCCCTTGAAAACTTTTATTTATATTTTTTTTAATCAACTGGTGCCAGAAAGTTAAACAGACTTGTAAATTACTTCTGTTTTAAAAATCCTAATCATTTAGTACTTATCAGCTGCTGTATGCTCCACAGTAAATTCTTTTCTTTTTGTATTTCCTTGCTGTCTGACCACAGTGTTCTCTGCTGACACCTCTGTCCATTTTAGGAACTGTCCAGAGTAGGATAGGTTTTCTATGGGGATTTGCTCCTACTCTGGACAGTTCCTAAAA
Organism: Hyla sarda; assembly: GCF_029499605.1. Lineage (NCBI taxonomy): Eukaryota > Metazoa > Chordata > Amphibia > Anura > Hylidae > Hyla > Hyla sarda. Next base: position 378,568,433 of record NC_079190.1, on the reverse strand, counting down.
TGGACAGAGGTGTCAGCAGAGAGCACTGTGGTCAGACAGCAAGGAAATTCAAAAAGAAAAAGTTCCTCTGGAACATACAGTAGCTGAGAAGTACTGGAAGGATTAAGATTTTTTAATAGAAGTAATTTACAAATCTGTTTAACTCTCTGGCACCAGTTGATTTAAAAAAATTTTTTTCCAGTGGAGTACTCCTTTAAGCCCCACACCCCCTCCCAAAGACATGAATAGAGGGGGGCATGGTGTGACGTCATAACCACAGCCTGAACCAAGCATTCTGAACACAAATGTGCAGAACGCTGGGGGGCCCTCCCAGAGATCATGGAGGTCCCAGCGGCTGGACCCCCTGCAATCAGGTGTCTTGTGTTGCTGCATATTTTAGTGAAGTCAAAATCTAATTTGCAACAATTATACAACATTTCTGCAACAATTATGCAACGTTATGTGGGCATACTCTCTATCTATTATTTTACAAATATATATTGTCAAAATGCTCTGATCTTCCTATTATGTATAGCGTATTATTTTCTTGATGTACCAATGTGGGGGGCACTTATGTTTTTTTTTCTCCAGTTGCATTTTCCTATCTGCAATAGATTTTGTAATTTATAATAAAGCCTTAACCGCGCAGCACTTGACAGCTTCCCTGGAGCTGCGCTGGTTGCTACTGATCTGAACACGGGCGCTAAGACTGGATCTGTTTCCAGACATTGAGCAAGATCTCAGAGGAGATATTTCTGTCATGACCTAGTGGGAAGATAAAATATAATAGCAGTCGGTAGCGGTGAAGAAATAGAACACTGCTTTTAGTCATCCTGAAGTCTTGCTGAATAAATATATATAGATCCTGGCTTTACATTCGGCTGAGAAATTGCCTGCTATATCTTACAGGTTTAAAGGGCTCTATACACAAGGCAGCTAGAAGAACCTGAACTCGCGCATGGAAAAACAGTACATTGAATATATTCTTTCCCAAAGGTTATATCTATATACAGTGTATATGGTGTTACTGTGCTATGCATTCTGTAGGACAGATAATGCTTGCACTTTTTTGTGATTTCTGTTTGTGTGCACACCCAGTAATTCCAGCAGTGCCCTGCATTATTTATAGTATTGTATTATACCATTTTATTCCATATGATTATGGACATTCCTCCTCCATCTGTCCAACGCTCCCTGCACTGCTATAGTTTCCAATTAGTCTGAGTTTATTGCACAAAGGACTAATATTTAGCCACCTCTGTGTCTTCTCCCCAGCACCATCCATTCAGTACTGGGGCCCCCAGGTACCATGGCGAACATTTATCATTGCACTTAGAGCTGTTTTGTTGTCTATATTTGGCACAGTTTAGGCACAGTGGGGGTTTTTGAAACTTTTTTACGACTTTTTAAATAGACGTTCTTCACAATGTTCATTTGCAGTACATCATTTATCCTTTTAACTATGCAGTGGTCATGTATTAATGAATTGCGACTTTTTTGTAAAAAAACAAAAAACTTATCCCCTAGTTTTAGATTCCTGGGGGTCCAAGCCCCGGGATCTCCTGTTGGGAACCCTGGCTCTCCCCTGGAGCAGCGTATCACTACCCCTGCCTGAAACGGGGGCCGCCACACCCACTCCATATATCTCTATGGGAGAGCCGTTCGGCTCTCCCATAGAGATGCATGGAGGGGGCGTGGTGGCCCCTGCTATGGCGGGGATCATGACGCGCCACTCCAATGGAGCAGATTGGGGATATGTTTTCATCTATGAGACTTCTTCTTCAAATAGGTGCAGGCTCTCTGTGGCATATTTTTGGCAGCGGAGAACCATCCTTCCATTTAAACTTGCAGCAGGAAAACATGCTGCGATTTTGCAGTAAAATCTACCATTGTTTTTTTTTTTTTTGTTTTTTTTACTTATTTACAGCTCAAAAAAATGGTGTGTGAACATAACCTTAGACTTTAAGTGTACTTGTCATTTACAAAAACTTTTTATATAATGCAGAAAATATATGTATATTTGTAATATACATTGATTGTCCCTGCAGCTATTGTCTGTGTGTCTCTGTGACGAGACCAAATACAGGAAGTGTGAATGGACAAGTGTACAGAGGTACTGAGGCTCTATGACACGCCCCCGGCTCACACAGCAGGATGATTGACGAGCCAGGAGTCTGCACAGAGCCCTACTTGTTCTTCCCTTCCTGTATTTGGTCTCCTCACAGAGACACATGCAATAGCTGCAGGGACGGCATTTTGTCACCCAAAGAGATACACATTTTTTAATTAATGTATATTACAAATATACATATAATGGCATTATCTACATTATATAAAGTTGTTTACGACAAGTACACTTGAAAGTGCTCTGTAACCTGTCATGTAATATACACTTGTTAAGCTGCACTATGGTTTAACAAGTCTAATCTAGCCATACCTTATCCACATAAAAAGATCCTTTGAAACCTGTCCAGGAGTCATCGGAGAGGTAGGGCCTTAGTTCCACTATGCTTTTGGGAATGCTACAGTCTACATTACATGACAAATGCACTTGAATGTTTCCCCTCAAAATGAATACTAATACTCAATATTTATATAATATTTGCTAAGCTCCTCCTGCTTATTTGTTGCTGGCAGACTAGACCACTTGTATGTCACAGGTTCCCTTTAAATAACAGCTAACCATTACTGTGGCCAACTTTAGACTGAGAGGCTAGTACCCTACATTATTACTGAAAGCCATGGGCTGGTGGTTTGGTGGGGTGAGGTGGCTGGGTTGTTCTTGAGCCGTAAAATGTCTGTTTCATGGCTTGGAAAATGCTGTAAAACAGAAAAAAGGTTCTATTGTTGCCTCTGGATGTCCTTGGTAGTTGAAGTTACAATCTGACAGCAGTGTTTTTGAAGCCAAAGCCATAGTATAAGCCATTTATCAAAACAGAAGAATACCGGATGCAGAACGAACTCTTTATTGCAGATAAAAACGCGTTTCGGCCCTAGCGTCGGGCCTTAGACTAAGGCCCGACGCTAGGGCCGAAACGCGTCACCTACTTGTGTCAGTGTCTGCTATGCTGTGAAGTTTTATCTGCAATAAATAGTTCGTTCTGCGTCCTGTAGCGCTGGACATTCTTCTGTTTTGGTTTCTGCACAAGCGGCGTTGCCCATGCCCGTCCCTGCGCTGAGGGCTTGGGAAGTGAGCCGGATTGTCGTGTGTGTGTGTGTGTGTTTGCCTATAAGCCATTTATACACCATGATTGCTCAGATTTATCAATTAGCCTAAATTGTCTGTTTTTTCCCATAACAACCAATCACAGTTCAGCTTTAATATCTTAACAAGCTCCTGTAAAGTGAAAAACCAGACAGTTAGGGTTTCGGGCAGATTGAGAAATATGGGCCACTGTGTTTGTAATATAGTATATGGTATTTACAGAGTCATATGCCATATTGCTTTATTGATCTTGCTTGGGAATTGCATGTCTAGGAGTAGTATTTCCATTTTCAATTCTTCAGATCATCATTTGAGCCAGATATAAAGGGTCTACCCCATGACGGGAGCTCATAATTCACTCTTCTGTGTGATGTGCTCATTTTATCTGGCAGGACAGGTTCCCCTAATGTGCACCTGTGACTCGCCCCACCCTTGTAAAAATAAAATAATGTACTGGGAGGACTGGTGGAGAGTTCAGAACTTGTGTCTGGTTTTCACTGGCCTAATTATAGTGCTATATCTTATTGTATCTTTTATGAGAGTTTCACTTGCCCCAATAAGCCCCCTAGGCAGGGACTGAAGTCTATTTAACTATACTTTCAAGTAATTGCACACTACTTTTTCCAACACCCCCTAATCTTAACTTTTGACCTTGTTTATTATGTCTGAATTTTTTTAATACCATCCCAAATAATTGTACATCACCTTTAAAGTTTATACTTAAAGCGTACCCATCAGATCACTCAAAAAAACAAAACTGTGATGTGTTGCTCAGTATCTCATCCTGATCATGTACATGTACTTTGTATGTGTCTGTGACCTACATTTCTCTCGGAATTAGCTTTATTTCTGAAATACCTTAATTTTGTCCACCAGAAGCAGGGGAGTGGGTACTCACTGTGATAACCACTCCCCCTTCCTCTCCTCAGTCCAGTGCTTCCCAACCAGGGTGCCTCCAGCTGTTGCAAAACTATAGCTCCCAGCATGTCCACACATAATTTGGCTGTGCAGGCATGCTGGGAGTTTTAGTTTTGCAACAGTTGGAGGCATATGATTGTAGTCCCCCTTTCTTACACATACACATTAGATAGACACACTGATATACACACATACACATATATCCACGACAAGAATTTGGCGATACGTATTGCGATACACGTATGACGATACGATATATCGCGATATATCCCGATTCTGTCTCAAAAACAATGTCTTTTACACTTTTATTAAAACGTTGTTATTTTTTATACACTTTATTAGACTTTTAGGAGGGATAATTAGATTCCTCAGACAGATGAATAGAGTTCTATTGAACTCCATTGATCTGTGATCCATTGATAGAGCCTGGCTTGACTAGGCTGTATTAAAGGGGTAGTCCAGTGGTGAAAAACTTATCCCCTATCCTAAGGATAGGGGATAAGTTTGAGATCGCGGGGGGTCCGACCGCTGGGGCCCCCTGCGATCTCTCTGTACGGGGCCCCGGCTCTCCGCCGAGATAGCGGGTGTCGACCCCCGCACGAGGCGGCGGCCGACACGCCCCCTCAATACATCTCTATGGCAGAGCCGGAGATTGCCGAAGGCAGCGCTTCGGCTCTGCCATAGAGTTGTATTGAGGGGGCGTGTCGGCCGCCGCCTCGTGCGGAGGTCGACACGCCCCCTTCCCGCGGGCTGTCGGGGCTCCGTACAGGAGATCGCAGGGGGCCCCAGCGGTCGGACCCCCCGCGATCTGCAACTTATCCCCTATCCTTAGGATAGGGGATAAGTTGCTCACCACTGAATCACCACTGGACTACTCCTTTAATGACAGAGCTACGGGACAGCAGGAAGCAGAGGTAAGCCCTCAGGCTACCTACAGGGGTGATCGCCCGCCCACGATCGCGCTCGGGGGGGGGGGGGGGCGATCCACCCCACTAGCCCACCAGGGAGCATTCACAGATCCCTTTAGACGCCGCTGTCAGCTTTGACAGCGGCAATCTAAAGGGTTAATAGCCAGCAGCGGCGATCGACGCATGCTGGCTATTAACGGCGGCCCCCAGCCACTGAAAACAGCTGGGGGCTGCAGAGTATGGAACAGGCAGGAGTCTGGAGCCCGCTCCATACAGACTGCAGAGCACCGCATGCCGGATATTAGCGGCGGTGATGCATCAGCGCCCCCCGGCTACTGAAATCAGCCGGGGGCCGCAGAATACGGAGCTGGCACGAGTCGGGAGCCCACTCCATACACCCAGAGCGACGCCGCCTCAGATCTGGCCCTGCTTGCACAAGCCGGAAAAAAATCACCTGCCTGGAACTGCGTGTCCCGGGCGTCGAGAGATACAAATTCCACATCCCTAAAAGGATCGATTCAAAAATATTTTGAATCGATTCAGCATCACCAAATGAAAAATCGCGATAATCGAGTGAATCGATTTTTTTTCTTCTTACACCCCTAATATCCACACACACACAGTGTGTTTCTGCCTCTCACACAGCAAACATCAGTGAGAGCCCAGTAGCAGTCTTCCTGCCCCTCCCCTTCCTATTCCCCTTCCTGCCCCTTCCTACTCATCTCTTCACATGAGTGAATGCTCCGGCCCCCGTGATCGGCAGCAATCCGACCCGGAGCGAACGCGCACAGGGGACCGATTATAACGGGTGCAAGATCACGGGGGTCCCCAGCGGTGGGACCCCCGCGATCAGCATCTTATCCCCTATCCTTTGGATAGGGGATAAGATGTCTTAGCCCCGGAGTACCCCTTTAATAATGCACCGTCTCATAAACAGCAATGCGTTTCCATGCAGACTCTGGAATCTGGGTGTGCACAGTGCAGCAGAATCCCATTGAAATCCATGGGACTTGGCTCCTGCAGAATGTCCGTGTGCAATTCCACACTGAAATTCTTTGTGTGAGCATAGCCTCAAATGGGTTATCTGGGATTAGAAAAATATATACAATGCATTATGCTGGTCATCAGTTAGTGTGTGGTACTATGACTCAATTCCATTAGAGTGAAGAAAAGTTGTAATACCACACACAACCTGAGGACAAGTGTGATGCTGTTTTTGGAAGAAAGCAGCATTGTTTTTTTTTTTTTTGTTTTTTTTTTAATTCTCTATAACCCCATAGCCTCTGGGGATGAATCCTGTTAAGGCCAACAATGCCGATCCTGAAACGTCTGCTCTGGAAGTGGAGGCTTCCTGACATTACCGCAGATTGAATAAATTGCGTTTGAGGCACTACACCAAATATTATTCTGTGCAAGTTGCAGTTTGTGTCTTTGAGTCATGGCAGGGTGCTGTGACAGTGATTACGGTTATTATTATTGTGACCGAGTTGTCATGATTACATGGGTAATTGCCCTTTAGTCTGAAATAATAGATGGCGGCTCATTAGCATTGCTAAGTAAATTGGCCTTATCTGCCATTCACAGGTGGGCTCATTCTCCAGCGCCCCGGTGATGCCTCGCAGAGAATTATCTGCAGCACTGTTTAAACGTTGGTATTTCTTTGTTCCGTTGGTTTAACTATCGGTGCTTTGCCCATCCAACAGTTTCTAAGTGTTTGGATTTATCAGCTCGCGTTTGGCTCTCGTGGCAGCTGCAGACGTTCACTATCCTCATTGTAATTCCTGCCCTCCGCCTTGAATATTCATGGCCTGTTTGGCAGACGGATCTCTTTTCTGTCATAAGCAGCTGCTCCGGAGTCTGCTCCGATGACGGCCTGTTACTCCTGTGCTGCCAGTTATCACTCATCCGTTCTGACATTTGGTCCCATTTATCATGCCAGTCGCCATTTATTTATTAATAGCCTTGTGCAATTCATTTGGGAGGGAAATATCCAGAATCCAGGTAAAAGAGGCACTTCATCTCCCCACAGAACTTAATAAAAGTCGGGCTCACTGGGTAGGCTGCTCTTCAGGCCTCTGTCCTAACAGAATATAATCCTTGTTGTAGGATTTGGTAGGAAATGTCACAGCCCGACATGAAAAGGGAAGGTTGTGTGTTTAAAGGGAAACCACAGAGAATGTCTGTGACCTATGAGAGTTTGTATAGTGGATGGTGGGGAGGGCAGCGCTGGGTATAAGACTACACTGGAGTCTGTTAATAATTTGAGGAATTTTTAAGTCCAATCCAAAAAAAAAAAAAAAGCTTTACTAGTCATTGGACAGAGATTTTTTTTTTTGATGGTTCTCATTTTGTACATTTGAATTGCTATAAGCGGTCGGTCATTCTCCTGTCTTTTTAGATGTTTTGTTATGTTACAAATTATAAATCTGTATTTCCTGTGAAAAGAACTCTGTGCACTTTGTCCTTCTGTGATGTTGCCGCCAAGGCCTGTGTTTCCAGTTGTCAGGCTGATCAGACGGCCAGGACAGAAATCTTTCACAGCAACCCTTCCAAGAAGATGCCAAGAACACTGCACAGTGTGTGCGAATTGGTCGGGACATCTCCTCTTCCCAGAGAGATTTGAGCGTTCCAAGATCTTTTTTTCTTCTGCGGAAGCGGGATTTGGGGACTGAAGTGGGGTATTCAGAAGTGATTCCTTACTTTATATATTTCATCAGTTCTTCACAGTGAACTCAGTCATTTTACATAGTTCTCTTTATATTCAGTGATAGATGTGAACGTGGTAATGAGATGAAAGGGTATTTCCACGGGGAGTACAATAAAACAGCTACTTTCCTATGTAAAAATGTCCATTTTTCTAGCTCTCTTACGTACTTCTGTCCTATGCTGCCAACTATATTGATAAGTACTCTCTCTCTCGGGCCACCATTGAACTAAACTTCCCTACGAACCCTTTATTTTTCCGCATGTCATGAAATGTCATTCACCTTGCAGCAGTCTTCTCTATCCTGTGCCTCTCAAGCTGTTATAAAAGTACAACTCCCATAATACTCTAGTAACCTCAGACTTTGGTGGGAGTTGTATTTGTGCACATTTGAGACAGCTGTACACATTTAGTGAATTTATTTTCTAACAAGTTAAGGCCTTGTTCACCCAGGTCCCAATCACTTACTTTTGTATGTAATGATCCATATGTACGGCTATGTTCACACGGCGAAATTCCTGAGCGGACGTTTGGCACATTTAAGACTGTGTGAACATGGCCTAAGACTGAATTCATAGGCCGGCATTTATCATTGTCTTAAGACTGTTTTTTGTGTCTAGAAAAGGCGCAAGCAGGGTTTATTTGCACCTTTTTTGCGCCTTTTGGTTTATACATTTCTGCTGATTTTGAGTTGTAATCCACTGATTTTGGCAATACACATGATATGGAAGGGAGTTATCAACTGCGCCTTTTTGTGAAAAGGCGCAAAGCCACTGAAAAGTCTCTAAATTACACCAGCCCAGACTTAGCTTTTTGGTGTATGTGAAAAGAGAAATTTCAGAAAATGTGACCTGCACAAAATGTATCAAATGCTCTGTGACCATATAATAAATTTGGTGCTCCTACACATTACCAGCACACAAAAAAAGGTGTAGAAGAATGCTTCACTTACACCTACAATGTTAAATGCTTCACTTACACCTACAATATTAAATGCCGGCCATAGTCTCCTATTTGTATGTGCCTTGTTTCATGTTTGAAATGATTTTGTTTCCACCTCTTGGAGCTGTATTTTCTTCTCCATCTGTTCACTAATACCCGAATCGTAGTTCTTAATAATCTGTTCTGCCCTGGCTGACCCCTGTCTTTACTACTTTCATTAAGCTTCTGTGTGGTGACTCTCATTGCCAGTGAAGGTATTGCACATAATGTTATACTAGCTGACATCATATTAGCAGTTTCACTGGCTGCAACTGTGATATTGGTATCTAAAATCAGCAGGATATTCCAAAAATCAGGAGGATATTCACTTAAAGTTACACCTGTCATATCCCACACAAAAAAATATGTATATATGTTACACAGTACCTACACACAACTCCAGACCGCAAGCATAAAGCCCGGAGTTAAAAGAACCCACTCTTGCAAATCCCACCCCTAAAACTTCGCCTTTATTGGTGGCAAGTATTAAATATAATGTAAGCCACACTAAAATATATAGGGCAGACTAGATGGGCCAAATGGTTCTTATCTGCCGACACATTCTATGTTCCTAAAATTAGAAGTCAGGTGTAGTGTAATTCACATATGTATGAGGTTATCAATGGACATAAGTCCTAATGGAACATCTAATAGCCACCTCGTAACCTGCCGTGTTACGAAGGTAGAAGAATGCTGAAACTTGAACTTATTGAAAACATATCACACATGCCCATATCGCTTCTTGGCCTTTTGGCTAAGATCAAGTGTAGTATCTGTTCTTATCAGTTTCATACTGGTGAAGTCCCACCAGTGTGGGGCTGGTGGGGATGGGTGCTGCATGGAGGAGGCAGGTGTACTGTGGCTTTCTGGGGCTGGTTCTGAGGAATCTGCTCGACGGCTGTCCTGATGTGACCTGTTTCCTCCCGGGTCTTGTCATGAGGTTGGGGGTGTAGAGCCGAGGTACTTCTGTGTCTCGGGGAGTGGTGACCCTGAGATGCCGAAACTCACTGGTTGTTATAACTCACTGAGTAAAAGCACTGCCCCATTACTCTTCACCTTTGACACTCACACTTGGTATCCCGGCCTTCTGGCTAGGATCAGGGACATTTTTATAGATCTGTCCGGATGACCAGGCAGTATATCTACACTCGTCCACTTATTTATTATTTTTTTGTCACTGTGCCACTTTAATGTGTCTGTTTTTGTACACAGGATTATTAGGATGCAGTAGCCCTTCTGGTGTCCCTCCTGGCGGTCTAGGGGAGGTGTGTGTGGCCATTTGGTTCCTCACCTCCCTGCGACCCCTGAGCATCTTGGCTTTGGTTGAGATGCCATCAGTATACGGCTCCTTGGCTGATACCTTGGTTAACGCCTAGGGTGAAGCCAGAAGCATTTTCGGCCCCTTAGTAGCTTCGGCGAAAAGGGGCATTGAACCTGGATCCTTGCAGGTGCCTTTTGGCCCGGAGGTGAAGGGTAGGTTTGTTGGGGGGGGCCCCTCTCCTGTTGGAGAGGGGCTTAGCGATAGACCGCATCCTTTGTGCATGTTTTTTTGGTGTGACACGTTTGCACTTTTTCTTGCACTTTGGGTGATAGAGAGCACTTGCCTTGGCTCTTAAAAAAAACAAAAATCACACATAACACCTCGACATGTTTCCTTGCCCTCAGCCTTTGCCCATTATTCCCCCCCCCCCCCCCCCCCGATGGAAGAGGCGAAGCGGTGGCTGTTGGGGTTGCAGAGACACACAGGACATATGGGGGCAGTGTGGAGTTTGGAGGAGGATCTGCACATATTTTCTGCATTGACTTACTGTGTAACTAGGAAGATAGGTATACCTACCTTACTAGTGTGATCCACAGCAGTTAATTTACTGTATATGATGCTGGATAGCCATTAATAATATACTACAGTAAGATTACACAGGGGGGGGGGGGGGGAAGAGGTAACGTCACAGTATTTGATGCATTAAATGTTGTTATATTTAGCATTATAACACCCTATCCAAGTGAATACATTGTACCCAATCCACTCGTATATATATTTTTCGGAATCTTATGCATTTATTGTATCTTGTAGTGCTGTATTGTGCTGAACACAATCTGCCAACTATCCTGAGTTTCTGTTTTTCATATTGTAGCCAATGTCTGTTATACTGCACAAGTGTTTTTATTGACATGATGATAAAATGTATAAAAGTATTTATATAGTCCCAGATTTATCAAACTGTGTGTGAGAAAAAGTGGAGGGATTTTCCCACAACAACCAATCACAGCTCAGCTAACAAGCTCTGGTAAAGTGAAAGCTGAGCTGTGATTGGTCCCTGTGGGAAAATTACTCCACACTTTATCTCACACAGTTTGATAAATCTGGGCCTATGTGTTTTTGTGGTATACAGTGGGGGATATTTATCAAAGTTGTCTATGTCCCGCATCAATATAGACCAGTGGTCTTCAACCTGCGGACCTCCAGATGTTGCAAAACTACAACTCCCTGCATGCCCGGACAGCCGTTGGCTGTCCCGGCATTCTGGGAGTTGTAGTTTTGCAACATCTGGAGGTCCGCAGGTTGGAGACCACTGGTATAGACCAAACTACAGAGGGTTAGGCCGGTCTATTGTGCGCCTAATTTATCAAAAGTCGCACGGCTCTTGATAAATTCTGCGCACGGACTTCCTGATCTATGCTTTAGACTATATTTAAACCTGCCCCAACATGGTCTGACATTTATGCGTACTTTCAGCCGATGCGACTTGTCGCTGAAAAGTCGCTTTTGATAAATTCAGCACCAATGCATTTTTCGGTCTAAAATAGACTAGAATGCACTAAAATAGACTAGCATGCATCATGTTCTGAAAATCCTCTAAAGCGAAATTCGCAGAAAAGTCGCGCATATTTAGACTGCGACAAATTTAGACAGGAAAAAAGTCTAAATCCTTTGATAAATATCCCCCAGTGTATAGTAAACTAGAGTCCTCCAAGATGGTAAAGGATGGTGTTTTGATATGTTAGACATTATGAATAAATAATGTCACAGTTTAGTACTACGTACGTTATAAGTTCAATGGGACTATTGGGTATAGAGCTGAGAGCTTGCATTATCACAAATAAAAGGCAGTTTTTCCTCCGTTTCCCTATTTGTAAGCTTCCCAACTCCTCCCCCACTGTGCTGCTATCTCTAACACTGAGAGAAATGCAAGCTACAGATTTTCTGTGCAGCAGCCTCCCATTTAAGGGAGATTTATCAAAACCTATGTAGAGGAAAAGTGGAGCAATTGCCCATAGCAACCAATCAGATCGCTTCTTTCATTTTTAGAGGCCTGCACAGGTTTTGATAAATCTGAGCGGTCCTTGTGCTGACTGATGCTGTGTATGCAATGTCCACCCAAACACTTGTTCTGACGACAGTTACCTCTACCAATCCCTCCATACACATGAAAGCTTGTCTTGGCCTAACACTCGTGTTTGGGGGGGGCTGGGTAAGTTTCTGCCAAATACCTGTGGTGGAGGCTTATCACCCTTTTGATCAAGCACTTAAAGGGGTACTCCACCCCTAGACATCTTATCCCCTACCAAAGGATAGGGGATAAGATGTCAGATCGCTGGGGTCCCGCTGCCGGGGACCCCAGGGATCGCTGCTGCACGTAATGACGGGCAATACAGGGGCCGGAGCATCGTTATGTCACGCCCGCCCCCGTCAATACAAGTCTATAGGAGGGGGCGTGGCGGTCATCACGCCCCCTGCCAAAGACTTGCATTAAGGGGACAGGCCGTGATGTCATGAGGGGCGGAGCCATGACATCACGCTGCTCCGGCCCCTGTATCGCCCGTCATTACGCACAGAGCGAACTCGCTCTGTGCAGTAATGATGGCGGGGTGCCGCAGCGGCGATCCCCCGGGGTCCCCAGCAGCGGGACCGCGGTGATCTAACATCTTATCCCCTATCCTTTGGATAGGGGATAAGAAACCAGGGGCGGAGTACCCCTTTAAAATTCACCGTTAGAAGAGCCGTTATGGCTCCCATGCACATTAGACAGTATGCCAGCCTCTCTGAAATCGACAGGTTCAGCCTATGTATGTATGTGTGTGGGGGCCTTTACACAGACTTGACTGGATGATAGGAAAGTATAATAAAGGCCACTTCGAAATTTGTTTAATTTTGCATTCAGCAAACAAATCAATAATAAAGACAAATCCATTATAAAGGTGCCATAGCCTTTAAATGGGTGTTCTGGTATAAGAAAATTGTATTTAAATAAGACTTTCACCCCAAAATATGTAACTTACTAATTAATTTTTATAACAAATTGTGCTTGCTTCATTTGTTCTTTTACATGGTTCACCCCTGACAGGAAGTTGTGTAGTTCTTTTATTGTCAGTATGGTATTGTCACCAGCCTCCTCCCTCTCTCCCAAGACAACACATCATCTCTGGAGGTTTGGCTGAATCTTGCCTCTGAACTCTAGCCCCGCCCTCTGAGTGATGTCATCATTTCTCACCAGCCCCTACATAATACATCACAATCTCCATATATAGGGAGAATCAGGTGTGTTTAAAGTGTGCTGCTTTGTGCTGAACAATACCGCAAACAGGGAATGAATACAGCAGGTGCTGCACCTTCACAGATTGTGCTATAGTCTCCTGTGATATGAGTGGTTTTGCTACAGGAGTGCTGAGGGTGGGTCGTAGGCAGGGTGGAAGGACTGTGATAAACTGAGGGAATGCACAGCTTTCTAGGGATTGTGCTAAGCAATTACTCAACCAGGAAGTACAGGACTAAGACCCCCAAAACAAATGGGTTCTTGGTGGTCCCCTTTAACCCTGTAGTCCAAGTTTGGACCAGTTTAGATGCTTTTAGCATCAGGAAGTCTTTAGAGATATGTCTTGCAGTGATAATGTTGGGACATGTGTCCAACTTTAGTAAATTAATTTTGTTCCCTAGATGCTACAGTCCCCAGTATTTTCCTATGAAGAGCTAGTTGATGGGTGTAAATAGCCAGTTGTATGACTTCATCTTGTAGAGTGTCCATGCAGATAGGCATCACCGTGTACGCAGCCATCATTAGGCCAATTACCCAGAGTCTGCTTTACATAAAGAGGTATAATCTTCCTCGTGATAGCCCGCTCCCATGTGGAACAATGGAAAGCTGCAGGGAGGCTCAGCATTTCACAGCCACAGACTCGAGTCTATTCTGCAGCCACCCCGGGGGGCTCATTAGCCTTGAAGAGGGGGCTAAATGTGATTTGTTCATTCTGAATAATGCAGATGTTCAGGGTTACAAGGAACTTTTAACACTTTACAGATCCTCTTAATTTTAATTTTGTAGCAGTGATCATCAGATGCCATGAAAACGTTTCACAAAGTTACAAAGCTGCCACCAGCCTTCTGTTTGTTTATAGTTATTCTGAAGAAAATGGCTGCTACGTATGTCATGTACTGTCTAAATGTGTAAATGTCCATTTACACATTTGGGTTTCAACAGTTTTGAAAATCAGAAGTCTTTTCCTATTTTTTTTTTTTTTTATATAGACTTTTTTAGGATATGTAAACTCTTGGAGGGAAAAGGAAAAGTTGTCCAAAGGAAAAGTTGCGGAGTTGCCCATAGCAACCAATCAGCTTACTACTTTTATTTTTGAAAGAACCTCTGAAAAATGAAAGAGATCTGATTGGTTGATATGGCCAACTCAACAACTTTTCCACTTGACAGGTTTGGATAAATCTCCCCCTATATGTATACGTTTCTCTTATCGTAAAGGCATGCAAGAAGTTTTTGAAGTGATGGTAACTCTTTAACCTCTTCAGGACGCAAGTTGTATGCATACGCTCTGCATCCTGAGTCCTTAAGGACGTGGGAATTCCGGTCCCCGCCGCTAGCAGGTCGGGGACCGGGATGCCTGCTGAAATCATTCAGAAGGAATCCCGGCACATCGCCGAGGGGGGTCCTGAGACACCCCCCCCCAAAAGAAAAAAACTCACACCCGGCTCGGCGATCGCCGGTCAATTCAGACCAGTGTTTTTCGGCGATTCCGGGTCTCCGGTGACCCGGAAAATAGGGGGGATAGGGGTGTCCCCCTGAAGGGATAGGAGTGAGGTGGCACCCCTCCTATCCCTGCTATTGGTCGATCAGAAGCGACCCACCAATGGCAAATCAGGGGAGGAGAGGTTAATGTTCGGTTCTCCGGTTCTGCCCAACGACGGTAAAACAGGCAGAACGGGATAACTGTAGTGCGGTGGAGGTCCCTTACCTGCGATCGGTGGCGGGCAGCAATGACGTGCGGCTTCTCGTACAGACTACGGAAGTCCGTGAGTAGTTGCCTAGCAACACCTGGAGGGCTACCGTTTGGGCATGCTGAGATTTGTAGTTTTACAAGATTTAGAAGGGTACAGTTTGGAGATCACTGTGCAGTGGTTTCTAAACTGTGGCCCTCTAGATCTTGCAAGACTACAACTCCCAGCATGCCCACACAGCAGTTTGCTGTCTGGGCAAGCTGGGATTTGTAGTTTTGCAACATGTGGAGGGCCACAGTTTGGAGATCACTGTGCGGTGATTTCTAAACCCTGGCCCTCTAAATCTTGCAAAACTACAACTCCCAGCATGCACGAACAGCAAAAGGCTGTCTCACCATGCTGGGAGTTGTAGTTGCGGACCTCCAGCTGTTGTATAACTACATCTCCCAGTGTGCCCTTTGGCGTTTTCCAACCAGTGTGCCTCTGTGCAATAGTACCAGTGAGTGTGCAAAAGTACAACTCCCAGCATGCACGGTCTGTCTGTGCATGCTGGGAATTGTAGTTTTACAACAGCTGGAGGTTTGTCCCCCCCCAAATGTGGATGTACAGGGTACATTCACACGGTCAGGTTAAGTGAGTTTCCTGCTTCAAGTTTGAGCTGTGGCAAATGTTCTGCTGCGGTGCAAACTCCTAGCGGGAAATGCACCGTAAACCCCCGCCCATGTGAATGTACCCTAAAAACACTACACTAACACATAGTAAAGGGTAAAACACTACATATACACCCCCTTACACTGTCTCCCCCCCCCCCCAATAAAAATTAAAAACGTATCGTACGGCAGTGTTTCCAAAATGGAGCCTCCAGCTGTTGCAAAACAACAACTCCCAGTATTTCCGGACAGCCACTGACTGTCCAGGCATGCTGGGAGTTTAGCAACAGCTGGAGGAACCCTGTTTGGGAATCACTGGCATAGACTACACCTATGTCCACCCCTATGCAATTCCTTATTTTAGTTCTCAAATGCGCATGGCGCTTTCTCAGTTCGGAGCCCTGTCGTATTTCAAGGAAACAGTTTAGGGCCACAGATGGGGTATTTCCGTACTCAGGAGAAATTGCACTACAAATTTTGGGGGGCTTTCTCCTTTTACCCCTTATGAAAAGGAAAAGTTGGGGTCTACACCAGCCTGTTAGTGTAAAAAAAAAAATTTCATTACACTAACATGCTGGTGTTGCCCCATACTTTTTTATTTTCATAAGAGGTAAAAGGGAAAAAAAAAAAATAAAATTGTAACGGAATTTCTCCTGAGTACGGAAATACCCCATATGTGGTCGTAAAATGCTCAGCGGACACACAGCAGGGCTCAGGAGTTAGAGCGCACTATGTACATTTGAGTCCTAAATTGGTGATTTGCACAGGGGTGGCTAATTTTACAGTGGTTCTGACATAAATGCAAAAAAATAAATACCCACGTGTGACCACATTTTGGAAACTACTCCTCTCACGGAACATAACAAGGGGTATAGTGAGCCTTAACGCCCCACAGATGTTTGACAATCTTTGGTTAAAGTTAAATGGGAAAATGAAGAAAATTTTTTTTTTTTACTAAAATGCTGGCGTTACCCTAAATTTTTAATTTTTACAAGGGAAAATAGGAAAAAAGCCCCCAACAATTTGTAACCCCATTTTCTTCTGAGTAAGAACATACCCAATATGTGGATGTAAAGTGCTCTGCAGGCGAACTACAGTGCTCAGAAGAGAGGGAGCGCCATTGGGCTTTTGAAGAGAAAATTTGTCTGGAATTGAAGGCCACATGTGTTTACAAAGCCCCCATAGTGCCAGAACAATGGACCCCCCCCCCACATGTGACCCCATTTTGGAAACTAAACCCCTCACGTAATGTAATAAGGGGTACAGTGAGCTTTTACGCCCCACAGGTGCCTGACAGATTTTTGGAACAGTGGTCCGTGAAAATGAAAAATTAAATTTTTCATTTGCACAGCCCACTTTTCCAAAGATTTTTCAAACGCCAGGGGGGTGTAAATGCTCACCGTACCCTTTATTACATTGTGAGGGGTGTAGTTTACAAAATGGGGTCACATGGGGGGTCCACTGTTCCGGCACCACGGTGGGCTTTGTAGATGCACAAGGCCCCCGACTTCTATTCCAACCAAATTCTCTCTCCAAAAGCTCAATGGCGCTCCCCCTCTTCTGAGCATTGTAGTTCGCCAGAAGAGCACTTGACATCCACACATGGGGTATTTCTATACTTAGAAGAGATGGGGTTACACATTTTGGGGGGCATTTTCTCCTATAAGCAACATGTTAGTGAAAAAAAAATATTTACACATCCAACTTTAACGAAAAGTCGTCAAACACCTGTGGGGTGTTAAGGCTCACTGGACCCCTTGTTACATTCCTTGAGGGGTTTAGTTTCCAAAATAGTATGCCATGTGGTTTTTGTGCTGTTCTGGCACCATAGGGGGCTTCCTAAATGTGTCATGCCTCCCAAAAACCATTTCAGAAAAACTCGCGCTCCTTCCCTTCTGAGCCCTCTAGTGCACCCACAGAGCTTTTTACATCTACATATGAGGTATTTCCTTACTCAAGAGAAATTGGGTTACAAATTTTAGGGTTATTTCTCTCCTCTTATCCCTTGTAAAAATTCAAAAACTGGGTCTACAAGAACATGCAAGTGTAAAAAATGAAGATTTTGAATTTTCTCCTTCACTTTGCTGCTATTCCTGTGAAACACCTAAAGGGTTAACACACTTACTGAATGTAATTTTGAATACTTTGAGGGGTGCAGTTTTTATAATTGGGTCATTTATGGGGTATTTCTAATAGGAAGGCCCCTCAAATCCACTTCAAAACTGAACTGGTCCGTGAAAAATTGGAAAACTGCTGCTGAACTTTTGAAGCCCTCTGATGTCAAAAAGTAAAAATATGTCAACTTTATGATGCCAACATAAATTAGACATATTGTATATGTTAATCAATATATATTTTATTTGGGATGTCCATTTTCAATGTTAAAAAAATGCTACATTTTGAAAAATTTCATAAAATTTTTTAATTTTTCACCAATAAATGATGCAAGTATCGACAACAATTTACCACTAACATAAAGTAGAACATGTCACGAAAAAAAAAATCTCTGAATCAGAATGAAAATTAAAAGCATCCAAGAGTTAATAATGCTTAAAGTGACAGTGGTCAGATTTTCAAAAAAGGGCTGCGCCCTTAAGGTGAAAATGAGCTACGTCCTTAAGGGGTTAAAGGGCTGCGTACCTACATTTTGTATAAATACCCATCCAGGTTCCTATTGTGTTCACATCTGCACTCATACTGCTAATATTTCTGGTTTTCTGTCCGATCCGAAAAGTAGAAAGCAAAAAATAGTGACCATGCGAGACCCTAAGGGCCCATTCGCACAGCTAAGTTTCTGAGCGGAATCCAGCGTAAGAATTCAGCACAGACATTTTTGTGCAGCAGACTCCCATTTTATGGAGACGGCACATTTTCGAGCAGTCCTAGAACAGAGAATGTTGACATGCAGTAATTCCAGATGGATATTCTGGCATGTGTATGAGCCCTAAGGCGAGTTTCACACTGCAGAATTTCAAAGCGGAATTCAGTTTTGAAATTCCTGTGCAGCAAAGACCTACTTCTGTCAGAAGGATCCGCTTCACAGTGCACATGCCGGAATAATCTTGAATCCATGCAAAATGCAGTCTGCACGGTCCTAGCGCCAACTGATTTAGTTCTCAAATATTTCGGCCCGGAGATTCCATAGTATGGACCTAGCCTAACAGTGCCCAGTCAACCCCATTGACTTTGAGGGAGTTTGTCAGCTATCTTTCATGATGTCTGGTATTTTACAGTTCTAAATAGTGTTGCGTACCGTGCTAATTTGTCCTGTATTTTTTTGGGTGGAATCCATGATGGATGCTTTTAACGGAACCATCCATGCAAATGTGTTCACAGCCTTAGTCACCATGTATGTGTATGTGATGTAGGCCAAGAGAGGGATTATAGCAGAAAGAAAAATGACATTACTCACCTGGTAAATCCCTCGCTGCCCCAGTCATTTTGTTTCCTACTCGTTAGTGATGATGCATCTAACTACTCATGTGGCTGCTGCAGCCAATTGCTGCCTGGCACAAGGACACGGAGGCCAGTGATTAGCTGCAGCAATCACATGGGTATACGGCCATGTAGGGCTGGGCGGTATACCGGTTCATACCGAATACCGAAATTTTTGGGCTGCACGATATGAATTTTTCCCATACCGCAATACCGGTTGGGCCCCTCCCCCTTGAGAATGAATTTTCAGCCGCAGCGCTGCGATGTCCCCACATTGGGGAACTAATCACATGCTACCTGCCACCGCCGTTCTGCTCCCCCCCCCGCCAAATCATGTGACCCGCTAGCACTGTTCTGCTCCCCCCCGCACCCCAATTAATGATCAGCCCAGCAAGGTACTACTCACATGTGTCACCCGCAAGCACTGCCCTCCTCCTCCGTGTTGGGGGCCGCCGGCGCTGGAACTCTATACTGTACGCCAGTGGTCTCCAACCCGCAAAACTACAACTCCCAGCATGCCCGTACAGCCAACGGCAACAGCAGGAGGTCCGCAGGTTTGATACCACTGCTGTACGCTGTATCCCTATGCCCGGGCTGCAAAAGATAAAGAAAATAAACTTCAACTTACCTACGTCTGCCTCACGCTGTTCCTTGGGACTGGAATGTCAGACAGCCGTCAGCCTATCACCGGCGCAGCGATGTCCCACCCCGGCCAGTGATAGGTTAAATGCACTGTCATGTAAGAAGCCAGCCAGAGCTCCTTACATGACAGTGGGCTCAGCCTATCACTGGCCGGGGTGGGACATTGCTGCAGCCGGTGATGGGCTGACAGCTGTCCGACGTTCCTGTCCCCAGCGTAAGGCCGACATAGGTAAGTTGAAGTTTATTTTCTTTATCTTTTGCAGCCTGGGCATAGAGATATAGCGTACAGCAGTGGTCTCAAACCTGCGGACCTTCAGCTGTTGCAAAACTACAACTCCGGGCATGCTGGGAGTTGTAGTTTTGCAACATCTGGAGGTCCACAGGTTGGAGACCACTGGCGTACAGTATAGAGTTCCAGCGCCGGTGGCCCGCAACAAAGAGGAGGAGGGCAGTGCTTGCGGGTGACACATGTGAGTAGTACCCCGCTGGGCCTATAATTAATTGGGGGGGGGGGGGAGCAGAACAGCGCTGGTGGGTAACATGATTTGGGGGGGTAAAAGAAATACCGTGTTATACAGTGGAACCGCCATAAGTTACATAAATACCGTGATAAACATATTTGGTCATACCGCCCAGCTCTACGGCCATGTCATCCCTACAGCACAGTAAACCTTGACTGGTGGGGAGCACTGGAGCTGCAGAGCAGAAGGAAGATTTATTAGGTGAACAAAGGTTATTTTGTTTTATTTCCCCCATTAGCTGTTTTTTTTCTGAAGTTAGAAAATCCCTTTAACCCCTTAAGGACGGAGCCCATTTTCACCTCTAGGACGAAGCCCTTTTTTGCAAATCTGACCACTGTCACTTTAAACATTAATAACTCTGGAATGCTTTCTGTTATCAATCTGATTCTGAGATTGTTTTTTCGTGACATATTCTACTTTAAATTAGTGGTAAAATTTTGTGGTAACTTGCATCCTTTCTTGGTGAAAAATTCCAAAATTTGATGAAAAAATTAAAAAATTTTCATTTTTCTAACTTTGAAGCTCTCTGCTTGTAAGGAAAATGGATATTCCAAATAAATTTTTTTTGATTCACATATACAATATGTCTACTATATATTTCCATCATAAAATTGACGAGTTTTTACTTTTGGAAGACACCAGAGGGCTTCAAAGTTCAGCAGCAATTTTCCAATTTTTCACAAAATTTTCAAACTCGCAATTTTTCAGGGACCAGTTCAGGTTTGAAGAGGATTTGAAGGGTCTTCATATTAGAAATACCCCATAAATGACCCCATTATAAAAACTGCACCCCCAAAGTATTCAAAATGACATTCAGTAAATGTTTTAACCCTTTAGGTGTTTCACAGGAAAAGCAGCAAAGTCAAGGAGAAAATTCAAAATCTTCATTTTTTACACTCGCATGTTCTTGTAGACCCAATTTTTGCATTTTTACAAGGGGTAAAAGGAGAAAATGCATACTTATATTTGTAGCCCAATTTCTCTCGAGTAAGCACATACATCATATGTCTATGTAAAGTGTTCGGCGGGCGCAGTAGAGGGCTCAGAAGCGAAGGAGCGACAAGGGGATTTTAGAGAGTACGTTTTTCTGAAATGGTTTTTGGGGGGCATGTCACCTTTAGGAAGCCCCTATGGTGCCAGAACAGCAAAAAAAAACACATGGCATACCATTTTGGAAACTAGACCCCTTGAGGAACGTAACAAGGGATAAAGTGAGCCTTAATACCCCACAGGTGTTTCACGACTTTTGCATATGTAAAAAAAAAAAAAAAAAAATTTCACTAAAATGTGGGTTTCCCCCCAAATTTCACATTTTTGCAAGGGTTAATAGCAGAAAAGACCCCCCAAAATTTGTAACCCCATCTCTTCTGAGTATGGAGGTACCCCATAAGTGGACCTGAAGTGCACTACGGGCGAACTACAGTGCTCAAAAGGGAAGGCGTCATATTTGGCTTTTTGAGAGCAAATTTTGCTCGGGGGGCATGTCGCATTTAGGAAGCCCCTATGGTGCCAGAACAGCAAAATAACCCCCACATGGCATACCATTTTGGAAACTAGACCCCTCACAGAATGTAATGAGGGGTACAGTGAGCATTTACCCCCCCACTGGTGTCTGACAGATCTTTGGAACAGTGGGCTGTGCAAAATTTTTCATTTTCACGGACCACTGTTCCAAAGATCCGTCAGACACCTGTGGGGTGTAAATTCTCACTGCACTCCTCATTACATTCCGTGAGGGGTGTAGTTTCCGAAATGGGGTCACATGTGGGTGTGTTTTTTTTTTTTTTTTGCGTTTGTCAGAACCGCTGTAACAATCAGCCACCTCTGTGCAAATCACCTCAAATGTACATGGCGCACTCTCCCTTCTGGGCCTTGTTGTGCGCCCCCAGAGCACTTTGCGCCCACATATGGGGTATCTCCGTACTCGGGAGAAATTGTGTTACAAATTTTGGGGGGCGTTTTTCCCTTTTACCTCTTGTGAAAATGAAAAGTATAGGGCAACACCAGCATGTTAGTGTAAATTTTTTTATTTTTTTACACTAACATGCTGGTGTAGACCCCAACTGTTCCTTTTCATAAGGGGTAAAAGGAGAAAAAGCCCCCCAAAATTTGTTAGGAAATTTCTCCCGAGTACGGCGATACCCCATATGTGGCCCTAAACTGTTGCCTTGAAATACGACAGGGCTCCAAAGTGAGAGCGCCATGTGCATTTGAGGCCTGAATTAGGGACTTGCATAGGGGTGGACATAGGGGTATTCTACGCCAGTGATTCCCAAACAGGGCGCCTCCAGCTGTTGCTAAACTCCCAGCATGCCTGGACAGTCAATTGCTGTCCAGAAATGCTGGGAGTTTTTGTTTTGCAACAGCTGGAGGCTCCATCTTAGAAACACTGCCGTACAATACGTTTTTAATTTTTATTGGAGAAGGGGGGTGGGGGGGCAGTGTACGTGTGTATATGTAGTGTTTTACTCTTTATTTTATGTTAGTGTAGTGTTTTTAGGTTACATTCACACTGGCGGCAGATTACACTGAGTCTCCAACTAGGAGTTTGAGCTGCGGCGGAAAATTTGCCGCATCTCAAATTTGCAGCGGGGAACTCACTGTAATCTGCCGCCAGTGTGAATGTAGCCTGTACATTCACACGGGAGGGGGGTCAAAACTACAACTCCCAGCATGCACTGACAGACCATGCATGCTGGGAGTTGTAGTTTTGCAACAGCTGGAGGCACACTGGCTGGAAAACCTTGAGTTAGGTTCTATGACCTAACTCAGTATTTTCCAACCAGTGTGCCTCCAGCTGTTGCAAAACTGCAACTCCCAGCATGTACTGATTGCGGAAGGGCATGCTGGGAGATGTAGTTATGCAATGGCTGGAGGCACGCAAGTACAACTCCCAGCATGCCAAGACAGCCTTATGCTGTTCCTGAATGCTGGGAGTTGTAGTTTTGCAAGATTTAGAGGGGTTCAAGTTGTAAATCACTGTCCAGTGGTCTCAAAACTGTGGCCCTCCAGATGTTGCAAAACTACAGCTCTCAGCATGCCCAGCCAGCAAACTGCTGTCTGGGCATGCTGAGAGTTGTAGTTTTGCAACATCTGGAGGGCTACAGTTTGAGACCACTTAGTGATCTACAACCTGAACCCCTCTAAATATTGCAAAACTACAAGTCCCAGCATGCCCACACAGCAAACAGTTGTCTGGGCATGCTGGGAGTTGTAGTTTTGCAACATCTGGAGGGCCACGGTTTAGAGACCACTGTAAACTGTGGCCCTCCGGATGTTGCTAGGCAACAACTCACCTAGCAGGACCCGGAAGCCGCCGCCGCCGCACGTGGGGGATCCCCGCATGGAGGATCGCGATCCGGGATCCAGGTAGGGACCTTCGGCGCCGACCCTCCCTGGACGGTTCCCCCGTTCTGCCCGGACACCGATAGGTGGGCAAAGCGGGGGAACCGAACTTTAACCCCCCCTCCCCCGGTCTGCTATCGGTCGGTCGCTCGGCCGACCAATAGCAGGGATAGGAGGGGTGGCAACCCTGCCACCAAACTCCTATCCCTTTAGGGGGATCTAGGGTGTCTCGGACACCTACGATCCCTCTTATTTTCCAGGTCACCGGGTCACCAGTGACCCGTATGACCCGGAATCGCGCAGATCGCAGGTCTGAATTGACCTGCGATTTGCGCGCATCGCGGTCATGGGGGGGTCTCAGGACCCCCCTCGGCGATGTGCCGGGATGCCTGCTGTTAGATAACAGCAGTCATCCCGGTCCGATCACCGCTACCGGTGACGCGGCGCTCCCGGAACCCCGCGACGTACATGTACGTCGCCGCGCGCCAAGTGACACTTCGCGGCGCCGTACATGTACGTCGCTCGTCGTGAAGAGGTTAATTATAGAAAATGCATTATATTCATGAGTTTAAAACCAAATTCCTGAATCTTGTGTAATGGATTTTACATTGGCAGGGTCATTAAAGGGGTATTCCAGGCAAAAGCTTTTTTATATATATCAACTGGCTCCAGAAAGTTAAACAGATTTGTAAATTACTTCTATTAAAAAAATCTTAATCCTTCCAATAGTTATTAGCTTCTGAAGTTTTCTGTCTAACTGCTCTATGATGATGCCACGTCACGGGAGCTGTGCATGATGGGAAAATTTCCCCATAGGAGCTGGACAGCTGCCAGGACATGAGTCATCATTGAGCAGTTAGACAGAAAACAACTTAACTTCAGAAGCTAATAACTATTGGAAGGATTAAGATTTTTAATAGAAGTCATTTACAAATCTGTTTAACTTTCCGGAGCCAATTGATATATAAAAAAAAGTTTTTGCCTAGAATATCCCTTTAAAGAGGAGGCTTTTAGCACATGTTATATATGTTAAAAAAAATATATAATTTTTATTCTGTAGAAACTGAGGACAGAAAATATTTCAGCTTTCTTTCCTTTTTTTTTTTTTTAAAACAAAATACATGTGTATTTAGAGATGAAGTACGGTATATATTGTAGAAAGCTTTTGCATTGTTTTACTCATACAAACCTATCCCTTAAAGGTAATATGTGTCTGATCATGGGGGGGGGGGGGGGGGGCTTGACAAGGAACCCCTCCAAGATCTCCACAATGTGGCCCAGGCTGCGCACTCTGCTGATCTGAGAGCACTTTTGAAGGAGAAGGGGGATGGAATAGATTACTGTCATTTGTCTGACATCTGTCTTATGTGTATGGCCAACTTTAGTCAAAGCCACACTTTTTCACAGAACAACTTTTTGTAGACCAACAAATAAATGATCCATAGTTCAAACAAATGTTTCTAAGGATCATGGGCATTTTTATATCTGTCCTTGCACATACATCTACTGCATTTATAGTGTGGCTGTGTCACTATGGCAGCAGATATAGCATCTTTATCTGTTGTGAGCGCTCATTCATGCCAACAGGATCCTTGGACTTAAGGAGTACTCCAGTGGAAAAGTCTTATATTTTTTTTCTGTTTTTTTAAATCAACTGAAACTGCCAGAAATTTTAACAGATTTATAAATTACTTTGATTAAAAAATCTTAAGCCTTCCAGTACTTATTAGTGGCTGTATACTACAGAGGAAATTCTTTTCTTTTTGGATTTCCTTTCTGTCTGTCCAAAGTGCTCTCTGCTGACTCCATGTCAGGAATTGTCCAGAGCAGGAGAAAATCCCCTTGGCAAACACATGTTGCTCTGGACAGTTCCTAAAATGGACAGAGGTGTCAGACAGAAAATAAATCCCCCCCAAAAAAATTTCCTCTGTAGTATATAACAGATGATAAGTACTGAAAGGATTAAGAATCTTTAATAGAAGCAATTTACAAATATGATAAACTTTCTGGCACCGGTTAATAAAAAAATAAAAAATTCCACTGGAGAATCCCTTTTAAAGCATACTTGTCACAAAGGAAAATAACACACAAACACAAGAATGTTACTCGCAATGTAATATGGATCATGTTCCTGTCACTTTTATCTGTGTTGACTCTAGTTCTGACCAGATAACAGCCCTGTTGTGCTGCTTCCTTTTCCTGCATTCCTCTCCATAGCAGGGGGCGTGTCCCTGAGCAAGCTGTGTCAGCTGTCACTTCCTTTTCTCACTGTATGTCAGACAGTCCAATAGCATAATGTGACCATAGGCTTAGGGCACATAGCTGCCCAAAATAAGGGCCATTCGACTATATGCAAGTTGATTGGCCCTCATATAAAAGGCCCTTTAGACATGCCAATAACTGTCAGTGAACGGTTATCCAAATAATTGCCAGCCGTTCACTAAAATAATTGTTGGCATAACAAACCCAGTCTAACTACAGTATGTCGAGTCTGCACTGCCCGATCGGCTGTTGAATGACGCTTTTCTTGTTTGACTGATCACTCAGCTGATTACACAAGGCAGTAATCTATTTGTTAGGCCCCATTATCTGATATACTTAAGGCTCTTTGAACTATTACATACTCGTACACTGTCACCCAAAATGAAGTCATGCACACATACGCCTGTTCACTATACACACATGCTCCCTCTTGTACATACACATGTATGCATGAAAACGAACACATGCACCTGTACACACACACACACACTTATATATATGCATGCGCATTCTAGCATGCATACATTCTCGTACACATGCACACTCATGCAACTGAGGACTATGAGGAGCAGGAGAAGAAGTTAGAGGGGATCACTTGGTATAGTGTATAATATGGGTGGTCCTCCCTGCTTTCTCCCCCGGCCATAATACTCTTCAGCAGTAATGCTTCTGGGGGGGCATACATGTCAGTGTGAAAAGCAGGGGAGTGGTGCCCTCACCTTTCCCTGGTTTGCACAAGGTCACCGCTAGGGACCATAAAGTAAACCTCACAGCGCACAGAGAAGTCAGCCAGGTAGTGGTCTACATATAGGAAATAAAAAGCTAAATCTAATATATATAATATACACATTATTGTCTCATATGGGTTGTTTAGTGTAAATTTTTTCTTAAGAGTCTCTTTAAAATGTCAAACCTTATACTTCTATTTTAGCTGCACGTATTTATTAGTTTGTGTGTGGATTCTATACCACCACATCCAGAGATATTTGTGTGGCATTAAATGTAATACATAGCAATGCATAAATGTTTGGTGCTGCATATATATGAATTCTAGATATTTGTAATTGTGTCTTACCGTATGTGCTCACCCAAATTCTTTATCCAATAATTCTGCTTCCCTGTTGAAATACTTCACATATAGTGTATCGAAAGTATTACTATTTTTGCGGCATTGGACCTTAGCTCTTTTTTTTTTTTTTAGTATACAACTCTTAAAATGTTGTGTGGCTAGGAAGAATAGCACAAATCTGTAAAGATATTGGTGACATTTATTATGACCTATGCAGAGGAGAAGTTGACCAGTTGCCCATAGCAACCAATCAGATCGCTTCTTTCATTTTTGAAAAGGCCTCTGAACAATGAAAGAAGCGATCTGATTGGTTTCTATGGGCAACGCAGCAACTTTCCCCTGCACAGGTTTTGATAAATCTCCCCCATAGAGATCTATGGTCTGTAGTATAACTACCGCAATTCATTACAGTCTGGTATCTGCTACCATCTATACTGATAGGATGTGAAGAATGGTAGTAGAAGAGGTCAGTCTTTATTGCCAGACCTTACTGTCAGGGACCAGGCTGATCTCAGTTTAGTGAGTTTTTTTTTTTCTCTCCTGTATTTTTCAGTTTTGGTTGTGACAGGAGATGTAATTGGATTATAGAAAAGTGTTTCTGTTCGACATTTACATAGACATATTAGGCTCACACCTGCCTTGAAAGCTCCAGCGGGTGCCTCCAACCGGAATCAGTACAAAAAACACACAGCTATTTTATGTAGTGTAACACCAGACACCATGCTGGAAACCCAATGGGCCCCTTTAAAGTCAGTGGGATTTGTCTTGTGCCTTTAGCGCAAAACAGAAGGAACAGCGCTGGTGGGAACTTTGCCTTAGCAGCTAATATTAAATGTTGTAGATGATACTTTTGCTTAAGCCTATTAATACCAATGACATTTCTTATTTTGCTTATCAGGACCAGCAATGGTCTCATCTAGTCATTGGAGTCTTTTATAGATATCATTGATCTGTGATCTACCTTAAAGCGCAATTGTCATGAGTTTTTAGATCCCCCAGACTATTACAATGTTGTTACAGATGTCCTTAGCGTGAGTGTAACCATACCTTTTATTGCTTTTCCTCCTTCTTTTATAACTTATAAATTACATGTATCCAGCGGTCAGGCACAGTTGGATAGCTCTCAAAGCCCCGCCTATGCTCTCCTTTCAGCGCTGGGATCACTGTGTAGTAAGACGTGCGCACGCCATCGCGCTTCATTGACAGAGCTCCCGCTGCCTTTCCGCTCACTGCGCAGGTGCAGTACTAGAGGAAGGGAGGGGCGCATGCGCTGCGTCTTACGACACAGCGGTCACATCGCTGAAAAGAGAGGATAGGCGTGGCGGCAGCGGGGCTTTGCCAACCCCAAGCCACGCCTATCCGACTGTGCCTGACTGCTGGATAAATGTATTTTATAAGTTATAAAAGGAGGAAAAGCGATAAAGGTATGGTTACACTCATGTTATGGACATCTGTAGCAACTTGTAGTAGTCTGGGGGGCTAAAAACTCATGACAGTTGCGCTTTAAAAAGTACCGGTCACCAAATAAACTTTTCCAAACTAACTCGGGCTATGTTCTCCATATGTTCTTAACATTCTTACCTTTTATTCTTGCTCACAAAGTACAATCTCCCAGCAGGAGTTATGAATTGAAGACCTCTAGCTTAATGCAGCTTTCATTGAGGCTCTTTGCAGCTTTCAGTGAGGCTCTTTGCAGCTTTCAGTGAGGCTCTTTGCAGCTTTCAGTGAGGCTCTTTGCAGCTTTCAGTGAGGCTCTTTGCAGCTTTCAGTGAGGCTCTTTGCAGCTTTCAGTGAGGCTCTTTGCAGCTTTCAGTGAGGCTCTTTGCAGCTTTCAGTGAGGCGCTGTGCAGCTGTCAATCAAGCTCCATGCAGAGAAACACTTTTTGAGTTTGGTCTCCTGCTAGGCCGGGAGGAGACCAAACTCGCTGTATTAATTGTGGCAGGGACCAGAACAGAGCCACCTAGTGGCCATTTTCTATTATATTTTTATTTATATTGATAATTTTAAAAAGCAAGTGAATGGGAAACTGTCTAATTACACACGGAATACTATATTAAAAGTTTTTAATTGGTGACAGGTAATGTCTGCTAATTACACAAGGAACACTATATTAAAAGTTTTTAATTGGTGATAGGTACTCTTTAAAGACTTGGATACACAAATTTCCTAATACAGTGAAATCTCCCTTAGTGGATACCTCCCAATAGGGGACACCTCCCAATAGTGGACAGTTTTTAATTCCCCTGCAGAGTCCCATAGGACTTACTGTATTAGCACCCTCCTAAATAGGGGACATTCCCAATAGCTAACGCAGACACACCCAATACGGGACAATAGGGGACAATCAGGCTTATGTGACAGCCCTACCTTGGGGTAAGGTAGTGCCGCCAGGGGGTACAGCCAATACCCCCCGCTGCACCCCCCTGCAGAAACTCCAGCACAGAAGCAGAAGACCAATGTTTAAACGTGGTCTCCTGCTTATCTATGTCCGCCTGCCACATCATTCACCCCCTCCTTCCCTCATCACCCCCCGTGCCACTTTATTTTTCTGTGCTAAATCATCCCACCCTTTATTACCCCCTGTGCCACATAATTTCCTCTTCACCACCCCCTGTGCCATTTTATTCCCCCCTTATTCCCCTGTGCCACTTCATAAAGACGGGTGTGATTAATTTACACTGAAGGTAATAAGGGGGAAATGAAATGGCACGGGGAGGGGAGGGGGGATCAAGGGGAAATGATGTGGCACATGGGGTAAGGGGGGGGTAATTTGGCACAATGCACGGGGGAATAAGATGGCACAGGGTATAAAAGGGGTATGAAATGATACTATAATATTGCTTTTATGGTGTTTTATAGGTAATTACACTCTGGAGTACAGTACAGTATTCCATCATTTAGCATTTTTAGCTTTTTTTTTCCTAATAGGGGACATCTCTCAATAGCGGACACTTTTTTTTTATTCCCCGTGACTGTCCGCTATTGGGAGATTCTACTGTATATGCAAAATAGTTTATCATTCTTGTCTTTTGTGTGGCTCATGTTTAATAAGAAAGACATACCATGATAAGATGACAAGTGATGCCTTATTGCTTATTTCAGGTGTTTTGCAACTTATCTTCTGTGTGTCTGAATAGTGTCTGGCAACAACTGGAAGCAATGCACAATGAACCACTTAAAAGTTTAGAGAAGAAAGAAATCAGAGGGCACTCGCGGTTCTTCGTTCAATGCAGGTTTCTTTATTCAGGTAGCGGATGAACACATATTTCAGCGGGGCACCAGGAGCGAGCGTGCGGGACCATAGCTATTTTGGGATCGGCACGAAATAGCTATTGTGCCACACGCTCGCTCCTGGTGCCCCTCCAGAACAGGTGTTCATCCGCTACCTGAATAAAGAACCGTGAGTGCCCCACGTGATTTCTTTCTTCTGCATTGTTGAGATTGCTGTATCTCTATGCGGGTCGTGCACCGGGTGAAGTTCATAGTGACAGGAGTTGCTGCTGTACCTCTGCACTAGCCGAGTGTATCCAAAACCACTATATATAGCTTTTCACCAGTGCCAGCATCTGTATCTTGCTTTTGATATTGGACTTAAAAGTTTGGCATTGGATATTTTGTTTCCATTACAACCTTCTCAGATGTAGTCTGTGAACAGCGTGAAACATGTCATGTGAAATACTACCTTTGCCACATGAATGCATTAGTTGTTGATGTAAAATGAAACAAACTAGTAAGTACCCAACACAAAATGCGATAGACAGGTTATACATTTTTTTTTTGTTTTATGCGTTTTAAATCTGTTTGGAAAAAAGTAATAAAGATTGTTTTATTTGGGATCTATTCACACGTACAATATCCTGAACAAATTTGACGTGCAGGATTAGAAGCTGCAGATTTTAATGTAAAGTAAATGACTGAACACAGCTTCAAATCCTGTGCATCAAATATGCTCAGAATACTGTACTTGTGAATACAACCTTAAGAGTAATTGTGCTGGATTTCTACTGATGGTTTTTAAAAGTACATTTCCACCTTATACACCTTATATCCTATCCAAAGGATAGGGGATAAGGTGCACGGTCACAGGGGTCCTGCCGCTGGGACCCCTGCGATCATACATCGTATCCCCTATCCTTCGGATAGGAGATAAGATGTATAAGGCCGGAATATCCCTTTAAGTTACAATTGAGGATTAGATCTGGTGCACCAGAGGTGAACGGACTCTTTCCTTTCAATTGTGTATTGATTTAACTTTCATCACGTTCTGACCCTTTCCCCCAATCCTATGTAGTGTACAGACGTCTTGGCATTTTTTGCCTGTATTCAATACCCTCTGATTACTGGTGACCACAGACATTGTAGCCGTTGTGTATAGACCATGTGGTGACTAGTGCAGGAAGTCACTGACAGTTTAGGAGGAGGCGTTGGTGGATCACACAGATCTGGCATTTGATGTAACATAATCTTATTTCTTTTCTGAACATATGTAAAAGTATTGCAGTTGAAGAACCTCATGAAGAACCATTCTATTTTGTCACTACCAATGTTAAGGGCCATTTTCAACCTTTGATGGTTGGTCAGTAATTTCTATAGAAATACAGAACGAGTCACTGTGCTGCTGTTTGTTCGATTTATATAACTTTTCCTTCTAATCTTTATATTGCAGATAACTGCAGTATGCTTAGTCATTTGTGTAATGAAATAGTGTAGCCTTCTAATATTTTATATCTTTTTGGGCTTGCATTGAATGAGTGTTCTGGTCTTCGTGAGGGTGCATTCACATCTCGGATTGTGAATACGGAAGAATTTTAAAATTGCCTTGTGTGTTATCCCTGCTGCAGCTGCCCCACACCCCCTTGATTTGTGTCTCCGGTTGGCTCATTTTCTGACCATATCTATTTTTTAACCAGGCGGAAAATTGTGGTGGTCTGCACCTTTTTAGTCCAGTTACAAAAACTTATGTCCGGTGTGCGATGCTCTGGACAAGTTTTTTTTTATTGTTGTTACTGGGTGGTTAGATGGACCACTTGGCTGCCCTTTTAATCTGGAAAAAGTGAAGGGTAAGGAACTTTTCCTCATGTCATCACTGTCCCCACCTTCCAATAAAAGGAGGACTGGGGTCTACCCCAGTCCTCCTTCTTTGATTGGGAGGTGGGGACAGTGATGACATGAGGAAAAGTTCCTTACCCTTCACTTCCCCAGGATCACTGGAGACTGTACAGTGGGAGACATCACGTACACCCCAAAGGGGACCTGTGGCCAACCCACAAAAAAATGAATTGCCCTCCCAATTCTGAGATCTGTGGGTGTATTATTTGTCTGAAAATCCAGGTAATCAGTCAGATGGGTGTGAACTTAAAAGGGTACTTCACTGTATAATATTTTTTAAACATCTCCAGGTTTCCAAAATATAAAAAAAAAGCTTAGACTTACCTGCTGCCACTCCCTCAGTGCCCAGGTATGACTGCTCCCATCCTCCACCTCGGCTGGTGAAAGGCCACGTGATGTATGGTTACCGAGCACCAGAACGAAGGCCAGTGCTGGGGCACAATACGTCACACGTTGACTGTATAACGCCCTAACTGTATAATCCCTCCCATCACATGATATGCACTCCCATTTTTTTAATTAAGTTGACGCCCATCAGAATGATTTCCTGAATGGTCAGACAAATTATAAACCCTATTTTGCAGAAACAGGAGGGCGTATAAAGAGATCGACTGCTCATAATAGGCACCTGCTTGCAATATATTGTGTGTGTGTGTGTGTGTGTGTATATGTATGTATGTATGTATGTATGTATATATATATATATATATATATATATATATATAATTATATATTATGGAGTACCATGTGCATAAGGTTTCCAGATCCGTGTGGGTTCTCAGCTCCAGGACCAGACCCGGGTCCCAAAATGAAATCTCCAAAAAGTAGGCGGAATCGGCACTCGAAGAGTAAAGTGAAAAAGTAGGAGTTTATTCACACATCTGTGATACTCTTGACGTTTTGGCTCCCCAATAGAGCCATGCTTGAGAGAGGCTCCATTGGTGATCCGAAACATTGCGCGTATCTCAGATGTGTGAATAAACACCTACTTTTTCACTTCACTCTTGGAGTGCTGCTCCTGCCTAATGTTGCTTGCTGTAACATGAGTCAATATATTTAACTTTTTCATTTTTGCTATTTAGGAGTGCTGCGGCATTGTCTTATCTGGATGGACTCTCATCAGGTTCAGGGTGGCACCCTGCATTTGAGACTGGTGAAGTAATGCTGAATTTTTTTTTTGTCACATGTTGCTTTTTCTTTTTTATCTTCAGTTTTTTGCTTCTTTTTATGGTCATATGCCATGTGGGTTGGTTGTCGGAGTAAAGTGCTGGTTTAGCCGGTAGCCCTGTTAGGTTTTTCAACCACTGTAAAATATTTTGTCACAGTCACAAAATCCAATCTGCAATGTCCCTTTTGTGACCCCAGGGAGAGGCAGGAAAGGGGAGTAGGGGGTTGTTGCTGCCTTTACATTGTATTTGTAGGATCAGCATGTTATTAAAGATCACATTGTACACTGCCTGGAGCAGATGCAAAAATATAGACATCAGCCAACTACAACATTGGAGAAGTTATTACAAATAGTATATTTTCTCTGTGTCGTCTCTCGCTATTATTGCTTCTCCACTCCCTGCTTAAAACCAAATAATGGCTTTGGAGCAGTATGTGCAGAGGGGCGAGTTTATTAGTGCGTACTTAACAATAAATTACGTACAGCCAACTTTTAAGGCTTTGGATCGCGCCCAGTTCAGCTGCTTTGAACGGTTTAACCAGCTCATTTCCATTGATGTCTGTGCTGCATGCCCCATAAACCTGAGATCCCTCTGCAGTTCACAAGGTGGATGTGTGCCATTTCTAAATAAAAATGCCTTGTGAAATTCTCCTTCTAAGAATGCACAATTGTGGAGGTGTTAGATCACTTATCTGTGTCACTGGATGTTTTTCTTAGAACTCTGTTGCACTGTTCCTCAGTTGCTCTTCCTGGAAGTGGCAGAACAAATTAATAGCCAAGTGTTCGGTCTTGTGCGCAATGTGGACATTCCACTGGCAGTACTCTGCTTGCAGCAGATTGCCATTTTTTTCAATGGGATTCTGTGGCCCTACGGAATTCGGCTTAACAGAATTCCGCTGGCGGAAAGTACATCTGTATGAAGAAGGAACATGTTCATTCTTTGAGCGGAATTCCACTGAGTCCACGTGGTCCTACTGCCAAAGTAAACGGAATTCCGTCAGCTGAATGTCCATAGTGTGGACAAGGTCTTATCATTCCCTGTGTGTTCCTACACACTCTGCTCTGAATGGAGAGTAAGTAGGGACATAATAGTAAAATAATGAAGTGAGAGGACCTACCTCTCCTTACCTGTATATTTTAGTTAAGACTTTAGCTTTGAAAGTATTTTCTATGAAATAACAGTTGTGGCCCATCATTTTTGTGCCGTTCCTATGTTGTTCCTGAAAATGTAAAAAAATCCATTGACAGCTGGGTTTTACCACTTAGGGTTTGTTGGGCACACCATTGTGACATGCCCCATTTGACAAGGGGAGGGTAAGGCCATGTTCACATGTCTGGAATTTCTGTGCGGAATTTTGATGCCGAATTCCACATTGGATTTCCACCAGAGATTCTGCAGCAGCAGAGTCCCATTGTATTCAATGGGATTCTACTGTGCTGTACACATTGCAGAATGTCAGCGCCAGATGTTTCATGCACAGAAATCCCAATTTCTGTGTCCGCAGAAATAATGACCCTGTCTGTGGAATGCACACTGAATGCATTGCCGTCAGAGACTGCAGATTCCCATGCTGGCGCCCGCAGTCTGTGGAACGTCCGTACGGAGATTTTCTGTGCAGACATTCCGGATGTGTGAACATAGCCTAATAGTCACTTGTCTGTTTATACAGCTCCAGAGGAAAAAGATGTTACAGAATAGTTTTATGGGTAATAAATGTATATACGAAGACAGGCTAGGTGAGTCCACAGGTCCACTTTAAAGGGTCTTTTAAGATTTTGCCTTGTGGTCATATCTTTACCTCCATTGAACTTTACTAGATACCTGACTTTCACGGTTCCGACCTGCCTATAACCTGGATATCTTTAGGATACATCATTGTATGATTGGTGGTTTAGGTGCAAAGAAAAAAATTTGCAGCAGTTCTCTCCCATGTGAATTTACCCTTAAAAGGACCTGTGATCACTTAGTAAATAGATGTATTCGCCATGATATATCCGTTCTTCAGAATCTATTCCTATAGCTGTTTTATGCTCCATTCCTCTGTAATTGGTAATAGAAAGTTATGAATAAATTTCTTACTGGGTGTTACCAGATTGATACTATCCAATCAGAGTTGACAATGTCAAATTGTACAGGGACACGCCCACAACTAGAAGTATATTTATTATGCTCCTCAGGGTTGTCACTTGTTAACGCCTGTGAGGCCTTCCAAATAGGTATGACCTGTAAGGTTCCTGTGCACACGACCAATATGGTAGCATACTAAATTAGGTCAGTATATTTGATCTTGAAATAGTTTCTGAGCCTAATATAAGCCTGTGTTTCTCCACAACAATCTGTGGAATAGCGGGAATACCACGTGGTTTTTGCCACAGAAACTGCACGGATTTCAGTGGCAAAATCCATACAATGTCAGCGTCTGAAAACTCACTCCCATTTACTTTTTAATGGAAGTTGTGGAACTGCACAGAAAACAAATAACCTGTCCCAAACTTCAGTGAGGCTTCTGGGCCCCCTCCCTACCCCCTGCGCTGCCACACAGCTTGTAGAAAGCAGCAGTGCAGCGCTGCACAAGGGTGGGGATTATGCCAGCGTGCATCGGCCCCTACGGTTACCTTTTAAGCTAGTCCCAGGTTCAGTGACTATAGCAGTCTTTCTTTTATATGCTTTTACCATCAGCAGCATAAGTGGATCGTCTTTTATATCTACAATGTTTGTCCAGACATCTAACTTGCGGATCTGTAAATTGGTGTTCTGAAATTACAGATTATTTATTCTTTTCAGGGTCTGAAAACAGTCATATAAGGGGTCAATACTGGGTTTTAGGATTGCAAATGAAAAAGCTGCCATGCCACATATTCAGCTGAGAGGCCCAGAATTCAGCGCTACATTCAATAATCCTATTAATATTTGATCGGGCTTGCTGGATACAATTAACAGATCACATTTACTAATGTGGATAGGCCTTGTGTGAAGCTGAGGTCAAGTACCTTCAATGTGCCTGATAAATCCCTTGCGTTGTGTTAAGGTTTCCTGGTGCTCTATTCAGATTCTTTTTAGTCTGCAAACGTGGCTTTTTAGAAGACTAAAACCAATCATGTTTTAAATGTTTTACTACAGCTTGAGAGCCACAGATTGAAGACCCTCTGTATAGTCTTGTGCAGTTTCAGGCTCTTGGTTTCTGGCATTTGCCATAGCCTTTACACAGCATCATCGAGACATGTGCCTTCAGCCAGAAAAAGGGAGTTTTCTCGAATAAATCCCACTGCCTGCTTGGCCATAATATGTTCAAAGCAGTCATACATTTAAACTATGAAATTCCTATGTACCAAAAAATGTTTAAAAATCTGTCTATCATTGTCTTCAGCATGAGGAAGGACATTGTATCAAGATGCAACACATCCTAACCTGCTGAAAAAAAAGAAATATATAAAAATCAGTCAATATCTTAAATAGTGCGGTCTACAAAAAACCCACCCAAAAAAGGACATTCATGGGTATTTGGGGGGTGTTCTAGGGGCTTAAATACATTAATTTTGATGATTTTTCACGTTGATCGGCATCGCCGGGATTGTTTTGAGCAGCTAATGGAAGTAATTTTCACCGGTCGTGCTGATGGGTGACAATCACATACTGTGCCTGAACACCATATTTTTCAATGTTTTTATGCCAGAAAACTGACAGATCTGTCTGATTAAATCTTCCCATTGCCGTTTTATATTATCCAGATGGTCCGCAGCATCCTCATGCCGTCCAAGTCAGTGGTTTCCAAATTGCCTGGTTGTGCACAAGGTAGCGTTCTCTAATGTAGCCATTCTTGTATCTTTTATATTATTTCCTTGAGGCCCATTGCTAAAAGTGCAGATTTGCAAAGCACTATGGGAATTATTTGTTTCTGATGTTATCAAGTATAGAAAACCTTGCACGTTCATTGTAACCCTTCCAAGAACTTATTGTCGCTAGCGACGCTGCCTCCGTCTCTGCAGAACTTGAAGCAGCTGCTTCCTCCGGTTAGATGAGAGCAGACTCAACATGGCATGAAATGACTCTACTATCATGCCCATTCATTACCAACTACAGGCTCTGCCGACCTTTTTCATTAATGAGAAATGGATCGTAGGTTGGTAAATATAGACGAACATTTCTTCTATGCAGCCTTGTATCACTGTCGGAAGAGATAACAAGAAATTCCTGCCTCCTCTGATATGTCGCCATCTGCCAGGTGCTCTGTGGCCTCCTTTTATGTTTATCCAACATTTGATTGTAGATAAAGTTTTACTGCATGAGCACAAGGTAATGCTGATCAGATAGTATATTAGGGCCCTAAAAAAGACAATAAAACTAATGGCAGGTTTTTGTGAATGCAGACATTTTAGTGGTTGATGCAATCTGCAGCTTATAAGTTTACAGCTTTGACAGGTGGTTACTAACACAATGACAAATGGCACTTGGCTAAAGGGGTACTCCGCCCCCTATATTTCTTATCTCCTATCCAAAGGATAGGGGATAAGATGTCTGATCGCGGGGGTTCCGCCGCTGTGGACCGCCACGATCTCCGTGCTGCACCTGGCATTCATTTAGAGCGTCGGGTGCTGCACCAGAGGTCGCCGGCCACGCCCCGTTTATGACATCACAGCCACGCCCCCTCAAAGCAAATCTTTGGGAGGGGGCGTGGCTGTGTCCCATAGACTCCCATAGACTTGCATTGAGGGGGCATGGCAGTGACGTCACGAGTGGGGCGTGACCGTAACATCATGAGCCTCTGCCCCGCATCGCCAGTCATTCAGCACAGAGCAAAGTTTGCGCCGTGCATTCAATGCCACCACGTTTAGGATAAGGTCACACGGGCCGTATTGTGCTGTGTATATGCTGCAGCGGTTTTTGCTACTCATTGACTTAAAGGGGTTCTCAGGTGCTTAAACATCTTATCACCTATCCAAAGGATAGGGGATAAGATGCCTGATCGCGGGAGTCCCGCCGCTGGTGACCCCCTGGATCATGCACGCGGCACCCCATTTGTAATCAGTCCCCGGAGCGTGTTCGCTTCTGGTCGGATTACGGGCGACTACAGGGTGGGCGGCGTGTGACATCACGCCTGCGCCGGCGTGTGATGTCATGCTCCGCCCCTCAATGCAAGCCTACAGGAGGGGGTGTGATAGCTGTCACGCCCCCTCCCGTAGGCTTGCATTGAGGGGCGGAGCGTGACGTCGCACGCCGGCGCAGGCGTGACATCACACGCCGCCCGCCCTGTAGTCGCCGGTAATCAGTCCCGGAGCGAACACGCTCCGGGGACTGATTACAAACGGGGTGCCGCGTGCATGATCCCAGGGGTCCCCAGCGGCGGGACTCCCGCGATCAGGCATCTTATCCCCTATCCTTTGGATAGGGGATAAGATGTTTAAGCACCGGAGAACCCCTTTAAATGAGGAGGAAAATACATAGCAGCACAGCGCGCGTGTCCCTACACATACACCACCTTCCTATCTAGCAATGTGTGTGCATGATCCCAAAGCAGTCACAATAACCTTCTAGTAATGCAGTCAGGATCAGTAGCAAACATTCTCTATATCAAATAATGTAATGTAAATGTCTGTTAGCAGTAAAACTAAAACTTACAATCTAGTAAAGGTAGGCAGAGTCGGTCTTTCAGCCAGCGAATGTGCCAACACTAATATAATGTCTACCATGGTTTATAAAGTGTTAATGTGCAGGAGGATAAAAAAAAAAAAAAGCTGGAAACAGGTCTTATGACTGCAGAACAATTTGGAGTCCTGGAAAGGAACATTTACAACTAAATGCCAGTGGTAGGTCTTATTGAAAGAGGTAAGCCTTACCAGAGAATCGGTGCAGCATGGAGGGAATCTTGCGGACTGGTGTAATATTATTATGTAATGATGGACAGTAAACATAGGTCAGTGAGACTTAAAGGGGTACTCTGGAGGAAAAAAGTTTTCAAATCAACTGTTGCCAGAAAGTTATGTATGATCTGTAAATTATTTCTATTTAAAAAAAATCTTAATTCTTCCAGTACTTATCAGCTGCTGTATACTACAGAGGAAGTTGTGTAGTTATTTCCAGTCTGACCACAGTGCTCTGCTGCCACCTCTGTCTGTGTCAGGAACTTCCGGAGCAGAAAAGGTTCGGTAAGGGGAGTTATACTTTATGTAGAAGCAAAATGGAAGACGCACTCACCAATGTCTTGCTGGGACGAATCAATTCTTTATTGCAGTGTGTAGTTCATAAAATCATCGGGTACAAAAAATGCACAGGGAGCTGAAGGTGGACACAGGCAGGGGGCGGCAACTAGTTTCGCGCACGTGGGCGCTTCCTCTGGCTCGCACTGTGCGAGCCAGAGGAAGCGCCCACGTGCGCGAAACTAGTTGCCGTCCCCTGCCTGTGTCCACCCGTGTCCACTTATGAACTACACGCTGCAATAAAGAATTGATTCATCCCAGCAAGACATCGATGAGTGCGTCTTCCATTTTGCTTCTACATACAGTATATATCTGCTATTTCTTATTGGATCGATGCGCACCATTTGGAGAATCATAGCATGCAATACCATCGGTACATTTTTTGACGGTCTCTCAGACTAGCGGTGCCGGACATTCTCACTTTCTATTTGGATTTCATCGGTAAGGGGATTTCCTTCTCTGGACAGTTCCTGACATGGCCAGAGGTGGCAGCAGAGAGCACTGTGGTCAGACTGGAAAGAACTACACAACTTACTCTGTGGTATACAACAGCTGATATGTACTAGAAGGATTCGTTTTTTTTTTTTTTTTTTTTTTTTTTAATGGAAGTCATTTACAAATCTGTATACATTTTCGCCACCAGTTAATTTGACAATGTTTCTTTTTCCTCTGGAGTACCCCTAAACATGCAATTCCCTGCTGTTGCCAAACTGCAACTCCCAGCACACCTTGATAATCAAAGGCTCTCAGGGTATGATTGGAGTTGTAGTTTGGCAATAGCTGGAGCGGCACAGGTTAGAGATCACTGTCATGGGTAAATCTCATAAGAGTGTTGTAGATAGAGTTGCTTTTATTATTAGGTTTACATTTTTTTATAGAAGAACCAGGCATGTAGTACATTACACAAGATGGTATGTTAGCAGGACAGAAAGATGCATTCAATATGGGACGTGGTTTGGAAATAAATAGAGATGAGCGAACTTACAGAAAATTTGATTAGTCACAAACTTCTCGGCTCGGCAGTTGATGGCTTATCCTGCATAAATTAGTTCAGCTTTCAGGTGCTCCGGTGGGAACGGAGCACCGGAAAGCTGAACTAATTTATGCAGGATAAGTCATCAACTGCCGAGCCGAGAAGTTTGTGACAAATCGAATTTACTGTAAGTTCGCTCATCTCTAGAGATAAAGTCTAGTCAAGAGACGATCTTGGCCTGTATTGGTGTCGGAACAGCATAGTCTTTTCTGCCTCAGGTGACACTTAGGTAAAGCGTCAGATCTACAGTCCTTACCTCCAGTCCACAAGAATTCCTAACAGACAATGCTCTGAGAATATAAAATATAAAATTCTGCAAAAAGAATTGATGTTACATTTTTTTTTCCAGAAATTCCACAGCAAAAAAATTGGACAGGCAGAAATTCCATTCACTACAATGTTCACTAGCAGTATTTTTGAGCTGAATTTTTCCTCCGGGTTCTGCATCACCCTAGAGTTGCGGAACCTTACCTTAGCTTGCAACTTTTGTTTACCTTCCTGTTTTTTTGTAGCGTGTGCTTCTCTCTTTGTATTATCATTTGCATCCTTCTGTAGATATTTGGTTCTTGGTTCAACAGGTGCAGTGGAGGGGCCCTGATGCATATTGTCATGCACATGATACTTGAGAGTATTTGTCACCAATATTGTGATATATTCCTTTGATTCCTCAAAGATTTTTACTTTTTGGGTCATTTTTATTTTTTCTAATCTAAACACCATGACGTGAATCACAAAACGTGCACAAAAAATGGTCCCATCACAATAATAGGTTCTTTCAATGGTGAAGAGTCCTTGATCCATTTTCTTACTGTCAGAGTCCCACAAGTGGCCAGCCGTCTCCAATGCTTATGGGGACCCTTTTTTTACCCTGGCATCTGTCTATACCATCTCCCCTGCATTAAGATTAGGAAGCTTGGGTTTTTTCTTCCCATCCAAAGTGTTAGGCTAAATGTTAGATAGACCCTTTAAAGGGGTGACACAATGGACAAGAAGTGATCTAAAACAGCGCCCACCTACCCTGGTCTAGGTTTTTATTTTATTAGTGGAGTAAAATTGGTTAATAAGAACAGTAATCCCTACCATGCAGCTACCCAGCTGTTGTAAAACTACAAATCCCTGCATGCACAGCCGCAGGCTTCAGTAGTTTGAGCATGCTGCGAATTTTAGTTTTGCGAGAGGAGGCTTTAGAATATTGGTGTTCTGATTGCAGCCCTCCAGATGTTGCAGTTTTGCAACATCTGGAGGGATACAGTTTGTAGACCACTGCTTTAAACCCTTAACGACCACAAAAGTAAATGTACATCCTGGTGCGGCGGCACTTTCCGCATCAGGACGTACATTTACGTTCTGTGTATGACCGTGAGCATCGGCGCGGTGCTCGCGTCATACACTGCAGCCGGGAACCTGCAGGTAATGGCGGACATCCACTATCGCACGGATGTCCGCCATTAAACCCTCAGATGCCGTGGTCAATACAGATCACGGCATCTGTGGCAATGCGCATGTTAAAATATATGATCGGATCGCCCTCAGCGCTGCTGCGGAGATCCTATCATCTGTAATGGCGGCCGAAGGTCCCCTCACCTGCCTCCGGCCGTCTCCCGGCGTCTTCTGCTCTGGTCTGAGATCGAGCAGACCAGAGCAGGAGATCGCCGATAATACTGATCAGTGCTATGCCCTATGCATAGCACTGAACAGTATAAGCAATCAACTGGCTGCTATAAATTGTCCCCTAAAAAAAAAAGTTTAAAAATATAAAAATAAAAAATGTAAAAATTTTGAAAAATCCCCTGCCCCAATAAAAAGTCCCTTTTTCCCATTTTTTTACCCCCCAAAAAGCGTAATTTTTTAAAATTATAAACATATTTGGTATTGCCGTGTGTGTAAATGTTCCGAACTATCAAAATATATTGTCAATAATCCCGTTTGGTGAACGGCGTAAATGTAAAAAATAAAAAAAAGTACAAAAATGCTTATTTTTTGTCACATTTTATTAAAAAAATATGTATAAAAAGTGATCTAAAAGTTTTATATATGCAAATGTGGTATCAATAAAAAGTACAGATGACGGCGCAAAAAAGGAGCCCTCATACCACCCCATGTACTGAAAAATGAATAAGTGATAGGTGGTCAAAATAGGGTGATTTTAGATTACTGATTTTGTACAAAAAGGTTGAGATTTTTTTAAGCGGTACAAAAAATAGAAAAGTATCTAGCCATGGGTATCCTTTTAATCGTATTGACCCACAGAATAAAGAACACATGTTATGTTTACTGTAAAGTGTACAGCGTGAAAACGAAACCTAGGGCTGTGCGGTATACCAGTTCATACCGAATACCAAATTGTTGTGCTGCACGATATGAATTTTAACCCATACCGCAATACCGGTTTGCCCCTTCCCCCTCGGGAATGAATTGTCAGCCCAGCGCTGCGCTGTCCCCACATAGGGGAACTAATCATATGTTACCCGCGAGCGCTGTTCTGCCCCCCCCCCCCCCCACCAATTAATTATTAGCCCAGCGCTGCGCTGTCCCGATCGGGGTAAATACTCACCCGCAAGCGATGCCCTCTTCGTCCTCCTGTTTGTTGCGGCCGCCGGCACTGACACTCTATACTGGTGGTCTTTAACCTCCAGATGTTGCAAAACTACAACTCCGAGCATGCCCGGACAGCCGTTGGCTGTCCGGGCATGCTGGGAGTTGTAGTTTTTCAACATCTGGAGGTCCGCAGGTTGAAGACCACTACTCTATACTGTATCCCTATGCCCGGGCTGCAAAAGGTAAACAAAATAAACTTCAACTCACCTTCCCCGACGGTCCGGACCAGCTTCCTAGGGAATGGAACGTCGGACAGCCGTCAGCCTATCACCGGCCACAGCGATGTTCCACCTCGGCCAGTGATAGGTTGAGCCCACTGTCATGTAAGAAGCCGGCTTCTTACATGAAAGTGGGCTCAGCCTATCACTGGCCGAGGCGGAACATCGCTGTGGCCGGTGATAGGCTGACGGCTGTCCGACGTTCACGTCCCCAGGAAGAGCGTAAGGCCGACGTAGAAACATGTGTTAAAGTTTATTTTTGTTTACCTTTTGCAGCCCGGGCATAGGGATACAGCTATAGAGTGTCAGCGCCGACGGCCGCAACAAACAGGAGGCCGAGGAGAGCAGCGATTGCGGGTGACTTGAGTAGTACCCCAATGGGGGCAGCGCTGGGCTAATAATTTTTTGGGGGTGGGTGGGAATAGCATTATATACCGTGGAACCGCCATAAGTCACAAAAACACCGCTATACACAGATTTGACCATACCACCCAGCCCCAATGAAACCCTCCAAAGCGTACAAAATTGTGTTTTCATTAAAATTTCCTCCCTAAAATAATAGTTATTTGGGTTCCCCATACATTTTTGGGTAAAATGAGAGGTTTCATTACAAAGTACAATTGGTCACGCAAAAAAACAAGCCCTAATATGGGTCTGTACATGGAAATATACGTGTTATGGATTTTAGAAGGCGAAGAGGAAAAACGAAAACTCAAAAATAAAATTGGCCTGGTCCTTAAAGTCAAAATGGGCTTGGTCCTCAAAGGAGTACTCTGGTGCAGAGTATTCCTACTCCGTCCTGCCCGGGCTGCAAAAAAAATGAAAATTAACCATCACTCACCTCCCTGGGTTCCTGCAGAGTGCCACTACAGCCGATCGGTCCTCCGGTCCATCTTCTTCATACTTCCGTGTGAACGATGGCGCTCAGCCTATCGCCGGCTGCCGTGATGTTCTGCCTCTGCCCATAATAGGCTGAGCGCCATGTGACGC
This sequence comes from Hyla sarda, assembly GCF_029499605.1. Lineage (NCBI taxonomy): Eukaryota > Metazoa > Chordata > Amphibia > Anura > Hylidae > Hyla > Hyla sarda. The sequence continues at coordinate 378,524,279 of NC_079190.1, read as the reverse complement.
TTAGTTCACACGGAAGTATGAAGAAGATGGACCGGAGGGCCGATCAGCTGTAGTGGCGCTCTTCGGGAACCCAGGTAGGAGAGCGATGGTTTATTTTCATTTTTTTTTTTGCAGCCCGGGCAGGACAGAGCAGGAATACTCTGCACCAGTACTCCTTTAAGGGGTTAAAAGTATAGAAAATATCAAAATCCAAGCACTTAGAAGCAGGTCATCAGTGATCTGAACGTGTGTTCACAGGTGGGCACCTTGGTGCATTAAGCCATCTATACGGCTCAATTAGCCATTGTTTGGCAGTAGTTGCGCTGTATTGCTGGGAATACATCCATGTTTGTGCAGAGTTAAGCTTGTATTCTATCACGAGCCATTGTTCCATCATTCCCTCACTACGTTTTTATGTGGCAACAGCAATTGCTTCTTTTGCGTTCTTTGTGTTCCTTTTTCGGCTGTATAATTGCATACTTCTGATAGAATGGGCTCAGCTGCGCCATTTGTCAGCACAACTGCTGCTCCCCGATACACACAGTGTTACACCACCAATAACAATACTTGGTTGATTAAATATTCTAAAATAAGGCAATTTTCTCCTGCCATTTAAAACCATATTATGTGGCTTTGGCTGATCATTTCTTCCATATTACTGGCTTGTTGAAGTTCCCGGTAAATCCACCACTTTTTTTTTTTTGTTCGAATTTAAAGACATTATAATTTTATATCAATTTTGTTTTTTCCATTGATCTCCCTTTACTGGAATATATGTCTGCTTTCTCCTAAAAACAGCATCACACCTGTCCACAGGTTTTGTTGTATTATAGCTCAAATCCATTGAAGTAAATAGGGCTGAGCTGCAATACCACGTACAACTTGTGGATAGATGTGGTACCAAAAAGTAGCCATGCTTTTCTTAAAATCATACACCATTACCTGGGTTGTGCAGTTTAAGTCCACAGCATGTCCACTGTTGTGTCACATCGGCTGTGGCTTTTCCCATTGACCACTATGGGGGAGTCGAAATCCGCAATGTATCGAATTGCTGCTGATCAGAAGCAAGATCAACGACTACAGATTTGGAATACATTGGGGGAAATATATGAAGCCAGTACTTCAGACTTAGAAAAGTTGCAAACTCTTGCTCAATTCATCTGCAAATCCACTCATCGACATTACCCTTTAGCCATGTTCACATGGAGGAACTTCCGTGCAGAATTCTGCACTGACGTTCCGCAGCAGCATTGATTCCAGTGGAATTCTGTTGCACTGTTCAGATGGCAGAATTTCCGAGCCAGATGTTTCTGGTGCGGATTCCGGAAGGAAATGCATTTCTGTCTGAGGCGGCATGTTGGCACCATAGTGTTGATCCAGACAATGCAACAACTTTTTAAAGGAAATCTGTCCTCAGTTTTACCTGCACTAAATAGTTGGTACAGACAGGTAGTGCTGGTGACACTGATGACGATACTTACCTGGTCCCGTTCCGTGTTCTGGTTCTCCTGCAATCTTCCACGTCTTCTTTTCCAAGGCTGATTGGAGCATGGGCGGAGTTTAGTGACGTCACCACTGCTAGGACCTAGCAGAGAAGAAGCAGCGGTGGTATCATGAAGTTCCACCCATGCTCCAAGTCTGCACCTGAACAGAAGATGGCAGTAGACTGCAGGAGAACCAGAGCACCGAACAGGACCAGGTAGGTATCGCTGTCATGTGTCACCTGTACCGACAGGTTAGTGCAGGTGACACTGATGACAGACATACTTTAACTCCTTAAGGACGCAGGGTGTACCTGTAGGCCCTGCCCCCACTCCCCTTCTATTACGCAGGCTCAGGAGCTGAGCGTGCGTCATAGCGCGGTGGTCCGTGTCTAATGCCGGAAATCACCCGGCATTAACCCCTTATATGCCGCAATCAAAGTTGATCACTGGGTCTAAAATAATCCCGGCGGCTCTGCAGAGCTGATCGGGATCACCGTGGTAAAAAGACATCAAACACTTGTGGGGTGTTAAGGCTCACTGGACCCTTTGAGGGATGTAGTTTCCAAAATGGTATGCCATGTTGGTTTTTTTCTGCTGTTCTGGCACCATAGGGGCTTCCTAATTGCGACATGCCCCCCAAAAACCATTTCAGCAAAATTCACTCTCCAAAATCCCATTGTTGCTCCTTCCCTTCTGAGCCCTCTACTGCGCCTGCCAAACACTTGACATTCACATATGAGGTATTTCCTTACTCGAGAGAAATTGGGTTACAAATTTTGGGGGGCTTTTTCTCTTATTACCCATTGTAAAATTTCAAAAACTGGGTCTACAAGAAATTGGAAAATTGCTCCTGAACTTTGAAGCCCTCTGATGTCTTCCAAAAGTAAAAACATTTCAACTTTATGATACAAATATAAAGTAGACATATTGTATATGTCAATCAATATATCATTTATTTGGAATGTCTATTTTCCTTACAAGCAGAGAGCTTCAAAGTTAGAAAAATGCTACATTTTCAATTTTTTTTCATCAAAATTTGGAATTTATCACAAAGAAATGATGCAAGTATCGAGGAAACACCAGTAGAAGAGAAGAAGGAGCAGGAGATGGGGTGGATGGAATGGATAACCTCTTGCTTCTGCCGCTGCCTGAAGAAATAATCATCCCTATTCCGGCAAGCTGCAGATTGCAAACCACGCTCTCATCCTCCAGACCAGTCTGCGACACGATGCAACATTTTTTCCCGACTGACCCGATGTGGATTCTTCCAAACCCGAAAAAGGGGTGTAACCCGACATTTCTGAGCTTTCCCACGTATTTATAAAGGTTTCCAACCCGAATATGTTGAATTGTTGTCGATTTTTTCCCGACAACTCAGAGGAGTTGGAAACCAAAACCCACGTGCGACAAACAGGATGCGACATAATAATAAATACCAGGGGAAAAAAGCTGTCAAGTAATAAGGCAAGATAGACTTACAACCCGATTGTCTAAGTAAATGAAGGCCCTTGTGTATTTAATAAGTGTATGCCAATCTGAAGAAGGTTGTTATATCCGAAACGAGTCACTGGTGAATAAAACTTGACTTCTATATAAATAATAAAAAAAAAAATAGCTTATAGATTACTTATCTGGAATACCCCTTTAATGTGTATAACCATCTTACTGCTAACCACTGGGACCCCATTTATCCCAGGAATGTTAGGAAAATTGTTCCCAGAATAAGAAAGTGTATACTGCATATGTGGGGCCAGCACTCCATTTTTCTCTATGGAGCATTGCACTCTGCAGTGTTCGGAAGCCCCTCTAGAGAACAAATGGAGCACTGGCTGCGCATATGTGGTGTATTTTAGGGACATTTCACCTGATTGGGGGGAGTCCTATTAGTCAGACCTTCTGATTAGCATCCTCTGTCCTATGGATAAACCATGTATGCAATAGGGCTGCACGATTATATCGCAAAAGCAATGGAATCGCGATTTTTGCAAATTGCAATATAGCGATACGGCCCTCTGGGAAAACTTGCGATTATCTGCTCGGGCCGGCTCCAGTGTGCGGCTGCAGGCGGGGCTGGCCAATACAGGTAAAAACAAATTAAAATACTTAGTTAGTGTTTCCCAACCAGGGTGCCTAGAGCTGTTGCAAAACTATAACTCCCAACATGCCCGGACAGACTTTGGCTGTCCGGGCATGCTGGGAGTTGTAGTTTCACAACAGCTGGGGGCACCCTGGAAGAGAAACACTGTGCTAAGTAAGAGGAGCAGGGAGAAAAATAAAAAAAAACTGCTCACCTACTCCTGATCCCTGCAGATGCCGTTCCCCTCCGTGCGGTCTGGTATCTCCTCTTGTCCGTACAAGTAGAAGGACCTTTCCCTTTTCAGCCAATCACTGGCCACAGCAGTGACGCGTATCAAGCCAGGGATTGGCTTATGGCAAAAGGTCTTTTTTGGCTTGAAACGCACTAGTTTTCCCGGATCTGGCGGGAGATTTGAAAACCGTCCGGGAAACCCAGTGTACTTGCAGTACAAAAAGCTACCTACTTGGGGGGTGAGAAGGTGACCATGGTGGGGAGAATATGACATGGAAGAATGTGACACGGGGGGTGAGATGTGACCATGGGGGGAGAATTCGGCAAGGGGGGGGATGTGACATGGGGGGAGAATGTGACGGTGGGGGGAATTTGACAGGGAGGAGAATGTGACAGGTGGGGGGGGGGGGGGGATATTATTACAGCAAGCCCTATAGAGAGAGGTGGCAGTAATTGTTCCATTTATATGAATGGGAAGTGTGTCTGAGCATGCTCTGTGACCTTTTCGAAGGTCATTCTACAGCAGAATTTTTCAAACAGTGTGCCTTCCACTGTTGCAAATCTACAACTCCAATCATGCCTGGATAGCCTTTAGTTATCCAGGCATGCTGAGAGTTGTAGTTTTGCAACAGTTGGGGGCACACTGTCAGGAAAACACTGTTTTACAGGAAGGAGGAAGCTGATCTGTGAGCAACAGCGTTTGTGTATACCTATGTTATCTATATATATTAGTATCACCTTTCATCCTGTGTTTTTAGATAAGAAGGGCACTGCTGGGAAATGATCTGTACAGAACAGAAAGTCTAGGCTTAGTTTTAGCCCTTGTGGCCAGAATGGTATTGGCAAGATTTCAGAATTAATTTAAAATATAGATTGCAAAATGGAAAATTAGAAAAAAAAAAATCACCAAAAATTCATAAATGTTCAACATCAAAACTTTATTTAAACAATTGGTCATTTTCTGATGGTCCATTCCTTTTAAGTAGTAAATGTCTAGAATCCCACATTTCCATCTCATAACCGTATATATGAAAAGCTGCTAAAGAGTTCATATGTTCGGTGTGTCAGCTGCCAAGATTGACAGCGCTCCAGAAAATTGTCACGCGGCCATGTGAAATGAGTAGTCACTGTACAATCTGCAGGACGGGCACTGCCATTGAGTTCTTGGAAATGGCTGCTCATCTACTGATGCTGAAATGGTATAAAATCTGCTGCTGTATAGATAGTATAGAAGTGCTGCATGTGGCTTTAAAGTGTGATGCTGGGATGGGTTCACACCTCGTTCATCTATCCTGTGGAAATCTCCCAATATGCGTTATGCCCGAATAGATAGCCCCAATGTAAGCAACTGTATATCATTGTAGGAACGTAGCCCCAATGTAAGCAACTGTATATCATTGTAGGAACGTATACTCCTTGCAGTGCAGTGATATAGTTGACGTGGTGACTCAAATTTACTCAATGCTCAAATAGATGACAAGAGTACACTATGTCAGATTCTGTTGGTATACACTATGGACAGATTTGGCTGGAGTGTGTAATGAAAAAAGCACTACACATTTGGTCTGAACATATAAATAGTTCTTGATTAATGAATTTCTAAAAATTTACTGTTTGAGAGAGATATAATATCTATATACTGTATATACTAATCTTCCTTGTGCCACCTTGGTATTGCCCTCCTGCCCTTGGGCATTTACAGAAATGGTCGGGCATGCTCAGTTCTACTGCATATTGCTTGTTATTCTCTACTGAGACATAGATCTGGTGGGGTTATGGTGACAGGGATTATGAGCAGGTTTTTGGTAGAGAAGAACCTATAACTAGAAAGATTATAGTGCGGTGGGGGGGGGGGGGTTATTGGTAGATTCTGGAGCTGTTGAGATTATGGTGGGGTGGGGGAACCTGCAGCTTGTAAGGGTGTATGGTGGGATGAATTGACCTGGGTCTTGGGCTTGGAATTTTTAAGTGAGGCCCTCTCCAGATTTTGGTGCTCAGCTGACCATACAAAATTAGATAGATCTCCTGTCTCGGTTTCATTAAAAACTTTGGCTCTGGTTAGTGAGCGGATGACACATGGAAGGCTTTGCTCCCTGCTGCACCTTCCTGCCACTCACCAGGAGCAAGATGGCACTGCTGATGCTTTTCTGTGGAGGGAGCCTCTCCGCTGCCAGGTCCACAAAGGAAGTGAGAAGTAACGGTAGATGGCAAGAGGTACTGTAAGTCGGGATTGGACTTGACAGACGGATTAGGGGAGGAAAGAAAGTAGGAGGGAAAGTGAAGAAAAAAAGTAGAGACTCCCTTGGGAGGGGGCAAACAAAGAAATAGACATCAAGGACAGAAGCAGGGCACTAAGGGGCACAAAACCTACACATACTACTACAGGTTTCTCTGGTGGAGATCTTATGCAGCAGGGCACGTACTTCAGGTTGTGCATGCATGCATAAGATTTTCAGAATTGGTTACAAGGATGGACCAAGCCTTTACATACCTGACAGAAGAAAACCCAATGACCAATATGTAATTTTAGTTCAGTTTGGGTATATGCATCTTACCTTTTAATCTGTTTAGACAGAAGATTGTGTATAGCTATTTTTTCTTCTCACTTTCGGCTCTTTTGGATTTTTCCAGGCCAGTCGGAGTCTCTAGACTTAATAGAGGCATTAGGGATTCAGCTCTCATAAAGTTCCTCACTATATTGGCTATGTGTTACTTCAATAATTGTTTGTTTCTGATGGTAAAATAAAAGTGCCTTGTAGGAGCGCTGCCTGTTTGTTCTATATGAAGATTTCCCACGTTCGTCTCTTAACCTGCAGAGCTGAACACGAGGGCAATCCTTCCCTAGCAGGCATGTGTCTGTGTATCTATCTGCTCTGAACTTGAATGGATTGAAGCATCTTAGTGGTTTAGAGTGTAGGCCTCGAGACACCGGAGATCATCTCTAGGGCACCTCTCTTGTTTGTTTTTCCCTAACTTGTTTCTGGTTAAACAAACACTAGGATGAGTGGGTATTTCTTCTAAGCAAATGCCAGTGGGTATAAAGTGAGGGAGAGACAGGATGCCAGCATATCTCAAATATTTGCCAGTAATTCTAGTAGAACTTTTCATCCGTCTTTTAGTAGTCTGCAGGGTATGTTCACTGGACACTGGTGACTTTCCCATGATCTGCAGAAAAGTGCTCAACACAGATAAAACTGGACTAGCGGCCTTTCCCTACCTGCCTTTTATTTAAGTAAATACTGTATTTCCTTTGAAAGAACAGTTCGGGGGTCACCTTTTCTTATAGCAATGTTGTGCTGTTCCTATTCATCTTGCTTATATGACTAAGAGCCAACTGGGTTTTACCAGTTGGGGGTGTGTCCCTACACTATTCAATCAAATCTATGTAGGGGACCCCCCCCCCCCAACTGGTAACACCCAGTTGGCTCTTTAGTCCTACATGTCTAGTAAGAATAATAAAGGAACACTTAGGGCAGGGGAGGCCACAGGTTTACTTTGAGAGGGAAAGGGATCTGTACAGACTGGTACTGGTGGGAATTGAGTGCTGTTTCCAATTGTAATCCTACTGCTTGCAGCAGATATAAAAAAGGTTAACAGGCGTTTTACCTTGAAGTAAAATATTCCTAGATGTGTACAGGTGGCACCCATGGCATGCATTAAAATGCCTATAGTTTGTGTGATTCTGTCATCCAGCTTTCCATCCAAATGTTCTAAGTTACAGTATAAGTGGGCATCCAGACTTTAAACACAGATAAACTGTGCAGAATTTTTATTTAAAGGAAATCTGTCATCAGTGTCCCCTATAATCACCTGTTGGTACAAACAGGTAGTGCAGGTAATACAGAGAACGCAAGAACATGCTGCTTTTTGAAGAAAAAATTTTAAACAAAAAAATGCGCGTAAAAATAGCAATGTGAATACAACCATTTCATTGAATGTTTTAGATCTGCTTTTGCCAGAAGATCTGGTTCTGTTCTTCTGACATTATAAAATTTGTGCAGCCCCTTTCTCTGCCACCTCCCGCTGGACATCAGATGTAATGAGTCACTACTGCACGCCAGGTCTCACACCAGGTAAGATCGTTTCAAGGCACCATCCCTTACCCAGCAGTTTTAGGGGTAGAGTCCTACATGGCACACCTGCAGCAGGTTTCATGCAGGGGAAATTCCGCTTGCAGATTTTCTGCTGAAGAATTCCACAATGGGAACAAAAAGGCGAGCAGAACCATTGACTTCATTGGGTAGCTACATAATCAGATTGCGGATTTTCCGCTGCCAAAACCCACTGCGAATGTGTTTCGTGTTACCCTACCCTTACATTACCTAAACAATGTAGCTTGCTGTTGCTGCGCTGTTTATGCAACGTCTATTAAAGTCTATAATATTTACACAAATTCTGTAAAACAGCTGGCGCTGCTGTTTTTAGATCCCTCCTCTGGCACCAGCAAGCTTGAGGGAGACTAAAAGGCCCTCCATCTCAAGATAGATGCTGGTCCCAGAAGGATATGGATATGCTTTAAATGTTCAGATGGGAATACCCCTGTAACAAGTCTTGGTGCATGGTGATTCCCATGTGTACATCTATTAGCTGACACAATGATGTCTTTACTGTAGTACGGTATATAGTAAGTGACATAATCGGGTCAATCCTAGTAGATGGCAGCTTTCACTTTGGAGTGTTCATTTTTGGGCAACCGAATATTTGCTGGGTTTATATACAAGAATTTGTTCTGTAAAGTCACTGTTAGGGACACAACAGATCTTTACAGGGCAGTGAATGTGTGTTTCTGTAGAGGGCTGCACTCTATAGCACTTTGGACTTCTGGCTGACACTTTTGTCCCTTAGAAAGAATTACTAGAATTGCCTATAGAGTGATTTTGCTTTTTTTAGATAATCCTTGTAGTTGATGCATTGTGTATACATATGTATAAACAAAGAAAATCTTGCAGCTTTCGCACTGGTCCTGTCAATTCTGAATCTATAGAAATCACTTCTACACATACACACTTACATACACATACACACACACACACACACACACACACACACAGATAGATAACACAGGATCCACCATTCACTGGAAGTTTTAGTCACAGCTCCCCCTCTGCTCCCCCTGATCTTCTGCTGAAGATAGGGCAGTGGAAGGATCCAGGAAGGGGCGTTTATTATAAAACATGATTTCCCTAGTAGAATCCCATAGTTATGTTTAAAGTTTAAGCTAACAATCGAGTTTACAAGTTTTTATAGCCTTAGCTGAATGACAGCAGTTTTTCCAATGGTTTGCAGCTTCAGTCTTTTGACTCTCCATTCCCTTCACTTATACAAGTGTCTCTGGTCCTGCAAAAAAACATATTTACTTAATCCCTTATCAGTGAGAGGCTAGGTTACCTATGGGTTCCCTTTTACATCAGAACACAACACTATGGAAAGTATTGCCGCTCCTAATTGTGCATTGCGTGGCATATAGTGAAGCACATGAAAAGCATGCTTCTTCACGGTCACTTAACGTGTTCGTTTTGCGGTTGTGAGGCACTGCATGCATTGTTCTTTATTCTTAAAGTAGAGAAGTCATTGATTATAACTTTTTGTGAATTGGGACATTTAAACTTGCTTTTTTTTATTTTTTTTATTCCAATCTAAATTTAGTAGGAGTCGGTGCATTGTTTGCAGACTCCGACTCCAGGTACCCAAAATTTCGTCAGACTCCTCGACTCCACAGCACTGGCCATAGCACAGATTCCCCACCTGGACTGTGCTACTTACATCTGCCTGCGGGGACTTCCTGGCGGAGGTGCATGCTATAAGTGCCGTCATCGCATGCGCTGTGCAGGACGTTTGCGTCCCTGCGCAGCGCTTGTGCTGACGTCACTCACAGCGCGCACCTCCGCCAGGAAGTCCCTGCAGGAAGATGTAAGTAGCAGTTTAGTGACTGGGCAAGACTGGTTGCCCCATCATATGTTCACCGGGTCCCATGTAGTAGTGTTTGCCAAAGTGTGTGAAGTCTTCCAGCATTTTGCCCTGCTTGCCCAAAGCAGGGCTAAATGCCTGAAGAAATCACCTGCCCAGCGCCCAGAACTGCATGTCCAGTTCCAGATCCCTGGTGTGGGCCACAAAATTTCCCATAATACTTAAAATAGTGCATTTTTGACAGAATGTGCAGTCCTCAAGCACTATATATTCGCTGATCTATCCCCTTTCTGTGCTAACGCTAGAAAACCCTCTTGGGGTCTACTCACACATACAGTATCCTATGTATATTTGATGCACAGGATTTGAAGCTGTGTTCAGTCATATAGTTTACATTGAATTCAGCAGCATAAAAACGTCAACTTCTAAACCTGAGCATCAAATATGTGCAGGATACTGTACATGTGAATAGACCAAAAAGTATCCCCTACCTGTATCCTAATATTGTCCTACCAGAGTCTACATTTAGGCTGGATTCACATACAGTATTTTCAGCCATTTTTTTATGTTCCCACAAAGTTTTTTTTCAGCCCTTTTCATAGTCCCATTGTAATCTTATGAAAATACCTTTCCCTACTTCCTGCCCTGCTGTCCTATGTGGTAAACTCCTTACCAGTATTTTTCCACATTTTAAGAATATTTTCTTATCAGCTGTATATTTGTGGTGACCTTATTGTACATACTGAATAGCTCTTCTGCCCAGTATGAAGTAAACACTTGAGTCTCGGAGTTAAGTTTCTGATAGCTCGCTGTGTCTGCCGGTAGCCTTAACCAATAACCCTACTTGGCAAAGAGAATCAGGGAAAAATGTGTTTTGTTCTCGGTCAGTATATCTTCCTTACTATGAAGATTAAGGACACAAAAGTATCATGTACGCATGCAAATGTTTTAAAGGCTTTTACGCTTTTGATCCAAGTTTGTAATTTTGTAGGGGTGATGGCTGAAGGCCAAACAAATGTGCGGCTGACAGCTGTTTTATGTGTATGTTCGGCTTTAATATGGTACTGGGCTTTATTGGTTAATTGAGAAACACTCGGCACCAACAGGTTAGTGTTCACTGACACACCTGAGTGTCAAACTGTGCACGGCCCCTGGAAGCTGCTGAAGAATTCTATAGGTGCTGATATGATACAGTAACATAAAGGATGAAGCGGAGCACTCACCAGGTTGTATGCAGGTGCTTTTTATTGCTTGTCAGAGCAAAGCGGGGTGAGACATACAGGGGAGCAGATGGACAAGACGCCCTGCGTCTCGTTCATCTGCTCCCCTGTATGTCTCCCTCCACTTTGCTCTGATAAGCAATAAAGAAGCACCTGCATACAACCTGGTGAGTGCTCTGCTTCATCCTTTGTTACTGTTTATATGGCTTTATAATGTCACGGTTAACAAGAAGAAAAATCTGCCATGTTCCAAGTAGATCAGATGAGAATCGGGTGCTGAGACAGAAGGGCTCAGTTGATCAGCATTTTATGGCTATTGTATGAAATATATAGATTTTTTTTTTTTTAGGAATCTTTGCTCAGGGCTGATACAGTCTATGGGGTACATGTATCATTTTTGTGTATGGTAGAAGCAGTTTACCCCTTTTGCCTAATTCTAAATTATGCACAGATGCACATTGCGGGCAAATATAGTAATCTCCTCAATCCACTCTTTGAAAAATAGAATCGATGATTTAAAGCATCTTGCTACCTGCAGTCCAAGATGGCTTATAGTTATGTTAAAAATATGGTCATTGCGCAAGATTTCTGCGGGTAAATGAAATGTACGCAGTTAATAAATTCTTGCGTACTAAATATGTCACTCCAAGGTACTCCAAAACCTACACATCTGGAGGAAATGCTCCACCAGAATGTACGCAAAATTTAAACACAAAACAGGGGTAAAATCTTTGATACATGTCCCCCTATGAGTGCAGAGAAAGTCTATGGGGGACATTTATCAATGTTTGCTTATGTATTCCTTTTTTTTTTAGTTTTTTTTTTTTCTTGATATTTTTTTTTTTGCTTATGTGCGACTTATTTATCAACTTCTTTCAGGCTGTTGATAAATTTCTTAAGCAAATAATTTTTTTTATGCATTGGTAGTGACTTTTTCTGCTCCATGTCTGAGCTGGATTAAATTCAGTAGTTTTTTTTTTTTTCATGTGATGCGACCTTATTGCGACTTTCGCACATGATAAATCTCTGACCACTGCAAGTCAAAAATAACTTTTTGCATTGGTAAGCAAGTTTCTTAGCACTCCCATTTTCCACCATGATGACCACTTATTTTTTATATAACCTCTTGCCAGATGTTGCCAAATCTTATCTCCCAGACTCAAAGTAGTAATGATCCTCTCCTATACATCCTCTTCTTCACTAGGAAATTTTTACCCAATAACAGAAGTAGTCTTCCCAGCTCCATCTTCTTTCCTAAAACCTACCTTATTGACCCTGTTCTCTCACACCTCATTCAGTCTCTGTCCCTGGCTGTCACTAGTCACCTAACTAAAATATGTAGCCCTGTATAAAGGAAGGTTGTTATTAATTATGGACATTATTTGCCCTGATTCTTTTGTACAAATGAATTTCAAATCAGACAATCTGTAGAAAATGTGGTTTGTTGTGTAAGTTTTATTTATCCCGCTGTTTTACTATAACCTATAGTTTATGCTAGGAGTGATGGCAATGTTTCCCAACCTGTGGCTCTGCAACTGGTACATAAGTACAACCCTCAGCATGCCCTGAAAGCCTTTGCCTGTGAAGGCATGCTGGGAGATGCAACTTCAACAGCTGCAGAGCCACAGGTTGGAAACCACAGATTTCAGACAGGAAGTCCACCATCCTGGACTGACGCCCATGAAGAATACTTATTGACATTTCTTCCGTTTTGATACAAACCTATGTGCAGGATTTTGGCATCTCTTTTAAGCTTCCGAAAAGAACAATGTTTTTTTGACTTGAAGGGGTATTTCAGTGTTTAAAAATAAATACAATAATAATAATCATGTGCTGTTTGGGGGGGGGGGGATAGAATAAAAGCCATACTTACCTCTAGCACCAGTCCCTGGCAGCTCCTGTTTGCCTCCATCCCCAGGATGTCTCTCTTCTTCCAGCTCAGCAGTGAACTTGCCCATTCAGCCAATAACTGGCAGCAGTGGTGTCCTGTCTTGACCAGTCATTGGCTGTGCGGGCAGGTCCTACACAGGAAGCAGGAAGAGTGAAGATCGGGGACTAGAGAGTGGCAAGCAGGAACTATAGGACACCAGCGCGGCAGCCTTATATTTAGAACCAAAAATAGAACCACATTCTGTCAGGTGAAAGCAGGAAAACCTTTTCTTGAAAACATTAAAAAAAATTACACTAACCTGTGCAAAGTCGGTAAATGCAATTGCTGTATTTTGAACATCATTTTCATGATATTCTTAAAGAAGTATTTCAGTGTTTTCTTTAAGTACTGTGTGTGTTCCAGTCTCTGCTGTAAAGAATGCTAGATAATGTTTTTTACACGTGTATCTGTATCAAGGTTTTTTTTTTTTTTTTTTACCATTTTGGCATGACCATAGGCTACACCTCAATACCATTCATAGACTGTACTCCCATTAGAGTGTCCTTTTAGACCTAGTCCTAGGAACGCTAATTTGCCCAGTAATCTGCCCTTGTAAAATGCCCATTTATCCTGGCTTTTCAATTTTTCATATTACCGAGGAATGTATACTGTTGCCTATGAAGGCACCATATGGTAACGTGCAATAGTGTATAGGATCCTACTGACTACCTTTTAACTATGTTTTCTTTAAATTGTGTTTTCGTCTTTTAAAACATGTTTTCCAATTCATTTTTGTAGGTCTGTAACAGATCCTCGGGATGGAAAGAGAGTTGCTCTCAAAAAGATGCCCAACGTCTTCCAGAATCTAGTCTCTTGCAAAAGGGTCTTCCGAGAATTGAAGATGTTGTGTTTTTTTAAGCATGATAACGTAAGTAAGCAATTTATTTGTATAAATTATTTTTACTTAAAGACTATAGACAACTTTGCCCTGTACTGGCTCTCTCTACACTCTTCATCCATTCTCTTTGTTTCAATTAGCAGGTGGGAGGGGGAGGAAGATGTACGCGGTAGAGCAGGCTTTTAGGGCGCAAGATGATCAGAGGAGAGCTCATACTAGCTGTGTAGTAAGAGGAGAGTCCAACGCAGACTCTGCAAGGAGAAGTAGGAGTGACTGTACAGCACAAAAGGGATATTAGTTGCTCTTCAGCATGTACAAGGAGAAAAGATCTATCATGGGCTGTAGAAAGAGAAACCAGTCCAGGAATGAATGTGTTACTGGAGGGGCATACCCACATGAGAAGTCTTAAACTAGGAGCAGGTTGCAAACTGCATATCACGAGGTAATAAAGCTTGTATACTAACCTTTAGTAATTACCTTGAGTAAAACAACAAGTTACACGAACATATATATTTTTTAACAAGCAGTCAATAGAAAAACAAACGTTGCACTCATCACAAAAACGGGAAATTTTCCTTCAGTACATCTTCTTATTGCAAGGTGCTGTACATAGCGGCTGGAAAGGAGGGAGGCAGAAATCAGCTCCTTGGAGCTGGCTGAGAGCAACCACCTGAGCTGCTTAGTGCTGGACTTCTCTCGTTCTCTACGAATTAGATATATATATTTTTGCCTTGTGAAAGTTGTCTGTAGCCTTTTAAAGTAGAACTATTGTGCACAAAAAGTTGTCCCCTAAGTTTTAGTCCAACCACTGTGACCCTCTGCGATCTCCTGCACAGGATGCAGTCTCCGCCTGACAGGCATCTTCATGTATCTCGATGGGAGAGCCAGGGATGCAGCTTTCGGCTATCCGGCTATCTCTGGCTCTTCCATAGAGATACATGGGGGGTCTTCTGCGGCTTCGTGCGGGGGTCAATACGCGTTATTCCCGGGGAGAGCTTGAGTCCCATTAACCTTTTGTTCACGATAGTTCTCCTTTAATTGTTTCATTTATCTGTGTGTGTCCGGGAAGAATGAGTAGAACATATGGGCTAAATCTCTTTACTTTAATAGTACACAATGGGATTGTCTTTTGTTCATAGCAGTCAATGGGAATACTGTACACCTTTTACTTGCTACCTGCACTAGAGATGAGTGAAGTTACAGTAATTCGATTCGTCACAAGGTGGATACAATCCTAGGAGACTCTCTCCTAGGACTGTATCCACTGTTTTCAGCCCACCGTAGCACCTGAAAGCTGAACTAATTTATGCAGGCTAAAGTCATTAACCGCCGAGCCGAGAAGTTTGTGACGAATCAAATCAATGTAACTTCGCTCATCTCTAACCTGCACTGCAAATGCTGGTTGGTTGCAAACTGGGTTACATTTTTAGAAGGCAAGTGGTGGCCCTGATCTGCTTGGATAGAAACTCTGCCTACAGATAACTGCTCGTACTTATCAGTTCCTGTTTGTATTCAGTAAATCTTCTACAAAAAGTTTTGATATGAGTGAAACCCTCTCTGACTGCAACAATATATTTAGCAACATAAAGATCTTTCTGTTCTATTTTAAACATACTGAGTTTAGGAGAAGGAATGTGATTTTGATATGCGATTTGGTATGGGTTGCATTCAATATTGAGGCCTCTGTACTTAAAGATTGAAGGGATTCTCCAGGATTAGAAGAGCCTAACTGATTTCTCCCATAAACAGTACCAATTCTGTCCTCTGTTTTTGTGTGGTATTACAACTCAGTCCTATTGAAGTAAATGGAGAGTAATGGGGGGGGGGGGGGGGGAAATATCTAAGGTTTCATAAACCCTGCATGGGCCCCACCACTAAAATACTAGGCTGGTCCATCCCAATGCTACCGCGGTTTAACACTGGTCACTATTTACATTGCACTAGTGGTGGTGTGCTGTTTCAGCATGTGACCATTACACCCAGTCATGGCACTATTCACAGCATTGCTGCCAGAAAGCATTATACAGTCATGGCCGTAAATGTTGGCACCCCTGAAATTTTTCTAGAAAATGAAGTATTTCTCACAGAAAAGGATTGCAGTAACACATGTTTTGCTATACACATGTTTATTCCCTTTGTGTCAATTGGAACTAAACCAAAACAGGGAGGAATTAAAGCATATTGGACATAATGTCACACCAAACTCCAAAAATGGTCTGGACAAAATTATTGGCACCCTTAACTTAATATTTGGTTGTACACCCTTTGGAAAAATAACTGAAATCAGTTGCTTCCTATAACCATCAATAAGCTTCTTACACCTCTCAGCCGGAATGTTGGACCACTCTTCCTTTGCAAACTGCTCCAGGTCTCTTATTGGAAGGGCGCTTTTTCCTAACAGCAATTTTAAGATCTCTCCACAGGTGTTCAATTGGATTTAGACCTGGACTCATTGCTGTCCACTTAAGAACTCTCCTGCGCTTTGTTGCCATCCATTTCTGGGTGCTTTTTGACGTATGTTTGGGGTCATTGTCCTGCTGGAAGACCCAAAATCTCAGATGCAAATCCAGCTTTCTGACACTGGGCTGTACAGTGCGACCCAAAATCCATTGGTAATCCTCAGATTTCATGATGCCTAACACATTCAAGGCACCCAGTGCCAGAGGCAGCAAAACAACCCCAAAACATCATTGAACCTCCACCATATATCACTGTAGGTACTGTGTTCTTTTCTTTGTAGGCCTCATGCAGTTTTCGGTTAACAGTAGAATGATATGCTTTACCAAAAAGCTCTATCTTGGTCTCATCTGTCCACAAAACGTTTTCCCAGAAGGATTTTGGCTTACTCAAGTTCATTTTGGCAAAATGTAGTCTTGCATTTTTATGTCTCTGTGTCAGTAGTGGGGTCCTCCTGGGTTTCCTGCCATAGTGTTTCATTTCATTTAAATGTCGACAGATAGTTCGCGCTGCCAATGATGCTCCTTGAGCCTGCAGGACAGCTTGAATATCTTTGGAACTTGTTTGGGGCTGCTTATCAACCATCCGGACTATCCTGCGTTGACACCTTTCATCAATTTTTCTCTTCCATCCACGCCCAAGGAGATTAGCTACAGCACCATGGGTTGCAAACTTCTTGATAATGTTGCGCACTGTGGACAAAGGCAAATCTAGATCTCTGGAGATGGACTTGTAACCTTGAGATTGATATATTTCCCCAATTTTGGTTCTCAAGTCCTCAGACAGTTCTCTTAACTTCTTTCTGTTGTCAATGCTTAGTGTGGCACACACAGACACACAATGCAAGGACTAAGAGAACTTCTCTCCTTTTTAACTGCTTTCAGGTTTTTCAGATTTTTATATTGCCCACACCTGTTACTTGCCCCAGGTGAGTTTAAAGGAGCATCACATGCCTGAAACAATCTTATTTTTCCACAATTTTGAAAGGGTGCCAATAATTTTGTCCAGCCCATTTTTGTAGTTTGGTATGACATTATGTCCAATTTGCTTTTTTCCTCCCTTTTTTGGGTTTAGTTTCAATACACACAAAGCATTGGCATTCACTTCCAGGCAAAGGAAGAAAGAGGTGGTATCTGGTAACTATAAAAGCAAGTATACTAAGCGATTGTTTGAACTAGTGACTGTGTGTCTGTATACAAGAGTGTGAAATATACAAGTGAGTGTAAGTATAAAAGATTAAGGGACTTTATATTCAGGGAGTTGAATTGAAATATTTTTTATTTTTTTTTACTGGTAATATGTGCAATCACCAAATCTAGTATGGCCTCCATGTTGGAAAAGGCAGTCCAGTGTACATCCTGCACAATGTATGCAATCTTTGAACAGCAGTTTGAGGGTGCATGTTGTTGTGTGAGATGGGTGCGAGTTGTTCATTTGAAAATGTCTGCTCCAGTAAGGAGGGATGGAGGAGTGCAGGGCAGGCCAGGCCAGACAGGTACTGGTAGTGGGGGACTCAATTATTAGGGGGACAGACAGGGCGATCTGTCACAAAGACCGGGATCACCGAACAGTGTGTTGTCTTTCTGGCGCTCAAGTTTGGGTTGACAGGTTGCTGGGTGGGGCTGGAGAGGACCCAGCAGTCATTGTACATATTAGCACCAATGACAAAGAGGTAGGGGGAGTGTCCTAAAAAATGATTTCAGGGACTTAGGCCGCAAGCTTAAAGGGGTATTCCAGGCAAAAACGTTTTTATATATATCAACTGGCTCTGGAAAGTTAAACAGATTTGTAAATTACTTTGAAGTTGAGTTGTTGTTTTCTGGCTAACTGCTCTCTGATGACTCCCGTCCTGGGAGCTGTGCAGTTCCTATGGGGATATTTTCCCATCATGCACAGCTCCCGGGACGTGACATCATCAATGAGCAGTTAGACAGAAAACTTCAGAAGCTAATAACTATTGGAAGGATTAAGATTTTTTAATAGAAGTAATTTAATAATCTGTTTAACTTTCCGGAGTCAGTTGATATATTAAAAAAAGTTTTTGCCTGGAATACCCCTTTAAGGCAAGGACCTCCAAGGTAATATTTTCTGAAATATTACCAGTACCACGAGCCACACCAGAGAGGCAGTGGGAGATTAGGGAGGTAAACAAGTGGCTCAGAAGCTAGTGTAGGAAAGAGGGGTTTGGGTTCATGGAGAACTGGGCTGACTTCGCTGATGGATACCGACTCTACCGTTGGGACGGGCTGCACCTCAATGGGGAGGGTGCAGCTGTGCTTGGGGAGAAGATGGCTAGAAGGGTGGAGGAGTGTTTAAACTAGGGACTGGGAGGGGAGGGAACCTACAACATAGAGTGGGAAGATAGTGTAGTTAGAGAGGGGATGCTTATTAATTACTTGGGGGTGGAGCAGAGGGAGGGGTTAGAATAGTTAATAGGGATAGCCTTCATAGGAAGAAAAAACATACTCCTTTTATATTGCATGTTGACTAATGCCAGAAGTCTGACCAATAAAACAGAGGAACTGGAGTGGTTGATGTCTGAGGAGAATTATGACATAGTGGGTATAACAGAGACTTGGTTGGACGGAAAGGGGGAGGGGTTTGTCTTTATGTGAAATAGAGTCTGAAGGCTGTACTGCGGGAGGCTATATAGGAGGGAAATTATAATGTGGAGTCATTATGAGTAGAAATATATGGGTATGAAAATAAAAAAATTCTGTTAGGGGTTTGCTATAAGCCGCCAAACATAATGGAAGAGGCAGAAGATCAATTACTGAGGCAAATAAACAAGGCAGCAAATCAGAATGATGTGATAATAATGGGGGACTTTAACTATCCTGATATAAACTGGGAGCCTGAGACCTGTGAATCTCATAAAGGAAACAGGTCTCTGACTATAGCTAAAGACAATTATCTGTCCCAAATGGTGCAGGGCCCGACCAGAGGGGGCGCCCTACTAGACTTAATATTAACCAACAGACCTGAAAGAGTAACTAATGTGCAAGTAGAAGGACACCTAGGAAATAGTGATCATAATATAATACATTATAGCTTGTTCTTCAATAAGTGAATCTCTTGAGGGGCCACAAAAACATTGATCTTTAGGAAAGCAAAGTTTGATCAACTCAGAGAAGCCCTTAACAATATAAATTGGGATAATGTACTCAAAACAAGAATACTGACACTAAATGTGAGACTTTTAAAAATTATGTATATATCCTATGGGAACAAAAGGGTCAGAAATAAAAGAAAACCAGTATGGATGAATACAAATGTTAAGGGGACAATAAATGACAAAAAAAAGCATTAAAACTACTATAACAGGATGGCAGTGAAGAAGCATTAAAAAGCTATAGAGAAAAATTTAAAATATGTAAATAAAAAAATAAAAATAAAAAACAGATACAACCCGCAAAAATAGAGACCGAAAGACTTATTGCCAAAGAGAGTAAAACTAACCCCAAAATGTTCTTTAACTATATAAATAGCAAAAAGGTTAAAAATGAATGTGTTAAAAATTGATGAGGAAGAAATTATAAATGTGGAACAGGAAAAAGCTGATATATTAAAAAAAATTTCTCTAGTGAATTCACCGAGGAAAATGAAATGCCAGGTGAAATACAGTAAGATAAGGTAAACTCCCCAGTACAGGTCACCTGTCTAACCCAGGAAGAAGTACAGTGCCACCTACAAAAAATCTAAATGGACAAATCGCCAGGTCCAGATGGCATTCACCCCTGTGTTCTAAAGGAATTAAGTAATGTAATAGACAGACCCCTATTTTTAATATTCAGGGACTCTATAGTGACAGGGACTGTTCCCCAGGACTGGCACATGACAAATGTGGTGCCAATATTTAAAAAGGGGTCAAAAGGTGTCCCCGGGAAGAATTATAGGCCTGTTACCTCGGTTGAATCTAAATTGTTTGAGTGTTTTCTAAGGGATGCTATTTTGGAGTATCTTGAAAAAAAAATATGTATGACTCCTTATCAGCATGGCTTTATGAGGGATCGGTCGTGTCATACTAACCTGATAAGCTTTTATGAGGAGGTGAGCTCCGGACTGGACCAGGGGCAATCGCTGGATGTTGTGTATCTGAATTTTTCCAAAGCATTTGATACGGTACCACATAAAAGGTTGGTGCATAAAATGAGAAGGATTGGGCTGGGGGAAAATGTGTGCAAGTGAGTTAGTAACTGACTCAGTGATAGGAAACAGAGGGTGGTTATTAATGGTACTTATTCTGATTGGGTGATTGTTACTAGTGGGGTACCACAGGGGTCCATCTTGGGTCCTGTTCTATTTAATATATTTATTAATGACCTTGTAGAGGGGTTGAATAGTAAAGTAGCAATCTTTGCAGATGATACTAAACTGCAAAGCGGTAAACACTATAGAGGACAGGGCACTGTTACAAATGGATCTGGATAGGTTAAAGGTTTGGGCTGGGAAGTGGCAGATGAGGTTTAACACTGATAAATGTAAGGTAATGCACATGGTAAAGAAGAAACCGGGCTGGGATTATGTATTAAATGGGGGAACACTTGGGACGACTGATGTGGAAAAGTACTTGGGAGTCTTAGTTAACAGTAAATTTAGCTGTAGTGACCAATGTCAGGCAGCTGGTGCCAAGGCAAATAAATTCATGGGGTGCATCAATAGGGGCATAGATGCCCACGACACGGAAATAATTCTACCACTGTACAAATCACTATTCAGACCACACATAGAATACTGTGTACAGTACTGGGCACCAGTGTACAAGAAAGATATATAGTGGAGCTGGAGAGGGTTCAAAGATGGGAAACCAGAGTAATACGGGGAATGGGAGGACTACACTACCCAGAAAGATTATCAGAATTAGGGTTATTTAGTTTACAAAAAAGAAGGCTTAGGGGAGACCTAATAACTATGTATAAATATATCAGGGGGCAGTACAGAGATCTCTCCCATGATCTATTTATACCCAGGACTGTATCTATAACAAGGGGGCATCCTCTACATCTAGAGAAAAGGTTTCTGCACCAGCACAGATGGGGGTTCTTTACTGTAAGAGCAGTGAGACTGTGGAATTCTCTGCCTGAGGAGGTGGTCATGGTTAAAGGGGTACTCCGGTGAAAATCTTTTTTCTTTTAAATCAACTGGTGGCAGAAAGTTAAACATATTTGTAAATAACTTCTATTAAAAAATCTTAATCCTTCCTGTACTTATTAGCTGCTGAATACTACAGAGGAAATTCTTTTCTTTTTGGAATGCTCTCTGATGACATCACGAGCACAGTTCTCTCTGCTGATGCTATTATAATAATAATAACGCTTTATTTTTTGTTGTCCTTAGTGGGATTTGAACCCAATTCCCCAGCACTGCAAGGCAGCAGTGCTAACCACTGAGCCACCATGCTGCCCTTAGCATACATCTGCTATGAATGGTTACTAAAATGGACAGAGATGTCAGCAGAGAGCACTGTGCTCGTGATGTCATCAGTGTTCCAAAAAGAAAGGAATTTCCTCTGTAGCATTCAGCAGCTAATAAGTACTGGAAGGATTAAGATTTTTTAATAGAAGTAATTTACAAATATGTTTAACTTTCTGCCACCAGTATATTTAAAAGAAGAAAGGTTTTCACCGGAGTACCCCTTTAACTCTGTAAAAGAATTTAAAAGAGGTCTTCATCTATGCAGAAGTCCAGTCATGGGGTTTGTGGGCTACTCTCTCAGGGGCCTGGGTGCAACTGCGGCTATTTTGACCCCTTTTGCCCCCACTTCCATTTGAGATTGGACTTATGTAACGTAATAAGCGATGTGATAGCGGTGTTCCTAGAATTTAATCTTGCATTCTTTGTGCAAGAAATAAATTACATTGACTTTTGTTTTGTCATTTCAATGAATAATAAAAAAATTGTTTCTGCGAAATAGGTCGTACAAGCAAAGAAAAAGAACATGTCCCTGAGTAGTTTTACACTTGCAGTATTATGTTCTTCATGTATTCTTTTACTCTCACCTTGCAAACTTACCATACAAAGGAGACGTGAAGTGTTCTCATTCTTCATTTGTTTGCAGTGTTTTGCCTCTTGCTCCTTTTTATTCCCGTCTCCCAGAATCCCCGGTTTGCAATACTACTGTTTGCTTTGTATTATTGACTAGCAACAGCTGCATTTTGCATAAAACTATTTGCAAATGGTTTTAACACCATATTATTCATAGCCCTTGCTCTGAGTCAACTAAAAGTCTATAGAAGAGAATACCTACCGTGCATGGACCTTGTGGGTCACTTCATTAGGACAGGCTTTCTAGTCGAGCGCCGAAGCCTTGTAGTTCTCCCATATTTATTTATTATTTTTAATTATTAGCATGCATAGGTAGGTCAGCCTATGCCAACCAGGGTGTCTCAACTTCCAGCAAGCCTTCAGCTGTCCGGGCATGCTTAGAGTTGTTGTTTTGCAACAGCTGAAGGCACTCTGGTTGGGAAACACTGGTGTACGTCCAGTAAGATGTACTAGAAGTCCTGAAGAAATGCACAATTCAGCGTCCCTATAACTCTTATGGAGAGGGCAGAAGGTTTGTTTTAATAGTTGTCTAAATATAGTGACAGGCCCTTTCTTCCCTCTATTTGCAAAATACAACTTATAACAGCACCTGTTTTCTGCTGAGTCTATAAAGTAGATCAGAAATGCTGACACTGAATTACTCTGAAATTCCAGTGAAGTTTCATTGAGACTTCACTTTAACCCCTTAGGGACCTAGGGCGTATGGATACGCCCTAGGTCCCTAAGGGGTTAAAGTGAAGTCTCAATGAAACGAGGAAACTACACAGGAACGGCGCCGAAGATCCACTCACCCATCGGCGACGGCAGCAGGCGACGATCGACGGAAGCAGAGGACAGCGACGCAGCTCCGTGGATCCTACGGAAGCCGGTGAGTTGCTTAGCAACATCTGGAGGGCTGCAGTCTGAGACCACTATAGAGTGGTCTCTAAACTGTAGCCCTCCAGATGTTGAAAAACTACAACTCCCAGCATGCCCAGAGAGCTGTTTAGGCATTCTGGGATTTGTAGTTTTGCAACAGCTGGAGAGCTACAGTTTGAGACCACTGCACAATGATCTCTATACTGTCGCTCTCCAGATCTTGCAAAACTACAACTCCCAGCATGCCCACATAGCAGTTTGCTGTCTGAGCATGCTGGGATTTGTAGTTTTGCAACATCTGGAGGTCCACAGTTTGGAGATCACTGTGCAGTGGTCTCTAAACTATAGCTCTCCAGATGTTGCAAAACTGTAAATCCCAGCATGCTTAGACAGCAAACTGCTATGTGGGCATGCTGGGAGTTGTAGTTGTGTACCTCCATCTGTTGCATAACTACATCTCCCAGCATGCCCCTCGGCGATCAGTACATGCTGGGAGTTGTAGTTTTGCAAAAGCTGGAGGCACACTGGTTGGAAAATATGGAGTTCGGTAACTGAAGGTTTTCCAACCAGTGTGCCTCCAGCTGTTGCAAAAGTACAACTCCCAGCATGCACGGTCTGTCAGTACATGCTGGGAGTTGTAGTTTTGAAACAGCTGGAGGTTTGTCCCCCCATGTGAATGTACAGGGTACATTCACACAGGCAGGTTTACAGCTAGTTTTCTGCTTCAAGTTTGGGCTGCGGCAAATTTTTCGCCGCAGCACAAACTCCTAGCGGTAAACTCACTAAACGCCCGCCAGTGTAAACGTACCCTAAAAACACTACACTAACACATAATAAAGGGTAAAACACTACATATACACCCCCTTACACAGTGTCCCCCCCCCCCCCCCCCCAATAAAAATGAAAAACATATTGTACGGCAGTGTTTCCAAAACGGAGCCTCCAGCTGTTGCAAATCACCAACTCCCAGCATTTCCGGACAGCCACTGACTGTCCAGGCATGCTGGGAGTTTAGCAACAGCTGGAGGCACCCTGTTTGGGAATCACGTAGAATACCCCTATGTCCACCCCTATGAAATCCCTAATTTAGTCCTCAAATGCGCATGGTGCTCTCTCACTTCAGAGCCCTGTCATATTTCAAGGAAACAGTTTAGGGTCACATATGGGGTATCGCCGTACTCGGGAGAAATTGTACTACAAATTTTGGGGGGCTTTTTTTTCCTTTTACCCCTTATGAAAAGGAAAAGTTGGGGTCTACACTAGGGATCGACCAATATCGTTTTTTTAGGGCCAATACCGATAATTGGTGGAGGTTAGGGCCGATAGCCGATAACTTATACCGATATTCCGGTATAAGTTATCGGCTATTTATCCCCCCGCGACACCGCTGCAGATCATTGATTTAAAGCGGGCGCTTTAAATCAATGCACTGCAGTGGCTTTTGCGGTGCCATAGGCCGGTCTTGGTGCGGTGGGGGCATTATCGGCAAGGTAATTGCCGATACCGATAATGCCCAAAATCGTGATTATCGGCCGATAATATCGGTCATACCGATAATCTGTCGATCCCTAGTCTACACCAGCCTGTTAGTGTAACGTTTTTTTTCTTTTTTAAACTAACATGCTGGTGTTACCCCATACTTTTTATTTTCACAAGTGATAAAAGCAAAAAAGCCCCCCAAAATTTGTAACGCAATTTCTCCTGAGTACGGAAATACCCCAGATGTGGGCGTAAAATGTTCTGCGGACGCACAACAAGGCTCAGGAGTGAGAGCGCACTGTGTACATTTGAGGCCTAAATTGGTGATTTGCACTGAGGCGGTTCTGACATAAACACAAAAAAAGAAATACCCACGTGTGACCCCATTTTGGAAACTACACCCCTCACGGAATGTAACAAAGGGTATAGTACGCCTTAACACCCCACAGGTGTTTGACAAAATAGTTGGATGGGAAAATGAGAAAAAAAAATGTTTTCGCTAAAATTCTGGTGTTACCCTAAATTTTTCATTTTCACAAGGGAAAATAGGAAAAAAGCCCCCCAAAATTTGTAACCCCATTTCTTCTGAGTAAGAACATACCCCATATGTGCATGTAAAGTGCTCGGCGGGCGAACTACAATGCTCAGAGAGGGAGCGCCATTGGGATTTTGAAGAGAAAATTTGTCCGGAATTGAAGACCACGTGTGTTTACAAAGCCCCCATAGTGCCAGAACAATAGACATGTGACCCCATTTTGGAAACTACATCCCTCACGTAATGTAATAAGGGGTACAGTGAGCATTTACGCCCCACAGGTGTCTGACAGATTTTTGGAACAGTGATCTGTGAAAATGAAAAATTACATTAATCATTTGCACAGCCCACTGTTCCAAAGATCTGTCAAATGCCAGTGGGGTGTAAATACTCACTGCACCACTTATTAAATTCTGTGAGGGGTGTAGTTTCCAAAATGGGGTCACATGTGCGGGGGTCGACTGTTCTGGCACCACGGGGGGCTTTGTAAATGCACATGGCCCCCCGACTTCCATTCCAAACAAATTCTCTTTCAAAAAGCTCAATGGCACTCCTCCTCTTCTGAGCATTGTATTGTGCCAGCAGAGCACTTGACGTCCAAACATGGGGTATTTCCATACTCAGAAGAAATGGGGTTACAAATTTTGGTGGTCATTTTCTCCTATTATCCCTTGTAAAAATTTAAAATTTGGGGAAAACACAGCATTTTAGTGAAAAATTATATTTTTTCATTTACACATCCAACTTTCACAATAAGTTGTGAAATACTTGTGAGGTGTTAAGACTCACTGTACCCCTTGTTACGTTCCTTGAGAGGTGTAGTTTCCAAAATGGTATGCCATGTGTTTTTTTTTTTTTGCTGTTCTGGCACCCTAGGTGCTTCCTAAATGCGACACGCCCCCCAAACACCATTTCAGCAAAATTTGCTTTCCAAAAGCTAAATGTGACTCCTCCCCTTCTGAGCACTGTAGTTCGCTCGCAGAGCATTTTACGTCCTAACATGGGGTATTTATATACTCAGAAGAGATGGGGTTACCAATTTTGGGGGGGCATTTCCTCCCATTACCCTTTGTAAAAATGCAAAATTTGGGGGAAAAACTGCACTTTAGTGAAAAAAAATTTATTTTCATTTACACATCCGACTTTAACGAAAAGTCGTCAAACACCTGTGGGGTGTTAAGGCTCACTGGACCCCTTGTTACGTGCCTTGAGGGGTGTAGTTTCCAAAATGGTATGCCATGTGGGGGTTTTCTGCTGTTCTGGCACCATAGGGGCTTCCTAAATGTGACCTGCCCCCCAAAAACCATTTCAGCAAAATTCACTCTCCAAAATCCTATTGTCGCTCCTTCCCTTCTGAGCCCTCTACTGCGCCCACCGAACACTTGACATCCACATTATGAGGTATTTCCTTACTCGAGAGAAATTGGGTTACAAATTTTGGGGGGATTTTTCATCTATTACCCCTTGTAAAAATTCAAAAACTGGGTCTACAAGAACATGAGTGTAAAAAATGAATTTTCTCCTTCACTTTGCTGCTATTCCTGTGAAACACCTAAAAGGTAAAAAAAAAAAAAACTTTCTGAATGTCATTTTGAATACTTTGAGGGGTGCAGTTTTTATAATGGGGTCATTTATGGGGTAATTTTTGAAAATTTTGTGAAAAATCTGAAAATTGCTGCTATATTTTGAAGCCCTCTGGTGTCTTCCAAAAGTAAAAACATGTAAACTTTATGATGGAAACATAAAGTAGACATAGTGTATATGTGAATCAATATATAATTTATTTGGAATATCCATTTTCCTTATAAGCAGAGAGCTTCAAAGTAAAAAAAAAATGCAAACTTTTCAATTTTTTCATCAAATTTTGGAATTTTTCGAGAAATAAACTAGAATATGTCGCGAAAAAACAATCTCGTAATCAGAATGAAAGGTTAAAGCATCCCAGAGTTATTAATGCTTAAAGTGACAGTTGTCAGATGTTCAAAAAATGGCCGGGTCCTTAAGGTATATTTAGGCTGGGTCCTTAAGGGGTTAAAGGGATACTCTGGCGAAAAAAATCTTGTATAGGGGAAGATGTCTGATCGCGGGGGCCCACTGCTGGGGAACCCTGCGATCTCCGGCCCAGCATCGGTGGCGCCTGGAACACAGAAGCTTGGAGCTTCTGTGTTTGTGACGTCTTGCCACACCCCCCTCCGTTCAGGTCTATGAGAGGGGGCATTACGGCTAGGTACTAGCTTCCCATAGACATAAATGGAGGGTGCTTGGCGGCTGCAGTTGCCAGTCAACTGGCATGGAGTGGAGTTTGCTCCGTGCACAGTTGACCCGGGTGCCGTGATGAGATAGCTGGGCTCCCCAGTGGCGCGACCCCTGCGATCAGACATTTTATCCCCTATCCTTAGGACAGGGGATAAGATGTTTTTCACCAGAGTACCCCTTTAAGAGTAGAGTCACATATAGCATATGGCAGCATATTTCACACTGTCCAAAATCTGCTGCACAGCGGGAAATACGCTGTGTGTTATTCTATGAGCAAACACAGGCCTACCTGCAGCAGCCCTCTGGGCCCAGTAAGGTTTGAAGGCGGAGCCAGCTTGCCATTGGGACTGTGACGTGCAGTCCTGCCTCCAGACCTAACTGCACACACAGGGCTACGCCAAGCAGCCCTGTGTTTCTGCTTGTAGAAGAATATGCAGCGTATTTCCCTCTGTGCACCAGATTTTGCGCTGCATGAAAGATGCTGCACATATGCAATGTGTGAACCTACCCTAAAGATAAAGTAGGAAGTTTGTAGCTGCAAGTAATAGTAGTATTTACCTATAACAGTTGCTTCACCACCTCTCCTTATATCTATATATATAAAACTCAACGTGTGTGTGTGTGTGTGTGTGTGTGTGTGTGTATGTATGGATGTATGTGTGTATGTATGTTCCACAAAAACTTTCAAACGGCTAAAGATATTAACATGAAACTTGGGAGGTCGGGATAGGAGTACCCGGCGTTGCCCGGTTTTTCCTTCCTAATCCTTGTTGGGGAGGAAAATGAACAAAGGAGGAAGCTTTTGACTTCATATCCCATCCTCATATATTGTTGTCATATCCCAACCTCCTGTCCCGTCCTCCTGTCTCGACCTCCTGTCCCTTCCTCCAATCTCAAGCTCCTATCCCGATCTCCTTTCTGACTTTCTATCCCGACCTCCTATCCCAACCTCCCATCCCGACCCATAATATGTGTACCAGGTATTGAAATAGCTCCAGCCGTACGGAAATTATATGGGAACATACATTTCCCATTGCTTTGCATGGGACTTTAAACAAAAACCCTGACCCTCACAAATGGGGGTAGTTAAGGGTTAAATTAACTATCCTATATTTTAAGTGGACATATAAGTAACATGTGACCAAGTATTATCGAAATATCTCCAGCCGTTTGGAAGTTATGCGGTAACATATATTTCCCATTGACTTGCATGGGACTTTAAACATAAACCCCGCCCCTGGCAAATGGGGGTGAGTAAGGGTTAAATTACCTATCCTATGTTTGTTGTTGACATATAAGTAACATGTATGCCAAGTTTAATGTTAATATCTTTAGCCGTTTGGACGTGATGCTGAAACATACACACATGCATACATACACACACGTTGAGTTTTATATATAGATATACATATGTTATCTACATTATATAAAAAGTTTTTGAAAATGACAGGTATACTTTAAGAAATTGTTATAAAGGTGCTGCACGTTGTCTAAAAGTTGAAATGACCTCCACTAGTACACAGTAGCTGTGGCCGGGGCTATTAGCACTTAAAAGTTGATCTGCTGCCCTCG
Source organism: Hyla sarda (assembly GCF_029499605.1). Taxonomy (NCBI): domain Eukaryota; kingdom Metazoa; phylum Chordata; class Amphibia; order Anura; family Hylidae; genus Hyla; species Hyla sarda. Next base: position 378,495,411 of record NC_079190.1, on the reverse strand, counting down.
ACACTTATCCCCTATCTGCAGGATAGGGGAAAAGTGTCTGATCGCTGGGACCCCCCACAATCTCCTGTAGGGGGCCCCAGCTCTGGCCTCTCCATGTATCTCTGAGATTCAGCATTCGTGCATCCCCACCTCTCCCATATAGTTGTACGGATAGGGCGTGTCGTCAACTTCAGTGAGGCCGACGCATTAGCTGCTGCAATATCTGGTCCCCTACGAGAGATCGCGGGGGTCCAAGCGGTTGGACCCCCTGTGATCAGACACTTATCCTCTATCCTGCGGATAGGGGATAAGTGAAGGCTGCAGTGCTCTGTTAAATGTCTGTCATTCTGCAGCGCTGTAGACATTGCCAGCATTCACATGAGTTGCTGTCACGCCAATAGGGCTTACAGACACATACTCTCACACAGTCACTCTCTTCAGGTTCTTTGGCTTTCTACAAACCTGTAAGTTTGGAGTGTGGGAGAAAACGTACCTTTTACCCTTGAAGAACCTGCAAATACCATGCAGATGTTACTTTTGGTCATATTCTAATCCACAACTCCAGAACTGTGAGGCAGCAATTCTTATCACTGTACCACCATGTTTGCCCCACTTTCTCCTTATTAAAAAGCTACGCTCAACGGAGTGTGTATGGGATGTATTGGGAGAAATACCTGTAGGTTGGATGTTTGGCAGCTGTCTAAGAGATAGGAGTGCCTTAAGACTTGTGTAGTGTGATAGTGGGCAGGACAAATGCTCGAAGGATTAAAACATGACCTACCATCAATATAGCTATACAGCAAAGCTTGTCTACCTTCATCTAAGTGAAATCCTTTGCCTATTAGCAGCACATTTGTTTGTATAATGGTAATTCTTATTACGGACTCCACACTACAGTACAATACTATAATTGATTAAATTATTACAGGAGCACTTGACCTGAAATACAAGTTGGCGTCTATAAATAGAGCTAATAACACTCTGACATGAAAAAAGGCTTATCAGAACATGTCAGGAGCTTCTCTGAAGGACACCTCTGTGGTTCTCTTGTGAGCCTGTAATGGCTTATTACATATATCAGTAATGAGATTCAATTTGACATCTAATATAAAAGAGAATCTCGCCTAGGTACATGAAATAGTACTGACCACCCTTAACCTAGGCCACATTATAACAGAAGTGGTCTGTTTTTTTTTTTCCCCAGTGCCATATCAGACTTCTTTTCAGAAGAGAATAATCCAACCTAGGACTACCATCTTGATAATAGAATTTGCTGTCTTTTGGCAGTAGCTCTTGTGATGAAAGGTGTTATTGCTTGGGCAATTATCACATTAGGAAGGTATAAAATTGTATAACATAAATAGAGAAACCTAGCAGTACATCCAGCATTTGTATTTTGATCTTCTTGCTTCTCGGCATAATTTCAAAACGAACAGGTTGTTAGTATACATTTTGATCAAAAAGTACAAGCCCACTCGCCACATCAAGGCCACCTAGCCAGAGGGGGTCCCTAACCTAACACTGCCATGAAGCTGGGCGACGACCACTGTCTCCACGACACCAAGCCCACAGGGGGATTGACCCAGTGGCCATGCAGCCCCAGTGCTGCCCAACCAAGCCCCCGGCTGCGTGCCACACCACCCCACAGACAATGCATCACAGAAACAACGGCCACCACAGATAACCACACCAGTGTAAAACCTACCATGTGCTCCCTGCCAGAGGGCTGGGAGAATGTAAGGAAGAAACCCTTATGCAGTCTCCTGCTAATTAAAAATGTTAGGAAGGTATAGCCAGATCACAAGTCATGGTTGTGTAGAGGATTCCGAAAGCATAAGCAAGATGCTGCAGAGCCTCAGGTGCAGGTCTGAGGTACAGGAGAAGCTTCAGACTGGTACTGCACTCTTTGCAGTAGTATGCATGTCACAGGCAGCTAATAGTTTTTATTTTTCTGAAAAACAAAAAACAGCATACTAGTGATGCTGCATAGTTTATTCAACCCCCTCCTGTGCATAGGCTATAAATGTTTCTAAAATAAATGGCTTGCTTTATTAATCCAAACTAATAAGGGTATGTTCACACTAAGGAATTTAATTGTGTAATTCAGCGCCACTATTCCACTCCAATTCCACCTTGAATAAAAGTGCAATTGACGTTAATGGGTTTTCCGTTGCTCAGTTCACATTGTGGAATTTCTGAGGACGAAATATCGTTGTGGAATTGTATTCCACCAGAACATTAAAGGGGTACTCCGCCCCTAGACATCTTATCGCCTATCCAAAAGATAGGGGATAAGAAGTCTGAACGTTGGGGTCATGCCGCTGGAGACCCCCGCGATCTCCCTGCTGCACCCGGCGTGCGTTTAGAGCGTCAGGTGCAGCATGAGAGGCTCGTGTTGTCACGGCCGCGCCCCACTCGTTACATCGCGGCCAGGCCCCCTCCCATAGACTTGCATTGAGGGGGCATGGCCGTGACCTCACGAGCAGGGTGTGACCATGATGACGTGAGCCTACGCATCGCCAGTCATCCAGCCCAGAGCGAAGTTCGCTCAGTGCACCGGATGTCTGGGGTGCCGCAGCAGAGATTGAAGGGGTCTCCAGCAGCAGGACACCTGTGATCAGACATCTTATCCCCTATGCTTTGAATAGGGGATAAGATGTCTAGGGGCAGAGTACCACTTTAAAGGGGTTGTGCGCTGCCCTGCCTTTCGGAGCTCCGCACGCAGCGTCTGGAAGTTCATTACTCCGAACGCTGTGTGCGGGCTTCCGTGTTCGTGGCCGCCCCCTCAACAAAAGTCTGTGGGAAGGGGGCGCGACCGCTGTCGCGCCCCCTTCCCATAGACTTTTGTTGAGGGGCGGGCGTGACGTCACGGGGGGCCGGGGGTGACGTCATGCCCGGCGGCCGCGAACACGGAAGCCCACACACAGCGTTCGAAGTAATGAACTTCCGGACGCTCCGAAAGGCAGGGCAGCGCACAACCCCTTTTAAGGATGTTCATTTTTTGGTGGAATTTAGGGTAAAAGCCCATTACAGTCATTGGGGCTTTATTTTTCCTCACAAAATGAGTTTGGCTTTTCGCACGGAATTTTCTAAAGGAGATTTGAGAGCCAGTCCATTGATGGTTGCAGTACTGATCCTTCTCCGGATTTTCTCTTCAAATGTCGCACCAACTTCACGCCAAGCAAAGAGATAGCAGATAAGCTTATTTCCTGACCGAAATTAATCCTTGTCAATTCCTCAGTGGGAACTTACCCTTATACTGTTTTTGTTTTGTTCTTTTGTTTTTTCTTTCTTCTGCTGCAGCAGCTTGGTGTCTTGTGAAAACTTGTGTGTAACCCACTTGCAATCTTTTTTTGTCCTGAAACTTTATTACAATATCTACAGTAAGAGTATTCCATGCTTTGAGAGTCACACATATTGGCTGTATCAGTATATAAAGTTTTCCTTAGGCCAGGGCCTTGGGGATAGTACATAATTCAAAGAAAACTAAAAATAAGTCATGTTTTTTCCCTGCTCATCTCTATATACGTCACCAAATATTACACTACTGAAATGAAAGGTGTACGTTTTACAGTATGACTGAAGTGACTACAGACAGAAGGGAGTGTCACTGAATTGCAAAATCGGTCAATGCAAGGGTTTGCTTGTAGTCTATAACCATAGAGAGACACACAGATCTGCATAGGCGCCGTAGACATAAACTAATGTATTTTTGCTTATTATTTATTATCTATGCACAGAAGCAACACAGTTCTTACTGGTAATATTTCACAGTGCTTTCGCTGACATTTTTAATAAACCGTGAATGTTCCCATAGCTGGTCTGAACAGCAGGCAGATAGATGTGATAGTGATGGAAATCATCCACTGACTGGTGATTAAAATAAAAACCGACTCATTTCCAGTCTTCATTTTCGTCTTGGCTTCTCTTTGCTTCCAGGGAAAATTGTAGCTGCTTTTAACATAATTATGTTGATCTAACACTTTTCCCTAAGTGACTGATGGGAAAGATCAGTCTCTAGAAATTGGTTATTTCCTTTTTAATAGGAGTATCCATTCTCTCTCACTATAGCCCCCTTATTGATAGAGACACAGAGGCGCTCTCTTCACCCTCTATTACCTGTACAAGCTGGGCTCCACCTCCCTGTCATGTCAGCCTCTCTTTACTTAGGCTGGGATCACATTGCCATTTGCATCTGACCTGTTTAGGGTCCAAAAGGCATTTTATTTATTTTTTTCTCATGCCAAACAAAATGAAATGGGTCTGGTGCAAACTGCTACTGCTGGGTCCCGACGGACCTAATTCACTTGCATGGGGTCCGTCAGTGATCCGGTTATTATACAGGAATTTAGCAAAGAAAAAAAAAATAGTGCTTGCACAATTTATTTTTTCTCCCTTAAACGGGTACTCCGCTGCTCAGCGTTTGGAACAAACTGTTCCGAGCGCTGGAAATGGCGCCGGGAGCTTGTGACTTCATAGCCCCGCCCCCTCATGACGTTGCGCGCCACTCCCGCAATGCAAGTCTATTGGAGCGTGCTGGCTGTCACGTCCCCTCCCGTAGACTTGCATTGAGGGGGCGGGGCGTGACGTCATGAGGGGGCGGGACTATGCAGTCACAAGCTCCCGGCTGCACTATTACAAACAGTTTGTTCCAAAAGCTGAGCAGTGGAGTACCCCTTTAAACTCCTGTCGTTCTGACCAGATTGCAGAGAGAACCCCGAATAGCTGAGTCCGACGGCAATGTGAACGAGCCCTTACAGTATACACATCATCTCTGTGCGCTCAGATTTGCATCTTATTATTGCACTGACAATTTGCATTTCACATTAGTAATACATGGAACATTTTAAACAAAATTTGGGTGATTCCTAATGTGAAAAAAAAAATTGGCAGATATAACTACTGAATGTGATCCCATATTGAATAATAAAAGGCTTTGATACATGTAATGAAACTTCAAAGTGACTCAATATTTGTAACAGCGTAATATGCTGCTGCATAACCTCTTTTGTATAAAGATCTTGTAAGTTGTAATACCACACACGACCTGAGGACAGCTGTGGTACGGTTTAAAAAAAAATAATAATAATTGCTCTTATTCTCAGATCCCCTTTTAAGTGACAGCAGCTAGTTCTACTCATAAGTCCACTGCGTTGCTTTTGATTGTATTTTATAAGATAGCTGCATATCTTATGGTAAGATGTACATGCCTCCTCAAAGACCAGTGCATATAGACCAGAACATGTAATTTCATGGTTTTTAATGAGGGGGATTTATTAAATATGACAGATCCCCTTTAAAGTCGTCCATGTTTTTATCTGTACTATGCCGGAACAATGTCTGTCTGCTGCTGATCGTCCTTTGTAAAGCGGTGTAATATGCTTTCTTTATATGTATAATCAATATGCTGCGCATTATTTGGCCTGCTCTGTGTCATAAAGATAATATAGTGACGTGCTACTCCAGTGACTGTCTTTTTTCTTCTTTGCAGGTCCTCTCTGCACTTGATATTCTCCAGCCGCCTCACATCGATTATTTTGAAGAAATGTATCCTCTGTGTTTCAGGCGTTGTACAGTGGTTAATACAAAGTATATCTAATGAGTCTTTCCCGAAGGTCTGTGCATTCATTCTGTTAGAGCGGTAAAAACGGTGCAGGTTTTATAAGGATGCACATGGTCCTGGGACGTATAAATGTGGGTCTGTGTTTATGGTTTGAGTCAGTGAAGGGGTCATCCTCTAGATACAGTCATGGCTGTAAATGTTGGCACCCCTGAAAATTTTCAAGAAAGTGAAGTATTTCTCACAGAAAAGAATTGCAGTAACACATGTTTTGCTATACAATGTATATTCCCTTTGTGTGTATTGGAACTAAACCAAAAAAAGGAAGATAAAAAGAAAATTGGACATAATGTCACATCAAACTCCAAAAATTGGCTGGACAAAATTATTGGCACCCTAAAGGGGTATTCCAGGAATTTTTTTTTATTTGACTATGCTACAGGGGCTGTAAAGTTAGTGTAGTTCATAATGTAGTGTCTGTACCTGTGTGTGACGGTTTTATCAAAATTCGTATGTGATTTTCACACCAATATTTATTTTTAACAGCATATAAAAGGACTGTTGTCTCAGATTTTTCCCAGGTTGCAATGCGGCCGAGACATGACCTCACTAATCAGCTGATGACAGGGAGCCTGTCTGCTTCAATGGGTGGAGCGATTGTTTGGAGGGAGAGAGATCAAACTGCAACTAATGCAACAGCTGTAGGCCCCCTGATTGAAAACCACAGGTCTTTTGAATGGATGCAGCTCATTTATGTTTCAATGGGTGGGGTGGCTGATGTGTGGGAGGGAAGAAAATGGAATTATGGGATTTGTAGTAAAAAAAAAAAAAAAAAAATGAAACAGGATATACCAGTTCGCAAAAAGCTAGCCACAGTGTTATGGAAATCTCACAACATAACCATTTAGCCCCAAGACAAGTGCAGATCCTTCCTAAGCATGTCCATTACTGCCTGCCAGGTACGTACTAAAATCACCTTATGGTGGATAACCCCTTTTACTTAATAGTTGGTTGCACACCCTTTGGAAAAATAGTCATTAGCTTCGTATAACAATCAATAAGCTTCTTACACCTCTCAGCCGGAATGTTGGACCACTCTTCCTTTGCAAACTGCTCCAGGTCTTTCTTATTGGAGGGCGCTTTTTCCCAACAGCAATTTTAAGAGCTCTCCAGAGGTGTTCAATGGGATTTAGATCTGGACTCATTGCTGGTCACTCTAGAACTCTCCATCCATTTCTGGGTGTTTTTTAACGTATGTTTAGGGTCATTGTCCTGCTGGAAGAACCAAGATCTCGGACGCAAACCCAGCTTTCTGATACTGTGCAGTACAGTGTGACCCAAAATCCATTGGTAATCCTCAGATTTCATGATGCCTTGCACACATTCAAGGCACCCAGTGCCAGAGGCAGCAAAACATCATTGAACCTCCACCATATTTCACTGTAGGTACTGTGTTCTTTTCTTTGTAGGCCTCATTCCATTTTCGGTAAACAGTAGAATGATGTGCTTTACCAAAAAGCTCTATCTTGGTCTCATCTGTCCACAAGACATTTTCCCAGAAGAATTTTGGCTTACTCAAGTTCATTTTGGCAAAATGAAATCTTGCTTTTTTATGTTTCTGTGTCAGCAGTGGGGTCCTCCTGGGTCTCCTGCCATAGCGTTTCATTTAATTTAAATGTCGACTGATAGTTAGCATTGAAAATGATGCTCCCTGAGCCTGCAGGACAGCCTGAATATCTTTGGAACTTGTTTGGGGCTGCTTATCCACCATCCGGACTATCCTGCGTTGACACCTTTTCATAAATTTTTCTCTTCCGTCCACACCCAGGGAGATTAGCTACAGTGAGATGGGTTGTAAACTTCTTGATAATGTGTTGCACTGTGGACAAAGGCAAATCTAGATCTCTGGAGATGGAATTGGAACCTTGAGATTGTTGATATTTTTCCACAATTTTGGTTCTCAAGTCCTCAGACAGTTCTCTTCTCCTCTTCCTGTTGTCCATGCTTAGTGTGGTACACACAGACACACAATGCAAAGACTAAGTGAATGTCCAATTTGTTTTTTTCCCTCCCTTTTTTGGTTTAGTTCCAATACACACAAAGGGAATAAACATGCGTATAGCAAAACATGTGTTACTGCAATCCTTTTCTGTGAGAAATACTTAATTTTGTTGAAAAATTTCAGGGGTGCCAACATTTATGGCCATGACTGTATTAAGAGTACAGCCAATATTGCAAATACAAGCCCAACGACCCAATTCTATAGCTGCACCAGAGATCCGTTTGCAGAATTTATTAAAATTTTTGCTTTTTTGGACCATATTGTTCTTTGTGTCTAGAACGGACTCTGTGATGGAACTGCGATGCAGATGAATTTGGCCTTACTACTTGGTGCAGGAAGTGACTGTAATTCCAACAGAAGGCTGAAAACTTTTTTTTTTTTGTATCTACAAAACCTCCACAGTTTTTACTGAAATCACTTTGCTGACTGCCCAAGCCTTGGAGCTACTGCAATATATTACTACGTCAGCTATTTTCTGTATAAGGCTACAATCCCTTGTCATTTTTTAGATCTGAGGTCTGTTTAAAGTAGCAGTAATGTTTCTATTAAAGGGGTACTCCACTGGCCTGCGTCCGGAACTAAATGTTCCGAAAGCTGTTTTAGCGCTGCGGGGGGCCCCTTGTGATGTCACGGCCATGCCCCCTTCATGCAAGTCTATGGGAGGGGGCGTGACTGCTGTCACGCCGACCCCCACAGCGCGAAAAAGCCATTTAGTTCCGAACGCTGGCCAGTGCAGTATCCCTTTTAATAGAAACATTACTCTTAAATGTTTTAGGCAGGGTCCGCTCTTTGTGTTTTATACTTTATACTTTAAAACTTGTACGTTAATGGATGCTAAAAATGAATGCTGCTGCATTATAAAAAAAAATGGATTGCAAAGTATACACTTTTGTGTACAGCAAAACGGAACCTAATGAAGAGAAAATCAGTGAAGCGGAGACACAATACTCAGTGTGAACCCATCCATGTCAAATAACAATAAGTGTATGTTCACAGGGTGGAATGTCCATGCAGACTTTCCACTGCAGCAGAGTCCTATTGATTTCAATGGGATTCTATTGCGCTGTGCACACAGCCATCTGCTACGGAAATTCCGATTCCAGTGTCTGCAAAAAGAATAGACTTGTAATGTTGTTTTTCCATAGATGGCAACGCATTTCCGAGTGGTCCTAGGGTCCGCCGTATTAGTAAAATGTGCAGAATATCTGCCTAAGTTTTCCAGGCAGACATTCCGCACGGATTCGGCCATGTTCATGTGGCCTGACGCTTTAATGCTTTTCTAAACGTAATCCGGATAACATAACATTCCTTACCATTTGTACAACCTTTGACACTTTCGGACCATTGGGGTAGGGGGGTCTTAATACTTTCTGGAGGATTAGTGTTTAAAAGGGGTATAACCATCTCATAGTTATGGTAATACCACCACTTTATGATCAATGAGGATTGGTTGTCTGGGGCTCTTAAAATAAAGGGACTTCAGCACTGGTTCAGTCTTTCTTTCTACAGTAGTGTACACTAGTTTTTCCCAACTAGGGTGCCTCCAGCTGTTGCAAAACTACAACTCTCAGCATGCCTGGACAGCCTTTGGCTGTCCAGGCATGCTGAGAGTTGTAGTTTTGCAACAGGTTGAGGCACCATGGTTGGGAAACACTGGGGGGGGGGGGGGTTAAGCATACTCCCATCCAAGTAAACAAGGCCAGGCTGCAGTTCCCTGCATGGGCTAAAGGGCAGCCGTGCAGGGAAAAACAGTCAAATGGCTGAATCAACACTCACTCATCTTACCTCGGTAGAGGTGGCAGAGGTTTTACCTCGTACATCCTGACAATATACTATTAGTTAATGAGGTGGAAATACTCCTTAACGTTTTCACATGTCTCTTGCAGTTAAAGGGGTATTCCAGTGGAAAACTTAATTATTATATATTTTTTTTAAATAAACTGGTGCCGGAAAGTTACAGATTTGTAAATCACTTCTATTAAAAAATCTAAACCCGTCCACTACTTATTTGTGGTTGTATACTACAGAGGAAATTTTTTCTTTTTGGATTTCTTTTGTCACGAACACAGTGCCCTCTGCTGACACCACTGTCCATTTTAAGAAATGTCCAGAGCAGGAGAAAATCCCAATTGCAAACCGATACTCCTCTGGACCTTTCCTAAAATGGACAGAGGTGTCAGCAGAAAGCACTGTGTTCGTGACAGAAAAGAAGTCCAAAAAGAAAAGCATTTCCTCTGAAGTATACAGCTGCTAATAAGTACTGGAAGGATTTAGATTTTTTTAATAGAAGTGATTTACAAATCTGTTTAACTTTCTGGCACCAGTTGATTTAACCCCTTAATGACGCAGGACGTAAATGTACGTCCTGGTGCGGTGGTACTTAACGCACCAGGATGTACATTTGCGTCCTGTACGTGACCACGATGCTCGGGTCATGCGCGGGAGGTCCCGGCTGCTGATAGCAGGTCCCGGCTGCTGATACAGGGACCCCGCCGGTAATGGCCAACATCCTCCATGGTAATGGCCAAACCCCTCTGATTCCGTGATCAATACAGATCATGGCATCTGCGGCAGTGGAAATGGAAGATCGGATCGCCCGCAGCACTGCCGCGGGGATCCCATCATCCATAATGGCGGGACGGAGGTCCCCTCACCTGCCTCTGTCCATTTCCCGCTATCTTCTGCTCTGGAAACCTTCCAAAATTTGCAAAATTGCGGTTTTCTTACCAATTTCCCCACACAAATAGTATTTTTTTGGTTGCGCCATACATTTTATGGTAAAATGAGTGATGTCATTACAAAGCACAACTGGTCACGCAAAAAACAAGCCCAATACTCCTCTGTGGATGAAAATATAAAAGTTATGATTTTTAGAAGGCGAGGAGTAAAAAACTAAAACGTTAAAATAAAATTGTCTGAATCCTTAAGGCCCAAATGGGCTGAGTCCTTAAGGGGTTTAAAAATAAAGTTTTCCACCGGAGTACCCCTTTAATTTGCATATTTTCTTTTGGCGCCCATGTGACTATTAATTGCAAAGAATCTGATGATCTCTCCTCTTATGGTGTGTTCACACAGCAGCAGATGTTATGTTTCAATATAGGAGATTAAAAAAAAAAAAAAAAAATGATTCAAGGTAGACATGTTGTTAGGTAGACAAGTAACTAAAACAGATCTCCTATTCTGTGGATTGGAGATAAGTGTCTAATCGCGATGGGACACCCTGTGATCTCCTGTACGGGAGCTTACTCACATATATGTCCTCAACACGCATTGGCCCCCACTCAGCAAATCACGGCCGGCTGAGATGCAGAGGGGTCCAGCGGCCCAACCTGCCACGATCCGACTCTTTATCCTCTATCCAGTTTTAGTTACCTGGAGTAACACTTTAAAGGGGTACTCTGGTGCTTACATATCTTATCCCCTATCCACAGCTATCACGCCCCTCCCGTAGGCTTGCATTGAGGGGTGGAGCGTGACGTCACACGCCGCCGGCCGTGTGGTTGTCGGTTATCAGACCCGGAGCGAACACGCTCTGGGGACTGATTTTAAAAGGGGGTGCCGTGTGCAAGATCCCGGGGGTCCCCAGGTGGCGGGACTTCCGCGATCAGGCATCTTATCCCCTATCCTTTTGGAAAGGGGATAAGATGTCTAAGCACCGGAGTACCCCTTTAAGCATGTTGTTTTTCAGTTTTTTTTCTTTTTTTTTCTGTTGCCAAAAATTCTGTACACCAGTTATTTATATTATATTTTCATTTTATTTTATTTTAGATATACGGTAATTATCTTTATTCTTACAAAAGGAATACAAAATGCAAAAAAAAAATTTAAAAACCTTTTTTTTTTTTAACTTGTTAATTCACACTCTTTTAATAAGTGATTATATGGCAAGAATATTATTCTACCCAGAGATTTGTTACGTAGATGAATAAATGTTCTAGGAGGTCAGGTGTCTGATTAGAATACTTATAATTATACCTGCTTAGTAATACTTTCCACCTTGTTCATATTTTTTATGGTCTATTTTTATTATAACTGATAATTTTTCTTTGCTTGGAATTGTAGGGGAGCAGCTTGTGTAAGTGCCTGTGCCCTATTGATAGTAGTCTGAATTGTAGGTCTTGTAATTGTTGGTTGCGGTGTATGAATTTGCATTTGATCAGGATGATAAATTTGGTAATGTCTGAGGTACAGCACTATATGGTGAGCTGTAGTATTTCTGCTTTGTGGATATAGAATTGGAAGCCTTTTTTTTTTATTTTATTCTGTTAGTGTAAGACTGTCTCCAGCTGTTGCAAATCTAGAACTCCTTGCATGCCCGGACAGCCTTTGGCTGTCCGGACATGCTGGGAGTTCTAGTTTTGCAACAGCTGATGGTACCCTGGTTGGGAAACACTGATGTAAGTGGATGTTTTTGTGGAGTTTCACTATGAGAGACATAAAATTTATTGTAACCATTGTAGAATATTTTCATGGAGGCATAGAGAAAGAGGGGGATTTTTTTGATTTCCTGTCCTCGATTCCGTGTCCTGTGGATTAGTTATCAATATTGGATTGCTGGGGGACTGAAGTCTGACACTACCACCGATCAGCCCTTTTGTCACAGTCACTGTGTCAGCATACAAAGTAAAAAGAGACAGAAGCAGTCTGCACCGTCCGTGGTATAGTGGCCATGCTGGGTTACTGCAGATCTGCTGCCATTGAATTAAATGGGATCTGATCTGGGGTAACCCAGTATGGTCACTACCCAATGTATGGAATGATCTGCTTTGGGCTGTGTGCTCGGTTTATACAGGACCGGATGTTCACCCGCCACCCTTCATATTTTGATGCCCATCAATACCTAGAATTGGTCTGGTGATGTGGATCCAAACTGTGTGCGTATGTGTGTATATAAACAGTATGGTTGTTTTAGAGTACATCACGTTTTGGGGATCCGGCAGCTGGATCCAGCAGGAGAATTTGAAAATCGGCCGCTGCTGTATCCACGCCGGACCCATGCTGCACCCCATTCTTTTGAGCCCCATGGACTAGATGGAGTCAGCTAGTGACTTTGGTGTGTTCAGTATAGGACTGTATCCGTTTTGTCGCCAGATTAACAAACCATGGCTGACAATGGTTTTCAGTCCAGCACCTAAACTGAATACGGTCCAAAAATGAGCCGACCGGAGTCACTAGCTGTTCCATCTTACTCATTGAAATGAATGGGGTGTGGCACTGGTGTGGTGCCGGACATTTTTCAAATTCTCCTGCCAGATCCGGCTGCCGTATCCCCAAAACTTCATGTGAATGCACCCTAGTTGACTTTGTCCGGCTCATTTAAATAAATGTGGTGCGGCACAAATCTGACGCTGGATATGGCAGCTGCCGGTTTTCTAATTCTTCGGCCGAATCCGGCAGCCGCATCTTCAAAATATAATGGGAGTGAGCCCTTTTGTGTAAACGGTAGGTTCTGTTATCACTAGTGTCAAAACTGATATTTAAAGGGGTATTCCAGATTTTTTTTTTTTTTTTGACTATGCTACAGGGGCTGTAAAGTTAGTGTAGTTCATAATATAGTGTCTGTACCTGTGTGTGACTGTGTTCTCACAATTCTTCTGTGAATATTGCCCCAATATTTATTTTTAACAGCATACAAAATTACTCATATGTCGGGATTTCCCAGGTTGCAGTGTGTCAAGACCTGACATCACTAGTCAGGTGATCAGAGGGAGCCTGTCTTGCGTTAATTTTGCAACAGCTGTAGGCCCCATGGTTAGAAAATACTGTGTTTCAATGGGTGGGGTGGCTGTTGTGTGGGAGGAAGGAAAGGGACCTCAAACTTTAATAAAGCATGGAACTATGGGATGTGTAGTTTAGAGAACAAAATTCAACAGGAAATACCCAGTTCTGGCAAGTACATACTAAAATCACCCCTTTAATAACCCCTTTAATATAGAAGAATACTAATCTGCTTTCTGTTATAGTAGAACTGATGGAATCCCAGTGGCTATATATATAGAATATGCTTAAAACCTAGTTATTTTATCTTGGTTTCTAGAAATGTATTGCCAAACCACAGTCAGTAAGTCTGACTCATGGGTTAGTGTGACTGGCCCTAAAATCTCCAGTATTACATCCAGTCCTCTTATAGTACATGCAGCATAATGGCTCAGTTTTAGCACTTCTGCCTTGCAGTGCTGATGATCTGGGTTCCAGTTCAAGCAAGAACTACCATGTACATGTAATTTCTATATTTCCCTATGTCTTCTAGTCTCCAAAAAAATACATTCTTATGGGCAGATTGCCAATGAAACTGGTCAAAGTCTGTGTGTGTGTCTGACATGGGGACATTTAATGGACAAGCATTGTTCAAGCATATGTTGCTGCAACTGTATTTAAGCATTAGGATACGCCCCCACCACTGCCAAACCCAAAATTCACTGCTGCCCATACAGCTTACATTGCTCAGTGCTGCTCTATAATGTCATTTATGTTGCTGCTGTTTCCAGGTATATGATATAGGGAGAGTAGTATCCCCTCTCTGTGGATATGTGTGCTATATGGGAGACATCATAGCATCTTATCTCCAACTACTAGTTTGGGGACAACTGCAAAGCAGAGGTGCAGCGCTCAGAGGGGATGCGGGCTACAAGTTACATAATAGCCAGAAATAATGTTACTATCTTTGTACACAAATAGGACAGGTTATCTGGAGAAGTGACTTAGAATAACAGGTACATTTTAAGATCATGAAAAGTTAAAAAGGGAAGTACGAAGGATGTTGTGGTATACATACACTAAGGATGTTGTGGTATACGTATTATGAATATCTGGAGAGAATCCTACAAGCTTAGCCTGTTTATGGCTGCGCATAAGAACAGAGATCACAATCTTGATATCCTGTAATATCCATAGCAATCAGTAGTTTTACCTAATTGTACAAGTAAGGCTGTGTTCACACAGTGTGGCTTTTCCAAATTTTTTTTGAGTAGTTTGTTTCATGATTTTTGCACAATCGCAGTAAAATAGCTAAAAAATGTTACACTTCGTCCACCATGACAGCCCACATGAGAGATGGTCCCATAGGATCCAATAGGAACAGGAAACAAGTTAAAAGCTCCTCCCCCCAGCACCTTCCCCAGTATGTTCCTGTTTCTTTTAGGTCCAGGACAGAGTGGGAGTCTTTTTAGGCTCCTTTTTATTTTAAGTTTTTTTAATTACATTTTTTTTTTGTTTCCCGCGGGCTTGGGATCGGTATACTTTTCCCTTCCCTTTTATATGCCTAGTGGTCGTGGGGGTCCTCTTTCCCCTACCTCCGGGAGTGTGGGTTACTGCCCTCCTGTGTGAGTAATAGGTACCCACACGGGGAAGGGGAGTAGTTTCTTCCTTCCCCGGAAATTCGCCATAAAAAATTCAAGCATCTCCTGTGAATTTCAGTTCTTTACGGAGTCCTAACTTGTCCAGGATTTCAGCTGTTCCTCCTCAGATAATGTCTTCTGCTGCTGTAAACCTACTGTCTAGTTTACCTCCTGCTACGTCTCATACAGTATGTGCTACTACCTCATTGCCCCTAGTGTTTCTTCTGCAACATATGTGGTACCTTCTCATATGTGGCCTGTCCTGGATGATTTCCGGAAGAAAAATCTAAAAAACCTGTTAATACTTTTTGTCCCCAGGGGAATAGAGCAAAGAGCTATAGAAGTAAATGAAAGACAGGTAGATGGAGCTACCCGAAGGGTGGGAAAGGTAAGGAGTTCCTCCTTAATCCCAGTTAAAGCGCAAAGAAACAATGACGTTTGCTCAGTGGGAAGAAGACTCAGTCATTTTGTTCCTGAATGGGAGTCTAGAACATCAAATCCGTGGATCCTAAATCTTCTAAGATTTGGATACAAGATAGTTTTCTCCCTGCCGCCTCAAGTTTCTAGTCTCGAGCCAACCCTTCCCCCTTCTACAGGAGAGAATGTTAGAAGGGGTGAAAATTTTGCTTCAGTTGGGAGCCACTACTCAGGTTCCCTTTTCAGAAAAACATGGGGGTCACTACTCATTCCTCTTCCTAGTCCCGAAACCTAACGGGTCTTTCAGGACTATAATAAATCTGAAGTTCTTCAACAAATTCATAGTATACAAGAGGTTCAAAATGGAATCAATAAAAACTGTGATTCCCAAATCATCTCCCAATGCTGTCATGGTTACCCTGGTTTTCAGACTCCTATTACCATGTGCCTATCCACCCAGACAAACAACAGTATCTACGGTTTGCTGTCAAGGTGGGAGATCAAGTTTTCCATTATCAATTTGTGGCTCTTCCTTTCGGCATCTCATCTGCCCCGAAAGTGTTCACAAAAATAATGGTGGAGGTGGTAGCTCATCTCAGACTACAGAATATAATTCTAGTTCCTTACCTAGACGACCATCTGTTAACAGCATCTTCAAAACAATTCTTCTGTCCCATTTGAATCAGGTGATCCAGTGCCTTCAGAATCTGGGATGGATTGTCAACCTCGAAAAATCAGACCTTCATCCAAGGTCTTGACTAGATGAAGAAATCTACTTTTATTCCTCCGGAGAAGATAACACTTATTCACTCAAAAATAAAGAAATTTCAGAAATCAAAACTGGTATCTGTAAGGGAAGCCAAGTCAGTATTGGGCACAATGACATCCATTATTCCTGTAGTCAGGTGGGCTCAGTTCCATTCAAGACAGCTTCAACTCCAGACTCTTAGTATGGAACAGATCTCAACTAATGCTGGACAAGAAGTTCACGCTAACACCTGGTGTAGTGAAGTCCCTAAATTGTTGGCTAAATGCAACAAACCTTAAAAAGGTGTCCCTTGAATCTCAGATCCTGTTTTTGTAACTACGGATGCAAGTGCCTTAGGTTGGGGTGCTCGTCTTCTAGGATCCTACTTCCAGGGTCGCTGACCTCCTCATCTAAAGCTGTCCTCCTTGAATTTCTCACTAAATCCAAGGGACAGACCTCAAGCAGCACAAGACTGGAATTTTTCTCTGGCATATGCCTTCCCTCCATTCCCATTGATAGCAAGGACTCTTGCAAAGATTCGAGACAGCAACCTAAAGATAATTTTTGTAGCCCCATACTAGCAGAAGAGAGGGTGGTTCTGCCTCCTACAGAGCTTAGCGATAGAACCTCCTTTTCCTCTACCTCTAGTGAAGGACTTGCTGAGCCAGGGTCCAGTAATCCATCAGGGTCTGGAGAACCTTCATCTTACTGCCTGGTTTTTGAGGAGTCAATCTTAAAGAATCAAGGTCTTTCAAGTACAATTATTTCTACACTGTTGAAAAGTGGGAAACCTTCTACATCCAAGATTTACTTAAAAATTTGGAGAACAATTTTATCCTGGAGTAAGTGGGTGAAACCAGATCCTTCCAAACCTAATTATCCACAGATCTTTTAGTTTTTTCAAGAGGGATTAGAGAAGGGTCTATCTCGCAGCACTTTGAAAGTTCAGGTTGCAGTCCTGGGGCGTTCTTTGATCATCAAATAGCAGAACATCAGTGGATTAAAAGCTTTTTTTTTTTTTTTTTTTTAAAGCAGTATCAAGATTAAAATATAAAATCCCAATGCATGCTCCATCTTGGAATCTCAACTGGGTGCTCT
The DNA here is from genome assembly GCF_029499605.1 of Hyla sarda. Lineage (NCBI taxonomy): Eukaryota > Metazoa > Chordata > Amphibia > Anura > Hylidae > Hyla > Hyla sarda. Next base: position 378,478,210 of record NC_079190.1, on the reverse strand, counting down.
CGGCCCTTACTACTCAACCCTTTGAACCTCTTCATCAATGCTCATTAAAATTCATTAGTCCTATTAGGTCCTATGGGACCATCCCTCATGTGGGCTGTCATGGTGGACTCAAGAAATCTGAATGATCGGTAAGTAAATAATTCTATCTATCAGCAATTTTGGTAAAATTACTTAAAAGGTTCCTATGGCTAAATTGCACTGCATGTTATTTAAAACGCCTGATATTTTCTACATGGTCTCTTCCATGTTAAACACAAGTGGAAATCTGGGGAATTATTGCCAGTCTAAAATAAATCAGGAATCTACTATGTTACGTTCATCAGTGATTTAATGGAACATGAAACTAACAACATTAAATTGTCATTGGCTTTCTAAATGCTTCATAGAATTTGTTCTCCTCCTAATGCAGTCGTACCTAGTTCACTGCACATATTTGCATTTGAGGGAAGCTCATTGGTTGGCAGTGCATCCAGGGCTTGTACATTTGCCTATATCTAGATTGTTGATAGCACACGACATGTGCAAATACTATAGACAAAATTAACTACTATCCACACTGCTTTATCTAGAATATTGGCTTATTACTTATGTAAGAATATGTGAATGCCTCACAATTTTTCTAAAAATTGACATGTCTAGCCACAGTTATTTGTTCAAAATGGGGGAAAAACATCAATGCTGCCTATTTCTCTCTTCTGTTAAAGGGAATCTGTCATGAGATTTTAACATATAGCACGGCAACGCGTTCTATATGGTAAAATCTTCTTTTTCACCATCCCCGGAAGATGTTCCTGCCCGCAAGGATGGAGAGGGTATTCAGTTAGAAAGTCTTCCTGCTGGCTTCATATGTAGTCTCCTGGACAGGGAGCTATACTCACCTAGTCCTGTCTTCTCTTGCTGTAATCACGCCCCATCTGCATGATTGACAGTCTGGCTATCAAAGAGGTGCTTCTAGTAGACATGCCTAGCATGTGGTGTGTCTGCTAATGATGCAGATATACAAGCTTTGCTTTTATTTTATTTTATTTATTCTTTGTCACCATCTTGACTGTGGAATTGCTTTGGCCTCTCACACACAGTATACTGGTTGGGAATCACTGGATTAAATAAAGTGCCATATTCTAAAGACAGATCCGCCTTTTCTCTTGTGGAAAACAAGTGAAAAACTAAGTGCCAGGAAGTTATACAGACTTGTAAATTACTTGTAAATCACTTGCCTTCCCGTACTTGGCAGGATCAGCTGCTGTATATTACAGAGGAAGTTGTGTAGTTCTTTGCAGTCTGACAAAAATGCTCTCTGCTGCCGCCTCTGTCTGTGTCAGGAACTGTTCAGAGAAGAAGCAAAGCCCCATAGCAAACCTCTCCTGCATTGGGCAGTTCCTGACACTGACCACAGTTCTCTCTTAGGCCACCTTTGTCCGTCTGGAAAGAACTACACAACTTTCTCAGCAGTATACAGTAGCTGATAAGTACCCAGATAGTTACATTGGTTTGCTCATTTTTGCACTGTATCCGCTTTTGTTGCCGTACTTAAAACCGTGGTCTGGCAGCGGGCAGTTTTTAAATTTCTGTATCACACAATCGAAATGAATGCACCCTTAACTTGCCACTTAAGTTAGACATGCATGTCACTAAAGACAGCTGCCATTTTGTGTGTGTGAACTGTTTTAGAGTAACTTCTATTTCCTTCCATTATGGATGCAACTTTTCCCCTTGAGGTGTCACACACTAGTGGCATTGAAGCTATTGTTGAATTACTCCCATAGCTTCCCCATAATCACCACAGCTTTTAAGCGAGAAGTTGGCCTTTTATCAGTCGTAAGCCAGCTCCCTGTTGATTACTGTGCTACAAATGTAATGGAGTGTTAATGGGAAGAAGTAGTGAAACAGACCTTCACAAATCTAATGGAGCCAAGCTGTAAAATCAATATTTGAGCTCTCAATAGCAGGAATAGATGTTATGTAGTTTCAATATGCAAAAGACTGCAGAGTGAATTGAATAGATATCTGCTTGCATATTTTTTTCATATAACATGTGAAGACAGCAGGCATACAACAGAGCAATCTACACATCAGAGATATACTAGCCTTTAAATCTAGACATACACAGCCATTGTGGTGCCAAGCGACTCCAGGTCTACCTGGATCGGTGTTCATATTCAACATTCCCCAACAACGCACTATAGTGTATGCTGCTTTGGGAAACAAGCAGAGTATGGTTCCTTTTGGCACCATTTTACTGTTCAGGGCAGGAAAAGGATTCTGCAACTGTTAAGGGGGGGGGGGGGGGCTGGTAAAACATGGCTGCTGTCTTCCAAAACCTGCACCAAATGGGTTTTTCAGCAAAAAGAAACTTATCCTCTTATCCACAGGATAGGGGGTAAGTGTTAGATTGCGGAGATTCAACTGTTGGGACTCCCCACAATCTCCTGAACCGGCCCCTGCTCTCTGAGGATGTCGGCACATGTCGTTTGTATGGGAGTGCTAGAGATGCCAGAGTACAGCACTCGGGTCTCTTCAGCACTCCCATAGAGAATGAATAGAGCGTGTGCCGACATCAGCACGCTCTCCTTTGAGAGAGCAAAGGCCTGTTCAGGAGATCACTGTGTCTAAAGTGAAAGTGGAAAATGCTGGCAGCTCAGTGAAGCTCATGAAACCCCTGTGGTATGATTGCGGGGGTTCCGTGAGCCAAAATGGCTGAGGAGGGTCCCCTTACCTGCCACCTGCCATTGATCACCGATTCAATGATGTAGCCTGGCTTAGCCAGGCTATATCAGGGGATTGCTTATTTTACTGTGTAGTGCTATGCCAAAGGCATAGCATTATACGGTAAATGCAATCTAATGATATCAAAGTCCCCTGTAGGGAATTAAAGGGGTACTCCGGTGGAAAACTTTTTTTTATTTTTTATTTTATTTTATTTTTTTAATCAACTGGTGCCAGAAAGTTAAACAGATTTGTAAATTACTTCTATTAAAAAAAATCTTAATCCTTCCAGTACTTATTAGCTGCTGAATACTACAGAGGAAATTATTGTCTTTTTGGAACACAGAGCTCTCTGCTGACATCACGAGCACAGTGCTCTCTGCTGACATCTCTGTCCATTTTAAGAACTGTCCAGAGTAGGAGAAAATCACCATAGCAAATATATGCTGCTCAGGAGAGCACAGTGTTCCAGAAAGAAAATAATTTTTCCTCTGTAGTATTCGGCAGCTAATAAGTACTGGAAGGATTAAGATTTTTTAATAGAAGTAATTTACAAATCTGTTTAAAGTTCTGGTGCCAGTTGATACCCCTTTAAAAATTGTACAATAAAAAAAGTTTCAAAAATTATATAAAACCCCTCCTTATTTTCCCACTTTACAAAAAAAAGAAAAGAAAAAAAAGAAACATTTTGTGTCGCCGCGTGCATAAATGTCCAAACTAATAAAATGTCTATGATCTTGTTCTGTAAACGTAAAATGTCAGATCAAAAGGTCCAATGAAAACAAAAATGGTATCGATAAAAACTACAGATCGCGGCCCAAAAAAATAAGCACTCATGCATCCTTGTATACGGAAAAATAAAAAAAAGTTATAGGGGGTCAGAGAATGACAATTTTATGCATAACAATTTTGTTTTTAAAAAAAGGTTAGCATTTTTTAAATAGTACAATACAAAAACTAAATAAATCGGGTATTGTTTTAATCACATTAACCTACAAAATAATAATGTATCATCTTTACCATAAAGTACACTGCATTAAAACCAAACCCACCAAAGGTTGCAAAATTGCAGTTTTTTCTTTTTGTGCAACTTTTGGTTACGCCATACATTTTATGGTAAAAACGAGTAATCTCATTACAAAGTACATTTGTTCGTACAAAAAACTACCGGCGGGTCCCTGGTTGTCAGTGAAAATTTCAAAATCGTAATTTTTCAGGGACCAGTTGAGTTTTGAAGTGGGTTTCAAAGGCCATCATATTTGAAATATCCCATAAATTACCCCATTATAGAAACTTCACCCCTCAAGGTATTCAAAATGACATTCAGAAAGTTTGTTAAACACTTAAGGTGTTTCACAGGAATAGCAGCAAAGTGAAGGAGAAAACTCAAAATCTACATTTTTTACACTAGCAATGTTCTTGTAGAACCAGTTTTCGAATTTTTACAAGGTGTAATAGGAGAAAAAGCCCCCCCAAATTTGTAACCCAATTTCTCTTGAGTTAGGAAATACCTCATATGTGGACGTAAAGTGCTCTGTGGGTGCACTAGAGGGCTCAGAAGGGAAGGAGCGACAATGGAATTTTGGAGAGTGAGTTTTGCTGAAATGTTTTTTTTTTGGGGGGGGGCATGTTACATTTAGGAAGCCCCTATGGTGCCATAACAGCAAAAAATTCTATTTTGGAAACTACATCCCTCAAGGCATGTAACGAGGGGTCCAGTGAGCCTTAACACCCCACAGGTGTTTGACGACTTTTCGTTAAAGTCTGATGTGTAAAATGAAACTTTTTATTTATTTTTTGCTAAAATGTTCCCCCCCCCCCCCCAATTTTACATTTTTACAAGTAGTAGGAGAAAAAGCTCTCCAAAATTTGTAACCCAATTTCTCTTGAGTATGGAAATACCCCATATGTGGATGTAAAGTGCTCTGCGGGCGAACTACAATGCTCAGAAGAAAAGGAGCGCCATTGAGCTTTTGGAGAGAGAATTTGTTTGGAATGGAACTCAGGGGCCATGTGCGTTTACAAAGCCACCATAGTGCCAGAACAGTGGACCCCCCCCCACATGTGACCCCATTTTGGAAACTACACCCCTCATGTAATAAGGGTTGCAGTGAGCATTTACACCCCACTGGCGTTTGACAGATCTTTGGAACAGTGGGCTGTGCAAATGAAACATTACATTTTATTTTCACGGACCAAAAATCAGTCAGACACCTGTGGGACGTAAATGCTCACTGTACCCCTTATTTTATTATGTGAGGGGTGTAGTTTCCGAAATGGGATCACATATGGGGGGGCCATCGTTCTGGCACCATGGGATCTTTGTAAACACACGTGGCCTTCAATTCCGGACAAATTTTCTCTCTAAAAGCCCAATGCCGCTCCTTCTCTTCTGAGCATTGTAGTGCACCCGCAGAGCACCTTACATCCACATATGGGGTATGTTCTTATGCAGAAGAAATGGGGTTACAAATCTTGGTGGGGGGGCTTTTTTCCTAGTTTCCCTTGTGAAAATTAAACATTTAGGGTAACACCAGCATTTAAATAAAAAACATTTTTTTTCATTTTCCCATCCAACTTTAACAAAAATTTGTCAAGCACCTATGGGGTGTTAAGGCACTCTATATACCTTGTTACATTCCATGAGGGGTGTAGTTTCCAAAATGGGGTCCCACGTGGGTATTTATTTTTTTGTGTTTGTCAGAACCACTGTAAAATCAGCCACCCCTGTGCAAATCACCAATTTAGACCTCAAATGTACATAGTGCTCTCTCACTCCTGAGCCTTGTTGTGCATCCGCAGGGCTCTGAAGTTAGAGCGCCATGCGCATTTGAGGCATAATTTAGAGATTTGCATAGGGGTGGACTCGGATGCAAGCGTTACAATTGCCTCAAAAATATTCTGTGTCAGTGATTCCCAAACAGGCTGCCTCCAGCTGTTGCTAAACTCCCAGCATGCCTGGACAGTCAGTGGCTGTACAGCAATGCTGGGAGTTGTTGTTTTGCAACAGCTTGATGCACTACTTTGGAAACACTTCCGTACACAATGTTTTTCATTTTTATTGGGGGAAAGGGGGGGCCGTGTAATTATGTGTATATGTAGTGTTTTACCCTTTATTTTGTGTAGTGTATTATTTTTTAGGGTACATTCACACAGGTGGGGGTTTAAGGTGAGTTTCCCGCTAGGAGTTTGAGCTGTGGCTGAAAATTTGCCACAGCTCAAACTTGAAGCAGGAAACTCACTGTAAAACCTCACCTGTGTGAATGTACATTCACAAGGGGGGGGAACCTCCAGCTGTTGCAAAACTACAACTCCCAGCAGCCACGGATAGAAGTGCATGCTGGGAGTTGTACTTTTGCAATAGCTGGAGGCACACTGGTTAGAAAACCTTGAGTTAGGTTCTGTTACCTAACTCAGTATTTTCCAACCAGTGTGCCTCCAGTTGTTGCAAAACTACAACTCCTAGCATGTATTGATGGCCAAAGGGCATGCTGCGAGATGTAGTTATGCAACAGCTGGAGGCACGCAACTACAACTCCCAACATGCAGAGACAGCTGTTTGCTGTTCGTGCATGCTGGGAGTTGTAGTTTTGCAATATTTAGAGAGCCATGGTTTAGAAACAACCACACAGTGATCTCCAAATGGTAGCCCTCCAAATATTGCAAAACTTCAAATCCCAGCATGTCCAAACAGCTGTCTGGGCATGCTGGGAATTGTAGTTTTGCAACATCTGTATAGTGGTCTCCAAATTGTAGCCCTCCAGATGTTGCTAGGCAGGATCGCCACACCAGGGAGAGGATCGCCACCCAACGCCTGTAAGTGACCTCCGACGCCGGTCCCAGCAAAGTTCCCCCGCTCTGCCCGGACTACCGTGGGTGGGCAGAGCAGAGGAGCCGAACTTTAACACCCCACCCCCCCACAATCTGCTACTGGTCGGTCGCTTCTGACTGACCAATAGCAGGGACAGGAGGGATGGCACCCCTGCCACCTCACTCCTATCCCTTAAGGGGGATCGTGGTTGTCTAGGACAGCCCTGATCACCCTTATTTTCCGAGTCACCGGAGACCCGTATGACCCAGAATAGCTGCAGATCGCCAGTCTGAATTGACCGGCGGTTTGGGGCGATTGCCAATATGGGGAGGCTCAGGACCCCCCCTGTGCGTTGTCATGGGAAGCCTGGTAAATGATTTCAGCAGGCATCCCGGTCCGCGAGCAGTGGAGTTCCCACGGGCGTACAGGTATGCCCTGGGTCCTTAAGTCCCAGGGAGCCAGGGTGTACCTGTACGTCCTGTTATAGATGGGTTAAAGGGGTTATCCACCATTAGGTGATGTTAGTACCTACCTGCCAGACAGTAATGGACATGCTTAGAAAAGATCTGCGCTTGTCTTTGGGCTAAATGGCTTGTGAGATTATCATAATGCTGTGGCTATCTTTTTGGGAACTGGGTATTTATTGTGGAAGTTCGTTCTATTAAACTACACATCCCTTAGTTCCGTGTTTGTAAGTGTGAGGTCACTACCCTGCCTCCCACTCATCAGCCACCCCACTCATTGAAACACAAATTAGCTGCATTTCATTCAAAAAGTGTTTCCTTACCAAGGGTGCCCACAGCTGTTGAAAATGATCTCTCTCCTACCCAGCGGTCACTCCACCCGTTGAAGCAGGACTGGCCGCCTTTGCACATCTGACTAGTGATATCACGTCTTGATGTCCTGCAACCTGGGAAAACCCGAGATCTGAGTAATTTTGTATATTAATGAATATCGGGGGCCAAAATCACTGAAGAATTGCGAGACCACCGTCACACACAGATACAGACACTATATTATGAACTACACTAACTTTACAGCCCCTGTAGCATAGTCAAATAATTTAAGGCCAAAATGGCCTTGGTTCTTAAGGGATTAAAAGTCCTTATCTCCCTAATCTCACATTGCTGACATTCCATTGGTTGCCTTTTGCACTTCCTTATTGAGGTGTGGACTGGGCCTAGTCAGACCAGTGAATGTTGCATTAATTTTTAAGCCATTTGCATTAATTTTTAAGCCAGTTTAAGAGGGCTCAAACACCTGACAAAACTTAAGTAATTCACATTTTAACTTTGTTTTTTCAGTGTTTTTTTTTTTTTGTTTTGTTTTTTGAGTATGCAGGATTTGATTCAATTATTATTATTTTTTTTTCAAACCAAAAAAAGAGGTGCAATCCTTTTACTTGAACTTTTCCTCCCATGGCTTTTCCTAAACCAACAGCCCGTAATTCCCTCTTTCCCCTACCTGCAGGCTCTCTGTGTTAGCGTAGACTGGTTTCAGAACATTAACAGTGTATAAAAGAGAATAGAAGAGGCGGGAGCCATTTTTGTAACTATCTGCACACTGGCATTCCAGCATGGGAGGTAAATACATTTATGTAAATGTATAAATCTAATACAAACAGCTTTCTTGAAAATGATTCCATTTTATACACGCCGAAAGTTTATTTTTAAGGCTCAAGCCTGTTAGCGTAAGAGAAGCCGACATTTCGTGTAAATATCCATTATCCACTGAATTGCTGTAATACCTGTGCAGTTAATGCTCTGGCGGAATTTATGGACTTCATTATTTCCATCCATAAAGAGTTCAGTGGATTGAAGTTGCCTGAAGGAGACTGCACTAACAAATGTACCAGAACGGAGTAAAATATCACACACCCTGTTAACAGTTTGACAGTAGCGTGCCCTGTTGTTAAATTTATTTATGCCGGGCAATAATTCTGCTACTAAGAAATAAAAGTGTTAACGCAGGACTAGTCAGATTACATATTTTTATATTGTGCTACATATGAGTAACTTGGGTACCAGTGAAAAAAGATATAATAGATATATTGTATTTATGTGTGTACTCACACACACTCTTGTGATTCACCTTACAGGCACCCTGATTGTTTAGTATAAAAAGTAGCTTCAGAATAAGATGGAAGTAGTGTTAGACTATGATTGCCCGGAAAATAGTGGTGATCGGGGCTGTCAGAGACAGCCCCGATCATCCTAAAGGATAGGAGCGAGGTGGCAGGGGTTCCACCTCCTCCCATCCCCTGCGATTGGCCGGTCAGGACTGACCGGCCAATCGCAGGGCAGGGGCGGTTAAAGTTGAGATCCCCTGCTCTGCCCGCCCCTTGAAATCTGGGCAGAGTGGGGGAAAGATGGCGGCAACAGTCCGGAGCCCTCTTGTATTTCAAGGCAACAGTTTAGGGCCACATATGGGGTATTTCCGTACTCGGGGAGAAATTACGCTACAAATTTTCGGGGGCTTTTTCCTTTTACCCCTTTTGAAAAAGTAAAGTTGAAGTCTGCACGAGAATGTTATTGTAAAAAAATTGCATTTTTTACACTAACATGCTGGGGTTGCCCCATACTTTTCATTTTCACAAGAGGTAAAAGAAAAAAAGACCCCCAAAATTGTAACGCAATTTCTCCAGAGTATGTAAGTACCCTATATGTGGAAGTAAAATGCTCTGCAGGCACACAACAGGGCTCAGGAGGGAGAGCGCACTATGTACATTTGAGGCCTACATTTGTGATTTGCACAGGGGTGGCTGATTTTACAGCGGTTCTGACAAACGCAAAATAAATACCCGCATGTAAAATAATAAATACCCACATTTTGGAATCTACACCCCTCACGCAATGTAACAAGGGGTATAGTGAGCCTTAACACCCCACAGGTGTTTGACGAATTTTCGTTAAAGTTGGATGTGAAAATGAGAGAGAATTTTTTATCACTAAAATGCTGGAGTTACCCAAAATTTTTCTTTTTTACAAGGGAAAATTGAAAAACAGACCCCCAAAATTTGTAACTCCAATTCTTCTGAGTATGGAAATACCCCATATGTGGATTTAAAGTGCTCTGCGGGTGCACTACAATGCTCAGAAGAGAAGGAGTGCCATTGGGCTTTTGGAGAGAAAATGTGTCCGGAATTGAAGGCCACGTGTGTTCACAAAGCCCCCATGGTGCCAGAACAGTGGACCCCCCATCCCCACATGTGACCCCACTTTGAAAACTACACCCATCACGAAATGTGATAAGGGGTGCAGTGAGCATTTACTCCGCATGGGTGTCTGACAGATTTTTGGAACACTGGTCCGTGAAAACGAAAAATTTAATTTTTCATTTGCACAGTCCATTGTTCCAACGATCTGTCAAATGCCAATGGGGTTTAAATGCTCACTGCACCCCTTATTACATACCGTGAGGAGTGTAATTTCCGAAATGGGGTCACATGTGGGGGTTCCACTGTTCTGGCACCATGGGGCTTTTTAAATGCACATGGGCTTCAATTCCGGACACATTCTCTCTCCAAAAGCTCAATGGCGCTCCATCTCTTCTGAGCATTGTAGTTCGCCCGCAGAGCACTTTACATCCACATATGGGGTTACAAATTTTGGGAAACTTTCTCCTATTACCCCTTGTGAAAATTTGGGGTAACACCAGCATTTTTGTGAAAAAAATCTAATTTTTCATTTTCATGTCCAACTTTAGCGGAAATTTGTAAAAAAAACTGTGGGGTGTAAAGGCTCACTGTACCCCTTGTTACGTTCCTTAAGGGGTGTTGTTTCCCAAAGAGTGTGCCATGTGTTTTTTTTCTGTTCTGGCACCCTAGGGGCTTCCTAAATGCGATATGCCTCCCAAAAACTATTTTAGCAAAATTTGCTTTCAAAAAGCCAAATGTGGCTCCTTCTCTTCTGAGCATTGTAGTTCACCCGCAGAGCACTTTACGTCCACATATGGGGTATTTTCATACTCAGACGAAATGGGGTTACAAATTTTAGGAGACACTTTCTCCTATTACCTCTTGTAAAAATGGTACATTTTGGAAAAAAACTGCATTTTAGTGAAAAAATAAATACATTTCATTTACACATCTGACTTTAACTAAAAGTTGTCAAACACCTGTGGGGTGTTAAGGCTCACTGTACTTTTTTTTTTTTTTTTGCTGTTCTGACACCATAGGCGCTTCCTAAATGTGACATGCCCCCCAAAAACCAATTCAGCAAAATTCACTCTCTCCAAAATCCCATTGTTGCTCCTTCCCTTCTGAGCCCTCTAGTGCACCCACAGAGCACTTTACATCCACATATTTTGGGGGGCTTTTTCTCCTTTTACCCCTTCTAAAAATTCAAAAACTGTATCTACAAGAACATGCGAGTGTAAAAAATGTAGATTTTGAATTTTCTCCTGCAAAAAATTCTCTGGTCCTTAAGGTGAAAATGGGCTTGGTCCTTAAGGGGTTAAGGATGTGCAACTGTCATGATCTTGATGATATTTTGGTTTTCGACCTTGATATTGCTCTGTATTTTCTGCTCAGTCTTTGGGAAGGGGTGTTACCCAGTAGGCTGTGACATCATCTGAAGCCATAGAGGGGAGAACTTCCTCCCTCACTCTGCTACACACAGCCCAGAGCTGTTCAGTGTGAGATGAACAGTGATTGGATAAGGCTGCACACACCCTTCTAAGCACTCCAGACTGCATTTCCTAATTTTGGACTTCTGCCAGGCCAGCAGGAGTCCAATGTCTGTGCAAGAGATGGGGGGGGGGGTTTGCTCTGGACAAGTAGGAAGACACTTTGTGGCAGCTTTTTTAAACACAAATAAAACATAGAAAACTTCATTTTTTTTTTAACAAAGTACATTAGAAAGGTTTATTATTTACCGTAAGGAGTGCAATAGCAAAAATTAGTTTTGATGGCAGTGCCCATTTAAATAACACAGCTTCCAAGTGTTTTTGCAGCCATCTGTTAGCATCTTGCACCTGCCTGCTGTTTGTACTTTTGCAATAGCAGATTTCAGCTCTCTCCAAAGATTTCCTGTTGGTTAGGCTATGTTCTCCGTGCGGACATTCCCGACCACATGGCAATGCATTGTGTGTGGACTCCGCGCAAAAAATGAACACGGAAAATGTGATTTCCGTGCCGGAAACATCTAACATGGAAATTCCGCTGTGTGCACAGAGCAGCAGAATCCTGTTGAATTTGATGGGACCCTGTGCTGGATTCCAATGCGAACATAGCCTTTAGATTGTTTCAAACCAGCCAGTGATGACTCTGATCTCGAGGGAATTTATCATTTTTCAACTTTCACAACTTTTTTTTTTTATTTTTTATTAAAAGCTTGTACCTTCTTTTTCGTGCAATTTTCAAGTTTCAAGCTAAATTTATCAAATTGTCCTGTGATGTACTAGTGCAGTTTTTTTTTTTCAGTGCACTTTTTTAACCAGTGATTTGTACACCACCTATTGAGTGAAGCAGAACTACACAAATGTTTAGCAACCTTTTAAGTTTGGCTAAACACTTAGTAAGCATTTATAGTTCCTAAACAAAAAAAATGCTTTATGTGCCTTACTTACCTCCCTTGCTCTCCCATGCTGCAGCATTCAGATGTTTCAGTCCTCTTTGTGCTCCTGTTCTTTTAGGTGCCAGTGACATCCTGCTACTAAGCAGGTCTAAAACATTGCCATCAGAAGGAATAAAATAATCTAGTTTAACTTTGGAGTAATGTTTCTTTGTGACTGCTTGTTAAATAGGACCACAATAACCTCTATAACACTACTGTTTACTTTGGTCTATATTCTCTATTATATGACACCTCCCTGATGACACCACTTGCAATAAAATGGTAGAAACGCGTTGGTGGTTTCATTTTGTATGTAGACTGCATGATTGGGCTGGCTGGGCCCTGCAGAGCCCTATCTGTGCGGAATATTGATGGTATTATGACCATAGTCTGTATATTAACCCCTTAACGACCAAGGATGTATATCTACATCCTTAGCCGGCTCCTGCGATATAACGCGGGGACACTGTATCATATCGGGTCGGTCCCAAAGCTGAAGCCCGTATCTGAAGCTGGGACCCGGGGCTAATAGCGCGCGGCAGCAATCGCGGTGCTGCGTGCTATTAACCCTTTAGACGCGGCATTCAAAGTTGAACGCCACACCTAAAACGAAAGTGAAAGCTGCCCGGCTGCTCAGAGGGGCTGATCGGGACCACCGCAGTGAAAATGCAGTGTGCCTGATCAGCTGGGACACGAGCGGAGGTCCTCTTACCTTCCTCCGGCTTGTCCCTTCGGCGATTGATTGCTCCAAGCCTGAGATGCAGGCTTGAGCAATCGACCGCTGATAACACTGATCAATGCAAAGCTATGGCTTTGCAGTGAACAGTGTATAAGATCAGTGTGTGCAGTGTTATAGCTCCCTATGGGAGCTACAACACTGCAAAAAAAAGTGTAAAACGAAAATTAATAAATATGATTTAACCCTTTCCCTAATAAAAGTCCAAATCATCCCCCTTTTCCCATAAAAAAAAACATGTAAATTAAAATAAACATATGTGATATCGCCACGTGCGTAAATGTCCGAACTATAAAAATATATAATTAATCAAAGTGCATGGAAAAAATTCCAAAGTCCAAAATAACTTATTTTTGGTCACTTTTTATATCATGAAAAAATGAATAAAAAGCGACCAAAAAGTCCAATCAATACAAAAATGGTACCGCTAAAAACTTCAGATCACGGCACAAAAAATGAGCCCTCATACCACCCCATATAATAAAAAAGTTATAGGGGTCAGAAGATGACAATTTTAAACGTATAAATTTTCCTGCATGTAGTTATGATTTTTTTCCGAAGTACGACAATATCAAACCTATATAAGTAGGGTAACATTTAAACTGTATGGACCTACAGAATAATGATAAGGTGTAATTTATACTGAAAAATGTACTGCGTAGAAACGGAAGCCCCCAAAAGTTACAAAATGGCGTTTTTTCTTCAATTTCATCGCACAATTATTTAATTTTTTTCCATTTCGCCGTAGATTTTTGGGTAAAATAACTGATGTCACTGCAAAGTAGAATTGGTGGCACAAAAAATAAGCCATCATATGGATTTTTAGGTGCAAAATTGAAAGGGTTAGGATTTTTAAAAGGTGAAGAGGAAAAAACGAAAGTGCAAAAACGGAAAACACCTGTTCTTTTTTCCTAATTTTTACTTGAATAGATTAAAAGTTACGTATTAAGCACACCATGAGCACCTTTTGTTGAATCTCTTGGTTTTTCTCTTTTTCTACTGGAAGTTATGCTGGGTGACTGTGATTCTAAGCATGGTCTGACGTGGGACCACATACCTCTATCCTGTTATCACTCTTGTTTCAGTTTTTACTTCGGTTGTGATTGTATGAAGTGTGAATGTAGGCATAAACAAAAACAAAAAACTCTAAAAAGTTACAGAAGAGAGGAGGAAACTTACAAAATGGTGGTCTGAAGTGATTTATTATTTTTTGCTTATATGCACCAAATGTATGATAAATATGATAGTATGATAAATACCGTATGTCACACACATGCAAAATAAAAGCAAAAAAAAATTACTTCAGAATGACTTTCCAAAGACAACAATGATAAATGTCCCCCATTGAAACACATGGGATGGAGTTCCGAGAATAATGCCCATTCTTCTACCGGACTAGGAAAAAAACGAATCTGCTATATACCACTCTTTGTTTTCCATGTGTCTTACAGAACTGCTTGGCCCCCAGCTCTTCTTTCGAACAAGCTTTAATTACATTCTTTACGTTCACAGCATTAACAAGTGGGTAAAGGTCCCAGAAATGATCTAATGCTGAAGTTGTGAACATGAATCCTTTATTTTCGCTCGTCCTCTGTTACTCCAGCAATAAAATAAATAGAAGTGCATGTGAATGAAATCTGCTGCTCGAGCCATGCCAGCTTTCCTGTCTGTTTCTCACATTTGCGGGCTTGAACGGAAGTTTTAACCCACTTGGGCACCATCTGTTTGAGAGGCTGTCACATCTAGAGGAAGCAGGAACATCAAACACTTATTCCTATTCTGATGCCCTCACAGATAATAATGGCATGGCTTCTTTTCACTTTAATAGCACCTCCAGCAATTGCCACTTAGTGTACCCGAGGCCTGTTGAGGGGCAGGTGCCGCTTAGTCCTTCACATAATGTCAGCTGCTTTGCTTGCCTGGCAATGTAGGTTTTCATATTATTTGATTGTGTATCCAAAGGGAGTGAACTGTTCCTGTATCACTACAAGCTGCCTAGACCATACTATTTAGAGTCCTTTATGAATAAAATAAAAAGTATGCCCACTGAATACTTCAGAATACTTCAGTCGTCTTGTTTTTCCTCTCACATATGACCTACTAAAACAAAGAACATTGTTTTCCTAGATCATTCCTTAAGAAACCAGGGCTGAAGCTTTTGGCTTCTGATTGGACCTAATTACATCAGGAGTACGGCAGAGCTGAGACATAATGGTCTGTCAGATGGAAGACTTTTTTTTTCGTTTTCTGGCTCTTTTTGGCTTTTTTTCCCCCTTCAATTATCTGTGCGGATGCTGCTGAGAAACATAATGATGTCTTTCTTTTTTTTCCTGTTCTGGATTTTATTTCTCTTACACTACTAGAAAGACAATGTGCCATTTTTCCTGGACCTGCAACAGACTGGATGCGTGGCTTCCATATGATTTTGACGCTACTGCATTTGGGCATTTTTTGGTGTATATTCAGTTTTTGTGGTGTTTTTAAAATTTTCCATTTTAGTATTTTACTACAGTTTTTATTCTGGCCAGTAGGCCTAAACTTCCTGTTCTGTAGACAGAACCTTTCAGAAGTCTCCTCCTCTCACAGACAAGATTACAGTGAAAGGTGACACCAGTGTACAGTGACCCCCCCCCCCCCCCCCCTCCGACCTACGATGGCCCCAACATACGATCATTTCAACATACGATGGCCTCTCAGAGGCCATCGCATGTTGAAGGCAGCATCAACATACGATGCTTTTGTATGTCGGGGTCATCGCATAAACGGCTATCTGGCAGCGCAGACTGCTTCAGCTGCCACCGGATAGCAGTTTACGGTGCCCCGTGTGCTCCGCTGACGATCACTTACCTGGTGGGGCTCCAGCGCGTCCTCTTCGGGATCCCCTGCATCGTCGGCGTTCTCAATCGTCGTCATCACGTCGCTGCGCACGCCGTCCCGTCATCCAATAGGAGCGGCGTGCGTAGCGACGTGATGGGGGCGACAGAGAGCGAGGATGCCGGGAAGCAGAGGCCTTGTCGGAGCGTCGGGAACACCCCGGGGACGCGGTGACAGCGATGGAAAGCAACATCCAGGGCAGTGGTGACGGTCCGGAGCGGCGGGGACACGTGAGTATAACCTCCAATGCCAGTGGTCTTCAACCTGCGGACCTCCAGATGTTGCAAAACTTCAACTCCCGGGCATGCTGGGTGTTGTAGTTTTGCAACATCTGGAGGTCCGCAGGTTGTAGACCACTGTCCTATACTTTACATTGCACGGATCCCTCAACATACGATTGTTTCAACAAACGATGGTTCATTTGGAACGGATTACCATCGTATGTTGAGGGACCACTGTATAGATAAAAAGGGATAAGGCCATTTACAATAGGTGAGCGGCAGAGCTCAACCTCCCTCTCTGCAATATGACCTTTACATAGGTCACAGAATGGCCCTCATTTACTATTGCAAACCCGACATGTTTTGTCGGGTTGAGCGCCAGTTTCGGGCACATTGCGCCTGAAATTCTGTCTGCGCCAGAATATGCACCTGAAATTCTGTCTGCGCCTGAATTTGCGCCTGAATTGAAAAAACCCCAACTAACTCTCCATTTTGCTAAGAAAACCCGAAAAAGGGGCGTGACCGTCGGGGAAAGGGGCATGGTCAAATAAAAGGGGCGTGTTCCCGACATTTTCACAAAATCCCAACATTACTAAAGTTTGTGAATTACTAAAGTGGTGGATTTGAGCTGAGGAAAACACTACAGATCAGAACATGTGTAAAATAAGCAAAGTGTAGGGAAAGTAGAAAATGTAGGGAAACCTTAGTAAATACGATGGAAAATAAATTGTAGGGAATTAAAACCCACAAAGAAACCTACACAACACTCTTAGTAAATGAGGGCCAATATGTCTGGAAATCAGCTGTAAACAACTGCTCTAAATGCTATGCCGAATATTCGGGCAGTATAGCTTCCTTTCTAACATACAAAAACTTATAATAAAGCAGAACAGCAGATTAATAAAAAAATATTTCAGTATGTAGCTAATCAGTTAAAAATAATAATCTAGATGGCACATTCCCTTAGTCTGCTTAAAAAAGTTGCAGAATTCTTTGTTAGATTCCATATATTGGACTATATTCTCTGTTAGATAAACAGCATTCCTAAAGGGAATTTGGTGCAATATGGACCCCAGTATGGAACAGTAGCATATTGCCGACCAAAATGCTTTCTGGTGTATAGAGATGAGCGAATTTACAGTAAATTCGATTCGTCATGAACTTCTCGGCTCGGCAGTTGATAACTTATCCTGCATAAATGAGTTCAGCTTTCAGGTGCTCCTTTGGGCTGGAAAAGGTGGATACAGTCCTAGGAGACTCTTTCCTAGGACTGTATCCACCTTTTCCAGCCCCCCGGAGCACCTGAAAGCTGAACTAATTTATGTTATCAACTGCCGAGCCGAGAAGTTCGTGATGAATCGAATTTACTGTAAGTTCGCTCATCTCTACTGGTGTACATAGAGGCTTTGCAGCAAGATCAGGGTCTTATATTTTCTGTTTCAATCTTTTTATTGAATTTTTCACATAAACTTAAATCAACATCGCACAAAAGTGCAAAATTATCAAAGTTACAACATATGTAAACATTTGTAAAAGTCTTAACAAACTTATATATATCTCTCAAGATCAGAGGTACAGTATATTCATAGAAATGCGCATCTCAAATGACACTATAGGTAATGGTGACTGCAATCCTCCAATCTCCGGGACAACAAGTAAAGTCCTCAGGTATGTCATGTGTATCAAACCAAACAAAAGCTAAGAAGGATAGAGAGGGAAGGAAAGAAGGAGAGAGTACATGGAGATGCCGCTAGATCAATGAAGGATTGTTTTACAAACTTGAAGAGATACTTTCATTATGAGTATATTGTAACCAGGGGTTTCATAGATAATCTAAGGAGATGGCTCTGTTGGTGTTGTAAGCGATTGCTCTTTCACTTTTATAAGATTGATTTAATAAAGCAATAAGTTCAGAAAAGGATGGGGAAAGCGAAGACTTCCAATGCCTTGTGATAATAAGTTTAGCCAAAATAAACACTTTACATACCGTGTTGTCAGAGCAGTATTGTCTCCTTTAGTGTTAGGGCTCGTTCACATTGATGTTAAAGGGGTTCTCTGGTGCTTTAGACATCTTATCCCCTATCCAAAGGATAGGGGATAAGATGCCTGATCGCGGGAGTCCCGCCGCTGGGGACCCCCGGGATCTTGCACGCGGCACCCCGTTTGTAATCAGTCCCCGGAGCATGTTCGCTCTGGGTCCGATTACCGTGGACCACAGGGCCGGCAGCGTGTGACGTCACGCCTCTGCCCCCGTGTGACGTCACGCTCCGACCCTCAAGGCAAGCCTACGGGAGCAGGCGTGATAGCTGTCCTTTGGATAGGGGATAAGATGTCTAAAGCACCGGAGAACCCCTTTAAGTCATGTTCGTTAGTAAAATCTGCAGACAGATGTAAAAGGATCCCATTGATCTTAATGTTTTACAATCCTCTGTCATCCGGATGAGTCTTTAATGGCATCCATTTGTATTTTTTTTTTTTTTTTTCAATCCAATTTAGATACGTTTTTAGTTCTGAGCATGCTCAGAAGAGGTGTGAGCAACCAGGAAGTAGACAGACGAATAAAAAAACCAGACAGAAACGGACAATAAAGCATATAAACGGATGAAGAACAGCCTTGTTATTTTTTGATATAGTCCGCTTAAAATACACAAATGGCATCCCTTTGCATCAGTTTGCATCCGTTTGTTAGTATGGTCCATTTAGCAGCATTGATGTGAGAGTACAGCCATGTGAACCCAGCCTTACAGAAATGTTAGTAGGCCATAGTATGTCGAGAGACCATATTGCATACGTTGCTGACAACACATGGATTCTCTCGAACTTTTCGTTTTCAAAATGTTGTGGAAGATTTTATTTTGTCACTCACAATCCATTGTAAGTTGGCATTACAGTTCAAAACACTATTATGTGTAAATTGTCAGATGATTGCATGCCATAGGTAATGTAATGTGAATAGGAACCTGACATGAGATTTTACCCTTGTAACTATAGGCAACAGGCTCTAAAGCATTAAACAAGCCTTATTACCATGCCTCTATGTCCGGTAATGATGCCAGCAATCTTCATAAACAAGGTTTAAAAACGTCCTGCGCTGAATGCAGATTTACAGCAAGTAGTCCCCTGGGCAGTGCAGCAAAGTAGTCACCGTGCCCAGGGCTGTATTCACTCCTTTCCTGCCCTATTCATGCCTGACAGCCCGAGCATGCCAAAATTCAATCCTGCACTCAATGTCTCGTGCATAGGAGCTCTGGACAGGTTTACCACTCAGCTGTGGAGCATCTGGGTCCTCACGCTGAAGCTGCGCTCCGGTGCAGTCACTGTAGCCTCTGGATCATACATAGGACAATAAAATAAGATTATCTGCAGCAGGCTTCATTCTGTCATGCCCGGCTGTCAGTCACCCCTATGCAGATGTGAATAGGGCAGGAAAGGTGTGATTATAGCCCTGGGCATGGTCACTACTACTCCGTACCACTCAGAACTACTTGTTAATTTGCATAGAACACGGGACACTTTTAAACCTTTTTTCATGAGGAATGTTGGCATCAGTACCCGACATAGAGGCATAGTAGGAACACATATTTAAAGGGGTATTCCAGGCCAAAACTTGTTTTTATATATCAACTGGCTCCGGAAAGTTAAACAGATTTGTAAATTACTTCTATTAAAAAATCTTAATCCTTCCAATAGTTATTAGCTTCTGAAGTTGAGTTGTTGTTTTCTGTCTAACTGCTCTGATGACTCACATCCCGGGAGCTGTGCAGTTCCTATGGGGATATTCTCCAATCATGCCTGGAATACCCCTTTAATGCTTTAGAGCCTTTTGCCTATGAATACAGGGGGTACAATTCAGTGTTAGGTCTTCTTTAAAGGGAATATACCATATGATCCAAACTGCTCACAGTGTTATGTAGCTGTATGTACAATAAAGTGAATAATACCTTTTAAGTAGCTGTTCATGTTGTCAACACAGAGAAAATCGCACTCATGTCTTCACTGGCACAGTCTGGCACTCCTCACACCTCCTTGAATAATGTGCATGGCTCGGCCTTCTACGCACTTTTGATTACGTGCGGCACATGCGCAGTGAGTGCCTAAGGCTGTCATACTCACTGAACGTGCACTGCGCTTTGAATCAAAAGTGTAGGTGGGAGTCTCGAATGCGGGGCACATTAGGTAGGGAGAGCAAGGGGAAAGGAGCAGTAAGGCGGCGTGCCAGACTGCGGCACTGGTGTGGCTGCAAACACCTTTTTTGACTCTTCATCGAAGATGAAAAGTGCAATTTTCTCTTTTTGACAACATGGACAGCTACCACAAAGTATAAATTGCTTTATTGTAGCTACGTAATAATACCGTCAGCAGTTTTGATCATGTCCAAGCCCTATAGGATTGCACCATTTTCCTGTTCTTGGGTTGCCAAAAGGAATTCATAGTTTCTTGATTTCTAATTTATTGTAATATAAATTGCTAAATTTAGTTTTTATTTTATATGTTTTATATATATTTTTTTTCTTAACATTCAAATTAACTGATTTAGTATGTGTAAATGTGTAGTAGGCTTGTGTTTTAGGTGGTTTAATTTGGTTTGCCTAGCTTTTATACAGCTGCAGTAGTGATGGTATTACATCTCTTTACCTTGAAATAAATTAACCCTGCATTCACCTTAACTGATGGCTCAGATACGTTGTCACAGAATTAATGCAGAGTGACCTCCATAAGATCATCGTCTCTCCTCAGCCGCTCAGCTCGGATCATGTCAAGGTTTTTTTGTATCAGATTTTGAGAGGTAAGTTTTATACACAGAACAGAAGTAACCAGATTGCTACAGATTTAGTTATGATGTACATGGTCGTATTGTACCCCTCTCCCCATTATTAAGCTGTATATATCACTATACATCCCAATGCACATAAGGTTTACAAAGTTCAGAGACCCTACCAAATACTAGAGGTGCGCGTTCAGGAGTGGTCTATAAACCCATATAGGGGATTTCATGGACTCCTATTGATGAACTGTCCTCATGATAGGTCATCAGTATTAGATTGATGGTGGGCTGACACCTGGCACCTTGCCAAACAGCTCCATACATTGTAGAGTGGCCATGTGGAGTTTTTCAATGGGAGCTGAGCTGCAGTAACCCAGGGCGTCCCCTGCACAATATATGCACCTCCTGCTCTGTTCTCTGTATGTGAAGGTGCTGAATGTTGGCACCCCTCTAATCTAATGATCTATCCTTTAGGATTGGTCAGTAATTAGCATCTTTATGTGTAACCTTATCATTAGCATGAATTTAAAAAAAAAATGCATACTTCTGAAGCTGCCTTTAAAGGGTACCTCTCATCAAAAAAAAACTTTTGATGTATTATAGATTAATGTATGCAGAATAACTTTACAATTGCATGTTAATAAAAAATATATGCTTCTTTCTATTTAATTTTCCACTTTGAAGAAATGACCACTAGGGGTCTCCCTACCAGTCCTGGCAGCAAACATTTCAGACTCATGCTGGAGTCCTAAACACTACGAGCTGCCAGTCTGCTTTGTTCACAAAGGAGAACACTCAGAGCTGCCAGCCTGCTTTGTTCACAGCCTGTTTGGCTGTGAACAAAGCAGACTGGCAGCTCGTAGTGTTTAGGACTCCAGCATGAGTCAGAAATGCTTGCTGACAGGACTGATAGGGAAAAATACAATAGAAAGAAGCATATTTTTCATTAACATGCTATTGGAAAGTTATTTAACATTCATTAATCTAAAATATATCAAAAGTTTATTTGATGAGAGGTACCCTTTAAATAGGAGACTGTAGGGTCCTAGAACAGAATGGAATGGATGATTCTTTAGATATTCCCTATTATAAAGTTGAATTCATTGTTTCCGTGTCAAAGTAAATACAGCAGAGCGCACTTTTATATCGTTATTACATATTATAACTTGGTAGACTTGCCATTACCTTATCCAGTGATACCTTAATACAACCAAATACCAAAAATTTCTTATTCACTGCATAAACATAGGAAAACGTCTACACTACATAAAGTTGCTAAGGTTCCATTTTTCTATTATCTGTAACATAGCATAGGAAGGTAGCACTGTGCGTACTCTCTGCGCTTCTCTTTTATTCAGTGCAAATGACTGCTACAAAAACAGTGCCTCTCACAGGATAACCTGACATGTTGGTGCATTACACAGTGACCCCATAGGAAATGATAGTATACCGTATATACTCAAGTATAAGCCGAGTTTTTAAGCACGATTTTTCGTGCTGAAAACACCCCCCCTCGGCTTATACTCGAGTGAACTCTCCACCCACAGTGGTCTTCAACCTGCGGACCTCCAGAGGTTTCAAAACTACAACTCCCAGCAAGCCCGGGCAGCCATCGGCTGTCCGGGCTTGCTGGGAGTTGTAGTTTTGAAACCTCCGGAGGTCCGCAGGTTGAAGACCACTGCGGCCTTCGACATCATCCAGCCCCCTCTCACCCCCCTTTAGTTCTGTACAGTACTCGCCTCCGCTCGGCGCTGGTCCGGTGCTGCAGGACTGTCCGGAGAGGAGGTGGTCCGGTGGGATAGTGGTTCCGGGCTGCTATCTTCACCGGGGAGGCCTCTTCTAAGCGCTTCGGGCCCGGCCCCAGAATAGTCACGTTGCCTTGACAACGACGCAGAGGTACGTTCATTGCCAACGTACTTCTGCGTCATTGTCAAGGCAACGCCTCTATTCCGGGCCGGAAGCGCAGAGAAGAGGCGCCCCCAGTGAAGATAGCAGCCCGGAACCACTATCCCACCGGACCACCTCCTCTCCGGACAGCCCTGCAGCACCGTACCAGCGCCGAGCGGAGGTGAGTACTGTACAGAACTAAAGGGGGTGAGAGGGGGCTGGATGATGTCGAAGGCCGCAGTGGTCTTCAACCTGCGGACCTCCGGAGGTTTCAAAACTACAACTCCCAGCAAGCCCGGACAGCCGATGGCTGCCCGGACTTGCTGGGAGTTGTAGTTTTGAAACCTCTGGAGGTCCGCAGGTTGAAGACCACTGAGGGCGGATGATAAGAGGATGATGAAGGGGGGGTGTGGGATGATGAAGGGGGGTGGGGATGATGACAAGGGGATGATGAAGGGGGGGGGGTGTGGGATGATTACAAGGGGATGATGAAGGGGGGTGGGGATGATGACAAGGGGATGATGAAGGGGGTGGGGATGATGACAAGGGGATGATGAAGGGGGGTGGGGATGATGACAAGGGGATGATGAAGGGGGGATGTGTGGGATGATGACAAGGGGATGATGACAGGTGATGATGATGAGGATGTTAATGACTGGTCTGGATGATGACAGGGGGGGAATGATGTATTTCCCACCCTAGGCTTATACTCGAGTCAATAACTTTTCCTGGGATTTTGGGTTGAAATTAGGGGTCTCGGCTTATACTCGGGTCGGCTTATACTCGAGTATATACGGTAGATATTTTTATAGTATTACATAGTGAGTTGAGAAATTTGTATATACATATATGCACATGTATTGTACACTGCCCTACTCTCTCTCTGTACAAATATACTGTTACTACATACTGTTATATACACTATGCACAAGCATTAGTTGTTAAATTGCAAGTACAATTCCCCCATCACCATCACCACCACCACCTTTCCCAAAAGAGAAAAACTATTCTGGGACTTTGCACTTACATGCTGTGTACACCTGCACATTGCTGCCAGTGTAATGACCGGTCCCTGTTACATTAGGGCAGATATGCTTCTTACAGTACAGTGGTCCCTCAACTTACAATGGCCTCAACATACGATAGTTTCAACATACAATGGTCTTTTTTGGACCATTGTAACTTGAAACCAGACTCAACATACAATGCTATGGAATCTGCAAAATGTGTCAATGGCTGGAAGAACTGACCAATCAGAATGGACATTCACTGGTAAAACCCCTGTATTCCTAAAGTGCATGCACGGACTGGTGTCTGGTAGCACCCCTACAGTACAGGGAGGTATTACATGTTCTTTACTACGTTTAACCCCTGAAGAAGCTCCTGTCCTCTACATAGACCAGTGTTTCCCAACGAGGGCACCTCCAGCTGTTGCAAAACTACAACTCCCAGCATGCCCGGACAGCCTTTGGCTGTCCGGGCATGCTGGGAGTTGTAGTTTTGCAACAGCTGGAGGCACCCTGGTTGGAAAATGCTGAAATAGACAGTGATTTAAAGCTCCCAGCAGATCTTTCTTACTTTTATATGTAAGGGTTTTCTTTATCTGTATTAGTTTTCTACTTATTTTTCTTTAATCCTCACTTTTTCCTATTTTTGGATGACATTTTGGTGGCTTCAGAACCAATTACCAGGTTTCCATAGAGTTATGGTCTCAACATACAATGGTTTCAACATACAATGGTCGTCCTGGAACCAATTAATATTGTAACTTAAGGGACCACTGTATTCACATAGTCTTTCCCGCAACTCGCATAGTTCAGGTTGAAGAATTAAACTATAATTTACCACTTACAGAGGTATTCTAGAATTAGAAAAACCTGGCAGCTTTTGTTAAAAAATAGTGCCACATCCGTCAACAGGTTGTGTGTAGTATTGCATCTTATCATTCACTCATATAGAACTGTGCTGCGATACCAGACACCACCCATGGACAGAAGTGGCGCTGTTTTTGAAAGAAAGCGGCCATGTTTTTCTAATCTTAGACAACCTGTTAAAAGGTGAGGTTAAAGGAGTATTCCAGGAAAAAACTTTTTTTTTATTTATCAACAGGCTTCAGAAAGTTAAACAGATTTGTAAATTACTTCTATTAAAAAATCTTAATCCTTTCAGTACTTATGAGCTTCTGAAGTTAAGGTTGTTCTTTTCTGTCTGTGATCTCTGATGACACGTGTCTCGGGAACCGCCCAGTTTAGAAGATGTTTGCTATGGGGATTTGCTTCTAAACTGGGCGTTTCCCGAGACATGTGTCATCAGAGAGGACTTAGACAGAAAAGAACAACCTTAACTTCAGAAGCTCATAAGTACTGAAAGGATTAAGATTTTTTAATAGAAGTAATTTACAAATCTGTTTAACTTTCTGGAGCCAGTTGATATATATATTAAAAAAAAGTTTTTTTTCCTGGAATACCCCTTTAAAAGTATAGTTATCACTAAGCAAGGAATTGAGGCTGAAGGATTGAAACTGAATCCCTGCTATAGAATAGAATGTGGGAGTGATCTGGAACAACCAGCTGACAATGTATTAATAGGTTATAATTACCTGTTACAGGGGGAAGTATAGCACTTAAATGGGGTTACTATTAAGTGACGTGCTAAGGTTGGTTTTGTGTTCACATGGCTAAAGATTTCCGCCTAGCATTAAGTCACAGCAGCCATAATGTCGTCTTACAGCAAGGTTTGGCTGGCCTGCTGGGTGTATAGAAGGTTAGCTTTTTCTTAGTACATATTAAGCAGCCGTGGTCTGACCCTATTTATAATTTCCTGGAAATAAGTCATTGTGTTTTGCTTAACAATACAGCAAACTACTATGAGAAACAGCAGATGTAAAGCCATTGTGGGAAAAAGAAACCCCAGGGCTGCTGTTGCATACGTTTGCACGTACCCTTACAATGTAATTAAGCCACTATAATAAAAAGTTGATCATTACGTTTGCTTCTTTTGTCTGGCTGACACTCGTGTTTTTGCAAACTGCTAAACTACACATCTGCACCATTTTGCATCCCTACAAAAAATAAATAAAAAAAAAACAGACTTTAAATCATTATTCACCTTCCCCTATATGTGTTGATTTTTCTCTACAGCCAGAGGAACAAAAAGGGGGGTGGGGGGATATATAAAATATTAAAAATTTCATTTTTGCAGCCTAACTTTAGGAGTTGGACACCATGGCTGGAGTCCAACTCCATCTCCTCCATTCGTTCTCTACTTTCTTAAAGGGGTACTCCACCCCTAGATATCTTATCCCCTATCCAAAGGATAGGGGATAAGATGTCTGATCGCGGGGTTCCCGCCGCTGGGGACCCCCGCAATATAGCATGCGGCACCCGCCTGTTTCTGCTCTGGAAGCGCTGGAGGGTCTGGGTCCCGACCAGGGGAATGGAAGATCGTGACGTCACGACTCCGCCCCGTGTGACATCACGCCCCGCCCCCTCAATGCAAGTCTATGGGAGGGGGCGTGACGCCCCCTCCCATAGACTTGCATTGAGGGGACGGGGCCTCCCATAGACTTGCATTGAGGGGGCAGGGCGTGACGTCACTCACTTGGGGGCGAAGTCGTGACATCACGATCTTCCGTTCACGTGGTCGGGACCCAGACCCTCCAGCGCTTCCGAAAGAGAAACAAGTGGGTGCCGCATGCTATATTGCCCAGCTGCGGGAACCCCGCGATCAGATATCTTATCCCCCTGGATAGGGGATAAGATATCTAGGGGTGGAGTACCCCTTTTTAAATCCTTTTTTCCCTTTAAACCAGAATAACTCATTCGCTTTCACTTTATCAAGCCTTGCCATTCTTCTATTTTTGGAGGTGTTGGAGCAAACCATACTATCAATATTTCTATTCCTCACAATACAAATCATTTTCACAATCACATCTCTAAATTCATTTCCCTCATTCCCCATTCCAAGTATTCAATTTTTAGGATTTAACGGCATTGTAATCCCAAACTTTCTTTCTATATGATCAGATACTTTACTCCAATATTGTGTTACTTCATAACAGTCCCATAGCAAATGCATTATACCTGCCTCCTCTTGTGTACACCTTGGGCATTTTATTTCTACTCTATACCCCATTTTATATAGTGCCAATGGAGCAAAATGGAATCTATGTGCAATTCGAAATAGTGATATTTTGTGATTAAAGTTAATAATTACTTTATATATATCTTCCCACATCTTTTACCACTCCTCTCTTGACTGTCACTCTTCAAGGTTTCAGAATAGTGTTTTAAACAATTTAAGTGACACTTTGTGCCCCATTTTCCAACATATTTGCAGCTATTTGTTTTTCCAGCACATATGGACTGTAGCACCAGTGCAGGGTTAAAGCGTTACTCCGGTGTTCCGTTGGCAGCATACCTGTTTAAATCTCCTGGCAACTGCATAGTCCGAGACTAATCCATAGACTTACATGGAACTTCCTGCAAGTCTGTATCCTGAACTCTTTAGCTGCGGACTACAAAGTTGCCAGGAGATTTAAAGGGGTACTCTTGTGAATTAACCCTGTGTAATATTTGCTTGGGTAGAGGGACAGTAAAATAAACAAAAAAAAAACCTCTTGCCTTCCTCGCTTCCCCGCTGCCGCCTGAATCCTGAGACTCTCATTCAGCTGCTGATTGGATAACCAGCCATTTGACATCATTGTCCCCCACCCTGAACAGATACAGTGGTCCCTCAAGTTACAATATTAATTGGTTCCAGGACGACCATTGTATGTTGAAACCATTGTATGTTGAGACCAGAACTCTAAGGAAACCTGGTAATTGGTTCTGAAGCCACCAAAATGTCATCCAAAAATAGGAAAAAGTGAGGATTAAAGAAAAATAAGTAGATAACTAATATAGAGAAAGCAAATCCTTACATATAAAAGTAAGAAAGATCTGCTGGGAGCTGTAAATCACTGTCTATTTCAGTGTTTACCAACCAGGGTGCCCCCAGCTTTTGCAAAACTACAACTCCCAGCATGCCCGGACAGCATGCTGGGAGTTGCAGTTTTGCAACAGCTGGAGGCAACCTGGTTGGGAAACACTAGTCTATGTAGAGGACAGGAGCTTCTTCAGGGTCCTGTACAGTACAGAACACTCAATGTCCTAAAAAAAAGGGAAATGGAGCCGCCCTCAACTGATGTACAAAGGAGCAGCTAACCCTGGCACAGGTAAAGAGTACAGAACATGTAATGCCTCCCTGTACTGTAGTGGGCGTTACCAGACATCAGTCAGTGCATACACTTTAGGAATACACAGGTTTTACCAGTGAAATGTCCATTCTGATTGGTCGGTTCTTCCAGCCATTGACACGTTTTGCAGATTCCATAGCATTGTATGTTGAGTCTGATTTCAAGTTACAGTGATCCAGAAAAGACCATTGTATGTTGAAAGTATTGTATGTTGAGGCCATTGTAAGTTGAGGGATCACTGTATTACATAAGGTTAATTGCATACCCCTTTAAATAGGTATCCTGCCACCGGACTAACATCGTTGTTCTGCTTTAACAGAAATATTGACCCTGCTGGATCACTATCTTGATTCTTGCTGTAGGTATGCATAATATGACGGCCTGGTCTTAGTAAACCACCAAACTTATAAGTGGCTTTAAAAAAAATTGCTACATACTGTAACATGCGCCATTGATTTGTCATAAGATGGAGGTACTTTTCTCTGAAAGCACAAGCCCTAGAGGAGAGTCGCTGTGCGCCATGTAGGAACCTTTAGCTGGTAGTAGTATAGGTAGTATTTCTAACCAGTGCCAATGATCTTTACATGCATTTATCATTTTTAGGACTCTCTCCATAACTAATTTAGAGGGAAATACCAAGACTTTAACCTTTGTTCTTTCTTTCCCTCTTTCGGTATTAGGTCTGAAGTATTTACATTCAGCTGGCATTTTACATAGAGACATTAAACCAGGGAATCTACTTGTGAATAGCAACTGTGTGCTCAAGGTAATTTTCCTCTTAGATCTTTCTAATGCAAATGTAATTACCCGACTTGTAGATTGTGTGAAGTGTGCCATCTTCTCTGATGTGCAGGGTTATGTCAGATATTTGTCTGGCTCATAATATCAGAAAGAAATATAGAATATTTATTGTAGCTTTTCTCACCTGGCAGTATGATTGTTACATGCCATGCTGAAAAATTATGGTTGCATTCACATGGCTGTTTACAAAGTGTTTTTACTGTAGACATGAGCAAGTGTATGAGACTTGTCATACATTACTAGATTCAAAAAGGATATTTCTACCCAGATGTCAATAGTACAATATCCAAATAAGGCCATGTTCACACGGCAGAATTTCTGTGCGGAATTCCACAGAAATATTCAGCTCAGAAATTCCAATGCAGCAGAGTCCCATTGGTTTCGATGGGATTTTGCTACACGGTGCACATGGCAGAATTTCTGCAGCAGATAAAATCCTGTTTCCAACATCCATAGAAACAGTTATCCAGTTTAATGTGTCTGCAGATTCTGCACGGAAATGCATTGCCATCTATAGAGTAGGTGCTTTTCCAAGAGGTCCTAGCGCTGCCGAAAAAAGCAAATATGCGGAATGTCCACCTGTGTTTTCCGGGCAAACATTTTGCACCTTCTGGATAACCTTCCTGGTTTATTTTAGAAAGCATCATCGTTTCCTGATGTTTCTTACATGTCACATCGATAGAGGTGCAATGTCACTTGACACTACCTGCAAATGTTCCCCCACTTTGAGATACTATTAGAGCCTGTTCACATAGACAGAAACTTTTAGTCCCTTCTTTATTTGATAACTAGCTGAATACCCGGCGTTGCCCGGTTTTTCCTTTCTAATCCTTGTTGGGGAGGAAAATAAACAAAGGAGGAAGCTTTTGACTTCACATCCTGTCCTCATATATTGTTCTCCTATCCCGACCTCCTATCCCGACCTCCTATCCCGACCTCCTATCCCGACCTCCTATCCCGACCTCCTATCCCGACCTCCTATCCCGACCTCCAATCCCGACCTCCAATCCCGACCTCCAATCCCGACCTCCAATCCCGACCTCCAATCCCGACCTCCAATCCCGACCTCCAATCCCGACCTCCAATCCGGACCTCCAATCCCGACCTCCAATCCCGACCTCCAATCCGGACCTCCAATCCGGACCTCCAATCCGGACCTCCAATCCGGACCTCCTATCCCGTCCTCCTATCCCGTCCTCCTATCCCGTCCTCCTATCCCGTCCTCCTATCCCGTCCTCCTATCCCGTCCTCCTATCCCCACCTCTTTGATAAAGGCTACTACTGCCGAAACTTTGCTCTAATTTTGGGATAATAAAGACAACCCAGCTTTTTAAAGATCAGTGACCTGACTGGTGCTGTGTTCCTTGGATTTTGTTTACAATTTTCCTGGGCTGGCGGCCTGGGTAAACTCAGGCACAGAGGTCGAACACCGGTGCAGTCTCACACATCTCTTCTGTCTAAATGGGAAACTGGTTAGTCTGTATAGCATACATCAGTATCCATTAACATATAA
This sequence comes from Hyla sarda, assembly GCF_029499605.1. Lineage (NCBI taxonomy): Eukaryota > Metazoa > Chordata > Amphibia > Anura > Hylidae > Hyla > Hyla sarda. Next base: position 378,448,105 of record NC_079190.1, on the reverse strand, counting down.
AAATGTCTCCCTTTTTGAAGTGTACAAAATGTATACGTTAAGCGGAAACAAAAACGCAGTGCAAACCCACCCTCAGTCTTTGCATACTGATTTCTAAACTTATGTTTATGAATAAACAAAAAAAGACACAAAGTGAGAGGCATCATTTTAACTACCAGAAATGCATGAGACAAAGCGATACTAGGTGTATACTGTCAGACCATATTACATTATTTCCCCAGGGCAAGTTATGTTTGGCCCCTAACCAGTTTTGGGCCTCTTTCCTCACCCTTGTAAATCTTACCTCTATATACACCTTCCCGAATGCATTATTTTACAAATACATTTGTTCATTGTCTTATTTAATCTTTGTTTTTTTTCTTATTAGATTTGTGACTTTGGATTGGCAAGAGTAGAAGAACTTGATGAATCTCGACACATGACTCAGGAAGTTGTCACTCAGTATTACCGGGCTCCTGAAATCCTAATGGGGAGTCGTCATTACACTAACGCTATAGACATCTGGTCTGTAGGTTGCATCTTTGCAGAGCTGCTTGGGCGAAGAATATTATTTCAGGCGCAGAGTCCAATACAGCAGGTAAATTCTGTTTTTGTGCTATATAACCATTGTATTGTAAGGAATATACATGGTCCAAGCTATATTCAGCTTTAATCTATACTTGCTGTTGTAGACACTGTATCGTTCACCTTTGTGCATGGAGGACATCACTCTGTTCACTGTACGTGTCTACACAATACTAACTCACAAACTATACTCAGAGGCGGCTCTACAATTAGGCAAGTTAGGTGGCCACCTAAGGCCTCGCACTCGAGGGCGCCACCTAACACTGGCCCCTAGTAAACTCATTATTCTACAGGAACAGGGAACAGGAATCCCTGCTCCCGTACTTTACCAGAGCTCTGCAGCGCTTACATTGGGTGCAAGTGGACAGAGGGACAGACACGGGCCTTCGGAGCTCACACGGAGTGCTGCTGCACCAGGCAGAGAAAAGTGCGAGCCTTGGACAGCAGGTGAGGGGGCAACACAGAGCTAGGGAACTATTATTGGAAGCAGGAAGGGAGGAGGCGGCACTAACAGTGGGGCATTAAGAAGGGGAAGCAAGAGACGGGAATATTAAAGGGAGCAGGGTCATTAAGGGGAAAGGGGTGGGGATTTGTTTGAGGAGTCTGTTAGGGGGGAGAGGAGGCCTTTTTTTAAGGGGGAGCATGAGGAGAAAATGACTCTATATATGGGTGTACAGGAGGAAAGGAGGGGCTATTGAAGAGGGGACAGAAGGATCAGATGGGTCTTTTAGGGGGAACGGGAGGAGTGGAGGGGGGGGCATTTATAAGGGGTAAAAGAAGGTAAGGAGAGTGTGTATAAGAAGGGAGTAGAAGCAGAGGAGCACATTTATGATGGGGCAAAGGAGAGTCTATGTGGGGTGCATGGAGGGCACCTATTAGAGGAGGATCAGGAGGAGGCATCCATACAGAGGGGAGGATGAGGAGTCTCTGGTAGGTGTGGTGACCAGATATTTATAGGGCTCACAGGTGAAGAGCAGCAGGACAGTAGAAGTTTCTTCAAAGGAATGTCAGGGAAGACAAACAGGGCAACAGAGCCTTAGGGGGCGCCCCCGTCTGTCACTATGAGGTCTCTTTTGGTCCTGTTTCTGCTGAATCTCACAGCACTCCGCAGGCTTGAAACGCAGTGGTAAGTACTTTTTGTTACACTTTCTGGTACCAGGGTGACATCTTAATCATTTGTCATCAGTATAGAAGATTTTGAAGAGTTTTATAGAATTTAACAGCATTTTATGTGCATGTGCAAAAGTCTACTAAAGAGTTTTTCAATTGGGTGCAAAAAGGGGTTAAAAATTATGCTAAACTATAAATCTGGAGGCGCTGTAGTGACCTGCTCTGTGACTTGGCACTAGTGATACCTGTATCCAGAAAGCTGCCAACCCACACTACGTTACAGCATCTTGTCAGTGAGGGCCTCTTGTTCGAGTTTCACCTAAGTCCTCTCAAAGTCTAGAGCCGCCCCTGACTATACTCACCCCTCAGCTGACTTCTCACCCTCTGCTGCTCTGGAGTCCTTGGCAGAAGTTCCCCAACGATATTCCCTTTCTGCAGCCAGTCACTAGCCTCAGTCATCATGTGCACTTGTCCCTAACATCCTTATTCAAGTTTTGGGTGACAGATACTTCCTTTACTCTTGTGTATGTAGTAAGATGCAAAAGCCCTATGAAACATCTAAAATCTTTCTGTATAGATAAAATTTAAATAAATGAGACAGGAAAGTACTATATAAGTTGTAATCTAACAGGTTTCTTTTCTTTTTTTTTTATAAATAAAATGAATAACTGTAGCATATGAGCTGTTTTCTTTATCATATTTGTAAGTCTACAAGAACATTGTTGATCTTATCTACCAAAAATGAAATAGAAGTCTAGCTGGGGAAAAAAAAAAAATCTATACAAAACTAAACCCACCATTCTAGAAGTAAAGCTGTCCTGGCATTGAAGATGGGCAGAATGAGCTAAATAAAAAAATTAAAATAAAAAAGGAAAAAATAGATAACTATTGAAGTCTGACTGCTATGTATACAGGTTGTCGGAAAATTGATAAATAGAATAAAATGTGATTTCCAGAACTTGCTCATTACTGTTCTATTCAGTGTTATCTTTCCTTCACCTAACATATCAAAGTAGAAAAGTATTTGTTCTGCCTGTGATTCCGCATGCAGTTGTTTAGATATATGGAATGGAAGCTTTGAAATAAGATCAAAGATTCCAGGCGTCATTTGTACAATTCCTCAAGTACTTTTGATCTGTAACTTATTAGCTTCCTCAGAAACATTTTTGAAAGAGAGGAAGGAATTAGCCAATTAATTCATCAGTATAAAGCTTGGGAACAGTCTGTCCGCGGGCCACTTGAATGACAGCTAAAGACCTAAAGCTTGTGTATAGTGCAGACCCTGTTCTGTGGGCCAGGCTGTGCTCGTAACAAATAATTATTGCTAACTTAATTCTTGTCATTAGATTTGTTAATGATATTTTCTACATTTATTTGCTTTCTTAAAATTCCCTCTGAATTATCACCAAATGTATCACATAGGTATTCTAAATACCCCCCCCCCCCCCCTATTTGTTAAAGTCAATGGAGTACCACCAGTTACTGGTTCTCTTATCTTGGAAACACAGGCAATATAGATCCAATAAGGTATCCATTTACCTAGCTGTATGTGTTTTGGAGGATGTCAGGAGTACTTGGTGGAAAGCTCCACAAACATGGGTAGAACATACATGCTCCTTGCAGATGATGTTCTTCATTAGATTCAAACCCAGAACCCATGGCCTGCAGGGCAACAATTCTATAACCACTGTGCCAACATGAGCCAAAACCACGCACAAACCACTGTAGGAAAGCTGCAATATGTCAATGGGTTCTTTTTTTGTTTTAGGAACCCCTATTATTTTTGAAAATATAAAGAAAGGTCAGATAGAAAACATGTTCTGAAAATGATTATCCTATTGTAATTAAACACTGTAAAATGAATTCAGTCATCAGATCCTACAATTATTTCCGACCCAAGACCATAGCCTTTAAGCGTACCTGTCATATCACAGAAACAAATCACACTTAGATATTTCTCACTAGGTCATGCAGATTATTTAGATGTCTTTATGTGTCTAGCTTCTGTATTTGCCTCACATGTGCCTCCATTCTGCTGCTCCCTCATTTTAACACTCACTGCTCAGCAAGTGGCTTGTCCAAGGCAATCCCTGAGTCTGTCCTCATTCACCATGCATTCACGTCCTCCATTAGTCTGCTGTGGGTCTCTTATCCCAATCACTGCAGGCTGATCTGTAACCCCTCCGCTCTATTTTCATTCTGCAGTCTGAAAGGACAGGAGTGAGAGTGGAGTGATCAGACAGTAGAGAGCACAGAATATTATTATCAGACAGGAGAGAGAGCACAGAGGAATACAATCAGACAGAAGAAGGCACAGAGGAGTACTATCAGACAGTAGAGAGCACAGAGTATTATCAGGCAGGAGAGAGCACAGAGGAGTACTATCAGATAGGAGAGAGCACAGAGTACGATCAGATAGGAGAGAGCACAGAGTACGATCAGATAGGAGAGAGCACAGAGGAGTACTATCAGATAGGAGAGAGCACAGAGTCCTATCAGATAGGAGAGGGCACAGAGGAGTCCTACCAGACAGGAGAGAGCACAGAGCAGTGCTATCAGACAGGAGAGAGCACAGAGGAGTCCTATCAGACAGGAGAGAGCACAGAGGAGTCCTATCAGACAGGAGAGAGCACAGAGGAGTCCTATCAGACAGGAGAGAGCACAGAGGAGTCCTATCAGACAGGAGAGAGCACAGAGGAGTCCTATCAGACAGGAGAGAGCACAGAGGAGTCCTATCAGACAGGAGAGAGCACAGAGGAGTCCTATCAGACAGGAGAGAGCACAGAGGAGTCCTATCAGACAGGAGAGAGCACAGAGGAGTCCTATCAGACAGGAGAGAGCACAGAGGAGTCCTATCAGACAGGAGAGAGCACAGAGGAGTCCTATCAGACAGGAGAGAGCACAGAGGAGTGCTATCAGACAGGAGAGAGCACAGAGGAGTCCTATCAGAAAGGAGGGAACACAGAGGAGTGCTATCAGACAGGAGAGAACACAGAGGAGTGCTATCAGACAGGAGAGAGCACAGAGGAGTCCTATCAGAAAGGAGGGAACACAGAGGAGTGCTATCAGACAGGAGAGAGTACAGAGGAGTCCTATCAGACAGGAGGGAACACAGAGGAGTACTATCAGACAGGAGAGAGCACATAGGAGTCCTATCAGACAGGAGGGAACACAGAGGAGTGCTAGTCCCACCCTCATTTACTGGACTTTGTCGCAGCCTGTGCTTCAGCTGGGACAAATGCTACAACTGGATTATGTTCTGGATGTTTTAAAATAAGCCATGATTTCTATAAAAATGAGGCATTGTTTTTATGAAATATATTTGAAAGGTTAATGTTTTGCCAAGATGTACAACATATAAAAAGTTTTTTAATCTGACAGTGCTCATTAAAATTTATTCTGACCCCAAGGCATACTGCTAAATATGGGACCCGCAAATTCAGATCAAGCCCCAAATACAGACTGCAAACTCCCAACATCAGTCACTCAGGAACACTCCCAGCTTCTCTTCAGGTCCCTGATATGCACACTAGTCCTAATGCCGAGAAAGTTTGCTGGTCCAGAACCACTTATTGCTGCTGTTGGGTTTCTGCAGAAACCTCAATGGGAAATGCTGCACTAGGTCTGAGTTCAAAGGAAGCCAGCTGACCTGCTAGTATATATTTAGTGTGGTAGGAATCCCATTCAAACACAGGGAAAACATGCAAACTCTATGTAGGTGTTTTCCTTGGTTCAGTGTGATCATGTGACCCTAGAGCTGCAAAATGCTGCCCCTCTGTTAAAATGTAACAGAGGTAAGGAAGTTTAGAAATGTAGAATTTCTTGGACCAGGCCTCTCTAGCAACTACATTATCATAGTTTTTCTTATTATGAGGTGCTACTGTTTGTGTTCATTGCCATCAGTGGCTGTTAATCTTAACTCAGGATAACTAGGGTTAATGGTTAATCCTGGAAGAGTTAGGATTCCAGTCTTTGTATTTTCCTGTCGCAGATCCAGCCCCGGTACAGTCTGTATCTAGGTGACATCTATGCACTGGAAATGTCCCAATAATAAAAAAAACTCTGTCTGTAAGCGGGAGGAAGGCGATTTTACTTCACAAATGTTATTAATTTTCTTTAGTCCTTCAAAAGAACATGATACCCAGGTGCCTTTTTCTCCTAAGCAACGACGCACCAAGCAGTTTTGTAGCAATTATGGTTCTCCTGGGAGAATTTGTTCCGATTACTACTTCAGCTGCTGCATTCACAACAATCCTTTGGCAGACGCTGAGGACCAGGTGCACAAACCCCTACTGATAAAAGTAGAATTATACCCTTTTCTTTCCCTGACAGGTATATTTGCCTACTGATCGCTTTAACTCTGCGCGGCCTGCACTATGACTCATCTTACACACCTTCCACCTAGGAACATGCTGCCCGAGATCTTTTTATAGAAGAGCTTTTGTGTTTTAAAGAGGCCGTTTTAGAAGCCTTTCATCTCCCAGAACTAAAGCTTTTCCTCACAGCCTTGAGTATCCTTGAGTTTGGGGTATCTCAAAATGAACCCTTCCCCTACACACAGTAAAGGCTGCTGTTTTGCAGAATAAATAGGCTTTATAGGATGTGGGAAAGGAGACTTGGCAGACATTACCCAGACTCCCCCTGTCCCTAAATCAATCTACCTGTAAGGTATATAGAAGAAAATGGTAGATGCCAGTGAGTAGTAAACTTCACCTTTATTTCGTAATATTAAAAGCATTGACATGGAGAATCTTCAATAGACAAGATGGATAAAATCTTTGGAAGAAGCGCCCAGCATGATGCGTTTCAGGTCATGTGACCTTTCATCGGATGCATCAGATGAAAGGTCACATGACTGAGTGAAAGGTGAAGTTTTCTACTCGCTGGCATCTACAATTTTCTTCTATCTGCCTTGGAGGATTCTTTTGCCGTGCTGTGGACTGGTGAGCGGACTTTTCGTTGCTGTATTTAACTGTGAGGAATGTTCACACATACTGTATATGCTGCGGATCTTATGCTGTGCTCAGCTATTTATAATTACTGTATTTACACAGCATTAAAGGGGTACTCCGCCCCTAGACATCTTATCCGCTATCCAAAGGGTAGGGGATAAGATGTCTGATCGCAGGGGTCCTGCCACTGAGGACCCCTGCGATTTCTGCTGCTGCACCCCAGACATCCGGTGGACGTAGCGAGCTTCGCTCTGTGCTGGATGACTGGCGATGCAGGGAGGAGCTTGGTGATGTCACAGGCACGCCACGCTCGTGATGTCACGGCCACGCCCCATCAATGCAAGTATGTGACGGCCGCGTAACGTCACGTGCGTGGCGTGACCATGACGTCACCAGCCTTCGACGCTGCACCCGAGGTTCCAAACAAACGCTGGGTGCAGCAGGGAGATTGCAGGGGTCCCCAGCAGCGGAACTCCCGCAATCAGACATATTATCCCCTATCCTTTGGATAGGGGATGAGATGTCTAAGGGCGGAGTACTCCTTTAAATCTACAGCATGTAGAGTACGTGTGGACATACTCTTAGGGTTTATACACATGTTGCATTCATGTCCACTCCACAATATGACTGCAATATGTGAATAAGCCTATAGAAAAACTTGATATGAATGTGTACTCTGCATGTACTTTAAGAGAATGTGTAAAACAAATTTAAAGTAAAACTTTGGTCTGCTATCCCAATGTATGCATATTCTCAATATCTACAGAATATAGGCGCTTTCTAGCAGCTAGTGGTTATCTCTGTGTTACTCACTTTCCCACACAAACAAAATACCAGACTCCTCCTCATGTTATTTCCCTTTTCATGTATCAGTTCACCAGTGTACAGTCATGTAACAACTAAGCTCCATTTGGAGTATGAGCAGCTAAAAATGATGCATCAAGGAAGAGAACTATAATAACTTGTATTGGACCTTGCTGCAGGCTAATCATGAACAGTATCCTAAATGTTAGTATAATATGTAGTGCCTGATATGCTTCTGTAAATGCAGTAAAACCCCTATTGCTAACCTACCAATAGCTCTTATACAGAGGCAAAGAAAGACATTGCATGTGGGTCATTGCATTGCCAAAATCCTATTTAACCCCTTAAGGACCAAGCGTTCATTTGTTTTTTCACTTTCGGTTTTTTCCTCCTTACATTTTAAAAATCATAACCCTTTCAATTTTGCATCTAAAAATCCATATGAGGGCTTATTTTTGCTTTGTAACGAGATCAGTTATTTTACCCCAAAATCTACGGCGAAACGGGGAAAAAAAATAGTGTGACAAAATTGAAGAAAAAACTAAATTTTTTAAACTTTTGGGGGCTTCAGTTTCTACGCAGTACATTTTTCGGTAAAAGACACCTTGGGGGACATTTACTAATCTAGTCTATTCTGGGTATGCTTATAGACCAGCGTATGTGGTAGTCTCCTGTCTATTGTGCTCCTAATTTATCAAAGGTCTCACAGCCCTTGATAAATTCTGTGCTCAGACTTCAGGTCTACAGCTTAAACTGCATTTAGACCTGCTCCAACATGGTCTGACATTTCAGCGTATTTTGGGCAGATGCGACTTGTTGCACAAAAGTCGCACTTGATAAATTCAGCACCAATGCATTTTCCAATGCATTTCTGTCTAAAATAGACTTGCATGCATCATGTTCTAAAAATCCTCTAGAGCAAAAGCCGCAGAAAAGTCGCACATATTTAGACTGCGACTTTCTGTGCGACAAATTTAGACAAGAAAAACCAGTCTAAATCGTTTGATAAATCTCCCCCCTTATCTTTATTCTGTAGGTCCATATGATTAAAATGATACCCTACTTATAAAGGTTAGATTTTGTCCTACTTATGAAAAAGATCATCACTACATGCACAAAAATAAATACATTTAAAATTGTCCTCTTCTGACCCCTATAACTTTTTTTTTCTGCTTATGGGGCGATATGAGGGTTCATATTTTGCGCCGTGATCTGAAGCTTTAATCAGTACCATTTTTGTTCGGAATTTTTGATCACTTTTTATTCATTTTTTTTATGGTATAGAAAGTGACGAAAAATACCCTATTTTGGACTTTGGATTTTTTTGCGCGTACGCCATTGACTGTGCGGTTTAATTTACGATATATTTTTATAGTTTGGACATTTACGTATGCGGCGATACCACATATGTTTATTTTCAGGAGGAATCATTAGATTCCTCATACAGATCAATGTGGGTCCATAGAACCACATTGATCTGTGTGGTCTGCACTTGATTGATAAAGCCTGGCCCTGCATGGAAGCAGAGGTAAGCACTCCGGCTACCTCCACAGTGAGAAAACTGCCACACACAAGTATAGACACTATATTATGAATTACACTAACTTTACAGCCCCTGTAGCATGGTCAAATAAAAAAAATTCCTGGAATACCCCTTTAAATACTTTGTACCAGGCCAGCAAAACTATTGAGCGCGGTGTTTCCAAGTGTTGAGCTCACTGTGTTTTCCTTCATTCTGCAGTTGGACTTAATCACAGATTTGTTGGGAACACCATCACTTGAAGCAATGAGGACAGCTTGTGAAGGCGCCAAGGCACATATACTCAGGGGTCCTCATAAACAGGTAAACCAGATATTTTGCATATTCTCTAAAACGGTTCATATTTTCTTAAAAAATAATCCATGACTTGATAATATGGGTATAAAAAAATTGTTTCATATCTGACAATTTTTTTAATGCTGCATCTTCATGGCCAAATATGTAATGGTAATATTTCAGCAACAGATCACAGGGCCAGTGAGATGCCAGCATTTAGTCAGAGCACTGAGCAGGCACCTCGGATTTGCAACAGAACGACCTTGTTTTGTGAGCAAAATGTTTTTGCCCAAACCTTTGTGTCCAAGGAATCAGGTTATTGTAGACATTGTGTTATCTGCAGCTACTCCCGCCTCAGGTATTCATACCGGTCATTGCTGCTTACCTGTGGATGTTACTAAATATGCTCATCTGGACCTAAATTTACCTCCAGGCTCAGTTTTTAGGATGGGCATAGCAGTCAGAGGAGTTTTGCGTGCACTGCTTTCCCACACAGGAGTGTATAGGGATGACTGAAAGCCCTGAGGGTAACTGCATTCATACATCTGTCTTATAATACCTACATCCAAGTATCTTATCTATATTATTTAAAGGGGTTTTACTATATGTATAAATTAATAAAATATATGAAAGCATAAAATATTTACAAATACAAGTTATTTTCAGAAATCAATCGTTTTTGAAAAGCAGCCCTGCTCTCTTGTATTTTGCTTGTTGTCATGGGATACGTCCTGTAGGCAGTATTTTCTTCTGGTCAGACGTGCTCAGTGGCTCAATTCTTCTAACACATAGTGAATATACAACCGAATAGACTGCAGCATGTACAGCTGCTACACTGGCCTATCAGAACCCAAGTACACAAATTACTTCTGTATGAGGGAGTCTGGCTAAATATACACTGGCCTATCAGAACCCAAGTACACAAATTACTTCTGTATGAGGGAGTCTGGCTAAATATACACTGGCCTATCAGAACCTTCTAAAGTACACAAATTACTTCTGTATGAGGGGGTCTGGCTAAATATACACTGGCCTATCAGAACCTTCTAAAGTACACAAATTACTTCTGTATGAGGGAGTCTGGCTAAATATACACTGGCCTATCAGAACCTTCTAAAGTACACAAATTACTTCTGTATGAGGGGGTCTGGCTAAATATACACTGGCCAGGATGAGGTAACACATCATATAATTATTATGTACAATCTTCAACACTAAATTCACATGGCAGGAGAAGGGAGGATAGTATTCACTGAAATAACTCTTCTCTCTTCTGTGTGAGGAGAGAAAAGATAACTTTACCATTATAAAGATTTAATTCTACTCATGGACGACTCTCACTATGCAGCACCAGAATATGCACCTGCAGTAATGTCTTCAAAGTAATGTAATGTAAGTTCAAAGCAAATCATGTGACCATCAGATGCCTCGCCCACCACACAGATTTTTAAATTAAAAAGGGGAGAGGGTTATCTGGCGGGAGAGGTTTTTTTTTCCTAACTACTGTATGCACATTGTGTGGAAAAGAAACCCCTATACCTTTACTTACCTCCAGCGCTCCCATGGTGCCTTGGGTGTCCGGCTTCGGTCCCAAGGGCGATCGTCCTGCAGCGTGATGTGTCTGGCCGAGGAAGCACCTGAGCCCAATGTGTCATGCTGCAGGTTTTGATCTCACTACCACCTCCCACCCCCAAAGTGTATACACAGGGTACCTCACAGTTAAGAAACACCTGTATAGATAAAAACAATATGGCATAAAAGCAGTTATTGTTGCTACATCTGTAGTGATTTTTGGTCATCCAGCTTTTGGGTCATTGGCGACAGAAGTGGATTCTCAGAATTTAGCAAGAAGCTTAGTAACTGTAATATGGGTAATAGGGGGCCTGTTCGGATGGTATTGACTAGAGATGAGCGAACTTACAGTAAATTCGATTCGTCACGAACTTCTCGGCTCGGCAGTTGATTACTTTTCCTGCATAAATTAGTTCAGCTTTCAGGTGCTCCGGTGGGCTGGAAAAGGTGGATACTGTCCTAGGAGACTCTTTCCTAGGAATGTATCCACCTTTTCCAGCCCACCGGAGCACCTGAAGGCTGAACTCATTTATGCAGGATAAGTCATCAACTGCCGAGCCGAGAAGTTCATGACAAATCGAATTTACTGTAAGTTCGCTCATCTCTAGTATTGACTAAAACATTAACTGGAAAGGAGGACTGCCCCCACAAGTTTTGCTTGGGAGAACACCAGCATTCACTTCATCTGTACAGAAGTAAAATCACTTTTAACATAAGAATAAATAGTTATGTTGACCTGAATCAAAGGATAGTATTTTTGGTAAAATGATCTAACATTACAACAGGAAATTATAAACGGGGATCAGGAAAAAGCAAATATATTAAACAAATTCGAATTCAAATAGAGGAAACAGACATGGTCACACATCCACATTTTGTATTTTGATCTAATTGCTTCTCAGCATAAATTCAAACACTAACAGGTTGTTAGTATACATTTTGATCAAAAGGTACAAGCCCACTCGCCACATCAAGGCCACCTATTTAGAGTGGGTCCCTAACGTCCTTAGCATAAAATTGCGTAACAATGAACGGCGCAACACCAGTGCCCACAGGGGGAATGACCCACTGGCAGAGTGGCCCCAATGCTACTCAAACCAGTCCCTGGGCCGCAACTCCCCACAGACACGGTGCCAAGGCAGCAATGGATGCCTCACAGCACCACACTAGTGTGAACAAGGTGTAAAAGCTCACTTACCATGTGCTCCCAGTCAGACTGGGAGGCTACCAGAAATGAATCAAATTCTTCTCCACTATTTTCACTGAGAAAAATGAAATGCCAGGTAAAATACAGCAAGATAAGGTAAACTCCCCAGTACAGGTGACCTGTCTAACCCAGAAAGAAGTACAGTGCCACGGACAAATCGCCAGGTCCAGTTGGCATTCACCCCCGTGTTCTAAAGGAGTTAAGTAATGTAATAGACAAACCCCTATTTTTAATATTCAGGGACTCTATAGTGACAGGGACTGTTCTCCAGGACTGGCACATGGCAAATGTGGTGCCTATATATTAAAAGGGGTTAAAAGGTGACCCCGGGAATTATAGGTCTGTTAGTTTAACCTCTGTTGTATGTAAATTGAGGGTTTTCTAAGGGATGTTATTTTGGACTATCTTGATAAAAATAAATGTATGACCCTGTATCAGCATGGATTTATGAGGGATCGGTCCTGTCAAACTAATCTGATCAGCTTTTATGAGGAGGTGAGCTCCAGACTGGACCAGGGGGAATCGCTGGATGTCGTATATCTAGATTTTTCCAAAGCATTTGATACGGTACCACATAAAAGGTTGGTGCATAAAATGAGAAGGATTGGACTGGGGGAGAATGTGTGCAAGTGGGTAAATAACTGGCTCAGTGATAGGAAACAGAGGGTGGTTATTAATTATACTTATTCTGATTGGGTGACTGTTACTAGTGGGGTACCACAGGGGTTAGTCTTGGGTCCTATTCTATTTAATATATTCATTAATGACCTTGTAGAGGGGTTAAATAGTAAAGTAGCAATCTTTGCAGATGATACTAAACTCTGTAAAGCAGTAAACACAATAGAGGACAGTGCACTATTACAAAAGGATCTGGATAGTTTGGAGGTTTGGGCTGAGAAGTGGCAGATGAGGTTCAACACTGATAAATGTAAGGTAATGCACATGGGGAGGAAAAATCTAGGCTTGGATTATGTATTAAATGGGAGAACACTTGGGACGACTGACGTGGAAAAGGACTTGGGAGTCTTAGTTAATAGTAAATTTAGCTGTAGTGACCAGTGTCGGGTAGCTGCTGCCAAGGCAAATAAAATCATGGGGTGCATCAATAGGGGCATAGATGCCCACGACAAGGAAATAATTCTACCGCTGCACAAATCACTAGTCAGACCACACATGGAATACTGTGTACAGTACTGGGCACCAGTGTACAAGAAAGATATAGTGGAGCTGGAGAGGGTTCAAAGACGGGCAACCAGAGTAATACAGGGAATGGGAGGACTACAGTACCCAGAAAGATTATCAGAATTGGGGTTATTTAGTTTAGAAAAAAGGATTAGGGGAGACCTAATAATTAAGTATAACTATATCAGGGGACCTTACAGAGATCTTTCCCATGATCTGTTCATACTCAGGAATGTATCTATAACAAGGGGAAATCCTTTACGTCTAGACGAAAGAAGGTTTCTACACCAGCACAGATGGGGGTTCTTTACTGTAAGAGCAGTGAGACTGTGGAATTGTCTGCCAGAGGAGGTGGTCATGGTGAACTCTGTAAAATAATTTAAAAGGGGTCGGGATGTCTTTTTGGAAAATAACATACAGGTTATGGATTCTAGATCTATAGTGACAGAAGGTTGAGCCAGGGATCTATTCTAATGCCATATTTGGAGTCAGGAATGAATTTTTACCTAGAGTATGAGTTTTTTTTATTTTTTGCCTTCATCTGGGTCAACTCAGTAGGGTTATAGGGTTTAGGTTGAACTTTGATGGACTCTGGTCTTTTTTCAACCTTATGAACTGTTACATGTCACGCACCGACCTTCCCATCATTTAAGACCATCGCTATGTTTGTGACATAGCTTAACAGGTTTTTCCTTTCCACTACAGCTGTGATCACTATCTGCCAAATCCTTTAAATTTTTCTATGGGTGTTTCCTTCCTTTTTTTTTTTTGTATGTAATATTTCTCTTTATATCAGCACACCATAGAGGAAAATCTTTTTTTCGAAGCAAATAATATAGTAAACCTGATTATATTCAATGTGCATATTGAATTGCATCAGAGGCAAGCATATGGCGCACAATTATGTGTAAATGGCAGAGGCCACACATGCTCAAACAATCACACATGTTTGTTTGAGTACTCCAGTAGTTAACTTGTTATCCGACTGAACTATACTATTTATAATAGATTTAGTTCACACTATACTGTATGAGCCAGTAGTATCAAGGTCAGTCTCTTACTGTGTCCTGTCATTGGACTGAAGAGGCTCCTCTTGTCTCTATCTTTTGGGTAATTGTCCTATTTCATCTGGTGGCTTTTAATGAAGTTATTAATAAATTGTAGTTTTAATATGGCACCCCTTTTTTTTCTTTGTTTTGAGTTTTGTGTTGCAGGCATATGGCGGCCTGACCAGACAGCTGTTGAATACCATGTGCAGTGGCTATTAGTTGTTGTTTTTTTTCCTTTAATCCTTGGCACAGCCACATTAGGGACATGAATGTCATCAGATCAGTGGAAGCTGAATGCAGAAATGACAGTCGCTGCAGGCCAGATGCGACAGTCACTAGAGGTGGTCTCGTGTAGCACACTTCCTTCTCCACATCACATGACTCATCTGTCTTAAATTCACTCTTTCTGCATCATCTCATCCATAAAATCCCCTTGAAAATTCCGTTATCATTTAGATTTCCACAGATACAGTAACTGATGCACACACTTCATAGACTGTCTATACCAGTGTTTTCCAATCTTTTTCGGCTCGGGGCACCCCTCCGAAACAAAAAATTCCACGGGGCACCCCTACCAACCGGGGGGGGGGGGGGGAGGGGGGGAGAAAGCACCGCAATATACAAAATGCACAATATTGATCTGTTGGTATGTAGATTAAAGTTCTGCTTTAGACAGCAACTCACAGATGACGTTTTCTCTAATCAGAGTCGTTCCCTTTTCTTCTCCATCTGGTCAGGGCCATAATGACAATTTCTTCCAGCCACAATTCTTCACCATTAAACCTGCAAAACAAACCTATTAGGCTCCACACTTTTTTTTCCATGGGTGACAGAGGGGTGTAGAAGAGTGTACATGAGTGACAGGAGTGTAGAGGAGTGTACATGGGTGGCAGAGGGGTGTAGACGAGTGTACATGGGTGGCAGAGGGGTGTACATGGGTGGCAAAGAGGTGTAGAGGAGTGTACATGGGTGACAGAGGGTCGTAGGGGTGACAGAGGGGTGTACATGGGTATAGAAGAGTGTACATGGGTGGCAGAGGAGTGTATATGGATGGCAGAGGGGCGTGGGGGTGACAAAGGGGTGTACATGGGTGGCAGAGGGGTGTAGAGGAGTGTACATGGAAGGCATATGGGTATAGGGGGTGACAAAGGGGTGTACATGGGTGACATGGGTGGCAGAGGGGTGTAGAGGAGTGTACATGAATGGCAGAGGGGTGTAGAGGAGTGTACATGGGTGGCAGAGGGGTGTAGAGGAGTGTACATGGGTGGCAGAGGCGCGTAGGGGGGTGACAACGGTGTACATGGGTGACAGAAGTTGTAGAAGAGTGAACATGGGTGACGGGGCGTAGGAGGTGGCAGAGGGGTGTACATGTGTGACAGGGGTGTAGAGGAGTGTACATGGGTGGTAGAGGGGTGTAGAGAGGTGTAGAAGAGTGAACATGGGTGACGGGGGCGTAGGGGGTGACATAGGTGTGGACAAGGGGGACAAAGGGACAGAGGGGTGAATAAGGGGGGTGGACATGGGAGACGGGGGTGGACATGGGGGTCAGAGGAGTGGACAGGCGTGACAAGGGGTAAAAGAGAAAAGGGTGGACATGGATGACGGGGGGGGTGAACAGGGGTGACGGGGGGTGGAGAAGGATGACAAGGGGGGTAAAAGAGGGTTGACAGAGGGATGAATGGGGGGTGGACATGGGTACCAGGGGGTAGACTGGGGGGTGGAAAGGGGGGGGTGAACATGGGTGACAGGGGGGTAGACAAGGGAGACGGGGCGTGAACAGGGGTAACGGGGTCAGAGGGGTGAATAGGGGGTGGACATGGTTGACAAAGGGGTAGACTGGGGGGGGTCAGAGGGTTGACTGGGGGGGTGATGTGGGTGACAGGGGTGGCCAAGGCGGACATGGATGACAAGGGGATTAAGAGGTGAACAAGGGGTGTGTGGACATGGGTGACGGGGTAGACTGGGGGGGAGAACATGGGTGACAGGGGGGTGGACATGGGAGACGGGGTCAGAGGGGTGGACAGGCGTGACAAGGGGGCAAAAGAGGGATGGACAGGGGTGACAAAGGGACAGAGGTGAATAAGGGGTGGACATGGGTGACAGGGGTAGACTGGGGGGTGGTCAGAGGGGTGGATGGGGGGGTGAACATGGGTGGCAGAGGGGTGGAGATGGATGACAGGGGGGGTGTACGTGGGAGACAGGGGAGGGAGGCTGAACAGGGGTGGCAGGGGGGTGGACAAGGATGACAAGGGGGGTAAAAGAGGGGCGACAAAGGGACAGAGGGGTGAATAAGGGGATGGACATGGGTGATAGGGTAGATTGGGGGAGGTGAACATGGGTGACAGGGATGGACAAGGCGGACATGAATACAGTACCTTAAGCAAGCCAGCACAGGGCGTAGCTTGCAGTTCTGAGGCATCATCCCCTCTTTGGTGTAGCAGGACACCATTTTCGGCTTACTGCGCCGTCAGTCACAGGCGCAGGCTGGGGTGGGAAATTTGAAAAAAATAAATACTTTTTTTTTTTTTTAATTCTCTGCAAAATCCCACGGCACCCCGGTTGGGAATCACTGGCCTATACTATGCCACCTTAAAGGTTCACTTAGTGGCGCAGGATTGTAAAAGCTGCCATGTTTTACTTGTATGTTTATATATATTTTTTGTCTTCCAATATTTGTGCTTTCTCCATGCGTTGAAGTGTTAAAAAGCAGATTATTCCATAGCTGGGTCAGTGCCGGTTATTTGCATAGTAAGCCAGCTAATGGCTCTTGTTAAATGCTCCTCCGGCATCCAAGCTTTTAGAGGCATTCTCACTCAACCATTTCAAAGCACTTTTCATCCCAACACTCATATCTGCTGCTTCAGAAGAACAACTGAGATTTCAGATATCCTGGATCTGGTCAGAGAAATGGTCCAGATGGTTTAACACAAGTGGCTTTTGGTTCCTAAGGGGGTAGATCCATTGTAGTGGTGAAGAAGCTGCTGCTCATAGCCAGGAAATTTGACATTTTGCAAATCGGTAACTGCATTTTCTCCTGGATGTGTCGAGTGTGTGGTCTTACGTTTATGGGGATGCTGAGCATTATTGGTGTAATGTTGTGGTTTATTTTAGCTGACCCAGTTGTGCTTCAGCTGTGGAATGCAAAGCGCTGTCACTTTCACTTATTGTGATCTGATTCCATTAATACTGCGACAGGACAGATAATGCAGGGCATCAGTTTGGCACCTTGCCCAAACAACAATATCCCTTCCATGTAACCAGAAGCCTTTTCGTAAGCCAGGCTTGGTTCACTCTGCAAACAAAAACATAGTTACAAGGGAAAATAAAAAGAGAAAAATCAGTTTCCCAGCAGGCAAAGAAAATCTGAGTATTATCAACCCCTAAGCCGTGGTCCCCATCTGTCAGTGCTGAAAAGCCCTGAGCTGCAGGACAAGCCGCTGGTGAAGGAATAGGTTCAGTGAAGCCATTAGAGCAGGAAACGCCACGTCCAGGAGAGCGATGCCTACAATTTAATCAGTAAGCACAAGAAAGTAGAAATCCAATAAACCAGTTAGTTCTTCTGGAGCGCAGGAATGGGCTGTTACTTTAGGAGATTATTGAGGCCAATGAAAAGAAAAGTCTATTATGTACTTTCATATTGAACCACAATGTATTTTTCTGAAATGTATGATCAATCATGATCAGCCGGAAGTATGTGCACCCATTCCGGTATTATATGGGCACTGCAAGATTAGAAATGTGAGGAAAAAAAAAGTGAAACATATATTGAAAACAAAAATAGAAGACACTTTCTGCTCTACAGTTATTCCACATTCTGTTCATTTATCCATCTCTGTTAGTGTCTCACTCAAACTACAGAGTTTTAGAAACTGACTGCAAAGTAGAAATCTCTCCAGAAGAATTCTGGAGTAGGAAATCTGCAGACAGCTATTTCAGGGAGATTGCCTCCTGTTGGTACAGAGTAGGGTGTGCTGGCTTGGCTGGTGAGAGGCCTGACAATGTGGGTCAAAGGGGTAAGGTTTCTCCTTAAGGAGAATACTGTAACAGTATGGAGATTAATAGGCCATTACCACTCCACTGGGGATTCTGGGAAGAAAATGATATCCAAAGCAGCTCAATAAAAACAACTAAAAGAAGGAAAGATGACTGCACTCTCCATGCATAGTATAGCTTTATTGGGACAGACAAAGCAAAAACATCTTCAGCAGGCAGAGACGAGTGCATGCCCCTGTTACTCAGGTCTCTGCCTGCTGAAGAAGTTTTTGCTTTATCTGCCCCAATAAAGCTATACTATGCATGGAGAGTGCAGTCATCTTTCCTTCTTTTAGTTGTTTACTTCCCTTTACAGACTTAGTACCATCAAAAGCGTAACCTACACGGACTGTCGGCTTAGCGGATTCCCTCCCAGTTTGTACGCACTCCTAGTACTACATGCACCGGTCTTCACCTTTATTCTTAATATTGTCAATAACAACACCTTTTGTTGAGAGACAGCACTATTTTTCTGTTAAAAACAACTGGATATACGTTGGGTGCTCCAACACAAATGTGAACAGTAGCCTATGAGAAAGTTAAGTGATTCAAATTCTATGATAGGAGCTCCTAATGGAGCATAAATGTAGGCTGGTCACACATTACATAGCGTGCAACTAACTTGACCATCTCCTCTATACACATGCATGTTTCACTATTATTGTGGTTTGACTGAGAGATGGGAGTAAGCTGCTGCCGGACAGTACTGCCAAAAGCTTGCTAAAATCTAAAACGCCGATCTTTCTCTCCTTTGACATTTACCATCCGAGTAGAATTTGGAGGCCCCCATACACATTACATGGTCAGCTGGTCTGACTGAAATCAGAGGATTCTGCCAACATTCAATCTAGTATGTAGGTATGTAGAAATCTAGGACAGTTGAATGACTAATATTCTTTACATAGCAGTTACACATGCCATCCCATAACCCAGAATGGCGTGTCTACATAGTTATGCAGCTATGCAACCCTTGCTTCTTTATCACTGAATAACCAAGCATATATGACAAACTGAAGTCTGGGTAAACCATGTGGCAGCCATATTGGGAATGTTAAACAGGTATAAAAACACAAAGGCAAAATAGAAGCGTTGCAAGTTGCTCATGACATACCGTACATTGGGATTATTTTGTTGTTACTTTTTTCAATAGTTTAAACACAGTTAGCGCCACACAAGCCCTGACTATTTTTTCACCAGAGACTTGGGTCTCTATGTGGACCTAGTCTAATAAGGAAGCAAAAATTGTCATATTTGTATGTAGTTGCTTAGATATTGCTGAGCTAAACTTTGTTCAGGGTTGCCTATCTTTTGAGCCAAAGGTCATACTTCATTGTAAAATCCTGGAATGCCTTCACATCTTGAACATGGTGTCCTATGGGTAACTGATGAGAACAAAATCCTTTGTTTTAACGTGGCATCGTGTATGATTGCCCTTGTTTGCACACCTATCACATATGCTGTTCCTGCCCCAGAGCAGCGCCTTTCTTCTAATGCGCCATCTATCTTATGTATCTGACCGAAACTATAAGAATCGGCTCTTTGGCTTCATACACATTCTATGCTCACTATACCTTAACTATAGGAAAACTGACTTCATGCATACAAAAAAAAATCATTCCAGACCCACACCCATGAACAGTTACTGTTATCAGGGTCATGCAACGTCACAGCTATTTGTCCATTGTTTTCAACACTAGAGTATTTGTAAATTTCATCAGATCTCCTCAATGTTGGTGAACGTTGCCTGTAACCTAAGAATCACTTAGATGCCGTAAATATGCATTAAACTGTGCAGGATCTGTGCACATAACAGAACTGTGTAGTTGTGCAGAGCTTTACTTTAACACATGTCAACCAGCTGTCATCCTGCACTAAAATGGCTTTATTGATTTTGCTGGAGGTGGGCGCCCAGAGGGAAGGAGCTAGACTTCAGACGTGTTGTTTGGTCTGGTTAGGAGAATGCATCTAGTTACTGATATTTCACTTGGACAAGATAGATCTTTTATTGGATGATTATATACTGTAGAAAGTCATGGAAGTATTAAAGACTTGCTGCATGATGCAGGAGAGGAAAAATTGTAAGTTGACGGCCACATATTTCCATGACTCTATCGAAGTAAAGCCATAGATCCACTGCACTTGAGCTGTCCTGTAAATCACAGCACAGAATGTGTAGTATTGAATAGAAAATATACAGCCATAAAATCCTCAGCCCTCATAGCTATGTCTCATACGTGTGTGTATATATATATATATATATAGTGATCCCTCAACTTACAATGGCCTCAACATACATTATTTTCAACATACAATGGTCTATTCTGGACCATTGTATGTTGAAACCAGACTCAACATACAATGTGCGGACAGTCCAGATCTGTGAAACGTGTCAATGGCTGGAAGAACTGACCAATCAGAATGGGCATTCACTTGTAAAACCCCTGTATTACTGAAGTGTATGCACTGACTGGTATCTGGTAGCACCCCCTACAGTACAGGGAGGTATTACATGTTCTGTACTCTTTACCTGTACCAGGGTTACCTGCTCCTTTGGACACCAGGTGAGGGTGATTCCATGTTACTTTTTGGGACACTTTGTGTACTGTACAGGACCCCAATGAAGCTCCTGTCCTCTACATAGACCAGTGTTTTCCCAAGCACGATACCCCCAGCTGTTGTAAAACTACAACTCTCAGCATGCCCGGACAGCCGTTGGCTGTCCGGGCATGCTGAGAGTTGTAGTTTTGCAACAGCTGGAGGCTCCCTGCTTGGGAAACACTGACATAGACAGTGATTTACAGCTCCCAGCAGATCTTTCTTACTTTTATATGTAAGAAGTTGCTTTATCTATATTAGTGATCTACTTATTTTTCTTTAATTCTCACTTTTTCCTATTTTTGGATGACATTTTGGTGCCTTTAGAACCAATTACCAGGTTTCCATAGGGTTATGGTCTCAACATACAATGGTCGTCCTGGAACCGATTAATATTGTAACTTGAGGGACCACTGTATATGTATGTGTGTATGTGTGTATAAATATATATATATATATATAATATAATATAATGATGTCTGGTACGTATTTATTTTATGGGTATCTCAATGATGAGTATGCTATGTCGTGTGTGTGTGTGTGTGTGTGTGTGTGTGTATATATATATATATATAATGTAAGTATATAATTATGTCTATATGTATATATAATATATTAAATGTTCAATGATTCTCTGCAGAAGATACATTTTTGGGTGGTGGCGCTGATTAAGAGCCTCTGGTAATTACTTTAACAGACCATTAGGAGTCTATGAGGCCAGCAGGAAACATTTGGTCTCCCTGCTGGAGTTTTCCTTTAACCCAGCAAATATCTCATTTTAGACTGAGAATGCAGAATGATGAGGTGAGATACAGTATAAAATGTCATTTCTCTGCCATCCCAAACCACTCATCTCCTCCTCCTGGCTGTGGTAATCAATGGCCAGATAAAGCAGGGCCGGTGCTGCAGAATTGTACGCACTGCTCTCCGGTACTGTGAATTATAGAGAAGGTTATCCAAGAGGAAAGATCCTAAAAGAAACAACCTGCCGGTGGATTATATCATCATGGGACTTAATAAAATGGAAAATAAACGTACTAAACTGGATCATATGGTGCCAGTCAGGCAGGAAGATGTGTTCCTAATTCACCTATGGCGGGTTTCACACAAGCCCATTGCATTTTCATTTTTAAGTCTGTGTTATGGATGCAATTCCCAGCCTGACCATGATGACTGAACTGACAGCTGTCCAATCGGGTCCGATGACCCACAGTCAGGCTGGATCTTGTGTCCATAATATAAACTCAAAAATGTACATGTAATGCGCTCGTGTGAAATCTTCCTATGGCTGGAAGACTCTTCACAAGAGTCGATCATCTGCTCCTATCTTAGCCTTGAACTGCATAGTGTTGCAAAAAGCTATTATTATTATTATTATTTATCTTAAATAGTGTTATCAATTCCTTGGTCCCATTTAGCTGTCTCTAACGGGTATGAATTCTGTCAGACCACAGGCCCTGATGAAATGGGTTCAGTAAGGATGATGGCAGCTTGTCGGATATATATATACCAGTCATGTGTCACCAGAGGCACATCAGTGTCCAAAAACCCAGGCCAGGCACCGACACAGTGTTACAGTCGGATAGTTACAGCAGTATAAATATTACCTAAAGTTACAGCAGTTCTTTTCAAGGGCAGATTTCTTTCAAAATGGTAAGATCCTCTCTGTGATACTGAGCCGGGTTGACAGTAAATTGAGGAGACAGAACTGCAGCGCTGGCGGACTCAAGGCATCTATCACCCAAATTGGTCATTTCAGTCTGCTTGCATAACTGGAGAGCTCTAAAGCGACTCAGCACTTTTAATGCACTAGTCAGACATGTTATATCTCGTGTTTTGCTTTTGTTCTTACAGCCATCTCTTCCTGTCTTGTATACACTATCCAGCCAGGCCACTCACGAAGCTGTTCATCTGCTTTGCAGAATGTTAGTCTTTGATCCAGTAAGTATATTTGCTACTTTTTTCTTCTCTAAGTTATACACCATCTGATAGATCAGCTAGTAGTCACTAGTCTTATGTGCAAAGAGAAGCAGATGTGTTTAGTGCTCCTTCTGTATTTTATCTTTTGCATAACATTACATGAATTATACAGTGCTGCATATAAGGCTTTTGTTGCCCTGCTAAGACGCAAACAAAAAAAAAACTTAAATTATATGGACAAAAATATAGACATTAAATTTACCGTATATACTCGAGTATAAGCCGAGTTTTTCAGCACGATTTTTCGTGCTGAAAACTCCCCCCTCGGCTTATACTCGAGTGAACAAAAAAAAACATTTCTGGCTTTAGCTGTGAGGGGATGGTCCCGTCCGTCCATCTCGGCCTGTCAATCAGTCGTCTTCAACCTGCGGACCTCCAGATGTTGCAAAACTACAACTCCCAGCATGCCCGGACAGCCATCGGCTGTCCGGGCATGCTGGGAGTTGTAGTTTTGAAATATCTGGAGGTCTGCAGGTTGAAGACCACGGTGGTCTTCGTCATCATCCAGACCCCCCTTTTTTTTTCTACTCACCTCCCCTCGGTGGGAAGGAAGGGTGAGCTGGTCCGGGCCATCCATATTCGACCTCCTATGCTACAGGGACCGTTCGGTGGGGAGGGTTAGTCGTTCTGGGCTGTCCATCTTCACCGGGAGGTCCTCTTCTCTGCTCCGGGCCGGCCCCGGACTATTGACGTTGCCTTGACGACGACGCGCAGGCACGTCCGTGCGTGACGTCCCTGTGCAGTGGCGTCAAGGCAGCGTGACCAGCTCACCCTTCCTTCCCACCGAGGGGAGGTGAGTAGAAAACAAAAGGGGGTCTGGATGATGACGAAGGCAGTGGTCTTCAACCTGCGGACCTCCAGATGTTTCAAAACTACAACTCCCAGCATGCCCGGACAGCCGATGGCTGTCCGGGCATGCTGGGAGTTGTAGTTTTGCAACATCTGGAGGTCCACAGGTTGAAGACCACTGAGAATGGATTGACAGGCGATGATGCTGAAGGGGGGGGATGATGACGGGGTGATGATGACGGGGTCTGGATGATGACATGGGGGGTTGATGTATTTCCCACCCTAGGCTTATAGTCGAGTCAATACCTTTTCCTGGGTATTTGGGGTGAAATTAGGGGCCTCGGCTTATATTCGGGACGGCTTATACTCGAGTATATACGGTAGGTGTTTTATTCCATTGCCACAGCGGTATACAATCCAGCCCTTACTAATGCTGTCGCCTTTAGGTTCTAAGGAGCTCACTGATACCAGCGTGGTACTGTAATAGAAAGCCACCGCTGTAACAAGTCCGGCTGTAAAGCTCTTCTCTTAGATCTTCCACAATCAACTGTAAGTGAGATCGTTTCAGGACACCATAAGCGAAGTCCCCAATGTACGTAGGGGGAGATTTATCAAAACCTGTCCAGAGGAAAAGTTGCTGAGTTGCCCATAGCAACCAATCAGATCGCTTCTTTCATTTTTAACAAGGCCTCTGCAAAATGAAAGCAGTGATCTGATTGGTTGCTATGGGCAACTCAGCAATTTTTCCTCTGGACAGGTTTTGAAAAATCTCTCCCATAGTGTATAAAAAGTTACCAACTCAGTAACTTCAAAGCTCCAAACCGTACCTGGCATTAAAATAGGACTGAAACAACTAATCGGTAATAAAAATCTCTCAGCGATTATTCATTATGCATTAGTTGGTCCGCTCGCCATCCTCAGATTAATACACTGTACAATATGTCCGGATCTCTGTCTGCCACTCGGCGCACACCTAGCTACCTTCAGGTGCCTGTCACCATTACCCACATCTGGAGTGACAATGTTGTGACATCGAACCTCTTTACAGGTGAGCGAAGTTACAGTGATTCGATTCGTCACGAACTTCTCGGCTCAGCAGTTGCTGACTTTAGCCTGCATAAATGAGTTCAGCTTTCAGGTGCTCCGGTGGGCTGGAAAAGGTGGATACAGTCCTAGGAGAGATCGTGTAGAGATGGATAGATCAGCTCACCAAATACACGTCCAATCCACAGCGCGGCAGGTGTGCAGCAACACCAACAATGGAGGAGAAGGATTTGCCAGTGTGGAAATTTGCAGAGAGGTCCCTTTATTGTATAAAATCCAAAACACAGGTACAGGAATACATAATGACGCGTTTCAGGCATAAACCGCCCTTAGTCATGTAGGAGAGAGTCTCCAGCCCACCGGAGCACCTTAAAGGTGAACTCATTTATGCAGGCTAAAGTCAGCAACTGCTGAGCCGCGAGGTTCGTGCAGAATCTAAGTACTGTAACTTCGCTCATCTCTATTTACTATGTCAGCCATCATTGTTTTGGAAAGAATCAAACTGCATTGATGACAAAGCGTGGTACAGAACCGTAGGCATTCAGGTCAGACTAGCCAACAGTAATGATGGCCGCATTAGGTAGTAAAGAGAGGTCACTGTAAAGAGAGGTCAATGCCATATTAATGTCTGTGGATTTAGAATAGGATGTCCTAATACTGTTGTCCATATAGTCTATTTGGTTTCAACACGTTTCTTTCTTTAGTCTGAACCTCTTGGCAGGAGAAAACACTTGATTCAGCGATTGAAAACATTTGCAGGTTATATTCTGTGCCAATAAGAAATAGAACAATACACCAGCTTATACCACCATGTTTGTCACATGTTTTAAGGTGCATGCAGCCTTTGTCTAAATAATCTATGTCTTCAGACTCCGGGCCCGTGCTCCTGAAACATAGTGATATAGCTGGTGTCGTGTTCTTTTTCTTACCGTATTAACACAGAATAAAAGCTGCCAATATTTTTGAAGCGCTGGATGAAGTGTTTTCTTCTGCCGAAGTATTGACATGCACTGGACCTGGGGCGGGACCAGGTGCTCATCCGGGGGAAGGTGAGCCGGATTACTATACTTCTACAGTCTAAACCCCCCTCTGCATGCAGTGGTCTGCTCCAAAACTCACAGGGCACGTCTTTACTGATTGACTGCGTTACTGTGTAACAGACCATGTCACAAAAATAGAGGTTCTGGCAACACTAAGAAATAGTGACATGATCATTGTCATTTCTAGAGATGAGCGAACTTACAGTAAATTCGATTCGTCACAAACTTCTCGGCTCGGCAGTTGATGACTTATCCTACGTAAATTAGTTCAGCCTTCAGGTGCTCCGGTGGGCTGGAAAAGGTGGATACATTCCTAGGAAAGAGTCTCCTAGGACTGTATCCACCTTTTCCAGCCCTCCGGAGCACCTGAAAGCTGAACTCATTTATGCAGGAAAAGTCATCAACTGCCGAGCCGAGAAGTTTGTGACGAATCGAATTTACTGTAAGTTCGCTCATCTCTAAATATTTCCCTCCAAATCAAATTCTCTTTGTACGAATCCACACTACTTTATACGGCCTGGATATTTTTTAATACAGATCTGAAAATCTGCATGCAGAACAAGGGATGTGTCACTGATGGGTGCTTTTTCCACACAAAAACCATTTCAAGTAGCTAGGAAAGGGTGTAGCCCAATTGTACAAAAGCTGTATGAAAGGGGTTATCCAGGAAAACATTTTATTTTTTTTATATATCAACTTGCTCCAGAAAGTTAAACAGATTTGTAAATTACTTCTATTAAAAAATCTTAATCCTTTCAGTACTTATGAGCTTCTGAAGTTAAGGTTGTTCTTTTCTGTCTAAGTGCTCTCTGATGACACGTGTCTCGGGAACCGCCCAGTTTAGAAGAGGTTTGCTATGGGGATTTGCTTCTAAACTGGGGGGTTCCCAAGACACGTGTCATCAGAGAGCACTTAGACAGAAAAGAACAACCCAACTTCATCAGCTCATAAGTACTGAAAGGATTAAGATTTTTTAATAGAAGTAATTTACAAATCTGTTTAACTTTCTAGAGCCAATTGAGATAAATAAAAATGTTTTTTCCTGGAATACCCCTTTAATCTGCCCCTAACAACCAATCACAGCTCAGTTTTCATATCTTAAAGGGGTTATCCAGCATAAGGTGATTTTAGTATGTACCTGGCAGGCAGTAATGGACATGCTTAGGAAGGATCTGCGCTTGTCTTGGGATAAATGGCTATGTTGTGAGATTACCATAACACTGTGGCTAGCTTTCTCTGAACTTGTATTTCCTGTTTTCAGTTTTCTTGTTTGCCTACAAATCCCATAATTCCATTTTCCTCCTTCCCACACATCATCCACCCCACCCGTTGAAACATAAATGAGCTGCAGAGCTGTGATTTTCAATCAGGGTGCCTCCAGCTGTGGCATTACTTGCAGATTGCTCTCTCCACCCATTGAAGCAGACAGGCTCCCTAGCATCAGCTGACTAGTGAGGTCAGGTCTCGGCCGCATTGCAAGCTGGGAAAAATCTGAGACAGCAGTCATTTTGTATGCTGTTAAAAATAAATATTGGGAGGAAAATCACATAAGAATTGTGGGAAAACTGTCACACACAGGTTCAGACACTATATTATGAACTACACAAATTTTACAGCCCCTGTAGCATAGTCAAATAAAAAAAAATCCCGGAATACCCCTTTAATGAGCTCTGGTAAAATAAGAGCTAAGCTGTGATTGGTTGTTACGGGCAGAACATTTTTTTTATTGTCTTTGACAGATTGATAAATCTGGGCCAGTGTGTTTGGCCTGTGTTACTGTATCGGTGATACAACAGCATTCCATTTTCTCGGTGTGAGGTCCTCTGTGCTGTGTAAAGTAACCCTTCGCCCAGCGTACATTGTCATTTGCATTCTGCTCCGTAGAGTACGATGTAAATATTCTGCCATTAGCCTGATTAGGGAAAAGGAAAAAAACGCTAGGAATTAATTTGTTCCCTTCATAAAAGCCTATGGACAGTGCCGTTCTCCCAGGGGCATGCTGTTATTTTTCTATTAAGTGGTGCCACACTATGTCAGGCATAATACAGATGTTATTTAATGCTGGATTTGCATGTATTGAGCTCCCCCTTGTGGTTTGTATAGTTATAGTAGGCTCATTAGTATGGTCGGCTCAATTCTCATGTATACCACCTTGGTGAACCCTTTCTATTTACAGCTCCACTCTTTCCTCTGCAGACTTTTCACTTCTACCTAATTGCAGTGTTTGTCTAATTAATATTTGTCATACAATATCTTGCTGGAGAGGCTGCTTGGTGCTTTTGTCACCTGTGCTGGACCTTGCCAGCAGACGGTGCTGTAAATTGTCACGTTCAAGATCATTGAGCCACTAAACTGTAACGTTACTGTGTGAAAGGTTCTAGAAGGGCTGTAGTCAAACTTCTGCTGTAATGTCTGCAGGACTGGATAGATTGCAAGTTATTGAGCAGCTTGTTTGATCATAAAACTTGGAAATATACAATTTGTGAATATACATGACTGTAAAATACCATTCTTGCCTTCTGCATTGTGTACCCATGAACTTAACAAATTGGACAAAACACGGTGTCAGTATATTCCTTCGAAATGCACTTTTCTTGGGGCCGCAAATCTATTGCATTGCTATGGGTGGCTTTACCACTTTATTGAGACACGGGAACACTTTTAGTGGATTGCACCTGTTTATTGTGTTTTATCTTGTGAGGTTTACGGGAGTTTTCTTTACTAGTCGTTGGTACATAGTCTACTTCAACTACCAAGGTTATATAATGTCCATTGGTACTACAATACTGTGTTTTTAATAAAACGAGTTTGACACCATGTTTTTATTTAGTCCGGTCATATTAAAGGGGTATTCCAGGAAAAAACTTGAGATATATATCAACTGGCTCCTAAAAGTTAAACAGATTTGTAAATTACTTCTATTAAAAAATCTTAATCCTTTCAGTACTTATGAGCTTCTGAAGTTAAGGTTGTTCTTTTCTGTCTAAGTCCTCTCTGATGATACCTGTCTCGGGAAACGCCCAGTTCAGAAGAGGTTTGCTATGGGGATTTGCTTCTAAACTGGGCGTTTCCCGAGACATTTGTGATCAGAGAGGACTTAGACAGAAAAGAACAACCTTAACTTCAGAAGCTCATAAGTACTAAAAGGATTAAGATTTTTTAATAGAAGTAATTTACAAACTTTCTGGAGCCAGTTGATATATATAAACATTTTTTTTCCTGGAATACCCCTTTAACCTATGCCATGTTTAATCCTATTCAGTTTGCCTATAGATATCCATGGCATATACCAGTGGTCTCCAACCTGCGGACCTCGAGATGTTGCAAAACTACGACTCCCAGCATGCCCGGACATCCAACGGCTGTCCGGGCATGCTGGGAGTTGTAGTTTTGCAACATCTCGAGATCCGCAGGTTGGCGACCACTGGGCTATACCATTCAGCAAGGCAGACAGGGGTCAGCTAAACTGGTCTGTGAAAGATATGGGAGTTAGTATTTTATACAGCAATTTGTAGATGAGAAAATTGGATGTTTTACCTACGTTTATTATTCATAGGGGGTTGTCTTGATAAAACAACCCCTGTGCGTATGCTCATACGTCGCATATAAGGGCTGCTCTGTACAAGTGATTAACCACTTTGCTGACTTGATCCTTGGATAAGTCATCCATCTAATTATTTCCACATTCCCCCAGCAGCAGTACACCAGTCACAGGAGAAATCTCATTTCTATAGAAGGTTGACCCTTTTAAGTATATCTGTTATAGTTCTTTAAGATCAAATTTAGTTGCAGGTATTTTTTACATTTTTTTTAAAGGCTGTGATTAGGGATCGACCGATTATCGGTATGGCCGATAATCACGATTTTGGGCATTATCTGTATCGGCACCCCACACCGCCCCGGCCCCATTGCCTCCCCCATCCCCGTTTTTTTTAATTACCTGTTCCCGGAGCCCACGCTACTTCTTGCTCCTGCTGTGTTCTGCATGATGCTGTGCGCAATGACGAGTGACGTGACGTCCGCGACGTGATGCCCCAGTCAGTGCGCACAGTGACAGTTCAGGAGGACGCCACCGGAGCAAGATGTGGAGTGGACCCCGGGAACAGGTAATTATAAAACCGGGGATGGGGGAGGCAATGGGGTCGGTCACGGTGCGGCGGGTCAGTCGCGGGTGCGGTGCGGCGGGAGCGGTGATAGGTCTCAGGACCCCCAGACAGGCAGGGGGAGAGAAGCGGGTGGCGGCGGCCTATAGCACCGCAAAAGCCACTGCAGTGCATTGATTTAAAGTGCCCGCTTTAAATCAATGATCTGCAGCGGTGTCGCGGGGGGATAAATAGCCGATAACTTATACCGGAATATCGGTATAAGTTATCAGCTATCGGCCCTAACCTCCACCGATTATCGGTATCGGCCCTAAAAATGATATCGTTCGATCCCTAGTTGTGATCCATATCTGGTGTTTTCTTGCCTATAACATTAGTAGTGTGCTGGTATTATATGTATTTGACTACTGCTGCTACGAAACATGTCAATCACAACTTTGCTTTTACTGCAGTCCAAACGGATATCTGCTAAAGATGCATTGGCTCACCCCTACCTGGATGAAGGGCGTCTGCGGTATCACACCTGCATGTGCAAATGCTGTTTCTCCACCTCTACGGGCAGGGTGTATACCAGTGACTTTGAGCCAATCACAAATCCAAAATTTGATGACACTTTTGAAAAGAACCTTAGTTCTGTACGGCAGGTGAAAGGTAAGTAGCGTCTCCTGTAGTTGGGTTTCTGTTTGCCATTGTTCCTTGTTTCTCATTCCACGTGGGGCTGTGTTTTTTGTCTAGTACTATCGAGTACACATTTATACAGATTCATAGGTCTGACAAATGTCCAAAATGTTATGACAGCAAAGCTTCGCTTCTGGGCTCCCAGCATTGCTCTCTGGTAACAAGAAGCCAGCTAGATGTCATTTAAAGGGGTATTCTCATCTCATAAAGTAATTGCTTATCATAAAGAGAAGTCTGATCTCTGGGACTCTCATTGATCCCAAAAATGACATTGCTGCCTATTAATGCTTAGGCTTCATTCACATCTGTGGCTCCCTTCAGAGCCAAAAAAGAGAGACTTGAATGGACATGACACATTCTATTGACTTTAATGGGGTCCGCCTGGTGCCCGTTTATTTTAGCACGATCTGATCACTTGACGCATTTCTTTTCTCCACTCAGGTCCTGCATATGTGAATGTAGCCATAGGATTATTCAAATAACTTAAAGGGGTATTCCAGGCAAAAACTTTTTTTTATATATCAACTGGCTCCAGAAAGTTAAACAGATTTGTAAATTACTTCTATTAAAAAAATCTTAATCCTTCCAATAGTTATTAGCTTCTGAAGTTGAGTTGCTGTTTTCTGTCTAACTGCTTTCTGATGACTCACGTCCCGGGAGCTGTGTGCGCAGCTCCTATGGGGATATTCTCCCATCATGCACAGCTCCCGTGACATCAACATTGAGCAGTTAGACAGAAAACTTCAGAAGCTAATAACTATTGGAAGGATTAAGATTTTTTAATAGAAGTAATTTACAAATCTGTTTAACTTTCCGGAGCCAGTTGATATATAAAATAAAAGTTTTTGCCTGGAATACCCCTTTAACCTTCCTATTAATTATAGATTATTGGCATATCCTAGTGATTATACTATCTCTCCATCAGATAATGCATCTGTATGGTATGTTTATACACATCGGATCCACTGCGGATTTGACGTTACAGATCCGCAACCACAGACTTTACAAGGCAGTGATGGGGATTAATTGTTGAAAAACAAACACTCTCTTCGCAGGTTGTGAGACACAATTTTGACACATTACCTGTGCACCAAAATTGTGTTTCACATGCACCGGAAAATCTGAATGAAATCCACAAACCTTAATGTTTG
The DNA here is from genome assembly GCF_029499605.1 of Hyla sarda. Classification (NCBI taxonomy): domain Eukaryota; kingdom Metazoa; phylum Chordata; class Amphibia; order Anura; family Hylidae; genus Hyla; species Hyla sarda. Next base: position 378,416,437 of record NC_079190.1, on the reverse strand, counting down.
CATTAGGATTTGAGAAATGGGGGCGTGTCCTCAGTTAGCATTTTAAAGTTTACCTGTCGTTATGAAAAATGTTTTATATAATGTAGCTAATACCATTATATGTATATTTGTAATATACACTGCTCAAAAAAATAGGGGACACTTAAACAACACAATGTAACTCCAAATCAATCGCACTTCTGTGAAATCATACTGTCCAGTAGAAGCAACCCCAATAAGACACCCCCAATAAAGGAGTGGTTCTGCAGGTGGTGACCACAGACCACTTCTCAGTTCCTATGCTTCCTGGCTAATGTTTTGGTCACTTTTGAATGCTGGTGGTGTTTTCACTCTAGTGGTAGCATGAGAAGAAGTCTACAACCCACACAAGTGGCTCAGGTAGTGCAGCTCATCCAGGATGGCACATCAATGCGAGCTGTGGCAAGAAGGTTTGCTGTGTCTGTCAGCGTAGTGTCCAGAGCATGGAGGCGCTACCAGGAGACAGGCGAATACATCAGGAGACAATAAAGGAGGCCAACAACCCAGCAGCAGGACCGCTGCCTCCGCTTTTGTGCAAGGAGGAGCAGGATGAGCACTGCCAGAGCCCTGCAAAATGACCTCCAGCAGGCCACAAATGTGCATGTGTCCACTCAGATGATCAGAAACAGACTCTATGAGGGCCTGACGTCCACAGGTAGGGGTTGTGCTTACAGCCCAACACCATGCAGGATGTTTGGCATTTGCCAGAGAACACCAAGATTGGCAAATTTGCCACTGGCACCCTGTGCTCTTCACAGATGAAAGCAGGTTCACCCTGAGCACATGTGACACAGTCTGTAGACACCATGGAGAACGTTTTGGCTTCCTGCAACATTCTCCAGCATGTCCGGTTTGGCAGTGGGTCAGTAATGGTGTGTGATGGCATTTCTTTGGGGGGGCCGCACAGCCCCTACATGTGCTTGCAAGAGGTAGCCTGACTGCCAGTAGGTACCGAGATGAGATCCTCAGACCCCTTGTGAGACCATATGCTGGTGCGGTTGGCCCTGGGTTCCTCCTAATACAAGACAATGCTAGACCTCATGTGTCTGGAGTGTGTCAGCAGTTCCTGCTAGAGAAAGGCATTGATGCTCTGGTCTGGCCCGCCTGTTCCCCAGACCTCAATCCGATTGAGCACATCTGGGACATCATGTCTCGATCCATCCACGCTGCAACACAGACTGTGCAGAAGTTGGCGGATGCTTTAGTCCTGGTCTGGGAGGACATTCCTCAGGAGACCATCAGCCACCTCATCAGGACCATGCCCAGATGTTGTAGGGAGGTCCTACAGGCACGTGGAGGCCACACACACTACTGAGCCTCACGTTGACTTGTTTTAAGGACATAACATCAAAGTTGGATCAGCCTGTAGTGTGGTTTTCCACTTTGATTTTGAGTGTGACTCCATATCCAGACCTCCATGGATTGATAAATTTGATTTCCATTGATAATTTTTGTGTGATTTTGTTGTCAGCACATTCAGCTATGTAAAGACGAAAGTATTTCATACGATTAGTTCATTCATTCAGATCTAGTATGTGTAATCTTAGTGTTCCCTTTATTTTTTTGAGCAGTGTACATTGGTTAAAGGGGTATTCCAGGCAAAAACTTTTTTTTATATGTCAACTGGCTCCGGAAAGTTAAACAGATTTGTAAATTACTAAAAAATTAAAAAATCTTAATCCTTCCAATAGTTATTAGCTTCTGAAGTTTTCTGTCTAACTGCTCAATGATGATGTCAGGTCCCGGGAGCTGTGCATGATGGGAAAATATCCCCATAGGAGCTGCACAGCTCCTGGGATGTGAGTCATCAGAAAGTAGTTAGACAGAAAACAGCAACTCAACTTCAGAAGCTAATAACTATTGGAAGGATTGAGATTTTTTAATAGAAGTAATTTACAAATCTGTTTAACTTTCCGGAACCAGTTGATATATATAAAAAAGTTTTGGCCTGGAATACCCCTTTTTCAAAGATCCTGTGTGTGTGAATGTACCCTTAGAACGATTTTGCTTCACTTTAAATGCGCACTATATTTAAAGTTGTGGTCTTTCCTTTATAGGAGTATTCACATCATACATGCAAAGTGTGCCTTAAAATTGTTATGACATATGGGTTCAACCTCTGAGACCCCTGCAGATTTCACAAATATAGGAGAACCCCCTTTGGCTGTTTCCTTGCACAGCAGTGTTCCGTCACTCCACTGATGCACTAATATCAGTCTCCCGTTCCGGTCTCCATCGTGCTTCTGTGTGCATGGATTGTCATACTGATCAACCTTTTGCCAGCCGCAGTGATGTCCCGCCTCGTCCGGTGATAGGCTGAGCGCAGTGTCATGTAAGAAACCTGAGCCCCACCTTCTCCCTGTTGCCCGGGCTCCTTCCATGACACTGTGCTAGATGTAGAGTTAAGGTTTATTTTACTATTTGTAGCCTGGGCACAATGGAATCATAACTATTTCCGCTACACTACTCCTATAACAGGGGGGCCCACTGATAAGCATATCTTAGTAATGTGCCATAATACATTTTACTAGAAAGAGGCAAGATGTATCTATATAGCCTGTTTCTTGACAGTTGGAATATGTTTAATGTAACAATTATGTTTATTCCTGAGTTGCTTTTTAACTTTTTAACTATATTTGTGCTACAGAAATCATCCATCAGTTCATTTTGGAGCAGCAAAAAGGGAACAGAGTGCCGCTGTGCATCAACCCTCAATCTGCTGCTTTTAAAAGCTTTATAAGGTATGTGTATTGCTTCTACTAGATCAGTTACTGTAATGCTTTATCTAGCCATCAGATCACTCATATTGGAGCCACTTTTTGTCACAGTTGTGACTTTTGACGATTAACTACCCCTATCCCGCTTCGTAGACAAATGCTTAGTTGGACATTTTTTAGAAACATACCTAAAAATAAAATGTCCGATTGTTGGGTCGATAAGGGAAATGAATCTGTTTCCCCATAGACCGTACAGTAACACAAGACACTGATGAATAGGAAAATTGTTGGGATTAAAACACAAAAATGAAAGGGATCATAAAAAGTATTATAGTGTATTATGGTAAAACACCAAGGTGCTAGAAATGAGAAGTTCATTATAGGAGACTGCAACATCATAGTTAGAGATGAGCGAACTTACAGTAAATTCGATTCGCCATGAACTTCTCGGCTCGGCAGTTGATGACTTTTCCTGCATAAATTAGTTCAGCTTTCAGGTGCTCCGGTGGGCTGGAAAAGGTGGATACTGTCCTAGGAGACTCTTTCCTAGGACTGTATCCATCTTTTCCAGCCCACCCGAGCACCGGAAAGCTGAACTAATTTATGCAGGAAAAGTAGTCAACTGCCGAGCCGAGAAGTTCGTGGCGAATCGAATTTACTGTAAGTTCGCTCATCTCTAATCATAGTCTTGGACTTTTGTGGTTAAATAAAACAAAAGTTTTATAAAAAGATATAGGCTACTCGCACATGGAAAAGCCACATCTTATTACAGTACCAGCAATGTGAAAGAGATTTTAAGAAATCTTTCTTCCATGCAGAATCTGTGTGGAAATTGACTTGTATTGCAGATGTTAAAGGGATACGCTGCCCAAATACTTCTTAACCCCTATCCAATTGATAGGGGATAAGATGTCTGATCATGGGGGTGTCCCGTTCTAAACATAGGGGGAGATTTATCAAAACCTGTCTAGAGGAAAAGTTGCTGAGTGGCCCCTAGCAGCCAATCAGATCGCTTCTTAGATTTTTCAGAGGCCTTCTTCAAAAATGAAAGAAGTGATCTGATTGGTTGCTATGGGCAACTCAGAAACTTTTCCTTTATGAAAAGTTTTGATAAATCTCCCCCATACTGTTTAGAATGCCAGGTGCTGCACGGAGATCGTAGGGGTCCCAGTGGTGGGCCCCCCGCAATCCGACATCTTAAACGATTAGATGTCTTTTGGCGGAATACCCCTTTAAATAAGCAGTATGTTGATAACACTGCAAATGTATTGAAGATATTCTCCATTGATTTCCATTAGATTTTTTACTTTTTTTGTTGTTGTAAATATTTATAATTAAACCCTATTACAGCAAATCCCCACAGAATACAGGACAACATGATGGCCATTTGCTATTGCAGAATTATACGCAGAGATGCTGGACAATCTCGCGTACCAGTCTCATGTGCAAGTAGCCTAAAAGGATATTTTGGGATTATACATTGATTGTCTATATTTTGGGTGGTGTTCATAGACCCCTTAATTTTGATAGTTGTGGGGTAAACAAGGGATGTATGACCCCCCAAAGACGTAGACTAAGAATTTCTGCAAAGATCATAGTGTTTTCCCATAACATAGCAGGTTTTAATGAAGAAGTTGATGGATATTAGTACAATGCCTCTAATTCCTCTAACAAAGAAATAATTATACTTAAAAAACACACCTTAGCAGTGTAAGTGGATGTTTCCTATGGTAATTATCAGTAACAATTGCGCTCTCTTTAACCTTTGCAGTTCCACTGTTGCTCAGCCATCTGAGATGCCACCATCTCCACTGGTTTGGGAATAGTTGGGAAGACTTACTACTGAAGGTGTCCTGTAGCTTTCCACTGGAGTCTGGGGATTGCAATCTTGAAGCTTGATCATGCTTGTACTATTTTCTTAATTAAGATTTAACTTATCAACCACTAAATGTAAATTCTATATTCTATTTAAGACAAAATGGCGTACTAGTGGCTTCACTCCGACAAAGTCAGTGGTTGTATTTTGAGATAATTTAACCCCCATTTTGGTTTGTTTTTAATTTTTTTGTTAATTCTAAGCAGTTTTAAGGCTCAGAACAAATTGACAATTGCACCAAATTTTGTGGAATAAATGATTTTTTTTTCCTTTTTTGTTTCTGTAGAGGTTGCTTTTAAATTTAAGTTTATTGTTCTATTTATATTTTAATGAAAGAGACTGTGCAAAACCGTTTTTACACTGAGCCATTCCTAAAACCTCATTTTATGTTGATACAAGCAATTATAGGAAGAATACAAACCTTTTCTGGAGACCAATCATGAAGTACTTCCTAACAAAAAAAAATAAACAGGAGCAGACCACAGGATGGCGACGTTACCCGGTGTTCAGTCTCCGTCACTTGATGGCTTCTTTGCAGCACTGTGCTAGAGGAGCGTTGTTGCTATTTTGATATAGTGAAGACAGAAGGTTTGTGGTTGGAGTGCATCTGTGACTAGAGGGAATGGAACACTTGAGTTCCTTCCCTCCGTATAAATATATAAAATTTATATTTAATCTATTTTTCTTAGACTTCCTTTTTTCGTACCTTTTCAGTCATGGGCATGCGTCATTATTCAGCTGTGTAAATAATTCCATTCATGGGCTTCTTTGCAAAGGTCCTTTTCACGTCCTGCTGTACAAAGGTGCGCTAGCTGGCACATTTTATTTTATTTTTTGTGAATTTTATGAATACCGTATTTTTTTCCTTGCACTGGACAGTTCCAACAGGACAGACGAAAATCAGGCTAGAAGTGAACATAGGGAGTATCTCTAATCGTATATGTGTTACTTAGGGAAGAACCATTGTGGATGTGTTGAATTGTCACAGTAGAATTTTTTTTCTTTTTCGTCCCTTTTTTCTTTTTTTCTTTCTTTTTTTTTTTTTTTTTTTTTTTATATAAAACACTGAATATTCTGTGTATATGTACATACAAACTGATGGCCTCTACCTCCTGGAGTTTACAGCTCAGCTTGTTTCACTCCAAAATTGTTATTTTTAGGTTCAGTGTGCAGACTTTAAAACTTGAATGTTCCTTCCAACTTTTATATGTAACATTACAATACAATAAAACAGAAGATTGCTTTCACCTATATCAAGACATTTTAATGGACTAGCCTTGTATGAATCCAAGAATAATTGTTTCGAGGGGAAGACAGAGGTATTTGTAATGGAATATTAATTGTTACAGTTATTGTAATTTATCTTTTAGAATAATATTTTTATCTTAAATGAGCTGGATTGTAATAGGAGGAGACTAAAAAAATGTTTTTATTTCTGTTTTTTTGGGTTTTTAAGCTTATGGGAAGTTTTAACTTCAATGAAGTAACTTGCTGTGAAAGACTGTACATTGGAATTCCAAATTTTAAGAGATGGTCTGGTATCTTTTTCTACTTCTTGTTTCCTTTTTTCTAAAGTGGCTCCTAATAAACTCCAAAAGAAGCATTTCAACAAAGATGTCCGAGAGACAGTTTACCATCAAAATGTATCTGTGGATGGAGCTGAAGGCCATTGTCTTATGATAATGGTCATATGAGACATTCGAAGGTCACTTTGTAAAATGTAGATTTGAAGTTAAGTGGTGAAAACATTAAATGTGACAATAAAACCTTTCTTGTTCTTTCCTTTAATTTATTGTAAGATTATTAATATTTATATGCGGTTCTTTTATTGATGTAATGCAAACTTGTTGGTAGCATTTTGTCAGCACCTAGACAGGAGTGTATGTTTCCACGGTAACCTACTACATCCTTTCTGCATTCATACATCCTGTCTGTCTGTCCTCTAATTCTTAAAGGGGTATTCCAGGCCAAAACTTTTTTCTATATATCAACTGGCTCCGGAAAGTTAAACATATTTTTAAATTACTTCTATTAAAAAATCTTAATCCTTCCAATAGTTATTAGCTTCTGAAGTTGAGTTGCTGTTTTCTGTCTAACTGCTCTCTGATGACTCACGTCCCAGGAGCCGTGCAGTTCCTATGGGGATATTTTCCCATCATGCATAGCTCCCGGGACGTGACATCATCATTGAGCAGTTAGACAGAAAACTTCAGAAGCTAATAACTATTGGAAGGATTAAGATTTTTTAATAGAAGTAATTTACAAATCTGTTTAACTTTCCGGAGCCAGTTGATATATAAAACAAAGTTTTTGCCTGGAATACCCCTTTAAGTTCAAAGAGTAAGACAGCACACAAAAATTGTGTGTAGATAAAGGTACAGGTAACTCCGGTCTCATAAACAAGATAGAATGTTTTAGTCCCAGAAGCTCTTTAATAAAGCTAGTAACGTGTACTAAGGTCACCTGAAGAATGTCTAGGTATTAGATATTGCTTCCTGATTGATACTTGGGCCACAATAAAAATGTGCACCATATTTAAATACCATTTTTTCATGTGCTGTTCTGTTGAATTGCTGGACTACTTAGCACTTCTTGGCAGTGATTTGCTTGAGGACCTGCATTACCCTTCATACAAACCAATGGGGAGAGCTGCTTATACATTAGTTCATTAGATTCTTACTAGCATATAATTGGTAGGTCAGCAATAAGTAAGATACATAGTAAGGCCTTCACAATCACTTTTCTTTTTTTTATTTCTTACTTTTTTTTGATGCCCTTTTTATTTGTTTAGCACATGCTTTTTTTATGGCATCTTTTTTTGTCTTTTTTTTTTTTTCGTACAACAAATTGTGATTCAAAAAACATGTTCAGTGATTCCTACTTGAGTTACATTATTTGTATTGCAAAGATCTCTAAAGAAGAGCAACACATATTTATTTTTATGCATTTTTTTGGGTCCCCCCCCCCCCCCCCCCCAGGACTGCTTTGTGACACTAACAGTATGCAATATAACTGCAGGATCAGACTGATTACAGATTTGTTTCTATGGTAAAAGATTGTTTGCAACGTTTCTAATTTTTTTCATTTAAAAGGGGTTTTACCATTATGTGACACTAAACATATATACACACTTACTAATCCCCCCATTTGTCGCCTTGTTTTTTTTTTTTTTTCCTGTTGCCCTTGGTTAGGACTATCATAAAGCATCCACTGAGACAATCAAGCATTCTCAAATCTACTCAAGGGTATTGTGGGAAAGTGTCTGCTGTGTTACTGGACAACAGAAGGGTCACAGTTCAGAGAGGAAACCAGGAAGTTGTAAGATACATAGGTACAGAGATGGCCTAGATGGCTTCTAGATTTCTAGATGAATGGATGGGTATGGAAGAAGTCATGAAATACAGTAAAAGATTAGTAAAGAAACTCATAAAGATGTCCAGATGCTTGGATCAAAGAAGATGAGTGAGTGGATATATTCACTTTACTTGATGGAAGATAAGGGGATTAACCCCTAGAGTGATGTTGGATGGATGAGCTGCTCATCAGTTTGCACAGATTGGAGTGGTACCAGCCTATTTGATGGCAGGTTGTAGTCTAGGTTGTGCTATGAAGAGAGCATGCACAGTTTATAATGGAAAATGTAAGGATGAACACAAGTTTTTAAGTTGGAGACAGCAGAAAAAAAATTAGGATAACACATCGGTCAGATATGTGATTAGTGGGAACCCACTATCCTGGGGATAGTAAACTTATTCCATAGCCAAAGGGTAGGGGATAAGTTTTAGACTGCTGACTGCTCTTTCTGGGAATGGGGCCTCACAAACTCAGCACGAAGCTGTGGCCATATATCTCTATGGGAGAGCCAAAGATAGCCGAAAGGCTTTCCTATAGAGATATATTTATGAAGGGGGCTTGTCAGGCGCCGCTTTGTGCGGGGGTTCTGACGCACCACTCCCAGATATAGCCGGGGTACCAGCAGTCGGACCACCACAATCTAAAACTTATCCCCTATCCAAAGAATCCAACATTTTTCCCCATGCTATAGCTCCTTTAAAATTTAGGAGGTCCAGATTGGCTTTTTTTTCTGGTTCCTATAGTGGAACTAAATGGAAATACAGTGACCCCCCCCCCTCCCCCCGACCTAAGATGGCCCCGACTTACGATAATTTCAACATGCGATGGCATCTCAGAGGCCCGTGCGCTCCGGTGATGTCTCTTACCTGTCCTCGGGGCTCCGGCGCGTCCTCTTCGGGATCCCCTGCATCGTCGGCACTCTCCATCATCGTCATCACGTCGCTGCGCACGCCGTCCCGTCATCCAATAGGAGCGGCGTGTGTAACAACATGATGGCGGCGACAGAGCGTGCGGATGCCGGGGAAGCAGAGGCCTTGCCGGAGCGTCGGGGACAACTCGGGGATGCGGTGACAGCGATGGATGGCGACATCCTGGGCAGCGGTGACGAGCGGTGACGGTCCGGAGCGGCGGGGACAGGTGAGTACAACTTCCTCTAACAGTGGTCTTCAACCTGCGGACCTCCAGATGTTGCAAAACTACAACACCCAGCATGCCCGGACAGCCAACGGCTGTCCGGGCATGCTGGGTGTTGTAGTTTTGCAACATCTGAAGGTCCGCAGGTTGTAGACCACTGTCCTATACTTTACATTGCACGGATCCCTCAACATACGATGATTTCAACAAGCGATGGTCCGTTTGGAACGGATTACCATCGTATGTTGAGGGACCACTGTACGCAGAATAAAAAGATCCACCTTCAGCAGCTTGTAGAACGGTTTATATGTAGCAAAATATGTTTTCCTATCCTGTACAAGGCCTTATTTAAACTTGATTGTGTTAGAGAAGCATCCTCCTCCAGTGGAATAGCAAAATACCGTGACTGTGTGTTATATACTGTGTAATTGCATATATTCCATGAAGCATGTTGGATTGGATGCTTTAAAGGGTACCTCTCATCAAATAAACTTTTGATATAGTTTAGATTAATGAATGTTGAATAACTTTCCAATAGCATGTTAATGAAAAATATGCTTCTTTCTATTGTATTTTTCCCGATCAGTCCTGTCAGCAAGCATTTCTGACTCATGCTGGAGTCCTAAACACTCAGAGCTGCCAGCCTGCTTTGTTCACAGCCAAACAGGCTGTGAACAAAGCAGGCTGGCAGCTCTGAGTGTTCTCCTTTGTGAACAAAGCAGACTGGCAGCTCGTAGTGTTTAGGACTCCAGCATGAGTCTGAAATGCTTGCTGCCAGGACTGGTAGGGAGACCCCTAGTGGTCATTTCTTCAAAGTGGAAAATTAAATAGAAAGAAGCATATTTTTTAATAACATGCAATTGTGAAGTTATTCTGCATACATTAATCTATAATATATCAAAAGTTTTTTTGGTGAGAGGTACCCTTTAAAAGCACACTATTTTAACAAAGAAGCTCAGCCCTTCTAATAGGGAGCACAATGCATCACATGCCAGCCATACATAAGTCACTACAATACAGGGCTTGAAGATTAATGATTTTACCGATGTTACAGCCAAAGTCAGTCAATGACGGGGTTGTGATTTCAGCTGATAAAAAATTGCAGCAAGGAATACTGCAAATGGTAAGATGTCAGGGATGTTTGCTGTTGATCTTTATCTGGAAGCTGGTCATGGGTTTTATTAGGCTATAGCTCTAGGGATCTTTCCACAGTGAATGTCCGGATATGTCTGTGTGCTCTGAGCCACCTGCTGTGAGTGATGATGAACACGAAGTCACCGGACAGACGCTTTCTTCTCCACTGAGCGGTGTGACACAGGTTTTCATTGTAGATTGATTTTCATTTCTGAGCTCTTAGATTGGATCAATGTCTGACAGCAATTTATTATCTTCCATTTGCTAAGGTGACATCTACGGAATCCATGGATGTATTTAGAGCTTTACTGACAAAACTGGCCTGAAAAACCACTAGTGTTTGTCATACCCACCTCTGATGGTAAAATGTAGATCACCAGCCTGACTATCCAGACTGGAATGTCTCACTTCTTATTTTGTCTATGTGGTTTCCACTAAATAATTCTGCATTTTCGAAACTCATTGGACACCTTTTTCTCTTCACTCAAATGTGTGAACCCCCCCCCCCCAATCACTATGTATGAGCACAAAGAAAAATATCCCCAAAAGGTAAGTTAAAGGGGTACTCCACTGTAAAACATTTTTTTTTTAAATCAACTGGTGCCAGAAAGCTTAACATATTTGCAAATTACTTCTATTAAAAAATCTTAATCCTTTCAGTACTTATCAGCTGCGAAATGATCCACAGGAAGTTCTTTTTGAATTTCCTTTCTGTCTGACCAATGTGCTCTTTGCTGACACTTCTGTCCAGAGTAGGAGAGGTTTGCTATAGGGATTTTCTTCTACTCTGGACAGTTCCTAAAATGGACAGAGGTGTCAGCAGAGAGCACTGTGGTCAGACAAAGGGAATTTAAAAAGAAAAGAACTTCCAGTGGCACATATAACAGCTGATAAGTAGTGGAAGTATTAAGATTTTTAAATAAAAGTAATTTACAAATCTTTTTGCCTTTCTGGCACCAGTTTATTTAGAAAAAAATGTTTTCCACCGGAGTACCCCTTTGTAAAGGGGAACTCCTGTGTTCCAGTATTCTGAACATTTTGTTCAGAACGCTCAGAGCCAGAGGCCGTGGTTGTGTTATGGACGTGACGTCACGACCACTTCCTCAGGAACTCGGCAGGGGCCCCAGCAGCAGGACCACAGCCATCAGACATGTATCCTCTATCCTTTGCAGAAAGGATAAGATGTCTAGCAGCGGAGTACTCCTTTAAGTCTACTTTCTAGAAATACTATACAATCATGTAAGATATATATATTTTTTATGGTATCTGGCAGTAGATGTATGCCTCCTGAACCATCGTGACAGCCTGACAAGCTTCATCATAACTGACAACTTATGTTTTACTCTTGGAAATGGTTTTCCTGACTCTCCTGCACCGAGTTCCACTTCATTGAGAGGTATTAACCTATACACAATGCCGGGAGGAGAGACCTATGGATCAAGGCAAACCAGGCAGAGAGCAGCGGAGACTACCTACCCACTTATACTTCTCCCAGTGCCATGGCTCAGTTTTACAGGGATGTGTCATCTGAAAAAGACCTTTTGTTTAACATTTTTAAGTGTATTTTTGGGTGTTTTGATTTTTTTTTTCTCCTAATTTTCCATTATAAAAACCACATTACTAAATAATATCTTGCAGTTTAAATTTTGTTCACAAGGCCTAATAATAATCTAAGACTTACTGTTCTGTACAGATCACATTCCAGCAGTCTTACAGCAGGATTACAATGAAAGGTGACGTGACACGTGTGTGTGTATAGATACACAATAGATGAAGCTCAAAGCATAGCCTTCCCTGTAGAAGGACCTTTGTACAGGTCACAAAGCGTTCCTAAAAAAAATTCCATTCCATAATAATGAATATGGTCTGAGCCAGACTACTGTGTCTATGTATATTGGGCTTTCTGTAAAGCATCGCTCTAAATGCTGTTAAAAATAGCTCAGGCAAGATGGCTGCCTCCATAATAATGTACAAATCTAAATTATCGGTTTAGTCTAATTTATTTGTTCTTTTGTTTTAAACTGCATTGTTTCAGAGTAATGTTCAGGCATACTACACTGCTCAAAAAAAATAAAGGGAATACTTAAACAACACAATGTAACTCCAAGTCAATTACACTTCTGTGAAATCACACTGTCCACTCAGGAAGCAACACTGATTAACAATCAATTTCACATGCTGTTGTGCAAATGGAACAGACAAAAGGTGGGAATTATAGGCAATTAGCAAAACACCTCCAATAAAGGAGTGGTTCTGCAGGTGGTGACCACAGACCACTTCTCAGTTCCTATGCTTCCTGGCTGATGTTTTGGTCACTTTTGAATGCTGGCGGTGCTTTCACTCTAGTGGTAGCATGAGACGGAGTCTACAACCCACAAAAGTGGCTCAGGTAGTGTAGCTCATCCAGGATGGCACATCAATGGGAGCTGTGGCAAGAATGTTTTCTGTGTCTGTCAGCGTAGTGTCCAGAGCATGGAGGCGCTACCAGGAGACAGGCCATTAAATTAGGAGACGTGGAGGAGGCCATAGGAGGGCAACAACCCAGCAACAGGACCGGTACCTCCATCTTTGTGCAAGGAGGAGCACAGCCAGAGCCCTGCAAAATGACCTCCAGCAGGCCACAAATGTGCATGTGTCCATTCAAACTGTCAGAAACCGACTCCATGAGGGTGGTATGAGGGCCCAATGTCCACAGGTGGGGGTTGTGCTTACAGCCCAACACCGTGCAGGATGTTTGGCTTTTGCCAGAGAACACCAAGATTGGCAAATTCGCCACTGGCGCCCTGTGCTCTTCACTGAGCACATGTGACAGAGTCTGGAGACGCCATGGAGAACATTCTGCTGCCTGCAACATCCTCCAGCATGACCGTTTTGGCGGTGGGTCAGTAATTGGGGGGGCTGCACAGTCCTCCATGTGCTTGCCAGAGGTAGCCTGCCTGCCATTTGCTACTGAGATGAGATCCTCAGACCCCTTGTGAGACCATATGCTGGTGCAGTTGGCCCTGGGTTCTCCTAATGCAAGACAATGCTAGACCTCATGTGGCCGGAGTGTGTCAGCAGTTCCTGCAAGAGGAAGGCATTGATGCTATGGTCTGGCCCGCCCGTTCCCCAGACCTGAATCCGATTGAGCACAACTGGGACATCATGTCTCGCTCCATCCACCAACGCCATGTGCATCACAGACTGTCCAGGAGTTGGCGTATGCTTTAGTCCAGGTCTGGGAGGAAATTTCTCAGGAAACCATCCATCACCTCATCAGGAGCATGCCCAGGCATTGTAGGGAGGTCATACAGGCATGTGGAGGTCACACACACTACTGAGCCTCATTTTGACTTGTTTTAAAGGGGTTATCCAGGAAAAAACTTTTTTTTATATTTCATCTGGCTCAAGAAAGTTAAACAGATTTGTAAATTACTTCTATTAAAAAATCTTAATCCTTTCAGTTCTTATGAGCTTCTGAAGTTAAGGTTGTTCTTTTCTGTCTAAGTGCTCTCTGATGACACGTGTCTCGGGAACCGCCCAGTTTAGAAGAGGTTTGCTATGGGGATTTGCTTTTAACCTCTTAAGGACGCAGGGCGTATGGATACGCCCTGCATTCCGAGTCCTTAAGGACGCAGGGCGTATCCATACGCCCGTGGGAATTCCGGTCCCCACCGCTAGCCGGTTGGGGACCGGAGCCGGATGCCTGCTGAAATCATTCAGCAGGCACCCTGGCACATCGCCCAGGGGGGTCCTGAGACCCCCCCATGTCGGTAATCGGAGAAAATCGCATGTCAATTCAGACATGCGATTTTCTCCAATTCCGGGCTGATCGGGTCTCTGGTGACCCGATCACCCGGAAAATAGGGCTGATCGGAGTTGTAAGCAACAACCCCGATCAGCCTAAAGGATTGGAGTGAGATCGCAAAGCTGCGATCTACTCCTATCCCCTGCCATTACTCAGAACGGAGTTCTGACCAATGGCAGCGCAGGACAGGGGGTTGCCGTTCTGCCCGCCACTGGATGTCGAGGGGCTCTGGGAAGAAGATGGAGGCCGTACCTGCAGGAGAAGATGCCTGGGGACCTGGGATCTTCGCTGGAGCCTGCAGGATCCTGATCAGGTAGGGAATCCACAGTGGGGGGGGGGGGGGGGGGGGGAATTGAAAGTGAAAGTAAATCGATCTTTACTGTGGCAACCACTAGGGGGGCCAAACTGCAACTCCCAGCATGCCCAGAGAGCCAAAAGCTGTCTGGGCATGCTGGGAGTTGTAGTTTTGCAACATCTGGAGGGTCACAGTTTGGAGACCACTGTTACAGTGGTGCCCAAACAGTAGCCCTCCAGATGTTGCCAAACTACAACTCTCAGCATGCCTCGACTGCCCAGGCATGCTGGGAGTTGTAGTTCTGTAACATCTGTCCCTTCAGATTTAGCAATTTTCATGACATTTTTGAAAATTGCTGCTCTACTTTGAAGCCCTCTAATTTTTTCAAAAAGCAAAAGTATGTCCATTTTATGATGCCAACATAAAGTGGACATTGTGTTTGTGAAGAAAAAGAAAATGTATTTGGAATATCCATTTTCCTTACAATTAGAGAGCTTCAAAGTTAGAAAAATGCAAAATTTTCAAAATTTTCATGAAATTTTGGGATTTTTCACCAAAAAAGGATGCAAGTAACGCCGAAAATTTACCACCAAAATAAAGTAGAATATGTCACGAAAAAACAATCTCAGAATCAGAATATTCGGTAAAAGCGTTTTCGCGTTATTAATTTGTAAAGTGACGGTGGTCAGAATTGCGAAAAAGGGCTCAGTTCTTAAGGTGAAAAAGGGCTGCGTCCTTAAGGGGTTAAACTGGGTGGTTCCCGAGACACGTGTCATCAGAGAGCACTTAGACAGAAAAGAACAACCTTAACTTCAGAAGCTCATAAGTACTGAAAGGATTAAGATTTTTTAATAAAAATTATTTACAAATCTGTTTAACTTTCTGGAGCCAGTTGATATATAAAAAAAAGTTTTTTCCTGGATAGCCCCTTTAAGGACACTACATCAAAGTTGGATCAGCTTGTAGTGTGGTTTTCCACTGTGATTTTGAGTGTGACTCCATATCCAGACCTCCATGGGTTGATAAATTTGATTTCCATTGATAATTTTTGTGTGATTTTGTTTACCGCACATTCAACTATGTAAAGATGAAAGTATTTCATACGATTAGTTCATTCATTAGTTCAGATCTAGGATGTGTTATCTTAGTGTTCCCTTTATTTTTTTTGAGCAGTGTATGTGCCTGTGTACACATGCCCTTAGTGATCACAGAACCTGTCTGGATTTAATGTTTTCTGTTGTTTGGGCAACATAAATAAATAAATACATTTTCAACAGCTGGAGACACATGCTGTTTGGGAAACACTGCCGTAGGGTATTTTAGAGGCGGATTCAAATCCCCAATTTAGTCCTCAAATGCACATTGCGCTCTCTCACTTTGGAGCCCTGTCGTATTTCAAGGAAACAGTTTAGGGCCACATATGGGGTATTTCCGTGCTCGGGAGAAATTGCGTTACAAATTTTGTCGGGCTTTTTCTCCTTTTTCCCCTTATGAAAAGGTAAAGTTGGGGTCTACACCAGCATGTTAGTGTAAAAAAAAAAAATTTTTACACTAACATGCTGGTGTTGACCCATACTTTAAATTTTCACAAGCGGTAAAAGGGAAAAAACAAAACAAAATTTGTAACGCAATTTCTCCTGAGTACGGAAATACCCCATATGTGGGCGTAAAATGCTCTGCGGATGCACAACAAGGCTCAGGAGTGAGAGCGCTCTATGTACATTTGAGGTCTATATTGGTGATTTGCACAGGGGTGCCTGATTTTACAGTGGTTCTGACATAAATGCAAAACAATAAATACCCACATGTGACCCCATTTTGGAAACTACACCCCTCACGGAATGTAACAAGGGGTATTGAGCCTTAACACCCCACAGGTATTTGACAAATTTTCATTAAAGTTGGATGTGAAAATAAAAAAATTAAAAAAATCATTTACACATCCGAATTTAACGAAAAGTTGTTAAGGCTCAGTGGACCCCTTGTTACGTTCCTTGGGGGGTGTAGTTTTTAAAATAGTATGCCATGTGGGGGGGGGGGGTTCTGCTATTCTGGCACCATAGGGGCTTCCTAAATGTGACATGCCCCCCAAAAACCATTTCAGAAAAACTCACTCTCCAAAATCCCATTGTCGCTCCTTCCCTTCTGAGCCTTGTAGTGCACCCGCCGAACACTTGACATCCACATGTGAGGTATTTCCTTACTCGAGAGGAATTGGGTTACAAATTTTGGGGGGCTTTTTCTTCTTTTACCCCTTGTAAAATTTCAAAAACTGGGTCTACAAGAACATGCAAGTGTAAAAAATTAAGATTATGAATTTTCTCCTTAATTTTGCTGCTATTCCTTTGAAACACCTTAAGGGTTAACACACTTTCTGAATGTCATTTTGAATTCTTTGGGGGTGCAGTTTTTATAATGGGGTCATTTATTGTGTATTTCTAATAAGACGACCCCTCAAATCCACTTCAAAACTAAACTGGTCCCTGAAAAATTCCGATTTTGAAAATTTTGTGGAAAATTGCTGCTGAACTTTGAAGCCCTCTAATGTCTTCCAAAAGTAAAAACACGTCAACTTTATGAGGCAAATATAAAGTAGACATATAGTATATGTGAATCAATATATAATTTATTAGCAATATCCATTTTCCTTACAAGCAGAGAGTTTCTAAGTTAGAAAAATGCCAAATTTTCATTAAATTTTGGGATTTTTCACCAAGAAAGGATGCAAGTAGAGATGAGCGAACAGTAAATTTGATTTGTCACGAATTTCTCATCTCGGCACTTGATGACTTTTCCTGCATAAATGAGTTCAGCTTTCAGGTGCTCCGGTGGGCTGGAGACTCTTTCCTAGGACTGTATCCACCTTTTCCAGCCCACCGGAGCACCTGAAGGCTGAACTAATTTATGCAGGATAAGTCATCAACTGCTGAGCCGAGAAGTTTGTGACGAATCGAATTTACTGTAAGTTCGCTCATCTCTAGATGCAAGTAACGATGAAAATGTACCACTATCCTAAAGTAGAATATGTCACGAAAAAACTATCTCGGAATCAGAATAATCGGTAAAAGCATCCCAGAGTTATTAATGCATAAAGTGACAGTGGTCAGAATTGCAAAAAAGGGCTGAGTCCTTAAAGGGGTACTCCGCCCCTAGGCTGCTGGGGAGCCCCGGGATCGCCGCTGCGGCACCCTGCTGTCATTACTGCACAGAGCGAGTTCGCTCTGCACATAATGACGGGCAGTACAGGGGCCGGAGCATCGTTATGTCACAGCTCCGCCTCTCCTGATGTCACGGCCCGCCCCCCTCAATACGAGTCTATGGGAGGGGGCGTGGCGGTCGTCATGCCCCTGCCATAGACTTGTATTAAGGGGGCGGGCCGTGATGTCACGCTGCTCCGTCCCCTGTATCGCCCATCATTACGCACAGAGCGAACTCGCTCTGTGCAGTAATGACAGCGGGGTGCCGCAGCGGGGATGCCGGGGGTCCCCAGCAGCGGGACCGCGCTGATCTGACATCTTATCCCCTATCCTTTGGATAGGGGATAAGATGTCTAGGGGCGGAGTACCCCTTTAAGGGGTTAAAGGCTCTCTTAAAGAGTTTAGTTATCTCAGTAGAGTGGGAGCCCAGCTTTCTCTTCCTGCAACTTCAACAATGTTTCACATTGCAGTATTTTGCCTCAGTTTATACACTGCTCAAAAAAATAACAAATAAAGGGAACACTAAGATAAAACATCAAATTATCAATAGAAATCAAATGTATCAACCCATGGAGGTCTGGATATGGAGTCAAACTTAAAATCATAGTGGAGAATGACACTACAGGCTGATCCAACTTTGATGTAATGTCCTTAAAACAAGTCAAAATGAGTCATAGGTGTGTGTGTGGCCTCCACGTGCCCGTATGACCTCCCTACAATGCCTGGGCATGCTCCTGGACAGTCTGTGGTGCAACATGGCGTTGGTGGATGGAGCGAGACATGATGTCCCAGATGTGCTCAATCGGATTCAGGTCTGGGGAACGGGTGGGCCAGACCATAGCATCAATGCCTTCCTCTTGCAGGAACTGCTGACACACTCCAGCCACATGAGATCTAGCATTGTCTTGCATTAGGAGGAAACCAGGGCCAACCGCACCAGGCTAGCTCTGGCAAGCACATGGAGGGCTGTGCGGAAATGCGACCCCACACCATTACTGACCCACCGCCAAACCGGTCATGCTGGAGGATGTAGCAGGCAGCAAAACGTTCTCCATGGTGTCTATGGCGCCAATGGCAAATGCGAAACGTCCTGCACAGTGTTGGACTGTAACCTGTGGACAACCCCCACCTGTGGACGTCTGGCCCACATACCACCCTCATGGAGTCTGTTGCTGACCGTTTGAGTGGACACATGCACATTTGGGGCCTGCTGGAGGTCATTTTGCAGGGCTCTGGCAGTGCTCCTCCTGCTCCTGCTTGCACAAAGGCAGAGGTAGCGGTCCTGCTGCTGGGTTGTTGCCCTCCTATGGCTTCCTCCACATCTCCTGATGTACTGACCTGTCTCCTGGCAGCACCTCCATACTCTGGACAGACACAGCAAACCTTCTTGCACAGCTCGCATTGATGTGCCATCCTGGATGAGCTGCACTACCTGAGCCACTTGTGTGGGTTGTAGACTCCATCTCATGCTACCACTAGAGTGAAAGCATCACCAACATTCAAAAGTGACCAAAACATCAGCCAGGAAGCATAGGAACTGAGAAGTGGTCTGTGGTCACCACATGCAGAACCACTTCTTTATTGGGGGTGTCTTGCCAATTGCCTATAATTTCCACCTGTTGTCTGTTCCATTTGCACAACAGCATGTGAAATTGATTGTCAATCAGTCTTGCTTCCTGAGTGGACAGTGTGATTTTACAGAAGTGTGATTGACTTGGAGTTATATTGTGTTGTGTAAGTGTTCCCTTTATTTATTTATTTTTGAGCAGTGTATAAGCTAAGATCAAAAGTGGAACCTTAAAAAAAAAAACTTTGTGGAAAGATTTGTACTTTTTCAATGTTTTGGACCTTTTGGCTTAGAAATACTGAGCCAAATATTGCCATGTGAAGCCAGCCTGAGGCTTTGTTCACACGTTGTGGCTAACTAGTACTGCAACTTGTTTCCACTTGTGTTTTGTCACAATTAAACAAAAACGGTATGTTTAACCACGATTATATAAAACGCAGAATTTTAGAAGTGATTCAGTCATTTTGGTAAAACATGATAAAATACATGCAGTAGTTAGTTGCAGTACTGCTAATCAGCCGCAACGTGTGAACACAGCCTGAGGCTTAATCCCAACTCTTGGATCATTGCCTCTTTCTCTGCTGCACATCGCCCCCCCCCCCCCCCCCCCCCGGTTGCCTGAAATATGACACATTAGTGGCACGAATGTACTGAATATGTACAGTTCCACCAACAAATTGGAGCATTGGATTAAACAATAAACCCACCAGAAAGTCCCTTTTCAAGCATAAAGGAAAACTTCATCTGAGATTCCTCATGCAAATGTAAAAAAATCTTTTAGGTGCATTTGAGCAGCCATTTCTATGCAATAGATGATGATGTTATTATACAATGAATTCTATGGCAATCTCTGGTATATACAGTGATCCCTCAACTTACAATGGCCTCAACATACAATAGTTTCAACATACAATGGTCTTTTCTGGACCATTGTAACTTGAAACCAGACTCAACATACAATGTACAGACAGTCCAGATCTGTGATACCTTTCACAACTGGAGGAACTGACCAATCAGAATGGGCATTTTACTGGTAAATCACCTCTATTACTGAAGTGCATGCACTGACTGTGTGTCTGGTTGCGCCCCCTACAATACAGGGAGGAACTACAAGTTCTGTACTACTCCTTACCTGTGCCAGGGTTAGCTGCTCCTTTGGACACCAAGTAAGGGCGGCTCCATTTGGGACACTGTGTGTGCTGTACAGGACCCTGAAGAAGCTCCTGTCCTCTACATAAACCATTGCTTGGATCACTATGGAAAGGCAGGTATAAGAAGTCATATAGCAGAGTAATCACATAAATAGATGGCAATAGGGGTTATAAATGCAAGGGAACCTCAGTATAAGACTATGACGAACATAAGTCAATTGAAAGAAAACAAAGCCCAATCAAGAATGCCAGACCATACCTACCAACCCCAACGATCGTTTCGCTTCTAAAGTGCTTCCTCAGGGGGTGTGGCTATCCTATAAAACAGCCTACCTTATATCTAGCCAAACATCCACTCACATGCATCCATCCAAATTGACACGCTGTCCGACCAATGGCGATACCACAAAATAATAATCAAATAACGCCCACCAGATGGTTATGGCGCCAGTCTAAAAATGGGCTGGCCAGGAAGACCGAATGACCAACTTCCGGGACGCTAACTGCGTATTTCCGGACAGTTGGGTATCACATGATCGATTCCGATCATGTGATACTGTGCGACATAGCTGGTGCATGCGCGCTGCCGATCGGGGGACATTAAGGTATGGGTCACGTGTGGGCCAAACACGTGACCCAGACCGGTGTCGGCAGAGCGCAGGCACAGCAGTGGTCTCAGCGCGTAGTGGGACGCGCATTATAGAGACCAGACACGAGTCGAGTGGTGATGCGGTCACATGAACTGCGCGTCAGTAAGACGCGCGTCATGGAACGCAAACTCCGATCATGTGATACCATGGTCACAAGATCGGAGGGACGAAGAGCCTCGGGCGCAAGCGCAATGATAAAGGGGGCATAAAATGGTAAAGTAAAAAGATAAGTGAATCAGTGTGAAAGTGCTAGAGAATGTGAAATGAGTGAATGAAAAGGAAAGAAAGTGGGTGAGCAACCAGAGAACAAAGAAAAGTGATGCACACAAATGCACAACATACAGCACAAATATATAAAAAATATATTATAAAAAATATTAAATAAGTAAAAAAAATATGTAAAAAATTTAATTTTTTTGTGAAAAAATGGAAAATGTTTAAATATAATAGATCTAAAATGGAAAAAACACTAAGTAAAATATGTGAAAGATAAAAACGTGCAATGAAGTGTAATTAAATGATAAGGTGTTGAGAATAAGTGTATAAATGGTGTGTAGTGTATAAATATATAATAATGGTGTAACCCATACCTAATAAAAATTGATGTGACGGGAATAAAGCTGCGTACAGCAGTGTGGGATGAAAAAATGTATGACGTGAATGTGTAAGTGAATGTATATAGTGAAACAATTAAAACATAGAATGACATATCAATATATAGAAAAATTAAAAATTAAAAAAGGTCTGGCAAATCTTGTAGATGTAAACATGATATATTAAAGTGACATGGGCATAATACCAATAATTAATAAAATACATAACATTGATAATAACATATTAATAATGGACGGATGGTAACTGTTAGCACTAGATGGCAGGATGGATGGAGGCTTGAAGATACAGGAACGAAGGCTGTAAAAAAATTAAAAAGAGAGAAAAAAAGAGAAAAAAAGAGGGAAGAAGATTAAAATCAAATCTAAAACCAATAAAAACGAAGTGTGAGAGCCGTAACTGTCACGATGCCGGCTGGCAGGTAGTGGATCCTCTGTGCCAGAGAGGGATTGGCGTGGACCGTGCTAGTGGACCGGTTCTAAGCCACTACTGGTTTTCACCAGAGCCCGCCGCAAAGCGGGATGGTCTTGCTGCGGCGGTAGTGACCAGGTCGTATCCACTAGCAACGGCTCACCTCTCTGGCTGCTGAAGATAGGCGCGGTACAAGGGAGTAGGCAAAAGCAAGGTCGGACGTAGCAGAAGGTCGGGGCAGGCAGCAAGGATCGTAGTCAGGGGCAACGGCAGAAGGTCTGGAAACACAGGCAAGGAACACACAAGGAACGCTTTCACTGGCACTAAGGCAACAAGATCCGGCGAGGGAGTGAAGGGGAAGTGAGGTGATATAGGGAAGTGCACAGGTGTAAACACTAATTGGAACCACTGCGCCAATCAGCGGCGCAGTGGCCCTTTAAATCGCAGAGACCCGGCGCGCGCGCGCCCTAGGGAGCGGGGCCGCGCGCGCCGGGACAGAACAGACGGAGAGCGAGTCAGGTAGGGGAGCCGGGGTGCGCATCGCGAGCGGGCGCTACCCGCATCGCGAATCGCATCCCGGCTGGCAGCGGAATCGCAGCGCCCCGGGTCAGAGGACGTGACCGGAGCGCTGCCGCGGGGAGAGTGAAGCGAGCGCTCCGGGGAGGAGCGGGGACCCGGAGCGCTCGGCGTAACAGTACCCCCCCCCTTGGGTCTCCCCCTCTTCTTAGAGCCTGAGAACCTGAGGAGCAGACTTTTGTCTAGGATGTTGTCCTCAGGTTCCCAGGATCTCTCTTCAGGACCACAACCCTCCCAGTCCACTAAAAAAAAATTTTTCCCTCTGACCTTTTTGGCAGCTAAAATTTCTTTGACCGAGAAGATGTCCGAGGAGCCGGAAACAGGAGTGGGAGGAACAGACTTGGGAGAAAAACGGTTGAGGATGAGTGGTTTGAGAAGAGAGACGTGAAAGGCATTAGGGATACGAAGAGAGGGAGGAAGAAGAAGTTTATAAGAGACAGGATTAATTTGACACAAAATTTTGAAAGGACCAAGATAGCGTGGTCCCAACTTGTAGCTAGGGACACGGAAGCGGACATATTTAGCGGAGAGCCATACCTTGTCTCCAGGGGAAAAAACGGGGGGAGCTCTTCTTTTCTTATCTGCGAACTTCTTCATGCGTGATGAAGCCTGTAAGAGAGAATTTTGGGTCTCTCTCCATATGATGGAAAGGTCACGAGAAATTTCATCCACAGCGGGCAGACCAGAGGGCAAGGGAGTAGGGAGGGGGGGAAGAGGGTGACGGCCGTACACCACGAAAAATGGGGATTTGGAGGAAGACTCAGAGACCCTGAAGTTATACGAGAATTCGGCCCATGGGAGGAGATCTGCCCAGTCATCCTGGCGGGAGGAAACAAAATGTCGCAAATAATCACCCAAGATCTGGTTAATCCTTTCTACTTGTCCATTGGACTGGGGATGATATGCAGAAGAAAAATTTAATTTAATCTTGAGTTGTTTACAGAGAGCCCTCCAGAATTTAGACACGAATTGGACGCCTCTATCCGAGACAATCTGCGTAGGCAATCCGTGAAGACGAAAAATGTGTACAAAAAATTGTTTAGCCAACTGAGGCGCAGAAGGAAGACCCGGAAGAGGGATGAAATGTGCCATTTTGGAGAATCGATCAACGACCACCCAAATAACAGTGTTGCCACGGGAAGGGGGTAAATCAGTAATAAAATCCATACCAATCAGAGACCAAGGCTGTTCGGGGACAGGCAGAGGATGAAGAAAACCAGCGGGCTTCTGGCGAGGAGTCTTATCCCGGGCACAGATAGTGCAGGCTCGCACAAAGTCCACAACATCCGTCTCCAGAGTCGGCCACCAATAGAAGCGGGAGATGAGTTGCACAGATTTCTTGATACCCGCATGACCTGCGAGATGGGAGGAGTGACCCCATTTGAGGATTCCGAGGCGTTGGCGAGGAGAAACAAAGGTCTTTCCTGGAGGAGTCTGCCTGATGGAGGCAGGAGAAGTGGAGATCAGGCAGTCAGGTGGAATGATGTGTTGCGGAGAGAGTTCAACTTCTGAGGCATCCGAGGAACGAGAGAGAGCATCGGCCCTAATGTTCTTATCGGCAGGACGAAAGTGAATCTCAAAATTAAATCGGGCAAAGAACAGAGACCACCGGGCCTGGCGAGGATTCAGCCGTTGGGCAGACTGGAGGTAGGAGAGGTTCTTGTGGTCGGTGTAGATAATAACAGGAGAACTTGATCCCTCCAGCAGATGCCTCCATTCCTCAAGTGCTAATTTAATGGCTAGAAGCTCTCGATCCCCGATGGAGTAGTTCCTCTCCGCTGGAGAGAAGGTCCTAGAGAAAAAACCACAAGTGACAGCATGCCCGGAAGAATTTTTTTGTAGAAGAACAGCTCCAGCTCCCACTGAGGAGGCATCAACCTCCAATAGGAAGGGTTTGGAAGGGTCAGGTCTGGAGAGGACGGGAGCCGAAGAAAAGGCAGACTTGAGTCGTTTAAAGGCGTCTTCTGCTTGAGGAGGCCAGGACTTGGGATCAGCATTTTTTTTGGTTAAAGCCACGATAGGAGCCACAATGGTAGAAAAATGTGGAATAAATTGCCTGTAATAATTGGCGAACCCCAAAAAGCGTTGGATAGCACGGAGTCCGGAGGGGCGTGGCCAATCTAAGACGGCAGAGAGTTTGTCTGGATCCATCTGTAGTCCCTGGCCAGAGACCAAATATCCTAGAAAAGGAAGAGATTGGCATTCAAACAGACATTTCTCAATTTTGGCATAGAGTTGGTTGTCACGAAGTCTCTGAAGAACCATACGGACATGCTGGCGGTGTTCTTCTAGATTGGCAGAAAAAATTAGGATATCGTCCAGATATACAACAACACAGGAGTATAACAGATCACGAAAAATTTCATTGACAAAGTCTTGGAAGACGGCAGGGGCGTTGCACAGTCCAAAGGGCATGACCAGATACTCAAAGTGTCCATCTCTGGTGTTAAATGCCGTTTTCCACTCGTCCCCCTCTCTGATGCGGATGAGGTTATAGGCGCCTCTTAAGTCCAATTTAGTGAAGATGTGGGCACCTTGGAGGCGATCAAAGAGTTCAGAGATGAGGGGTAAGGGGTAGCGGTTCTTAACCGTGATTTTATTAAGACCGCGGTAGTCAATGCAAGGACGTAGGGAGCCATCCTTTTTGGACACAAAGAAAAATCCGGCTCCGGCAGGAGAGGAGGATTTACGGATAAAGCCCTTTTTTAGATTCTCCTGGACGTATTCGGACATGGCAAGAGTCTCTGGGGCAGAGAGAGGATAAATTCTGCCCCGGGGTGGAGTAGTGCCCGGGAGGAGGTCGATAGGGCAATCATAAGGCCTGTGAGGAGGTAGAGTCTCAGCTTGTTTTTTGCAGAAAACATCCGCGAAGTCCATATAGGCCTTAGGGAGACCGGTTACTGGAGGAACCACAGAGTTACGGCAAGGGTTACTGGGAACCGGTTTTAGACAGTTCTTGGAACAAGAGGACCCCCAACTCTTGATCTCCCCAGTGGACCAATCCAGGGTAGGGGAATGAAGTTGAAGCCAGGGAAGTCCAAGGAGAATTTCCGAGGTGCAATTGGGGAGGACCAAAAGTTCAATCCTCTCATGATGAGATCCGATGCTCATAAGAAGGGGCTCCGTGCGGAAACGTATGGTACAGTCCAATCTTTCATTATTTACACAATTGATGTAGAGGGGTCTGGCGAGACTGGTCACCGGGATGTTGAACCTGTTGACGAGAGAGGCCAAAATAAAATTTCCTGCAGATCCAGAGTCCAAGAAGGCCACTGTAGAGAAGGAGAAGGCAGAGGCAGACATCCGCACAGGCACAGTAAGACGTGGAGAAGCTGAGTAGACATCAAGGACTGTCTCACCCTTGTGCGGAGTCAGCGTACGTCTTTCCAGGCGGGGAGGACGGATAGGACAATCTCTCAGGAAGTGTTCGGTACTAGCACAGTACAGGCAGAGGTTCTCCATACGGCGTCGTGTCCTCTCTTGAGGTGTCAGGCGAGACCGGTCGACCTGCATAGCCTCCACGGCGGGAGGCACAGGAACAGATTGCAGGGGACCAGAGGAGAGAGGAGCCGAGGAGAAGAAACGCCTCGTGCGAACAGAGTCCATATCTTGGCGGAGTTCCTGACGCCTTTCGGAAAAACGCATGTCAATGCGAGTGGCTAGGTGAATAAGTTCATGTAGATTAGCAGGAATTTCTCGTGCGGCCAGAACATCTTTAATGTTGCTGGATAGGCCTTTTTTGAAGGTCGCGCAGAGGGCCTCATTATTCCAGGACAATTCTGAAGCAAGAGTACGGAATTGTACGGCATACTCGCCAATGGAAGAATTACCCTGGACCAGGTTCAACAGGGCAGTCTCAGCAGAAGAGGCTCGGGCAGGTTCCTCAAAGACACTTCGGATTTCCGAGAAGAAGGAGTGTACAGAGGCAGTGACGGGGTCATTGCGGTCCCAGAGCGGTGTGGCCCATGACAGGGCTTTTCCGGACAGAAGGCTGACTACGAAAGCCACCTTAGACCTTTCAGTGGGAAACAGGTCCGACATCATCTCCAGATGCAGGGAACATTGGGAAAGAAAGCCACGGCAAAACTTAGAGTCCCCATCAAATTTATCCGGCAAGGATAAGCGTAACCCAGGAGCGGCCACTCGCTGCGGAGGAGGTGCAGGAGCTGGCGGAGGAGATGACTGCTGAAGCTGTGGTAGTAACTGTTGTAGCATAACGGTCAGTTGAGACAGCTGTTGGCCTTGTTGCGCTATCTGTTGTGACTGCTGGGCGACCACCGTGGTGAGGTCAGCGACAACTGGCAGAGGAACTTCAGCGGGATCCATGGCCGGATCTACTGTCACGATGCCGGCTGGCAGGTAGTGGATCCTCTGTGCCAGAGAGGGATTGGCGTGGACCGTGCTAGTGGACCGGTTCTAAGCCACTACTGGTTTTCACCAGAGCCCGCCGCAAAGCGGGATGGTCTTGCTGCGGCGGTAGTGACCAGGTCGTATCCACTAGCAACGGCTCACCTCTCTGGCTGCTGAAGATAGGCGCGGTACAAGGGAGTAGGCAAAAGCAAGGTCGGACGTAGCAGAAGGTCGGGGCAGGCAGCAAGGATCGTAGTCAGGGGCAACGGCAGAAGGTCTGGAAACACAGGCAAGGAACACACAAGGAACGCTTTCACTGGCACTAAGGCAACAAGATCCGGCGAGGGAATGAAGGGGAAGTGAGGTGATATAGGGAAGTGCACAGGTGTAAACACTAATTGGAACCACTGCGCCAATCAGCGGCGCAGTGGCCCTTTAAATCGCAGAGACCCGGCGCGCGCGCGCCCTAGGGAGCGGGGCCGCGCGCGCCGGGACAGAACAGACGGAGAGCGAGTCAGGTAGGGGAGCCGGGGTGCGCATCGCGAGCGGGCGCTACCCGCATCGCGAATCGCATCCCGGCTGGCAGCGGAATCGCAGCGCCCCGGGTCAGAGGACGTGACCGGAGCGCTGCCGCGGGGAGAGTGAAGCGAGCGCTCCGGGGAGGAGCGGGGACCCGGAGCGCTCGGCGTAACAGTAACTAGGACAGTCACATTTTAGGGGACCAGGTCAGCTAGCTATATAATGAGTATCCTGTATATATGTAGTGCCAAAGGGATTGGTGTGACAGGAAATGGCTTACAAAAAAGGAGCAAAACTCAAAGAGTCATTGAGGCCAAGGGGCTGGACGGTTTTGAGTTTAAAAATCCAATGAGCCTCTCTTTGTGCCAATAATTTTTTTCAGTTCCCACCTCTCAGCCCTGGGAAAACACGGTCAATACCTCAAAATTGGAGACCAGATGGATCACTATGATGATGGAGCTTGAAGTGTTGTGGTATCGTTGTTAAGGCAGTGATATCTTCCTCATCTTTGGCCGATAAAATGCCCAGGACGTGCTCGCGGATCCTCCTTTTGAATTCTCTTGAGGTGAGCCCTATATAGATCAAACCACAAGGACAGGTAGCATGATATATGACTCCAACCGTGTTACAAGAAATGGTATGTGTAATTTTGTATTGTTTCGATCTTTTTGAGTCCCAAAATTGTGTGTCAGGAACAACGTTACAACATGCCACACAAGATCCACATGATTTACAGCCCCATTTTGGACCTCTAGAGCCAAATAACCGTTGAGGTACATTGCCCACATGATGACTATGTACCAAGACATCTCGTAGGTTAGTTGCTCATTTGTAAGTGATAGACGGATGGGGGTTCAGATATAATTTTAAGATCGGATCTACCGTCAATATGTCCCAATGTTTGGAAAAAATTTGCTGAACCTGCCTTCATTGTGAGTTATATGTTGTTATAAACCTCACCTGGTTATCATTATCCCTTTGGGGTCTTTGTTGTAGTAGAGAGTCATGATTTGAATATTTGGCTCGTTTATATGCCTTCTTAATACATGCTTCGTCATATCCACGATCACGGAATTGTTGGCTTAGGTCCCTGGCTTGTACCTCAAAAGACTCCAAGGAAGAGCATATTAGACGAGCCCGTAAAAATTGCCCAACTGGAATGCTTCGGCTCAACTTTGTAGGATGTGCAGAATCCGCATGAAGAAGTGCGTTAGTAGAGGTAGGTTTCCTGTATAAATTGGAATGTAAGAGACCATTATCGTCCACCGTAAACAGAATGTCCAAGCATTCCATATCCACTCTACCGCTTTTAGACGTCAGTTTAATGTTCAATCTGTTGTTATTCAAGTCCTTAATAAACTATTCCAAATCATCTTGGGAGCCTTTCCAGATCATGATAATATCATCAATATATCTAGCCCACAGGTGGACCTTGTCCACCTGTGGGCATGGATGGGTGAGAAAGATTTCTCTTTCCCAGGCCCCCAAAAATAGGTTCGCATATGAGGGCGCACATGCCGCCCCCATTGCGGTCCCCTGTGTTTGGAGGTAGATGGATTGGCGGAAATTAAAATAATTGTGGGTAAGAGCAAAAGATAGTAGATTAGTAATAAACTCACCAATATCTCCAGTGAAATTCGACATCAGAAAGGAAGATCTAACAGCTCGAATGCCGTCCTCGTGGCGAATCGATGTGTAAAGAGATTCAACATCACAGGTTACAATCAACATGTCAGGATCCAGATGAAGTCCCTCTAGACGTCTAAGGGCGTCAGTCGTATCTTTAAGATAAGATGGTAACACATAAACCATTTGTCTAAGGATATAGTCGACTAATTTGCATATTCTATCGCAGATGTTATTGCGACTTGACACAATGGGTCTTCCCGGTGGTGATGTAGGGTGTTTATGAATTTTAGGTAAGAGATACAGTGTTGCCACTGTCGGATGAGGAACCTGCAGATACTCGACTTCCTTCTCAGTAATAATACCTTGTGATTGTGCTGTGATCAGAATTTCCTTTAATTCTGCCTGGAATTTAATGGTGGGATTATACGTCAGTTTACGGTAACAGTTGGGATCACGTAATTGTTTAAACGCCTCCTTTTCATAGAGGGGGTCGGCCATATCACAATATTACCCCCCTTGTCCGAAGGTTTGATCACAACGTCAGGCAAAGATCTTAATTCCTTAATAGCCTGCAGTTGTTAAAATTATAGTTCACTGACATATTCTCAATTTCCTTGGAGACCACTTGGACAAACAGGTCGACATTAGAATTCAGTGTTAGTGAAGGAAATTTACCTGACTTGGGGATCAATGTTGGTGGAAACCAATCATTATCACGAGGATTGCTCTCGATATGCAGATCCTCCAAAGCCTGTAGAGTGGTAATATCCTCCCTTGTAGTGCAAATGGAAGCAGACGTGTTATGATGAAAAAGTTTCTTGAAAATCAATTTTCTTGCAAATAAATGTAAGTCCTTGATTGTGACAAAAATGTCAACGCTAGATGTTGGGGAAAAAGAAAGGGCAAGTTTCAGTACCCCAAGTTGTACTTCAGAAAGTGAGTGTTTAGACAAGTTAATTACCTTTAGTGAGGATTGATGAGAATCAGTGGATGCATGTGAGTGGATGGATGCATGTGAGTGGATGTTTGGCTAGATATAAGGTAGGCTGTTTTATAGGATAGCCACACCCCCTGAGGAAGCACTTTAGAAGCGAAACGATCGTTGGGGTTGGTAGGTATGGTCTGGCATTCTTGATTGGGCATTGGGCTTTGTTTTCTTTCAATTGACTTATGTTCGTCATAGTCTTATACTGAGGTTCCCTTGCATTTATAACCCCTATTGCCATCTATTTATGTGATTACTCTGCTATATGACTTATACCTGCCTTTCCATAGTGATTCAGTGCCTTTTTTATGCATTCTGCACTTTTCTATGTATGTTTTAAACTTTGTGAATTTAATAAAGTATATGGATGAATAATGATTTCATGTTTTTGTGTGCACTGTTTGGTACACGTTTTCGGCGTTCCTATTTAGCAAGTGCACTCCCACTTACTTTTTACAGTAGGTTGGTTTTTCTCTTTTTTGGTGTTAATAAACCATTGTTTCCCAACCAGGGTGCCTCCAGCTGTTGCAAAACTACAACTCCCAGCATGCCCGGACAGCCAACTGCTGTCCGGGCATGCTGGGAGTTGTAGTTTTGCAATAGCTGGACACACCCTGGTTGGGAAACACTGACATAGACAGTAATTTACAGCTCCCAGCAGATCTTTCTTACTTTTATATGTAAGGATTTGCTTTATCTATATTAGTTATCTACTTATTTTTCTTTAATCCTCACTTTTTCCTATTTTTGGATGACATTTTGGGGCTTCAGAACCAATTACCAGGTTTCCATAGAGTTCTGGTCTCAACATACAATGGTTTCAACATACAATGGTCGTCCTGGAACCAATTAATATTGTAACTTGAGGGACCACTGTATCTGTATCGTAGTAGTTAAGTATTCACATTGCATTAGTATAATAGGAGAAATACGATTTGCCTGTCAGAGGCTTATTGTGTCTGAACAGGTCTGTAAGTAAACACATGACGGGAAGGGTATTAACTATTAATCGGCTTGTAAATCACATTTTTACTATGTTTGATAAAAGATCCTTTGCCTATATTGCATTCCAAATGTTATCTCGTACTTCTCGCAGCACAGTTCTGTTGTGTAAGTTTTTCTCTCATTTTAGATATTTGTGACAAAACATGTTCTACAGTATATACCTATAATATATTACTCAGTGTTCCGCTTTACAGATGGGTGCTCGTGCACATAGATTAAGGGTGTTGACTTTATAGAACCATTTAAACATATAAAATAAGAATCAACTTTAAAAAGTTTGGTTGCCTACAGCCACTCTCCAAATCATCGTGTCTCCATGGCTACAGACTACACACGGCGGAGTTTCCGCAAATCCGCACAAATGAAATGATGGAATTCCGACTGAATTCCAACGGAATTGAGGTGGAATTTTTGTGTTCTCAGAACACAGAATTCTGCTGAAATTCAAGCCCAATTGACTTCAATGGGTTTCCACCGCGGCTTCCTGTAAACCATGCCCACTTTTTAACACTGACCAACCGAGCCACTCCCCTCTTTTTTTTTCAACTGTTTATTACAGAATTTTTCTTTAAAACAGATATTTTTATTTTATTTATTTATTTATATAGCGCCTACAGATTCCGCAGCGCTTACAATTATGGGGTACAAACAAAGACAAGTATCAGACATAATATTACACAATATTTTCGACAGTAAAGATACAAATAAGTACATAGAATAATAAACAAAGGTCATTACATATACTGTTAAAAAAAATAAAGCTAACATATCCTAGATCTGAATAAATGAACTAATCGTATGAAATACTCTCGTCTTTACATAGTTGAATGTGCTGACAACAAAATCACACAAAAATGATCAATGGAAATCAAATTTATCAACCCATGGAGGTCTGGATATGGAGACACACTCAGTGGAAAACCACACTAAAGGCTGATCCAACTTTTATGTAAGGTCCTTAAAACAAGTCAAAATGAGGCTCAGTAGTGTGTGTGGCCTCCACGTGCCCGTATGACCTCCCTACAACACCTGGGCATGGTCCTGATGAGGTGGCGTCCCAGACCTGGACTAAAGCATCTGCCAACTTCTGGACAGTCTGTGGTGCTACAGGGCATTGGTGGATGGAGCAAGACATAATGTCCCAGATGTGCTCAATCGGATTCAGGTCTGGGGAACGGGTGGACCAGTCCATAGCATTAATGCCTTCCTTTTGCAGGAACTGCTGACACACTCCAGCCACATGAGGTCTAGCATTGTCTTGCATTAGGAGAAACCCAGGGCCAACCGCATCAGCATATGGTCTCTCAAGGGGTCTAAGGATCTCATCTCGGTACCTAATGTCAGTCAGGCTACCACTGGCAAGAACATGGAGGGCTGTGCAGCCCCCAAAGTTTATGGTGCGAATTGTGCCAGACTTCTGTTTGCAATAGTAAATCTGGGCGACTACCTGCTACAAAATGAGAATTGTTCTTTGAAGCAGTAGCTTTCTCTGCCTGGCAAAGCATGGTCCTCAGTAAGGGTCCTCTATTGACTCCAAATAGGCAGGGTCAGTGCTAGCATCTATCAAAGCTTACCAAAAAAGCAGACTTTAAAGGAGAACTCCAGAATATAAAAATTGTCCTCCATACTGCTGGCAGAAAAAAAATAAAGATGTACATACCTTCCTCCGCTCCTCTGTGGCCTCCGGTAACCGTCTCCGGTCTCCACCACGATCCTCTTCCTGGTTGCTGGTGGTCGGCGAGTCATAAAGCGCTCGGGACTTCACTGCGGCCGGCATATGGGCAACTCAGCAACTATTCCTCTGGACAGGTTTTGATAAATTTCCCATAGTGTGAGCCTGTATAAGGCTAATCTCACTCTGTGTTCACTGCATATACCACAAGTGAAAACCCCCAGCATATTCAGCAGATTTATTCATAGGCCCCTATTACTCAACTAAGGCAAAAAGTAGCATTTTGGAATATGTTGGAATATGTTGTGGTTTGCTGGATTCAAAAATAAGTTTTTATTGTTTTTCTTCTTTCTTCTATCATAGCACCCTGTGCATGCCAGACAAACACTGTGAGATTCAATGTAAAAGTGGATGAGGAAGGAGAAAAAGAAGGCCCTTGCATCCGGCGCTGCTCGGTCCAAAGATGGTTCAGGGAAGACGTAGGTTACATTAAAATAGTTTATTTAAATATAATAATAAAACTATTTTAAAAAGCATGCAGGCAATGACGCATTTCGGGATCAGCATATTCCTTCTTCAGATTTCAGATGTATATAGGAAAAATAAAAATGGACATTAAATAGACATCAAATAGCAAATGGGCGCCAAAGAAGATATTCCAGGTCAGAGGGCGTGCCACATGCCCTCTGACCTGGAATATCTTCTTTGGCGCCCATTTGCTGTCTATTTAATGTCCATTTTTATTTTTCCTATATACATCTGAAATCTGAAGAAGGGATATGCTGATCCCGAAACACGTAATTGCCTGCATGCTTTTTAAAATAGTTTTATTATTATATTTAAATAAACTATTTTAATGTAACCTACGTCTTCCCTGAACCATCTTTGGACTGAGCAGCGCCAGATGCAAGGGCCTTCTTTTTCTCCTTCCTCATCCAAGCACCTAACGGGTTCCTGCACAGGACACCGGTCTAGGCACTTTCGGCTGCAGCACGGACACCAACAAATACCCCTCAAAAGGGGAGACACGCTTAACCCTCAAGAGGGTCACCAGGTGAGAGCACACCCTGTTGGGGGATCCACTTGGGTTCACTTTATTTACGGTATCACACGAGGCGCTGTCCTCTTTTCTTTTATTCCCTCATTCTCTTTTTAGTCAATGTAAAAGTAACCTACCTACAAATATTTATGCTGTGTCAGCATTTACCTTTAAGGCTCTAATTATGGGAGAGGAAAACTAAAGCAGTATAGTCCAAAGCCAAAGCTTAAGGCTCAGCACTCATTACATTTTTTTCTGCAAAAATGTAATTCCACTTTTAATGCTCTCCGGTTACACTGATAGTCAGGTATGTGGAGCATTTGGGAAACAATAAAAGCAGGACTACTTTTTTGGGGGGGCTGAACTGCCAGATTTGGTTTCAGACTGTAGGACTGTCCACCTAAAATAGTCAATCAAATAAATATTCGTTTTTATCTCTAGGTATCAGAATAAAGGATTTCATACATTTAGAGAGAGTTTTACTGAGTCACCAACATGCATGAATCCTCACAAATCATTAACAGCACAATAGACTGTATTGGGAAGCCAAAGTCCAGGCTTTGACCGTGACCTGTATCCTGAGCTTTGACAACGCTATCTCCAGGCCTGGTAAAATCAATAACCTTGAAATGACTGCATGCTGACATACAGATTCATGGGAAATGTGTATTTTTTTTTATTTTTAATACGCACACACACAGCTTGTTACTATGTTACCTATTTGCATTGTATGGCATTGTGAACTCTGTAGACCTATATGTTCATGTCCCTATGGTTTCTTACAACAGCCTTATGAATTTTGTGTAAAAAAAATGGCAAAAGGAAGACTATGGTATGGACAATGGGGGGAGATTTATATAAACCTGTGCAAAGGAAAAGTTTCCCAGTCACCCATAGCAACCAATCAGCTTGCTTCCTTCATTTTTAACAAGGCCTCCAAAATGAAAGAAGCGAGATGATCGGTTGCTATGGGGAACTATTTCTCTGGACAGGTTTTGATAAATCTCCCCCAATGTGCATTGTATTGTGGAGTTATTCTCTGAGTGCACAGAGTAGGCAGAGGTATACACTGCTCAAAAAAATAAAGGGAACACTTACACAATGTAACTCCAAGTCAATCACACTTCTGTGAAATCACACTGTCCACTCAGGAAGCAACACTGATTGACAATCAATTTCACATGCTGTTGTGCAAATGGAACAGACTACAGGTAGAAATTATAGGCAATTAGCAAGACACCCCCAATAAAGGAGGGGTTCTGCAGGTGGTGACCACAGACTACTTCTCAGTTCCTATGCTTCCTGGCTGATGTTTTGGTCACTTTTGAATGCTGGCGATGCTTTCACTCTAGTGTTCGCATGAGACGGAGTCTACAACCCACACAAGTGGCTCAGGTAGTGCAGTTCATCCAGGATGGCACATCAATGCAAGCTGTGGCAAGAAGGTTTGCTGTGTCTGTCAGCGTAGTGTCCAGAGCATGGAGGCGCTACTAGCAGACAGGCCAGTACATCAGGAGACATGGAGGAGTCCGTAGGAGGGCAACAACCCAGCAGCAGGACCGCTACCTCCGCCTTTGTGCAAGGAGGAGCAGGAGGAGCACTACCAGAGCCCTGCAAAATGACCTCCAGCAAGCCAACAAACATGCATGTGTCCACTCAAACAGTCAGAAAC
This sequence comes from Hyla sarda, assembly GCF_029499605.1. Taxonomy (NCBI): domain Eukaryota; kingdom Metazoa; phylum Chordata; class Amphibia; order Anura; family Hylidae; genus Hyla; species Hyla sarda. Next base: position 378,381,087 of record NC_079190.1, on the reverse strand, counting down.
AGACTCCATAAGGGTGGTATGAGGGCCCAACGTCCAGAGGTGGGGGTTGTACTTACAGCCCAACACTGTGCAGGACGTTTGGCGTTTGCCAAAGAACACCAAGATTGGCAAATTTGCCACTGGCGCCCTGTGCTTTTTACAGATGAAAGCAGGTTCACACTGAGCACATGTGACAGACGTGACAGAGTCTGGAGACGCAGTGGAGAATGTTCTGCTTCCTGCAACATCCTCCAGCATGACAGGTTTGGCGGTGGGTCAGTAATGGTGTGGGGTGGCATTTCTTTGAGGGGGGGTCGCACAGCCCTCCATGTGCTTGCCAGAGGTAGCCTGACTGCCATTAGGTACTGAGATGAGATGCTCAGACTCCTTGTGAGACCATATGCTGGTGCGGTTGGCCCTGGGTTCCTCCTAATGCAAGACAATGCTAGACCTCATGTGGCTGGAGTGTGTCAGCAGTTCCTGCTAGAGGAAGGTATTGATACTATGGACTGGCCTGCCTGTTCCCCAGACCTGAATTCAATTGAGCACACCTGGGACATCATGTCTCGCTCCATCCACCAACACCATGTTGTACTACAGACTGTCCAGGAGTTGGCGGATTCTTTAGTCCAGGTCGGGGAGGACATCCCTCCGGAGACCATCCGTCACCATCAGGAGCATGTCCAGGCATTGTAGGGTGGTCATACAGGCACGTGGAGGCCACACACATTACTGAGCCTCATTTTGACTTGTTTTAAAGGACATGACATCAAAGTTGGATCAGCCTGTAGTGTGGTTTTCCACTTTCATTTTGAGTGTGACTCCATATCCAGACCTCCATAGGTTGATAAATTTGATTTACATTGATAATTTTTGTGTGATTTTGTTGTCAGCACATTCAACTATGTAAAGAAGAAAATATTTCATATAATTAGTTCATTCATTCAGATCTAGGATGTAATCTAGTTATCAACTTGGTTTTCACCCCCTGAGGCTAGGATTCCACTTGGTTTTTTGTGCTGCGTTTTTTGGGATTAAAAAAACCCCTGAAAAAACACCAGTGCAATGTCCTGCATCTGGCGTTTTTTCACTTGTGTGGAAATTGCACCTTGGCAGTTTTTTTTGGTACCCAAAATTTGTTGGGTACCAAAAATAAATAAATAAAAAGGATGCAGCAGTGATGGAAAAAAAAATATTAAACAAAATGTATATATTTTATAACAACATTTTTATTATTTTTTAATAAAGTGTGTGTGTTTCACTTTTTTTTTCTCTATTTTTCTCTATTTTCTCTACTTGCATTAATAGACAGATCGCAGCGAGTGTAACTTCTGACACATGATGCGATCTGTCTATTAATGCAGGTACTACAGCTCCCAGCATGAGGCAGAGTGTACTCCATGTTGGGAGTAAAGTACCTGCAGTTAAGGAAAGATCACAGTGGGTATCACTCCTGACACTGGCTGTATAATGTAAAGATGCGGCCGCTCTATACGCCAAAGTTAAAACCCACATATCGTTTTTCTTGCCGTTTTTTCACTCCCATAGACTTCTATGGGAGAAAAAAGCCACGATTTTGACAAAAAAAACGCCAGTGGATTGACATGCTGCATTTACCAACCATTTCACAAAAAAAGCACAAAAAAAGAGTGAAAAATGCCAAAAGGATTAAAAAAACGCCAAAGAGAAAAACGCCAAGTGGAATAAGAATTTAGCGATTTCTCATTGATTTACAGCTAACATCTGGCCGCAGCGTTTTTTGGCCGAAAAAAAACCATGCGGCAGAATTGGCGTTTTTATTGGCGTTTTTCCCCCAAAAAAGTGGAATTCAAGCTTGAGAAACATGACATGTGAATAACCCAAAGGCTGCCACAGGATGTAAAAACTAAACCCCTCAAGTGTAGGCTCAGACAGCAGTATAAAACACACAAAAAATAGGGGGAGATTTATCATAAATTGTCTATAGGAAAAGTTGTTGAGTTGCCCATAGCAACCAATCAGATCGCTTCTTTTATTTTTCAGAGGCCTTTTCAGGAATGAAAGAAGTTATCTGGTTGCTATGGACAACTCAGTATTTTTTTTGTCCTGACAGGTTTTGATAAATCTCCCCCGTGGTATTAAGCTTCCGGTCACAAACAGATGTATATTATAATATCTATACAGATCTCACAGATGAACAATGCCAGGACAAGGTGCATCATGAGGTATTACAAGCAGTAAACCCAAGCATTGCTTATGGAAGTACTCTACTCTACAAATCTATAAGGAACATAATAAAAAATGTATCCCTACAAGCCAGCCACATGGTAAGTCATACCCCAGCGCAACATACCCAAACTGTCCCTAGGAAAAATTCCCCCATGTTGCCGATCGTAAAGTTACTGGTTCTGCACTTAATTATTGGTTACTTAAAGGAGTACTCGAAAAGTGTTTTTTTTTGTTTTATAAAGATGCCCAGATTGTCTGCTATAAAAAAACAAAACAAAGTCAAAACTGTATAAACCTTCCTTGCTCCCCCCCCCCCACAGCCTCCAATGGCGCTGCTCCTGGTCTCCGGTGTTCTCCTAATCCAGGTACTGGGTATAAATACTTCAATTGCCATTCAGCCAATCACTGCTGCGGTCAGGCAGCCCTGAAGGTGGCTTATCTCTCCAAGAATATTAGGATTGGGCAGTTGAATTCCAGAATGTCCGATCCTTTTTCCCCTGATATCATCTGCAGAGTCTCGAGTTCACCCCAGAAATCAGACAGCCAGTCCCATCCAAGTCAGTGGGCGACTTTTGACTAAACTCTATGTGGACCATAATAACTGTACTTCATTAAGCAGTAAATTCTCTTTGAGAAGACCATAGTTTTCTATGGGCGTGGTCTTCTCAAAGAAGGTCCATCCCCTTAGCCAGGCCAGACCCTTAGCCAGACCAGAGTTTGTGTGACTGGTTTTCAGTCCACCTTCTTTGAGAAGACCACTCCTTTAGCCAGACCAGATTTTTTAAAAGTTGGTCTTTTGAATAGATTTCACTGTACATTGCTTTGATTTTTTGCAACCCAAAAAAATATGAAAAACCAAAAGGGCCAATAAGTTTACCGCAGACGCAACTAGGGCTCTGTTCACTCCTCCCTCATGCTTTCCTCTTATAAGTGGAGCCATAATAAGCTGCTGGTCTGTAAGGCGACTAATGCCCAGCAACACCTAGCCATTGACCTACAGTGAAATTTACTAAATGTGAACTGAGCCAAATGGAACAGTTCCCAAATATTGTTAGAAAAGGGGGTCATTCAAGTAGCAGCTGCCATCTTGAAGGAGACACATTGGAGTACTGAGATTTTTTTTAATGACCCTTATGTATGGGGGCCTTTTATATAAGGGGCACACTATGTTTGAGACACTCTTTGTATGGACCCTGTATATATGGGAGCACTCTATGTATGGGAGCCTCTATATATGGGGTTACTCTATGTATGGAGCACTCTGGGTGCATTCTATGTATGGGGGTACTCTATGTATTGGGCACTCTATGTATGGGACACTGTATATATGGAAGCACTCTATGTATGGGAGCCTCTATATATGGGGTTACTCTATGTATGGAGCACTCTGTATGGGTGCATTCTATGTATGGGGGTACTCTATGTATTGGGCACTCTATGTATGGGGCACTGTATATATGGGAGCACTCTATGTATGGGAGCACTCTATATATGGGGTTACTCTTTGGGTGCACTCTATATATGAGGGTACTCTATGCATGGGGCACTCTATATATGGGAGCACTCTATGTATAGGAGCCTCTATATATGGGGTTACTCTTTGGGTGCACTCTATATATGAGGGTACTCTATGCATGGGGCACTCTATATATGGGAGCACTCTATGTATCGGAGCCTCTATATGTGGGGTTACTCTTTGTATGAGTGCACTCTATGTATGAGGATACTCTATGTATGGTGCACTCTATGTATAGGACACTGTATATATGGGAGCACTCTATGTATAGGAAACTGTATATATGGGAGCACACTATGCATGGAGCACTCTATATATGACGATACTCTATGTATGGCGCACTCTATGTATAGGACACTGTATATGGGAGCACTCTATGTATGGGGCACTCTAAATATGAGGATACTCTATGTATGGCGCACTCTATGTATAGGACACCGTATATATGGGAGCACTCTATGTATGGGGCACTCTATATATGAGGATACTCTATGTATGGCGCACTCTATGTATAGGACACTGTATATATGGGAGCACTCTATGTATAGGAAACTGTATATATGGGAGCACACTATGCATGGAGCACTCTATATATGACGATACTCTATGTATGGCGCACTCTATGTATAGGACACTGTATATGGGAGCACTCTATGTATGGGGCACTCTAAATATGAGGATACTCTATGTATGGCGCACTCTATGTATAGGACACCGTATATATGGGAGCACTCTATGTATGGGGCACTCTGTATATGAGGATACTCTATGTATGGTGCACTCTATGTATAGGACACTGTATGGGAGCACTCTATGCATGGAGCACTCTATATATGAGGATACTCTATGTATGGTGCACTCTATGTATAGGACACTGTATATATGGGAGCACTCTATGCATGGAGCACTCTATATATGAGGATACTCTATGTATGGTGCACTCTATGTATAGGACACTGTATATATGGGAGCACTCTATGTATGGGGCACTCTATATATGAGGATACTCTATGTATGGCGCACTCTATGTATAGGACACTGTATATATGGGAGCACTCTATATATGAGGATACTCTATGTATGGAGCACTCTATGTATAGGACACTGTATATATGGGAGCACTCTATATATGAGGATACTCTATGTATGGAGCACTCTATGTATAGGACACTGTATATATGGGAGCACTCTATATATGAGGATACTCTATGTATGGTGCACTCTATGTATAGGACACTGTATATATGGGAGCACTCTATGTATGGGGCACTCTATATATGAGGATACTCTATGTATGGTGCACTCTATGTATAGGACACTGTATATATGGGAGCACTCTATGCATGGAGCACTCTATATATGAGGATACTCTATGTATGGCGCACTCTATGTATAGGACACTGTATATATGGGAGCACTCTATGTATAGGAAACTGTATATATGGGAGCACTCTATGCATGGAGCACTCTATATATGACGATACTCTATGTATGGCGCACTCTATGTATAGGACACTGTATATGGGAGCACTCTATGTATGGGGCACTCTAAATATGAGGATACTCTATGTATGGCGCACTCTATGTATAGGACACTGTATATATGGGAGCACTCTATGTATGGGGCACTCTATATATGAGGATACTCTATGTATGGTGCACTCTATGTATACGACACTGTATATATGGGAGCACTCTATGCATGGAGCACTCTATATATGAGGATACTCTATGTATGGTGCACTCTATGTATAGGACACTGTATATATGGGAGCACTCTATGCATGGAGCACTCTATATATGAGGATACTCTATGTATGGTGCACTCTATGTATAGGACACTGTATATATGGGAGCACTCTATGTATGGGGCACTCTATATATGAGGATACTCTATGTATGGCGCACTCTATGTACAGGACACTGTATATATGGGAGCACTCTATATATGAGGATACTCTATGTATGGAGCACTCTATGTATAGGACACTGTATATATGGGAGGACTCTATATATGAGGATACTCTATGTATGGAGCACTCTATGTATAGGACACTGTATATATGGGAGCACTCTAAATATGAGGATACTCTATGTATGGCGCACTCTATGTATAGGACACTGTATATATGGGAGCACTCTATGTATGGGGCACTCTATATATGAGGATACTCTATGTATGGTGCACTCTATGTATAGGACACTGTATATATGGGAGCACTCTATGCATGGAGCACTCTATATATGAGGATACTCTATGCATGGAGCACTCTATGTATAGGACACTGTATATATGGGAGCACTCTATGTATGGGGCACTCTATATATGAGGATACTCTATGTATGGCGCACTCTATGTATAGGACACTGTATATATGGGAGCACTCTATGTATGGGGCACTCTATGTATAGGACACTGTATATATGGGAGCACTCTATGTATAGGGCACTCTATATATGAGGATACTCTATGTATGGCGCACTCTATGTATAGGACACTGTATATATGGGAGCACTCTATGTATAGGGCACTCTATATATGAGAATACTCTATGTATGGGGCACTCTATATATGAGGATACTCTATGTATGGCGCACTCTATGTATAGGACACTGTATATATGGGAGCACTCTATGTATAGGACACTGTATATATGGGAGCACTCTATGTATGGGGCACTCTATGTATAGGACACTGTATATATGGGAGCACTCTATGTATGGGGCACTCTATGTATAGGACACTGTATATATGGGAGCACTCTATGTATGGGGCACTCTATATATGAGGATACTCTATGTATGGGGCACTCTATGTATAGGACACTGTATATATGGGAGCACTCTATGTATGGGGCACTCTATATATGAGGATACTCTATGTATGGGGCACTCTATATATGAGGATACTCTATGTATGGCGCACTCTATGTATAGGACACTGTATATATGGGAGCACTCTATGTATAGGACACTGTATATATGGGAGCACTCTATGTATGGGGCACTCTATATATGAGAATACTCTATGTATGGGGCACTCTATATATGAGGATACTCTATGTATGGCGCACTCTATGTATAGGACACTGTATATATGGGAGCACTCTATGTATAGGACACTGTATATATGGGAGCACTCTATGTATGGGGCACTCTATGTATAGGACACTGTATATATGGGAGCACTCTATGTATGGGGCACTCTATGTATAGGACACTGTATATATGGGAGCACTCTATGTATGGGGCACTCTATATATGAGGATACTCTATGTATGGGGCACTCTATGTATAGGACACTGTATATATGGGAGCACTCTATGTATGGGGCACTCTATATATGAGGATACTCTATGTATGGCGCACTCTATGTATAGGACACTGTATATATGGGAGCACTCTATGTATAGGACACTGTATATATGGGAGCACTCTATGTATGGGGCACTCTATGTATAGGACACTGTATATATGGGAGCACTCTATGTATGGGGCACTCTATATATGAGGATACTCTATGTATGGCGCAACATTTCCACCTACGTTTTCCCTGAAAGACTATTAGAAGATGGTGACCATAGTGTGCACCTATATGTTACAGTAGGGAAGATCAGCAAACATTATTCGTTAAATAGCCTTTACCGCCCGTATCAGCCAATCAGAACGTAGCCTTCATTTTACCAGAGCAGTTTGCTATGGGCAACAAAGACATCATTTGCTATTACAGATCCCCACACGCAGACGCCCCTCCTGACCGCCCCCTACTGGCGTCTATTGTCTTTACCCTCAAGAAAAAATGCACGTTCGTCTATTCCTCCAGGTGTCATGTGATGTGATGCGGCGCGCTGTGATTGGCCGGCTGTGAGACATGGGCGGGGCCGGGTGTCTGCTGTGAGCGGTGACAGCTCGGTGTCTCCCCAGTTTAGCGCTGCTTCCTGGTCGGACATTATGGCGGTGACCCGGCTGCTGGAGTGGGTGTTCTTCTTTTACTTCTTCTCCCATATTCCCATCACCCTGCTGGTGGATCTACAGGCCGTGCTCCCCGACAGCTGGTTCCCGCAGCAGGTGTGTATACCGGGGGTGACCCATGTACATTGTGCTGGATCCCCCCAATAATTGATCATAGTGTCTGACAGATCATCCCCATTCACACAGTGCAGTAATGGGGGCTGGGATCACTACCATGAACAGAGGCTGTGTCCCTTCAATAGGGTAAGGCTGGGTTCACATCACGTTTGTGCCATACTGTTTTCAATCCGTTTTTCTAAAGAAAACCGTATGGCAAAAAACGGGTGGAACAGTATGGGTGAAAAGTAAACCGTATGCGTTTTTAAACAGTATACTGTTTTTAAACTGCATACAGTTCCGTCAGTTTTTATAGAAAAAAAACCCATACGTTTTTGAAAATTTGTCCATTTTTAATGGGAGGGGTCTTGGGTGGGGACTTTAGGATTCAAATGCGCATGTGCAAAGTAAAAACGTATAAGTTTGTCCCGTATGGAACCGTATACAATGTATAAAAAAAACGTATGCGGTTGTAGTACGGTTTTTAAACCGGAGTCAAAACCGTGGTTGACTACGATTTTGTCTCCGGTTTAAAAACCGTACTGCAACCGCATACGTTTTTTTTAACATGGACGTCAATGGGAAACGCACATGTATACGGTTCCATACAGGAAAAACGTATACGTTTTTACTTAGCACACGCGCATTTGCATCCCCCTCCCATTAAAAATGGACAAAATTTTCAAAAACGTATGGTTTTTTTTTCTATAAAAACTGACGGAACTGTATGCACTTTTAAAAACAGTAAACTGTTTAAAAACGCATATGGCTTACTTTTTCCCATACTGTTCCATCCGTTTTTTTGCCATATGGTTTTCTTTAGAAAAACGGATTGAAAACAGTATGGCCAACCCAGCCAATAAGGCTGAGGCTATGTGGCTATTATGGCCACAAGAAGGGTGATGCACCCAATGGTCACGGATCTTGTGCTGTAGCTAAGGGAAGTAAATGGGGACAAGCTGTGACCCACAAGTCGCTAAAACCCAATGGCATTCTTCAGACTTTGGGCTCACGGTTGTAGCCACTTGTGGGCCAAAGGATGACCCCATTTACATTCCTTAGCTACGACGCAGCACGATCCACCTAGAGCAGCGCTTTCCATACTGTGAATCGCTAGCTGTTGCAAAACTACAACTCCCAGCATGCCTGGACAGCCAACGGCTGTCCAGGCATGCTGAGAGTTGTAGTTTTGCAACATCTCGCAGTCCATTGTTTGGAGAGCACATAATGGTCATTGGCTGCACGACCGCAGTTGTAGCCAAATGGCGCATCACCTATCTGGCTTCTTAGGGTGTGTTCACATAAGGCAGAAAGGTTTTCCATGTAAATGTAGTTTGAGAAGGGCAAATGAACATTTTGTTTTGGACACAGAAAACGCGCCAATTTCCATCTAAAACTGCATTGTCCCTTCCTAAAACCTCTGCTCCCATTGACTTCAATGGGAGCCAGAGATAATTGTTAAAAAGAAGAAACATGTCAGCGCTAAAGCTCCGCCCCCGTGATTCCCACGACTGAGCAGAATCGCGCCGGGCATACACTTTTTGTGCCCAGGTGAACATACCCAATATTCATTTTCATTCATATGCATGGGGTTGTCTTTGCAGCGTAGAATTTTTTTTGTTGCAAACCCCATTCAAATGAATGGGATAGTTGCAAAAAAAATAATAATAATTTGGGCACGTCTGCTGTGTGTGAATATACTCTGGTGAAACTAATGTGGATAGACGTGTACGGTAGGAAGGCACCAAATGCTAGTGTGAATCTCAGGGGTTAATACTGAAAGCCAAACAGATGTAGCTCAGCGACACCAAACATATGAAGGAAAGCCTGGGCGGTGGTGCTAGGATATAAACGAAAAATAGAATAGTATACAATGTGCGTAAAGAAGAAATAAAGCATATCCGCACTCACCGCCGGGTTAGGCTGTCGGAGCTCCTATATGGAGTCACACCGGACCGTAGCTGCAGAGACGTTGTAGTGCTCAGAGGCTATATCCGGTTATTTCGCGCATTCGCGGCTGGCCGAACGAAGCGTGAATGCGCGAAATAACCGGTTATAGCCTCTAAGCACTACAACGTCTCTGCAGCTACGGTCCGGTGTGACTCTCCATATAGGAGCTCCGACAGCCTAACCCGGCGGTGAGTGCGGATATGCTTTATTTCTTCTTTACGCACATTGTATACTCTGGTGAAATGTGATGTCATAATTGATAGGTCACATGACATCTTAAAAGGGACAGACTGAAGCCAGGTAGAGGTTATCCACTATGACCCCATTTCTTACAGCATTTACCTCATGCAGTTTCCCATGGTTCCTCAGTCCATTTTTGCCTTGATATGACGTATGAATTAAAGGGGTACTCCAGTGAAAAACTTTTTTTTATTTTATTTTTTTTTAAATCAACTGGTGCCAGAAAGTTAAACAGATTTGTAAATTACTTCTATTAAAAAAATATTAATCCTTCCTGTACTTATTAGCTGCTGAATACTACAGTGGAAATTCTTTTCCGTTTGGAACACAGAGCTCGCTGCTGATATCATGAGCACAGTGCTCTCTGCTGACATCTCTGTCCATTTTAAGAACTGTCCAGAGTAAAAGGAAATCCCCGTAGCAAACATATGCTGTTCTGGACAGTTCCTAAAATGGACAGAGATGTCAGCAGAGAGCACTGTGGTCATGATGTCAGCATACAGTTCTGTGTTTCAAAAAGAAAAGAATTTCCGCTGTAGTATTCAGCAGCTAATAAGTACAGGAAGGATTAAGATTTTCCGCTGTAGTATTCAGCAGCTAATAAGTACAGGAAGGATTAAGATTTTTTTAATAGAAGTAATTTACAAATCTGTTTAACTTTCTGGCACCAGTTGATAAAAAAAAAAAAAAAAAGTTTTTCACCGGAGTACCCCTTTAAGAGCCCATGGTAAGGTGTAATACTTGTGTGGTTTGGGGCACTTCCTGCCTTGTATGGCTTTGTGGATTTGCACCCTATTCCTGCCCCCCATTGGCTACGTGTCTGCCCATATTAACACTTGCTGTTCCCTCTTGTGTCCTTCAGCTGCTGGACTTGATGAAATGGTACTGTGTCACCTTTAAAGACCATCTGATGCTGGACCCCCCTCCCTGGTTTAAGAGTTTTGTATACTGTGAAGCCATTTTGCAGTTACCGTTCTTCCCCGTGGCTGCGTATGCTTTCCTTAAAGGTGAGTATCAGTCAGTGGTTCAGATGTGAATAAATAACAATCACACAGCAAGAGAAAAGGGCTGTCCACCATGAGTAGTACACACCAACACATGTACATATGATAATAAATAGGGATCGACCGATATCGGTTTTTTAGGGCCGATACCGATAATCGGTGGAGGTTAGGGCCGATAGCTGATAACTTATACCGATATTCCGGTATAAGTTATCGGCTATTTATCCCCCCGCGACACCGCTGCAGATCATTGATTTAAAGCGGGCGCTTTAAATCAATGCACTGCAGTGGTTTTTGCGGTGCCATAGACCGTCGCCACCACCCGCTTCTCTCCCCCGGCCTGTCTCTCCCCCAGGCCTTCTCTCCCCCGGCCTGAGACCTATCACCGCCACCGCTCCCCCCGCCGCGCCGAACCGCGCCTATGGGTGCCTCCAGCTGTTGCAAAACTACTACTCGCAGCATGCTCGGACAGCTGTTGGCTGTCCGGGCATGCTGGGAGTTGTAGTTTTGCAACAGCTGGAGGGCCTACTGTATGTATAGTATATTATACAGACCCCTGTCCATCCCAGAACCCTGACTCACCTTCCCAGTTGCTGCAGGGACCGTCCGGGGAGGGTGGTCCGGGCCATCCATCCTTCCTGTAGTGTCCTGCGGCATTCCGGGTGGAGGGTGAACCGGTCCAGGCTGTCCTTCTTCTCCGGGGGTCCTCTTCTCCACTCCGGGCAGGCTCCGGCCTAGTAACGCTGCATAGACGCCGCTGTGCAGCGACGCACCTGACGTCATGGCGTAGCGGCGTCTATGCAGCGTACTAGGCCGGAGCCTGCCCGGAGTGGAGAAGAGGACCCCCCAGAGAAGGACAGCCCGGACCGGTTCACCCTCCGCCCGGAATGCCGCCGGACACTACAGGAAGGATGGATGGCCCGGACCACCCCCATTACGGGTAAGTTGAATTTTTTTTATTGACTCGGAGGGTGGGGGAGGGGCCCGACCGGTATAGCGGTATGGGCAAAAATCCGGGGGGGGGGGGGGGGGGGGGCGGTCGCGGTGCGGTGTGGGCGGGGGCGGGGCATCATCGGCAAGGTAATTGCCGATACCGATAATGCCTAAAATCGTGATTATCGGCCATACCGATAGTCGGTCGATCCCTAATTAAAATTCAATTGTATTCACATAAACAAAGGGAAAAGGGGGAAACAACCACCATTAAAAACACTTAAAACCACACGTAAATACATAGAGCATAGGAATGGAATCCTACCTCAACCCCCTAAGCTCATGCTCAATAGCGTGGTACTCCTGAGGAAGCCACCGCAGTGGATGGCGGAACGCGTGGGGAAAGCTGTCCCCCTATCTCCTGGTGTAGCCGTCCTGTCACCTCACTTATCTTTATGTCATCTTGATGCCAGAGCTCGTACTTGAGTATACATTGTGTTCTTACTTTTAGGGATTTCGTTATCAGGTGATATTTCTAGTGCTATTGGTATTAGGTTTATAGTACATATTTTTTTTAACATTGATGTGGTCATATTTGACACGTGCACATATTTATTACTTATTTGTGGGTATATTTATATTCACCATTATTTATTGTCATTTTTTGCACTGGACACTATACATATATAATGTTTCTTTGGGGTTATTATTGTCCATTTGCATTTATTCAACTATTAGAGGTTCTGGCGTCTTTTTCTATCTATATGTGTATGGGACTGTCCTCACCTTACACGCTATTGAGCATGAGCTTAGGGGGTTGAGGTAGGATTCCATTCCTATGCTCTGTGTATTTACGTGTGGTTTTAAGTGTTTTTAATGGTGGTTGTTTCCCCCTTTTCCCTTTTTTGAATGTATTATCATATGTACATGTGTTGGTGTGCATTATTCATTGTCGCCAGCCCTTTTTTCTTACTGTGTGATTTCTGGAATCCCAGTCACTGTCTGTATGGCTAAGGTAAAACTAAGGCATTACACCAGCACATTTTATGTCCATATTATTTCTTTACTTAAAGGTTCTTGAATGGAAACATAGGCCCAGTGTTGTGTGAGAGAAAAAGTGGAGTGATTTTCCCACAGCGACCAATCACAGATCAGCTAACTATCTGAGGTAAAGTGAAAGCTGAGCTGTGATTGGTTGCTGTGGGGAAATCCCTCCACTTTTTCTCTCACACAGTTTGATAAATCTGGGCCATAATATATATCAATGCAACTTAGATGGCTGTATTGATTTACAGCAATGTTTTACTGTAGCCCCTACTAACATTTTTTTCCACCATATTAGTAAACTGAGTTAGAAAAAAGAACATTACTTTTTGAATTCCTAATGTTGATTGCCTATCTGGATGAAAAGCTGGATAACCTCTTTATTCTGTAAAATAATAACTTTGCAATATTAAGTGATTCTTGTGCAACAAGAACAGCCTTGTTTACATACAGACCCTAATATAGTATGTAGTTTGCCTACTAGTTTACAGTCCAGTGAGCTGCACAAAGATATTTTATTTACTACGTATGTCAGAAAGTTTCATATGTTTTCCTCATATAATTATTTAAGGCCCCTTTCACACTATAAAAATTCATTTGTAACGAACGTCCGTCATAAAAATCTTGAAAAACGGCAGTTAAACGGCCGATAGAAAATCCCATTATAGTCTATGGGATTTTTCTAATAGCCGTTTTAACCCTTTTTCGCCCATTATTAATAACGGCCATTATTTTGTGACGGACGATAGTAACGGGAGAAATAGTGCATGCATGGCCAATTTCCAGGGTTTTTATAATGGGCGTTTATAACGGAGGTATTTTTATAGTGTGAAAGCAGCCTTAGTCAGTGTTTCCCAACGAGGGTGCCTCCAGCTGCAACACTACCACAACCACTGGAGGTGCCGTTTGGGAAACACTGTTTTAAGTGTTTATGAGCCTTTAAAATGCATTTAAAAACCCCTAATCACTGTGTCCATGACTTCTTTCTACTCTGCTCATTGAGCTGCAGACCTTCAGTAACAATGCTCTGCCTTTGGACTGATGAAGCTTGTGTAATACTCTTCATTATCAGAGAGGACACATTTTTTCTTTTTGCTCCTTTTGTTTTTAAGGGGGATGTCGCTGGATCAGGATTCCTGCCATTGTCTATTCCTCTCATGTAGCTACTACAGTGTTGGCCATTCTTGCCCATCTTCTTTATGGTGATTTCCCAAAAACAAGCCAAGTAGATTCTCCAACCCAGCAGGATCGTTTGACTCTAGTATCTGTATACGCCCCATACTTGGTGATTCCTGTTCTCATCCTGCTCACCATGTTGTTTAGTCCTCGGTATAATAAAGAAGAAAAGAGGAAGAGGAAGTAAACATAATGAAAGGCCGCAAGATTTTATATGTCTTAAAACAACCTAATTTTAGAGAATCATGGACATTGATGATGTAAGAGATCCAAGGTATTGTCTGTGAAAAGAAAAGTGTGTTGGGTGTCAAAAAGTATAATAAAGCAACTTAATAGATTTTCAATATCAGCTGTGCTGTCTGCTTTGTAAGCTGTGACTTGACATCACAGGCTCTGAATGCTGAGAGCTTCATTGCTCCTACCCCCTCCACTCCTGTCAGCACGGGAAGAGACCATTGATGTAAAGAGGGGAGCTGGTTGTAATCATTAGATTTATGACTAATTAGATAAGGCAGCAGGAAGCCTTTCTCTGTCACAGTAATTTCTTTCAGAATGGGTTTCCTGCTGCCTTATCTACTGAGTCCTAAATCTAATGAGCTGTAATACTAGCTCCCCTTCATATCACTGGTCTAGTCCTGTGCTGACATTAAGGAAGGAGCTCTCTGCATTCAGAATGACGTGACATCAAAGCTTACAGGGGAACAGGGGAAGACACCACAGCTGATATAAAAGACTAATAACATTAGTAAGTTGCTATATTATAATGCTTGACACCATACAAAAGTAGTTTTTTTCCCCAGACAACCCCTTTAATTTTTCATTCCTTTTTTTTTTTTTTTTTATTGGACCAATGTAAAATAAGAAATTGTCACACACGATTCTGTCTGTGCTTAAGAGGATGATTTGTAAGTAGACAGAATTATCTATTACAACAAAGTATGGAATCCCTTTGTCAATCTAAGCCTTTAATCATAGCCTTCCTGTTTTGTTGTAAGCCAATTCAATTATTAGCACGCAATATAAAATGTTTGCATAGAACTGTATTACAGCCATCTGACACCATGACCAGAGGCTGTCAGTAAATGATAGGAATGAAGTGTAGTTTAATAAGATAATGGGAATAGTCTTACTTTTTTTTTTTTTTGCTGTTTGTTTTTTACCTGTGTCAAAGTCTTATTGCAGTAGGATAACAGGTGAAGGACTGAGATAACAGTTAAGTAATCTCTGATAATAAGCAATGATTGTTTAGTCTCACACTTATATTATCACTAAGGCTTTGTTCACACATAGAACATATATGGGCCAAAAACTGGAAAGGATTGCAAACAATGATTCAAGGAACATGAATGTTGCCCTCTTTCTTATTTATGTTATTGTTAAAGTGGGATCTTCTCTTTCCTGCCTGCAGAGTCAATGTAAATGTTTAGAAACCTCTGAACCCATCAGAGAAGGGAGATGCAGCTGCAGTTTATGTCTGTGTAGCTGTATGCTGTGAGAGGGGAGAGAAAGCAGAGGCGTGCTTATAGACGCAATTCATCCCCAAGGGAATGGGTTTACCAGAGAAAGTTTTCCTTAACATCTTTGTAAGATAATGGGGGAGATTTATCAAATCCTATGCAGAGGAAAAGTTGACCAGGTGCCCATAGCAACCAATCAGATCGCTTCTTTTATTTTTCACAGGCCTTTTAATAAATTAAAGAAGCAATCTGATTGGTTGCTATGGGCAACTGGTCCACTTTTCCTCCACCAGGTTTTGATAAATCTTCCCCAACATGCCTTGAATCGTCACCGTGTAAATCTATTCCAGCAGATTTTATGCCCATATTAGTTCTGCAATTAAAAGCTCCTGAATAGAAACTTATTGTTGTTCAGTCCTGCGTAGTTGTTTTACTGTGGCCCTTATTACCAATTATACTTACCATTAAAGTAAACCTGATTTAGAAAAACATGTTACTTAAAGGGGTATTCCATACAAGTTATCGCCAACCTGCAAGATAGGGCATAACATGCTGTTTGGCAGGGGGTGATCGCTGGGACCTTCACTGATCTATCTGGCAATGTTCGGAAGCTCCATACAGAATCAATGTAGCACTGGCTGCACTCCATTTATTCAGAAGACAATTTTCCTCTGTTCTCTGGATCAGTGATCAGACTCCCACTGATCAGCCTATTATCATCTATCCTGTGAATAGGGCATAACTTTTGGATTTGGACATAGCCTTTTAATCCGATCTGTGTTTACATTCAATATCAAAGACAAGATATACCTGTATTACATGTCTGAGTTGTTAATCTCCTCCTTAAGACTTTAGTTCTTAAATAATGTAAAGTGATGAGGCTTTAGCCCCTCAATATGCTCCGTCCATTGCAGGTACAGATGGGACATTTCTTTGGGGGAATGTCTGTAGAACTTCATCAAGCTAAAATATTTTTATTCAGAAATATTTACAAAAAGATAGTAAATTTTACTTGTTTTTTTTAATTTTACTCTTAATTACTTACATTTTTTAGTTTTTTATGTTTTCAGATATTGGGAAAATCACTACATTTTCATACGGTTTGTTAAATAAAAGTATTTTTCAAATATTTGAACATGAGTTATTGATTCTTGCATCTGCTCAGCAGTAGGTGACTGTATTCTTGGTATGGGGGAGCAAGAGTCAAGATATCTATAAATCGTAAAAACAAAGACACAAATTTAGGGGGTTTTACACAAGGCATTTTATCCTTTAGCCTTTGCCAGAAGTTGACTGAAAAGGAACGTGAAATTCACTTCTGGGTTGGGGAAAAAAAAAAAAAAAAAAATTATAATAATAATGAAAAACTGGCACAAAAAGCTGTGTTTGAAACCCCCCTTAAGACTAGATTTTCATATGCTAGTGTTAGAGAAAAGATTGTTGAAATGAATTGCACCATTTCCCGCACCTTCTCTCCCTCTTGTGTTTATGAGCAGCCAACAATGAGGGGGCAGCCTGTTACAACAGACATGGAGACAAGTGTGCTCATCGGGGGGGCCATGGCACTGGCACTCCATGTGAACACGCAAAGGCAGATTAATTGTGAAGGAAATAAGCCCCGATACTCAACCTAAGCACAGAAAGGGTAAGGGGCTGTGCAATAAACTGCAAAAGCTAGTATACAGCAAGCTATAGAGATGTGTAGATCTGCACCACCACAGAAGGACAAATTATAGCTGCACATATGCAGCCAGCTTCCTTACCTGCCGAACGCCATATTTTGTGCCTGTACTGTGTGCACCACTTATGGCACTTACTACAGAGGAGAACACTTAGGTTTCACAGTTCTTTTTACCTGGTTTACATTTCAGGTTGGATGCAAAACGACAGAGTAAGTTAGTAAATAGACAGACTAACTTTTTCCATCTCAGCATGTTATCCCCTATCTACACAACTGGAAGAATTGTTCCCGGAGTGAACGGAGTGTGCTCCATATATTCTGGAAACAATTTTCTCACAGTTCTCTCACCACATGTGAGTAGCCAGCCCTCCATTAATTCTCAGCCCTCAACAATGATCAGAAACCCCACAGACAGATAACTTAGCCTGGCTACACATGCACAGAAGATAAGCACCACTATAATCAGAAAAGAAGTTAGCAGTAACTCATTGCTCCCCATCTCGTAGAAGTCATCTGGAATATGTTGTACATAATTAGACTGGGGGCGATTTATTTAGGGGCACAGATGCATCCTGGATTAAAATAAATAAATAAAAATTATATAAATATATATAAATATATATAGAGAGATGCAAATCAAAAAATTTTGCAGTATCTTGTAATACCTTTTTTATTGGACTAACAGAATTTTGTAGAGACAAGCTTTCGGGATTCCTCCCTTTATCAAGTCCAAAGCAAATCTGAGATTTGCTTTGGACTTGATAAAGGGAGGAATCCCGAAAGCTTGTCTCTACAAAATTCTGTTAGTCCAATAAAAAAGGTATTACAAGATACTGCAACATTTTTTGATTTGCATCTGCATCACTGGACTAATACGGCTACTGAAATTTACTATAGAGAGAGAGATTAAAACCGGATTTCTGAACATGTGACAGGTGAGTCCCATGAAATTATGGGATAGGGTAAGATTCTATAGAACAACCTAAGGGGAACCCCCTCAGGGGTGACCCTAAACTAAAGACAATAATTTTATCGGACTCAGTAGAGTTAATTCTACCCAGTGATAACTTAAAATCACAGCTAAGCCTCTGAGCCTTTGACAAAGCCGATTTATCGGCAAAACGTCGGGGAGGTTATTCTGCAGCAGTGTACTCTAAGCAAACAACCACAAAGTGGAAGCCCTAAGAGGTTACACGTATAGTGCATTGTCACAGGGAAAAAATATACCACACTGTGGAAGTGAGATCTGCACAATTATATGGTGTATAATGGTGCTCAAATCACAATATTAGAGTCATGCTGTGATTTTAATTTATCACTCGGTAGAATTAACTCTACGGAGTTAAATAATAGTTTAGTACCCTGGGACCTTCCGGGAGATTTGTTTATTGAGAGTAAGATTCTGTCAGGGACTTCGGCACATTTTAAAAAGGTCCACAAGAGTAATACTGATTCTATGCAGGTTATTGCCGTTGGACGGTTCTCCAAACCCACACGAGGTGGGAATCGGGGGAAAAAAAAAAAACTCTTGCCAGAGAAGCCTTTTGGATTCTTTCAATGGAGAGCAGGATGAACGAACCTTTGGTCTCACATACCACGGTAGCAAACTGCATGCTTAATGTCCTCTGGCAATCTGTTATGTATATCTGTCTAACTAAAGAATTTTGCCTTACATACAATGTATTTAAAAAGCCTTCACTCACTTTTTCCACATTTTGTAATGTTGTAGCCTTGTGCTTAAAGGGGTAATCCAAGTTTTTTCTTTTTTACAACTTTGGCATATAAAAAAAAAAGCTTTTACTCACCTATTGCGCTCCAGCGGTGCCTACGGTGTCCCACTCAGGTCCTTGCCTGTGCTGGTCTTCATGCCAAAAATCGTAATGCCTGAGCCTAGAGTGACGTTGAGGCCCAGTGTGTCACACTGCACCTCAGTCAGTCACTGGCTGCAGTGATGTCCCACCTCGGCAGTGATTGGCTGAGGGGCAGTGTATATCTCTGTTGTATTGTGGGATCAAGGTTGGAGGAATGGTTGCATTTTATGGGGTCTCATCCTACTTATTTTAGAAAAACTGCCTTGAGCCATTTTGAGTCTCATTTGGTATGTACTTTAGTAGGAACATAGCTACATACTGTGATTTTTGTTTCTGCATCTGACAGATATCTGGAAGTGGTTACACCCTGACAAGGCATGATTCCTGCCATTCAGGCCCTGCTCTTGCGCTAAGGCTGGGTTCACATCATGTTTTCTCCCATACGGGAGCGCATACGGCAGGGGGGAGCTAAAACCTCACGCTCCCGTATGCCTTCGTATGCGCTCCCGTATGTAACTCATTTCAATGAGCCGGCCGGAGTGAAACATTCGGTCCAGTCGGCTCATTTTTGCGCTGTATGCGCTTTTAACCCGGACCTAAAACTGTGGTCAACCACGGTTTTAGGTCCGGTTGTAAAAGCGCATACGGCGCAAAAATGAGCTGACCGGACCGAACGTTTCACTCCGGCCGGCTCATTGAAACATATTACATACGGGAGCGCAAGGTTTTAGCTCCCCCTGCCGTATGCGCTCCCGTATGGGAGAAAACGTGATGTGAACCAGCCCTAACTTGGCCGTTGCTATCACAAATTTCTGCTATAAAATACCTCCCCAAAGGGATATCTTGTCGCATTGCAAGTGATTACTACACAACCTACAAAGCACCCAATGGAGATTTAACTTGCTATGGCTGGAAATACCCTCTACAGAGAGAGAATGTCAATTGAAAATGGAGGCATACAGGAGTGGAAACACTGGGTCTTCTAACCCAATTACTGAGGAGTCCTGTAATATTGCAGTGATGAATGGGAGGTTTGGTTGGGGCAACCCACAGGGTGGACCTAACAGCTGAGCAATGCTTACTGGAATCAAGCCCCATGATTAACCATTTAGAGGGCATAAATTGACAGGTGATATTCGCAGAAATGGATAAAAATGGGGAGGGCTTTCGCATGAGCTGAGACTCTGCAGACAGTAAAAGAAATTGGAGACAAAACAGTGGGTGTTAGAAAATAGGTGTTAGGTTCTAAGGATATATGTAACTGATTTGCGAACTACTACACTCATCCCATGCCTTATATGCCTCACACCAGTTATCTAAGTGACCACCTAGCTGAGTCTTACCATGTTGCATTAGTGTGGATTGGAATAAGGCTCAACTATTTCAAAGGCCAAAATTCAGATAGCTATAAACAGAGTCAGCCACTCGCAAATCCCCTAAACACAACAGGTTAAATGAGCTACATATGGAACAGTATCACGCTATCTCCCTTTTTTCAGGACGGACTTTTTACCCCATCATTTCAAGGACCCACAATTGTGGTCATCTACACATAACTAGGTCGAGAGTGGGCACAGATCAATCAGGCTTTCTGCCCAGAAAAATTGCAGACATAAATTTCACTCTTTAAAATTAACCATGACAATTCAGGTAGCAGAGCCATTGCATTGTTGGACAAAAAAAAAAGCTTTTGATTCAGTTGAGTAAAGGTTTATGTTTTTAAGTAGGGAATCAACAAAGGAAATTTTGGGCAAAAACTTAAAATTTAGGCTGTGCTTGGCTGAAAAACGAAAATGCATTGCCTCGTCCAATTTTTTTTATTCTATACTTTTTGTAAAATTGTATTAAGATTTTTTTAATTCAATTTGTGAATTTAAGTGATCTGCAATTAAAAATAATAAAATAAACAGTTATTATTAAATAACACAAAAATTGGCCAACATTTTGTCCAAAATTGTCCATAATATCAGTAAAATGTAATTAATTAAATAAAACATACTGATGTAAAACAGTAAATTAAAGTGTCTGATCATGGGATCTGACCTCTGGGACCCTCCCCCCCATTGAGATTTCCTGAACGGGGCCCGGCTTTTCTAGATGAGTGCTCCAGCCCCCACCTTCCGAGACACACTTGTCTCTACAGTGATTGCCCGCTTGGTCAGTCACTTGCATCCGATGATTGGCTGATCAGGCAGTCAAAAAAACATGGAAGGAG
The DNA here is from genome assembly GCF_029499605.1 of Hyla sarda. Classification (NCBI taxonomy): domain Eukaryota; kingdom Metazoa; phylum Chordata; class Amphibia; order Anura; family Hylidae; genus Hyla; species Hyla sarda. Next base: position 378,359,805 of record NC_079190.1, on the reverse strand, counting down.
GTGGCAGTGTGGCGCCGGAGAGAGCTGGCAAGCCTGAATTATTCAATACATCATCACGCCCTGTACACTAAACCAGCCCCTTTATAAACTATAGGCCAATGTGGGAAAAATGCAGCACGCATTATGTACTGGCCCTGCTTCAGATGTGCTGAGCCTGGGGGAGATGTGATGATCCTGCTGGTACTTGGCGCCAACTGCGCTTCTTCTGCCGGACTTGCCTGAGTAAGTTCCAATCCATAACCCCTTCGTTTTTTTGCTCCTCACATTCTACGACCCATCACACTGATAAAGTTATATTAGGGCCAACTTTTTATTGGTGCACTGTATTTTATCATAATATGTATTACGGAGCCAGAAAAAAAATATATGTAAGGCAACATTTTTTAAAGATTACATACATTTTTTTTTAAGGGTTCCCAATAATGGTTCCCAACCTGACGTCACGGCGTAGCGGCGTCTATGCAGCGTACTAGGCCGGAGCCTGCCCGGAGTGGAGAAGAGGACCCCTGGAGAAGGACAGCCTGGACCGGTTCACCCTCCACCCAGAATGCCGCCGGACACTACAGGAAGGATGGATGGCCCGGACCACCCCCATTACGGGTAAGTTTATATATTTTTTTATTTACTCAGAGGGTGGGGGGGGGGGGGGAGGGGCCCCACCGGTATAGCGGTATGGGCAAAAATCCATACCGTGGGAGAGAAAAAAAAAAACGGTATCCGGTTCATACCGGTATACCGCCCAGCACTACGGTGGGGGGTGCGACGCGGTGCAGCAGGTCGGGGGGGCGATCGTGGTGCAGTGGGGGTGGTGCGGGGGGCGGGGCATTATCGGCTTATCGGCAAGGTAATTGCCGATACCGATAATGCCCAAAATCGTGATTATCGGCCGATAATATCGGCCATACCGATAATCGGTCGATCCCTAAAGCACATAGAGCGGGACAAGGTCCGTAGCCTGTGAATACCCTCCATACACGTCTGCCTCCTGCATGTTATATTATGTTTGTTTTTTGCAAGATGAAGATATTAAACATCAATTAATGAAGTAATCCGTATGCACTGTCCTTTTACTCAATTGTTTCCACCTGCAGCCTTCAAATTACAGACCCAAGGGATTACCGGGATCGCAATTGATAATGGTACTTAACCATTTAAATGACGGACAACGAAGCCAGCTCCAATGTCCGTCATTACCGGCAGATGTTAGAGGGGATCTGTCGATTATGATGCGGACCCGATCCATGAGCCTGCATCATATTCTCCTCACACAACCCATGAAATACGGGTACGTCATAGGTTGGGAGGTGGGTTAAGCCACGCCCACCAAAATTATCGTCAGGAAATTCCCTTAGCTGAAAGTGCCATTTTCACCCGATAATTTTCGGCAGCCACAATTCGGTGCATCCCTATTTTTAAGCCTAAACACCAAATATGAAAATACACCTCAAAAATATACATGAAACACCAGCCATACAGTAGAACTCAAGAACCCAAACAACTGGCCAAAAATATAACAGGAACAAATTTAAATCCAATATTATATATTTTATTGCAATAAACATGATCAATAATTACATATCCCGGAGGAAGCAGTGGCGAAACGCGTCGAGGGTGAGCACGAGGTGAGGAGGGGAGCATGTTTCTCATTGCATGCTGTTCATGTGCCTTACATGATCACATCTAGACTGTATACCAGGTTACGGATCTAGCCAGGTTTACATAGAGTAAGCACTTTGCACCTTATAGATTTTGTCACCCCTTAGGCTGCTTTCACACTATAAGGAAGGAAATCGGCTGTTATACGACCGGTACAAAATCCGTAAAGGCCGTTAGAAAAATCCCATAGACTATAATGGGATTTTCTAATAGCCGTTTTAACCTGTTATCCCCTGTTATTGATAACTGCCATTATTTGGTGACGGGCGATAGTAACGGGAGAATTAGTGCATGGACTATTTCTCCCGTTCATTTGCCAGTCACAAAATAACATCCGTTATTAATAACAGGCGATAACGCGTTAAAACGGCTATTAGAAAAATCCTATAGACTATAATGGGATTTTCTAAAGGCCTTTAGGGATTTTGTACCGGCCGTATAACAGCAGATTTCCTAACGGGCGTTCATAATGGAAGTTGTTTTATAGTGTGAAAGCAGCCTTACCCATACTTCAACATTGTTCCATCTCGTGTCTTCCCACCATTATTTTAATTTGTCTTATGTGTTTATGTTTTTATGGGTATTTTTTGGCACTTAAGTTTTTAAGTGGTTGGGCATATACTGAGATTTTTTTATTTTATTTATTTTTAATTTTTTTTAATGGCTGCATCTACTGTACTAAAACTTGAGTGCCAGATTTAGAGTAGACACAGTCAGTGTGTCTGACTCATTTCCATTGACAACAGACAGGGGTGTTCGCTTTTGCCCCTGCTCTTTGATCTAGTAATGGAGCCTATTGGAATATATTAACCAGAATTGAGCCATTGTGATAACCTATGAAGTTGGGGCAGATGAGGTAACTTGTCTTAACATACATCACAAAAATGGCTGCATATCAGTCTTACATACAAAAAGTTTTGGTGTATGCATCGGAGCCTTGTGGTGTGGAAGCATTCTTAAAGGGGTTGTCCGGGAATAGAAAAAACAGAGCCAATTTATTTCAAAAACAGCTCCCCATCTGTCTCCAGGTTGGGTGTGGTTCTGCACCTCAGTTCCATTAAAGTGAATGGAGCCAAGTTGTAATACCACACACAACTTGGGGACAGACGTGGAGCTGTTTTTGAAATAAATTCACTTTCTATTCCTGGATAACCCCTTTCAGAAAATTTCTGTTTGATGAATGATAAATGATGATAACCTGCAGACTGGAAACAGATTACCTGTTATACTGTATATAGAGATGTATTTTCACACAAAACAAGGCAGAGCCTAATGGCATTATAAAACAAAAGACAAAAAAAAAAAAAATGACAAAAGTTACAAACAAAACACAAGCACAACAATTTGATTTCAACTCCATTTTATAAAACAAAAACAAATACAATACTGCATGTAAAGGCACTCAATTATAAAATACAATCTAAACGCACTCACTTTTTAAGTAAATCTAGAACAAACGTTAACATTTTTTTTTGTGTGTGTGAACACAGCCAAAAGGGTTCTCCGGGTGAGTAGACATCCTCTGTCCATATCAGTGCTGGATTCACACATTTTGCAGTTACTAGTAAAGATGACAGAAAAATATTTTCATGTCATTTAAAAAAATAAAATAAAATATTAAGGAAACAGCAGAAACCTCAGCAAAAAACTGTGTTTCTTAACTCAAGTCTCCTTAAAGGGGTAGTCCAGTGGTGAAAAACTTATCCCCTATCCTAAGGATAGGGGATAAGTTTGAGATCGCGGGGGGGTCCAACCGCTGGGGCCCCCTGCGATCTCTCTGTACGGGGGCCAGGCTCTCCGGCCAGATAGCGGGTGTTGACCCCCGCACGAAGCGGCGGCCGACACGCCCCCTCAATACATCTCTATGGCAGAGCCGGAGATTGCTGAAGGCAGCACTTCGGCTCTGCCATAGAGTTGTATTGAGGGGGCGTGTCGGCCGCCGCTTCGTGCGGAGGTCGACACGCCCCCTTCCCGCGGGCAATCTCAAACTTATCCCCTATCCTTAGGATAGGGGATAAGTTGTTCACCACTGGGTCACCACTGGACTACTCCTTTAACAGGCCGAGATTTTAGGATATCCATATGTAAATGTATATAAGCAATGCTAAAGCTGTGCACGCAAGAATTCTAGAAACACAAAGGCTGCACAGTGATGCAAAAATAAAAACAAACCATAAATGTCATAATGACTTCAAAAGCAAAATATTATCTGTATTAAAATAAGGAATGAATAAATATTTATAAATGACATACAGTAAATGACAATTCGGAATGCAATGTTGATGGACCGGTAACATATCTTACATACACATGTACAACATGATTTAGCTGGACTTAAAGGGGTATTCCACGAAAAACATCTTATCCCCTATCCAAAAGGATAGGGGATAAGATGTCTGATCGTGGAGGTCCTGCCAATGGGGACCCCTGCGATCTCCACTGCGGTACCCTAGTTATCCAGCCACGGAGCGAACTCCGCTCTGTGCCGGATGACTGGTGACTACAGCTACTATGGGAGGGGGCGTGGCATGACGTCATGAACACGGAAGCTCCAAGCTTCAGTGTTCCGGACGCGGCTGCTCCCCAGCGGCAGACCCCCGTGGTCAGACATCTTATCCTCTGTCCTTTGGATAGAGGATAAGAGGTTTTTCGGCAGAGTACCCCTTTAACCTGTTGTTTTGAAATGTTTATAATATATTACATAGGTTATCTAAGTGTATAATAGGGGTTGTCCTGGATATTGAAAAAGGGTATGCCCTCCCAAAACAGTGCCACTTTTGTCCATGGGCTTTGACTGGTATTGCAGATTTTCCCTATACTGGGCAATGCCAATATTTAATATGTAGTTCATTTCAGTGTTCCACTCTTTCTCCGTTATGTGGTATAGGTTGTATCAAGTGGTTTATCAGTAAACAAAGAAAACTACATCTGTGGCCAGTAACATTCAATGCACAAACAGTCCCCATGCATATAAGAAAAAATAACAGGGCAAACCCACCGATTTCAGAACACTTGAACACTCAGCCGTGCCAAGTGTGAATGGAGGGATCAGGAGAGGCAGCTGTCAGCCTGGACATATGTTCATCTGACAGGTATCCCGTGTACATGGGTACATTTAGGGCTTCAGCTAGACTCCATAAATGTTGTAGGTCCATCTTTGTCTATTGTACCTGTATAACTTATGTGTCCGAACCATTTTGTCAGGAAGCTTGTGCACTGTAACACATGAAGAACAGGATCTAACACACAAACTCCCAAAATTATTTTTTGAGATTGAACTTCTTCTGTCTACAGTATGCACACTTGTTAGGGTTAAAATAGCCAGTGAACATAGCTGTGGATTCTGCAATGAAAATCCACAACAGTTTACAGTGCACAAGCCCCCTCCACACACGGCGAGGAAAAACCCAAGAAAACAGTGTGCTGTGGATTTCTGTGATTTCATGGTGGGTTTTACACATTGGAATACAGAAATCTCAGGCAATCTTACACTGGTCTTCAGACTGTACACGGATATAATGTATAAAAATATAATGCACAAAAACTTTCCTTGTGAAGAAGAGTTGGTTGGTTTTTGAGGACATGCCCATCATCTTTCTGACAGATCTATTAATATTAAGGCCAGCAAATATTGGAAATTTCAACACAACTTTAAGAATTCTCATAACAGACATAGGTTACATTTTCTGTCTTTAGACTAGACCAAAATGTACCATATTGCCTTCAATGAATTTTATGCCATTTACTCCAATAAACTTCAGCTTTAAGGGGTACTCCACTGCTCAACGTTTGGAAAGCCAGCAGCTTGTGACGTCATAGCCCCACGCCCTCATGATGTCACGCCCCCTCCCATAGACTTGCATTGAGTAGGCGGGAGTGACATCATGAGGGAGCGAGGCTATGATGTCACAAGCTCCCGGTGCCGGCTCCAACGTTCGGAACAGTTTGTTCCAAACGCTGAGCAGCGGAGTACCCCTTTAAGGCAAATTAAATGAAGGCCTCTCTGTCTGCTGTAAATATTAAATGTATGCACATATCAAAGGCAATGTAATAACAGTTACTTACAATGATTAGATTTGATTCTTCCATCTATAATAAAGAAAACAGTGGCCACACATATTAGATGAACATCAGCCACTCCAACTATCTAATGTATATGGAGGTCTCCCGGCTCTGCCCCCTACAACAGGTGTTAGGGAAAGACCAATCGTGCACTTGGACTTAAAGGAGTTTTTCAAGAAAAATTGGTTGATGGCCTCTCCTTCCCTTATTAAAAAGTGTTGAGTTGAGCTGGAAGCCTTAACTCCATACATTGTAAAGAGGCCTGGCCAGGTTGCTGCAGTTCAGCTCATATTCACTTCAATGGGAGCTAAGCTGCAGCCACCCGGCACGGCCACAACACAATATATGGAGCGGTGGTCAGCAGATTATTTCTCTTTATTAAAAAATATGCATGCTCAGCCAAGATGAGCATGCAGGTGTATCGGGGAATCAGGATAAATTGCTGTCAGCTGAATAAGTGTTCAGCTGACAACTATCTAAGGTGCATGGCCAGCTTTAGTGTTATATTAGGGCAAAGTTAACACACCCTGATCTGCCTTGTATTCTTACAATAATGATCACAGAGAGAATGGATCTGAATGGTATTTAACTTTTATAATAGTTTTTCCAATTTGACCACTGATCATCGTGATAGCAGTTAGAAAGAAAAGAAAGAAGAAGAAGAAAAAAAAAAAAAAAAGAGGTGGGAGACCGCTCCTCATTATGGAGATTAGCAGGGATTTCTAAATAAAAAGTCTGTATGCGGGAGAATGGGGACTACTGAACTATAAACCCAGAAAGATTGTAATCCTGAAGTATTGTATAAAATAAGTAAATGCTCCCATGATAATGCAAGTATTGTAATATTTTAACCAAATTGGAGTAGGAAACAAAAGCCATGCCCTATGACACTTTACGTGGTCGTGAAAAGCATTTGTGTTAGCTTAATTTTACAATAGATCATATTTTTCAGAGATGTACATCCATGGAGAGTTGAGCGAGTTCCAAGCCTTTTAATAATGGTGTTCCAGTAAGGAGAGACCATAATACCACAAGTGTCTGGGGAAAACTGTAATATAAAATGTGTCCAGAAAAGAATTTCTTGAAATGTATTTAACATTATTTCTGTAAGATGAACTGGTCTATGAATTCATTCTGCTCCGCTTCTACTTTGCATAGTGCCTCATATTCTATTCGATACCTGAAAAGATAAAAAAAAATATATATATAGTTAAAGAAAATACAGTATGTCTGAAAGATGTTCATTTTACAAGCCTTTCTACATTAATTTCAGCAAGCTTCATTCCAACAAATGAAACCATTTTAACAGTGTATAGACAGTTAAAGAGAAGAAAGAATCCGTTATAAAGCTATTCTGTCTTCTCTGGGTCTCAGCTGAATACCTAATCTGTTCCTTCTACATTGCAGAAGTAGCTTTAAATCATCAGTGCCGTACATGTACAACACAAGGCCATACTAAAACACAGGGTTATAGAGTGGGTCAACCTAATTAAAATGATATATAACTTACTAACACCAGCGCCTCCCTGTCAGAGATAGAGGATGTATTAGCCACCGTTGGTAATATGTAAATATCACAATGTGCAATGGCGGCGGGACCCTGCATATCAAGCATTCCTCTTTTCCCTCTGCACCAATATGCCCATCCACCTCACATGGGTGAAGGGTCCTTCATGAATATTCATGAGGTGGGGGTACATATAGGAGCAGAGGGGATAGAGTCAGGGATGCTGGTTCCTGCCTCCATTGCACAAAGGCGACATTTACATGTTATCAACGGAGGCCAACACACCCTGTATCTCTTGAATGCGGGTAAATCATACCTAATTTTAATCTACATTATAACCCTGTGTATTGGGATTAGTGTGGGTGATCGGGCTGACATTTTTCCTTAAAAAAAATAAATAAATAAATAAAAAAAGCCACATTTTGATTGCTTGTTATGGGTATCAAAACCTGTATTACTTCTATATTATATTTAATGTTTTATTTATTGATAATTTATGCTATAATATATTATGTTAAAATTAGAGGTGCACCGAAATGGAAATTTCAGAACCGAAACGAAACTGAAATAAAAAAAAAATGTCCGGCCGAAACTGATACTGAAACCGAAAAGGACTTCTCCCCGTCTTCTGGTAAAATGCAGCGCTCCGCTCATTAGATTCCCCCACATTAGATTGCCAGCTCCCCCACATTAGGTCGGGAGTTCCCCCACATTAATAGGCAGCTCCCCCACAATAGTAGGGAGCTCCCCCACAATAGTAGGCAGTTCCCCCACATTAGGTCAGCATTTCCCCCACAATAGTAGGCAGTTCCCCCACAATAGTAGGCAGCTTCCCCCACATTTGTAGGCAGCTCCCCCCCCCCACATTAGGTCAGCAGTTCCCCCACAATAGTAGGCAGGTTCCCCACAATAGTAGGCAGCTCCCCCACAATAGGTCAGCATTTCCCCCACAATAGTAGGCAGTTCCCCCACAATATTAGGCAGCTCCCCCCAACAATTAGGCAGCTCCCCCCCCCACATTAGGTCAGCATTTCCCCCACAATAGTAGGCAGGTTCCCCCACAATATTAGGCAGCTCCCCACAACAATATTAGGCAGCTCCCCCCACATTTGTAGGCAGCTCCCCCCCCCCCCACAATATTAAGCAGCTCCCCCCCAACAATATTAGGCAGCTCCCCCCAACAATATTAGGCAGCTCCCCCCAACAATATTAGGCAGCTCCCCCCCACAATATTAGGCAGCTCCCCCCACATTTGTAGGCAGCTCCCCCCCAACAGTATTAGGCAGCTCCCCCCCCCACATTTGTAGGCAGCTGCCCCCCAACAATATTAGGCAGCTCCCCCCCAACAATATTAGGCAGCTCCCCCCCCAATATTAGGCAGCTTCCCCCCCAATATTAGGCAGCTTCCCCCCCAATATTAGGCAGCTTCCCCCACATTTGTAGGCAGCTCCCCCCAACAGTATTAGGCAGCTCCCCCCCACATTTGTAGGCAGCTGCCCCCCAACAATATTAGGCAGCTCCCCCCCAACAATATTAGGCAGCTCCCCCCACATTTGTAGGCAGCTCCCCCCACATTTGTAGGCAGCTCCCCCCCACATTTGTAGGCAGCTCCCCCCCACATTTGTAGGCAGCTCCCCCCCACCCCACAGACATACAGCTTCCAGCCATATACAGTGTATGGCTGGAGGCTGTATGTCTGTACTGCTGCCCCAACAGTGTTTCGGTCACCGCTCCTCCGGCCCGGGGTCACATCTACTGCTATGGCATATGGACCATAGCAGTAGGTGCCGGGACCAGGGGAGCGGTGACCGGAACACTGAACAAGATGACGCGGTCACTTACCAGGCCCCGGCCGGCGTGCGTTCTCCTGCGACGATCCTGCGGTCCTCCTGCATCTCTATGGTTGTACGCGCGGGACGTCAGTGACGTCCCATGCGTACGACCATAGAGGCGGAGAAGCGAGGGACCGAAGGAGGATCGCGGGAGGATCGCAGGAGGACGCCAGGGAATGGTGAGTGACCGGCGGACATCCTTATGTCCCGAAAAGATTTTTCGGGACACAGGGATGTCCGGGATAGGAATACTTTTTTTTTATGTGCCCGGGCCGGCTCCCATGCGTGGCTGCAGGCGGGGGTCGATCAGAGCATATAAAAACTAATACTGTATACTAAAAACCAGGGGGCCTCCAGCTGTTGTGAAACTACAACTCCCAGCATGCCCGGACAGACTTTGCCAGTCCGGGCATGCTGGGAGTTGTAGTTTCACAACAGCTGGAGGCCCCCTGGTTTTTAGTATACAGTATTAGTTTTTATATGCTCTGGTCGGCCCCCGCCTGCAGCCACACACGGGAGCCGGCCCGGGCACATAAAAAGAAGTATTCCTATCCCGGAGAGCGTGCCCCCCCAGATGTTGCGCCCGGCCCCCCCTGCACCCCCCACGAGTGCCTCTGCCACTGGCAGTGTTTGCAACTTGTGCTGTGGGCGGGCAGGGGAGGTGGTCATTATCAGCACATTTTTTGTTGTGTCGGCATTTCCCCGAAACAGCTATTTTCGGCCGATATGTATCGGCCGCCGATATATCGGTGCATCCCTAGTTAAAATTATACTGAAAAGACTTCTTGAAGTTTGGGGTTATTGCATTGAGTTAGAGGATATTGCACCATGAGAGACCAACTGTCATATCTTGTGACTACAAAATGCATGAACTGCCCATTGAGCATTGGTATCCCGGCCTTCTGGCTAGGATCAGCTTCATCTGGAGAAAAATGGACAGAGTTAAACAAACTTATGTACAAGGAGCCCAGCAAGGGTGACAAGGGAGTCCCCGATATCCCCACTCTGCTGCCGGCTTCTTTTGCATGTGTCAGCGTGCAGAGGACTTTGGTCGAAAAGAAAGGCTCCGCGGGCAGGTCCATGTCCCACCTGTTTCTCCTGCCCCACTGGAAGAGGATCGGCTGGGACAAGTGGGAACGCTCCATCCGTTACAACTTGCGCACTCCCTGGTTCTATGGGGATGTCGTCCGGTTCATAGGGGAACACCAACTGGAGGGACTCAAGCCCGACTTGTGGAAGCCTAAGACTGTTTACAAGCTCATCAGAGCTAAGGACTTGCTGGAGCCAGTTCCAGGGCTCCCTAAGGCCAGAGGCAGAGATTGTTTGGGACAATTTAGCCTCTGCAAGGCTAATCAATAGATACAAGGACTTGTCGTGGATGGCCATTCAGGGGGTGAGGTCATTCATGCATGTCTGTGGCCTGTGCAAAACCAGGTACTGCCCAGATGCCCCTATGTGGAGGAAACATCTATGCACGTCTTTTCGCAGTGCTCCTTTGCGCAGGGCCTATTGAACGCCCTGGAACCTGAACTTAGAGACTAGGTACTCAGGAACAACCTATCATACCATTCGGTGCTTTATGGACTTTTTCCTGGGGTTCACGACGTGAAGGCCATCCAGGAAGCCTGGGCCTTATGAACTGTTTTAAGGACGCTATATGGCTGGCCAGGAATCGCCTAATCTACAACAGGGAGGACATGTCCTTCCAGGACTGCTACAAGCTGGTCCACAACTGGCTTAGAGACTATTCCGTCTTGGACCATCCAGACGTCGATGAAGAAGAGGATTAACACCCCTCTGCTTCCCCTACCTCCCCATTCGATTGCCCAGTAGTTTGACCCTTTGATCCGCCCTTCCCTTCTCCTCCCCGATCACAGACTGTAATATGTTATTTTTCAAATTTGATTCTTCAATATCGAATGATGGAGCAGAGTGTTAGTGTAGCATGTGGTACGGTGTATAGCTTAGGGAACCTGTGCTGTATATTGTACTGTCATGCTTTGTGCAATTGTAATTTATTGTATGACTTGTAAAGCTCTTTCAATACCTTCTGGCTAGGATCAGGGAAATTTTTATAGATCCGACTGGATGACCGGGCAGCATATCTGCACTATTTATTTTTGTTTGTCACTGTGCCACTTTTGCATCTTTGGTTTTGTACACAGGATTTGTCAGGGTGCGGTAGCCCTTCTCGGTGTCCCTCCTGGCGGTCTAGGGGAGGTGTGTGTGGCCATCAGGTTCCTCACCTCACTGCAACCCCTGGGCATCTTGGCTTCAGTCGAAATATCATCAGTATATGACTCCTTGGCGGATACCTTGGTTAACGCCTAGGTTGAAGGCAGGTGCATTTGTGGCCTCTTAGTAGTTTTGGCAAAAAGGGGCATCGAACCTAGATCCTTGCAGGTGCTTTTTGGCCCGGAGGTGAAGGGTAGGTTTGTTGGGGGGGGGGGGGGGGGGCTCTCTCCTGTTGGAGAAGGGCTTAGTGACAGACCGCATCCTTTGTGCAAGTTTTTTTAGTGTGACGAGTTTTTCTTGCACTTCGGGTGATAGAGAACACTTGTCTCAGATCTAAAGAACACACAAATTTTAAGCTGCCTGAACAAGCTGCCTGAACACAGTCCCAAACACTCTCTTTGGGAATGGTTCATTTCCAAAGGAAAGTGGGCAGCTACAAGGCACCTCTTATCTGTGAAGCACATTAACCCCTTCTTAGTAGCAAGCTGGAGATTAATGGCAAAAGCAACTGAAATGCAACATTAGCCACCGCTACCTCCCACCCAACTCCCGTGTCTCCGGCTGTCTGCTACCTCCACCCGACCAATGTGTGTAAAATATGGTGCTGGAGCATGGGGGAAACATAAAAAAAAAAAAAAAAAAAAAATGATGTTTACTTAGTCCCCCTTTGGTCTGCCACAGATCCCTTTCTCCTCAAAGTAGTGGGTGTCTTCTCTGTTCTTCCTTCTTCCGAGACAAGCAGCTTGCTCTAGGACCTTCCTGCACAGCCAATCACTGGCCTCAGCAGTGTCCTGTTTTGGCTAGTGATGAGTAAGAAAGTCCTACAGAAAGCTGCTTGTCTCAAGAGTAGGAAGCACAGAGAAGACACCAGAACCACTCAGAGGAGAAGGGGATCTGGGGCAGACCAATGGGAACTGGGGAAAGGTGTGACAACAAATCGTGCAGCTCCAAACAATACCAGTAGAAAAGCAGTTCTACACAGAAAAAGGCTAAAGTTCCTTGAAGACATTTGAGATGATCAGTAGTTCCTGTATCAACTACTCAATCACTGAATATAACTGAATGGGAACTGTCAGTAAAATAAATCTTAGACTGGCTCCAAAAGGGTTAAAATGCAGTAGGAACCAACAATTATCAAGGGAAATGGCTCAGCAGCATTGTCCAATGGATGTCTAATCCTTCTTGTTTTTTTAAACTGTAGCTCAAATTTTTCAGATTGGCTCTTATACATAGGCACAAGCCCAGCACAAACTAATGCATACAGAGATGACTAAACTACAAGGGGCCTGGAGATCCCACTAGAAATTAGAAAATAAAGGCTACATCTACCTTTCTAGCTGCATCTTCTTTTCTGCTATCAATGCCTGCAGCTGTTGTTGCTGTGCTTCTCGCTGCTTAGCAATCGATTTTAAGAGATTACGAGCTCCAATGGCCTGAAAAAAAACAAAACAAATTTACATAAAAAAATTAACATACATTACAGTATTTTTAGTCAAGAGGAAATACTCTTTACAGTGTTATGGCTGCATCAATGGCATTGAACAGATCAGTCCTTTCACCAGTTGTAAAAAATTGTCTTAAAAGGGTCGGTAAGCCCTTTAACCCCTTAAATGAGCACTGTCAGATACAAAAACTTTTGATATGTTGTAAAGCATGCAAAACCAATAGGTTTTGCAATTGCTTTCATTCGAATATTCTCCGTATTTCATACTCAAAAAGCCAGTCAGACAACTGCCCCCCCCCCCCGCCTGCTTGGACACATACTAGTCCTGCTGTGTCCATGCCTCATCACCTATGTCATGGACACACTTCCTTGATTGACAGCTGTGAGTGCAGGGCTCACAGCTAGAGGAAAAATCCTCCCACTGTCAGCTTGTGTCCCGCTACTGTCAGTGAGGACAAGCTGGGAGTTGTAGTTTTGCTAATGCTAGGGGAGATGCGAGCAAACAGCATACTGAGGGAGGGGGCGGTGACCTGCACAGTGAGGACAAGCTGGGAGTTGTAGTTTTGCTAATGCTAGGGGAGATGTGATCAGCCAGCATACTGAGGGAGGGGGCGGAGACCTGCACAGTGAGGCCACGCCACTCCCTTTGGGAAGGAATTCAGACTAGTGAACTAAATTATAAGGGTAATAAAAAAAAATAAAGGTGCTAGACACATAAAAATTTGATGTACATGGTCAGGATTAGGTACTGAGTGATATATTTAAAAAATATGTTTTTGGTTGGATCTGACGGGCACGCTTTAAGGACGCAGCTCATTTTCACCTTAAAGGGGTACTCCGCCCCTAGACATCTTATCCCCTATCCAAAGGATAGGGGATAAGATGTCAGTACGCCGCAGTCCCGCTGCTGGGGAGCCCCGGGATCCCCGCTGCGGCACTGCGCTATCATTACAGCACAGAGCGAGTTCGCTCTGCACGTAATGACGCGCAGTACAGGGGCCGGAGCATCGTTACGTCACGGCTCCGCCCCTCGTGACGTCACGGCCCGCCCCTATCAATACAAGTCTATGGGAGGGGGCGTGGCGGTCATCACGCCCCCTGCCTTAGACTTGCTTTAAGGGGACGGACGGTGATGTCACGAGGGGCGGAGCCATGACGTCACGCGGCTCCGTCCCCTGTATCGCCCGTCATTAAGCACAGAGCGAACTCGCTCTGTGCTGTAATGATAGCGCGGTGCCGCAGCGGGGATCCCGGGGCTCCCCAGCAGTGGGACCGCGGCCTACTGACATCTTATCCCCTACCCTTTGGATAGGGGATAAGATGTCTAGGGGCGGAGTACCCCTTTAAGGACTCAGCTCTTTTTTTTGCAAATCGGACCACTGTCACTTTATATATATTGATAGCTCTGGGATGCTTTTACCTTTCATTCTTATTCTGAGAGGTTTTTTTGTGACATATTCTACTCTAACATAGTGGTAAATTTTTGTCGTTACTTCTTTCTTTGAGAAAAAAAAAAATTCATGAAAATTTCACATTTTTCTAACTTTGAAACACTCTGCTTATAAGAAAAATTGATATTCCAAATAAATTATATATTGATTCACAAATACAATATGTCTACTTTATGTTGGTATCATAAAGTTAACATTAGAGGGCTTCAAAGTTTAGCAGCAATTTTCAAAATTTTCACGATTTCAAAATCTCAATTTCAGGGACTAGTTAAGTTTGAAGTGGATTTGAGGGGCCTTTCTGTGAGAAATACCCCATAAATCACCCTATTATAGAAACTACACCCCTCAAATTATTCAAAATGGCATTCAGAAAGTTTGTTAACCGTTTAGGGGTTTCACAAGAATAGCAGTAAAGTGGAGGAGAAAAATCTCAATCTGCATTTTTGATGCTAACATGTTCTTGTAGCCCCATTTTTTTTTTTTTTAAAGTGGTATAAGGAGAAAAAGCCCCCCAAAATTTGTAGCCCATTTTCTCTCAAGTATGGAAATACCGTATTTATCGGCATATAACACGCACTTTTTTAGGCAAAATTTTTTAGCCTAAAGTCTATGTGCGTGTTATACGCCGATACACCCCCAGGAAAGGCAGGGGGAGAGAGGCCGTCGCTGCCCGCTTCTCTCCCCCTGCCTTTCCTGGGGTCTAGAGCGCTGCTGCCGGCCCTTCTCTCCCGCTGGCTATCGGCGCCGCTGCCTGTTCTGTCCCCCTGACTATCGGTGCCGGCGCCCCGTTGCCTCCCCCCATCCCCGGTGGCATAATTACCTGGGTCGGGTCCGCGCTGCTGCAGGCCTCCGGTGTGCGTCCCTGGCATCGTTGCTATGCGCTGCACGGCGCGGCGACTGACGTCAGTGCGCCGCGCCGTGCATAGCAATGACGCAGGGGACGCGCGCCGGAGGCCTGCAGCAGTGCGGACCCGACCCAGGTAATTATGCCACCGGGGATGGGGGGAGGCAACGGGGCAGCGGCGCCGGCAATGGGTGCCGCTGCCCCTTCTCTCCCCCTGGCTGTCGGCGCCGCTTCTCTCCCCCTGGCTATCGCCGCCGATACCGATAGTCAGGGGGACAGAACAGGCAGCGGCGCCGATAGCCAGGGGGGAGAGAAGGGCCAGCAGCAGGGCTCTAGACCCCAGGAAAGGCAGGGGGAGAGAAGCGGGCAGCGACGGCCTCTCTCCCCCTGCCTTTCCTGGGGGTGTATCGGGGTATACACGCGCACACACGCACCCTCATTTTACCATGGATATTTGGGTAAAAAACTTTTTTTACCCAAATATCCTTGGTAAAATGAGGGTGCGTGTTATAGGCTGGTGAGTGGTATACCCCGATAAATACGGTACCTCATATGTTGACATAAAGTGCTCTGCCGGCCCACAACATGGCTCAAGAGGGAAAGAGCAACTGTGGGATTTTTTTTTTATAACAAATTTTGCTGTCATGGTTTTTGGGGGCCATGTTTCATTTAGGAAGCCCCCATGGTGCCAGAAAAGCAAAAAAAAAAAAAAACACAGGGCATACTATTTTGGGAACTACACCCCTCAAGGAACATAACAAGGGGTATAGTGAGCCTTAACACCTAACAGGTGTTTGAAGACTTTGCGTTGAATTTGGACGTGAAAATGGAAAATTTTATTTTTAACACTAAAATGATGGTGTTATCCCAAATTTTTATTTTCACAAGGGGTAATAGGAGAGAATGGACCCCAAAATTTAAAGCCCAATTTCTCCCATGGTGCCCACATGTGACACCATTTTGGAAACTAAACCCCTCCAGGAACATAACAAGGGTTACAGTGAGTACTTATACCTCACAGGTGTGCCGCAAAAGTGAAAATATGATGGTCAGTGATGGTGTTACACCATGTGAAAATGAAAAATTTGGAGTAACAGGAGAAAATGGACCCCAAAATAATTTGAAGCCCAATTTCTCCCGATTAAGAAAACGCCCCATATGTGGACGTTAAAGGGGTACTCCACTGGAAAACATTTTTTTTTTTAAATCAACTGTTGCCAGAAAGTTAAACAGATTTGTAAATTACTTCTATTTAAAAATCTTAATCCTTCCAGTACTTTTCAGCTGTTGTATGGTCCACAGGAAGTTCTTTTTCTTTTGCATTTCCTTTCTGTCTGACCACAGTGCTCTCTGCTCACACCTCTGTCCATTTTAGGAACTGTCCAGAGTAGGAGCAAATCCCCGTAGCAAACATATCCTGCTCCAGCAGTTCCTAAAATGGACATAGGTGTCAGCAGAGAGCACAGTGGTCAGACAGAAAGGAAATTAAAAAAGAAAAGAACTTCCTGTGGACCATAAAATAGCTGATAAGTACTGGAAGGATTAAGATTTTTAAATAGAAGTAATTTACAAATCTGTTTAACTCTGAATTGAAGTTGGGGCCATGTGCATTTACAAACCTCCCATGGAGCCAGAACAGAAACCCCCCCACATGTGACACCTTTTTGGAAACTACACCCCTCCAGGAACGTAAACAAAGGTTACAGTAAGTACTTACACCTCATAGGTTTTTTGAACAGTGGGCCGTAAAAGTGAAAAATTAGATTTTTCGCACTATATTAATAATGTTACCCCAAAATGTTTCTTTTTCACATGAGGTAATAGGGCAAAAGGCCCCCCAAAATTTGTAGTGCAATTTCACCTGAGAAAGAAAATACCCCATATGTGGATGTAAAGTGCTCTGCAGGACACTGCAATGCTCAGAATAGAAGGAGCGCCATTGGGCTTTTGGAGTGAAAAGTTTGTTGGAATTGAAGTCGGGGGCCATGTGCGTTGAGAAAGCCCCCATTGTACAAGAACAGCAGTAACCCCACACGTGACACCATTTTAGAAACTACACCCCTCAAGGAACGTAACAAGGGTTATAGTGAGTACTTACACCTCACATGTTTTTGAACAGTGGGCCGTAAAAGTGAAATAATTAATTTTTTAACACTGAATTGCTGGTATTAATCAACATTTTTTTAGTTTCACAAGTAGTAAGAGAAAAATGCTTCACAAAATTTGTAGCCCAATTTCTCCAGAATAAGGAAATACCCCATATACCAATTGTAGTCCAGAATACAATCGGGCTTTAGGACCGGTCCCACGGTACCTCGCACAGGGACAGGGCTGCTGCCGTTCCCATGAATTGTGGTGAGCATAAGGACATCCCTCTTTGTCCTTATACCTGACCTGCAACAGGTTTTCATGGGTAAGGACACAGGACTCACTCCGGGGGATAGGAGTCTGCAGGGGATAGGAAGGAAGGCCTCTTTGATTCTTCTGGACTGTCCCACAAGAGAGCGTGGATCTGGCAGCAAGGGATGTGAAGAGAGGGATACTAGTATAAAAAAAGTTATCCATGTAAAGGTGGTAACCTTTATCTAGCAATGGGTGCAAAAGGCCACAAACTACTTTCCTGCTAACACTCAGAGTGGGGGGGGGGGCATTCTGGGGGTTCAAGATGGAAATCTCGTCCCTCTTACACTATAAACTTGCAAGTGTACCCTGAGGTACTCTCGCAAAGTTTATACATCTTCACGCCATACCTCGCCCACTTGGTAGGGATGCATTGCCAGAAGCTGAGACTCCCCTTAAAGCTGATGAGCAACCTCCCTTCCAGGGACATAGGCCTCCCAAAATTTGGACCCAAAGTGATTGATGATCGGCCTGATTTTATACAGGCGGTCATACGCGGGATAAGTTAGGGGGGGGACATGCCGCATTATCAGCATAATGCAAACATTTCCAAATGGCCTCGAACCGGGGACGTGCCATGGCCATATTGTACAGTGCGGTCTGGTAAAGGACGTCCCCACTCCAATATTGCCTGACACTGGGTTTTTTGACTAGGCCCATATGCAGCACGAGGCCCCAAAATGTCCTAATTTCGGCTGCATTGACTGGGAACCAGCCACTGGACAAAGCCAAAAGTGAGCCCGGATTTGCGGCGACGAACTGTTGGGCATACAGTTTAGTTTGCTCAACCACCAGATTGACAAAAGTCGGCACTGAAATAATGACTAAAAAAGTCTATTTCAGTGAACCCGACAATGTCAATCTTGATTCCTGAGTCTGCTGGCTCAGTCCAGACAAGTTCTCCGGTACGGGGCACCAGTGAACTTAGCTGGGGGGGCTTGACTAGTATGAGCGCCAGGGGGACTCCTACTAGCATGGGGCACAGGTTAAGAGCAGAGGAGGTTTGCGGTCCCGCATGGCGGAGTCTACGCCGCCTTGGTGGCTCATCATCAGAACCAGATGATAAGGAGGACGAGGAAATAAGGAAGGTGGGGTCTTCCTCGTCCCCTGGGGCGCTTTCAGTGTCGGAGGCAAGTATGGCATATGCCTCCTTCGCTGAAAACGCCATGCGGGCCATTTCCCTACTCTAATGGGGATGGGGGTGTGTGTATGTGTGTGGGGAAAACTTTATTTGTGTGTGTGCTGTGGCGAGAGACTACCTCCCCTAGCCCGCCCAAAAAAATAATTTACCTAATCAGTGGTGTGCACACTGATTAGCGCTTGGTGGCTGCTAGGGGTGCAGAAATCAGTGGGGGGGTCCGGCCACTCAGCCCAGAACTGTGGCTGGTGGCACGTACACAGACCCCCACACAAAATACCCGAAAAATTAAAAAAAAGGTTAACCCCGAAAAAATGCACCCGCCTGAACCCCCAAAAAAATGCTGATCAATGATAAATCACTGACAGCGGTGGGGCAGGCCGCATACAGAGGTACGGTCCGTCCACACAGCGCAGGCCTGCTACTGGTGGCACAGACCGCCTATAGGTGCAGAAAAAATAAATAAATTAAAAAGCCGCTATAACCCGAAAAAGTGCCTGCACAAAAAAAAAAAAAAAAAAAAAAAAACGCTGATCAGTTTTTTTTGTTTTTTTTTTTACTCCTAACCTGTCCCTACCTAAGCTTAACTGTCCCTAATTGCTTTCTGTACCAAGTGGCCACAGAAAGGGGGCACCTTTTTCACACTGAGTGGGGAGATGACAGCACGGGGCTCCGTCCTGCACCCCAGATCACAGAATTGTGGTGGGCACAATGGAGCAGCATGCTCCTTCACCCATCTCCCCCCCCCCATACTGCAGTGATGGGTGCAGTCACTACGGCCGCCCAATCACAGCTGTACTGGGGGGTGGAAATGGATCATCCTCCTTATCCAGGTCATAAGACCCCATGACCCGGATTCGCCGCAGATCGCCGGTTTGTACTTACTGGTGATCGCTAATATGAGGGGGAACCAAAATCACCGAAAATCACGGAATTGTGGTGGGCAGAACGGAGCAACATGCTCCTTCCCTTCACCCACCTCCCCCCTCCCCATACTGCCGTGATTGGTGCGGTCACTACGGCCGCCCAATCACAGCTGTACTGGGGGGTGGCAACACTGCCACCTCCCAGTACAGTATGGATGAGGATTGGTGGTGTATATTACACCACTGATCATCATCCTTATCCGGGTTATGGGTTCACATGTGATCCCCATGACCCGGAATCGCCGCAGATCTATGTCGACTATCACCAGTAAATACATACCGGCGATCTCCGGTGATCGTCGACATAGGGGGGTCTCAGGACCCCCCTCGGCAATGTGCTGGGATGCCTGCTGTATGATTTCAGCATGCATCCCTGTCCCTGACTGGCTAGCGGCAGGGACCGAAATTTCCACGGGTGTGCCTGTACACGCTGCGTCCTTAAGGACTCAGGGCGTATGCATACGCCCCGAGTCCTGAAGAGGTTAAGCCCACCCCAGTACCTTGTAGATGAAATCCAAAGGGGCAATCAAAAGCTTGTATAACATCTGTTCGACTGGCCTGTAAATGTTGTATCTGTACGATTGATGATACTTAACATTATAGTTAGTAGTGAGCTATAACCTCTTGCAGGGCCCTGCCCATAAAGGGCCAAAAAAAAACAATATCCTTTGACTCCCTACCATCACCTACCCATGATATTATTGCTCTGAGTACGTGTCAGTGACAATAATTACGTAGTACTTGACCCTGCAGGCATAATAGGTATGCTACCTCCTATGAGTCATGTTATTATTACTATTACTTATTAAGATGTGTCAAAAACAATAGACAGTACATTCCCCTGCAGATGTGGCAGGCACAAAGGGAATACCACCTCATAAGAGCCTTGATATTATTGCTCTGAAAACGTGTCAGTAGCAAATACATAGTGCATCTCCCTGCAGACGTGGCAGGCATAGTACCGCATACAGGACGTTACATTATTGATCTGAAAATGTGTCAGTAAAGTAATTGTGCGGAGCATTCCCCTGCAGACAAGGCAAACACAACAGGTATACTACCTCATAAAGTCGTAATATTATTGCTCTGAAGAGAGGTCAGTAACAACAATGGGCAGTGCATCCCCCTGCAGGCATGACGGGTATACTACCGCCTATGGGTCATGATATTCTAGCTCTGAATGGGTCATTAACAATAATTACGCAATGCATCCCCCTGCAGACGTGGCAGGCACAATGGGTATACTACCACCTCTGAAGGCATGTCAGAAACAACAATTAGGCAGTTCATCACTAAGCCGATGTGGCAGGCATAACAGGTATACTACCAAATGTGAGTTGTGATATTATTGCTCTGAAAACATGTCAGACGCCATAATTATGCAGAGCCCCCCCTTGCCGGTGTGGCAGGCCTGACATGTATGCTATTATCTATGAAAAACCTCTGAATATCGCTTAAAGTTAAGTAAGGCATCGAACACCAATTATTCCAACCTGAAGCAGCAACTCTCATCTATGGTACCATAAATAGAATATCAGCTATAATAACCTAAACACCAAAATCCTCTATGCCGAACAGTATGAATTATGAACATACACACATTCTACAATATAACGTAAACACGGTATATACTATAAATGGGAACATGCTAGAAATGCTAATGCATAATGATGTATTGAAGAAATATACGCTATGACTGCTATGAACGTATCACACTGTAATTCTATTCTATCGAGTGTTTACATCCTGTACGTGTTACCAAGAACATTTTACACTGACAATGCTATGACATATACAATTTTTTTTAATGAATACTATCTATGAATGCTAACAAACCTATGTACAGTAAATGTATGTATTCATACTATGTATGAATGCTAACAAACCTATGTACTTAAATACCGTATGCTGCTGCGTATGACTAATATGTTATGAGTGTGTGAACAGAATGAAAAAAAAATTAAAATTATATATATATATATATACACATACACACAGCAACAGGAGAATACAGCAGCACACTGCTAGCACAAAGATATAGATGAAAATAAATGAATAATATGAAGATATGAAACCATGAAAATATGAGGTACTTAGCTTGCAAATTTGGCGCCAAATAGCGTGGACCGTCCCACCACGGTAAGGAGGCATATACACAGTGTAGGGTCCGTCCCAGAATGAGGTCACCTTACCGTGGTGGGACGGTCCACGCTATTTGGCGCCAAATTTGCAAGCTAAGTACCTCATATTTTCATAGTTTCATATCTTCATTTATTGCATTACAGCTGTATAGCTTTTCATGTTCTTTCTATATACTCATGTTTTATCTATATACTCATGTTTCATCTATATCTCTGTGCTAGCAGTGTGCTTCTGTATTCTCCTGTTGCTGTATATTTAGCCCAGCAGCTTGCACCTGCAAGCCAGGTTTTCACAATAGTTTGGATCAGTAGTGCTGGCCAATTTATTCTTTGGTTATATATGTATTTTTTTTAGTTGTATTATTGTTTGTAGGGGTTTAGAGATGGGGGGGGTAAATAGAAGATAGGGGGAGATATGAGTGGATATACAGATTTTTATGAGGATAATCTATAGAGAGAGAGGGGTAGTAAGGAATACATACTTCGAGTATTGTTTATTAGTTTAAGATATCCGCCCTTATTAGGCGGATGGCTGAAGTGCAAAGATGATATCATTTGATTAGAGATTAACAGCTGGGAGGGGAAAGGCGGGAGTCCATATGTGTTTATAAGTTGTGCTTTACTTTATTATGCCTTACCTCTCTTAACTGTTGTTGTTTTGTTTCTTATGTTGTATGTGTAATTAACTTGAATAAAAATAAAAAAATTTAAATGAATGACTGCTATGAACATATATACCTTATGAAGCTATGAATATATTCCCAGCATAAAAGCTATGAGCTTACGATCAGTATAAAGCTATGCACTTATGTACCGCACCACACTATAGCCCAAGAAACTGCTGTAGGCGTATGTGCGATATACAAGCTATGAGCGTGTCTGCAGTATAAAGGCTAGAGCGTATGTTCAGTATGGGGGCTATGAGCGTACGTGCAAGATAATACTATGAGCGTGCATGCAGTATGAATTCTATAAGCATATGTGCAGTAAAATGCTGTAAGTGTATGTGCAGTTTAAAACTATGAGCATACGTGCAGTATAATGCTATGGGTGTAGATGCAGTGTAATGCTACGAGCGTACATACCGTACTGTTATGAGCGTACGTGAAGTCCGCACAATATAAACACTATGAGCGTGCGTGCCGTGTAAATGCTATGGGTGTACATGCAATAAAACTTAAAGCGTATATGCAGAACAAATGCTATGAGCGTAAGTGCAATAAAAAAAAAAAAGCTATGAGCATGTGCAGAATAAATGCTATGAACATAGGAGCAATATGAATGCAGTGAGTGTACATGCAGCGTAAATGCCAAGAGCGTACGAGCAGTATGAATGCTATGAGCGTGCGTGCAATATAAATGCTATGAGCGTGCGTGCAGTATAAAGGCCATGTGCGTACGTGCCGTATGAATGCCATGAGCGTACGTACAGTATAAATACTATGAGCGTGAGTGCAGTATAAACACTATGAGCACAGTATGATTGTTATGAGCGTACGAGCAGTATAAATGCAGTGAATGTACGAGCAGTGTAAATGCTATGAGTGTAATATGAGCGTACGTGTAGTATGAATGCTCTGGGCGCATGTCCCCATTGCAAAATACCTGCAAACAGAAGTAGGGCAATGATACGGAGTGTAGTATAGAGCTTATCATCCACAATCCAATCTATCATTAGCACAACTCCTAACTATATATTTATTTATTTTAACAATACTCCTACTGAAGCCAGGGACACTGCCGCCAGTGAAATTTCTATCTGTGCGCAGTGACTCTGGCAGCTACCCATGTGACCCAAAGCCATAATAATCACACCAACCATGCGCTTGCTGACTCCAGCGAGCCTGCAGGTTTGACAGGACAACCTGCGTGACACAGCGCTAATATAACAGAGGGTCTGACCTGTGCCACCATAGGTGCTGGGGCTGCGCCAGAACCAGTGACCGCGTCACCCAGACTAAGCTCAACTGATAAACGGGTACTAAAAGCCGAACAGCCGCTGGTGTGCAGAACCTCGTGCAGGACTCTGGCGCCGACTGAAAGCCTGTGTGCCCGGCAGGCAGAGATTTTCTGGCCGCAATACCGCAGCACCCGGCTGCATACCTGAATGCCGGAGACTGGCACTTAGCCCCACGTGTAGACACGTCACTTACGCAAATGTCATGTCACCAAACGCTGTACACGCCCTGACCTGTATGCAGGGGGCATTATGTACTCTCCCTCCCCTCCCAAAAACTTCACTTTAACAGGCTTACACTTGTTGGAGACTGATTTGGATGGTATAGTTGTCATGCTGCAAAGCATCTTAAAAGGTCAGACATTGACTTATAGAGTAGCTACTTCCAATAGGTGGCACTAGAGAGACACCTTTCTACCTTCTGGAGATGGGCTACTTTGCAGATAATAAAGGGAAAGATTCTAAACTTCATGATATGCAGATTTACATGAGTTGATGCTTAAAGGGGTACTACGCCCACAGACATCAAACCCCCGATCCAAAGGATAGGGGATAAGATGTCTGATCGCAGGGGTCCCGGCACGGGGACCCCCGCAATTTCTGTGCAGCACCCAGCATTCTAAACATACTGTTTTGAACGATGGGTTTCCGCGGCCGGACACGTGACATCATGCCGGTCCCCTCATGATGTCACACCACACCCTGTGCATTCATGTCTCTGGGCATCATGCCCCCTCCCATAGACATGAATGGAGGGGGCGTGACGTGACGTCAGTATGCTGGGTGCTGCATGGCGATTGCGGGGGTCACAGTGGCGGGACCCCTGCGATCAGACATCTTATCCCCTATCCTTTGGATAGGGGATAAGATGTCTGTGGACGGAGTACCCCTTTAAACATATGCCTATATATATATATATATATATATATATATATATAAAAATCATATTGCTCAGCTTCTCTCAGGTTTTTAGAATTCACCTGAAAGGTGCGAAAGCTGTCATGTGACCCTCTAGATGTCTTGATCACTATTGATCACAGCATCTAAAAGGTTTAACTGCCAACATCAGACAAAAAGCTATTTCATCAGTTATCAGCTAAAATCTGTCGCATATGGAGTGGGGTCTGCTTCCCTTTGCATTTCACAACAAACATAAGAGGTTGCTGCAAAGAGTGGCCAATGCTTCATTTCTCCTAGGCAGCTGCCTCCAACAGTGATCACAGGGAATTCCCGCTGAGAGACTCCCCGGAATCTATTATTCCGGGGGAAGTTGACAAGAGTAGGGGATTCTGCCTTTCAGAAGACATAAACTCATAAAACATAAACAGTTTCCGGAAGCATTACTACTGACATCCGCAGTGCTCACCTAAGACAATCTTACGGTAAATAGCATTTGTGTATGGGATTCTACAGCACAGCCAACATTACGCAGCCGCTGTATGTGAACACACAGGCTACAACAGCTTAACTCATATTTTATTCAAGAACCATATGTTGAAAGCTTCTATCTGTGATACTGAGAACAGACCCAAGAGTTCATAGCTTACTGAGTGCCAATGTTTTTTAAGCAATTTTTTAAGCAATTCCATATAGCTATAGAGTGGCTCCAATGTGGATACATACGGTTGTCACTCTAGTGCAGTGGTCTCCAACCTGCGGAGCTCCAGATGTTGCAAAACTACAACTCCCAGCATGCCCGGACAGCCGTTGGCTGTCCGGGCATGCTGGGAGTTGTAGTTTTGCAACATCTGGAGGTCCGCAGGTTGGAGACCACTGCTCTAGTGTCATAAGTCATGTAGGGTCTTACCTTCATTTTTTCATTCTCCGTCTCTTTAGCCAGCTGATCCACAAGCTCTATTAAACCTCCCACTATTTTCTGGAAATCATCTATTTCTGAAATACCAAAAAGAAGCTCACGTTACAGGACTATAGTATCAGTACAGGAGAAGAAAACCAGATTTGTGCAAGGGAATAAAGTAAATTTCATACACAGTATTAACTTCAATGCAATGGAAAATTGTGGTATATTTTCTACCCATTAACCCCTTAAAAGAGTACTCCAGTGGAAAACTTTTTTTTTTTTTTTAAATCAATCTGTGCCAGAAAGTTAAACAGATTTGTAAATTCATTCTATTTTAAAAAAAAATGTTATCCTTCCTGTACTAATCAGCTGCTGTGTACTACAGAGGAAGTTCTTTTCTTTTTTAAATTTCTTTTCTGTCTGACCATAGATAGAGGTGACACCTCTATGTCAGGAACTGTCCAGAGCAGTATAGGTTTGCTAGGAGGATTTTCTCCTGCTCTGGACAGTGGACAGAGGTGTCAGCAGAGAGCACTGTGGTCAGACAGAAAAGAACAACAACAAATAATTCAACTTCCTCTGTAGTATACAGTAATAAGTACTGAAAGGATTAAGATTTTTTTTTTATAGAAGTAATTTACAAATCTGTTTAACTTACTGGAACCAGTTGATCTGAAAAAAAGGAATACCCCCTTAGCGGTATATATATATATATATATATATATATATATATAGTACCTTCCTTTTTTCATCCTCACCTTCTAATAGCCCTAACGCTTTAAATTTTCCTCCTACAGACCCATATGAGGACTTGTTTTTTGTGCCACCACTTGTACTTTGTAATGGCGTCATTGATAATAGCTGATAACATGCAGAATTCTAGAAAAAGGTTCAAGAATATAAAACTTACTTTCTACAAACTCTCGGCATTCCTCCTTCAGTTCTGTTGTTTGCTGGGAGACATCTGGATCCAGTATGCGGAGCTTGTTCAGTTCATCAAAGTGCAGCCCAGCTTCAGAGAGGGAGTCTTTAGCCATGGCTACTGTGAACAAGGTAGAATACAACCCCACATGAGTTATCTAGCAGACATATTGTTAGGATACGTTTTTTAGTAGCAGTTGAAGCATTTTGATCAGCTCCAAACTTGAATTTGCTCTAACCCATGCCCTGTTTTCTAAGTTATACAACTGTGCCATGAATGTGAAGCAGAAAGAGTTAATTCATTTGGGGGTAGAGCAACTTAGTCCAGTAGGCATAGTGGGTGACTTAGAATCTACTAGGGGGTCATCTCGAGTCTTTATTGCTGTTCTTACTAAGTTTATGGAAAAGCACCTGTTATTTCTAGGTTTGAGGCGGCCATCGGTCCAATGAGAGGACATTTTACAGATGACTCCTAACTTTCTATAGGGAAACAGCACCATTTATCTCATTTACATCTTCTGTATTGTG
This sequence comes from Hyla sarda, assembly GCF_029499605.1. NCBI lineage: Eukaryota > Metazoa > Chordata > Amphibia > Anura > Hylidae > Hyla > Hyla sarda. The sequence continues at coordinate 378,332,962 of NC_079190.1, read as the reverse complement.
TATATCAGTGGTCTCCAACCCAGCCCTCAAGGCTCCCCAACATTCCAGGTTTTTTCAGCTACTCCAACAAAATTGAACAGAAAATAAAATCTTGAACTGTTGGTGGGTCTTGTGGACTGGGTTGGGGACCTCTGGTATATATTGTACTTCAATTTGTAACAGATGTCACATGGAAAAGAGTGTCCAAAACTGTGCTTCCAAGATGCCTACTGCAACATTAACCCCTTAAGGACCAAGCCCATTTTGAACTAAAAGGGGTACTCTGCCCCTAGACATCTTATCCCCTATGCAAAGGATAGGGGATAAGATGTCTGATCGCAGGGTTCCCCAGCGGATCTCCACTGCGGCACCCCAGACATCCGATGCATGGAGCAATGCAGGGCGGAGGCTCGTCATGTCACGCCCACTCAATGCAAGTCTATAGGAGGGGGCGTGACGGCCATCACGCCCCCTCCCGTAGACTTGCATTGAGGGGGCGTGGCCGTGACATCACAAGCGGGGCGTAACCGTGACGTCACAAGCCTCCGGCTCTGTACCTGACGCTCTAAACGAATGCCAGGTGCAGCAGTGAGATCCTTTGGATAATGGATATGATGTCTAGGGGTGGAGTTCCCCTTTAAAGGGGTTCTCCGGTGCTTAAACATCTTATCCCCTATCCAAAGGATAGGGGATAAGATGCCTGATCGCGGGAGTCCCGCCGCTGGGGACCCCCGGGATCATGCACGCGGCACCCAGTTTGTAATCAGTCCCCGGAGCATGTTCGCTCCGGGACTGATTAGCGGCGACTACAGGGCGGGCGGCGTGTGACGTCACGCTCTACCCCTCAATGCAAACCTACGGGAGGGGGCGTGATAGCTATCATGCCCCCTCCTGTAGGCTTGCATTGCGGGGTGGAGCGTGACGTCACGCGCCGCCCGCCCTGTAGTCGCCGGTAATCAGTCCCGGAGCGAACACGCTTTGGGGACTGATTACAAACGGGGTATCATCACGGACAAGCATGGCATGTGCCTCCTCTGCCGAAAACACCCTACGGGCCATTTTTATTTTTTTTACAGTAGGTAGTGTGTGTAAATGTAGTGTTTTCACTTACTTTATTTGTGAGAAGTGTAGGTGCAGTGTAGTGATTTTGCAACAGTACAAAACGTAAACCATTCTGAAAAAGCTCAAAGTGCAGAACAGCGACAGGTGGCAGGGACCACAAACACCCTCTCAAAAAAAAAAAAACTGCAAAAAAGAAAAGAAAAAACTGTGGGGTGGGTGGATTACAAAAAAAAAATAAAAATACCCTGCACCAAAAATATAGGGGCAGTATGCAGCAGCAGAATGCACTGATGGGTCACTTAGACCCACAGAGCATTGCTGCTGCAAAATCCACTACCTGTCCCTAACTGCTCTACAGCCTGACACAGGATGCCATTGCAGCCATGGCACACTACACTTGCCTCAGAACTCCTTCCTCCGCTCCCTGCCCGGACTTGAGTGAGCAGGCAAAGCAGGGGAAGGAGTTTACAAAATTTCTTACTGTGCTGTCATTGACCGACCAATGGTAGCAATCAGAGATTTTACTGAATCGTGATTGGTGCTGTCTCGGTGGTAGGACTCAGGAGGACCCCCGGAAAGGCAGGGGGAGAGAAGCGGCTGGCGGCGGTGTTGCAGCGGTGTCGCGGGGGGATAAATAGCCGATAACTTATACCGAAATATCGGTATAAGTTATCGGCTATTGGCCCTAACCTCCACAGATTATCGGTATTGGCCCTAAAAAAACGATATCGGTCTATCCCTAGTTACTACTTTCCCTGCCCCTACATGTTCCCCTCCGCCTCTTCTTGCCCTCCGGTGCCTCCCAAACGATGCTGCAAGCCTGCGGCCTAGCTCCAGTAATGAGACCATGGCCTGGAGTGCAGTCCGGCGCCCTCTCCTGGTTGCCTCTGGTCCTGACATCCAGGAGCCCCCTTGATCTGACCAGAAGCTCTGTTCTCTATCCTCGCTGCAGTTTTGGTTGCTAAGGACAACAAAGTAGAAGTTTGCCCATTCCGAAAACCCATTTCAGGCAACACCACGCTCAGAGCTAATTCATGTAATCCGAAACATACACTTGAAAGTATACCCGTAGGAGAACTAATCCGTATCAAACAAAATAGCTCCACAGATGAAGTGTACCAGAGGGAGGCCGACAATGTATGTATCAGACTACGACAGAGAGGGTACCCCCCCCCCCCCTCCATGGCTTCTCCATAAAGCCCGGATCTACCCCAAGCAGCGATCACATCTTAGTAAGGTAAAACCAATTGACGATAAAAGTCATAAACTCACATTTGTCACCACATTCAGTGCAGAGTTAAACAAGATAAAAAAATATTGTTAATAAACATTTACCTATACTTTTTTGTGACCCTGATCTTAACAAGCTTTTACAAGGGGGAATGCGCTTTTCTAGCAGAAAAGCACCCCCTCTGTCTTCCATTTTGTCCCCCAGTCTGGTCGATCCTGCGAGCAAAAAAGAATCCTGGCTATCCGTAAAAGGTTTCCACAAATGTTCGGAGCCTAGATGTGTAGTATGTCAATATGCTGTCAAGTGCTCTACAGTTGAGGGCACTATTGACAATAAAAAATATTCCATCAATAAATGTATCAACTGTAACAGTAAATTTGTAATTTACAAGATATCCTGCACAGACTGTAATTTAAATTATATTGGTAGCACCAAACGATCATTGAAAAAAAGAATACAGGAGCATGTGAGACATGCAACTGGTCTTATTACTCCGAATATTTCCAATGTTTCCAGACATGTTGCCACTATACACTCAGGAAATTCAGCAGCTAATAAGTACTAGAAGGATTAAGATTAAGATTTTTTTTATAGAAGTCATTTAAAAATCTGTTTAACTTTTTGGCACCAGTTGATTAAAAAAAAATAATAATAATAATAAAGTTTTCCACTGGAGTACCCCTTTAACTTCCATAGTGTGTACTGTGCAGTGGAGTCCCATGGACAGCAATGGTTTTCTCCTAAACCGGAATTTCTGAGTTTAAAGGGGTACTCCAGTGGAAAACATTTTTATTTAAAGGAAAACTGTTACATGTTCACTCCCGCACTAACCACCGCTCCTAACTGGTCTTCACTTCGCATGTCAGGAAGCAGCACATGCGCATATATAGAAAAACTAAACTTGCGGGCAAACGGCTGACGGATCTGGGCAAGGTAGGGATCATATGAATCAGCGTCCCCCGCACTATCCGTACCTGTTATTAGTGCGGGAGTGAACATGTGACAGTTTTCCCTTTAAATCAACTGTTGCCAAAAAGTTAAACAGATTTGTAAATTACTTATATTAAAAAATCTTAATCCTTCTAGTACTTATTAGCTGTGGAATGCTACAGAAGAAGTTCTTTTCGGATTTCCTTTCTGTCTGTCCACAGTGCTCTCTACTGACACCTCTGTCCATTTTAGGAACTGTCCAGAGCAGCATATGTTTGCTACAGGGATTTTCTCCTGCTCTGGGCAGTTCCTAAAATCGACAGAGGTGTCAGCAGAGAGCACTGTGGACAGACAGAAAAGAAATCCAAAAAGAAAAGAATTTTCTCTGTAGTATTGTACTGGAAGGATTAAGATTTTTCAATAGAAGTAATTTACAAATCTGTTTAACTTTTTGGCACCGGTTAATTTAAAAAAAAATTTTTTTTTAAAAGGTTTACCACCGGAGTACCCCTTTAATTTTGAAGTGAAATTATGCTTGGAAATTTCGTAGTGTGAACTCCTCATAACTGAATGAAATGCGGTACAGCTGCCACTATCCCCATATATCTCAGCCACTGCAGGTAGGACATGTGTAGCTTTTCTTATCTAGCATACACAAATAAATGACTGCAAAGTCAACTGTATCCACCTCAGCCACTTCACACCGCTCCACAACAGCAGTCGTTGTCAGGCTATGTTCACACACAGGCTATGTTTTTGGAGGATTATAAAATATGCTTGTTCTACAATCAAAACAAGCCTCAATTCTTATAATACACATCACATAAAAAAAAATTAAAAAAATTAAAGACACGTCAAAAGTTTGATTGCTTGGGGTCTGAATGTTGAGATCTCGACGGATCGCTAGAACAAGCAGGGGAAGTACGAGGCCAAGGGCGATCTCTGTGCCGGAGACAATCCCATAGATTTACATTGCAGGTTTATCTCCGTCACATGGCACAAAGGCAGGAGAAGAAGGCGCTTAGTGCTCACGTTATATTGATCTGCACAGTGTTTCCCAACACTGCTGTACAAATAGGTAGAGATTTATGAAAACCTGTGTATAGGAAGGGTGGTGCAGTTGCCCATAGCAACCTATCAGATTGCTTTTTTCACAGGCCTCTTTAAAAATAAAAGAAGCAACCTGATTGGTTGCTATAGGCAACTGTACCACTCTTCCCCTACATAGGTTTTTATACATTCCCCCCCCCCCCCACACACACAAACACACAGTTTTTATTTTTTAAAGTGACAGTGCCCATTTAAAACTAGATAATTTTATGTCATTTTCTGGCGATTTTGTTAAGCACATTTTTGTTTAAGGGTACGTTCACACGTGCGGATTTTTTAGTGGGTTTTCCGCTGCGTAGTTGAAAGTGGGCGGGCTCTTCTCGGCTGCCCGCAGCAGATTTTCCGCGGCATAATGTACACTGTGGAAAAACCGCCGCAAGCCCCATTGAAGTCAGCAGGGACTGTGGCGGATTTTCCGCAGCGTAAATTCCGCTGCAGAAAATCTGCTGCGGACAGACGAGAAGAGCCCGCCCACTTTCAAATACACAGCGGAAAACCCGCTAAAATATCTGCGCGTGTGAAAGTACCCTAATCGTGTATTCACACACACACACACGATCCTGCGCATATTTTATGTGCAGGATCTGAAACTGCAGATTTGAATGTAAACTTAAGGGTACACTTTAAGGGTACGGATTTATTTGCGGGTTTCCCTCAGCGTATTTTAAAGGGGGCGGGCTCTTTGCAGTTGTCCACAGCTGATTTTCCACTGCGGAATTTCCGCTACGGAAAATCTGCTGCAAGCCCCATTGAAGTCAGTAGAGTCTGCGGCGGATTTTCCGCAGCAGAAATTACGCAGCAGAAAATCTGCTGCTGACAGCCGAGAAGAGCCCGCACCCCCTTTCAAATACGCAGCGGGAAGTCTGCAAACAAATCCGCCAGTGTGAACATACCCTAAGGGTAAGGTCACACGTAGCACATCCACTGCGGATCTTTTTTTTTCTTTCTTTGAAGTGCCGAGATACGTGCTCTCAAATCACCCAAGTGGAAATAAAAAGTGCAGATGTTCACACAAAAATCTGTGCACGAGGATGTGGTCCATCGCAAGCCCTTCTCCAAAAGGAGAGAGGCCCCCCAAACCTCCCTAGAGCAGTGGTCTCCAACCAGCGGACCTCCAGATGTTGCAAAACTACAACTCCCAGCATGTACGGACAGCCGTTGGCTGTCTGGGCATGCTGGGAATTGTAGTTTTGTAACATCTGGAGGTCTGCATGTTGGAGACCACTGCCCTAGAGTGTGCCTCCTGCTGTGCCCGTGTGTCCTGCTTTGTCTGCTCGTAGCAGCAATCTGCCGCAACAAGCAGACCCACAGGGATCTGCGAGTTGCATGCACATAAGCAGTGTACTCACTGGCCGCTCTTGACCTAGCTCATGGAGCAGGGGGAGAGACCACAATGTCTGGGAGTACACTGCGCATGCGCACGTGACTCACAGATCCCAGTGTGTCTGCTCGTAGCGGCAAATGCCCTATGTGTGTGATCCTACCCTACTGGAGTGAAATATGTGCAAAAATGTGAAATCGCTGCATCATTAAGGGGTTAAAAATTAGTCTGCATGTAACAGAAATAAGAAATTCTCACCAAGGTAGAGAAAAAAATTATAGGGACAGCCCCTTTAATTTTTTTTTTTTAACCTGGTCATCTGACTCTACATGCAACTTTATTTGCCATACATATGATGGGAGTTGTGGTTTTTTTCACACAGACTGGGGATCATTTCCATAGAGCGTGATACAGAGACGTAACAGATGGCGAGAAGAGGCTATGAGGGGTACACAGACCAAAGCGCAGTACAGCTCTGTATTGCAGGAGATGCCCTAATATACAGGTACACCGGTGTATATATGCTTTACCTGCTCACAGCTGTCCACGACCGTTCCCACTTCCCTTATCCGACCCCGGCTGCCACGGAGACAGCCGGCTTATGTTTACTGACGTCACTTCCGGGAATACACTTCTGGTACCATAGATACGAAGCGGAAGTACTATCGCGCAGCAGTCATCTTGTGTGAGGGCACGGTGCCTTTGCTATCTAGTCTCTCCTTTGAGAAGCGGAATGCTGGCGTTATCCCTGTAAGTATGGCAAAAACGCGATAACACAATGCTAGTGAAGGGAGATTTGTTTGAGAGGTAAGGCCTTGCCTCAGTGGATAGCTGCCGCGAAGGACTTTGGGACTTGTAGTTTAAGGACTACTTACTGTACTAGTTGTCTTGATTATAATAGACGGGCTCATGGGACTACACATCCCATAAGGCAGTGCGAAGCAAGGCACCTCCCTGTTCTTCAGTGTGAAGTGTAGTTACTGGGGCAACTGCTTACCGGAAGTGACCTCAGTCAGCTGGACGAGATGGGAGAAACTGGGAAGAAGTGAGCAGAGAGGTGAGAGGCCCTGACCTGGGTGACAAGTGGGTTCAGGGGCCGACACTGCTTTAATGGAGATGGAGGAAGAGTGTATACAGAGAAAGGGGGAGACAACCTGAGACTTGTGGTGCACTCGGGGGGCGTGACCGAGGCTTCTTCTATGGCCACTGGCAGGGAAGGAGAGAGAAGCTGAGACTTGTGGTTCACACAGAAGGGGGATAGCCCAAAACTCTTGATGTAAACAGGGAGAGTGGCCAAGTCTTGTGGGGCACACCCTTATGGTGTAGAATCTGAGACTTGTAGTGCACATACCCGGGGGGGACAGAATCTGAGACTTGTAGTGCTCATACCCTGGGGGGGACAGAATCTGAGACTTGTAGTGCACATACCCGGGGGTGGGTAGAATCTGAGACTTGTAGTGCACATACCCGGGGGAGACAGAATCTGAGACTTGTAGTGCTCATACCCTGTGGGGGGGACAGAATCTGAGACTTGTAGTGCACATACCCGGGGGGACAGAATCTGAGACTTGTAGTGCACATACCCGGGGGTGGGTAGAATCTGAGACTTGTAGTGCACATACCCGGGGGGACAGAATCTGAGACTTGTAGTGCACATACCCTGGGGGGGACAGAATCTGAGACTTGTAGTGCACATACCCGGGGGTGGGTAGAATCTGAGACTTGTAGTGCACATACCCGGGGGGACAGAATCTGAGACTTGTAGTGCACATACCCTGGGGGGGACAGAATCTGAGACTTGTAGTGCACATACCCGGGGGTGGGTAGAATCTGAGACTTGTAGTGCTCATACCCGGAGGTGGGCAGAATCTGAGACTTGTAGTGCTCATACCCTGGGGTGGGCAGAATCTGAGACTTGTAGTGCACATACCCGGGGGTGGGCAGAATCTGAGACTTGTAGTGCACATACCCGGGGGTGGGCAGAATCTGAGACTTGTAGTGCACATACCCGGGGGTGGGCAGAATCTGAGATTTGTAGTGCACATACCCGGGGGTGGGCAGAATCTGAGACTTGTATTGCGCAGAGAGGGATCGTTAGTTACATTAGATTTCTCTGTTTTATAATGTCGATCCCAGTATTGAGGATGTGATATTTAGAATACAATTTTTTTTTTCTATAAAAGTATGTTTTATTTATGAAACTAATGATACATAAGAAAAAGTTACAATGTAAAGAAAGTAGCAGCCTCCGCTAAGGCAGTTTTGGCATGTGTTTATTTTGTGATTTGTAGACATGGATACACATAGATAATTATAATGTCACATGATCTTGTAGATTGTTCTGTGGGGCCTCTGTCCATAGTTTTACTTGTTACCTTCTCCAATGTTAGTGGCAGCAGACACCGCCAACCTCTTCTAGGTGATCTCATTCTTCAATACTATTTATATCAGTAAGCAATGCATAGGGCAATAGCAATGAAAGAAGATGAAAATGTATTTCTACCTAGATAACCAAGAATAGGGAGGGGGGTCTGGTCACTTATTGTGGACTGAGGGAGCATACTGGAGTCATACTAAGTGGGAGATCCATACACACTCTGTTGTTTTCTTCTCTCTTGTAGTGTCAAATTTGTCTGTAATGTCATCATGGAGCCCTAGCCTATGGTCTTTTATTCTTGCTTTGTACATATCTGGGTGTAAGAAAAACTTTCTCCATAGGTCTTCATTACAGCCTCTATAGTTTTCAGTATAAGCTCTTTTTTCTCTCTATACTTCAACACAGCCTATATGATTCTCCCCTGTAGACTGCCTTTTATCTAATCTTCTCTCCATCAAGTTTTCTCTCCCACCCCAGATGCATTTTCAGTACAATTATGCAATATGGCTGCCGAACCCCTGCCACATCCTAGAGCTGGGCGGTATGACCAAAAATGCGTATCACGGTATTTTTGTAAGTTATGGTGGTTCTACGGTATTCCCCCCCCCCTCACCCCCCCAATCATGTGACCCACGGGGGCTGTTCTGCTTCTCTAACCCCCTCTCCCCCCCCCCGGTTTATCAGCCCATTGCTGCACTGTCCCCCACATCGGGGAACTAATCATATGTCACCTCGTCCTCCTGTGAGTTGCGAGCTGTCGGCACTGGAAATCTGTACATATTCCTTGTGCCCAGGCTGCAAAAATAAACTTGAACTCTCCTTCCCACGTTCCCACGTTGCTTCGGTAAGGGCCTCACGCTGGGCATGGGAACTTCACAGCCATCAGCCTATCACTGGTCGCAGCGATGTCCCGCCTCTGTCGGTGATAGGCTGAGCGCACTGTCATGTAAGGAGCCGGCCGGCTCCTTACATTACAGTGCGCTCAGCCTATCATCGACCCTGGGGGTTAGAGAAGCAGAACAGCGCCCGCTGGTCACATATGATTAGTTCCCCGGTGTGGGGACAGCTCGCTGCGGCTGATAATTCATTCATTCGAGGGGGCAGGGGCCCAACCGGTATTGCAGTATCAGAAAAATTCATATTGTGCAGGAAAAAATTTGGTATGAACCAGTATACTTCCCAGCACTACCACATCCCATTCATTTGAATGAACCAAAAGGAGTCAGTGATTCCGATCGGCTCATTTTTGTACCGTATTAGTTTTATTGCCGGACTGAAAACCGTGGCAGACCACGGTTTTATGTCCGGCAATGCAGACTCTTTTACTTTACTACATTCTGAGCTCATCCCCCATTCTGCCTGCCATCGGCGTTCTGGTGTTACAGGAGCAGTGGAGGTCAGGTGACTGCCGCAGTCGATCAACAGTGACTTTCTGTACTTAGTAAATTGGCTGGGGCAGTCACGTGACATCGGTGCTCCGATGGAAGACATCTGCTGCTGCACACCGGAGGCAGAATCAGTGTGGTATTGAAGGTAACTAATAACTGCAAAATGGGGGAGAGGAGAGGACACGGTGACTCACGGGGGAGATGAGGGGATCCTAATGACTAATATAATATCACATATTGTCACGTTGTGTAGTGATGTTACGTGATGCGCAGCATCCTGGCTCTTAACTTTTTTTTGTTTGCTCCTGGATTCTTAATAAATTTGTCAATCCCTGGTTTAGGGTACACAGAGGCATCCCACAGGAAAAAGTGCAGATCACATATGCACTTAAAGTAGCCTACAGGAGTCTTCTGTTGGTGTATTTGTCACAATGCTCCTGATGTATACATTTGACAAAAGACTCTAACATGATGTGAACAGATATTAAATGAGCAAAATACTTAAAGGGGTACTCCAGTGGTTAATTTTTTTGACTATATGGCATCTTCTTTGAAAGTTTAGTTTTTTTGCAATATACATGTGTTATATGTTTTGGCAGCATGTGTTTGTTGGGCAGGAAGTTCTGTAGTTCAGAGGGTTTTCTTTTACTGTTGTCCACAGTTCTGAGTCTGTTGTGGACAAGATGTCACAGCTTTTTTTTTTTTTTTTTTCTTCCTCTGTCTGCAAGAGAAAAAGCCATGCCCCCTCATCTCATCCAGCTGAGTACACAGCTCCTCCCCTCCCCCCTGCTCCTGTATTCTAAGGACACTTGTCTGCACAGGAGAAGGACCTCACAGAGAAGATAAGTGTTATCTGAAGGGGAGGATGAGAAGGTGCACGGGCTGGGGATGTATGGACTGCAGGGGAATAAATCTCATACTGGGAATGATCTCTATATGTGAAGGGGGAGGGGGGACTCCTGAATGACATTCATGCTGGGAGTTGTAGTCCCTGTTGTGTGTGTATGCTAGTGTTTACAAACCAGTGTGCCTCAAGCTGTTGCAAAACTAGCATGCCCAGCATGCCCTGACAGACTTTGGGCATGCTGGGAGTTGTAGATTTGCAACAGCTGGAGGCACACTGGTTGAGAAACACTGTTCTAGCCTATTCAGCATACACATCATGTTACACCAGTGTTTCCCAACCAGTGTGCCTCCAGCTGTTGCAAAACTACAACTCCTAGCATGCCCAAAGGCTGTCAGGGCATGCTGGGAGTTATAGTTTTGCAACACCTGGATGCACCCTGGTTGGGAAACACTGGTGTATGCCCTATAGAGGTGTGGTGAACTACAACCCCCAGGAGACTACAGAGGCAGCATGCTGGTGTTATACCACATACTGAAGACTCCTGAATGACACATGCTGAGAGTTGTAGTCCCTTTTGTGTGTGTATGCCAGTGTATCCCAACCAGGGCTGATTATATTAGTGTGCTGTGTATAAGGGGGCTGCCCCGGGAAAATAGTAGGGTGGGTAAAGGGCGGAACAAACAAACAAAAAAAGTAGCCACCCCAAACCAGCAAGGCATGTGGCATGCTGGGATTTGTAGTTTTCAGCACAGCAAGAAACAGGAACTAGAAGCAAAGATAGGAAAACAAAGTGGGGGATAAAAAGACAACAAAGAACGGAAACAGCAAGAATATAAATGAAACAAAACAAATAGGGTAAGTCAAAAACGGAAAAACACGCTGACCACCGGAGTACCCCTTTAAGTAAATATGTAGGTTTATATAGAAATGTCTGATTTCTTCTTGCAATAGACATACATCCATAGTAGTTCACATGATGTCCACCTATCCTAGCTACTCCTCATTATTGGCTCACTAATGTAGTGTCCTCTGAGTCAGTTATATAAAATTGACGGAAACAGGATGGTGGATAATCGGAACTGAGATTCCAGGGATTAAATTTAGCACAAGGTCCATCCCATAAAACTTCAACGGAAGTGAGCTCACAGTGAAAGCCAATAACAATACTGCTTTTCCTATGAGCTTTCCTGCAGACAGTGTGTATCTCTACATGGCATAGAGACAAGATATATCTAGAAAAGAAGTAAAATGTTCAGACCAGCTTTCTGTCATATGTATATAGAAAAAGACAAATGCATTGGCAGGAGAATAAAAATTCTGCTTTTGTTCATACAAATAGCAATACTCCTTGTCCATGGGCTGTGTGTGGTGTTGCACTTAAAGAGTACCTGTTATGATCTTCTTGAATTTTATAATTCTCCCAGTTCACTGATCCCACCATGATAAACCACCCCCTGCCTTTGTTTAAGTTTTCTGCCTTGATATTGCTCTGTATTTTTTTGCTCAGTCTGTCAGATCCTCAGCAAGCATGACATCATCTAAAGCCTTACAGGGGAGAACTTCCTCCCTCCCTCTGCTACACACAGCCCAGAGCAGTCCAGTGTGAACAGCGTATGGGTGTGTTCCTTGTTGTGCTCCTCCAGACGTCCAGCAGAGCAAGTGATCCATCAGCCTTTCCCAGGAGTGTGGCAGCCTCCTGGGAAGGGCCTCCCTGCATGGAGCCCCGAGAGTCCCAGGCCTCCACCTCCCGTTCTTCCAGGCTTGTGGGGGGTGGAGTGCAAACAGCAACAGCCATTATTACGGCCGGAGGGAGAAGATCAAGCAGAGTCTGCAGCAATGCAGGCTCTGCTTCCCAGACGATGGGTGCAAGCTAGAGATCCAGTGGCGGAAGGAAGGTGAGGAGAAAGAGTGTGGAGATGTGGGCTGAGAGAGGGCCCAAGGAGTTGAGCGCAACAGACTGCTCCCGCATGATCGCACGGATTGAGGAGTATGAACGGTGCAGTAAGGAGCTGTGGTTGGCAAGAGAAGACCTGCGCAGGACTCTGAGTCTGGCAAACTCTGGGTCCAAGAGGAGTAAGCCAGAGCTGAAGAAAAAAATCACAGCCATGAAGGCTGAGATAGTAAAGCTGGAGAAGAGGATCCTGGAGGGGAGCTGTCTCTTCCATGAAAAACTGGTGAATGAAGACTGGTTTGCCGCCGTGAAATCCCCAGGTAAGGTGGAGGTGGATAATGGGGAGAGTAGTGGTGGTGAAGAAAGTGAGAATGGAGTAAAGAAGGAGGAGGGGAAGTTGGAGGAAAGTGTACAGGTTGTGGAGGATGATGTATTGCCTGTCCCTACTCCCTGTGACACCCAGACAGCCAAGACCCAGGACAGCTACATCTAGCCAGCTCAGGTGGCACTACCGCCGAGTGATATCGAAGACGATGATGTGGAGAGTGAGGCTGAGGGATTGCTGAGGGCTATAGTGTTGCAGGAGTCCCCAGCCCACCTCCAGAATTTTACATTCGGTGACGACCAGTGTGATGCTGTAGTAGTAAAGAGGAAAGCAAAAAAAAAAACAGAAGACCCAGGAAACTGTGCATTATGTGTTCTGTCCTGTCCAGCAGTCTGTGCCAGCTGCAAAGCTGGTTAAGACTGCTGGGTCCCCCAGACTGCCATACCCCGTTTCTGTGGTGGAACGGAGCCAGCATGGGGGATACAGCATGGCATCAGAAAAGGCTGCGGACACAATAGATGTGAAGCCCACCCATCCTGCCGGTAGGGAGGGGCAGGATGGGCTCATGGTGGGCTGTTGCCAGGCGAGTTATGCTGCCGTGTGCTCGGTAGGCAGTTCCCTGAGTGCTGTGGGCATTGCCGGCGCTGTGGGGCACTCCCCTGGGAAGGGGGGGGGGGAGTGTCCTGGCCCTGGAATCATCCGCAGAGCCATGTGGTCGGGCAAAGTGGGTGCTGGCATTGTGGGAGGAGCTGGGGTGCGCCCGGTGGGGCAGCCCCAGACTTGGGTAGTAACATCAGACATGGAGGAGGAGCCATCGGCATCAACCCCAGCAGCAGCTAAGCCAGCACAGAAGACTATACTGAAGCCAGCTATACTAAGTCCCAGCCAGCCCAGAAACTATTAGGATAAGAGTGCAAGATGTCAGATTGATGGGTGTAGTAGTGTTGTGGATGAGAGGAGTGTATGTGGGAGTGTCTGTATAGTGAATGTTGGTGGGAGTGGTAGTGGTATGAATGGGAAGTCTAGTATGGAAGGAAATAAAGAGGATGAGTAGTGGTGTGAATGGTGGTATAGGTGGTGGTGGGTCTGGTCTGGCTGCCCCCCCCCCCCAGTAGTGACTGCTCCTAGGATCTATGCCAATGTATCTTCTGGGGGTTCAGGGGGTCCCCATCTCCGTCCGGCTCTGGAGGCCCTTTGCAACAGCGCCTCCTGGAGGCTCTGTGTAGGGGCGACAGGTCGATTCAGGTAGAGGGAAGGGGTGAGGTTGACTTGTCTTTCTGGATAGAGAGGCACGGTTTGGGGGCTTTCCGAGAGCAGAATGGGGAGGTGGTCTGGTCCCTTCCGACAACCGGGTTCCTCTGAAGCAAAGTACCTACTACCACATATACTCCGGAGGGCAGCAGACGACCTTCTTCTACATACCTATCCCATTGTTGTGTATGTGCTTACACAACCACCCAGGGTGAGCAGTTCTAATATATATATATATATATATATATATATATATATATATATATATATATATATTTAGCCCCCTGGGTCCAACAATATTATTCTATGGAGCGCTTACTTCCTTGTCTCTACTTTCTTGTTATGACATCATGACCTGGCTCGAACGGTATGGGGATGTGAAGGACATGCCCAAGAAAAACCTGGATGAACATCGGATCTGGGACATTGGATCGTGCCTAGGGAGAAAGAGCCTCTGGGGGGAACTGGGCCCTGTCCTGTTGGGGCACCTTCCTCAGAGGGCAGGGCTAGACTGGGGCTGGACGGAGACAGGGATGATATGGATCTGTCTTAGTCGCAAGAAAGGTTGACGAATGGTCCTGCCCTCTCAACTTCTTCGGAGGATGAGGCGGCAAAAAAGAAGGGAAAACAAAAGTAAAGGGTGTGGCCGTCTAATTTAATCACCCTGTATGGCGACACTCACCCCATTGACGTGGGCATCTATTAATTGTGCCAGGATAAAGTCTGATATGGCTAGATTTGCAGCCTTTGGTTTTCTCGGCCGTGTTGAAGCTGATATTTTCTTTTTACAGGAGACCAGGTTGTAAGGTCTAGCCTCTCTGGTTAAAGCCAGAAGAGAGTGGAGGCGCGGTCCCTCCCACTAGTCTCCCACAAACTAGGTGGGGTCGTAAGGATCTCTTTATGAAGATCAAGCTCTTTCTTTTTACAAGTCGGCAGATGATTTTTGGAGGGGACTTTAATAATTTCACGAGGTCCCAAGATTGGGGAGGTTCCAATAATCTGCTTACTTATGACTGTGTGGCCCTCAATAATATAGTTAGGGAAGCTCGCCTAGAGGATGCCCACATCTGGAGCCCCTCAGGCCACGCGGGTTTCACCTATCATCGAGGTAGCTGCAGGTCTAGGTCAGACAGGTTTTATTTGAAGGAGGAAGCCGTCTCTTCTGCAGTGTTCGTGGTTGAGGTGGAGTTCTCTGATCACTGTATGATTTTGTTTTCCTTGAATGTTTCAGAAACCCCCGGATTGGTAAAGGTTACCCATCCGGGGGGAATGGGTAACCCCTCAGCACTCCGGACTGCATTTCCGGATTTGTGACTTCTGCCAGGCCAGCAGGAGTCCGAAGTCTGTTCAAGATACTGTGCTCTGGACAAGTAGGGAGACACCTAGTGGCAGCTTTTTTAAACACAAATAAAACATAGACAACTTCATATTTTTTTTTTTTTTTTTTTTAAACAAAGTACATTAGAAAGATTTTTTTATTTACCATAAGGAGTGCAGTAGCAAAAATTTGTTTTAATGACCGTGCCTATTTAAATGTTACTGAGCCAACTTTAAAAATTTAGGAGTCATCGACCACCCTTTGGATCAACACAAATACTGGAAGGAGAGATTGTTAAAAAAATAAAAATAAAAAAATAAATAAAAAGTTGTCCAATGAACGGCAACTGGGAATGTAATGGCCCACCTTTTAAAATAGGCACTGACATTTCAACAAAATTAAACCGGAGCACAAGTCAATATATCATGTATCCTCCACCCTTCTAAACTCATCAATCGCCATGAAAAACTGCTATAAATGAGGGATCAGATTACATGCACGCCATTGAGATCTATGGAGGATGAGGAGGCCATGGCCGAAGAAAGCCAGAGGCTGACAGAGCAATTGGAGAGAGACTTTTTTTTTTTCCAATACACAGCATATTCAGATCTGTACTGGTACAGTTTTTACTTATTCTGTTTTTGCATATTTCACAACAGCAGAAAATAAATACAGATTGCAAATATACAACAGCCACCCTTCTAGAAGTTTGGACCTGACTCCAACAGTAAATCGAGTTCTTTACATATTCCCTGCGTGCCATTAAAAGCCTTTTATACACAGTGACAACCGTGATGAGGCTACTTTTTAATGTATGACTAGATATCCAAATGGGTGTTACCAGTTCGGAGCATGTCCCTACACTGTCTGACATTATCCAATCCGTGCCAGAAAGAACAGGGACCACACCCCATACATTGTTTAGTAAGAATAACTGCGCAATATGAATAACTGCGCAATGGAGCTGTAAAATGTTCCACAATTGTTATTTCATGGGAAATACAAGTATTTACTAAAATGGTCAGGTTACAGGTCATCTTTAAAGTGGACCTATCAGCAGAAATACATGGGTATATGGGTGTATTTAAACACATGGCTGGACAGGGCTAGTCATCAGAATTCTAGGTATACCTATTTATCAAAAAGTCCCATCGAAACAAAAATGGTACCGATAAAAACTACAGATCACGTCGCAAAAAATGAGCCTCTTGTATGGAAAAATAAGAGATATAGGGTCAGAAGGGGACCGTTTTAAAGTGTAAATGTCATCTACAAAAACTTTTTATAAAACGTAGATAATACCATTATATGTAAATTTGTAAATATGTTGGTTGTGCAGTGAGGGTCTGTGACATGCTATGGGCTTACACATGAGGATGATTGACAAGCCAGGAGCCTGCACAGACCCCTGCTTGTCCTCCCCCACTTCCTATTTTTGGACTCCTCATAGACACACACAGGCAATAGCTGCAGGGACAGCATTTTTTTCACCCATAAATATACATATTTTTTAATCAATGTATATTACAAATATACATATAATTGTATTATCTAAATTATATAAAAAGTTTTTGTTGACAACATGTACACTTTAAGCATACTCATTTGCTTACAAAAACTACTAAAATAAAACAAAACCGGGGGGGGGGGGGGGCGTAGCTACGCACGGCATGTGAGAGGACGCACCAGCTCAGGGCTCCACAGACATACTCTCTTTTATCCTGATAATTGGCGACTTACCTCACCTTGCACTTATCTGCAGTCTCCTTAAGGTGCCTGGAGCCATCATCATGACGGGGCGCAAACGTAATAAGAAGACCCCGGAATAGCTGGGCGGTGGGGAGACGGAGGTGCGGGGTGGGCTGCCGCCATCTTGCCCAGCTTCAGTCGCAGAGCACCTACAACGCTTTGCGCACGTGTCTGCTAAGCCGGCTAATATCATGGAGTCGGAGCCGGGGAGCCCCTGGAGCGCTGCGGACGGTGAGGGGACTGATTGGCCAGCTACAGTGATGGATCCCCTGGTGGTTCCGGTGCCCGCAGTGAGTAGAGGGTCTGCGCTGTCTGCCGCGGCTCAGAGCTCCTGCATTAACCCTGTTAGTGCTGGGATGCAGCTTGCTATATCTGGGGACCCATCTCCCATTCCCCCCCAGCCATCATCTGCTGCACAGAGCTCCTACAATAACCCTGTCAGTGCTGGGATGCAGCTTGCTATATCTGGGGACCCATCTCCCAAACCCCCCCAGCCTTCATCTGCTGCTTCCATCCTGGAGCCCCATACCACTGCTACCTGCTCTCCTTTCCATGTTAACCCCTCCTCTGCTGGTGTGGATGGTGTGCCTGCGCCTGTGTCCTTCTCTCCTCCTTCTAATCCTACCTTGAAGGATGTATTCCTGGCCGTATCTAAGGGCAATGCAGATGTCAAGCTATTGCTCGGTAGTCTAAGTGAGGATGTTAATCTCATCCGTCATGACATGCAAGAAGTGTCTGAGAGAGTCAGTGCGGTGGAGGACAGGGTGGGAGATATTGAAGATCAAGTACCTCCGCTACAGAGGGACATGCACCGTGTGATTTCTCAACTGACTGCTCTTACCGCTAAGTCGGATGACATGGAGAACCAACTTAGAAGGAATAATGTACGCTTGGTAGGCGTTCCCGAAAAAAGCGGAAGATCGCAATCCTGGAGAGTTTTTTGAAAGCTGGCTCCTTAACCCTTTCGGTCGGGAGACTCTGACCCCTATATTTGCTGTAGAACGCGCTCATAGAGTGCCTTCCCGCCTTCTTCCAACTGGGGCTCCGCCGAGGGCTGTTCTTATCCAGATTCTCCACTATAAAGACCGGAACATTATTCTATGCAAGGCATGGGATATGGACTCTCTTGCTATTGATGGTCATCGTGTCTCCATTTTTCCTGATTTCTCAGCGAAAGTTCAGAAACGGCGTGCTAAGTTCACTGATGTCAAACGTCGCCTGCGTGCATTAAATGTCATGTACTCTATGCTTTACCCTGCACGCCTCCGTGTGGTTGCTCTAGGAACTACTCATGTTCGATACCTATGTGGCGGCTGCGGAGTGGCTGGAATGACATGAGGCACAGATCCGACGTGCTGGACCTTGAGATCCCTTCTTGGCTGCTCTACTGGCCTCCTGGTAGAGGAGGATATCCTGAAGCTTGGATCTCCTGAAGACTGCACACTGACCCATGTCTGGTGTGGCACTTTTGAGACTGCCCTTATATATAATCCTGTGTTCCTTGTCTTGAGGTGCCTTATGTTGTTGCCAAATATCCCTTTTAAATTTTTTGTGGGAGGGGAGGGTTTTTATGCTCGACCCTGAACGAGGAATATTGGAATTGTGACCTATTTGTTCCCTATGCTACCTGATCACTCTACATGGGCTTTTTGTTTGCCTCTGTTGTCGCAAGTTGCGATTGCTTGGTTTGTTGTTTGTCTGGGGTGTTTATGTGGTACCATGTCTTCCTTCTCGATTTTTTTGTGCACTGATGTCTTCCTTTAATGTGTGTTCGGTCTCTGTATCTGTCTGTTCCTGTTTGGTCTCTGCCTTTTTTCTCTTGTACTTTGCTTCCAATTTCTTTTCCGTCACTGTAGACTGCGCTCTGTGTTGTTGCTCCTGTTCAGGGCCCCTTTGTATCTTCCTGGTCTCCGCCTGGTTCTTTTGCTGACCTACCTGATTCTGTTCTCTACCTTTTGCTTGCTTTTCATATTTCTCTCCTTTTGGTTGTCATTTATATTCCTTAGGTGGAGTTATGGCTAATCGTCTCACTGTGGTGGCATGGAATGGGATCTGAATGACCCTACTAAACGTCTAGCAATTTTTCAGGCACTTAAGCCATATCATCCGGCTATATTGTGTCTCTCTGAGACTCACCTGACTACTGATACTACCCATACTTTCCATGCCACCTTCTCCTCACATGCTAGGGGTGTTAGTGTACTTATCCATAACAGCATTCTCTTTTCTTGTATTTCCAGTTTGCTTGACCCTGAGGGCAGGTTTGTGTGTCTCTATGGCACGTTTAATCGTATTCTCTGTGTGTTGGTTGCTCTCTATATTCCTCCCCCATACTCGGGTGATGCCTTACGCAGAGTAGTGTCCTTCATCTCTTCTCTGCCTGATGCTCCACTCAAGGTAACGGGGGATCTCAATAATGTATTAGACCCTACTGTAGATAGATTTCCTGCCGGGGGCCGGACTGGGACCAGTGGGGCTACTGGCTTGGCTCGATTTTTAGAGGAGGTGGGGTGGGTTGATTTATGGAGGCGTCGACACCCTAATGACTTGCAATTTTCTTGCTACTCCAGTTCTCATGGTACGCTCTCATGCATTGATTTTGCGTTAGGCAACGATTTGCTTCTCCCCTTAGTTAGCTCGGTGAAGTATCTTCCCCGTACCTTGTCTGGTCACTCTCCAATCCTTATACTTTATACTCCTGACCCCCATCCCAGGTCGAGAGGCTCTCTGTGGCGCTTGAACCCGTTTTGGCTTTAGGTTCCTGCAGTGGGTGACACTATTCAATCTGACATCGTTGCCTTCCTCGAGATTAATGTGGGGAGCTCTTCCATATGTACGATATGTGATTCCCTAAAAGCGTATGTTCGAGGTATCTTTGTTAGAGATATCTCGACCTGTAAATCAAAGAATAGGGCTATTTAAACCTCCTTACAGAGACAGGTGCTCCTAGAGGAACGTAAGTTCCTTGACGACCCCTCTGATTTCAATAGAGGGAATTGGCAGTCTACCCAGGCCCTATTGGACGCACATTTGTTACGAATATCGAACAATAAGTGCTTTTTCAACAACAACGTTACTTCGAAAGTGGTGAGAGTACGGGTCGATTACTAGCTTGTACCGTCAGGGCTCAGTCTGGTTCGGCATGTATTCCATGTCTCTGTGATGGTGCCGGGGTGATGATCCAGGATGATCAAACTATTCTGACTACTCTTGTCTCCTTTTATGAGGAGACCTATTCCTCTAAATTGACGTACAGCTCTGCTGATATTGACCAGTTCGTGACTGGTATTTCACACCCCAGCCCTATCGCAGACTCGGAGGGATATGTTGGACGAGCCTATTACAGTTGAGGAATTGGAAGTGGCATTGGGAACATTATCTTCTGAGAAGTCGCCGGGAGTTGATGGCCTCCCTAATGAATATCTCAAGCAATACCGAGAGGTATTGCTTCCTAACCTGCTTGAGGTGTGGGGGGGGCGGCAGCCAGGGGAGAGGGACTGCCGAGATCTATGTTAGAGGCTGTTATTGTATTTCTTTTGAAGCCGGGTAAAAATCTGCTGTTTGCAGGTTCGTACAGGCCGATTTCTTTTTTGTGCCACATGTGATTTGGACCAGTATTTTGGGTTCCATTATTATATGCTGCCCCTTGTGCTAGAATTATAGCTAATGGCCTGCTATCCCGTTCTTTTTCGTTGGGACGTGGCACTCGTCAGGGGTGCCGTTATCCCCCTTTTTATTTGCCATTGCTATAGAGCCTTTGGCAGCATTGGTTATAGCCTCCCCTGATATCCGGGGTTTTTGTTACAGTACCTTGGAAGAGCATATTGCTCTGTATGCGGATGACATGCTCCTTTTTTGGGGCGATGCTCCGCAATCACTGCCCGCTTTAATTGATCTTATTGAATTCTTTGGTAGTTATTCGGGCCTAGCTATTAACTGGGATAAGTCCACGCTACTTCCCCTGGATCCTCTCCCCCCGATGCCTATAACTACTAGGGTTGGGCTTCCCATAGTTTCTGGGTTTAAATATTTAGGTATATATGTAAAGGCTTCCGCCTCTGATTATATTCCTCTCAACCTAGTACCACTGTTGGATCGTAGTTCCCAAAAGGTGGCTACCTGGCGCAAGCTCCCCTTATCTATGATAGGCAGGTGTAACTTGACTAAAATGATTCTCATGCCCCAGTTTTTGTATATTTTGCATAACACTCCTGTCTGGATTCCCATGAAATATTTTCATAAAATTCAGACTTTATTTCGGGAACTTATTTGGAATGTCAAATTAGCTAGGATTCGCCTCGAAACGTTACAATGTGGTAAGGAGGCAGGAGGTTTATCTGTCACTATCCCCTGGTTGTATTTCTTAGCATCACAGGTCCAGCAGCTGAAGGGATGGGCGCAGTTAGATACCATGGGACGTACAGGGGCTCTGGTTGCACAGCGTATTGGGGGCATGACCCCTCTCTATTTCTTGGAAATGGCGGCACAACCACGCCCCCCAGACTTCCCTCCTACCTTTCTTCTTCTCCGTAGGGTGTGGTTGAAGTTTAAGTCTCTCTTGCATTATCCCGCTTTTGTGACATACTCCCCATTGTGGTATAACCCAGGTCTTCCTGAACTGAATTCCCTACCTGATATCACTCTATGGCGTTCTTATGGGATATTATATGTTTCTCAACTGTATGATGGACCGGTGCTGAAGTTATTTGCTCATCTGCAAGAGGAATTTCATTTACCGCACTCCTTTTTCTTTCGTTAATTGCAGTTACGACAAGCACTGGATGTGCAGTCACGAGCGGGTGCCTTGACTATCGATTCCTCTGCAGTGGTGAATGAATTGTTCAGTAGGGTCTCTACTAAAGGAGTGATATCCTTGCTCTATAGGGAATTGTTAATTTCTTACCATGAAGCTTATCCCTTACATGCTAAAGAAAAATGGGAGGCAGACGTGGGTCCCCTATCAGATTAACAATGGGTACAGATTTTGACTATGACCCCGCACCTTGCTGTGTCAGAGGCCCACCGGGTATCTCAAATTTTTCTGTTCCATCGGGTGTATTGCACCCCAGCAATTTTACATTAAAATTGGGGGGCGCCCATATTCCTGTTGTCCCAGGTGCTCCATGTATGATTCCCATTTGTTTCATATGATGTGGGACTGAACTTCTCTATCGCAATTTTGGGCTGATGTAGGACAATTGCTCGAGAGAGTGTTTGGTTGTCCGTTTCCCTTGTCTGCCTTGTCGTGTGTTTTGGGGTATATGGATGGTTTGGATGAAGACGGTGGCTTATACATTGGTACCAGTAGAATTCTCTATCAGGCTAGCAAGTTGATGGCACAACATTGGCTGCGAGCCTCTCCACCTACTATATCCGAGCTTATTACTAAATTGAACCATGTTATCCGGTTAGAGAAGGGTGGGTATCTTAAACGGAAAGCTGTACATAAATTTGAGCTTATCTGGGGGCCCTGGATTGACACCCCGGGTCTGCCTTCCACATATTTGCGGAGAACCCCTGTTGAAGTGTTGTTAGGAGGAGCGAGCTAATCTGCTTATTTCTGTTCTATATTGTCTTCTCTATATCATTTTTGTTCTACATGGCTTTTAGTTCTGTATATGTCTGGTGCTATATTATGTCTTCCTACTGTGCGACCCTTTTTATGTTCCTCTTTGGAGTCCTCTTTCTGCTCTCTTGTTACCTTCTCTAAGTGTGCTTTTCCGAACTCTGTGCGGACTATTGATGGTGGCGGCCCTCCCTTTGCTGCTGTTGCGGCGCCTCTCCACTTTTTTCCCTTCCCTTTTTCCTTTTCTTCCTCTTCCGTTCAGATTGTAATTACTATATATACCCAATGGACAGATACTGCACTATTTGTATATATTGCAGTTTTATATTCTATTCTTCTGTGAGGGTATGACACGGGACTTGGGGCTGGGGGGTGGGTGCCTTATGTGGGTGGGGGGTTGGGGTTTATAGTTTTGTTTTGTTTGTTTGTAAACTGTAAAATGTTTAATAAACCTATTTGATAAAAAAAAAAAAAAAAAAAAAAAACTATATGAATTAGATATTGTTGTAATCGTATGGACCTACAGAATACAGATAATGTATAATTTTACTGTAAAATGCACTGTCTAAAAACAAAAACCCCAAAAAATTTACATAAGGGTTTTTTTTTCCGCCCAATAATTTTTTATTTTTAAATTTTTTTACTTTATACATTTACACTGTAAATGTTGTGGTAAAACAAGGGACATAATTACAAAGTACAATGAGTCCCGTAAACAACAAGCCCTAATTATGGAAAATTGGAAGAGTTAAGAATTTTAAAATGCAAGGAAAAAATGAAAACCGTGCAGAAAATGAAAAATTGCTGTGTGGCTGGGCGGTATACCGGTTCATACCGAATACCGATAATGTTTGTGCTGCACCATATGAATTTTTCCCAATACCGCAATACCGGTTTGGCCCCTCCCCATTTGAAATGAAAGAATTATCAGCCCAGCGCAGCGCTGTCCCTACATTGGGGAACTAATCCTATGTGGCCCGCGAGCACTGTTCTGCCAGCCCCCCCCGCCCCAATTAATTATCAGCCCTCCATCGGGGTACTACTCACATGTCACCCGCAAGCGCAAACCTCCTCGTCCTCCTGCTTGTTGCGGGCCGCCGGCGCTGGCACTCTATACTATACGCCAGTGGTTTTCAACCTGCGGACCTCCAGATGTTGCAAAACTACAACTCCCAGCATGCCTGGACAGCTGGTCCGCAGGTTGGAGACCACTGCTGTACGCTGTATCCCTATGCTCGGGCTCCAAAAGTTAAACAAAATAAACTTTTACTCCCCTTCCCCGTCGGTCAGGACCAGCTACCTGGAGACGGGAACATTGGACAGCCGTCAGCCTATCACCGGCCGCATCGATGTTCCGCCTCGGCTGGTGATAGGCTGAGCTCACTGTCATGTAAGAAGCTGGCTCCTTACATGACAATGGGCTCAGCCTATCACCTGGCAAGGCGGAACATCGCTGCGACCGGTGATAGGCTGACGGCTGTCCGACGTTCCCATCCCCAGCGTAAGGCCGACGTCGGAACATGCGTTCGTTTATTTTGTTTACCTTTTGTTGCAGCCTGGGCATAGGGATGCCGCACAGTATAGAGGTCAGTGTCGGCGGCCGCAACAAACAGGAGGACGAGGAGCGCAGCGCTTCTGGTGATATGTGAGTATTTACCCCCATGGGGACAGCGCAGTGCCGGGCTGATAATGAATTTGGGGGGGGGGTATATTTGGGGAATACCGTTATATACCGTGGAACCCATAAGTTACAAAAATACTGTGATACACATTTGGTCATACCGCCCAGCCCTAAATTGCTATGTCATTAAGGGGTTAACAGTAGTAAAGGCCAGCATGTATTTTCCTTTTATTGTTAGTTGAGGTATTTTCACAGTAGAGGAGGATTATCTCCTACATACCCTGGTGGCCATCATTTTGATCAAATCATAAATGCTAGTATTTACATGTGTCAGGTGGTAAGTCCTGTATATTTGATCATTGCAGTAAATGATTTTCATAACATGTTATAGTAATGGTCTCCCCTTGACCTTTCTTTATTTTCTTTCCAGGAATTTGGATAAGTTAGCAGGCTCCACTTTCCTGCTAACCAGGGTGCGTCTTCCACTCGCGTCCTCCCACCACGGCGGCACACGTGAAGCCCACTGTGTGCAGAGTAATTGTCTATTTGCAACGAGAGATGTCTGGCGACACTTGTCTGACGGCTATGTGCCCCGCTTCAGGGGCCAAACCAAAAACGTACAGCTTTAAAGGGGGCTGCCTTGGGAACAAATATGTGCGACTGAATGTGGGAGGATCTTTGTACTACACCACGGTGCAGGTCCTGACCAGACATGACACTATGCTTAAGGCAATGTTCAGTGGTCGGATGGAGGTTCTGACAGACAAAGAAGGTAAGAGATTCTGATACTGGTATACAGGTGACATTGGTTGGATTACATTTTTATGTTGTTTGGGAGATTCTGAAAACAAAAGCTGTTGAGGTGCCCAGAGCCCGGATTCAAGAAAAGCTAGAATTTGGGAAAAATAGAATATGCAATGGTATAGTGTTATCACATCTCATCTGTTTACCTAATGGAGCTATGCTTTCATCCAGTGATTATCATTAACTACCTGTTTGTCCCATTTTATTTAAAATTCACACTATTAAATTGACATTTATGTATTATGTTGCGACAAAGACATGTGGTCACTCTAAAACCTATTGATAAACCTACCAATAGATAGCTGAGGGGGTGGGGACAAAATTATACTTTGTGCTGTGTTCCATGCGGTAACTGCAACCGGGGCATGCACTTTTTTTCCCCCCTGAATGATAAAGTTTCAGTCCCATTGCTTGCCTTCATGAGTATCTGCACCCCACAGCGACTGCTATGTGCAATGGAAGTCACTTTTTTTCTATGCATCTTTTCTCTCTGAGAATTACTTTGAATGTCTCATAGATATGCATAAACCTGACTGGTCTTGTTAGATTAACCCTTCAGAGTGTTAACAAGGTGGTTTTAGTGTTCTCACTTGTGTTATTGAGCCCCTAAAAGTGTTTTCCATGGTGCACAGCTATTGCTCATTCTCTCCATTTCAGGGGGCAGGGCAAGAGCTGTGCTGTTTGCCAGTGATTTGCGTACATGGACTTTTGTTTCCTCCTTTAGCTAGTCAAAGCACATACTCCTCTCTGCTGTGTCACAACAGTGCTTAAGAAAGTGTACTAGACTGAACAGGCTACACTATGCAGCACAATACTATAGATGGCATTTGGAGAGAGAAGGGGTTGCTCATACACTGGGTTTGCAAGGTGTGCTATGTGAGCAAAAAGAAAAGGATTACAGCAAAGAATGGGTTACACTAAGCACTGATCTGCTGAGAAGCTAATAGGAGAAGATTACACTACAGCACTGTGGACATACAGAATTAAGTACACTATTATTTAGACCAGAACTTTATGGATAGTGAGAAATAAGAGGGAAGCTTTGATTTGTTTTTCAAGAATTGTGTGAATCATCTACAGCAGGCAGACTGCTCAGCGTGCAGGTATGTGGCAAGACTCTGACAGACTCTCTGTCTTGCACATAGAAAACGTGCATATGTGTTACACTAAAAAAAAAATGCACAAAGGATGCGATCTATTGCAAGGCCTTCTCCAAAAGGAGAGAGCCCCCCCCAACATACCTTACTATTCCCCTTAGGGCCAGAAGACACCTGCACCGTTCCAGGTTCAATGTCCCTTTTTGCCGAAGCTGCGAAGGCATTAAACGGTCGTTACCCTGCCTGTGCAGGAGTACCCGGGGTTTTTGCATGGATGTTCGGAATCTGATGGCCACATCTGTGAGTTTCGGCACTTCCCGAGGCACAAAAGTTCCTCGGCTTTAAACCCTCCCAGCCTCGTGGCAAGACCCGGACGGGACAGGTCACATCGGGGCAGAAGTTGAGCTGATTCCTCGGAACCAACCCCGGAATGCCCTGGTACACCTGCCCCCTCCATGCAGCACCCATCCCCACCAGCCCCACATCAGTGGAGCCTGATCCACTGATAAAAACAGATACTACACTTGGTTTTAGCCAAAAGGCTGAGAAGCAATGCTAAACCCTTCCCTTACTTTATTTTCTGAAATTTGGTCTAATCTTGCTGTTACAGAGACAGATTTCCCACGACACCAGGCAGTGGACAGAAGAATGCATGTGAGATTACTGGTGGCCAAGATTTT
Organism: Hyla sarda; assembly: GCF_029499605.1. NCBI lineage: Eukaryota > Metazoa > Chordata > Amphibia > Anura > Hylidae > Hyla > Hyla sarda. The sequence continues at coordinate 378,306,415 of NC_079190.1, read as the reverse complement.
ACAGCTGTTTTCTAGAATAAAGAGTTATTTTTGGTTAAGGAAGTGATTTCCAGATATGTTAAGAATCACACTGGCTATCACATGTTGGGACAAGTTTTAATTTTCAGCGGCACACTTTATTTTATGATGTAACTATGTGTCAGTAGGATTCCAGTGATACCAAACTTACATTTAACCTCTTAAGGACGCAGGGCGTACCTGTACGCCCGGTCCCGGTATATAACGTGGGGTCGCGTTAATGAAAGCCGGGACACTGGGCTAATAGCATGTGGCATCGATTGTTGTGCCGAGTGCTATTAACCCTTTAGATGTGGCATTCAAAGTTGATTGCCATGTCTAAACAAAAATACACTCCCGACAGCTCAGTTGGACTGATCGGGACCATCGCGGTGAAATAGCGATGTCCCGATCAGCTAGAACGGGAGCCTTACCTGCCTCCGTCGCGCCTGATCGGCTATTGATTGCTCTAAGCCTGAAATCCAGGCTTGAGCAATCGACAGCCGATAACACTGATCATTGCCATGTTAATGCATGGGGGTGATCTGTGTATAAGTTCCGTATGTGCAGTGTAATAGCCACTAGGGGGTTATAACACTGCAGAAAAAAAAGTGTGGAAAAAAAAAGTTGATCATTCAACCCCTTCCCTAATAAAAGTAAGAACCACCCCCCTTTTCCCATAAAAAAAAAATAAAAATAACAATAAAAATAAACATATGGTATTGCCGCGTGTGGAAATGTCCAAACTATAAAAATATATCGTTAATAAACCGCACGGTCCATGGCGTACTCGCAAAAAAATTCCAAAGTCCAAAATAGCGTATTTTTGGTCACTTTTTATATCATGAAAAAATTAATAAAAAGCGATCAAAAAGTCAGATCAATACAAAAAACGGTACCGATAAAAACTTCAGATCACTGCGCAATACCGGCCCATACACGAAAAAAATTAAAAGTTATAGGGGTCAGAAGATGACAATTTTAAATTTATAAATTTTATGATGTAGTTATGATTGATTTTTTTTCCAGAAGTACCACAAAATCAAACCTATATAAGTAGGTTATCTTTTTAACCGTATGGACCTACAGAATAAAGATAAGATGTCTTTTTTACCGAAAAATGCACTGTGTAGAAATGGAAGCCCCCAAAACGTCACCTTCCACCAACTGCAGTAACGTTCTCGATGACCTATTACGATATCTCCTGCGGGGAGCACATACAAGTGTATGAAGTATAAATGTATAGCAAACGAAAAAGTGCACTCACCGCTCAACGGAGAAGGCTGCGTCAAGGAGTCCGGTTGGCGGGGTGCTGCGTCAGAGCATAAGCGCAGGTGTGTGGTGCTCGGAGGCGTAGCCTACGAGCGCCAGACACCTGCACTTATGCTGTGACGCAGCACCCCGTCATCCAGACTCCTTGACGCAGCCTTCTCCGTTGAGCGGTGAGTGCACTTACGTGCTTTTTCGTTTGCTATACATTTATACGTCATACACTTGTATGTGCTCCCCGCAGGAGATATCGTAATAGGTCACTGAGAACGTTACTGCAGTTTCCCACTTAATTTTTTTTGTCTGAGATTTGTAAATCACTTCTATTAAAAAATCTTAATCCTTCCAGTACTTATCAGCTGCTGAATACTACAGAGGAAATTCTTTTCTTTTTGGATTTATTTTCTGCTTTTCTGTCTCTCCACAGTGCTCTCTGCTGACACCTCTGTCCATTTTAGGAACTGTCCAGAGCAGGAGCAAATTCCCATAGCAAACCTCTCCTGCTCTGGACAGTTCCTAAAATGGACAGAGGTGTCAGTAGAGAGCACTGTGGACAGACAGAAAAGAAATCCAAAAAGAAAAGCATTTCCTCTGTAGTATTAAGCAGCTAAAAAGTACTGGAATGATTAAGATTTTGTAATAGAAGTATTTCACAAATCTGTTTAATGTTTTTGGCACCAGTTGATTAAAGAAAAAAGTTTTCCACCGGAGGACCCCTTTAACCCCTTAAGGACTCAGCCCATTTTGGCCTTAAGGACTCAGACAATTTAATTTTTACGTTTTCATTTTTTCCTCCTCGCCTTCTAAAAATCATAACTCTTTTATATTTTCATCCACAGACTAGTATGAGGGCTTGTTTTTTGCGCGACCAGTTGTCCTTTGTAATGACATCACTCATTATATCATAAAATGTATGGCGCAACCAAAAAACACTATTTTTGTGGGGAAATTAAACCGAAAAACGCAATTTTGCTAATTTTGGAAGGTTTTGTTTTCACGCCGTACAATTTATGGTAAAAATGACGTGTGTTCTTTATTCTGAGGGTCAATACGATTAAAATGATACCCATTATTACATACTTTTATATTCTTGTTGCGCTTAAAAAAAAAATCACAAACTTTTTAACCAAATTAGTACGTTTATAATCCCTTTATTTTGATGACCTCTAACTTTTTTATTTTTCCGTATAAGCGGCGGTATGGGGGCTCATTTTTTACGCCATGATCTGTACTTTTTTTTGATACCACATTTGCATATAAAAAACTTTTAATATATTTTTTATAAAAAATTTTTTAAATAAAATGTATTAAAAAAGTAGGAATTTTTGACTTTTTTTATTTTTTTTCGTTCACGCCGTTCACCGTACGGGATCATTAACATTTTACTTTAATAGTTCGGACATTTACGCACGCGGCGATACCAAATATGTCTATAAAAAAAGTTTTTTACGCTTTTTGGGGGTAAAATAGGAAAAAACGGACGTTTTACTTTTTTATTGGGGGAGGGGATTTTTCACTTTTTTTTTTACTTTTACATTTTTTTACATTTTTTTTTACACTTGAATAGTCCCCATAGGGGACTATTCATAGCAATACCATGATTGCTAATACTGATCTGTTCTATGTATAGAACAGATCAGTGTTATTGGTCATCTTCTGCTCTGGTCTGCTCGATCACAGACCAGAGCAGGAGACGCCGGGAGCCGCACGGAGGACGGAGAAGGGAACCTCCGTGCGGCGTTATGAATGATCGGATCCCCGCAGCAGCGCTGCGGGCGATCCGATCGTTCATTTAAATCGCGAACTGCCGCAGATGCCGGGATCTGTATTGATCCCGCCACCTGAGGGGTTAATGGCGGACGCCCGCGATCTCGCGGGCGTCGGCCATTGCCGGCGGGTCCCTGGCTGCGATCAGCAGCCGGGATCAGCCGCGCATGACACGGGCATCGCTCCGATGCCCGCGGTTATGCTTAGGACGTAAATGTACGTCCTGGTGCGTTAAGTACCACCTCACCAGGACGTACATTTACGTCCTGCGTCCTTAAGGGGTTAATGTAAAATAACACTGTGTGTAAACTGGTGTCAATAAATGAACTTGGCCTTTAACTCAGTCTTCCTTTTTCTAGGTTGGATTCTTATTGACCGTTGCGGAAAGCATTTTGGGAGCATTTTAAACTATCTTCGAGACGACACCATTGCACTTCCAAAGAACAGACATGAGATTAAGGAGTTAATGGCAGAAGCCAAATATTACCTCATTCAGGGCTTAGTAGACAAGTGCCAGGCAGCATTACAGGTGAGGAAATTTACTTACTAACCCTTCCCCCCTGTGATCTTTGTTTTTATTCCTTTCATGATGTGTTTTATGATAAAATTTGCTCTTTAGTGTGTTTGATACATTAAGTCAGGGTTTCCCAACCAGGGTGCCTCCAGCTTTTGCAACACTACAACTCCCAGCATGCCCGGACAGCCAAAGGCTGTCCGGGCATGCTGGGAGTTGTAGTTTTGCAACAGCTGAAGGCACCCTGGTTGGGAAACACTGCATTAAAGGGGTACTCCGCCCCTAGACATCTTATCCCCTATCCAAAGGATATGGGGTAAGATGTCAGATCGCCGGGGTCCCGCTGCTGCAGCACCCCTCTATCATTACTGCGCAGAGCGAGATCGCTCTGCACGTAATGACGGGCAATACAGGGGCCGGAGCATCGTTACGTCATGGCTCCGCCCCCTTGTGACGTCACGGCCTGCCCCCGTCAATACAAGTCTATGGTAGGGGGCATTGCGGTCGTCACGCCCCCTGCCATAGACTTGCATTAAGGGGACGGGCCGTGATGTCATGAGGGGCGGAGCCATGACGTAACGATGCTCCGGCCCCTGTATCGCACGTCATTACGCACAGAGCAAACTCGCTCTGTGCAGTAATGATGGCGGGGTGCCGAAGCGGCGATCCCCGGGGTCCCCAGCAGCGGGACCGCGGCGATAGAAACATCTTATCCCCTATCCTTTGAATAGGGGATAAGATGCCAGGGGCGGAGTACCCCTTTAGGTGACACAAAAAGACCTGATTTTCCACAAAGTTTGACGCTGAGTCACTCTGATGTAATTCTCGACAAAAAGACACTATAGGTTTAGATTTTATGTATGTTTTATGAGACATTGGGATTAAAGCATTTTTCTGAAGACTGAAAATGATTCATTGGTGTATTAGCTTCCCAGAGGCGTTGGTATGGAAATAAAGGTCATGTATACAGTTGTAGCTTGTGCACTCGTAGTCCAGACACCAGCAGTCCAAGGAGTGTGTGTTGGCCCGTCGTGACCGCAGATGCTTTTGACGTAAAGTAAGGACATCGGGGGACATGTATCATTTCCAGTGTATAATAGAAGTTTTTTACCCCTCTGCCTGTTGTCTAAATTTGGCGCAGCTGCGTTAAATTTATCATTCTTGCGCAGCTACTTTCTTGAATTGCGTTTGAATTTAGAATTCTCCTCAGAGCATAAATTTACACCGCAGCTCTATTTAGTAGGAGCTTTGTCTGCAGCGTATCTTCACCTAAACAGTAATTGTGTCCTCGTTATTAGTTTTAGAATTTTTTCTTCATTATGTAGAGTTTTAATCTCACAATAATACCACTTTTTGCACCCAATTATAACACATCAATTATACCAATGTCCTTATTCTTCATTTAACATCTGTGACACCCCTGTGCAAATCACCTCAAATGTACATGGTGCACTCTACCTTATGGGCCTTGTGCGCCCGCAGAGCACTTTGCGCCCACATATGTGGTATCTCTGTACTCTGGCTAAATTGTGTCCCAAAAAATGTTTTTTTTTTTTTTTTCCCCCATTTACCTCTTGTGAAAATGTAAAGTATGCGGCAACACCTGCATGTCAGTGTAAATAATTTTATTTTTATACACTAACATACTGGTGTAGACTCCAACTGTTCCTTTTCATAATGTGTAAAAGGAGAAAAAGCCCCCCAAAATCTGTAAGGCAATTTCTCCCAAGTACGGCGATACCCCAAATGTGACCCTAAAATGTTGCCTTGAAATACGACAGGGCTCCAAAGTGAGAGCGCCATGCGCATTTGAGGCCTAAATTAGGGTTTTGCATAGGCGTGAGCATAGGGGTATTCTATGCCAGTGTTTCCCAAACAGGGTGCCTCCAGCTGTTGCAAAACTCCCAACATGCCTGGACAGTCAATGGCTGTTCGGCAATACTGGGAGTTGTTGTTTTGCAACAGCTGGAGGCTCCATTTTGGAAACAGTGCCGTACCAGACGTTGTTCATATTTATTGGGGAGGGGAGGGGGGCTGTGTAGCGGTATGTGTATATATAGTGTTTTTTACTTATTTTATTTAAGTGTAGTGTAGTGTTTTTAGGGTATAGTCACACGGGCGGGGGTTGACAGCGAGTTTGCTGCATCTCAATCTTGCAGCACTCCCTGTAAACCTCTGCCCATGTTAGTGTACCCTGTCCATTCACATTGGAGGGAGGGGGGGGGAAACATCCAGCTGTTGCAAAACTACAACTCCGAGCATGCCCTTTGGCTGTCCGTGCATGCTGAGAGTTGTAGTTTTGCAACAGCTGGAGGCACACTGGTTGCGAAACACGGAAACAGACTCAGTGTTTCACAACCAGTGTGCCTTCAGCTGTTGCAAAAACTTCAAATCTCAGCATGCAGTGACAGCAGAAGGACATGCTGGAACTTGTAGTTATGCAACAGCTGGAGGCATACTGCTACAACTCCCAGCATGCCCTTTGGCAGTCCGTGCATGCTGAGGGTTGTAGTTATGCAACAGCTGAAGGCACACTGGTTGCAAAACACTTGAACGTTTTTTACTTAACTTAGTGTTTCCAAACCAGTGTGCCTCCAGCTGTTGCACAACTTCAATTCCCAGCATGCATGGTCTGTCAGTACATGCTGGGCGTTATAGTTTGGAGGCACAGCTGGAGGCACACGGGTTGGGAAAAAGAGTTAGGAAACGAACAATGTTTCCCAACTAGTGTGCCTCCAGCTGTTGCAAAACTATAATTCCCAGCATGGCCAGACATGCTGGAAGTTGTATTTCGGCAATATCTGAAGGGTCAGATTTTGACGAACTACAACTCCCAGCATGCTTGGGCAGTCTGGGAATGCTGGGAGTTGTAGTTTTGCAACAGCTGGAGGTCCACAGTTTGTAGACCACTGTATAATGGTCTCCAATCTGTGGTCTTCCAGATGTTACAGAACTACAACTCCCAGCATGCCTCGACAGAGTGGGCATACTGAGATTTGTAATTTTGGAACATCTGGAAGAGCACAGATTGGAGACCATTATACAGTGGTCTCCAAACTGTGGCCCTCCAGATGTTGCAAAACTACAACTCCCAGCATGCCCAGATGGTCACATGGTAAGATGGCTGGCTATCAGTGATAGCCACCATCTTACCGGGCGCTGGGGGAAAGTATAACGGAAAGCAGCAAATTGTAAAAATAAAAGGAGAATGATCTACAGTGTTAAATGGATTACAAAGCTATTTTAATGTGACGGAGCTTGTGCAATGATAAGTAAGATATCAAACATTTCCTATGTAAATGTATTAAATTGTTGGATCATAAAACAACAAAATACAAGTGATCTAATGAATAACTGAACTGTAAACAAATATTCTATATGCAAATTATTTTAAAAGTGCTTTGGAATAACCAAGGAGTAAAAATATAAAGCAAACCAAATGAGGAATTGAGATAGGAAAGTTAAAACATTCTGGTGGTTCCTTAGTAGAACTTTCCTTCAGAAATAGAAAGGATCGCTACGTGCAGTTAAAGTTGGCTTATATTTACGGGGAAAAAGACGCACTTGCGTCAAAATATTTGGTGCAAAGGAAAAGAACGCAGGTAATAAATCCATGTGTACTATAGATGTCACTCCAAGGTACCCTGATTAGGCCACATCTGGAGGACATGCTCTACCAAAACGTGCGCAAAAAAATACACACAAAACGGGTAAAATCTTTGATACATGTCCCCCATCATTTTTACTTCTGGACAGGAGAGGGGCACAAATCCCTAGTTTCATATGGCTGCACAGGGTTATCCTATATGCCAGAAGAACCCAGGAATCCCATCACTATTGCTGCTTGCCTCCTGCTGCATGTGATCTGTGCTGTTTTCTCTCTTCCCCTTATTCATTGTAATTTCGAGCAGCTAAGAAGTTGTCAGTCACATGCTGTAGGAGGAGGTGTGTGGCGATATGGAATGGAAATCCTGGCCACATGCGGCTTTTGGGATAGACTCATGGCGACCTGCCTCATTTTTTTTTATAAAAAACAAAAACCTACTTGTCCAAGGGACTCAAAGGAACACAATCTACTTGTCCCTCATGGAAATCCACTTGTCCTGGTACACAAAATAATTTCTACCAAAATTGTAAATAAGCTTTTTATTTCGTTTTTTATTAAAAAAAATAATAATTTGTGAGGTGAAATTGAAAACAAAAATGCTAATTTTGGGTTTTTCTTTTTTTACGCCATTAACCTTGTGGTCAAACTTACATGTTCTTTTGATACTTTAGGTTGGCCTGATTACAGCAATACCAAATTTGTTTTATAAATTAAAAAAAAAATCGAAACTTTTAAATAAAAAACATTTCGGACCCCCTATAACATTTTTTTCCCCGTATTCTGGGCTGTATGAGAGCTAATTTTTTTTTCAGTTGTAATCTGGTGTTTGTATTGGAACCATTTAGGTATTGATCTGACTTTTTGATTACTTTTCACTAAATTTTTTCTGGGATATGATGTTATAAACATAAAAAAAAAGGCAATTCTGTGGTTTGGTATTTTTTTATGTTACCCCCATATGAGATAGAGATATATATAGTTATATTTTAATAGTTCAGGCAATTACACAAGTGCCATTACCAAATACATTTATTTTTATATTTTACACTTTACTAGTCCCCTTAGGGGACTTTTAGGAGGAATCATTAGAATCCTCATACAGATCAATGCAGTTCTATTGAACTCCATTGATCTGTGTGATCTGTGCTCATTTGGTCAATCAAATACAAATCCATAGTAGCCATGGATGAGAGGTAAGCCCTCAGTCAACCTCCGCAGTGGATCGCCTTCCACCCACTAGACCACCAGGGATGGTTAAAAGGTCCCTTTAGACGCTGCTGTCAACTTTTACAGCGGCAATCTAAAGGGTTAATAGCCACCCGCGATAGCCGCATGCCGGCTATTAGCGGCAGCCCCCAGCTACTGAAATCAGCTGGGCACCACCTGGTATGGTGCGGGCTCAAGTCAGGAGCCCACTCCATTCACCCTGAGCGCCACCGTAATAAAATCGGTCCAGCCCTGCTTGCAGGGCTAAAGGTATGAAAAATTTGCCTGCCCGGAACTGCATGTCGCAATAAGATTTCCACATCGCTGCCTATGTGCCCCTCTCAAACACATTAAATTATATATATAATTTTCTAGTGCAAAGGTGTTGAATTCATCACATGTACAACAGAGCATGCCACTGAGTTTCTCGGACATCGAAAATGTCAAGTGTCAATACATGACATCTAGATGCTCCTTCCAAGGCCCTCCCAGTTTACCTTCTGTATGGCCACTGTTCCTTCTTGTTTTCTTCCTGTGTATGGGAACAGCACTTGAAATACCATGCAGCACATTGTGTGGCATTTGCCTGCCTAGGATATATTTACCATGGACTGCAAACGTTCTGCAGCACTGTATGTTATTGGTTAATAAACATGTCAAGTTATCCAGCGGCTGACACTGTGAAAAAGCTAAATAGTACCATGAGAAAATTTTACAGAAAGAGATCTGCAAATTTTGGCATCCTCTGTGTTAAAGTATGCAGTTTAAAAAAATAAATAAATAAATAAGTTTAAAACCTGCTCGGATTTGTTAAAGGGGATGGTCAGTATTTAAAAAAAAAAAAAAACTACTTTCTTGCATAAACAGCACTACACCTGTCCACAAGTTGTGTCTGGTATTGCAGCTCGGCTCCATTGAAGTGAATGGGACTGGGCGGCAGTACTACACACACACTGTGGACAGGAGTGGTGCTTTTTTTGCAAGACAGAAAGGTTTCTAGAATCCTGGACAACCCCTTTAAGTAGTTGTGTACTTTTAATATGGTATTGTCTCCAGTTTTTGGCTTTTTCTTTCTCCCAATACAACACGTCATCCTCTGCTGTCTCAGGAGGCTTGGCTGGATCTGGTCTCTTAGCTCTAGTAACGTCATCACCTCTGATAACCTCCTACATCACCATCTCCCTGTCATGTACACATATATCTTTATTGGGGCATTTAGGGGAAAATGAGTTGTGTTTTATTAGCAGTGCTGTGCACGTTCTTGTCATGTCTTATGGAAACTTACCGAAATCTTGATAGACAAATAGCATGTTTTGCTGCAATGTTAAAATTGTGCAGTTTATACCACAATTTTGGAAAATTGTGGCTAAAAAGGAGTAGTACTGCAAATGTCCCTCAAGAGTACTACTAATAATAAAACTCAAAGTGTGAACACAGCCTCACAGCATGGTTCATAATGAATGATCCCTCAGCCCGACAAGCAGAACAGGAAGGAATAGCAGGAGCTGCAACCTCACTATGCAACAGTTTGCTGGGAAATAAGTTGTCTGGGCCTGGAGCTGGCAGGATTGTTGAGGGGAGGGAAGTAGGCAGCGTGCATTCTGGGAATTGTAGTACTGAGAAACTACTGAACAGCACTAAGACCCCCAAAACATATGGATTTTTGGTGTGGCAGACAGGTAAGCAATGCGTATGTGATTCTGAAGTTGTTGTTTTTTTTGTGATATATATACCTACCTGTCGGTGTACTCCGCTGCTAGACATCTTATCACCTATCGAAAGGACAGGGCATAAGATGTCTGATTGCAGGGGTCCTGCTGCCACAAGCTCCTGTAGCACCCAGCGTTCTAAACAAACGCCAGGTTCCTGCGGCAGTGGTGGGGATGTCACGGCCACACCCCCTCCAATAGACATGAATGGAGGGGGTGCGGTCGTCATGTCCCGATCTCTGCCTCCAGCTTAGAGCGTTCTGAACAAAATGTTCAAAATGCTGGAGCACCTGAGTACCTCTTTAAAGGTTCACCACTCAAGCCCTAGTTGCTTCTGCTTTGTATTTTACTTTCCTCACAAAATGTATGTCTGTTTTAACTAATGTAACCCCAGCTTATGTTGTTATTAGAAGGAAATCTGTCTTTTAAGTTACTCTTCCAAATCCATGAAACTTTTGGAAATGTTCACCATAGAATTTTATTCATAGAAAATGTCATCATAGGGCACCAGCTGTTCCCAGCAGGCTGTGATACATTTGATCAAACCTATTTCTGTTCCTTTATAGTCCAGGACATCATAGGGGTGTGGGACAGACACGACTGCAAACAATGTAACAGATTTTCTCTTCTAATTGTCTCCATTTTTCTTTCTGTTAGGATAAGACTGAGTCATACGAAGCTGTATGTAATATCCCTATCATCACGTCTCAGAAAGAAGAAGAGAAGCTGATTGAATCATCTGCCAAGGTGCATACTCCACTGATACATTGTTAATGTCAGCACAGACCAGGCTGCTTCTGCTTTCAGGCATCGTAATGCACGATTATTCTTAGTCTTATTTTTTACATTTAATGGCGCCAGAAACTACAATGACTTTTAGAATAATATTGCGCCAGCTAGCTTATTTTACTGGGGGTATGACAATGGAATGCTTTCACTGAATCTTTAAATGGGCACTCTCATTAAAACGAATTTTAATATACTTTGTTTACAAAAAATGAAATTTTCTATGTTTTATTTGTGCTTAAAAAAAACTCAAGAGAACATTTTCCCGCATCTTATACACAGACTTAGGACCAAAGCCCAAGCACAGGAAGTGCAGCCTGGAGTGCTGAGGGGGGTGTGTCCAACCAACAGCATATGGCAGTTAAGTGTGAGAGGAGCTATGATTGGATGAGACTGGACCCCCCCCCCTCAGCACTCCAGGCTGCACTTCCTGTGTTTGGGCTTCGATCCAAAGTCTGTGTATGAGATGGGGGAAAATGTTCTTTTGAGCTTTTTTAAGCACAAATAAAAACATAGAAAACTTCATTTTTTTTAAACAAAGTGAATTAGAAATGTTTTTTATTTACCATAAGGAGTGCAATAGCAAAACTTTTAATGAGAGTTACCCTTTAAATATTAGAAGAGTTGTTTGACCGGAGTTCTTGGGCGCCAACGAACCTGCCTCAGTCCCTCACTGTGTCTGTCTTGACTCTGCTCATTTGTAGCATACCTTAACCCTTTAAGGACGGACCCATTTTTTACCTTAATGACCAGGCTCTTTTTTTCTTATTTATTTATTTATTTTTGACATGTGTCTCTTTAACCCCTTAAGGACGCAGGACGTAAATGTACGTCCTGGTGAGGTGGTACTTAACGCACCAGGACGTACATTTACGTCCTATGCATAACCGCGGGCATCGGAGCGATGCCCGTGTCATGCGCGGCTGATCCCGGCTGCTGATCGCAGCCAGGGACCCGCCGGCAATGGCCGACGCCCGCGATCTCGCGGTCGTCCGCCATTAACCCCTCAGGTGCCGGGATCAATACAGATCCCAGCATCTGCGGCAGTGCGTGATTTGAATGAATGATCGGATCGCCCGCAGCGCTGCTGCGGGGATCCGATCATTCAGAACGCCGCACGGAGGTCCCCTTTCCTGCCTCCGTCCAGCTCCCGGCGTCTCCTGCTCTGGTCTGTGATCGAGCAGACCAGAGCAGAAGATGACCGATAATACTGATCTGTTCTATGTCCTATACATAGAACAGATCAGTATTAGCAATCATGGTATTGCTATGAATAGTCCCCTATGGGGACTATTCAAGTGTAAAAAAAAATGTAAAAAAATGTAAAAGTAAAAAAAAAGTGAAAAATCCCCTCCCCCAATAAAAAAGTAAAACGTCCGTTTTTTTCCTATTTTACCCCCAAAAAGCGTAAAAAAAATTTTTTATAGACATATTTGGTATCGCCGCGTGCGTAAATGTCCGAACTATTAAAATAATATGTTAATGATCCCGTACGGTGAACGGCGTGAACGAAAAAAAAAGTCCAAAATTCCTACTTTTGTAATACATTTTATTTTAAAAAAAATTATGAAAAATTAATTAAAAGTTTTTCATATGCAAATGTGGTATTCAAAAAAGTACAGATCATGGCGCAAAAAATGAGCCCCCATACCGCCGCTTATACGGAAAAATAAAAAAGTTAGAGGTCATCAAAATAAAGGGATTATAAACGTACTAATTTGGTTAAAAAGTTTGTGATTTTTTTTAAGCGCAACAATAATATAAAAGTATGTAATAATGGGTATCATTTTAATCGTATTGACCCTCAGAATAAAGAACACACATCATTTTTACCATAAATTGTACGGCGTGAAAACGAAACCTTTCAAAATTAGCAAAATTGCGTTTTAATTTCCCCACAAAAATAGTGTTTTTTGGTTGCGCCATACATTTTATGATATAATGAGTGATGTCATTACAAAGGACAACTGGTCGCGCAAAAAACAAGCCCTCATACTAGTCTGTGGATGAAAATATAAAAAAGTTATGATTTTTAGAAGGCGAGGAGGAAAAAATGAAAACGTAAAAATTTAATTGTCTGAGTCCTTAAGGCCAAAATGGGCTGAGTCCTTAAGGGGTTAAATGGTAATAGCTTTAGAACACTTTTTCTGAGCGGAGCGATTCTGAAACAGTTTTTTTTTTCGTAAAATAATGTGCTTTATGCAAGTGGTGCATTTTTGTTGACACATGCAGCAAAATTCCAAAATATTGTAAAAACCTGGAAAACATTTTTGGTCTTTTTTTTTTTTTTTTTTTAAGCTGTTCACTGTGCAGTAAAAGTGATGTTATATTTATTCTGTGGGTCAGTACGATTATGATGATACCCATTTCATATAGCTTTTTATGTTCTTTTTCCTTTTCTGATCAAAATTAATTTTTCCCTTTTTTTTGTGTTATCATTTTGTGTGATCACTTTTTTTTATTTTTCGTCCGATGCCATTGATTGAGGGCTTATTTTTTGTGGGACAAGCTGTACTTTTTATTGGTATCATTTTTGCAATACATGCTACCTTCTGATCTTTTTTTTATTCTGCTATTTGTACCAAAATTGGCGAATTTTGCGCTTTTATGCAGTTTTTTTTACGGTGTTCATTGTGCAGGATAATTTACATTATAGTTTTATAGTACACGTCATTACAAATGTGGCAATACCTAGTATGTATATGATTTGTGGGTTTCTTTATGATAATACAGGGCTTTTATTGGGAATGGGGCATTTATAAAAAAAAAAATTACATTTCATACTTTTTATTATTTTATTTTTCACTTTTTACAGGTTATACTATGCTGCAATACATTTGTACTGCAGCACAGTATAACCTGATGAGCTGCACACACTACAGCTGGCTGGATCTCACTGGCTTCGGTAGCTGGCAGACAGGAGGCCATCAGCTGGCCTACTGTTGCCATAGCAACCAACGTCAACCCGTGATTGTATCGCGACGCTGCTGTTGGTGACAGGGGAGCACCCTCCCCCTGTCAACACCATAGATGCCGTGATCAGGATTGATCACGGCATCTGTGGGGTTAATGCTGCCGGGACCGGCACGATCGTGGCAGCTGCGGCGGGACCCCAGCTGTGATTGACAGCCAGGCCCCGGCAGCTGCGGTGGGTCCCCGGCTGTGATTGAGAGGCGGGTCCCGCCGATGTTTTCCTGAGCAGGAAATCAGCAGGACGTATGTATACGTCCCAGAGCGCGTTGGGTGCTGGGACGTATTTATAGGTCCTGTAGCAGGAAGGGGTTAATAGTACAAGCAGATTAATAGCCCCCCCAATCTCTTGTCATACTGTTTTTAAATATTAAAACCATCTCAGCTTTGTTCTGTGTCTGCAAAAAAGCCAATACAAGTCAATGGAGGTCCTTCAGTCAGGTCCTACCTACATACATACATACCTATCTGCGTGACTTCGTACATATTTACCTACCGGGTGTGTGTTTGGAGGTGGGGACTACCTAATAAGGGAACTATCTATGTTCTGTTGGACATACAATACTTGCCTAATGGGAGAAGTACCTGCCTACTGTGGGGGATATAACTAGTTAATGGGACTTGACTGTGTAGGACACCAAGGGGGGCATTATTACAGTTTGAGGACCTATAGATGGGGAGATTTTATAGAGATGGGGAGGCCATTGGAAAAAAATTGCTAAAGAGATGTGTTTTGGCTGGAAGAAGTTGTCATTGTGGTCTGAGCCGGACAGAGAAGAAAGAACGAAAACTACTGTGATCAGAGAAGATGTCGCCTGTGATTTTCTAAATGTAACTATAATCACTTTATATGGTATACAGATACTGTGTACAGCTGGTATCTACCTCTGTATGGTCACTGTATATAAACACTTATATAGTCTGCAGATTTTGTATAAAGCTGGTATGTACCACTATATGGGAACTGTATGCGGGAATACTGATCTGTGTATAGTGGTTTTATTCAATACAGTATGGTGCATTAGTCAGTGACTGTGATTTATAGTGTATTCATAATGTGCCGGTATTATTTGGTCCTTGTATTGTGCACTGGTATTATTTGGTACTTGTATTGTATTGTTGCTCTGTGTATAGTGGTTTTTACTCAGTAACAGTTTGGTGGTATTATTTGTGTGGTGTATAATTTGTTCCATACATACTGGTATTATTGGTCTCAGTGTAGAGGATTTTGTCAGTAACAGTATGATGGTAATATGGATGGTGATAATATTCCACCTTGTAAACTGGTGTTATTGGTCATGGAAAATTATCTTTAGCTATGTTAAGATTATATATTTGTGTAGGGGGGGGGGGGGGGGGGCATGAGAAGGAATTTGGGTACAATAGGAACGGGGCAGACATGTGACCTGGGATGGGGTCTCAGAGGGGGTCCTTGCCTTATTTGGGGCCCTGAGTGTTGCCAGTCCGCCACTGCATATACAAGTGATGTAATGGTCAGAAATAGTGCTACATGTGAACTTGACAGATTATCCAAAAAAGTAACTTTAAAATCAGAGGTATGCTCTAAATATATGTAATCCCTGGTACAACACAAGTTACACAAAAATATCTGCTTTTGCTAATGAAGAGGTATTCATAGTGTTGGCGTTGGTTGCCTGTTTTGTTGGTGCTGTAGTCTGTACACATCTGCAAATACAATAATAACTATCTGCATCGCAATCTCTGGTTTGTGAATCCTTGACCTATTCTCTGCTTACATACAATCATATTGGAGAGCATGATGTCTACAGGTGACTGACTTTCTTCATCATAACATAGTCATAGTTCACAGTCTGTCTTAAGGTTAATATGTTATGTTTTTGTGTTTCCCAACAGCCTGTGGTCAAGCTCTTGTATAACAGAAGCAACAACAAATATTCATACACCAGGTGAATTACTACTTTACATTTTGTTCATTTACTTGCATTAAATCTGCATATTCACTGTTCAGCAATAACCTTTAAGCTAAACTAGTGCCAGAGCATTGCCAAAGCAGCAGGTATGGGGTCTTTCATGAAGGTCCACCAGGAAGCTTACAAGAGTCCATGCCTTGACAGGTTAGAACAGTTTTGGTGGCACCAGGTGGACCTGCACAATATTTTGTTATGGCTGATTATTATACATTAGTAAAAATAAAATCTGCCTAAGGGTACTTTCACATGTGCGTATTTTTACTGCCCTTTGACTTAAATGGGTAGCAAAATCTGCTACGGCAAATCTACAGCAAAAGTATGCACATGTGAACGTACCCAAATGGGTTCATCTAATGAATGAGTGAAATTTGCTGATTTATGCATTTCAGAAACTGGAATACTCTGTTCTAAAGGGATATTGTATGTTGAGGAATGTTGATTAGTTTTCTGCGATGGTTGTATGTAGATAGATAGATTTATTTTTCAAAATGTATTTTATTCGAAAAACAGAACTATCAATAGCAGAACAGTCAATATCAATATTGTTGACAGAGTGCACCCAGTTCTCAAGGCCTTGGTCAGAGGCCCGAAAGACCAAAGGCAAACAAAATATATATGTGTGTGTGTGTGTGTGTGTGTGTGTTTTCTGCTTGCACATTTTAATGACTGATTCACCCATGCTGGTTTTTGTTCTATTTTTGTTAATTTTCATAATATTGCATCTAGGAGCAATAATCATTTTTACCCATTTAGTTAAAAACTGCAGCAAAAAAAAAAAAATCAACAAAACTGGAATTTAGGATATAAATGACCTTTAACTTAAGCAATGCAAAACATCTGCAGCTGTGACTAATCTTAGTGTAGGTACGGAATAAGCTAGTAGGTCTTTATTAATACCATATTTTAATTTTCTTCTTTTTTAATGAATGTGACTATTATAGCAACTCTGATGACAACCTTCTGAAAAACATAGAGTTGTTTGATAAGCTTTCTCTCCGCTTCAATGGCCGGGTCTTATTTATGAAGGATGTGATTGGAGATGAGATCTGCTGCTGGTCTTTCTACGGTCAGGGACGGAAGCTGGCAGAGGTCTGCTGCACCTCCATTGTTTATGCCACTGAGAAGAAGCAAACAAAGGTATGGAAACACCTCATCCACAGTGACTGGAATATACAATTTGTTTATCCAGACATGGACAAACATGATTTGCTTTATTTAAAGGGGTTTGCTGGAATTTATAGAAAACTGTGTACAGCCTGGAACTGGCTTAACACCTTAAGGACATTTGACATAAATGTACATTCTGTTGCCCTGATACTTAAGGCACCGGGACATGCATTTACGTCTTGAGCGGCATTCCGACCATAAGACAAGTGCAGGAGCAGCTCTCTCTTCAAAGATTGTAAGTGACGGCTGCTATCAGCAGCTGTGCACTTACAGTCCTTGACAGAGAACGGTGACCCCACTGTTGTAAGTGATTAACCCCCTTAAGTGTCGTTATCAATAGCAATAAATTAATCAAATGTAGTGTAGGGGATAGAAAAAAAGTGCAACACTGCAAACCTGACACTATAAAACCTTATCCGCTATGCATTGTCTTACCAATTTTGGATTATCAGGGAGACTGACAATAGGTAGTTGCACCCAGTTGGTCAACTTCGCTCCGTGCCTGATGACTGGCCATGCAGGGGCAGGAGGCTCGTGACGCCACGGCCCGCTTCACTCAGTGCACCAGATGACAGGGGGTGCTGCAGGAAAGATTGCGGGGGTTCCCAGCGGCGGGACCCCCGCAATCAGACATCTTATTCCCTATCCTTTGGATAGGGGCTAACATGTCTAGTGGCGAAGTACCCCTTTGAGGAGATCTTCAAGCTTCTTTACTAAATCAGCCTGCTATACACAGCTGAACAATTGTGCAGTACCCTTCCAGAGGGAAACATCACACTCCTCATAATACAGCTCCCTGCGCCTTCCCTAGTGTAGCATCCTACAATATCCACCCCTCAAGGAGGTGCCACACTATCCAGTGTACCTCATAGGGCATAGGGCTGGGAGTAGCCATTTCTAAATCCAGTTACCATGTCAGTGTGTCCCTGGCAAGCTAAACCCTTGTCAGAATAATCACAGCACCCCGCTGAAGGCCCGAACCATGTTGCCTGCACAGGGCAGATATAAATAATGCAGATCCCAAAGACAAAGATTTGATAAAGTATAAGTACACAATTAATGGATATTGGTAGCGCTAGTCTAGTAGGCTGATTGGTAAGGAAGCTTAGAGTTTAAACTTGAGGGGCACGTTTCAGAGCATAAATATGCCGCATGTCAATATGTTCTCTGCCATTGCTGATTTGAACGCCATTGTCAGTGTCCCTGATGAGCCAAAATTGGTGAAATGCTGTGTAGGAGATAAGGTTTGATAGTGTTGTGTTTGCACTGTTTCACTTTTTTATCCATTACACTGCATTTTATTAAGCTCTGTCTGGTTATATTCTTACTCACTGTTTACATGAGGGTCTTTGTAGAGTAGTATTCAGGGTCCTGTTGCATGGCAGTCACCCTTTAGGTTAGGTTACATACCACACACATACCCAGTTACACACCACACGGTGGGGGGGGGAAGTATATTGCAGGGACTCCACAACTGATTGCTTAGGGACAATTGAGATGGTCTAGGGCCAGATATCCATATATGCTGTCTCCTGGATGTTTTATGAGCGAGTGTTCCTCTCCCGCCCTTAGGGGTCCCACTGTTGATTTTGCTATTTTTGTACATATGTGCTGTGACAATTTTATTTTGCTATTCTCAGCACATTTTGATAAATGTAAACTGTTATGAGTGCTATTACAGTACATATGGAGTTGTGGGTGGGTGATCACTCTCCTGCCATATTATTTTTGTGCAGTAAAAATGATGAATGAATTATCAGAGTAGTGGTACTGTCATTACATGTTGTTTTTAAGGTAGCTCATAAAAAGTTATATTTTACTTGTTACCCCAGTTTTCTAAAGTGACTCCAGATTTATGCTAATTAAAAATGTATCAAAATTAATAGTTGAACAACATAAAATCCAGGGTTTTTTTTTTCTATCATAAATATACATACATTGTTCTGTGCATAAAATCCAGTGTGAAATCTGCTGCATATACTGTACATATGAATATACCTGAAAAGTTTATTTTTTTGTGTTTTTTTGTTTAGTTTTTTTACAGTCCTCTGGGGCATACTGTTTCTCTTTGAGGAGATTCAACTGTGGCATAGCATCTACCAGGCAATGCTCAATGGGAAATGCTATTTTATTCTGAAATTCCTTTAAATCTTACAGTGTGCAAACAGTGAATATGAACTAGACTATGTGCAGTAAATAAGACCAGCAATGTGTTTCTCTCCCAGGTTGAATTTCCCGAAGCAAGGATTTATGAAGAAACCCTGAACGTTCTGCTCTATGAGACCCCCAGAGTCCCAGACAACTCTCTACTTGAAGCCACCAGCCGCACACGCAGCCAAGCATCACACAGTGAAGATGATGAGGGTTTTGAACTTCGAGATCGTGTTCGTCGTATTCATGTGAAAAGATACAGCACGTATGATGACAGACAGCTTGGGCACCAGTCTGCATACAGGGACTGATTCTC
Source organism: Hyla sarda (assembly GCF_029499605.1). NCBI lineage: Eukaryota > Metazoa > Chordata > Amphibia > Anura > Hylidae > Hyla > Hyla sarda. The sequence continues at coordinate 378,287,004 of NC_079190.1, read as the reverse complement.
TCTGCAGCATAGGTGTTTTCTAAGAACGCGGTCAAGTGCACTTTGCCAAGTGACTTTTGGAGACCAAAGTTTTGGGAGAAATGTACTCGCCAGTTCATGATATTGAAGTCATCCTCTATAAAGGTTTTAGAGTCAATTCCATTATTAGCACAATAATTAATCTAGAAGACACATGCGTCTTAATAGGGAGCTTGATTCTGTCTAATATCCACTACATGTTCTTTCTGCATCCCGCGACATTGAATTGAGTGACCCTTATGCATTAAGTGACCCTGACACTGATCTCTGTATTGAAGGTTTTTAAATATCTGCTTCCTGAAAGAAACCCCTGCAGAGCACTTATCTATTGTAAATCTTTATGCCACTGAAAAATTCCCTTCACCTTTAGAACTTAAAGTAGACTTCTAGCATACTCTCTAGTGAGGGGGATTACATGATAATCTGTTTCTTATCATTAACTTATTCCAATGATAAAAAAAAAAATTTTTTATTGCAGTAATAGAAATTGGCGCTGATGTAGCTTGTGCCTAAACCTTGTCCAATATGAGCCACCAAGCTGCAGTGTAAAGCATGGTAAAGGTGAATTTCACACTATCTAGAATCTATTTTGAAAATGCAGTTAATCTGACGATATTGATCATAGCAGTGCCCTAAATGAATATCAGTAGCTGGTATACCCTGCCAATAGCTAGTGACTTAAAAGTAATAATTGAGACCGTACCTGCAACTCGGCTTTAAAGGGAACCTGCCAGCTGTTTCATGCTGACCAACCATGGGCAACATGAAACCGGAATGGTCTCCATCTCTACAGTGCACTATAAATCAAAGTCGGGAACTTTGTATAAAGTCAAGGGGGCCAGCTCCTTACTGTTTCTCCCTGTCTTGCTGAACTTGACTGACAGGTCTTTATTCATGTATGTATAGGGAGACAACTACCAGTCAAATCCAGGAGGATAAGAACTGAAGACATCATATTAATGTTTAGGTGTCATGGGTTAGATAGTGCCTTTATACTATAGAGAAGTGGAGGTCAGCTCACCCGGCGTAGACCAGCTGCGGCACGGACAGGTGCAGACTTTCACCTTTAATTGAGGTGTGAGGAAAAAGCAAAACCAGCGCAGACTAATGCAGAAGGTGCGGTTTATTCAGTATTGCACACAGGACGAACATGGCAGTGACGCGTTTCGGCCGGCGACACCCAGCCTTACTCATACAAAGGTAAGACAAACCACGCTCAGCGTATGTATGAGTAAGGCCGGGTGCCGCCGGCAGAAACGCGTCACTGCCATGTTCATCCTGTGTTCTGTGTGCAATACTGAATAAACCGCACCTTCTGCATTAGTCTGCGCTGGTTTTGCTTTTTCCTCACACCTGCCTTTATACTATGCATTGTCGGTGATATTGCCTATATTGAGTACACAATATGGGGGAGATTTATCAAAAAATGTCTAGAGGAAGAGCATTGCAGTTGACCATAGCAACAAATCAGATTGCTTCTTTTATTTTTCACAGGCCTCTTTAAAAATGAAAGAAGCAATCTGATTGGTTGCTATGGGCAGCTCAGCAACTTTTCCTCTGCACAGGTTTTGATAAATCTCCCCCTATATTCCTACACTGCATGCATATGTCATGATCAGCTTATTTGCTGCTGAAATGAAGGATTTATGGCTGAAATCAGACTAACTGCATAGTTAATACATATGTGGTGAGAGAAGTAGTTTATTTAGACCACTATGTGTTTTATGTGTTCGTATGAAATTGCGACCGATCACATAGTTTGATCAGACACTTCTTCTCTGCCATGCTGTACAGTTGGCTTCTTTGTGCTTTTTTTACATTTATATTCTAGTATAGAATTTAAACTGGTAATGTACAGTAAGTGCAATTTTAGGCTCTTTTGTTATGAGTAAATAGTTGGGTTCTTTTTATTTTTAATTTTTTTTATTTAAATATATTTATTCTGACTTTGAAGGAAACACTAGTAAAGTATGGTGTTTCATGAACTCTTCATATTGGTGGCACAGTTGATCAGATGGTGAAGGCAGTTATGGATTGAAAACCATTGGCCGCATTTATCAAAAAATTTAATAGTAAGACTGTCATTTTTGCTTGTCGTAGGCAATTAGAGCTCTGCTTAAATTTTTTAAGCTACTATGGAAAAATTAATGCTGTGTGCTAATTCTTTTCTGTGGCCAACAGTCTTAATGTAAAGTCATTACATTACATATACATTAGATCAATGATGTCCAAACCTGCCGATTCCAGAGTAAGAGGATTACAACATACCTGATTCTTTTATTCTCAGTTGAGTTCCCAGTGGTGTTGGCCAGCTGCCCACACCCCTTTTCTGATCCAGACCACACTCAGCTGAGCGTGCATGGGTATGTGGTGATTGGGAAAGAAAGCTGTCAGTTGAATAAGTATTTAGCCAATCTGAAATGTATGCCAGTTTTGATAAATGAGGCCTATTGTAGTACGATTCAACAGATCAGATATTTATATGCTTACATTTACTAAATTCCATCACACGCCTTATATTGTGCATGTTAATAATTTATAAAGAACAAAGCTAGAGGATCAGTCAAGCTTTCATTTAGTATGTTCTATAAAGATGAATTGTGGTAAACAATTCTAAAGTGTAAAAAATTCTCCTTTTTCCTGAAATTTGTATGGTGTAATGGGAGAATTTATAGTTAACTATAAAAACTATTAGTTGCATTGTGCTGACAAGGATTTCCTGTTTTTAGCTAATATATTTTTGTACTACTTAGTCTTAAAAACAAGTCTTGCACATTATGTCTTAACCCTTGTTTGTTTATTAAGGTTTTCTTTATAGTTGGCAAATCTGTTTTTACATTAAAGCAGATATGACAGCTTTCTATGGTTTTGTTTTTGTGTTTTTTTAGCCATAAGAGGTGGATCTTGTAGATGGAGAAGGCCCTCACCTTCATCTGTTATAAACTTAAAATAAAAAAGTTAAAAAAAAACTACCGTATTCAAAGAATATACATCTTCCTGTAAAACAGGTTTTCATTTTTACCATAGTTTTAATGTGCCGTCTCTTAAAGTGTACCTGTCATCAACAAAAACGTTTTATATGTGTATTTTATATGTGTATTTTGTAATATACCTTGGTTAAAAAAATATGTATATTTTTGTCCCTACAGCTATTGCCTGTGCGTCTCTATGAGGAGTCCAAATACAGGAAGTGAGGGTGGACAAGCAGGGCTCTGCACTCTGAGGACAAGCAGGGCTCTGTGCAGTGAGGCTCTGTGACATGCTACGGGCTCACACATGAGGATGATTGACAAGCCAGGAGCCTGCACAGAGCCCTGCTTGTCCTGTCCTCACTTCCTGTATTTGGACTCTTCACAGGCAATAGCTGCAGGGACAGCATTTTTTCACCCATAAATATACATATTTTTTAACCAATGTATATTACAAATATACATATAATTGTATTATCTACATTATATAAAAAGTTTTTGTTGACGACGGGTACACTTTAAGCAACTATATGATTAGCTCTGTGTCCATATGGGAGGGAAGCAGCTCTTTCTACCAGCAGAAAATCTCAGCACAATCTCAAGCACTGTTCAGCAGCACAGTTATATTCTGCAAGCCTGAAATCTACTTTAAAGGGGTACTCCGCCCCTAGACATCTTATCCCCTATCCAAAGGATAGGTGGATAAGATGTCAGATCGCCGCGGTCCCGCTGCTGGGGATCCCCGCTGCGGCACTGCGCTATCATTACAGCACAGAGCGAGTTCGCTCTGCACGTAATGACGGGCAATACAGGGGCCGGAGCATTGTTATGTCACGGCTCCGCCCCTTGTGATGTCACGACCCGCCCCTTTCAATACAAGTCTATGGGAGGGGGCGTGGCGGTCGTCACGCCCCCTGCCATAGACTTGCATTAAGGGGACGGGCTGTGATGTCACGAGGGGCGGAGCCATGACGTCACGCTGCTCCGTCCCCTGTATCGCCCGTCATTACGCACGGAGCGAACTCTCTCTGTGCTGTAATGATGGCGGGGTGCCGCAGCGGCGATCCTGGGGGTCCCCAGCAGCGGGACCACGGCGACCTGACATCTTATCCCCTATCCTTTGGATAGGGGGATAAGATGTCTAGGGGCGGAGTAGCCCTTTAATGACTAATTTAGACTCATTTCAAAGATTTTACAGAGAACACTGCTGAAATATGTAACTTCTGTATTATTCCATTGTTTATCAAACTCTATTTAGGGTCCCTGTAAACTTGCACATGGATGTGTCTCATAGTTAGGGAGTAAAATGTAATTGCGTTACACTGCTTAAAGTTTTTTTTCATATTGTAGTAAGAAGTGCAAAATCTGAATATACAGGTGTTTGTAGTTTGTTATCAAGGAGAAACATGTCTGTATAGAAGCTGTAGACACAACACAATGTGCGATACTCATTGACTACTTCCAAAGTTGCTCCTGTTTTCCTTTTAGATGCATTGGAGCAATATAAATTATGCAAAAGTGGGCACAGCCTTAAAGCATGGAACATTGTGTTTCAGGGAGCAGGTCTTCCTGACATTGTAGAAAATGTAGCAATGAAGCTAGGAACCCCCCCAACGATTATTAACTCTATTTTAACAAATTGAACTGTTTTTTAAACTTGCTCCTTAGTTTTTCAGTTTATACAAAATGGATATAAATCTATGAACTCAAAACTTAAATATGAAAAAGAGGCAACTAATTGCTAAGTTCTGGAGATCTGTTGCCTGGTTTGGACCTATACCGAGATTTAAACAGGCTGGGATGAGTTTCTAATTCCTACTGGGAAAGTGACCTGTAAGGAACCTGCACTGGAAAACACAGTTTTATGCTTCATTCATTCATCAAGAGGGTTGTCCCATCTGGAAAACCCAATATGTATATGCTTTTGGGAATATAGATGCTTAGGATGCCCCCTTTATGCCAGAGCAGGGAGCCTCTATACAGAGCACCTTTCACTCCATCAGATTCAATACATATACACTTTATCAATGAGTAGCCATCTCATGCTACCTTTCCCATGTGGTTGTATTAGAAGAGCACTAGTTCCTGGGCATCTGTGTTTTAAAAGATGTCCCACCTGGACAACACAAGTCTTCCAGACAGAGTTAATGCAGATGCTAAATAAACCTGCAAACCTGATAATATACACGATATACTGTTACACTATGTTATTAAGCTTGTAGAACTGAAATGTGTGGATAATGAATATATTGTAGAATTCTTTGCTGGTTAAGAGCAACAGTTTTATTCTGGTAAATGCTTTATTAAACAAAAAGTATAAGGTGGTTTTATTCATGTTTCCCAGATAGAAGGCAACAAGATCTGCTTTAGATTTCACGATTGGAGATGTCTGGCTGCAGTACACAGTGATACTGTATGAGGAGCAGCTATGCTTCACTTTATTGACTTGGCTTTGACTAGATAATGGGCACATTTCCACTGATGTCTATGGAAAGTATCTACTGTTCTGGCTCCTGTCGTACAGTTTTGTGGCCTCATACGTTATTCTAAAGTTCACTCTTAATTTTTATGCATGTCAGTTTTCCAGTAAAAAAAAAATAGGCTAAATAGCCAAAGATCAGTATTAGCCATCTCAATTATTGTTAACACAATTTCATAATTCTAAATGACGAATTTAATATTCAGCAGGTTTGCTTTTGTTGTCTTCTAACTTATTTAACCATAGAATTTATTTCTGTAATTATAGGAATTTTGACTGGAAAACAAACACTAACTTTTTAATGACAATAAAACTTCATTATTACAATTAACACACATGCCTTCTTTGTTATTTGTCCTAAGATCTTTTATTACTGTGATAATAGGGCTCTTTATCAAAAATTTTAAAGGAAAGACAGTCATCAGGAAATCCACCTTTGTTTGATTACATTTTTGGTAATCCTTTTTTTTTTTTTTTTTTTTAATCATTGTTCCTATTAACCCCTTTAAGGACTGGGACAATTTTCATTTTTGCACTTTCATTTTTCTACCTCACCTTCTATTAGTCATAACTCTTTTAATTTTCCTCCTACAGACCCATATACTGTATATACTCGAGTATAAGCCGTGTTTTTCAGCACGATTTTTCGTGCTGAAAACACCCCCCTCTGCTTATACTCGAGTGAACTCTCCGCCCTCAGTGGTCTTCAACCTGCGGACCTCCAGATGTTTCAAAACTACAACTCCCAGCAAGCCCGGGCAGCCATCGGCTGTCCGGGCTTGCTGGGAGTTGTAGTTTTGAAACCTCTGGAGGTCCGCAGGTTGAAGACCACTGCGGCCTTCTACATCATCCAGCCCCCCCCCTCTCACCCCCTTTAGTTTTGTACTCTCCTCCGCTCGGCGGGACGTTAGGGTGCGCTGGTCCGGTGCTGCAGGACGGTCCGGTGGGGCGGTCGTCCGGTGGGATAGTGGTTCCGGGCTGCCATCTTCACCGGGGGGCCTCTTCTCCGCGCTTCGGGCCCGGCCCCGAAATAGTCACGTTGCCTTGACGACAACGCAGAGGGACGTTCATTATCAACGTCCCTCTGCGTCGTCGTCAAGGCAACACCTCTATTCCGGGCCCGAAGCGCGAAGAAGAGGCAGCCCAGAACCACTATCCCACCGGACGACCTGCCCACCGGACAGTCCTGCAGCACCGGACCAGCGCACCCTAACGTCCCGCCGAGCGGAGGGGAGTACAAAACTAAAGGGGGTGGGGGGGGCTGGATGATGTCGAAGGCCGCAGTGGTCTTCAACCTGCGGACCTCCAGAGTTTTCAAAACTACAACTCCCAGCAAGCCCGGACAGCCGATGGCTGCCCGGGCTTGCTGGGAGTTGTAGTTTTGAAACATCTGGAGGTCCGCAGGTTGAAGACCACTGTATCAGACATTGACAAGCGGTGATGATGAAGGGGGGGGGGGGGGGGGCTGATGACATGTGGTGATGATGACAAGGGGATGATGAAGGGGGGTGTGGGATGATGACAAGGGGATGATGAAGGGGGTGTGTGGGATGATGACAAGGGGATGATGAAGAGGGGGTGTGGGATGATGACAAGGGGATGATGAAGGGGGGTTGTGGGATGATGACAAGGGGATGATGACAGGCGGTGATGATGAAGGGGGGATGATGACAGGCGGTGATGATGACGGGGGTCTGGATGATGACAGGGGGGATGATGTATTTCCCACCCTAGGCTTATACTTGAGTCAATAATTTTTCCTGGGATTTTGGGGTGAAATTAGGGGCCTCGGCTTATATTCGGGTCGGCTTATACTCGAGTATATACGGTAAGGTCTTTCTTTTTGCGCCACCAATTGTACTTTGTACAACCATTTCACCACAAAATCTACAGAGAAACCTCCATAAAATTTTGTGGGGCAAAAATATAAAAAAAAATAACATGCCAATTTGTCTAATTTTTGTGGGCTTCTGTTCCTACGCAGTGCACTTTTCGGTAAAAAATGTAAGATTATCTTTATTCTGTAGGTCCATATGATAACAACAATACCTAATTTATATAGGTTTCGTTTTCTTTTACTACTTTTAAAAAATAACTTTTTGTACATAAATGAGTATGCTTAACTCCATAAGAACCGGGCCATTTTTAATTTTTGCACTTTCGTTTTTTCCTTCTCCCCTTCTTAAAATTATAACACTTTCAGTTTTCCACCTCGAGACCCATATGAGGGCCTGTTTTTTGCGCCACCAATTTTATTTTGTAATACCGTCAATCATTTCACCACAAAATCTACGCGAAACCAGAAAAAAAAATTTGAGGCAAAATTGGGAAAAAAAAACACCATTTTGTAAATTTTGGGGGCTTCAGATTCTACGCAATGCATTTTTCAGTAAAAATGGCACCTTTATTTATTCTGTAGGTTCATATGATTAAAATCATACCCAACTTATATAGGTTTGATTTTGATTATAACTTTTTGTGCGAAAATTAGAATGGTTAATATTGTCCTCTTCTGACCCCTATAACTTTTATTTTACCATATACAGGCTGTATGAGGGCTCACTTTTTGCGCCTTGATCTGAATGTTTTTTGTTTTTTTTGGGGACTTCTTGAACACTTTTTATACATTTTTTATATTTTTAAGGGTACACAAAATGAACAAAAATACGCAATTTGGGACTTTGGAATTGTTTTTACGTATATGCTATTGACCGCGTGGTTAAAGTAACGTTATATTTTTATAGATTGGACATTTACGCACGTTGCGATACCACATGTTTATGCTTATTTTTGTTTACATTTTTTTTCTTTTAATGGGAAAAGGGGGGTGATTAAAACTTTTATTAGGGAAGGGGTTAATTGACATTTATAAAAAAAAAAAAATGTTATACTATTTTAGTCCTCATAGGGGACTATTACATGCAATCCATAGCATAGCAGTGATCAGTGTTATCTGTGTATAATTGCTCCAGGCTGCTAAGGCTTCCTGGAGCATCGAGGCACAGATCGGACGGCAAGGAGACAGGTAAGGGCCCTCCCGATGTCCTCTCATCTGATCGGGACACCGCAGTTTTACTGCGGTGGTCCCGATCAGCTCTGCTAAGTTGCCAGGACTAAGTTGCCAGGACTGCTGTTGCCAGGGAGCAGGACGAGGGCGTATGGGTACACTCTTGGTCCCCAAGAGTTTAAAATTGCCCTCCTCTGACCCCTATAAATTTTATTTTTCTATATATGGGGCTATATGAGGGCTAATTTTTTGCACCGTAGTTTTTATTGCTACCATTTTTGTTTTGATGGAACTTTTTGATCGCTTTTCATTATATTTTTCTGCTTTATGAAGTAACCAAAAAATACACAATTTTGGACTTTCATATTTTTTGTTTTGTTTACGCCATTGACCGTGCGGTTTAATTCACCAGTTCACGACCATTGACATCTATACTAGTCCATGTGCCGTTAACAGAGTATGGCGCGGGCTCCCGACTCGAGCCTGCATCATACCGGCCGTCCCCCAGCTGATTCCTGTAGCTGGGGGCCAGCGTTAATAGCTGACATGTGGCGATCGCCGTGGGCGGCTATTATCCCTTTACATGGCCACTATCAAAGCGGACAGCAGCATTCAAAGGTGCCTTTATCCCGTCCCTGGTGGTCTAGTGGCGTGGATCGCCCCCCTGCAGCGCGATCGGGGGGGAGGAGGTCGATCCACTGCTGAGGTAGCCAGGGACCAGGCTTTATCAATCAAGCTCAGAGCACACAGATCAATGTGGTTAGTCCCTAAGGGGACTAAAAGTGTAAAAAAAAATAAAACATTTAAAGCACAAACATTTACCCCTTCCTTATTAAAAGTTTAAATCACTACCCTTTTCCCAAATTCCATATAAAAAATATATAAACATAATAAAAAATAAACATATGTAAATATAATTAAACCGCACGGTCAATGGCGTATGCGCAATAAAAATTCCAAAGTCCAAAATAGCGTATTTTTGGTCACTTTTCATACCATAAAAAAAATGAATAAAATGCTATCAAAAAGTCTTATCAAAACAAAAATGGTACCGATAAAAACTTCAGATCACGGTGCAAAATATGATCCCTTTTACATCCCCGTAAGTGAAAAAATTAAGTTATAGGGGTCAGAAGAGGATCATTTTTAAATGTATTAATTTTCCTGCATGTAGTTATGATTTTTTTTAGAAGTACGACAAAATCAAACCTATATAAGTAGGGTATCATTTTAATCGTATGAACCTACAGAATAAAGATAAAATGTAATTTTTACCGAAAAATGTACTGTGTAGAAATGGAAGACCCCAAAATTTACAAAATGGCGTGTTTTCTTCAATTTTGTCATACAATGATTTTTTTTTTCTTTTGTTTCATCGTAGAATTTTGGGTAAATTGACTGATGTCATTACAAAGTAGAATTGGTGGCACAAAAAATAAGCGATCATATGGTTTTTAAGGTGCAAACTTGAAAGGGGTTATGATTTTTAAAAGTTAAGGAGGAAAAAACGAAAGTGCAAAAAACAGAAAAATGGGGTTTGGATAGGGGATAAGATGTCTAGGGTGGGAGTACCCCTTTAAGAGATTCAGTGGGAAAGGAATAAAGGCCCCGCAGTGCAGTCAAAAAATTACCCGTGATCCCAAATTTCTGAAGGGATGCTAAAAAGGAATGGCCACCCAAGTCTATCAAAAGCCTTCTCGGCATCTAAGCTAAGGATTAACGCTTGTTCAGACCTTCGATTGACTAAGTCAACGAGATCTATTACCCCCCTGGTGTTGTCACCCCCCTGTCGGCAGGGGATAAACCCAACCTGATCCTTGTGGATAAGGGAGGGCAGAAAAGAGCAAAGTCTGGTTGCAAACACCTTAGAAAACAATTTCAAATCCGAATTAAGAAGGGCAATAGGATGGTAACTAGAACAATCATGAGGGTCTTTACCTGGCTTAGGTATCAGTGATAAGAGAATGTAGGAAAGACTGCATAATCGGCTCGCCCCCCCATAAAAGAGTTAAAAAATGGAACAAGCTTAGGGACAAATGTAGAAGAGAAAGTCTTATAGTATAGATATGTGAAGCCGTCTGGGCCGGAGGAACGGCCCGCATGTAGGGACTTAAGGACCTCGAGGAGTTCCTCCCCTGTTATAGGCGCATTCAAGACACCTCGATTGGCCTCCGTCAGTGAAGGCAGGCCACACCGGGAGAGATAGGAATCAAGGGCCACAGCCCGCTCCACTGGATCAGACGGTAGTTGGGATGGAAGGGAATAGTTTAGTATAGTAATCTACAAAGAGGCAAGAGACATCGGCCGGGTGATAATGAAGAATCTTTAAAGGCAGAAGGGGAGTGAGCAACCGCTTGTTCCTGCAGGCGCCTGGCCAACATAGTATGGCCCTTCTCATAAAAATGTTGCCTAGCAAATAGCAACTGACGTTCAACTTTATGAAGAGCTAGGTCACCCAACTGGGCCCGCGCAGCCACCAAGCTCCGAAGTATCGATAAAGAAGGAGCAGACAGCAAAAGAGCCTCCAGGCGAGTAATCTCCGCACGGAGTTCCCTGGAGCGAGTCAGAGCATCAGGTTTAAATTTAGCGCCAAGGGCGATACAATGTCCTCTAACTACAGATTTATGGGCCTCCCAGAGAACGGCCTGAGAAGAGACCGAGCCCTCATTGGTAGCGAAATAATCAGTGATACAGTTCTGAATCGACTCCCGGGAAGGCAATGATTTGAGGAGAGAATCATTTAGTCGCCAGTGGCAGGACCGAAAAGAGGAAGGCGAAGAACGGAAGGATAAGAGGATAGGACAGTGGTCAGACGAAGATATAGGTTCAAGGGAGGCATCTGAGAGCATGCGTACCATAGGCAGGTTTCCAAAAAAGTTATCTATATGTGTGTGCAATTTATGGGGGTGTGAATAAAAGCTAAAAGAGCACTCTGTCGGGTGATTTATACGCCATAGGTCATGCAGCAAAGACGCCCTGATGAAAAAAAAAAAAGCGATGCTAAGCACAACTGGGAGGGGGGTGGGGGTTCAGCAGTCAGAGAGTGACGGTCTAGAGAAGGAGAATAGATGAGGTTAAAGTCCCCCCCAAACAACCAAGCAGAGGAAGGATATTTGTGCAATTTAGCGACTACTCTTCGCAGAAAGGGGATCTGGGAGGTATTCTGGGCATAAACATTACAAAGGAGCAGTGAGACTCCACCCAGAACACCCTCCACCACCACAAAACGTCCCTGAGGATCAGGTTAGGAAGAAGTAACCTGAAGGGGGCAAGTCCTAGAGACCAATATAGCAACCCCCGCCACCTTCCTACCAGAGACAGCTGAGTATACTTGTGGATACAGATTGCTTTACCGGCAAGAATTGCTTCTCTATGCATACGAATGTAATAATTGAAAATGTGATGCTGGGACAAAGAAAAAGTCTCTTTTTTTCTTCTTCAAAAATATTTCTAGAGAACGGGCGCAAAATGTGAAATGTGGTAGCTTAATGCTTTGGAAAAAGTTTTGGGGCCAATCACATAGGCCGAATGGGGAAGTATACTGAAAAGATACAGACAATCTCTCTATAGAGAAAATCATAGGCTGATATAGTTCATTAATTGTACAGGGTGGGCCATTTATATGGATACACCTTAATAAAATGGGAATGGTTGGTGATATTAACTTCCTGTTTGTGGCACATTAGTATATGTAAGGGGGGAAACTTTTCAAGATGGGCGGTGACCATGGCGGCCATTTTGAAGTAGGCCATTTTGAATCCAACTTTTGTTTTTTCAATAGGAAGAGGGGCATGTGACACCTCAAACTTATTGGGAATTTCACAAGAAAAACAATGATGTGCTTGGTTTTAACGTAACTTTATTCTTTCATGAGTTATTTACAAGTTTCTGACCACTTATAAAATGTGTTCGATGTGGTGCCCATTGTGTTGGATTGTCAATGCAACCCTCTTCTCCCACTCTTCACACACTGATAGCAGCACCACAGGAGAAATGCTAGCACAGGCTTCCAGTATCCATAGTTTCAGGTGCTGCAGAATGGGCAAAACAAAAATTAGAACAGGACCCTCAGTTTACGCAAAAGATTTTGTTCAGTGATGAGGCAAACTTTTATGTGAATGGTGAAGTTAACAAACAAAACCACCGCTATTGTTCTGACACTAACCCACATTGGATAGATCCCTCCAAGACTGTTGGAACACAAAAATTGATGGTATGGTGTGGTATATGGGGTACAAAGATAGTGGGGCCATTCTTTATCAATGGAAACCTCAAGGCCACTGGATATGCGAAATTGCTACATGATGATGTGTTTCCCTCTTTATGCACTGAAGCTGGCACATTCCTTGAGTTTTTCCAGCAAGATGGTGCGCCACCACATTATGGGTGTCGGGTCCGAGCATTCCTAGATGGACAGTTTCCTGGAAAGTGGATTGGTTGTCGTGGGCCAGTTGAATGGCCCCCAAGGTCTCCCGATCTGACCCCCTTAGACTTTTATCTTTGGGGTCATCTGAAGGTAATTGTCTATGCTGTGAAGATGCGAGATGTGCAGCACCTGAAACTACGGATACTGGAAGCCTGTGCTAGCATTTCTCCTGCAGTGTTGCTATCAGTGTTTGAAGAGTGGGAGAAGAGGGTTGCATTGACAATCCAACAAAATGGGCAGCACATTGAACACATTTTATAAGTGGTCAGAAACTTGCAAATAACTCATAAAAGAATAAAGTTACGTTAAAACCAAGCACATCATTGTTTTTCTTGTGAAATTCCCATTTTATTAAGGTGTGTCCAACCATTCCCATTTTATTAAGGTGTATCCATATAAATGTACTATTCACCAAATAGTCTCTTTAGGATAGGAATTGGACAATAAGACAACTGCTTAAAATGTGATATGCAAGGGGCAGATTTCCTCATTATGACTTAGAAGTACCCTAAGGTCATAAGACTATAGGAAGGAGCTGGGTCAGAAATGTTCAATACATTAGTTCAAAAGGTAACATGAGGCCTGAAAATATGTATTCTGGGGGAATTGCTTAGTGCAGGGAATCCTATAATACTCAGGAAATAATTTGCTAGGACACCATCCTCTGTGGAAGCATGGAAGAAGCTTACTGGTAAAATTAAATGTTACAAGCTATTATTGCTAAAACAGGTAAAGACATATAGTTACATAGTTTGTAAGGTTGAAAAAAGACAAGAGTCCATAAAGTTCAACCTAAAACCCTACTGTGTTGATCCAGAGGAAGGCAAAAACCATCCTATGAGGATGATGCTAATTGCCTTAATGCCTAAAACGTCTTTTCTCCAAACTAAATAACTATAAAGCTTGAAAATCTGTAATCCTTAGCACATAATTGTACATGTTGTTTTTATTGCCCAAGTGCTTACCCTTAACCTTACATTTATCCACATTCAATTTATTTTGCCATGTCTGTGCCCAAGCCTCCAGCTTCCTTAGATCCATCTGTAATATTATGTTATCCTCCTCTGTGGTGATCACCTTACCCAGTTTAGTGTCATCTGCAAATATTGCAATTCTACTCTGTAATGCCTCTACAAGGTCATTGACCCCTTCCCACAGAGGGTCGTATATACACGTCCATTTACTCCATGCCTTAATGTAAATGGACATATACAGTCATGGCCGTAAATGTTGGCACCCCTGAAATTTTTCAAGAAAATGTAGTATTTCTCACAGAAAAGGATTGCAATAACACATGTTTTGCTATACACATGTTTATTCCCTTTTTGTGTATTGGAACTAAACCAAAACTGGGAGGAAAAAAGCAAATTGGACATAATGTCACACCAAACTCCAAAAATGGGCTGGACAAAATTATTAGCACCCTTTCAAAATTGTGGATCAATAAGATTGTTTCAAGCATGTGATGCTTTTTTAAACTCACCTGGGGTAAGTAACAGGTGTGGGCAATATAAAAATCACACCTGAAAGCTGATGAAAAGGAAAGAAGTTCACTTAGTGTGGCATGCACAGACACACAATGCAAAGACTAAGCATGGACAACAGAACGAGGAGAAGAGAACTGTCTGACTTGAGAAACAAAATTGTGGAAAAATATCAACAATCTCAAGGTTATAAGTCCATTTCCAGAGATCTAGATTAGCCTTTGTCCACAGTGCGCCACATTATCAAGAAGTTTGCAACCCATGGCACTGTAGGTAATCTCCCTGGACGTGGATGGAAGAGAAAAATTGAATAAAGGTGTCAATGCAGGATAGTTTGGATGGTGGATAAGCAGCCCCAAACAAGTTCCAAAGATATTCAAGCTGTCCTGCAGGCTCAGGGAGCATAAGTGTCAGTGCTATCTATCTGTCGACATTTAAATGAAATGAAACGCTATGGCAGGAGACCCAGGAGGACCCCACTGCTGACACAGACATAAAAAAGCAAGACTACATTTTGCCCAAATGAACTTGAGTAAGCCAAAATCCTTCTGGGAAAACGTCTTGTGGACAGATGAGACCAAGATAGAACTTTTTAGTAAAGCTTCTTCTGTTTACCAAAAACTGAATGAGGCCTACAAAGAAAAGAACACAGTACCTACAGTGAAATATGGTGGAGGTTCAAAGATGTTATGGGGTTGTTTTGCCTCCTTTGGCACTGGGTGCCTTGAATGTGTGCAAGGTATCATGAAATCTGAGAATTAGCAATGGATTTTGGGTCGCACTGTACAGCCCAGTGTCAGAAAGCTGGGTATGAGTCAGAGATCTTGGGTCTTCCAGCAGGACAATGACCCCAAACATACATCAAAAAGCACCCAGAAATGGATGGCAACAAAACGCTGGATACTTCTGGAGTGGCCAGCAATGAGTCCAGATCTAAATCCCATTGAACACCTGTGGAGAGATCTTAAAATTGCTGTTGGGAAAAGGCACCCTTCCAATAAGAGAGACCTGGAGCAGTTTGCAAAGGAAGAGTGGGCCAACATTCCGGCTGAGAGGTGTAAGAAGTTTAATGATGGTTATAGGAAGTGACTTAGTTATTTTTTCCAAAGGGAAAGTTAAACAGATTTGTAAATTACTTCTATTAAAAAATCTTAATCCTTCCAATAGTTATTAGCTTCTTAAGTTTTCTGTCTAACTACTCAATGCTGATGTCACATCACGGGAGCTGTGCATGATGGGAGAATATCCCTTGCATGATGGGAGAATATCCCCATAGGAGCTGGACAGCTCCTGGGACGTGAGTCATCAGAAAGCAGTTAGACAGAAAACAGCAACTCAACTTCAGAAGCTAATAACTATTTAATAGAAGTAATTTACAAATCTGTTTAACTTTCCGGAGCCAGTTGATATATAAAAAAAAGTTTTTGCCTGGAATACCTCTTTAAACACTTCAGTGCTGCAGTCAATGTGACTGCAGCACCAATCGCCAGTAACAGAGGGAGCTCCCTCCCTCTGTTTTCCAATGAGACCCCGCAGTGTCTCATTGGTAGCCATGGCAACCAGGGACCTCCAAACGGCCCCTGGTTACCTGGCTACGGAAGCCAAAATGCAAAGTCTGATCTTTACTGTGTATCAGTGCAACACTAACAGGGATAATACACTGCAGTACAGATCTGTACTGCAGTATATTATGTGTCAAGTCCCCTAGTGGGACAGTAAAAAAAAAGTAAAAAATACACTAAATAAATAAAAAATAAATAATAAATAAATAAAAATAAATATTTCCCACCCCCAAAAATGACATACACATATTTGGTATCACTGCATCCGTAACAACCAAAGCAAAAATAATATCACATTATTCAACCCGCATGGGGAACGCCATAAAAAAAAAGATAAATCTTTGCCAAATTTATGTCACCTCACGGAAATAATTTGCTATCACACAACATTCTCTGAATAAAAATAAAAATACATCTCTCAGAAAATAGTAATGCACTAAAAAGATTTTTTTTTTAATGAAAATGTTTTTATATTGTATATATGATAAACCATCAAATAAAGTACATAAAAGGGTTATTGCCACAATCATACCGACCTGCAGAATAAAATTGCCATGTTATTGATACTGCATGGTGAACACTACATAAAAAAAATTATAATCTTGCCAAAATGAGTGCTTTTTGGTAATCCCGCTTCACTAAAAATCTAATAAAAAGTGATCAAAATGTCAGACATACCCCAAAATAGTACTATTCAAAGCCACTACTTATCCCGGCAAAAATAAGCCCTCCCATAGCTCCATTGGTGAAAAAATTAAAACGTTAGAGACCTTAGAATAGGGTGACACTAACTAACTAAAAAATAGGAAGACCCAAAATCCACACTTCCGCTTAGGAAGATGGCCGCATAATCTGTGAGCTCCCGCTCCCTGGGGCCTAGTACCTGCTATATTCGAGCGGGATCGGCACCTACCTCATGTGGAGAACCTCCCGCCGCTGTCAGAAGTGGTCCTCTTCACTCCGGCCTCTGTCTCCGTCCTCTGGCAGCATCACCTGGTTCCTGCAGCCCTCTTCAGGCCACGCTGCGGGCTGCGTGTCCACCATTACAAGGCCGGCCTCCAGTCCCCGTTTCCCGTTCCAGCGGCGCCTCCTCTTTCCGGACTCCTCCACCTGCTGCAGAGCGGTTGCACTCTTCTGCCACTGTGCGAACTGCCGGACGGCGGTTTTTGCCATGTCTTTCACAGTGTTTCAGTTTTTTTCTTCTTTGCATTCACATTTATTATAGACATGTTATTTGCTATTTACAGTCACTTTTTAGCTTTTTGGTACTCCTCTTGGCATGGCCTCAGGGGGTGGAGGTGCACCCTTTTTGGTTCTCTTCTTGTCAGTCGTTTTCTCACTGTCCCTCCGAGGTGGTGTCAATTGGACTGACACCATACTGGTGCTGGTATTGTTCTGACTCCTCTCTGACATTTGGGTCATTGGTCCATTTTTTGGATGTCTTTTTTTTTTTTTTTTTTCTTGTCTTTTTTTGTTTGTGTGGTCTTGTTTTGTAGTCTCTTCCTTGTTGTTTTTTTGTAGTCTCTTCCTTGTTGTTTGGTCTCCCCTCTGGTCTTTGTTTTCCCCCCTCCTTTTCTTCTCCTTTTCTAGGCTCACTGGGATTGGACTCCATTCTTCTGGAATATGCCGCGGGTCAACTAGCTTCCGGGACATCCTTATTTGCTCTCTGGGCTTTGGTGAGTGCTCTTGTTTACTAGCGTTTTCCTCTCCTTGGTATCCATTATGGTCAGGTGTGTCTCTTTGAATATAATGGGCCTTAACTCCCCCCTAAGAGATGTCTACTGCTGCGGGAGTTGACTACGCTGATGACTGACATTGCGTTCCTTCAGGAGACGCATTTTGACCATGCTGGCTCCTCCCAGTTTTTACACCACCTCTATCCCCAAGTTTTTTCAGCCACCTTGGGTAGGAAGGTTGCGGGTGTGGCTATTTTAATTTCTAGGTCCTGTCCTGTTGAGGTAGCTTCCTCCGTTATTGACCCTGGGGGGTGTTTTGTTATTGTTGAAGGTTTTCTGGGTGGAAAGCCTTTTCTTCTCTGTAATGTCTATACCCCAAACACCTCCCAGATTCCTTTTCTGCACAGGGTCCTAGCTAAGCTCCACAAGTATCCTCCATCTGCATTGCTATTGGGGGGTGATTTTAATTAGATTTTTTTTCCCTTCTATGGACCGGCATTCCTTGGCTGGTACCCCTCCCTTCACTGCTCACCTGCGCTTGGCGTCGGTTTTCCGGCTTGTGATTCGTTCCTCCTCTTTATACGATCTTTGGCGAATAAATCACCCGACAGACCGGTCTTTTTCTTTTTATTCTACCCCGCATCAGTTACATATGCAAATCGACTATTTTTTCGGGAACCTCCCAATGGTGCGCATGCTCACTAACGCGTCTTTGAAATTAATTTCCTGGTTGGACCATATTCCGTTCTTACTTTCCTTTTCTCCTCAGTCTACCCCTCCCCGTCGCTGCCACTGGTGCCTTAATGACTTTATGCTCAAATCTCCGCCCTCCCAGGATTTGATCCAGGCTTGCATTTCTGAGTATTTTGCTACCAATGATGGCTCTGTCGCTTCGCAGGACAGTCGATGGGAAGCCAATAAATCTGTGGTACGGGGCAGCTGTATTGAAAAAAGATGCCTTGGCTCGTGCCCTGGAGCATTGTGATGAGATTTCTCAGCAAGAGGCTTCTCTTTTGGTTCCCCATCCCTGTTGGGGCTAAGGCACTTGGTTGCGGCTCATGCTCAACTGGGTGATCTAGCTCTTCATGAGGTCGAGCGCCTTCTTCTTTATGCTACCCAATGTTTTTTATGAAAAGGGCAATAAGGCCATTACTATGCTTGCTAGGCACCTGCGTGACCATGCCGCTGCCATGCCGATGCTGTGGGCACTCTTCACTATGACCCTGAAGCTATTTCTTGCCACTTTCTAGACTATTACTCTAAATTTTATTCCCTTCCTTCACAGCTTCCATCTGATCTGGGGGAGCGTGACACTGCCTTGTGCTCCTTTTTATCGCAATGTAATTTACAGACTCTCTCTGGCTTTGATCGTGCTGTTTTGAATGCACTGATCACTCCTGAGGAGTTGACGGAGGTCCTTAAGTCTCTTCCCTGGTCAAGATGGCTTTACTTATTTATACTATAAGACTTTTGCTTCTCTTCTACTGCCTAGGCTTGTTTTTCTGTTTAACTCTTTTCTCAGAGGGAGGGGATCCCACAATATTTTCTTCACTCCTTGGTTACTCTTATCCCCATACCGGGTAAGGACTCCCATGACTGTAGTTACAGACCCATTGCTCTTCTTAACCCCTTCCCGACCTATGACATACCTATACGTCATGGGTGGCAAGGTGTTCCCGACCCATGACATACAGGTACGTCATGGACATTAATGCCGCTACTCGCGGCATCCCGCAGCGCCCGGAAAGATGGTGGCTATCACTGATAGCCAGCCATCTTACCGTGCGACCACGGGGGGTTTCGTCCCCCACCCCCCCCCAGCGATCGCTGCTATCAGCTGGTCAAATCTGACTAGCTGATAGCAGCGTTTCGCTATCAGAATACTTAGCAGCGCGGTGTGTGAGTTCCGATCACGGGGATCGGGACACACACCGCTCTACTAAGTGTCCCTGACCCGTCCCCCGGCGTCACTTACCCGTCGGAGCGGTGTCCCGAGCGGTCCCGGCGTCCTCCGTGCGGTCCCGGCTGCGCTGCGTCCCGGCGGTGAGTTTCCGGCAGCAGTGCGGCATCTTCATTGGCAGCAGTGAGATCGCCGTAAAGCAATCTCACTGCTGCCTCTGAGAGTTTCAAAACTGCAACTCCCAGCATGCCCAGACAGCCTTTGGCTTTCTGGGCATGCTGGGACTTGTAGTTTTGCAACATCTGGAGGTCCTCAGTTTGGAGACCACTGTATAATGGTCTCCAATCTGTGCTCTTCCAGATGTTGCAAAACTACAAATCTCAGCATGCTCAGTCTGTCCAGGCATGCTGGGAGTTGTAGTTCTCTAACATCTGGAAGAGCACAGATTGGAGACCATTATACAGTGGTCTCCAAACTGTGGACCTCCAGATGTTGCAAAACTACAACTCCCAGCATGCCCAGACTGCCCAAGCATGCTGGAAGTTGTAGTTCGGCAACATCTGATCCTTCAGATATTGCCGAACTGCAACTTCCAGCATGCCTTGGCAGTCTGGGCATGCTGGGAGTTGTAGTTTTGCAACAACTGGAGGCACACTAGTTGGGAAACATTGTCCGTTTCCTACCTCAGTGCCTCCAGCTGTTGCAATTGTTGCAAAACTATAACTCCCAGCATGCACTGACAGACCATGCATGCTGGGAGTTGTAGTTTTGCAACAGCTGGAGGCACACTGGTTTGGAAACACTAAGTTTGGTTGCAAAACACTTGAAAGTTTATTACTTAACTTAGTGTTTCCAAACCAGTGTTCCTCCAGCTGTTGCAAAACTACAACTCCCAGCATGCACGGACAGCCAAAGGGCATGCTCGGAGTTTGCAACAGCTGGATGTTTGCCCCCTCCCCCCAATGTGAATGTACAGGGTACACTCACATGGGCGGAGGTTTACAGTGAGTGCTGCAAGTTTGAGATGGCGCAAATTTTGCGCTGCAGCTCAAACTTCCAGCGGCAAACTTGCTGTGAACCTCTGCCCATGTGACTGTACCCTAAAAACACTACACTACACTGACACTAACCTAAAATAAAAAGTAAAAAACACTACATATACACATACCCCTACACAGCCCCCCTCCCCCCAAAAAATGAAAAACGTCTGGTACGCTACTGTTTCCAAAACGGAGCCTCCAACTGTTGCAAAATAATAACTCCCAGTATTGCCGGACAGCCATTGACTGTCCAGGCATGCTGGGAGTTTTGCAACAGCTGGAGGCACCCTGTTTGGGAATCACTGGCGTAGAATACCCCTATGTCCACCCCTATGCAAATCCCTAATTCAGGCCTCAAATGCGCATGGCGCTCTCTCACTTTGGAGCCCTGTCGTATTTCAGGGCAACAGTTTTGGGACACATATGGGGTATCGCCGTACTCGGGAGAAATTGCCTTACAAATTTTGGGGGGCTTTTTCTTCTTTAACCCCTTATGAAAAGGTGAAGTTGGGGTCTACACCAGCATGTTAGTGTAAAAAAATTAATTTTTTACACTGACATGCTGGTGTTGCCCTATACTTTTCATTTTCACAAGAGGTAAAAGGGAAAAAAGACCATCTAAATTTGTAACGCAATTTCTCCTGAGTACGGAGATACCTCATATGTGGGCGCAAAGTGCTCTGGGGGCGCACAACAAGGCCCAGAAGGGAGAGTGCACCATGTACATTTGAGGCGATTTGCACAGGGGTGGCTGATTGTTACAGCAGTTCTGACAAACGCAAAACAATAAATATCCACATGTGACCCCATTTTGGAAACTACACCCCTCATAGAATTTAATAAGGGGTGCAGTGAGCATTTACACCCCACTGGCGTATGACAGAGTTTTGGAACAGTGGTCTGTGAAAATGAAAAATAAAATTTTTGATTTGCACAGTCCACTGTTTCAAATATCTGTCAAACGCCAGTGAGGTGTAAATGCTCACTGCACCCCTTATTAAATTCCATGAGGGGTTTAGTTTCCAAAATGGGGTCACATGTGGGGGGGGTCCACTGTTCTGGCACCATAGGGGCTTCCTAAATGGGACATGCCCCCCAAAAACCCTTTCAGAAAAACTCACTCTCCAAAATCCCATTGTCGCTCCTTCCCTTCTGAGCCCTCTACTGCGCCCGCCGAACACTTTACATACGCATATGAGGTATTTCCTTACTCAAGAGAAATTGGGTTACCAATTTTAGGGTGATTTCTCTCCTTTTACCCCTTGTAAAAATTCAAAAATTGGGTCTACAAGAAAATGCGAGTGTAAAAAATGAAGATTTAGAATTTTCTCCTTCACTTTGCTGCTATTCCTGTGAAACACGTAAAGGGTTAAAACACTTACTGAATGTCATTTTGAATACTTTGGGGGGTGCAGTTTTTATAATGGGGTCATTTATGGGGTATTTCTAATATGAAGATCCTTAAAATCCACTTCCAACCTGAACTGGGCGCTGAAAAATTACGATTTTGAAAATCTTGAGAAAAATTGGAAAATTGCTGCGGAACTTTGAAGCCCTCTGGTGTCTTCCAAAAGTAAAAACTTGTCATTTTTTTAATGCAAACACAAAGTAGACATATTGTATATGTGAATCAATATGTAATTTATTTGGAATATCCATTTTCCTTTCAAGCAGAGACTTTCAAAGTTAGAAAAATGCTAAATTTTCAAAATTTTCATGAAATTTTTAGATTTTTTACCAAGAAAGGATACAAATATCAGTGAAATTTTACCGATAACATAAAGTAGAATATGTCACGAAAAAACAATCTCGGAACCAGAATGATAAGTAAAAGCATTCCAGAGATATTAATGTTTAAAGTGACAGTGGTCAGATTTTCAAAAAATGCCCAGGTCATGAAGGTGAAAATGGGCTGGGTCATGAAGGGGTTAACTCTGACCTGAAGCTGTTTACCAAGGTCTTGGCAGCCCGCCTTTGCAGTCTTCTTCCCTCCCTTATTCATAAAGACCATGTTGGCTTCATCCACTGTCGCCAGTGTGGGATAACACCAAATGGGTTGTGGGTCTGATACACTTAATTAATCAGCGCTAAGAACAGGCCCTGGTTCTTAGCCTTGATTCTGAAAAGGCCTTTGATAGGCTGAGTTGGCCATTTCTTTTTGACACTCTTCAGAAATTTGGGATTACAGGGCCTTTCCTGACTGCTCTACTCCTCCCCTACTGCCTCTATTAAGCTTCCTCATGTGACTTCCCCGAGTTTCCCCCTGTTTAATGGGACCAGACAGGGATGTCTGTTGTCACCTTTGATCTTTGCTCTTTGTATTGAGCCCTTGGCTGCTTTGATCCATGTGGGACCGGGACATCTCTGGGGTTCGGGTGCACGATAGGGATTTTAAGATTTGATTGTTTGCGGATGATGTTCTCCTGACCCTCACTCGTCCTCTACTTTCTCTCCCCGCTTTTTACTGGATTTTGCACTCTTATGGGGTGGTCTCGGGCTACAAAGTGAATCTCATTAAGACTGAGGCGATGCCTTTGAATCTCTCACCTTCTCTGACTTCTCTTCTCCGGGCTAACTTCCCTTTCTAGTGGTCTCCCTCTATGTTTAAATATCTTGGGGTTTTCTTGACTCCCTTTTATGCTTCCCTTTATTCTGCTAACTTTCCCTCTTTATTTTGGGAAATTCAGGGTCTTTTGGTGAAATTGTGGTCCCAATGTTTTTCGTTTTTTGGGCGTATAGCAGCTGTTAAAATGACGGTCCTCCCTAAATTGCTGTACTTTTTCGAGATGTTCCCAGTATGGGTTCCCCTTTCTGCCAGTTGCTCCTTTCAGTCCGCTATCTTTTGTTTTATTTGGGACACTAAGAGGCATTGTCTCCCGATGTCTGTTTTGATGGCTAGTAGGTCCTTTGGGGTTCTAGCTGTGCCAGATGTGGCCACATATTATTGGGCTGCCCATTTACGCCACCTGGCCATGTGGTCCATATATCACGCTTATAGCAGATGGATGGAGTTGGAGAAGCTTTGGCTTGCCCCGTTCATCCTAATTCTCTCCTTTGGACTCCCCCTCTTTTAGGTCCGATGGCTTTCTCCTGGTATGTTTGGGGCTATTATGTTTAAACTAACGTTCTTGTTTTCCCCTATGCTGTCATTTCTCTATCACCCTGACTTCCCGGTTGGCTTAACCTCTGGTATGACGAGGAAGTGGGGCTTTAGGGGGCTCTTTTTTTTTTGGCGGACGTAGTACACTTCCGTTCACGTACCCTTTTGCCATTTGATCAACTGATGTCTAGGAATGGTCTTCCCTCCTCTGAGCGGTTACATTATCTTCAACTTAGTCATTATATGTCCTCTTCCTTGGGCTCCCTGGTGGTTTCTCTACTCACCGGCTTTGAACAACTGTGCCCTCAAGGACCACAAGTTAAGGGCCTCCTTTCGGCTATTTATTCCATTCTCAATTCTCCTCTTGGAGGGGCTGCACCTGCACACCGTTATATGGACCGCTGGGAGGAGGTTCTGAATACCTGTATTACTATCCCTCAATGGTGGGTGATCTGGGAGAGGGCCTCTAAAGCCTTGATTTGTACTGCCTATAAGGAAGCCCAGTTTAAAATGCTCTTGGGTTGATACCACACTCCTGAACTTCGCAATAGATTGAACCCCTTCCATTCCTCCACAGTGCTGGCATTGTGGGGTGGGAGTTGGGTCCACGTTTCATATCTTTTGGTCTTGTCCACACATAGTGAGCATCTGAACTGTTTAATTAGCTCAGTTCTGGAGGTGTCCATCCCCCTTAACCCCCTTGTTTATCTCCTGCTTTTGTCCCATAGGGCCTTGTCCAAGAAACCGTTTAAACTTTATATGTATATTGTCCTGGCCGCCAAAATGATGATTGTTAAGTATTGGAAGCAAACGCCTCACAGTTCTTCCTGCCTGTTTCACCTTGGAGTTTAGATGCGCTGTGATTTTTTTAATTTATTTTTAATTTATTTTGGTTTGAGGCTGGATATTGTATAACTTAATTGCTTTATTTTCCGGCAATTCCCGGCCTGTACTATTTTGCATTTGGCGCATACTTGTATTATTTCTTGTTGCATTTTCTTTGTTTGAAAAACTCTTTAATTAAAAAAATAATTAAAATTTGAAAAAAAATTGACCAAAATGGCATATTTGCAAAAAATTAAATTTTTGAATTCCACTTCCACTTTGCTTTAGTTTCTGTGAAACACCTAAAGGATTAATAAACTTCCCAAATGTAATTTTGATTATGTTGAGGGGTGAAGTTTTATAGTGGGGTGATTTATAGGGGGTTCTTACATACAGTCCCTCAAATCCCCTTCAGAACTTAAAGGGGTATTCCAGGCCAAAACTTTTTTTTATATATCAACTGGCTCCGGAAAGTTAAACAGATTTGTAAATTACTTCTATTAAAAAATCTTAATCCTTACAATAGTTATTAGCTTCTGAAGTTGAATTGTTGTTTTCTGTCTAACTGCTCTCTGATGACTCACGTCCCGGGAGCTGTGCAGTTCCTATGGGGATATTCTCCCATCATGCACAGCTCCCGGGACGTGACATCATCATTGAGCAGTTAGACAGAAAACTTGAGAAGCTAATAACTATTGGAAGGATTAAGATTTTTTAATAGAAGTAATTTACAAATCTGTTTAACTTTCCTGAGCCAGTTGATATATATAAAAAAGGTTTTGCCTGGAATACCCCTTTAACTGGCCCCTAAAAAGATATGATTTTGATGTAAAGATATGATGTTCTCTAACTTCTAAGTCCCATAACGTCCTAAAAAAGTAATACAACTTTTAACAAATGATACCAACATGAAGTAGACATATTGTAAATGCGAATTAATAACTGATTTATGTTGTGTGACTATATTTCGTAAAAGTAGAGAATCTGGAATTCGGAAAAAATGCTAAATTTTTTAATCTTTCATGAAATTTTGGAGTTTTTAACACAAAAAGGCAGATTGTATTGACCAAAACTTTCCACTAACATTAAGTACAATTAGTCTCAAAAAAACAATCTCAGAATCACTTTGATAAGTTAAAGGGTCCCGAATTTATAACAACGTGAAGTGGGACAGGTCAGATTTGAAAAATGGTCCTTGGTCATTAAGGCCAAAATTGTCCCGGTCCTGAAGGGGTTAATAAAGATATTGAAGAGAAGTGAACCCAGTACTGACCCCTGTAGTACCCACTTGTAACTGTCACCCAACCAGAGTAACCCCCCCCCCCTTTCTTGTTGGGAACTGCACTAGTTGGGAAAGGTAATTGTCCTTTATTATTGCCAAAAATCTGTTTCCTTAGTTGAACCTGCAGATTTTAGCTTCCCGGTCTATATAAGGGTTGTTAAAGTACCCCATAATAACAACACAAATGTGGACGAAGTAACAGACCCAGGCGCTGCAGTTTCTTGACCATAGAAGTGAAGTGAGGTGAGGTTTAATAAAAATAAGGTCCGTAGCAGGACCAATTTATAAAGGTAAAAATAATTTAAAAAAATAACAAACAATTGGTAGATGACGTGTTTCAAGGAAGAGGGGGTTACCCTCAAAGTGCGTCATCTACCCATTATTTGTTATTTTTTTTAAATTATTTTAACCTAAATAAATTGGTCCTGCTACGGACCTTATTTTTATTAAACCTCGCCTCACTGCACTTCTGTGGTCAAGAAACCGCAGCGCCTGGGTTTGAAAGGTCTTTTTCTTCATCCACATTTTCATAGTTTCAAGGACAGAGTGTTCTTCTGCTCCCTGTTACCTCCTGGCTCCAGCAGCATTCTGACTTGGTGGAATGCTGACTATGTTTGGGGTAATAGCAAATGTCCTAACTATTTGTGGTGAGCGGTCATCCACCTCAAATAGTTAGACCTATTTAAGGGTGCTCCACCCTCCTCTTCTTGCCTGAGCAATACTATAGTTTTCTGTAAGCGAAGGTGGCATCTGTCCTATGATTAGGTCTGTTCCATAGCGTGTCGCTTTGTCCATAACCTGTAGTCCGGTTTAGTTCCTTTGTCTAGTGTGTAATAGTTCTAGAGAAATCTGAATCTTGAATGGTGTTTAGACTTCTCCTCTAGCTATGTTGTGCACCTAAACTGGAGTCAATTTGGTTTTTGTATTCCTCTATTGGTTGGAGTTTGGTTTTGATATATGTCCTGTGTTATCCAGTGCCTGTCTGCCCTGATCTATATAGTGCTCTGACTTCAGCTAACCTTCCAACCCCTACATCCCTGGTTAATCTTGCCACTATGTTTTTCCTGTAATCCAGTTTCGTTCATATTCTCATACCTGCCATATCTTGCTTAGTTTCTTAGGCTGTTGTCTGTTCACTATATACCTGCTGTTATCTTTCCCTGATATCTGTTTGTATCCGCTTTGCATTCCTGCCTTTATTTAGTATCCTTATTCCCCGTCTTTCTTATCCTGACCTTCGTCCCTGACCTCATACAGTTCAGTTTATTGTTTTCACTATGTGGCCCCTGCACTTTAGTCAGCGGAGGAAC
This sequence comes from Hyla sarda, assembly GCF_029499605.1. NCBI lineage: Eukaryota > Metazoa > Chordata > Amphibia > Anura > Hylidae > Hyla > Hyla sarda. Next base: position 378,259,926 of record NC_079190.1, on the reverse strand, counting down.
TGGCACCCAGTTGTAGAGCTGCTGCTTATGGTGGCTGTGCACATAGGCAGGGAAAGGGGCTCTGGGGTTAAGCTCAGGCACACTATTTCCTGCCCTACACGACACTCTGTGACACCTATTATGTAACTTTAGATATTACTGGGTAAATGCAATATTGGCTGCTAAAAAAGGCTGTTAATCTACAAGGTTATGAATATATTTCTTTGTGCAATGTTGTATATTATGGAGATACATACTCTGATTTTTATGGATTATCTCTAATTGTTTATCAAAGGCTGACTAATATATTCAGTTTGCAATTTTAAGTTTAAATAAAATAAAACTTTTAAAAAACCTACATGTGTAAATGTAACCTTACATTCCAGTACCTTTTAAATAAGTACTGTGACAGGGTGGCAAGGAAAGGGTGTATTTCCTTTGCTCACCCTGAACAATCTCTCACCTGCCTCTTAAGTAATGAGGCAGCAGGGAAGGGAGTGGTATATAAGATGGAGACTCAGTCTAATCTGTGCTCACTCTGGGAAACTGTGAGTGGTCCAAGAAATGGTGTGAACTGTGAGTAACAGGTTGCAGGAGTCACATGTTTAACTGGCTGAGGGTAGCTCACCAGTTCGTAGTCAGGGCATGCTGATATGTGTAGTCAGTGACCAGACGGTCTAGGATTTTATTTTGTTCCTGTGTTATGTTTGTTTTTCCCATGCAACCTGTCTAAATAAAGCTGGCAAGGTGCCAGGCGTGCATGAATAACCGTTGTCTGTGTCCAGGACGATCCCGGAGCTATCCCCAAGGAGGAATCCTTACATTTTGGTGGAGGATGCGGGCACGCTGTTGCTAAGGGCAACCTGTTGCCAAGGGCAACCAATGGGTGAGTCGGAGAGGAGCCGTTGCTAGGAGCAACCCCCTGCAAGATTGCAAGTCGGAGGAGCCCAGCAGAGGAGTTCAAGCACAGGATGGTGTCTGTGGAGAAGCGTTGCTAGGGGCAACGGATCGAGTTTTTTTCTGGAAAAAGGACATCGGCAGGCCATTGCTGGGGGCAACTGACGTGGGCCACAACCGGTGGTCGCCAGGATGAAGCCGAGGTCCCGTGAGTTGTTGGTGGGCGGAATCCCACTGTGGGTGGACTTGGATTGTTGCCAGACTGTATCTCAGTTAATGCCGGAAATAATTCCCTTTGTGAAGTCCCACCCGGAGCCCGGTAAGACTGTTTAAATTACCTTTGATACATGTTTTGAGACAATAAGCCATATGATGGAGGTATGTGCAGAACTTACAGTTGAAATTGTACTGGGCAGAGACTTTCCGTATTTCTGGCAACTGTGGGATGCTGAGAGTTCACACACAAAGGTTCCGTAAGTAGTGAGGACTGGGGGGTCTCTGCTGGACTGTGTGAATGGTGCTGTATATTGTGAACCCATGCAGGCTGATAATGTTTTTCTTGAAACACTTATGTTAATGTGTTCTGATGTACAGAGTACTGTTGCCACCTCTAGCAGGACAAAAGAAAACCTGTGTGAGCTGGAAATAGAAGGTAAAAAGACAGTTTTGTTAGATCCAAAATGTGTAATAAGTCTGGTAAAGACCAGCGGCAGAAAGCCAGACCCTGCTGTAATATCTATACAAGCCGGTATTTGGGGTTATAAAACAGTTAATGTGTGTATTTCTACTCCCTATGGTACCATAAGTCACAAGGTTGCAATAGAGCCTACCTTAGAGTATGAAGTAGTGCTGGGGAAGGATTTTCTGTTTTTTCAGCAGTTGTGGGAAGATAGTCGTGGTTCAGCAGTTGTGGGAGGATGAGGACGGGGAGTGTCAGCAGACCCTAGGTATATGTCAGGTGCGAGTGTGCCAGACCACTAGGGGAGCTGAAGAACTGTCCACGAGTCAAGTTAAAGAGGTGACTGGAATAGAAGCTACGGAGATGGCTGCGGGAAAAACCAAAACTCCGGAAGAGAGTACCAGTGGAGCTGGGGGCTGCGCTTACGGTCACAGACAGAGTCCTAAATGAAGGAGATGTGGCGTCTGGACCAGAGAGGGGTTGTAACCAGGAAGGTGGAACCACTGGACCACATATTGTTGCAGACCCAGGAGCCCTAGTCGTTTTTGCCAGGCCGTGGAGAGACTGTGGCAAGACAAAAGAAAAGTCTGCCAAGGAGCCGCGAGACAGTTCAGAGGAACTGTTCGGGAATCGCCCTGACTCGCTGCTGCCAAGAGCCATTGAAGCTGTTGCTAGGGGCAATGAACTTACTGCCAAGGGATTACCGGTCCGACGGGAGTGTTTAGCAAGAGTCTCCAGAGTTGCCAACGTGGTGGGAGAGGAAGAGTGCCAGGTGTCGGTGGCACCTGTTGTTGATGATAATAATGAGGCACAAGTGGCCGCAACCCCGAAAAAGGGGGAGACTTCGTCTAGAGATGGAGAATTTTGCTGGGTCGAGAGTCTGACAGAGGACCAGAGGATGTCTCAAGGTCTAACAGCGAGAGTGAGGAGACCGCTGTCAGTAAAAGGTCTCGGAAAAGACGAGCTGGCCTTGGAAAAAAACTGGAGCAGATCCAGAATCTGAAAGAATCCCTGCAGATGGTTTCTGTGAAGTTGACGGAGAAAGAAAAAGAGGTACAGTAGCCATGGAAAAAAATAGAAAAAAGAGAATAATGAAATGAAGATGGAAGTTGATGATCTAGCCAGCAATCTGGAGAGTGTCTCTAAAGCTAAGAGACAACTCAAGGAGGAAGTCAAGGCTAAGAATGCCCTTGCACATGCTCTTCAATCTGCTCATCATGACCATGACTTGCTCCGTGAGCAGTATGAGGAGGCCCTGGAACAAGTCGAGACTCTGCAACATGAAAACAAGGATTTGCAACAGGAACAGATTGGTGAGAGTGGAAAATCTATTCATGAGTTAGAGAAGACCAAGAAACAGTTGCTGGACAGTGAGAAGATGATCTCTGCAAAGCTCAAGAGTGAGCAGCTGAAATATATAAAGCTGGAAGATTACATGAAGATCTTAAAATAGAGGCTGGAAGCGCAGAATGAAATGCGCAGAAGGTCCCACGTAGCTGCCTTGGTTTTGCTGGGAGCGCAACTCTACGAGCAGGTGGCTATGCTGGCGGACAATGAACAGTTGAGGAAACAATGGCTGTCCTTGGAAGATACTGTCAGTTACTTGAAAGTGAGAGGATGAAGTCCGCTAAGCTCTAGTGTAAGCAGCGAAAATGTGAGAAAAAGGAAGAGGACCAGGAAGTTCTAAAAGAGAGCAGAGACCAAGCTATGGTGGAATTGGCTCAAGAAAGGTTTCTGGGGCAGAAGTTATGGGATACAGGGATGCTTACTCTGAAGCCCGGTAAAAAGTCCTCTAATGCTAAGATTGAGGTGAAGCCATGGAAGAAGTCTTCTGAAGCTAGGACTGAGCTGAAACCTGGTGTGAAATCCTCTGAAGTGGAGACTAAGGAGAAGTCAGGCAGGAAATCCTCTGAACCTGAGCAGGCCAAAAATTCTGAAGGTAATGCTGAGGCAGAGAAATCCTCTGAAGCAGAAGCTAAGCCAGAGTCAACCTTAAAAGCTATGAGTAAAGAGAATGGCACAACTGAAGCTACAGGTGAAGAGAAGAGTAAGCTTGAAGAAGCTGCAGAGAAGAGCCAAACAGTAGTAGAAGCTGATTCTACACAAGAATCTGAAGGAGCCAATGACTCCGAAGCCAAACCTGAGGAAGCTGGTGCCCCTGAAGAGAAAGCTGGAAGGGGTGAGGTGAAACCATGTGAGAAATCCACTGAAGTCAAAACTGTGGGGAAACCAGGTGGGAAGTCCTCTAAAGTTGAAACTGAGATGGACCCATGTCGGAGGTCCTCTGAAGCTACAGAGAACAGGACAGTGGTTGGTGAAGCCACTGAGGCCGAAAGATTCTCTGAGGCAGAGGTCTGGCAAGCCAGAAGAAGACAAAGGTTAGAAGCATCGGTCCTCTCTGTCCTTAATTTCAAGAACCCTGCCCACACCAGGGTGAAGAACCTGGTACTGGAGAGGTGTAACCGAGAGACTTGCGATTGGTGGCTGGTAAAAGTCTGGAAGAAAAAAGTCAAGTACTTCAGAGACTGTGGGACAAAAGTTGTCCAAGAGAAAGGAAAGGCAGATGGCTTCTGCCTTTCAAATACATGTGCTTCTTCCCGGTGGTCTGAGCAAAGGGGGGGCGGGGGGATATGTGACAAGGTGGCAAGGAAAGGGTGTATTTCCTTGGCTCACCCTGAAGTATCTCTCACCTGCTTCTTAAGTAATGAGGCAGCAGGGAAGGGAGTGGTATATAAGATGGAGACTCAGTCTAATCTGTGCTCTCCCTAGGAAACAGCATGTTGCTGTAGGGGGAGACACGCGGACCCTGTTGAGGAAGCACACAGCTGGAATCTGTGAGTGGTCCAAGAAGTGGTGTGAACTGTGAGTAACAGGTTGCAGGAGTCACATGTTTAACTGGCTGAGGGTAGCTCACCAGTTAGCAGTCAGGGCATGCTGATATGTGTAGTCAGTGACCAGACGGTCTAGGATTTTATTTTGTTCCTGTGTTATGTTTGTTTTTCCCATGCAACCTGTCTAAATAAAGCTGGCAAGGTGCCAGGCTTGCATGAATAACCGATGTTTGCGGGTTTATTGAGTGGAAACTTGTTCCGTGGCAGTGTCCAGGACGATCCCGGAGCTATCCCCAAGGAGGAATCCTTACAGTACATACATTCATGGCCGTAAATGTTGGTACCCCTAAAATGTTTCAAGAAAATGAAGTATTTCTCACAGAAAAGGATTGCAGTAACACATGGTTTCCTATACACATGTTTATTCCCTTTGTGTGTGTATTGGAACTAAACCAAAAGGGGGGGGGGGGGGGGAAGCAAATTGGTCATAATGTCACACAAAACTCCTAAAATGGCGTGGACAAAATTATTGGCACCCTTTCAAAATTGTGGAAAAATAAGATTGTTTCAAGCATGTGATGCTCCTTTAAACTCACCTGGGGCAAGTAAAAGGTGTGGGCAATATAAAAATCACACCTGAAAGCAGATAAAAAGGAGAGAAGTCCACTTAGTCTTTGCATTGTGTGTCTGTGTGTACCACACTAAGCATGGACAACAGAAAGAGGAGAAGAGAACTGTCTGAGGACATGAGAACCAAAATTGTGGGAAAATATCAACAATCTCAAGGTTACAAGTCCATTTCCAGAGATCTAGATTTACCTTTGTCCACAGTGCGCAACATTATCAAGAAGTTTGAAACCCATGGCACTGTAGCTAATCTCCCTGGGTGTGGACGGAAGAGAAAAATTTATGAAAGGTTTCAACGCAGGATAGTCCGGATGGTGGAAATGCAGCCCCAAACAAGTTCCAAAGATATTCAAGCTGTCCTGCAGGCTCAGGGAGCATCAGTGTCAGCGTGAACTATCCGTCGACATTTAAATGAAATCAAACTCTATGGCAGGAGACCCAGGAGAACCCCACTGCTGACACAGAGATCTAAAAAAACAAGACTACATTTTGCCAAAATGAACTTGAGTAAGCCAAAATCCTTCTGTGAAAATGTCTTGTGGAAAAATAAGACCAAGATAGAGCTTTTTGGTAAAGCACATCATTCTACTGTTTACCGAAAATGGAATGAGGCCTACAAAGAAAAGAACACAGTACCTACAGTGAAATATGGTGAAGGTTTAATGATGTTTTGGGGTTATTTTGCTGCCTCTGGCACTGGGTGCCTTGAATGGGTGCAAGGCATCATGAAATCTGAGGATTACCTACAGATTGTACAGCCCAGTGTCAGAAAGCTGGGTTTGCGTCCGAGATCTTGGGTTTTCAAGCAGGACAATGACCCCAAACATACATCAAAAAGCACCCAGAAATGGATGGCAACAAAGCGCTGGAGAGTTCTGAAGTGGCCAGCAATGAGTCCAGATCTAAATCCCATTTGAACACCTGTGGAGAGATCTTAAAATTGCTGTTGGGAAAAGGCCCTTCCAATAAGAGAGACCTGGAACAGTTTTCAAAGGAAGAGTGGTCCAACATTCTGGCTGAGAGGTGTAAGTAGCTTATTGATGGTAATTGGAAGCGACTGATTTCAGTTATTTTAGGATGTGCAACCAAATATTAAGTTATGGGTCCAATAATTTTGTCCAGCCCATTTTTGGAGTTTGGTGTGACCTTATGTCCAATTTGCTTTTTTTTCTCCCTTTTTTGATTTAGTTCCAATACATACAAAGGGAATAAACGTGTGTATAGCAAAACATGTGTTACTGCAATCCTTTTCTGTGAGAAATACTTCATTTTCTAGAAACATTTCAGGGGTGCCAACATTTACGGCCATGACTGTATGATCTAAAGTTGGAGGTGTTTTTGTGTTTGGAATTAAAAACAAAAGGAATGTACATCTTCAGCTGTCAGGCATGAAGAGAGTTGTAGTTTTGTATATACTGGCAGAGTATTCATCATATGCCGACGTCATATTTTGTCCTCATATCCCATACTCATATCCTGTCCTCATATGCCAACCTCATATCCCTTCCTCATATCCTGTCCACACATCCCTTCCTCATATCTTGACCTTTTATATTTCATCCTCATATCCAGACCTTTTATCCTATCCTTATATCCTGACCTCATGTCCCGTCCCTATATCCTGTTCTCATATCTCATCCTCATATGCCATACTCATCCTGTCCTCAGGTAGGGCTAAGTTGTGATGTAAATATTGTAAGCCAAAAATAAAACAGGGTGTGGCTTTGTGGGAGTGGGCTTGATTTGCAAGCCAGACTGATGAACAAAAAGGGTAAAACATAAAAGGGGTGTGGCTTAAATGGTGGATGTGGCTTTGCGAAATAGGGCTTGGCATGCAGGGAAGGGGGGTGGCTGAAGCAGGACTGACGCACTCACCAGGAGATGCAGAGCTGAGCTTGTGCCAAAAGGAAAAGGATTTAGGAAAACTAGAAGAATCGTCAGAATTCTGGCAACTGAAAATTAATGTGGATAAGTGTAAGATAACGCACCTGGAGCGTAAAAACCCTCGGGCAGAATATAGAATATTTGACACAGTCCTGACCTCAGTATCTGAGGAAAGGGATTTAGGAATAATTAAAGGTAGGAAGACAATGCAATAGAGCAGCAAGAAACGCTAGCAGAATGCTTGGATGTATAAGGAGAGGTATAAGCAGTAGAAAGAGAGAAGTGCTCATGCCGCTGTCCAAAACACTGGTGAGACCTCACTTGGAGTATTGTGCCAGTAGTGGAGGCCGTATCTCCAAAAGGATATGGATACTCTAGAGAGTTCTGAGAAGAGCTACTAAACTAGTACATGGATTGCAGGATAAAACTTACCAGGAAAGGTTAAAGGACCTTAACATGTATAGCTTGGAAGAAAGAAGAGGGGATATGATAGAGACTTTTAAATACATAAAGGGAATCAACACGGTAAAGGAGGAGAAGATATTTAAAAGAAAAAAAACTACCACAAGAGGACATAGTTTTAAATTAGAGGGGCAAAGGTTTAAAAGTAATATCAGGAAGTATTACTTTACTGAGAGAGTAGTGGATGCATGGAATAGCCTTCCTTCAGAAGTGGTCGCTGCAAATACAGTGAAGGAGTTTAAACATGCATGGGATAAGCATAAGGCTATCCTTCATATAAGATAGGGCCAGGGACTACTGATAGGATTCAGATTATTGGGCAGACTAGATGGGCCAAATGGTTCTTATCTGCCGACACATTCTATGTTTCTATGGGAATTAAGACAAAAACCCTGACCCTCACAAATATGGGATGGTTAGGGTTAAATTAACTATCCTATATTTTTAGTGGACTTAAAAGAAACATGTGACCAAGTATTATCAAAACATCTCCAGCCGTTTGGAAGATATGCTGTAACATATACAGTGGTCCCTCAACATACGATGCTAATCCGTTCCAAATGAACCATCGTTTGTTGACCCCATCGTATGTTGAGGGATCCGTGCAATGTAAAGTATAGGAAGCTGTACTCACCTGTCCCCGCCTCTCTGGACCCGTCATCGCTGCCCTGGATGTCGCCCTCAATCGCTGTTGCAGCGTCCCCGTGGTGTCCCTGACGCTCCGGAACGTCTCTATTGGATGACGGGAGGGCGTGCGCCACTCCTATTGGATGACGGGAGGGCGTGCGCGCGACGTGATGACGTCGAAGAAGAGCACCGGCAATGGAGGGAATCGTGAAGATGATGCTCCGGAGTCCCGAGGACAGGTAGGAGACCATCACCGGAGCACACGGGGCACCGTAAACGGCTATCCGGCAGAAGCTGAAGCAGTCTGCGCTGCCGGATAGCCGTTAATGCGATGGCCCCGACATACAAAAGCATCGGATGTTGATGCTTCCTTCAACATGCGATGGCCTCTGAGAGGCCATCGCATGTTGAAATTATCGTATGTCGGGGCCATCGTAGGTCGGGGGGTCACTGTATTTCCCATAGACTTGTAAGGGACTTTAACCCCTTAAGGACACAGACCATTTTAGCCTTAAAGGAGAACTCCGGAATATAAAAATTGTCGCCCATAGTGCCGGCAGTAAAAAAATAAAGATGTACATACCTTCCTCCGCTCCCCCGGGGCCTTTGGTAACCGGCTTCGGCCTCCGCCGTGATCCACTTCCTGGTTGCCGGTGGCCGGAGAGTCTTATTGTACTCAGCCAATCACCAGCCGCAGCAAAGTCCCGACTCGGCCGGCGATAGGCTGAGCGGCAGTGTGATGTTTTCGGCCTCCAGGTGCTGGTGTAGTGAAGAATTTTGTATCCTGAAGCGTTCTCACACTGCCGCTCAGCCTATCGCCGGCCGAGTCGGACTTCGCTGCGGCTGGTGATTGGCTGAGCGCAGTATGATTCATCCGACCACCGGCAGCCAGGAAGTGGATCGCGGCGGAGACCGGAGCCAGTTACCGGTGGAAGGTATGTACATCTTTATTTTTTTACTGCCGGCACTATGGGCGACAATTTTTATATTCCGGAATTCTCCTTTAAGGATGCAGCCAATTTTGTTTTTGCATTTTCGTTTTTTCCTCCTCGCCTAAAAATCATAACTCTTTTATATTTCAATCCATATGTATTTCAAGCCCTAGTATGAGGGCTTGTTTTTTGCACGACCAGTTGTCCTTTGTAATGACATCACTCACTTCACCATAAAATGTATGGCGATATAAAAAAAATATAATATTTGTGTGGGGAAATTGAAAAGAATTTAGCATTTTGGAAGGTTTTGTTTTCACGCTGTACAATTTACGGTAAATAGTGCGGTAAATTTGTGCATTTAAAATCCCTCTAATTTGAAGACCTATAACTTTTTAATTTTTTCCGTATAAGCGGTGGTATAAGGGCTAATTTTTTTTTGTGCCGTGATCTGTACTTTTTGATAAACCATTTGCATATATGAAACTTTTAATTTTTATAGATATATATTTTTTTTATGGAATATTATGTGACAAAAAAGCAGCAATTTTTTTTTTACTTTTTTTTTACGTTTACGCCATTCACCATACAGGATAATTAACAATATATTTTAATAGTTCAGACTTTTACGCACGCGGAGACACCAAATATGTTTATTAATTCTTTTTTATATGCTTTTTGGGTGGGAAATGGGAAAAACTGATCATTTACATCCTGGTGTGTTAAGTACCAGGGCACCAGGACGTACATTTATGTCCTATGTCATTAAGGGGTTAAATAAAATCCCCGACCCTCGCAAATGGGGGTAGGTTAGAGTTAATTTTCCTTTCCTATATTTTTAGTTGACTGCCTACAGTTGACTGCACCAACATGGTGGAAATAGTCTGACAACGATATGATCACCACCCTAGAAGCAAATAAAGGAGGCTGAATAAGTGATCTGCTGCCATCTAGTGGGGGAATGTAAAATCTAAATAAAACTCGCACTGGATCTAATTTTTTTCTTGCACTAAACACTATGAGGATCAGTGCTCTATTTAGCGTGTCTTGAAAAAACCCTGCCACTGTTTTTCAATATCTATAAAAAAATAAATAAATCTGTAAATCCATAAGAGCCGAGGTACGTGCTCTCAAGTCACCCAAGTGCAGGTAAAAAGTGCAAAACGTGTTCACACAAAAACCATGTGGTAAATCACAAGCCTTTCTCTGAAAGGAAAGAGGCTCCCCCAATAAACCAAACTTTTCAACTTGGTCAGAAGGCACCTGCAAGGTTCCAGGTACAATGTCTACTTCGCCAAAACTACTCAGGGACAGAAAGTGCTCCTGGTGAACAACTAGGCATAAACAAAGTTGTCACTAAAGAGCCAGTAAAACAGGATTGGCATCCTTGCTAAAGCAGGGATGCCCGGGGCATGTCAGGGAGGTGAGGAACTAGATGGCCACACCCCCCCCCCCTAGATCAGCAGGAGGGACACCCAGAAGGGCTAACGCACCCTGACCAATCCTAGTGACACACATAAGGAACACAAAACGTGAACACAGTGACAGACAAAAATAAATAAGTGAATGTGCGCAGTGTAACACTATAAAGATTCCTCTGCTGACCGGAACGCTAGAGGTGAGTGCCCAGAAGAGTGAGAGAAAAAATGCATTGCTACGTATCTTTCAAGTAGGGTCACAAACCCCAGGTGAATTCCGGCACCATGGGGTCAACACTCCCAGGGCACCTCGGCTCTTATTCTACCCGGACCTTAAAGGGGTGGTCCGCTGGAAAACATTTTTTTAAATCAACTGGGGCCAGAAAGTTAAACAGATTTGTAAATGACTTCTATTAAAAAAATCTTAACCCTTCCAGTACTTATCAGATGCTGCATACTCCAGAGAAAGTTCTTTTCTTTTTGACTTTCTTTTCTGTCAGACCACAGTGCCCTCTGTCTATGTCAGGAACTGTCCAGAGCAGGATAGGTTTGCTATGGGGATTTGCTTCTACTCGGGACAGTTCCTTAAATAGACAGAGGTGTCAGCAGAGAGCACTGTGGTCAGACAGAAAGGATATTCAAAAAGTAAAGAACGTTTTGGAAAGTACTGGAAGAATTTATATTTTTAAATAGAAGTAATTTAAATATCTGTTTAACTTTCTGGCACCAGTTGATAAAAAAAATATATATATTATTTCCAGCGGAGTACTCCTTTTAGGCCAGATCCAGGGGGAACAGGCCACTTCAGGCACAGCTGCTGCTCTCTGCAGCCACTGTAGAGGGAGCCGGAGGGCTTACCTCTCCTTTTGTGCTGTCTGTGGCTTTGCATTTGATTGAGCTTGCCTGGAGCAGGCTCAACCAAATGAGCACAGATCACACAGATCAATGGAGTTCTATGGAATTGCATTAATCTGTATGAGGAATTTAATAATTCCTCCTAAAAGTCTGCTAAATAAGAATAATAAAAATAAACATATTTGGTATTGCCGCATGTATAATTGTCCAAACTATTAAAATAAATCATTATTTATCCTGTATGGTGAAACCCCAGAATAGTTTTTTTTATTTTTTATCACATCATATCGCTGAAAAAAGAAAGTAAAATGCGATCAAAAAGACTGATCAATACCAAAATGGTACCAATTAAAACAACAGATTACGGCACAAAAAATTAGCCCTCAAACAGCCCGGTATATGGAAAAATGAAAATGTTACAGGGGTCAGAAAATTGCCAAATTGGTTTTTTTTTCAATTTCATCTCACAAATATTTTTTTTCCCCGTTTTGGAGCATATGTTATGGAAACATGAATAAAGACATTACAAAGTACAACTGGTCCTACAAAAAACAAATCCTTATATGAGTGTGTTGATGAAAAAATAACAGAATTATAGCTATTAAAGGACGAGGAAGAAAAAACAACAGGTCAACAACGAAAATTGGCCTGGTCTTTAAGAGGTTAATCTCAGTATAAATGAACTGGTTCTGTAAAGGCCTCAGAAAGCATTACTGAACAAACCAAGGAGCTCACCAAACATGTGAGGGATAACATTTTGAAGATGTACAAAGCAGGGATGGGTTACAAAAAAAATATCCCAAGCTTTGAACATGGAGCACCATAAAATCCATCATCAGAAAATGGGAAGAATATGTCACAACCGAAAACCTACCAGGACAAGACCACCCACCCAAACATACAAGCCACGAAAGAAGAAAATTTATTAGAGAAGCTATCAAGGGGCTCATTGTAACTCTGGTGAAACTGCAATGATCAACAGAAAGCAGTTGTTGAAAGTTGGCGGCTGTGGGTCCGTTTTGTCGACAATGTGTTTGTCCACTGGACAGGCACACAGCCACAATTAATGTAACTTATTAAATATCTTAATGATTGTCATACCCTAATCGTATTTACCTATTAGTTTGATAAACAGAGAATATATTATCTTGATATACAGGTTACAAAAAATTAGAATTGTTACTTAGATACCACACTTTATGTCAAACGGACGGATTGAAATAATATGCTGTTAAGAAGTAGAGGACATGCCTCTCAGGTGTTTAGAGGTATCCAGAGGTATACCAAAAGGGCAGTTTGTAAGAGCCAAGAGAATTTGTAATGCTGATGAAGAATACCATAAAATAAAGATATGCTAGTGCAGAAATGTATTAAAAGAGGGTACGACGAAAAAAGACATTTAAGAAATTGCAGAGGGTGTTAATAAAATACCAAGAGAAGATCTTAGGAAGAGAAAAAAGAAAAAGAAGAAAATAGAGGAGGAATTTCATTTCTTCTCGACGTATGATGGTCATTCCAGGTTGATAGGAAAGACTATTAACAAATATTGGGACATATTGAAATCTGATGAGAAATATAGCTGACTTTTTCAGCAGGGACCAAGGTGTATACTAGAAAGGGAAATCCATTGGCAATTATTTGGTTAGATCTGACATGAGAAAGAAAAAGGCACGCAAATCTAGGACAGTGGCATGTATGTCCTGTCAAAATTGTCATGGCATCATTAAAGAAGACACGGTTACCCACCCTATGAAAGGAAATGTGTTTCTTATAAAAGGGTGGTTTACCTATGATAGCAAACAAGTGGTTAACCTTCTTAAGTGCCCCTGTGGCAAAGTATTTGTGGGACAGACAGCGGGAGCCTTTAAAATGTGATTAAATGAACATAAGAGCGCTATCGGGACATATGAAAGAAGAAAATTGGAAGGAAAAATGGAGGGACTAGAAGAAAAGGTTGGCGAAACCAGCCTAGTGGGGTAATTTATCGAGAATAGGCACCAGATTAAAGAACTAAAGTGGATGATACTAGAGGAGGCAGCAATTCAGCACAGGTAAAGAAAAGACTCCTGCAGCAAGAGGTCTTTAGGTTACAGAGACTTAAAGGGGTTCTCCGGTGCTTACATATTTTCCCCTATCCAAAGGATAGGGGATAAGATGCCTGATCGCGGGAGTCCCGCCGCTGGGGACCCCCAGGATCATGCACGCGGCACCCCGTTTGTAATCAGTCCCCGGAGCGTGTTCGCTCCGGGTCTGATTACAGGCGACCACTGGGCCGGCGGCATGTGACGTCATGCCTCCGCCCCCATGTGACGTCACGCCTCCGCCCCTCAATGCAAGCCTACGGGAGGGGGCGTGATAGCTGTCATGCCCCCTCCCGTAGGCTTGCATTGAGGGGTGGAGCATCTTATTCCCTATTTTTTTCGAAATCGCTTGGTGTGCCGGCAATATGTGTGTGGCTTGCTTTGGGTGTGGCTTTTCACAGGGTGTTTTTTTTCCCCCCAGAATTGTCCCTATATATTGTTCTCCCTGTAAGGACCTTACAGTGAAAACAACCATTTTAACTCAGACCTGTATACTACAGACCCCCCCTACATAATACAGTCCTCAGAGTCAACCCCACCATAATACAGACTCCAGAATCACCACCATAATAAAGACCCCAGAATCACCACCCACCATAATACAGACCCCAGAATCACCACCAAAAATTATACAGACCCCAGAATCAAACCCCTCCATAATACAGACTCCAGAATCAGACCCCATGATAATCCAGACACCATAATACAGACCCCAGAATCACCACCACCATAATACAGACCTCAGAATCACCACCCCAGAACAGGGCCGGTTTTAGACTAAGTGTGGCCCTGGGCAAAAATTAAAAATGGGGCCCCCAGATTGCGTGACCAAAGATCACTATGTTGCGCCCCCTGAATTGTGCTGCATCTCGGCTAATGCGAGTAAGTGAGACTGCGCTCCAAACTACAAATGGCTGTGACTACAATATGAGAAACGTAATAATTCCATCCAGGATGAATTTGTGGCTGTGGTCATTTGGGGTCGCAATGTGACCCCATTTAGTTCAGATCAGCTCCCCCTTTGCAAGAGCGAAGCGCACGGACAGCTGTGGAGCAACAGCAACTTGTAAGGACACATGTAGAGAAATACAGCACAAAAAGGCATCATAAAATATATGGTCACAGAAAGCCATACATTTTTTGATGCTGTTTTAAGGGTTTAATAAACCACCTAAAGAGCAAGAACTGATTTGTGCCGGATTTCTCTATGTGTGACCACATTTACTTACATTAGCTGAGATTCAGCACAATTCAAGGAGAACAGCATGGCAATCTTTGACCGTGCGACCCATTTTTGCCATGTAGCCCTAACCTTATATTGTAACCTTGTTCTTTATACAGTAATAGTCACCGCACACAGAAAAACAGTGATCTCAATGCTACCTATCAGTAATAGCGCCCATATGTACTATAAGGCCAAGTTCACAGACAGAATGTCCACATGGAGAATCTCCGTGCAGATATTCCGCAAACTACAGGACACCGACATAATATGCGGGTCCTAGGACTGCACAGGAATACACCGTCTCATAGACAGCCATGCATTCTGTGCGGACACAGAAAATGGAATTTCCGTGTCGGAAACATCTGTGAATCTGCCGGTGACCCGACCCATTTTGTGCCTCCAGCTGTTGCCACCCCCTTCCCCCGCCTCGCCCGCCCCTGGCCTGCTGAAAATGTTCCGAACACTGGGGCAGTTCCGAACACTAGTTTCCCCCCCCCCCATATTAAGTTGTCAGGACAGTTCCCCCCCCCCCCCCACATTAGGTTGGCTGTATAGTTCCCCCACATTAGGTTGACAGTATGTTCCCCCACATTAGGTTGGCAGTATAGTTCCCCCACATTAGGTTGGCAGTATAGTCCCCTCACATTAGGTTGGCAGTATAGTTCCCCCACATTAGGCTGGTAGTATAGTTCCCCCACCTTAGGTTGACAGTATAGTTCCCCCACATTAGGTTGACAGTATGTTCCCCCACATTAGGTTCGGCAGTATAGTTCCCACACATTAGGTTGGCAGTATAGTTCCCCCACATTAGGTAAGCAGTATAGTTCCCCCCACATTAGGTTGGCAGTATAGGTCCCCCACATTAGGTTGGCAGTATAGTCCCCCCACATTAGGTTGGCAGTATAGTTCCCCCACATTAGGCTGGCAGTATAGTTCCCCCACATTAAGTTGGCAGTATAGTTCCTCCACATTAGGTAGGCAGTATAGTTCCACCCACATTAGGTTGCAGTTCCCCCACATTAGGCTGGTAGTATGTTCCCCCACAGACATACAGCCTACAACCATATACAGTGTATGGCTGGAGGCTGTATGTCTATGTATTGCCCTGCTTCAGTGCTCCGACCACCGCTCCTCCTGGCTTATAGGCCATAGCAGTAGGTCCCGGGACCGGAGGAGCAGTGGTCTGAGCACTGAAGATGAAGTGCCTCTGGTGACTTACCATGCTGGCCAGCGGGCGTCCTCCTGCTCGATGCTCTGCGCCACCGTTCCTATGGGCGCACGCACGGGACGTCAGTGACGTCCCAGCGTGCGCTATCTCTGGCGTGCGCCCCTGTGTTTTTAAAGTTGATGCAGTGCCGCAGAGAGTTAATGCGGGCAACCTTGCGTCCCGTAAAGATCGTCCTTAATAGTGATGGGGGAAATTAATCCTCCCCCTGATCCGCCACTGATACTTACACTACCAATACTGCCAGGGCCATCTTTAATTTTGATTGGACCCCATGTAATCTCCTTACTACAGGGGTGACACACTGTAACAAACACCCTCCTCATGTAATCTCCTTACTACTGGGGTGACACACTGTAACAAACCTCCTCCTCCTCATGTAATCTCCTTACTACAGGGGTGACACACTGTAACAAACCTCCTCCTCATGTAATCTCCTTACTACTGAGGTGACGCAGTGTTACAAACCTCCTCCTCATGTAATCTCCTTACTACTGGGGTGACACACTGTAACAAACCTCATCCTCGTGTAATCTCCTTACTACTGGGGTGACACACTGTAACAAACCTCATCCTCGTGTAATCTCCTTACTACTGGGGTGACACACTGTAACAAACCTCCTCCTTATGTAATCACCTTACTACTAGGGTGACACACTGTAACAAACCTCCTCTTCATGTCATCTCCTTACTACTGGGTTGACACACTGTAGAAAACCTCCTCCTCATGTAATCACCTTACTACTAGGGTGACACACTGTAACAAACCTCCTCCTCATGTAATCTCATTACTACTAGGGTGACACACTGTAACAGACCTCATACATACACATATCATACATATATACATAGACATCTAACACACATACACACATCATACATACACATACATCTTTCATGCACACATAATACATGTACACATAAAAAATCATATACACACATATACAATACACATCCCCAACCCAAAGCCTCTCCTTACCCCCAGGAGATGATTGCTGGAGATAGGGTTGGCTGAGGCTGCGTTGCTTCTGTGCCAGGGTCACGTCAGTAGGTGCTCCCAGCAGCCCCTGGCCTCCTCAGCCCTGCGGGTTTGCACATAGTAGAAGTAAAAAAAAAAATAGCTGACAGCGATCGCCCGGCCCCCGAGCAGTGGAGCGCAAGCAGCGTTCATTCCTCCACTAAATATGATGAGGATGGGAGGGGGGTTTACTAGGGGAGCGCTGCCTGAGCGTGGTGACGTCTGATTAGTGGAGCGCAAGCAGTGCTCCTCCAGAATGGTGAGGACAGGGGGAGGAGTGTTAGTGCCTTAAGCCCTGAATACTGCATTTGGCGTGAAATTGCGGCAAAAACGCCACGATTTTACTGCGATTTTGCCCAAAATGCAGTATTGTTAGTAATGCCCTAAAGCTTTTCAGGGGCCCCCTTTTGGATGGGGGCCCTAGGCAACTGCCTAGGATGCCCCTCCCTAATGCCGGCCCTGCCCCAGAATCAACACCCACCAAAATAAAGACCCAAGAATCAGACCCCTCCATAATACAGACCCCAGAATCAGACCTCATGATAATCCAGACACCATAATACAGACCCCAGAATCACCACCCACCATAATACAGACCCCAGAATCACCACCCACCATAATACAGACCCCAGAATCACCACCCACCATAATACAGACCCCAGAATCACCACCCACCATAATACAGACCCCAGAATCACCCCCCCCCCCCATAATACAGACCCCAGAATCATCACCCACCATAATACAGACCCCAGAATAACCACCCACCATAATACAGACCCCAGAATCACCACCCACCATAATACAGACCCCAGAATCACCACCCACCATAATACAGACCCCAGAATCACCACCCACCATAATACAGACCCCAGAATCAGACCCCTCCATAATACAGACCCCAGAATCAGACCTCATGATAATCCAGACACCATAATACAGACCCCAGAATCACCACCTACCATAATACAGACCTCAGAATCACCACCCACCATAATACAGACCCCAGAATCACCACCCACCATAATACAGACCTCAGAATCAGACCTCATCATAATACAGACCCCCATAATGCAGACCCCAGAATCCGACCCCACTATAATACAGACCTCAGAATCAGACCCACCATAATACAGACCTCAGAATCAGACCCCACCATAATATAGACCCCAGAATCACCACCCACCATAATACAGACCCAGAATCACCACCCACCACAATACAGACCCCAGAATCAGTCCTCACCATAATACAGACCCCAGAATCAGACCCCACCATAATACAGACCCCAGAATCACCACCCACCATAATACAGACCCCAAAATCACCACCCACCACAATACAGACCCCAGAATCACCAGCCACCATAATACAGACCCCAGAATCACCACCCACCATAATACAGACCTCAGAATCAGACACCACCATAATACAAACCCCAGAATCAGACCCCACCATAATACAGACATCAGAATCAGACCCAACCATAATACAGACTCCAGAATCACCACCCACTACAATACAGCCCTCAGAATCACCATCCACCATAATACAGCCCTCAGAATCACCACCCACCATAATACAGACCCCAGAATCACCACCCGCCATAATACAGACCCCAGAATCACCACCCACCATAATACAGACCAGAGAATCAGACCCCTCCATAATACAGACCCCAGAATCAGACCCCATGATAATCCAGACACCATAATACAGACCTCAGAATCACCACCCACCATAATACAGACCCCAGAATCACCACTCACCATAATACAGACCCCAGAATCACCACCCACCATAATACAGACCTTAGAATCACCACCCACCATAATACAGACCTCAGAATCAGACCCCACCATAATAGAGACCTCAGAATCAAACCCAACCATAATACAGGCTCCAGAATCACCACCCACCATATTACAGACCTCAGAATCACCACCCACCATAATACAGACCCCAGAATCACCACCCATCATAATACAGACCCCAGAATCACCACCCATCATAATACAGCCCTCAGAATCAGACCCCACCATAATACAGACCCCAGAATCAGACCACACCATAATACAGACCCCAGAATCAGTCCTCGCCATAATACAGCCCTCAGAATCAGATCCCACCATAATACAGACCCTCCTCCCCTTTACATAATACAGACCCCAGAATCACCACCCACCATAATACAGACCTCAGAATCACCACCCACCATAATACAGACCCCAGAATCACCACTCACCATAATACAGACCCCAGAATCACCACCCACCATAATACAGACCCCAGAATCACCAGCCACCATAATACAGACCCCAGAATCACCAGCCACCATAATACAGACCCCAGAATCACCACCCACCATAATACAGCCCTCAGAATCACCACCCACCATAATACAGACCTCAGAATCACCACCCACCATAATACAGACCCCAGAATCAACACCCACCATAATACAGACCTCAGAATCACCACCCACCATAATACAGACCTCAGAATCACCACCCACCATAATAGAGACCTCAGAATCAAACCCAACCATAATACAGGCTCCAGAATCACCACCCACCATATTACAGACCTCAGAATCACCACCCACCATAATACAGACCCCAGAATCAACACCCACCACAATACAGACCCCAGAATCACCACCCACCATAATACAGACCCCAGAATCACCACCCATCATAATACAGACCCCAGAATCACCACCCATCATAATACAGCCCTCAGAATCAGACCCCACCATAATACAGACCCCAGAATCAGACCGCACCATAATACAGACCCCAGAATCAGTCCTCGCCATAATACAGCCCTCAGAATCAGATCCCACCATAATACAGACCCTCCTCCCCTTTACATAATACAGACCCCAGGATCAGACCCCAGTTGTGTTGCACAATAGCATACACACAGTTACATTAACTGACTCACAATTCACATCTTTTATGGTCGTCATCGTCCTCTTTCCTTCTGTTCTCCATCTGGCTCAGACCACCATGACGACTTCTTCCAGCGAAAACCCATGACTGCAGCATCTGCAAGACAAACATCTTAGTTTCTGCATTTTTCCAGTGCAGTCCCCAGAAGTGCAGAATTCGGTGGAGTTTATTCCATTCAACAGTGTTACAGGGCTGGCTCCATTTCAGCGACCTGTCTTCGCCTTTGTCAAGCATGAGAGGTGACGAAATGAAGCCTGCTCTGTAACTCTGTTTGAAATGGAATAAACTGCCCTGAATTTGGCACTTTGGTGAGTTTCAATTTTCCTTGGATATAAGTAGGTAGGTAGCTATGCAGGTAGGTAAGTACATATGGAGGTAAGTTCATAGGTAGGTAGCAAGGTAGGTAAATGGGTAGCTATGTATGTAGGTAGGTACTTAGGTTGCCATGTAGGTAGGTAGCTATGTAGGTAGGTAACCAGGTGGCTAAGTAGGTGGGTATGTACCCAGGAAATTAATAAGGTAGGTAGCCAGGCAGGTTTTTGTGTAGGTAGCCAGGTAGGGAAGTAGCCAGTGCTCCTTCACATCCAAATATTCATCCCCCTCCCTGTCACCTTCACCCCCCATCTCCTGCACCCCCTCCCCGTCCCATACTTCCCCCCTCCTGGTCACCTGCACCCCCCTCCCCATCACCTGAACCCCCCATCACTTGCACCCCTCATCATCACTTGCACCCCCCATCATTTGCACCCCCATCATCACTTGCACCACCCCCGTCATCACTTGCACCACCCCCCCCATTACTTGCACCCTCCATCATCACTTGCACCATCCTTCATTATCATCATCACTTTCACCCCCTTATCATCATCAGTTGCACCCCCCTCCTCATCATCTGCACCCCCTCCTCATCATCATCATTTGCACCCCCCTCCTCATCATTTGAACCCCTCCTCCCCTCATCATCATCATTTTCACCCCCCTCCTCCCATCATCATCATCATTTGCACCCCCCCTCCTCCCCTTATCATCATCATTTGCATACCCCCTTCCTCCCCTCATCGTCATTTGCACCCTCCCTCCTCCCCTCATCATTTGCATCCCCCCCTCTCCTCCCCTCATTATAATAATCTACATCCCCCTCCCGTCACCCTTGCCTCCCCTATTTCCCACGCAGTGATCTCCTGGGCAGCACAAGCTGGCTGCGTTCTTCTCCCACTACCATGCAGGCGCCTATGAGTGACGTCATCAGCGCCTGCACTGCGTGGGGGCAAAGTTCACAGGTCTCCTCTCACTGAAGCCGCAGGTCCTGCAGCTCACACTGAGAGGATGCTTAAGCTGTGTGTGTGTGTGCACACAGCTTAAAGGGGTTGTGCGCTGCCCTGCAGTTCGGAGCTCCGCTCACAGCGTCCGGAAGTTCATTACTCCGAATGCTGTGTGCGGGCTTCCGTGTTCACAGCCGCCGGGCCCTTCGTCACGCCCGGCCCCTTCGTGACATCTCGCCCGCCCCCTCGTGACGTCACGCCCGCCCCCTCTACCAAAGTCTATGGGAAGGGGGCGTTACAGCGGTCGCGCCCCCTTCCCATAGACTTTGGTAGAGGGGGCGGGCGTGACGTCACGAGGGGGGCGGCTGCGAACACGGAAGCCCGCACACAGCGTTCGGAGTAATGAACTTCCGGACGCTGTGAGCGGAGCTCCGAACTGCAGGGCAGCGGAGTACCCCTTTAAAGCGGCGCTTGCTCGTCTGGAGATCTGGGACAAGTGTCCTGGATCCCCATTAGCGAAGTGAGGGCCTCTTGCCCAGAGCCAGCCCCGCGTGCCACTCAAAAGCACCCCGCGTGCCACGCGTGACAGGGGTTGCCGACCCCTGCTCTATACCTCATGGTATAAATGAATCATGTAATTTAAATATATTTCTATAAGATTATAATGTTCCAATTGGTTTTTGTATAGTACTATTAGATTTTATACAAATTTTTATTACAGA
Organism: Hyla sarda; assembly: GCF_029499605.1. Classification (NCBI taxonomy): domain Eukaryota; kingdom Metazoa; phylum Chordata; class Amphibia; order Anura; family Hylidae; genus Hyla; species Hyla sarda. The sequence goes on along the minus strand of NC_079190.1, from coordinate 378,238,248 downwards.
CGTGAGATCTCGTCTATGTAATACGGTGGTGGGTGCACTAATGCTATGCTTGACAAAGGGGGCGGTAGCTCCAGAAACATTGCCGAACACTCAGTTTGCAGTGATCTGCTAACTAGACAGCTGGATCTATGAGGCTTCGTGTACAGTGAAGGAATCCGTGATGTGCCGAACATGAATATTTGCTGCCTTCACCTGGGTAATTATTTGCTTATGAACAAGATAGAATAGAATTGTTCATAAATGAAAATTGGATAAAACTTCAAAGGGGTACTCCGGTGGAAAACAAATGTTTTCAGATCAACAGGTACCAGAAAATTTGTTATTCAGACTTGTAAATTCCTTCTATTTAAAAATCTTATTCCTTCCATTACTTATCAGCTGCTGTATATTTCTGAAGCTGAGAAGTTCTTTCTAATCGGACCACGGTGCTCTCTGCTAACACCTCTGTCCGTGTCAGGAACTGTCCAGAGCAGGAGAGGTTTTCTATGGGGATTTGCTTCTACTCTGGACAGTTCCTGACAAAGACAGAGGTGTCAGCAGAGAGCACTGTGGTCAGACTGGAAAGAAAGTCACAATTTTCTCTGTAGTATGCAGCAGCTGATAAGTACTGGAAGAGTTAAGATTTTTAAATAGAAGTCATTTACAAATCTGTTTAACTTTCTGGCACCAGTTGATTTTAAAATATTTGTTTTCCACCGGAGTACCCCTTTAAGTCATCATAAGCCAACATATTCTGTGTCTGTTTTGTGAACGTATTACTGTCTGGGGTTAATTGGAGACTCCAGCTGACACAACGTTATCCTATACCCATGGTGAGAGAGGCCATGATTTATTAAGAGTGGAGTGGAGTTTTCTTTGTGAGTTTTGTTTTCCTTCAAGTATTTTTCCACGGTATTTACTAATGTTTCCCAACGTTTTGCACTTTTCCCTACGTTTAGCATTTTTACATTTGCTCTGAGCTGTGGGGTTTTCCAGAGCTCAAATCCATTGCATTTTCTGTGAAAACCTTAGTAAATATGTTTGGATTTTTCGAAAATGTCGGAGACACACCCTTTTCAGCTGCCATGCACCCTTTGTGGCGCAATGCACCAAATTCTGGCACATAACCTTACAAAACAGTTCAGGTTTACAATAGTAAATCAGGACCATTGTCTTGGTTCTGAGCATTACCCTGAGCATACCACCCCCACAGTGAAACATGGCTGTGGGGATGTTTCTTTTCAGTAGGTACAGGGAAACAGGTAAAAATTGACATAAAGATGGATAGAGCCAAATACAGGGCAATCATTGAAGAAAATCTGATGCAGTCTGCATTAGACTATTAGCAAGGCAATTACCCTAACTATAAAGCCAGAGCTACAATGGAATGGTTTAGATCCAAAATGGCCCAGTAAAAGCCCAGACCTGAATCCAATTGGCAATACTTTAAAATTGCTGTTCACAGACAATCTCCATCCAATCTTGCTGAACTTTGACTTTTGTACCAAAAAGAACAGACAAACATTTCCATCTCTAGATGTGTAAAGCTTAAAGAGACATACCCCAAAAGATTTGCAGTTGTAACTGTAGCAAAAGGTGGTTCAACCAAGTATTGAATACTTAAAGGGGTATTCCAGGCAAAACCTTTTTTTATATATATCAACTGGCTCCGGAAAGTTAAACAGATTTGTAAATTACTTCTATTAAACATCTTAATCCTTCCAATAGTTATTAGCTTCTGAAGTTTTCTGTCTAACTGCTCAATGATGATGTCACGTCCCGGGAGCTGTGCATGATGGGAGAATATCCCCATAGGAACTGCACAGCTCCCAAGACATGAGTCATCAGAGAGCAGTTAAACAGAAAACAACAACTCAACTTCAGAAGCTAATAACTATTGGAAGGATTAAGATTTTTTAATAAAAGTAATTTACAAATCTGTTTAACTTTCCGGAGCCAGTTGATATATAAAAAAATTTGGCCTGGAATACCCCTTTAACCCCTTAAGGACACATGACGTTCTCATACGTCTCCATTTCCGAGTCCTTAAGGACACATGACGTATGAGAATGCCATGTGCTTTCCCGGCCCCTCGCAGCCATCTGGAGCGGAGCCGGTGCCCGATGCCTGCTGAAATCGTTCAGCAGGCATCGGGGCATATCGCCCAGGGGGTTCATGATGAACCCCCATGTCGGCGATGGCCGCAGATCGCTGGACAATTCAGTCCAGTGATCTGCGGCGGATTCTGGGTCAATCGGGTCTCCAGTCACCCGGTGACCCGGAATTACTGGCTGATCGGGGCCGTCTCTCACGGCCCCGAACAGCCAGAGCCAGCAGGGGTGAGGTGGCACTGGTGCCACCTCACGATCCCCCTGATTCGTCGGCCGGTTTACCTGCCAACCAATCAGGGCACCTGCTGCGGGTGTCACTCCCGCAACCCGCTCCGCCCCTCTTCCGGAGGACGTGAGCGGGTGCGGGACGTGCACCCCGGGAGCTGGGGACCCCGATCCCCGGCGTCAATGTTGGGATCGGGGCCCCAGGAGCAGTGGCGGCGGCAAGGGACTGACCTGCAGCGTGGATCAGGAGTTGGGTGAGTGACAGCCTCCTGCTGTTGCTTAGCAACAGCTCCCAGCATGCAAAAAGGGCATGCTGGGAGCTGTAGTTATGCAACAGCAGGAGGCAGACAACCACAACTCCCAGCATTCCCTTATGGGCATGCTGGGACCTATAGTTTTGCAACAGCTGGAGGCACATTTTTTCTATGGAAAAGTGTACCTTCAGCTGTTGTATAACTACAACTCCCAGCTTGCACAAACAGCTAAAGTGCATGCTGGGAGTTGTAGTGGTGCATCTGCTGGTTGCATAACTACAACTCCCAGCATGCCCGTTGGCTGTCTGTGACTGCTGAGAGTTGTAGTTTTGCAACAGCTGAAGGCACAATGGTTGTGAAACTCAGAGTTTTTTTTTTTTTACCTAACTCAGTGTTTCACGACCGGTGTGCCTCCAGCTGTTGCAAACTACAACTCTCAGCAGTCACCGTACACCATGCACCGTACATGCTGGGAGTTGTAGTTCTGCAACAGCTGGAGGCACACTGGTTGTGAAACACTGAGTTAGGTCACAAACTCAGTGATACATAACCAGTGTGCCTACAGCTGTTGCAAAACTAAAACTTTCAGCATGTACAGTCTGTCAGCGCATGCTGGGAGTTGTAGTTTTGCAACAGCTGGATGTTCCCCCCCCCCCCCCCCCCCAATGTGTACGTACAGGGTACACTCACATGGGCGGAGGTTTACAGTAAGTGTCCGGCTGCAAGTTTGAGCTGCGGCAAATTTTCTGCCGCAGCTGAAACTGCCAGCAAGAAACTACTGTGAACCCCCGCCCGTGTGACTGTACCCTAAAAACACTACACTACACTAACAAAAAATAAAATAAAATCATCTGGTACGCCACTGTTTCCAAAACGGAGCCTCCAGCTGTTGCAAAACAACAACTTCCAGTATTGTCGGACAGCCGTTGACTGTCCAGGCATGCTGGGAGTTTTGCAACAGCTGGAGGCACTCTGTTTGGGAATCACTGGCGTAGAATTCCCCTATGTCCACCCCTATGCAAGTCCCTAATTTAGGCCTCAAATGCGCATGGCGCTCTCACTTTGGAGCCCTGTTGTATTTCAAGGCAACAGTTTAGGGTCACATATGGGGTATCGCCGTACTCGGGAGAAATTGTGTTACAAATTTTGGGGGATATTTTCTGCTTTTACCCTTTTTAAAAAAATGTTAATTTTTGGGAAAACAAGCATTTTAGGTAAAAAAAAAATTTTTTTTTTTACATATGCGAAAGTCGTGAAACACCTGTGGGGTATATAGGTTCACTTAACCCCTTGTTACGTTCCCCAAGGGGTCTAGTTTCCAAAATGGTATGCCATGTGTTTTTTTTTTTGCTGTCCTGGCACCATAGGGGCTTCCTAAATGCGGCATGCCCCCAGAGCAAAATTTGCTTCCAAAAAGCCAAATGTGACTACTCCTCTTCTGAGACCTGTAGTGCGCCAGCAGAGCACTTTTCACCCCCCATATGGGGTGTTTTCTGAATCGGGAGAAATTGGGCTTCTGCTATTACCCTTTTTTTAAAATGTAAAATTTTTGGGAAAACAAGCATTTTAGGTAAATATTATTATAATTTGTTTACATTTGCAAAAGTCATGAAACACCTGTGGGGTATTAAGGCTCACTTTATCCCATGTTACGTTCCCCAAGGGGTCTAGTTTCCAAAATGGTATGCCATATGTTTTTTTTTTTTGCTGTTCTGGCACCATAGGGGCTTCCTAAATGCAAAATGCCCCCCAAAAACCATTTCAGAAAAACGTACTCTCCAAAATCCCCTTGTCGCTCCTTCCCTTCTGAGCCCTCTACTGGGCCCGTTGAACACTTTACATAGACATATGAGGTATGTGCTTACTCGAGAGAAATTGGGCTACAAAAACAAGTAAAAATTTTCTCCTTTTACCACTTGCAAAAATTCAAAAATTGGGTCTACAAAAACATGTGAGTGTAAAAAATGAAGATTTTGAATTTTCTCCTTCACTTTGCTGCTATTCCTGTGAAACACCTAAAGGGTTAAAACACTTACTGAATGTAATTTTGAATACTTTGGGGGTGTAGTTTTTATAATGGGGTCATTTATGGGGTATTTCTAATATGAAGACCCTTCAAATCCACTTCAAAACTGAACTGGTCCCTGAAAAATATCGAGTTTGAAAATTTTGTGAAAAATTGGAAAATTGCTGCTGAACTTTGAAGCTCTCTGGTGCCTTACAAAAGTAAAAACTTCTCAATTTTATGATGCAAACATAAAGTAGATATATTGTATATGTGAATCAAAAAAAAATTATTCATAATATACATTTTCCTTACAAGCAGAAAGCTTCAAAGTTAGAAAAATGCAAAATTTTCTAATTTTTCATCAAATTTACGGATTTTTCACCAAGAAAGGATGCAAGTTACCACAAAATGGTACCACTTTGTTAAAGTAGAATATGTCACGAAAAAACTATCTCTGAATCAGAATGATGACTAAAAGCATTCCAGAGTTATTAATGTTTAAAGTGACAGTGGTCAGATGTGCAAAAAACGCTCTGGTTCTTAACGCCAAAATGGGCTTGGTCCTGAAGGGGTTAAACATCCAACAGATGTCAAATGTTTGTTCTCTTTATTGTTTTGCATTAAAAGCATGTGCATGTTGTGTTGATCAAATGGTAAAAGTGTACTTAATGGGGTACTCTTGAGGGGAAAAAAAGTTTTCAAATCAAATGGCGCCAGAAAGTTAACCAGATTTGTAAATTACTTCTATTTAAAAATCTTGATCCTTAAAGTCCTTAAAGATCCTTTAACTGCTTTATACTACAAAGAAAGTTGGGTAATTCTTTCTAGTCTGATCACAGTGCTCTCTGCTGACACCTCTGTCCGTGTCAGGAACTGTCCAGAGCAGGAGCAATCCCCATAGCAAACCTCTCCTGCTCTGGACAGTTCCTGACATGGACAGAGGTGTTAGCAGAGAGCACTGTGGGCAGACAAAAAAAAAACTACACAACGTCATTATGAGCATACAGCAGATAAGTACTGTTACAGTAGCAAAATGAGTAAAAAAAAACAAGAGGGGTGAATACTTATGCAAGCTACTGTAACTGAAACTTGTTACAAAACCTGAAATCTCCATTTGTGACTAAATACGGGCTTGTTCACATGCAGCAGATTTGTTACATATATGTTGGGACAGTTTACATACACCCTGGGCTATACAGATGTGGCCAAAATTGTTGGTACCCTTCTGTTAAAGACAGAAATACCCATGATGCTCCAGAAATAACTTGAAACTGAGAAAAGTTATAATGAATGTAAATTTACTGGGAATTAACTGATGAAAATCAGACATTTCTTTTGACTTGTGGTTCAACAGAATCATTTTGAAAAACAAAATAATAAAACTGGCCTGAAACTTAATTTTGGGTTGTACAACCTTTTAAGGCAGTCATTGCGCGATCAAGGGATTTCTGTAAATCTCTATGTTCACATGGCAGAATTTACGCAATTCTACACAAATTGCGAAATTCTGTGGTCTCTAAACACAGAATTCTGCCAAAGTTAACCCCTTAATGAAATAGGACATAAATATATGTCCTGGTGGCCTGGTACTTAACGTACCAGGACGTACATTTACGTCCTATACATGACAACAAGCATTGGAGTGGTGCTCACGTCATGCACGGCAGGTTCCGGCTGCTATCAGCAGCCAGGGACCCTCCAGTAATGGCAGACATCAGCAATCGTGCTGATATCCGCCATTAGCCCCTTAGGTGCCATGATCAATACAAATCACGGCATCTGCGGTAGTGTGGTCGGCAAAATGGCGCTGCCGCGGGGATCCGATCACCCATGATGGCAGATGAAGGACCCCTCACCTGCCTCCATCTGTCTCCAGGGGTCTTCTGTTCTGGTCTGAGATCGAGCAGACAAGAGCATAAGATCACCGATAACACTGATCAGTGATAACAATGATTGCTATAAATAGTCCTCTATGGGGACAAAAAGAAAGTGTTTAAAAAAAAAAAAAAAAAAGAATGTAAAAAAATTAGAAAATCCCTTCCCCAATAAAAATGTCAATTATCTCTTTTTCCCATTTTACCCCAAAAAGTGTAAAAAATAAATAAATTAGAGAACATATTTCGTATCACCGCGTGGATAAATGTCCAAACTATCAAAATACAATGTTACTGATCCCATACAGGGAACGGCATAAACGTAAAAACAAAACAAAAACAAAAAAAGATCCAAAATTGCTGCTTTTTCGTCACATCATATTCCCCAAAAAATTTATAAAAATAAATTAAAAGTTTCATATACTTAAATGTGGTATCAATAAAAAGTACAGATCACGGCGCAAAAAATGAGCCCTCATACTGCCGCTTATACATAAGAATTAAAAAGGTATACATCGTCAAAATAGAAGGATTTTAAACGTACAAATTTGCTTAAAAAGTTAGTCTTTTTTTTTTTTTTTTTTTAAAGAGGTACAATAATAGAAAAGTATATACGGTAATCATGGACATCATTTTAATCATATTGACCCACAGAATAAAGAAAATATGTAATTTTTACCGTAAATTGTACAGCGTGAAAACAAAACCTTCCAAAAATTGCTAAATTGCAGTTTTCTTTTTATTTCCCCACACAAATAGTATTTTTTTGGTTGCGCCATACATTTTATGGTAAAATGGGTGATGTTATTACAAAGGACAACTAGTCCAAGGGATTAAAGCCCCAAAGAGTTCAATGGGAATCTGCCTACAATTACAAGACTAGACTTATACTTTTGCAGCGTGAGAAAATTCCTCTGTCTGAGTGGGACAGCAAAATCCCGTTGAACATAGTTCACTCTGATTTACTAATCTGTCGCACGTCAATTTCATTTTGTGTCGCATAGGTTGAAATTTGTGTCGCACGCTAAATTGTGTGAAAGGGAATGGCCATGATTGAGTATTTTTTTTTTTAATGGTTGGGGCTGCCATGATAAACCTATTTTTGGTTGTAATATACCCTGAAACCTGTTGAATTGTAATTGAAAAAACATTAAAAAAAAAAAATTAGATTACAATAAATATAATCCTGATCATGATGTATTATGTACAAATTTTTATTATAAACTAAAAGGTTAATAAGTAATAAAAATAGGTAGGTTTTGAGAAACCTTGGCGTGGTGTGCGGGCTCAAGTGTGTCCTTCATATAAGGATACATTGGCTAATGTCTCAATTTTACATCAGTTTTGAGGGTTAGCTAAAGTCATTGTTTACATTAACCACAGTTGTGAAACCACATTGTGATCCATAGGTGCAGGTCCTCCACTCCAACGTAGGTGCACAACTGCACTTTGGGTTGAGCACCTTGTATCACCTTAGATCACATCAAGTTTTTTTTTAATAAAAATAGGTAATTAACAGATATAATTAAATACATTTCCCAAAAATGGGTTTAAATCATATACAAAGGTCTATAAAAAGATTTTCAACATAAACACTCCATTTTAATTACTTTATCGACTGCTCATAGGTGTAGGGTTTTGGTTTCAACAAACTCACACGTTTTTATGTGTATTTTCTCAAAACCATGCCTGTTTTGTCGGGTTTTAAAACCACTTGGAGAGATGCTGGTTCATGTCGGTAAAATGTGTCGCATGAAGTGTCGCACGAGCTGTGCGACACAATTTTAGTCACACTACTCGACAAAAAGTGACGGAATTACCTTAGTAAAGGAGGGCTAATGTGAAGATAATTCTCACAGAATTCCACATGGAAATTCAGCTGTGTGAACATAGCCTTAGACTTCTGCACTTGTCTACAAATAACTTGTTCCACTCCCCATAAGATACTGCTCCAGCTGTCTCAGGTAGAGATGAGCGAACTTACAGTAAATTTGATTCGTCACGAACTTCTCGGCTCGGCAGTTGATGGCTTTTCCTGCATAAATTAGTTCAGCTTTCAGGTGCTCCGGTGGGCTGGAAAAGGTGGATACAGTCCTAGGAGACTCTTTCCTAGGAATGTATCCACCTTTTCCAGCCCACCCGAGCACCTGAAGGCTGAACTAATTTACGCAGGATAAGACATCAACTGCCGAGCCGAGAAGTTCGTGACAAATCGAATTTACTGTAAGTTCGCTCATCTCTAGTCTCAGGTGTGAAGGGTGCTCATGTTTCAGAAGACAGGAACTCCAGTGGATGTGGATCCCCTGGACCTGTGTGGCAAATGACTCGGACCGTACCAGGAAGCGGAGTCTAAGGTGCCGCTGGTTTTCACCAGAGCCCGCCGCAAAGCGGGATGGACTTGCTGCGGCAGGCGGCACACAGGTCGCTACCCCTGGCATGGCTCGACCACACAGGCGGCTGAGGAGATGTGAGGCACAGGAGGGATAAGGCAGCTCGTAGTCAGGATAGCAGAAGGTTAATGCAGGCGGCAGAGTAACGTAGTCAGGACGTAGCAGGAGGTCAGTAGGCAGGAGGCAAAGGAGCAAGGTCAAGTCACAGAGCAAAGGATCAGATACACGGTAAGGCAACTCTCAGGAATGCTTTCTCTCAGGCACAAGGCAACAAAGATCCAGCAGGGAAGTGAGGAGGGTGGAGGAATTTATCAATGAGCCACAGGGGAATTACACTAATGAGCGCACTGGTGGATGGGGACACGAGCACCGGAGCAGAGAGGCAGAGGCTGGGGCAGGAAAAGCACCAGGTGAGGGACAGACAGGGGCTCGCATCCGGGTGCGTCCCGCAATGCGAGTCCCAGCCCCGCTGGCAGCAGCAGGTAACGGGACCATGCGCTCACGGCCAGCGTGTGCGGCCGGAGCCCATAACGTAATAGGTGCCTCCTCCAGAATGTAGGTTTCAGCTCCTTCCACAAATGTTCCATAGGATTCAGATCAGGGCTCATAACAACAATTTTGTCCATGTCTGTATTTGTCATTAGAAATCTGTGGCCTGTGCTTAGAGCAGCAGTATTGCTTTGTACTGAAGAAAAACTGCTGTGAATTTCACCTGCAGATTTTCAGCTGCAGCATGCTAACTAGATTGTGTAAAGGGGTTAGATCCATTGTTAGAGTACGTTCAGACAAGGGGATCCACAGAGTAATTTACGCTGCGGAACCGCCGATGAAGGACCGCTACAGGGTGACTTTAGATGTGCCTGCTTGGAGTGGCACTACGCCGCTATGAGCAGACACACTGCTGCTATGTGCGAGTCGCCGCGCATGCATGGTGTACTCGCACAAATCGCGCCACTCCCCCTGCTCCCTGAGCTAGGCCGGTAGCAGCTGCGATGTACAAGTATACTGCGCATACAAACAGCAACTCGCACATCGCAGTGTGTCTGCTCGTAGCGGAGTATTGCTGATCCAAGCAGGTACATCTAAAGGCACCCTGTAGCGGTCCTTCAGAGGCGGATCCGCAGCGTAAAATACGCTGTGGATCTACTTGTCTGAACGTACCCTTAACCCCTTAAGGACCAAGCCCATTTTCACCTTAAAGGGGTACTCCCGTGGAAAAATGCTTTTCTTTTTAGATTTCTCTGATGTTATGACCACAGTGCTCTCTGCTGACCTCTGCTGTCCATTTTTGGAACTGTCCATAGCAGGAGAAAATCCCCATACCAAACATATGCTGCTCTGGACAGTTCCTAAAATGGACAGCAGAGGTCAGTAGAGAGCACTGTGGTCGTAACATCAGAGAAATCCAAAAAGATAAGCATTTCCTCTGTGGTATACAGCCCATAAAATGTAATGAAAGGATTAAGATTTTTTAATAGAAGTAATTTACAAATATGTTTAACTTTCTGGCAACAGTTGATTTAAAAAAAAAAATTTCCACGGTACCCCTTTAAGGACCAGAGCATTTTTTGCACATCTGACCACTGTCACTTTAAGCATTAATAACTCTGGGATGCTTTTACTTTTCATTCTGATTCTGAGAATTTTTTTTCATGACAAATTCTACTTTATGTTAGTGGTCAATTTTTGTCCATACTTGAATCATTTCTTGGTGAAAAATTCCAAAATTTGATGAAAAAATTGAAAATTTTGCATTTCTCTAGCTTTGAAGCTCTCTGCTTGTAAGGAAAATAGACATTACAAATAAATTATATATTGATTCAAATATACAATATGTCTACTTTATGTTTGCATCATAAAGTTGACATGTTTTTACTTTTGGAAGACATCAGAGGTTCAGCATCAATTTTCCAATTTTTCACAACATTTTCAAAATCAGAATTTTTCAGGAACCAGTTCAGTTTTGAAGTGGATTTGAAGGGCCTTCATATTAGAAATACCCCATAAATGACCATTATAGAAACTACACCCCTCAAAGTATTCAAAATGACATTCAGTAAGTGTGTTAACCCTTTAGGCGTTTCACAGGAATAGCAGCAAAGTGAAGGAGAAAATTCCAAATCTTCATTTTTTACACTCTCATGTTCATGTAGACCCAGTTTTTGAATTTTTACAATGGGTAATAAAAGAAAAAGCCCCCCAAAATGTTTAACCTAATTTCTCTCAAGTAAGAAAATACATCATATGTGTATGTCAAGTGTTCGGCAAGCACAGTAGAGGGCTCAGAAGGGAAGGAGCAACAATCTGATTTTGGAGAGTGAATTTTGCTGAAATGGTTTTTGGGGGGGCATGTCACATTTAGGAAGCCCCTATGGTGCCAGAACAACAGAAACCCCCCACATGGCAAATTATTTTGGAGACTACACCTCAAGGCACGTAACAAGGGGTCCAGTGAGCCTTAACAAATAGAGAGGGCCGCCCGGGCAGGTACAGTGGTAATAATGGGAGATTTTAACTATCCAGATATAGATTGGGGTCCGGGGTTGGCTAAAACTACAAAGGGGTGACAATTCCTAAATTTATTGCAGGATAATTTTATGGGCCAGTTTGTGGAGGACCCAACAAGAAGTGATGCCTTGTTGGATCTGATCATTTCCAACAACGCAGAGCTGGTTGGTAATGTAACTGTGCGGGAAAACCTTGGTAATAGCGACCACAATATAGTTACTTTTGACTTAAAATGTAGAAAACAAAGACAGGCGGGGAAGGCAAAAACATATAACTTTAAAAAGGCAAACTTCCCTGGGCTGAGGGCTGCACTACAGGACATAGACTGGGGGGAGGTGTTGTCAAATACTGATACAGAAGGTAAATGGGACATCTTTAAATCAATTCTAAATAACTATACAGCTAAATATATACCAAAGGGGAACAAATATAAACGATTAAAACTAAATCCTACATGGCTGACACATGATGTTAAAAGAGCAATAAACAACAAAAAAATAGCCTTCAAAAAATACAAATCTGATGGGTCAGCTATAACATTTAAACAGTACAAGGAGCTTAATAAAATCTGTAAAAATGTAATAAAAACATCAAAAATTCAAAATGAGAGACAGGTGGCCAAAGAAAGCAAAACTAATCCTAAATATTTTTTTAGATATATAAATGCAAAAAAACCAAGGACAGAGCATGTAGGACCCCTTAATAATGATAATGGGGAGGTTGTCACAGGCGATCAAGAGAAGGCGGAGCTACTGAATGGGTTCTTTAGTTCTGTATACACTATGGAAGAAGGAGCTGACATTGGCCAGGTCAGTGCTGGTAACACATCATGTAATGTACTGAACTGGCTTAATGTAGAGATGGTACAAGGTAAGTTAAGTGATATAAATGTAAGCAAATCCCCAGGACCGGATGGACTACACCCAAGAGTTCTTAGAGAGGTAAGTTCAGTAATATCTGTACCCCTGTTCATGATATTTAGAGATTCTCTGGTGTCTGGTATTGTGCCAAGGGACTGGCGCAAGGCGAATGTGGTGCCAATCTTCAAAAAGGGCTCTAGGTCTTCCCCAGGAAACGATAGACCGGTAAGTTTAACGTGCATTGTGGGTAAATTGTTTGAAGGACTTATAAGGGATTACATACAGGAATACATAGGGGATAATTGTATTATAAGTGATAGCCAGCATAGGTTTACTAAGGATAGAAGTTGTCAAACCAATCTAATTTGCTTTTATGAAGAGGTGAGTAGAAGCCTTGACAGAGGAATGGCTGTGGATATAGTGTTTCTGGATTTTGCTAAAGCGTTTGATACTGTCCCTCATAGATGTCTGACAGGTAAGTTAAGGTCTTTGGGTTTGGAAATTTTAGTTTGTAACTGGATTGAACACTGGCTCATGGATCGTACCCAGAGAGTGGTGGTCAATGATTCGTACTCTGATTGGTCCCCGGTTATTAGTGGTGTACCCCAAGGTTCAGTACTGGGCCCGCTGTTGTTTAATTTATTTATCAATGATATAGAGGATGGTATTAACAGCTCTGTTTCTATCTTTGCAGATGACACCAAGCTTTGTAGCACAGTACAGTCTATAGAGGATGTGCATAAGTTACAAGATGACTTGGATAGACTAAGTGTCTGGGCATCCACTTGGCAAATGAGGTTCAATGTGGATAAATGTAAAGTTATGCATCTGGGTACTAATAACCTGCATGCATCGTATGTCTTAGGGGGGATTAAACTGGCAGAGTCACTGGTAGGGAAGGATCTGGGTGTACTTGTAGATCACAGACTACAGAATAGCATGCAATGTCAGGCTGCTGCTTCCAAAGCCGGCAGGATATTGTCATGTATCAAAAGAGGCATGGACTCAAGGGACAGGGACATAATACTCCCCCTTTATAAATCATTGGTACGGCCTTACCTGGAATATGCTGTTCAGTTTTGGGCACCTGTCCATAAAAGGGACACTGCGGAGTTGGAAAGGGTGCAGAGACGCGCGACTAAACTAATATGGGGCATGGAACATCTTAGCTATGAGGAGCGATTAAAGGAGTTACAATTGTTTAGTCTTGAGAAGAGACGTTTAAGGGGGGGATATGATAAACGTATATAAGTATATTAATGGCCCATACAAAAAATATGCAGAAAAACTGTTCCAGGTTAAACCCCCCCAAAGGACGAGGGGGCACTCCCTCCGTCTGGAGAAGAAAAAGTTTAGTCTCAAGGGGCGACACGCCTTCTTTACCGTGAGGACTGTGAATTTATGGAACGGTCTACTTCAGGAACTGGTCACAGCAGGAACAATTAACAGCTTTAAAACAGGATTAGATACATTCCTGGAACAAAATAAGATAAATGCTTATGAAGAAATATAAAATCTCATCCCTTCCCCAATATCGCGCCACACCCCTACCCCTTAATTCCCTGGTTGAACTTGATGGACATATGTCTTTTTTCGACCGTACTAACTATGTAACTATGTAACACCCCACAAGTGTTTGACGACTTTTCATTAAAGTCGGATGTGTAAATGAAAAAAAAAATGTCACTAAAGTGCTGTTTTTAATGGGAGAAAATACCCCCCAAAATTTGTAACCCCATCTCTTATGAATATGGAAATACCCCATGTTAGGACGTAAAATGCGCTGCAGGCGAACTATAATGCTCAGAAGAGAAGGAGTCACATTTGGCTTTTGGAAAGCAAATTTTGCTGAAATGGTTTTTTTGGGGGGGGGGGGCATGTCGCATTTAGGAAGCCCCTATGGTGTCAGAACAGCAAGAAAAAAAAACACATGGCATACTATTTTGGAAATTACACCCCTTAAGGAACATAACGAGGGGTACAGTGAGCCTAAACACCTCACAGGTGTTTGACGACTTTTTGTTAAAGTTGGATGTGTAAATGAAAAAAATATTATTATTTCACTAAAATGCAGGTTTTTCCCCAAATTTTACATTTTTACAAGGGGTAATAGGAGAAAATGACCCCCAAAATTTGTAACCCCATTTCTTCTGAGTATAGAAATACCCCATGTGTGGATGTCAAGTGCTCTGCTGGTGCACTACAATGCTCAGTAGAGGAGGGCGCCATTGAGGTTTTGGAGAGAGAATTTGTTTGGAATGGAAGTCAGGCACCATGTGCGTTTACACAGCCCCCCCGTGGTGCAAGAACAGTGGACCCCCCCCCACAGGCGACTCCATTTTGGAAACTACACCCCTCACAGAATTTAATAAGGGGTGCAGAGAGTATTTACACCCCACTGGCGTTTGACAGATCTTTGAAACAGTGGGCTGTGCCAATTACATTTTTCATTTTCACGGACCACTGTTCATAAAGTGTGTCAGACACCTGTGGGGCGTAAATGCTCACTGTACCCCTTATTACCTTACATGAGGGGTGTAGTTTCCAAAATGGGGTCACATGTGGGGGGGCTTCATTGTTCTGGCACTATGGGGGCTTTGTAAACACACGTGGCCTTCAATTCCAGACAAATTTTCTCTTCAAAAGCCCAATGGCGCTCCTTCTCTTCCGAGCATTGTAGTGCGCCAGCAGAGCACTTTACATCCACATATGGAGTATGTTCTTACTCAGAAGAAATGGAGGTTACAAATTTTAGGGGCTGTTTTCCTATTTTCCCTTGTGAAAATGAAAAATTTAGGGTAACACCAGCATTTTAGTGGAAATTTTTTTCATTTTCCCATCCACCTTTAACCTCTTAAAGGGGTACTCCGCCCCTAGACATCTTATCCCCTATCCAAAGGATAGGGGATAAGATGTCAGATCGCCACGGTCCCGCTGCTGGGGAGCCCCGGGATCCCGGCTGCGGCACTGCGCTATCATTACAGCACAGAGCGAGTTCGCTCTGTGCGTAATGACGGGCAATACAGGGGCTGGAGCATCGTTACGTCATGGCTCCACCCTCTCGTGACGTCACAGCCGGCCCCTTTCAATACAAGTCTATGGGAGGGGCGTGGTGGCCATAGACTTGCATTGAGGGGACGGGACGTGATGTCAAGAGGGGCGGAGCCATGACGTCACGCTGCTCCGTCCCCTGTATCGCCCGTCATTACAGCACAAAGCAAACTCGCTCTGTGCTGTAATGATAGCGGGGTGCCGCAGCGGGGATCCCGGGGCTCCCCAGCAGCGGGACCGCAGCGATCTGACATAGGATAGGGGATAAGATGTCTAGGGGCGGAGTGCCCCTTTAAGGACCCAGGACATACGGGTACGTCCTGGGTCCCGGTCCTGCGATATAACGCGGGGCCACACGGTGACCCCGCATCATATCACGGCGGGCCCGGCGTCATAGTGAAGCCGGGACCCGCCTCTAATAGCGTGCGGCACTGATCACAGTGCCGCGCGCTATTATCCCTTTAGCCGCGCGCTCAAAGCTGAGCCGCGCGGCTAAAAACTAAAGTGAAAGTTGCCGGTTAACTCAGGGAGCTGTTCGGGATCGCCGCGGTATAATCGCGGCATCCCGAACAGCTGTACTACAGGAGAAAGGTCTCTTACCTTCCTTCCTGCAGTCCGATCGCCGATTGAATGCTTCAAGCCTGAGATCCAGGCTTGAGCATTCAATCGCCGAAAACACTGATTGATCCATTCCTATGGAGATGGATCAATCAGTGTAAAAGATCAGTTAATGCAATGTTATAGCCCCCTATAGGAGCTATAATATTGCATAAGAAAAGTGTAAAAAAAAATCATTAACCCTTTCAATTATCCCTTCCCCTAATAAAAGTTTGAATCACCCGGCATTTCCAAGAATAAAAAAAACACAGTGTAAATAAAAATAAACATATGTGGTATTGCCACGTGCACAAATGTCCGAATTATAAAAACATACCAGTTTTTAAACCGCACATTCAATGGCGTACGCGCAAAAAAATTCCAAAGTCCAAAATAGCGCATTTTTTATCCCTTTTTATACCACAAAAAAGTGAATAAAAAGTGATCAAAAAGTCTGATCCAAACAATGATACCACTAAAAACTTCAGATCACGGCGCAAAAAATTAGCCCTCATAGCGCCCTGAACACAGAAAAATAAAAAAGTTAGAGGGGTCAAAAGATGACCATTTTAAACGTATACATTTTCCTGCATGTATTCATGATTTTTTTCTGAAGTAATACAAAATCAAACCTATAAAAGTAGGATATCATTTTAACCGTATGGACCTATAGAATAAAGATAAGGTATCATTTTTGGCTAAAAATGTACTGCGTAAAAACAAAAGCCCCCAAAACTTACAAAATAGTGTTTTTTTATCAATTTTGTCGCACATTGATTTTTTTTCCCGTTTCACCGTAGATTTTTGGGTAAAATGACTAATGTCATTACAAAGTAGAATTAGTGACGCAAAAAATAAGCCATCATATAGAATTTTAGGTGAAGTTATGATTTTTTTAAGCTAAGGAGGAAAAATTGAAAATGAAAAAAACGGAAAAAGCCTGGGTCCTTAAGGGGTTAATAAATTCTTCAAACACCTGTGGGGTGTTAAGGCTCACTATACCCCTTGTTACATTCCATGAGGGGTGTAGTTTCCAAAATGGGGTCACATGTGGATATTAATTTTTTTATGTCAGAACCGCTGTAAAATCAGTCACCCCTGTGCAAATCACCAATTTAGGCCTCAAATGTACATAGTGAGCTCTCACTCCTGAGCCTTGTTGTGCACCCACAGAGAATTTTACGGCCACATATGGGATATTTCCGTACTCAGGAGAAATTGCGTTACAAATGTTGGGGGTCTTTTTTTCCTTTTACTGTTTATGAAAATAAAAAGTATGGGGCAACACCAGCATGTTAGTGTAAATGTTTTTATTTTTTTTATACTAACAGGCTGGTGTAGCCCCCAACTTTTCCTTTTCATAAGGGGTAAAAGGAGAAAAAGCCCTCCAAAATTTGTAGTGCAATTTCTCCCGAGTACGGAGATACCCCATATGTGGCCCTAAACTGTTTCCTTGAAATACGACAGGGCTCTGAAGTGAGAGAGCGCCATGCATATTTGAGGACTATATTAGGGATTGCATAGGGGTGGACATAGGGGTATTCTACACCAGTGATTCCCAAACAGGGTGCCTCCAGCTGTTGCTAAACTCCCAGCATGCCTGGACAGTCAGTGGCTGTCCGGAAATGCTGGGAGTTGTTGTTTTGCAACAGCTGGAGGCTCCGTTTTGGAAACACTGCCGGTAGCTACACAGGTAGCTACACAAGGCCCTTCCATTTTCTAGCAGCCTCCCAGTTTGACTGGGAGCATATGGTAAGTGAGCTTTTACACCTTGTTCACATTGGTGTGGTGCTGTGCGGCGCCATGTCTGTGGAGGGCTGCGCCCCGGAGACTGGTTTGAGTAGCATTGGGGCTGCTCTGCCAGTGGGTCATTCCCCCTGTGGGCACTGGTGTTGCGGCGGTGGTGGACGCCGCCCAGTGCTACGCCATTTTATGCTAGGGACATTAGGGACCCACTCTTTATAGGTGGCCTTGACGTGGCGAGTGGGCTTGTACCTTTTGATCAAAATGTATACTAACACCCAGTTAGTTTTTGAAATTATGCTTAGAAGAAATTAGATCAAAATACAAAATTGTGGATGTGCGGCCATGTCTGTTTTTCTACCCGGATTCACTGCCGTACGATAAGTTTTTCATTTTTATTGGGGGGACAGTGTAAGGGGGTGTATATGTAGTGTTTTACTCTTTATTATGTGTTAGAGTAGTGTAGTGTTTTTAGGGTACATTCACATTGGCGGGGGTTTACGGTGAGTTTCTCGCTAGGAGTTTGCGCTGCAGCGAAAAATTTGCCGCAGCTCAAACTTGAAGCAGGAAACTCACTGTAAACCCCCCCGTGTGAATGTACCCTGTAAACCTCCAAATGTTGCAAAACTACAACTCCCAGCATGTACTGACAGACTGTGCATGCTGGAAGTTGTAGTTTTGCAACAGCTGGAGGCACACTGGTTAGAAAACCTTCAGTTAGGTTCTGTTACCTAACTCAGTATTTTCCAACCAGTGTGCCTCCAGCTGTTGCAAAATTACAACTCCCAGCATGTACTGATCGCCGAAGGGCATGCTGGGAGATGAAGTTATGCAACAGCTGGAGGTACGCAACTACAACTCCCAGCATGCCGAGACAGCTGTTTGCTGTTTGGGCATGCTGGGATTTGCAGTTTTGCAACATCTGAAGGGCTACAGTTTAGAGACCACTGCACAGTGACCTCCAAACTGTGGCCCTCCAGATGTTGCAAAACTACAAATCCCAGCATGCCCAGACAGCAAACTGCTGTGTGGGCATGCTAGGAGTTGTAGTTTTGCAAGATCCAGAGGGCCACAGTTTAGAGACGACTGCACAGTGATCTTCAAACTGTAGCCCTCCAGCTGTTGCAAAACTACAAATCCTAGCATGCTCAAACAGCAAACAGCTGTCCGGGCATGCTGGGAGTTGTAGTTTTGCATCATCTGGAGGGCTACAGTTTAGATACGACTGTATAGTGGTCTCCAAACTGTAGCCCTCCAGATGTTTCTAGGCAACTCACCGTCTTCCGTAGGATCCCGCTGATTGCTTCCCGCTGCCACCGCCGATGGTGAGTGGACCTTCGGCGCCGGTCCTCGTCGGTTCCCCCGTTCTGCCGGGACAACAATGGATGGGCAGAGCGGGGGAACCAAACGTTAACCCCTCCGCCCCCGATCTGCTATTGGTCGCCGCTTCTGAATGACCAATAGCAGGGATAGGAGGGGTGGCACCCCTGCCACCTCACTCATATCCCTACAGGGGGATCGTGGGTGTCTTGGACAACCCCAATGCCCCTTATTTTCCAGGTCACCAGAGACCCGCAATTCACACCGGCGATTTGCAGCGATCGCCGACATGGGGGGGGGGGGGGGGGGGATTCTCGACACCACCCTGGGCATTTGCACGGGGTGCCTGCTGATAGATATCAGTAGTCACCCCGGTCCGGTCCCTTAAGTACCAAGGTGTCAAGGAGTACCTGTATGCCCGTGGTCCTTAAGTGGTTAATCTACAACAAAACACCTATGTAACATGCGTTTTTGCTGTGTATTTGTGACAGATCTGCATGAAAAATTCTGACTCTTTGAAAGCACCCTACTGGGTTGTAATCAGTCTGACTGCTTAGGGTAGCACTATCTGTAAATATCGCCCTGCATATACCTTAGCTACATACGGAAAATCAGAATCATGCGCCAAATTGTTGTCGCATTTTTGGATGCAGATAGACCATGCTATTTTTGTTAAACCCAGCTGAAGAGTCAAAAAGTGTAAACCTATCATATACATGGTGCAAAGTTATATGCTCCAGCTTTTGGTGTAAATTGAACACATTGCACACAGGGTAAATCTTGGCCAATTTATTTAAGCTTATATTTCTGTCATCACATCCCAAGTGTCCCATAACATTGAATCAACATAAGTATTTGGGAGCATTGAATTTTAAGGGAATCTGTCATCAGTGTCACCTGCACTAACCTGTTGTTATAGGTTTGTAGTGCAGGTGACACTGATGTGTAGTCCCCGCTCCATGCCTTTGTTCCTCTTCAATCTCCATTCTTCTGGATGTGCAAATGACCTGCTTGGTGCACGCTGGGCGTTCCAAAGTCCCGCCGTGCACGGTGATGCCAAGCCTGAATCTTCATAGTTACATCTCCTCCCCTGTGCTGATCATCTGCAGAATGGAGCATAATTCTGCAGCAGAGAAGGCTATGAAGCAGTGTCACCTATGCCATTTTTGTCAAAAGAAGCAGGGGGGGGGGGCATAGCTGAGGAGGCAAGGTCCAAATTATTTAGCTTAATTTAATCCAGAAATTGGTATACTGCACCTAAAGATGGAGTAGATTTCAAAGTCAAGGAGACCTTATAGTGTTATATATGGCTTTTAGGGGTCTTAGTGTTGAGTTTTAGAGTAATTGATAATGTTCAGACCAAACTTTACGCTGAAGTTCGGCAAACCTTTAAAACTGAAATTTTTAAAAGTTCACTCATCTCTATTTAGCATCTTCACCGGGTTTCTGTTTCTCCTTCCTTAACAGTATGACAATAACATTTAAAAATAAATAAATAAATTACAATCTGATAATAAAAATATGCAAACTGGATTAACAAAGAATACACATTTAATATAAATGAACAGATTAAAAGGTGTAAAATACAAATAATACTATGGAAATGATGAAGTGATGATAAGAAAAATAGTTTTAGCTTAAGTAAATTTCCATCCCTGTCTAGCAGAATCTAATAAATGCTACACTCCAAACAGTTCTGTAATAAAAGCACAATATTAATAAAATGTTTTTATTTTGTTTTGTTTTTAAAGCCTGAAGGCTTATTCGATATTCTCATAGAGAAAATAAATTGTGTCTTTTTTATATTTCGTTATATAGTAACACCAACCCTGTCAGAGACAGAGTAATCTATCCACTTTTACCCCCACTATAATAGAGTAAAACATAACTTTTAGTTAGGAAAAATAAAGAATGAGCAACAAAGGAAAAGGGGTTAAAAACCAAGCACTACTACACTACACATGTTTTAATCCATTTAGATCCATTTAGAGTCTCCTACATGCACCTACAGTGTATACTAAAGAGAAATCCAAAAAAGAAATGCATTTCCTCTGATGTCATGACCACAGTGCTCTCTGCTGACCTCTGCTGTCCATTTTAGGAACTGTCCAGAGCAGGTGAAAATCCCCATAGCAAACATATGTTGCTCTGGACAGTTCCTAAAATGGACAGCAGAGATCAGCAGAGAGCACTGTGGTCATGACATCAGAGGAAATGCATTTCTTTTTTGGATTTCTCTTTAGTATGCAGCCCCTAAAAAGTACTGGAAGGATTAAGATTTTTTTTAATAGGAGTGATTTAAAAATCTGTTTAACTTTCTGGCACCAGTTGATTTAAAAAAAAAGTTTTCCAAGGGAATACCCCTTTAAAGTGTACTAGTCAGATCCCAAAAAAAGAATTACATACACACACACATATATATATATATATATATATATATATATATATATATGTGTATTGTAAGGATTTCTCCCTGGGAATAGCTCTTGGATCGTCCTTTACACAGCCACAGGACACGTTTCCACTTCAATCAGCAGGCAAACAACAGTACTTTAGGCAAGTCCGGCTCCTCTCCAGCTTTATTAGACAGGTTGCAGGATAAATAAAAACATAAGACAGGAACAAACAAAACCCTAGACCGTCTAGTCACTAACTAAACAATCTGGCATGCCCTGACTATCAACTGGTGGGCTTTTCCTGGACAGTTAAACTTATGCTTCCTGCAAACTTCTACTTACTGTTCACACACAGCGTTTGCAGCCTCTTGCTGTGTGTCTTGTCCACACTTAGGGCCACTCACAGCTGGGGCTGTGTGTTCCTCACCAGGACCCCTGCCTCCCCCCCCACAGCCACCTTGCTGTCTTCTGGGGAGAGGCCCAACTATTCTGTCTGACTTCCTTTTAAACAAACTTCCCCTTTCTGCTACCTCATTAATTAGGCCACAGGTGGAGGTTTCTCCAGGGTTAGCTAGGGAAATACACCCTTCCCTTGCCACAGTGTCACATATCCCCCCCTCCCCTCTGCTCAGACCACAGAGAAGGAGCACTTGCATTCCAAAGGCAGAGTCCAACTGCCTTTCCTTTTCCTTGAAAAACTTAATCCAACAGGTTTTGAGGCACTTGGCTTACTTCTTTAGCAGATTTTATATGCACCACTTCAATGGAGCACCCTTCTTTCAATCACACTTTCATCAGCCACTAAGCCTGGCCTGGGCAAACAGGCACTGCCAAAAGAGGTGCAAAGTTGTTTTGTGAATGGGCACCTTGGGTAGTGCCTGCTGTTACACAGTTGGCGGGCATACATTAAAGTTCTCAGGAGAAGGTCCTCCTAAACGGCCATCCATGCCAAGACCTTGTCCCCTTTGGTAAGCCCGCTGGAAGCCACAAATTTCCAAACTGTCTTAGCTGTGGCTTCAGAAAGCCCTGGAAAAGGCTCAGTGAATCCTTTGCTTGGATGAGCTTGTGGACAGTCTTTGGTTTTCTCAAGTCGGGCTTGAGACCCTCTACCTTGTATTCCCTCACAAACCTATGAACTTTGTGGTAGTACCAGGGGGTCCCCAATTGTAAGGATTTGTCCCACTTTTCCTAAACAAAGCGAAAGACAGTGTATTGGAGCACAGGCAAAATCTCATTATGCAGCTCTATGGTGAGTTGTCTGATGCTCCACAGATCAATCTTTCAATTTACTTTGCAAGACAATCCTGCCAAGACTTCAGGGGTGCTCCTTCCTTCCTTAACCAGACTCCCAAGATCTTGACAAAGTCTGGTTGAATGGAGAAGGGAAAGGGGCGCTGGGGGTCAGAGCCCACTCTTCAGAGAGCAGGGCCGTCGACTTTTCCCAGTTAATTTTTGCTTCTAAAGCTTGGACAAATGCTTCGCAGGTCTTGAGGAGGGCTGTCACCAAACACTGGTCAGCACAGTAGACAGTCATGTTGTCCATGTACATACAGTGAACACTTGGCCACTTGACGGTCCAGTCCTGGTACGATGATCCGTCTGACTTTTGAATTCTTGCAAGAAGAAGAGACTGACCACAAACTGTATTGCACATGCACACCCAAATAATACTAATAACTGAATTAATACAAAATATAAAGTTTATTGAATAGCCATCACATACAAAACAGACATTTAAAATCAATTAAAAGTGCCCTAAACCAGGGACACCAAAACACACACTGGAGGGGGCCAGACGTTCTCCCTCCTGGAGCACTGCAAATACACAGTAAGATGAAAATCACAAAGCACCATGAAAGGTAAAATTACACTTGTATCAAAGATACTTTACAACAACGATGCATAAATATACACATTGCTGGCTCACTTAACCCCTTGCTGAGCTGGGCGCTATAGATAGCTGTATATAGTGTATACAGAAGACAAAGTCTGCTTACTTCCCTCGAGTATCGGGCAGGTCCGTGTAGCTCCACCCCCTAGTGATGACGATGATGTCATTAGGGGCGGAGCTACAGAAGGGAACTAGGCTAGTTAATCTGAAGCTCTGTTCACATTGTCCGTTTTGTATAATGTGAACAGACCCTTCTGGCAGTGTCTACCCAGACAGGGAGACTCCAGCTGTTGCTAAACTACAACTCCCAGCATGCCCGGACAGCCAAAGGCTGTCTGGGCATGCTGGGAGTTGTAGTTTTGCACCAATTGTTGGCTCCCTGTTTTGGTAGACATTGCATCATGGGTGCTCTCCCTAGCGGACAGCGCCAAAAATGTAATAACCAATTTTTTGTGTTTTTTTTCTTCTCGTTTCAGATCCGTGTATGCAGAGGATTACTGCGGATTCGATGGATTACGGCGGATTTTTTTTTTCTTTTAATAAAATGGCTAACGAGGGCTGTGGGGGAGTGTTTTTTTAAATAAAATAATTTTTCCAATGTGTTGTGTTTTTTTTAATTGAATTTTCAGGCTTAGTAGTGGAAGCCGGTCTTATTGACTGAATCCATTACTAGGCCAGTGCTTAGTGCTAGCCCCCAAAAACAGCTAGCGCTAACCCACAATTATTACCCCGGTACCCACCGCCACAGGGGTGCCGGGAAGAGCCGGTACCAACAGGCCCGGAGCGTCAAAAATGGTGCTCCTGGGCCTAGGCGGTAACAGGCTGGCGATATTTAGGCTGGGGAGGGCCAGTAACAATGGTCCTCGCCCACCCAGGTAACGTCAGGCTGTTGCTGTTTGGTTGGTATTGTGCTGAGAATGAAAATATGGGGAACCCTATGTGTTTTTTATTTTATTTATTTATTTATTTATTTATTTAATGTCTGGGCATGCTGGGAGTTGTAGTTTAGCAACAGCTGGAGTCTCCCTGTCTGGGTAGACAATGTCAGAAGGGTCTTTTCACATTATACAAAACGGACAATGTGAACAGAGCTTCAGATTAACTAGCCTAGTTCCCTTCTGCAGCTCTGCCCCCTAATGACGTCATCACTAGGGGGCGGAGCTATATGGACCTGCCCGGTACTCGAGGGAAGTAAGCGGACTTTGTCTTTTGTATACACTATATACAGCTATCTATAGATAGCTGTATATAGTGTATACCGCCCAAAGGGTTAACCTACACTGTCCAGCAGTGTAAGTTAACTCTTTCCTTGCTGGGCTTGTGCATAGCGCCCAGCTCAGCAAGGAGTTAAGTGAGCCAGCAATGTGTATACTGTATACACATTGCAGGCTCACTGTAAGTTCTTGCTGGGCAGTAGATATACGATGTATACCTACGGCTCAGCGTCAGCTGTTCTCCTGGCTCTGTAGCCCTGAGAACAGCTGATCCCGACATTCACATAAGGACAATCACAGCGGGTGTCAGGAGGAGTGACATCCGCTGGGATTTGTCCCTTACTACAGGTAATAAACCTCCCAACTTGGAGCACACTCTGCTCCATGCTGGGAGCTGTAGTATCTGCATTAACCTGTTAAGGACATAGGACGTTCTCTAACGTCCTCACTACCTGGGCTTTAATGCCCAAGGACGTTAGAGAACGTCCTGTTGTATTTCCGGTCTCTGCCGCTCGCCGGGCAGAGATCGGAACTGGATGCCTGCTGAAATCCTTCAGCAGGCATCCAGGGCAAACGCCGAGGGGGGCTTGCGATCTGCGGCGATACCGGGCTGATCGGGTCTCTGGGACCCGACCGCCCGGTAATTTCGCATGATCCCGGCTGTCACAGACAGCCAGGACCATGCTGAAGTATCGGAGCGAGGTGGCAAGCCTGCCACCTCCTCCGATCCCCTGCGATCCGTCGGTTAACTAACCGACCAATCGCAGGAGGGGGGGCGGTTACTTCCTCCCGTCCTGCCCGGCCCCTTGAAGTCCGGAGAGGACGGGAGGAAGACCGGAGGACGCGGCGGGGGACGGGGGAGTGCTGGGGACCGGCCCCGGTACTTACCTCGTCCCTGAAGACCTGGATCCCGGCGAGGAAGATGGCGGCGGCGGCGACAGGTGAGTATATCTTCAGCCGCGGTCGGGCCCTTTACAGCAATGCACGTCGCCGTAAAGCGACATGCATTGCTGTATTGGGACCCTGTAAACTACAACTCCCAGCATGCCCAGACAGCCCTTGGCGTCTGGGCATGCTGGGAGTTGCAGTTTTGCAACATCTGGAGGTCCACAGTTTGGAGACCACTGTGCCCTTCCAGATGTTGCAAAACTACACATCCTCAGCATGCCCTTACTGTCCAGGCATGCTGGGAGTTGTAGTTCTGTAACATCTGGCCCTTCAGATGTTGCAGAACTACAACTCCCAGCATGCCTGGACAGTTTTGGCATACTGGGAGTTCGAGTTTTGCAACATCTGGAAGGGCACAGATTGGGAACCACTGTATTAGTGGTCTGCAAACTGTAGTCCTCCAGATGTTGCAAAACTACAACTCCCAGCATGCTGGGAGTTGTAGTTCGGCAACATCTGGCTCTAAAGATGTTGCCGAACTACTACTCCCAGCATGTCTGTGAATGCTGGGAGTTTTGGTTTTGCAACAACTGGAGACACACTGGTTGGGAAACATTGTCTGTTTCCTAACTCAGTGTTTCCCAACCCGTGTGCCTCCAGCTGTTGCAAAACTATAACTACCAGCATGCACTGATAAACTGTGCATGCTGGGAGTTGTAGTTTTGTAACAGCTGGAGGTCCCCCCTGTGAATGTACAGGGTACATTCACATGGGCCAGGGGGCTTACAGTGAGTATCAGGCTGCAAGTTTGCGATGCAGCAAATTTTGCGCGGCAGCTCAAACTCGCAGCGGGAACTCGCTGTAATCCCCCGCCCATGTGACTGTACCCTAAAAACACTACACTACCACAAAATAAAATAAAAAGTAAAAAACACTACATATACACATACCCCTACACAGCCCCCCTCTCCTCCCAATAAAAATGAAAAACGTCCGGTACGCCACTGTTTCCAAAATGGAGCCTCCAGCTGTTGCAAAACAACAACTCCCAGTATTGCTGGACAGCCGTTGACTGTCCAAGCATTCTGGGAGTTTTGCAACAGCTGGAGGCACCCTGTTTGGGAATCACTGGCGTAGAATACCCCTATGTCCACCCCTATGCAAGTCCCTAATTCAGGCCTCAAATGCGAATGGCGCTCTCACTTTGGAGCCCTGTCGTATTTCAAGGCAACAGTTTAGGGCCACATATGGGGTATCGCCGTACTCGGGAGAAATTGTGTTACAAATTTTGGGGGGATTTTTCTCCTTTAACCCCTTATGAAAAGGTGAAGTTGGGGTCTACAACAGCGTGTTAGTGTAAAAAAATAAATTTTTTACACTAACACGCTGGTGTTGCCCTTTACTTTTCATTTTGACAAGAGGTAAAAGGGAAAAACGCCCCCCAAAATTTGTAATGCAATTTCTCCCGAGTACGGAGATACCCCATAAGTGGGCGCAAACTTCTCTGGGGGCGCACAACAAGGCCCAGAAGGGAAAGTGCACCATGTACATTTGAGGTGATTTGCACAGGGGTGGCTGATTGTTACAGCGGTTTTGACAAACGCAAAAAAAAACACATGTGACCCCATTTCGGAAACTACACCCCTCACGGAATATAATGAGGGGTGAACTGAGAATTTACACCCCACAGGTGTCTGACAGATCTTTGGAAGAGTGGGCTGTGCAAATTAAAAATTTTGTACAGCCCACTGTTCCAAAGTTCTGACAGACACCAGTGGGGGGTAAATGCTCACTGTACACCTTGTTACGTTCCTCAAGGGGTCTAGTTTCCAAAATGGTATGCCATGTGGGGGTTATTTTGCTGTCCTGGCACCATAGGGGCTTCCTAAATGCGACATGCCCCCCGAGCAAAATTTGCTCTCCAAAAGCCAAATATGACTCCTTCTCTTCTGAGCATTGTAGTTCGCCCGTAGTGCACTTCAGGTCCACTTATGGGGTACCTTCATACTCAGAAGAGATGGGGTTACAAATTTTGGGGGGTATTTTCTGCTATTAACCCTTGCAAAAATGTGAAATTTGGGGGGAAACACACATTTTAGTGAAAAAAAATATTTTTTTTTTACATATGCAAAAGTCGTGAAACCCCTGTGGTGTATTAAGGCTCACTTTATTCCTTGTTACGTTCCTCAAGGGGTCTAGTTTCCAAAATGGTATGCCATGTGAGGGTTTTTTGCTGTTGTGGCACCATAGGGGCTTCCTAAATGCGACATGCCCCCCGACCAAAATTTGCTCTCCAAAAGCCAAATATGACTCCTTCTCTTCTGAGCATTGTAGTTCGCCCGTAGTGCACTTCAGGTCCACTTATGGGGTACCTCCATACTCAGAAGAGATGGGGTTACAAATTTTGGGGGGTATTTTCTGCTATTAACCCTTGCAAAAATGTGAAATTTGGGGGGAAACACACATTTTAGTGATTTTATTTTTTTTTTACATATGCAAAAGTCGTGAAACACCTGTGGGGTATTAAGGTTCACTTTACCCCTTGTTACGTTTCCCAAGGGGTCTAGTTTCCAAAATGGTATGCCATGTGGGGATTTATTGCTGTTCTGGTACCATAGGGGCTTCCTAAATGCAACATGCCCCCCAAAAACCATTTCAGAAAAACGTACTCTCCAAAATTCCCTTGTCGCTCCTTCCCTTCTGAGCCCTCTACTGCGCCCGCCGAACACTTTACATAGACATATGAGGTATGTGCTTACTCGAGAGAAATTGGGCTACAAATATAAGTATAAATTTTCTCTTTTTACCCCTTGTAAAAATTCAAAAATTGGGTCTACAAGAACATGCGAGTGTAAAAAATGAAGATGGTGAATTTTCTCCTTCACTTTGCTGCTATTCCTGTGAAACACTTAAAGGGTTAAAACGCTGACTGAATGTCAATTTGAATACCTTGGGGGGTGCAGTTTTTATAATGGGGTCATTTGGGGGGTATTTCTAATATGAAGACCCTTCAAATCCACTTCACACCTAAACTGGTCCCTGAAAAATAGTGAGTTTGAAAATTTTGTGAAAAATTGGAAAATTGCTGCTGAACTTTGAAGCCCTCTGGTGTCTTCCAAAAGTAAAAACTCATTAATTTTATGATGCAAACATAAAGTAGACATAATGTATTTGTGAATAAAACATTTTTTTATTTGGAATATCCATTTTCCTTACAAGCAGAGAGCTTCAAAGTTCGAAAAATGCAAAATTTTCAATTTTTTCAGCAAATTTTGAAAATTTTCACTATGAAACGATGAGAGTATCGACATAATTTTACCAATAACATAAAGTAGAATATGTCCCGAAAAAACAATCTCGGAATCAGAATGATAGGTAAAAGCATTCCAGAGTTATTAATGTTTAAAGTGACAGTGGTCAGATGTTCAAAAAACGCTCCGGTCCTAAGGTGTAAAATGGCCTGGTCCTTAAGGGGTTAATAGACATATCGCAGCGAGTGTAACTTCTGACACCCGCTGCGATCTGTCTATTAATGCAGGTACTACAGCTCCCAGCATGGGGCAGAGTGTACTCCATGTTGGGAGTAGTAGTACTTGTAGTAAAGGAAAGATCACTGCGGGTATCACTCCTGACACCCGCTGCAATCCTCCTGTATAATGTATGGATGCATGGATCTCCTATGGTCCCCTGCACGGCCGTATATATACACATATTCCTGAGCTGTGATTGGCTGGAACCATCTGGCCAATCACAGCTCTGCGGGAAATATAAATATGTGTATATATACGTGATTGCAGGGGACCATAGAAGAGCTGTCGCCGCATCTATACATTATACAAGAGGATCGCAAGAGGATCGCAACGAACCCTGGCGATCTGTCAATTAGCACAGGTAACTACTACTCCCATCATGGAACAGTGTATTCCATGCTGGGAGTAGTAGTACTACCTAAAAAAAAAAAATTTAAAAGTGAAAAACAGGCACACACTACATTTTTATTATTGTCGGCTACATTTTTAGTGCTTTACCCGCTCACATAAATTGATCCCTGTTTAAAAATTAATAAACATTTCATAATTAAAAAGATACATTTCGTTAGATACAATTTTTTCCGGATTCATTTACGGATAATGAATGCATTTATTTACAACATGCATTCGGTAAATAATGAATGCATTCATTATTTTGCTACTCGTATTATCGTGGCTATTCGGGAATGTTCAAAATATGTTTTCGTGCATTCGGATCGGTCCGAATGCCCGAAATGGTAAAATTCGGTAAATTAGACATTCGTGCCGAACCGAATTGCACATGTCTAATATCTATACAGATGAGCTCCTGGACAGATTCAAGTGTAAAAACTCTACCCCTGATCAGGATGGCTACTCCTGCAGCACTCGGCTGTTGGACCACTACCTGGCCTGGATGTATGACCCTCAAGGAAGCAAAGCACATTCCTGCAACATATAAATATCACAACCCTGTTCAGGCAAAAGGTTAGCACAGTCTGCTTCTAGACCTATTCTTAATGCTTCTCACATTGACACTAAAGATGTTAACATTAGCCATGTGTAAAGAAAAAAAAAGGGAAGGTTACCACAAAATCATACAGCTTAGTTATCACTGCTGTCCAGCTGTCTTTGGGGTCATAAGGCTCTGGGGCCTTTATCAGACCCTCCTCTTAAACCAGTCGAGCAGGCTGAAGAGTCCTTGTTCAGGTGCACAATCACTGACCACTCGCTGGTCCAAAAACCATTTCCAACCAGGATGTGGGTGGGGTCCTTCACCACCATACATAAACATATTTAAGGAAGGTAGTGAGGTTGGATCCTGGGGTGATGTGTGGGTTCCTCATTGAAACTGTAATACTCCTCTCCTCCCTCTGTACGGGACAGTTTCCAACAAAGCGGGCAAAGAAGGAGTCCAGCCTCGCAGATTTCACCATCTCCCAGTAGCACTTACAGATTCCAATGAAAGAAAAAGTGATGCAAAACATCACAGTAAAAAAAAGACTGATGGGGGAATTTATCAATACCTGTGCAATGGAAAGTTGACCATAGCAACCAATCAGATTGCTTCTTGCATTTTGCAGAGGCCTTGTTATAAATGAAATAAGCGAGCTGATTGGTTGCTATGGGCAACTGGGTAACTTTTCCTCTGGACAGGTTTTGATAAATCTCCCCCTAAATGCTTACTGTTTCTGATTTGAAGAAACCCTGTTACAAGACAATCTTCTTCCCAAAAACATCCTGGCTCATGTCGGGGATCCCCCTGTCAACCCCCTACAGCTTAAGCACAACGGTCTGCCTCATCCAAGGCTCCAGGGCCACTGATTGGCTGAATGGCAATCTGACATATTGAGCCCAGGCACCAGGAATAAGACAGGTGCCAGAGTTCAATATGTCAGATTGCCACCCAGCTTATCATTGACCGAAGGGGGACATCGTGGTGGAAGTTAAGTGGATTTTTTTTTTTTATATCTGACACAATGGGAATTTTACTAAAAACAAAACAAAAAAAGAAACCTATCCCGGAGTACTCCTTTAATATAGTAAAGTGAGAAACACCAGGGATATCCTGAGCCTTGCCATTATAGTTTGTAGTATAATAGAACTACTGAGTAGTAGCATAAACTCCTCTAAACAGATCCCTTGAAAGTCTCAGCAGACTCTCCTCACACCACTTTAGGTAAAGTGGTGTTCTGAAGTCCCTGCTCCTGTACATTAGGAAGTGATGCTCTATACATTGTGGCCCAAAGGAGGTAAGAGGTTATGCCATGCCTCACCACTTACTCTCTTTGCACTCGATGGGCCATGCAACTATGATTAATGACTCCAACTTACCCACATCACCTACAGCCAAAATCCTTCTGGGAAAACATCTGTTGGACAGATGAGACCAAGATAGAGCTTTTTGGTAAAGCACATCATTCTACTGTTCACCAAAAACAGAATGAGGCCTACAAAGTAAAAAACACAGCACCTACAGTGAAATATGGTGGAGGTTCAATGATGTTTTGGGGTTGTTTTGCTGCCTCTGGCACTGGGAGCCTCTGGCAATGTGTGCAAGGCATCATGAAATCTGAGGATTACCAACAGATTTTGGGTCGCACTGTACAGCCCAGTGTCAGAAAGCTGGGTTTGCGTCCGAGATCTTGGGTCTTCCAGCAGGACAATGACCTTAAACATACGTCAAAAAGCACTCAGAAAGGGATGGAAACAAAGCACTGGAGAGTTCTGAAGTGGCCAGCAATGAGTCCAGATCTAAATCCCATTGAACACCTGTGGAGAGATCTTAAAATTGCTGTTGGGAAAAGGCGCCTTCCAATAAGAGAGACCTGGAGCAGTTTGCAAAGGAAGAGTGGTCCAACATTCCTGATGAGAGGTGTAAGAAGCTTATTGATGGTTATAGGAAGCGACTGATTTCAGTTATTTATGGGGGAGGGGGGGGGGGATGCAACATAATATTAAGTTAAGGGTGCCAATAATTTTGTCCAGCCCATTTTTGGAGTTTGGTGTGACATTATGTCCAATTTGCTTTTATTCCTCCCTTTTTTTGATTTAGTTCCAATACATACAAAGGGAATAAACATGTGTATAGCAAAACATGTGTTACTGCAATCCTTTTCTGTGAGAAATACTTCATTTTCTAGAAACATTTCTGGGTTGCCAACATTTAGGGCCATGACTGTATGTAAGCTTTATAAAACATTTTTTTAAATAAAATCATAAAACACCTTTTTTTTTTTTTTGAAACATTAAGCAGCAGACCTTTCCTGCAAAGCATATTGTTATGCGTATTGAAAACATAAATCACGTAAACATATGAAGTCAAACTGGGATATACGGGACCTAATAAAGAAACAAATACCATCTAACTTGTATATATACTACAGTAGTGTGTGCGCTCTTGAAAATTACATTGTAAACTTTTTTTTATTGCAACATCATTGTTCTGGCAATAATCTTACTCATTATCCAAACACTGAGACCCCCCCCCCCCCATTTTAGGAATGGGGGTCCCATGTGCCATATTCACTGTCTAAAGAAGCTGCCGGAAATTGCTGAGCACTATATTAAAGGGGTTATCCAGGAGAAAACTTTTTTTTTTATAGATCAACTGGCTCCAGAAAGTTAAACAGATTTGTAAATTACTTCTATTAAAAAATCTTAATCCTTTAAGTACTTATGAGCTTCTGAAGTTAAGGTTGTTCTTTTCTGTCTAAGTGCTCTCTGATGACATGTGTCTCGGGAACTGCCCAGGTTAGAAGCAAATCCCCATAGCAAACCTCTTCTAAACTGGGGGGTTCCCGAGACACATGTCATCAGGGAGCACTTAGACAGAAAAGAACAACCTTAACTTCAGAAGCTCATAAGTACTGAAAGGATTAAGATTTTTTAATATAAGTAATTTACAAATCTGTTTAACTTTCTCGAGCCAGTTGATAAATAATGAAAGTTTTTTCCTGGATAACCCCTTTAAGCTAGCAGTTCCATAGACAAAAAATAGAGCACAAGTGTGTATGCTTGACTGTCACCCCATACTGATGGGAGACTCAGAACCCCAATTCTTGGTTGTAATTGGTAGAAAAATCCCTTTAAGGACTGGGATTATAAATCCCAGCAGCAACTGATCCACAATTTTCCACTATTGAACCTCATGGTAATTCTTAGGCTATGCTCACATTTTGGAATGTCTGCATGGACAATCTCTGTGCAGACATTGTGGAGACTGCGAGCGCCAGCATAATATCTCATAAATGGCAATGCATTACGTCCAGAAACATGGAATTCGCATAAATTCTGCTGTGTGCACAGCACACCAGAATCCTGTTGAATTCAATGGGACTCTGCCGCAACGGAATCTACGTGCAGCATTTCAATGCAAAATTCCGCACAGAAATTCAGAAGTGTGAACATACCCTTATGGTAAGGCCTAATTGTGCTAG
Organism: Hyla sarda; assembly: GCF_029499605.1. NCBI lineage: Eukaryota > Metazoa > Chordata > Amphibia > Anura > Hylidae > Hyla > Hyla sarda. The sequence continues at coordinate 378,204,991 of NC_079190.1, read as the reverse complement.
TGGCTGCGAACGTTATATACATACCTATATGATTGATATTATCCCTACCATAGCGGTTGAAGTGTGCCATAAACCGTGTCCAAGGGCAGGCCTATAGAGGGCAAAAATTGAAACCAAGTAGAAAGAAACAAGGTTTATATTCACATATATAACACCACAATAAACACTGAAGGCATCAAACATCTCATTTAGTAGACTGTAAATATCACTTAAATGACATAATGAATGCCATCTACCCAATTTGTGACTACATAAGCTGGCATCTGATGCTTGGAAGCCGCGGTTGCCGGCCTAATAAAAGATCGGTATCGGATCGCGTTGACCTCACAACTAACATAATAACATGTTTGACAGAATTATTCATGGTGCGCTTAGCAGAAGAGAAATGGAAAGCCTGTCAGCACTAGTTATGACCCACAGCTGCAAATAATTGGCAAAAAAAATAGGTAAATGATACCTGGGAACCTGTAAAAACCGTAATTGCTTAACCAAGACAAGCCTGGCGTAATAACATTAACACAACAATAAATGCCACAACCAATGAATCCAATCAGTAGCAACAAACTCCCTCAATCATACCAGACAACACCTGACCTACAGGTGTACATGTAATGTACCTAACAAGCAAGTTTACATTGTCATCTGACCCCAAGTACATGACTATGTTAGTCATCAGCCCTGCAGATGTAGCAGGTATGACGGGTATACAACTGCTTATGTAGTATGATGTTATTATGCTGAAGACGAGTCAGTAACAATAAGTGTGCAGTGCCTCCCCCCTGTAGACATATCAGGCATGACATTTATACACCACTTAAGTGTCATGAGGTTATTGCTCTGAAGATGTGTCAGCAACAATAACTTAGTGCATGCCCTTGGACAAAAAGGTTGTAAGGCAGAGGCTGAGTATAAGATATTAAGAGAAAGATGCTAGCATATGACCACAGTACTGACTTAGTAACAAAAACATGGTACGAATACTATAGTAACTTATGTGTGACGAATGGCCAGTATATCAGCTGTAGTAACGTTTTCACGTAATATAAACTGTAAAACATATACGTGATAAAATTAACATATGCGTGGTATGTTGGCTATAGTTGTGTGAGCATTATACCAACGCTATGTGACGTATAGATGATATGAAGCTATCTTGCGTATGCATGAAATAATATTAAAGCAGCGTACGCACAGTTATGAGATATAAGTAACATGCATGGCATAACGATATGTAACGTATACATTATGAAATTCTGTAGTAACAAATGCATGTTATGCAATCTATAGCAGCATGCCTGATATGAATAAAAAAAAAAAATTATCCATCGTACTGTATGCAGAGTACAAGCTCAAACCATATCACAGCTAATGCATGGTACAACTGTATCGCAACATATGGATGATGCAAGCGTATAGCAGTGTATGCACAGTACAGACTCAATTACAGCATAAACTCCCCAGTTCAAACTGTGTCATAACGTATGCGCGGTAGAAACTGCAGCATATGCATGGTCCATACTCTAAAGTATCATGTGCATAGTCCAACTCTATTAAGCATATTGATGGTAAAGATTTAAAGTAACGTAAGCATGAAGTGAATGCTTATATGAACGGATGCACGGTGTGAAAACTATACTTTTATAACTAATTTTTTTATGTATAAAATATGTATAGTACAAATACAATAAATGTATTCACAGCTATGAATGTATGCACAGTATAATGCTATGAAGTTATACACGGTCTATATGCTATGAATGTATGCTATGAAAATATGCACCGTGTAAAAATTACAAATGTATACATAGTATAAATGTTACAAAAATCTGCACAGTAGTGCTGAGAATGTATACACAGTATAAGTGCTATAAAAGTCTGAAAAGTATAAAGCTATGAACTTATACACAGTATAAAAGCTATAAAAGTCTGCACCGTATAAAAACTACAAAAGGATGTAAAGTTTGATGTTACAAATGTATACACAGTATAATGCTATGGTATAATTCTATGAACGAATGAAAGCACAGTATAAATGCGCAGTATAAATGCTATGAATTAATGCAGGGTATAAATGCTATTAGTGAATGCACAGTATAAATGCTATGAATTAATGCATAGTATAAATGCACGGTATACATGCTATAAATAAATGCCCAGTATAAATGCTATGAGTGAATGCTTGGTATAAATTCTATGAATGAAAGCACAGTATAAATGCACATTATGAATGCTATGAATGAACGCACGGTATAAATGTTATGAATGAAGGCATGGTATAAATGTTATGAATGAAGGCACAGTATAAATATTATAAGTGAATGCACGGTATAAATACAAATTTTCAATGCTATGAATGAATGCATAGTATAAATGCACAGTATAAATGCAATTAATAAATGCATGGTGTAAATGTTATGAATGAATGAACAAAAAATGATTAAATGCATGGTGTAAATGTTATGAATGAATGAACAAAAAATGCTATGAATGTATGCACAGTATCAATGCTATGAATGCATGCACAGTATCGATTTTATGTACAGCGAAAATGCTATGAATGTGTGCAAGGTATAAACGCTGTGTAGTGTACACCTGGTATGAATGCCTTTTTCTTTATTGCTAGAGGCAGTGATTTAATACTCATGGAAAAGATTAAAAACGCCAGAGGACGTTGAAGAATCGCCTGGCTTCCTAATCCCATGCCATGGTAGGCCCAATGACACAGCCTTCCTCTTTACACTGGTGGCACACGCACAGGTGCTGCATCAGACCTAACAGCCCCCCCCCCCCCATCTTACCAAAATGATGCTCCGCCGAACACAATCAGGCCGCACACTGCACGGGAGCTGCCAACTGAAAATAAGACGGCTGCGGTGTAGGAGGCAGCATGCTTTGGGGGAAGCCTATATACCTATTTTTCTCCTGTACCTGACCCCCAGTTACAGCCGGAGTAACCGCAGGCCAGCACGGAACATAACCAGCTGGCCCTGAGGTACAAAGCTACCAGCGCATTGTCTCCCGTAGCGTCTGCATGCCCACTGTACAACTGTGCCTAAGCCATATGTTACTCCTGCAGGTGGTGGGCATCCAAACATCCCCCCCGTGAGTCAGCCGGCATGCTACACGGGATGCCGAGACATTGTCCCCTGATGTTGGCTCCAAAGCAGCGAGGCTCCGCTAGAGTGAGCGGCCACCGGATCTCAAAAAAGTGGTGGGAGATTCAAACGCCGCACAACAACATCTCAATGTGTCCTCACCTTGCACAAATGCAACCTTTTACAGGCTTAACACTTACTAAATCAGTACCTGGAACCACATTAGGCTCTTCCGACACTCAGTCCAACATACCTTGGATAGAAAATTCTCTTCTCGCAGCAATGTATTATTATTACTTTGCCAAATAAAAAGTCTTACGTCATGCATCTCTTTTAATTGGCTCCCTTTATACTTTAATATTTATACAATATTTTTATTAATAATTACTTTTTACAGTAATGATGCTTTGAATTCTTAGCTTGCGTCTATTCAATCCACTATGCCCAGTCTTGACAAGTTTTCACATTTTGTATTACATTAGATAAGAAATCACAGAGGAGTCTTTGTAAAAAGTCATTCAATACAATCATTTTCCTATAAATGAGAATGTTATTGCAAAACAGTATAAAGCCACCATGCTGAGGATCCAGGTTATGGCAGGTAGAAGAGAAACGGTAGGGGAGCTTTTTGTAGCATTTCAGTCTTTTTAATCATCTTGAGAATGAAAATATAACTCATTCAAGACTTTAATAGCAACTGTAGTGATGGGGTGTGTGGTGCAGGACAGATGTGGTTACCCTAGGGGCAGATGACATTAACCCCTTGTATTAGTGACGCCAGGGCGTGGTTTAGTCTATAACCACCCAAAAATAAAGACTCCGACGACAAATTACGGACAACGGTAGCTTTACTGAGGGTAGACAGTTGGTAAAGTCTATACAGTGCAGCCAGGGCCCAAGAAGGTGACCAGTGATGCAGAGACCTTAAGGGCTTGCTGGGACTTGTAGTAAGACTGGACAATTTGGTGCAGGCCACGCTGACTTGACAGATGACAGAGACTGACTTGACTCATAAAGCTGTAACTTTAGCTTACTTGACTTGATAGTGGCTGCAGGACTTGACTTTGAGGCCTCCAACACTCACTGGACATATACACTAGGCATGACTGCATTGGACCTCAGCTTAGCAGATGAGCAGAGCTCAAAAAGAGAGAGGCTATCTCCACCCAGGGTTTATATAGGGGAGACTAGCAGGGAGTACATAGGTCACTCTTGGGGTCACCTGGTCATTGATACCTTCTGGGTAACAATCACATGACATATCACATGGTATAAATCTTAACCTCTTCAGGACATAGGGCGTATGGATACGCCCTGCATTCCGAGTCCTTAAGGACCGAGGGCGTATCCATACGCCCGTGGGAATTCCGGTCCCCACCGCTAGCCGGTTGGGGACCGGAGACGGATGCCTGCTGAAATCGTTCAGCAGGCATCCTGGCATATCGCCCAGGGGGGTCATTATGCCCGCCCCCCCCATGTTGGCGATCGCCGCAGATCGCTGGACAATTCAGTCCAGCGATCTGCGGCGATTCCGGGTCAATCGGGTCTCCGGTGACCCGGTGAGCCGGAATTACTGGCTGTTCGGGGCCGTCTCTGACGGCCCCGAACAGCCAGAGCCTGCAGGGGTGAGGTGGCACTGGTGCCACCTCACGATCGCCCTGATTCGTCGGCCGGATTACCGGCCGACCAATCAGGGCGCCTGCTGCGGGTGTCACTCCCGCACCCGCTCCGCCCCTCTTCCGGAGGACGTGAGCGGGTGCTGGGGACCCCGATCCCCAGCGTCAATGTTGGGATCGGGGCCCCAGGAGCGGCGGCGACGACGAGGGACTGACCTCATGCGGCGTGGATCGTTGGAGGTGAATGACAGCCTCCTGCTGTTGCTTAGCAACAGCTCCCAGCATGCAAAAAGGGCATGCTGGGAGCTGTAGTTATGCAACAGCAGGAGGCAGACCACCACAACTCCCAGCATTCCCTTATGGGCATGCTGGGACTTATGGTTTTGCAACAGCTGGAGGCACATTTTTTTCTATGGAAAAGTGTACCTTCAGCTGTTGTATAACTACAACTCCCAGCTTGCACAAACAGCTAAAGTGCATGCTGGGAGTTGTAGTGGTGCATCTGCTGGTTGCATAACTACAACTCCCAGCATGCCCGTTGGCTGTCGGTGACTGCTGAGAGTTGTAGTTTTGCAACAGCTGAAGGCACACTGGTTGTGAAACTTAGAGTTTTTTTTTTACCTAACTCAGTGTTTCACGACCGGTGTGCCTCCAGCTGTTGCAAACTCCAACTCTCAGCAGTCAATGTACACCATGCACCGTACATGCTGGGAGTTGTAGTTTTGCAACAGCTGGAGGCACACTGGTTGTGAAACACTGAGTTAGGTCACAAACTCAGTGATACATAACCAGTGTGCCTACAGCTGTTGCAAAACTAAAACTCTCAGCATGTACAGTCTGTCAGCGCATGCTGGGAGTTGTAGTTTTGCAACAGCTGGATGTCCCCCCCCCCCAATGTGAATGTACAGGGTACACTCACATGGGCGGAGGATTACAGTAAGTATCTGGCTGCAAGTTTGAGCTGCCGCAAATTTTCTGCCGCAGCTCAAACTGCCAGCGAGAAACTACTGTGAACCCCCGCCCGTGTGACTGTACCCTAAAAACACTACACTAACACAAAATAAAATAAAATGTAAAAAACACTACATATACACATACCCCTACACAGCCCCCCTCCCCTCCCCTCCCCAATAAAAATGAAAGCGTCTGGTACGCCACTGTTTCCAAAACGGAGCCTCCAGCTGTTGCAAAACAACAACTCCCAGTATTGTCGGACAGCCGTTGACTGTCCAGGCATGCTGGGAGCTTTGCAACAGCTGGAGGCACCCTGTTTGGGAATCACTGGCGTAGAATTCCCCTATGTCCACCCCTATGCAAGTCCCTAATTTAGGCCTCAAATGCGCATGGCGCTCTCACTTTGGAGCCCTGTCGTATTTCAAGGCAACAGTTTAGGGTCACATATGGGGTATCTCCGTACTCGGGAGAAATTGTGTTACAAATTTTGGGGGGTATTTTCTGCTTTTACCCTTTTTAAAAATGTTAAATTTTTGGGAAAACAAGCATTTTTTTTTTTTACATATGCAAAAGTCGTGAAACACCTGTGGGGTATAAAGGTTCACTTAACCCCTTGTTACGTTCCCCGAGGGGTCTAGTTTCCAAAATGGTATGCCATGTGTTTTTTTTTTGCTGTCCTGGCACCATAGGGGCTTCCTAAATGCGGCATGCCCCCAGAGCAAAATTTGCTTTCAAAAAGCCAAATGTGACTCCTTCTCTTCCGAGACCTGTAGTGCGCCAGCAGAGCACTTTTCACCCCCATATGGGGTGTTTTCTGAATCGGGAGAAATTGGGCTTCAAATTTTCAGGGGTATTTTCTGCTATTGCCCTTTTTAAAGATGTAAAATTTTTGGGAAAACAAGCATTTTAGGTAAAAAAAATGTATTTATTTTTTACATTTGCAAAAGGCGTGAAACACCTGTGGGGTATTAAGGCTCACTTTATCCCATGTTACATTCCCCGAGGGGTCTAGTTTCCAAAATGGTATTCCATGTGTTTTTTTTTTTTTGCTGTTCTGGCACCATAAGGGCTTCCTAAATGCAACATGCCCCTCAAAAACCATTTCAGAAAAACGTACTCTCCAAAATCCCCTTGTCGCTCCTTCCATTCTGAGGAGCTTTTACCCTTTTACCCCTTGTAAAAATTCAAAAATTGGGTCTACAAGAACATGTGAGTGTAAAAAATGAAGATTGTGAATTTTCTCCTTCACTTTGCTGCTATTCGTGTGAAACACCTAAAGGGTTAAAACGCTGACTGAATGTCATTTTGAATACTTTGGGGGGTGTAGTTTTTATATTGGGGTCATTTATGGGGTATTTCTAATATGAAGACCCTTCAAATCTACTTCAAACCTGAACTGGTCCCTGAAAAATACCGAGTTTGAAAATTTTGTGAAAAATCGAAAAATTGCTGCTGACCTTTGAAGCCCTCTGGTGTCTTCCAAAAGTAAAAACAAGTCAATTTTATGATGCAAACATAAAGTAGACATATTGCATATGTGAACCAAAAAAATTTTTTTTTTCGTAAAATCCATTTTCCTTACAAGCAGAAAGCTTCAAAGTTAGAAAAATGCTAAATTTTCAAATTTTTCATCAAATTTACGGATTTTTCACCAAGAAAGGATGCAAGTATCGACAAACATTTACCACTATGTTAAAGTAGAATATGTCACGAAAAAACAATCTCGGAATCAGAATGATAACTAAAAGCATTCCAGAGTTATTAATGTTTAAAGTGACAGTGGTCAGATGTGCAAAAAACGCTCCGGTCCTTAAGGCCAAAATGGGCTCCGTCCTGAAGGGGTTAAAGCAACAAGACATTTTATAACACTTTACATGTTAAAACATATTTAAAATGGGGAAACAAATGCAGGGGGCCTTGGGGACACTGAAGGAGGCTGCCTGACAGTACAGCAGGAGTATGAGGCAACACCTGCCGTACTGGGCCACCTCACAACGTTCAGTAGAGGACAGCTATATAAATGTATAGAGAGAGAGCTAATAGGTATTGATCCTCACATTATTACTTAACCATACAAAATATATTAAAGATATAACATATAAAAGATAAAGAGACTCTAGGAAACTGATCTAGACACCCATGGTGAAATCGAGGGGCCCGGTCAGCCAGGGGCGGACTGACAACACTCAGGGCCACTGGACCAAAAAAAGGCAAGGGCCTCCTGTTAAGCTTTGCCGCTGGTCACACTTCTGCCACGCCCCTATTCCACCCAAATCCTACACACAAAATAAACTAAAATTTATAAGTGTAAGAAACACTTTAACATAGGTAAAGCTGTTAAAATCATTTCCATGACCAATAATACTGGTATACAAGGAGTAAATATATACCACCACACAATAGCTGGATAATACCACCATACTGTACTGAAAAAAAAACACTATACACAGACCAGTATACTATACAGGATCTGTATACTATATATAGGTGATTACATTCAGTGTTCATATAGCGGTAGATACCAGCTGTACACAGTTCTGTATACCATATAAGTGATTATTACAGGACCATATGGCGGTAGATATCAGCTGTACACAGAATCTGTAGACCATAGAAATGCTTACAGTTACATCTAGGGACACCCAATACATCTTTTCTGATCGGAGGTGTCCTCTATCATTTTTTCTCTGTCCGGATCAGACCGTCATGTTGATCTCTTCACATCTGCAGGACAAACAAGTCTGTGAATTTTTCTAGTGCCCTCCCCTCCTCTACACAACCTTCCTATCTATAGACACAAACTTTAATAATGCCTTCCTTGGTGTCCTGTACAGTAAAAGGGCAAGTAGGTAGGTATGTAACTAGGTAGGTAGATCGGGTAGTCAGATATGTAGGTAGGTGACTAGCCAGGTAGGTAGGTAGGTAGCCAGGCATGTAGGTAGGTGGCTAGATAGGTAGTTAGGCAGCCATGTATGAAGGCCAGGTATGTACAGTGGGGCAAAAAAGTATTTAGTCAGCCACCAATTGTGCAAGTTTCCCACTTCCAATTTATTTATTTTTTATAAAATCACATTGTCTGATTTTTAAAGAATTTATTTGCAAATTATGGTGGAAAAAAAGTATTTGTTGGCAATGAGAGAGGTCAAACATTTTCTGTAAGTCTTCACAAGGTTTTCACATACTGTTGCTGGTATTTTAACCCATTCCTCCATGCAGATCTCCTCTAGCAGTGATGTTTTGGGGCTGTCGCTGGGCATCATGGACTTTCAACTCCATCCAAAGGTTTTCTATGGGGTTGAGATCTGCAAACTGGCTAGGCCACCCCAGGACCTTGAAATGCTTCTTACGAAGCCACTCCTTCATTGCCCAGGCGGTGTGTTTGGGATCATTGTCATGCTGAAAGACCCAGCCACGTTTCATATTCAATGCCCTTTCTGATGGAAGGAGGTTTTCATTCAAAATCTCACAAAACATTGCCCCATTCATTTTTTCCTTTACACGGATCAGTTGTCCTGGTCCCTTTGCTGAAAAACACCCCCAAAGCAGGATGTTTCCACCCATATGCTTCACAGTAGGTATGGTGTTCCTTGGATGCAGCTCAGCATTCTTTCTCCTCCAAACACGATGAGTTGAGTTTGTCATATAATTTATATGCGAGGAAGATGAAGTAATAAGCGTTATCTCTCAAAAATAAAAATATGAGGACCGCGGATAAAAAATTGTTTATAAACAAGTGACATTCTCAGAGGTCGACACAATAAATACCTCTATTATTCGTTAAGATTTGGAAAATAAGAATATCGTTGCACAAATAATACATCAACACTAAAATATGTAAAACTAGATATACAATTTATCAATTAAAATATAGAAATATAAAATACTATGGAATATGCAGATCAATATGATGTCATTATACCATACTAAGTCACAGTAATACCTAAAATTTGCCCACTAGATGGGAGTATACTGCCCTAGTTTACAACGGTATTCAAAATTTATCACAAGATGGCAGCATAGATATCAATGGTTTATAGCATCGGTATACTTAAGAATTGAGTATATTAAATACAAGATATGATACATGCAACAGTGATTTTCCTGCTTAGAGATATTATGAATGAAACTTAGTTGTAATAAATGATAACATATAAATTATTGATGGCTATGCAGAGGGGGATTTCCCTTACTACTTCTATAATTTGGGGCTATTTCTTTGGGGGGGAAAAAATGTATCAAAAGTACAATTGAAGTTATTCTGTTCAGATAGATGTCAGTGTCTGCAGATTCACTAAAGTTATACCTATACAGAAATCTATAAATTCATCCACAAGTTATGGGTAGGAAAACATTTATTATCTGAAGTACAAACTTGCCCTGCTATAGAATAGCCAAGAATAATCAAAAGATATTAAAGTTATTTTATAGTTACGACAAAGTAGAAGTGCCAGTGGGGCAAGCAAGTTGGATGGGATCAGCCTGTTAACTCAGCAGTCACAGAAAGATAATCTGGGATGCTCTCCAAAGAAGGAACAAAGGAGGATGCCCCCCCCCTCGCCTCACCATTACAGTTTAAACTGATCTCTAGAACAAAAACGTGCTAGGCCATTGTCTCACCCAGATGTAACTATTTCACTGACGGAGAGGGCACTCTTGTCCATGAGTTGCTAAAATATTTTCTTAAAAATTAGCAGCCATTACCTAAGATATTGATATATCATGTCAAGTCATCTCTCCGACTATTGGCCAATAAATAAAGTTAGCTGGATTAGATTTCGACATATAGCATAAACTCACAACAGACATTTTGGGATTTTCCCAAGTCTTCAATCTGAATCTTGCATTAATGGTTCACCCGAGTTTAACTAATGAATAGAACCTTTGTAAATTGTCTAGACTTACAGTTCTAAATCTATTAGATAAGACATAACTGTAGACTCTATTCATGGGATGAAATCAGACCACCAGATTACACACATGCTAACTTATAGATGCAGGAAAACTAAATAGGTTACAAATTGTATACTAATCACATAACAAACATGCTACAAATAATAATCATAATAATAATGATAGATAATTCTTGTGGTTGGTGCTCATGAGTATAGCGTACCTACCTAACTGAACCTCTTACTAAGCTCCTGTTCCCTACTAAACCCTTTAACCTATTAAGGCAGTTTGTGCTGTGCCATATACTGCCATGTACAAGTACACCTTAAAACTCTTAAACCACTTAAACCTCCCTCTTTGATGGCATGAGACACAAACAACGGTGCCTTGTCAGGACAAGACAATGTGATATGATGCTGGATGCCTGACAGATATGCTTTGATATTATTATGAGCTAAATGCAGTGAAGAGTGGCAAAACACAATGAAAGCAAGTAGGAATGAAATGATATGTGAGACACCCTCTGGGTATCTATTGTAAAATTTTGTGTAAGTATTTCCGGCTGTAGTGTACACTCTCAGCGTGTTTGAGGCTCTCTGTGACCTGTAGACGTGAAAAGTCTCAACAGAAAACAAACCATATGCCCGTATGCACAACCCCAAGTGCTAAATAACATGTATACACAAATAACTACCTAGTCGCCAACCTAATACCGTGTCAGGTTGTAACTGTAGCCGACCTGTGGACGTGACAGGCAATGAAACCACTTAGGCAGCAAACATGAACATGAGACTAAACCAATACATAACTAAATCCAGCAAGTAGAAAATAACCAGGGCAACTCACCAACTGCATTTTCTTCACCACTTCTTTATTGAGACGTGAAGGGTACAAACAGTGCAGTACTCGGGTGGACGGTAGACAGGGGGATTTCATTCGGGGCTACAGTGCCGTTTCGCAGAGTATGCTTCAACTGGCCCACAACGTCATTACGCTGGAAACACATTTAAATATCCCTCCCCTCCATTGACATGGAAACCATCCAAACAAAGGTAAGTGCAATTAAAATATGTTAAAACCAACTGTGCAATACATAGTGTATTATAATTACTTATAATTACTGAGTTCAGTACGTTCATTTAGACCTAGAGGTCCCATTGCTTCTAACCGAAGAATCCATCTGGTTTCCATGTCAATGGAGGGGAGGGATATTTAAATGTCTTTCCAGCATAATTAAGTTGCTGGGCAGTTGAAGCATACTTTGCGAAACAGCACTGTAGCCCCGAATGAAATCCCCCTGTCTACAGTCCACCCGCGTGTCCTGGACTGTTTGTACCCTTCATGCCTCAATAAAGAAGTGGTGAAGAAAACGCAGCTGCTGAGTTGCCCTGGTTATTTTCTACTTGCTGGATTTTGTACATTGGACTGTGCACTACTCAGAGAGCACTACCTGGCGTGGTTCAGCTAGCAGAGGTATATACTTGTCTGTGCTAATTGTGCTAAGTTACTTTTAGTCTCTTTGAGAGGCAATACATAACTAATATCATCGTCAACCTGAAGCCGAGACAGACAAAAAACCTCACCAGAAACCAAACTATATCCCTGTATGCACAACCCAAATGCTAAATAAACATATGAAAACATATAATGACATCATCGCCAACCCGAAGCTGTGTCAGGTTGTAACTGAACCGACCTGTAGACGTGACAGGTCTGGCTGACAATGAAAGACTCAACCAAACATATAACTAATAGTATCACCGTCAACCTAAAGCCGAGACAGGTCGTAACCATGATTGACCTATAGATGTGACAATTCTCAACTAAAAAATAAAGTTATCTTCTTGTAGCATAACTCGACTGCTAAATAAACAACGTATATAATGACACTGTCGCTAACCTGAAGCCGTTTCAGGTTGTTTCCGGACCGACCTGTAGATGTGACTGGTCTAGCCGAAATTAAAAGCCTCAACCAATATATATGACTAGTAGTATCGACATCAACCTGAAGCCGTGACAGTCATAATCATGATTGACCTGTAGACGTGACAAGTAACCACAGAAACCAAGCTATATACTTGTATCCACGACCCAAATGTTAATAAACATGCTGACCCACCGAATTATCTGTGCACAGATTAACACAATGCCTTAAAAAACTGCGCAGTGTCAAAGATATGAGTGTATGGTCTAAACACCATAAACATATGCACAGTAAAACGGCATGAAACATATGTACCGAATGAACATGTGAACGTATACCGAGTACGAACACTATAAACGTATGCTTAGCATAACTCCTTGACACATATGCAGAACATGACAATATGAACATGGGCCTGTCATAACCATCAAGACCATATGCACATCCCAAACACCATGACCTCATGCCCAAAACAAACACCACGACCGTATACACAGACCAAACTATATGGGCGTATGCACGGAACAAACTATGAGCGCATGCAGCGAACAAACTATTAACGTGTGGCTAGAATGAACTGCATGAGTAAGCGTATGCACTAAACCAACTATATGAGCACATGCACAGAACCACGCATATTCCCAGTACAAACTGTATGATTGTATGACGCACTGATGCATGATGATACACATAAATGTATACATTCATTGTTTGTCCCACTGTACCATATCTATAAAGCACTGATATGAAGCGAGACACAAAGTTTATAACCCACTTCACACCAGTGCACCACGCACGCATATGCCCGGGACAAACTGACTGCATGCCCCAAACAAATATATAAGCGTATGCACATAACTATTTGATCAAATGAGCACTTATACAGAACTATCTATGTGAGCATGTACAAACGAATGAATGATGCAAGTATATAGACGTGTGCAACAATTTGAGCGGGTGGGCAGAACAAACTGTTCGTGCATATGCACAAACAAAACTGTCAGAGCGTTTGGTCAGAGCAGACTATAAGAACGTATGTCTAGGAGAAACTACGACTGTATGTAAATACCTCACAATATGAGCGTGTGGCCAGAACAGTCTATATAAGTGTATGCCCAGAACAAACTACTTGGCATACGTACAGAACAAACTATATGGGCGAATGCACAGAACAAACTATATGACTGTACAGCCTGAATATCTATATAATAATATGGCCTGAATAAAGTATATGAGTGTTTGACCAGAACGACTAATGTGCGCGTGTGGCTAAAACCAACTATGAGCAAATGCACAGCACAAACTATGCGCGTATGGCCAAAACAAACAAAGCCTGTATACATAGAACCAATAATATAAGCATAAATGCAAAACAGACTACGTGAGTGTAAGCATAAACTAAATGAGTAGATGTACAAAACAAACTATATGCGCGTAAGTCCAGAACAAACTATAAGCTAATGAGCATAAGCATGGAACAAACATGTGAGCAACTATGACTGCATGTACGGGACCAATTACATGAGCATATCCATAGAACAGACTAAGTGAGTGTATGCACAAGACTATATGAGCATGTGCACCTAACAACTATATGGCCGTATACACAAGACAAACTATATGCACATAGGACTAACTAAATGAACGTATGCCGAGAACAAACTATGTGCGCGTATGCACAGAATTACTCTATGACTGTATCCACAGAGCAAACTTTATGCGCGTGTGCACAAACGATCTATGGGGGAGATTTATCAAAACCTGTCCAGAGGAAAAGTTGCTGAGTTGCCCATAGCAACCAATCAGTTCGCTTCTTTCATTTCTGAAAAGGCCTCTGCAAAATGAAAGAAGCGATCTGATTGGTTGCTATGGACAACTCAGCAACTTTTCCTCTGGACAGGTTTTGATAAATCTCCCCCTATGTGAACGTGCAGAGAACAAACCATATGCTCGAATGTACAGAATAAACTATATGAGTGTATGCACCTAATAAATATGTGAGCGTATGCACAGAATAAATTATATGCGCGTATGCAAAGAACGAACTATATGAGCATATGCCCAGAACCACCGTGAGCGTATGCCCAGAACAACCGTAAGCGTATACACAGAACTAACTATATGCGTGTATGCACAAATGAACTGTATGCATAGAACAACTATATGAGCGAATTCACAGAACAAACTATATGCACGTATGCCCCAAAACAAACTATGTGCGCAAATGCCCAGAACAAGTTATATGAGCGTACGCACAAAACTATATGGCGTCTAACAAACTGAGCATCTGCACCAAACCAACTGGACGAACATATGCACAGGACAAACTATATGAGTGTATGCACTGAAACACTCTGAGCGTATAGACCGAACGAGCTATATGTGTGTATGCACAAATGAACTATGTGAGCGTATGCACAGAACGAACTATATATGCAAAAAAACAAACTATATGCGCGTATGCCCAGAACAAACTACATGCGCATATGTACAGAACGAACTATGCGCATTAGTGTAGAAACTAAAGTGTATGACATACTATGAGTGACTGTACCAAACAAACTTTATGAACCTATAATCAGGACAACTATATGCGCGTATGTGCAAAACAAAATGCATGGCGTATGCCCAGAACAAACTATATGAGCGTCTACACAGGACAAACTTGATAAACGTATGCACAGAACAAACTATATGCACACATGGAGTAAATTATGACCACATACTCATGCACATAACAACGCTCTTTACGCTGTAAGAGTGTATGTACAGTATAAATGCAACGAGCGTATGTACAGCATAAACACTACGAGCGTATGTATAGTATAAATTGTTATGATTCGGCTAGCTGGATGTGGATCCTCTGTGTCAGCGAGGGATTGGCGTGGACCGTGTCGGTGGACCGGTTCTAGGTTGCCACTGGTATTCACCAGAGCCCGCCGCAAAGCGGGATGGTCTTGCTGCGGTGGTAGCAACCAGGTCGTATCCACCGGCAACGGCTCAACCTCGCTGACTGCTGAGAAGGCATGGGACAGAAGGACTAGGCAGAGGCAAGGTCAGACGTAGCAGAAGGTCGGGGCAGGCGGGAAGGTTCATAGTCAATAGCAATAGCAAGAGGTCAGGTACACTGGTAAGGCAAACACTGTAACGCTTTCTCTGGCACAAAGGCAACAAGATCCGGCAAGGAAGTGAAGGGGAAGTGAGGTTAAATAGACAGGGAGCAGGTGGAGGCTAATTAGACAGATTGGGCCAGGCACCAATCATTGGTGCACTGGCCATTTAAATCTTAGAGAGCTGGCGCGCGCGCGCCCTAAGGAGCAGAGCCGCGCGCGCCAGGACGAGACAGCCGGGGACCGGGACAGGTGAGAGACTTGGGATGCGATTCGCGAGCGGGCGCGTCCCACTATGAGAATCGCATCCCCACCAGCAGTGTCAGTGCAGCGCTCCCGGTCAGCGGGTCTGACCAGGGCGCTGCAGAGAGAGGAACGCCGCGAGCGCTCCGGGGAGTAGCAGGGACCCGGAGCTCTCGGCGTAACAGTACCCCCCCTTAGGTCTCCCCCTCCTTTTGTCCGGATGTCGCTCCACATGGGACGAGGACATTGGGAGCGATTGTAGAGTCTCCTTCTGGAGGACAGTGAAGTTCTGGGTATGGTCATCAATGGCAGGCAGTTCAGAAGGAATGGGAATGGGGAGGGGGGGCAGAGGGTGAAGCTTGGTACGGGGCAGAGTGTTACCAGGACGGGGGCTATGAGGAGGCAAAGCATAGTCCTGATAGGCCTTGGGGAGACCCGGTGTAGGAGGAGGCACTGAGGCTTGCCTGACGGGACTGGGAGCAGACGTGAGGCATTTTTTGTGGCAAGAATTACCCCAGCACTTGATTTCCCCGGTGGTCCAGTCAAGGGTAGGAGAGTGGCGTTGGAGCCATGGCAGACCGAGGAGGACTTCAGAGGTGCAGATGGGCAAAACAAAAAATAAATTTTTTTCGTGATGCAGTCCAATGCTCACGAACAGGGGTTCTGTGCGGTAACGCATGGTGCAGTCCAATTTAACTCCGTTGACCGAGGAAATGTAGAGCGGCTTGGTGAGACGGGTCACAGGGATGTTGAACTTATTAACAAAAGAGGCCAAAATAAAATTTCCCGCAGAACCAGAGTCCAAGAAGGCCATAGCTGAGAAGGAAGAGTTGTCAGAAGGAGAAATTTGTACGGGCACAGTGAGACGTGGAGATGCACACTTCAGACCAAGAGACGCCACTCCCACGTGAGCTGGGTGCGTGCGTGCGTTTCCCAGACGTGGAGGACGAATAGGGCAATCCACCAAGAAATGTTCAGTACTAGCGCAGTACAGACATAAATTTTTATCTCTGCGGCGAGTCCTCTCTTCATGGGTCAGGCGAGACCGATCCACTTGCATAGCCTCCTCGGCGGGAGGCACAGGGGTAGATTGCAAAGGATACTGTGAGAGAGGTGCCCAGAGATCAAGGTCTTTTTCCTGGCGGAGCTCCTGGTGTCTTTCAGAAAAACGCATGTCAATGTGGGTGGCCAAATGGATAAGTTCATGCAGGTTGGCAGGAATTTCTCGTGCGCCCAGCACATCTTTGATGTTACTGGATAGGCCTTTTTTAAAGGTCGCGCAGAGGGCCTTGTTGTTCCAAGATAGTTCTGAGGCGAGGGTACGAAATTGGATGCCGTATTCGCCTACAGAAGAATTTCCCTGGACCAGGTTCCACAAGGCAGTTTCGGCAGAAGAAGCTTGGGCTGGTTCCTCGAAGACACTACGAACCTCAGCGAAGAAGGACTGTACAGTGGCAGTGACAGGATCATTGCGGTCCCAGAGCGGTGTGGCCCATGACAGGGCCTTCCCAGACAGGAGACTGACCACGAACGCCACCTTCGACCGTTCTGTAGGAAATTGGTCCGACAACATCTCCAAATATAGGGAACATTGTGACAGGAAACCACGGCAAAGTCTAGAGTCCCCATCAAATTTGTCCAGCAGGGACAAGCGGAGGCCAGGAGCGGGCACTCGCTGCGGAGGAGGTGCAGGAGCTGGCGGAGAAGATGGTTGCTGCTGTAGCTGTGGCAGAAGTTGCTGTAGCATGGCGGTCAACTGCGACAGCTGCTGTCCTTGTTGGGCGAACTGTTGTCCAAGTTGCTCAATCTGTTGAGACTGCTGGGCGACCACCGTGGTAAGGTCAGCGACAACTGGCAGCGGGACCTCAGCGGGATCCATGGCCGGATCTACTGTTATGATGCGGCTAGCTGGATGTGGATCCTCTGTGTCAGCGAGGGATTGGCGTGGACTGTGTCGGTGGACCGGTTCTAGGTTGCTACTGGTATTCACCAGAGCCCGCCGCAAAGCGGGATGGTCTTGCTGCGGCGGGAGCAACCAGGTCGTATCCACCGGCAACGACTGAACCTCGCTGAATGCTGAGAAGGCGTGGGACAGAAGGACTAGGCAGAGGCAAGGTCAGATGTAGCAGAAGGTCGGGGCAGGTGGCAAGGTTTGTAGTCAATAGCAATAGGTCAGGTACACTGGTAAGGCAAACACTGTAACGCTTTCTCTGGCACAAAGGCAACAAGTTCCGGCAAGAAAGTGAAGGGGAAGTGAGGTTAAATAGACAGGGAGCCGGTGGAGGCTAATTAGACAGATTGCTGGCGCGCGCGCGCCCTAAGGAGCGGAGCCGCGCGTGCCAGGACGAGACAGCCGGGGACCGGGACAGGTGAGAGACTTGGAATGCGATTCGCGAGCGGGCGTGTCCCGCTATGCGAATCGCATCCCCGCCGGCAGTGTCAGTGCAGCGCTCCCGGTCAGCGGGTCTGACCGGGGCGCTGCAGAGAGAGGAACGCCACGAGCGCTCCGGGGAGGAGCAGGGACCCGGAGCGCTCGGCGTAACATAAATGCTACAAGTGTATGAGCCGTATGAAAGTTATGATCGCATGTATGGTATAATTGCTACGAGCGTATGCACTGCACAAATAGTACGAGTGCATGTACAGTATTATGCCCCTTTCACACTATAAAATTCATCCATTAAAAGATCCGTTATAAACATCCGTTAGAAAAGCCTTAATAACGGATGTTAAACGTCCGTTACAAAATCCCATTCAAGTCTATGGGATTTTTTGATTATCCGTTATGACCCGTTATAGCCCGTCATGAATAACGGACGTTATTTGTGACGGAAGAAAAAACGGCACATGCACAAATTTTTCTTCCGTCACAAGAAACGGGTAAATTAATGGCCGTTATTTTTAACATTGAAGTCTACGGCAAACGGATGAGCCTTTATGTCATCCGTTTGCACCTGGTTTATAATATCCGTTATTATTTCTGATCATGATCAGAAGAGGTGACATCAGCAGACCCCTGCAGTGCTGAGGGACTACTACTACTCCCATCATGGAACAGACTTGTTTCCATGATGGCAGTAGTAATTCCCTAACTGCGAGAGTCTGTAGACAGCTGGGGAGGCTACATTAGTGTTCGTACTACTACCCCCATCATGGAACAGAGTCTGTTTCATGATGGGGGTTGTAGTACAGGGGCTAAGGGATTCATCGCACCGGGTTTCACTTGAGACCCGATGCGATCTGAAGTTATTAAGTAGGGGAACGGGCGGCCATCTCCGCAACCCTGCGATGTATGATGTGTTTTAACTTTTTTAAATCCCCCGCAGGAGCCCTGAATGGCCGGTACCGAGGAGCCAATCAGAGCTCCCAGCAGGAGATTTAAAAATGAACATTGTGAGTAGCAGGGGGGACATATCTATATTAAAAGCGCTGTGGGGGGGCAAGATATATAGCGCTGCAGGGGGGGCAGACATATAGCCTATATATCTAGCCCCCCCAGCGCATTTATAATATTACCTCTGCCAGCACTTTTATAAATATAATAAATATATACCCCCCGCCAGCACATTAATAAATATATATCCCCCACTGGCGCATTAAATATATATCCCCCGCCAGCGCATTAATAAATATATATCCCCCGCCGGCGCATTAATAAATATATATCCCCCACCGGCGCAAGTATAATGTACCCCCCGCAGCGCAAGTATAATGTACTGTTGCAGGCAGCCATCTATATACATATGCCGGGCTGCGCTATGAAGGAAAAGCATTCTAGCAGCAGCATAGGCTGGCCGATGCTGCTGATAGAAATACTTTTCATTCATAGCACAGTGCCGGCATACGTATATAGAAGCGCTGTGGGGGGTAGATAACGCTATATGTCTGCACCCCCCAGCACTTCTATATACATTTGCCGGCGCTGCGTGAATGAAAAGAATTTCGATTAGCAGCGCATAGTGCCGGCTGCCGTTGCTGCGGGGGGTTACTTGTGCCAGCGGGGGGGTGGGGGGGAATGTATTTATTAATGCGCCGGTGGGGGATATATATTTAATGCACCGGCGGGGGATATATTTATAAATGCGCTGGCGGGGGTCATATCTTTATTAATCTGCTGCTGGTGGGCTAGATATATAGGCTGTATGTCTCCCCTCCCCCCCCTGCAGCACTATATATCTTGCCCCCCACAGCGCTTTTAATATAGATATGCCCCCACTGCTGCTCACAATTTTCATTTTTAAATCTCCCGCTGGGAGCCCTGATTGGCTCCTCGATACTGGCAATTCAGGGCTCCCCGGCGGGGGATTTAAATATGAAAGTTAAAACACACTATACATTGCAGGATTGCGGAGCTTGCCGCCTGTTCCCCTGGTTAATTACTTCTGATCGCATCGGGTGTCAGAAGTGAAACCTGGTGCGATCAATCCCTCAGCCCTTGTACTACAACCTCCATCATGGAACAGACTCGTTCCATGATGGGGGTGGTAGTACAAACACTAATGTAGCCTCCCCAGCTGTCTGCAGACTCCCGCAGCCAGGGACCCGCTATTTCCGCAGCGCCGTGACACAAGCGCCCACGTTGTTGACCGTGGCCGCGGGCTTCAGCTATTGCTGGGCTTGTGACATGTGGCTTCCCCGGCTCCCGGTCTCCGCAACCCCTCATACTCACCGCCTGTGGCTCTATGTCGTCGGACCGGGAGCCCCAACAGGCATACTCACCACCCAAACTAACACTAATTCCTCCTTCCAATCAGCTGACTTGCTGACATCATGTGAAGAACCTGCAGCATAAGCAACAGGTACGACCACGGGTTCTTAAAGGGAATCCCCGCCCCTCCCACAAATACAGGCTAATGAATTAGCCTTCTTACATATCTAACTACTGTGAAGAATAGAAGGAAAAGCATTTTCTCATATGTATATATATATATATATATATATATATATATATATATATATATATATACAGTATATATCCCTGAGCTGAAAGTGACTTGAATACCAAAGCCCTTATCTGAGCCATAAAATGGTTTATATAAACAAAGACAAAGGGATGTTTCACACTTGAAGACACCGTGTCTCGAATTTGAGACTAAGAATCAACTTTATACAACATGGAGTTTTTGGCTTGAACAATTAAGATGGACGCCACACAGTATGATTGTCTGAAATAATTCTGGCCCATATAGTCTGACAAGTTTTTACCAAAAAGTACTACCATAGTGGAGTTTAGAGTGCGACTGTTTGAGGTTGTGGACAGGTGTCTTTTATACTGATAACAAGTTCAAACAGGTGCCATTAATACAGGTAACGAGAGGAGGACAGAGAAGACTACAGGTTACAGGTTACAGGTCTGTGAGAGCCAGAAATCTTGCTTGTTTGTAGGTGACCAAATACTTATTTTCCACCATAATTTGCAAATGAATTATTTAAAAATCAGTCAATGTGATTTTATGGATTTTAATGCTCAATATGTCTCTCATAGTTGTGGTATACCTATGATGAAAATTACAGGCCTCTCTCATCTTTTTAAGTGGGAGAACTTGTACAATTGGTGGCTGACTAAATACTTTTTTGCCCCACTATACATAGTTAGGTAGCCAGGTATGTAGGTAGGTAGCAAGATATGTAGGTAGGTAGTTAGGCAGCCAGGTATATAGGTAGTTAGAAAGCCAGGTAAGTAGTTAGGCATTTAGGTATGAAGTTAGGTAGCCAGGTAGTTAGTCAAGTAGGTAGCCAGCACCCCCCTAAACCCAGTGGTGGATCCAGAGTCTAGTCTCGGGAGGGGGACTATCAGAGTAGATTATGTTAGCAGACAGACAATACAGCCGGTTCCAAATGATTATGCAAATTATATTTAAGTGTCACAAAGATTAAATATTTCGTTTTTCAGTTTAACTCATGGATGGCATTGTGTCTCAGGGCTCTTTTGATTACTGAAAACAATCTCGGACACCTGTGATAATTAGATTGCCAGGTGAGCCCAATTTAAGGGAAAACTACTAAAGGTGGGTGTTCCACATTATTAAGCAGAGCACCATTTTCAAGCAATATGGGGAAGAAAAAGGATCTCTCTGCTGCCGAAAAGGGTGAAATAGTTCAATACCTTGGACGAGGTATGAAAACATTAGATATTTCACGAAAACGTAAGCGTGATCATTGCACTATTAAGAAATGTGTGGCTGATTCAGAGCACAGACGGCTTTGTGCAAATAAAGGCAAAATTGAGGAAGATTTCTGCCAGATCCATGCATTATAGGATCAAAAGAGCAGCAAACAGATATTTAAAGCTGCTGCTGGAGTCCCATGGACATCAAGGTGTAGACTCTTGCAACTGTGCATAAACCTTCTATTCGGCCACCACTAACCATTGCTCATGATTAGAAATGGCTGCAATAGGCAGAAAAATACATGAAGACTAATTTTCAAACAGTCCTGTTCACTGATGAGTGTCGTGCAACCCTGGGTGGTCCAGATGGATGGAGTAATGGATGGTTGGTGGACGGCCACCTTGTTCCAACAAGGCTGCAACGTCAGAAAGGCAGTGGTGGAGTCATGTTTTAGGCCGGAATCATTGGAAGAGAGCTGGTCGGCCCCTTTAGTGTCCCAGGAGGTGTAAAGATGACCTCTGCAAAGTATATGGAGTTTCTGACTGACCACTATCTTCCCTGGTACAGAAGGAAGAACTATGCTTTCCGTTATAAAATCATCTTCATGCATGACAATGCACCATCTCATGTTGCAAAGAATACCTCTGCATCAATGGCTGCTATGGGGATAAAAGGAGAGAAAGTCATGGTGTGGCCTCCATCCTCCCCTGACCTCAATCCTATTGAGAACCTTTGGAACATCCTCAAGCAAAAGATCTATGAGGGTGGGAGGCAGTTTTCATCCGAACAGCAGCTCTGGGAGGCTATTCTGACATCTTGCAAACAAATTAAAGCAGAAACTGTCCAAAAACTCACCAGTTTAATGGATGCAAGACTTGTGAAGCTGCTATCAAATAAGGGGTCCTATGTTGAAAAGGAAAGTGACCTGTTAAAATGTTAAAAAAGTTAAAATGTTGTTAAAAGTTTGATTGAAATAGCTTTTGATTTCAGTAAATATGCTGCAAGTTTTTAATAAAAAAATACTGTTATCATTAGGAGGTTTGTTCAATAAAATTTGAATTGTACTCTTAATAGTTGATAACATGAGAATTATGCTGACTGTTATTTACATTAATTATTTAGATAAATGAGAAAAAATATAATTTGCATAGTAATTTGGAACAGTGTGTATTTCAAATGTGCAAGCATTTTTGAAAATGTCCTGCATAAGAGATATAAGCTTACTAATCCATCCTTACCAATCATGTGTCTGAATTGTTTTGATAACCTGCTGCCCTTTGTTATGACCCACTAAGGTGGGTCACACATACTCAGTTTAACTGCAGTCTCCTGAAGGTAATGGCAGGTAAGGTAATGGCAGTTTGTCTCCACTGTGCATGTAAGCAAGGGGGATTCTGGGAAAGTGTGTACTCTGTTCCCTGGCAACAGAAGGGTCACAGTTCAGAAGAACACTTACAGGGATGAAGGTCATTTTACATTTGTGCTCCTTTACATTTATGTATGTGGTTACATATGATTTTACCAACTATGCTGTGCACGGCTGTATAGAGCACACATGGCATTTATCAATACCTGCACCCCATGCACTGTACATGCCTGGAACAGTTCTCACCAGCGGGATGCTGGCTTTTACACGAGATCATGGCTGGCTCTGGCTTTGCAACTTTATTTGTGATGTTTAAATATTTTTTTCAAAAGTCACACACAATACATCCCAGTGTAAAAAAATATTCCAGGATGAAAATGCCTGCTCCCCACACATAGATTTACCGGCGAAAATGTCTACCTTAAAGGGGTATTCCAGGATTTTTTTTAATTTGACTATGCTACAGGGGCTGTAAAGTTAGTGTAGTTCATAATATAGTGTCTGTACCTGTGTGTGACGATTTTCTCACAATTCTTATTTGATTTTCACTCCAATATTTATATTTACCAGCATACAAAATGACTGTTTTCTCAGATTTTTCCCAGCTTGCAATGTGGCTGAGACCTGACCTCACTAGTCAGCTGATAACAGAGAGCCTGTCTGCTTCAATGGGTGGAGGGATCGCTTGGTGGGAGAGAGATCAATCTGCAAAATCTGTAGGCACCCTGAATGAAAACCACACTGATTTGAATGGATGCAGCTCATTTATGTTTCAATGGGTGGGGTGGCTGATGTGTGGGAGGGAGGAAAATGGAATTGTGGGATTTGTAGTCAAAAAAAGAAAAGTCAAACAGGAAATACCAGTTCACGAACAGCTACCCACAGTGTTATGGTAATCTCACAACATAGCCATTTAGCCCCAAGACAAGCGCAGATCCTTCCTAAGCTTGTCCATTACTGTCTGCCCGGAACCTTATGGTGGATAACCCCTTTAATAAATGCTGTGCACAAAGTGCGCTGTGCGAGATTTGGGATCTTTCTGGAGCTTAATACATGACTCTCCATGAGGGTAATATACTATAGAATGGCATTTTTCATGGCAGTTTTTAGCTATACTATGTTGGAAAAGGATGCAACATGTTTATTAGGAGGTGCACAACTCTTAATAAACTTGATGTATCTATGACTGCCCATGTGCCACAAGTTGAAATCTTTGCCAGTTGGCATACATTTCAGCAGTCTTCTGGTGTAAGTTGTTGTAAATATGGCGAATGCTGGAGGTCACACCTCCTTCATGCTGTCACACCCATGAGAGGCATATAATGTAGGGTCTGTCTCTTAATATTGTATTGCAATATTGCAGCATTGTATCCAGAGCAAATGATGTTCAACGGGCAGCCTATGTGTAAGTAACAACCTATCTATCAAATATCATTTCTGTGAGCAGACTCCTTAGGGCACTGTGGCTAACAATGTTGTGGAGAAAGTGTGATTTACTCTGCTCACATTCAATCAGATCAAGAGGTAGTATCTAGAAACATATACTGCATGTATGACTACCACTATTGCTTATCTTGGCTGAATATGATATGTACCCTCATTCAGATTTGTAGTAATTGAAACATTTAGCCTAGCCATTGTTCAGAATAAACAGCCTTTTCTAATAGTCTGCAACTAGTGGGTATTTTGTGCTTTACCATGGTAACCCCATGCCGTCTTTCCCAAGGGAAGCATTGTTTTGCTGACATTCAAAATAATGAGAACTGGTGTTTTGATGTTTAAATTAGTGACAAATGAATTTCACACAATTTAACAAAAGTGAACAGAAAGACAACAGATAAACTGAAGGATGAGAATATAAACATAAGGCACAAGCTACGCAACAATGCCAACCTATACCCAGCCCAGATGAACTGCAGT
The DNA here is from genome assembly GCF_029499605.1 of Hyla sarda. Taxonomy (NCBI): domain Eukaryota; kingdom Metazoa; phylum Chordata; class Amphibia; order Anura; family Hylidae; genus Hyla; species Hyla sarda. The sequence continues at coordinate 378,179,763 of NC_079190.1, read as the reverse complement.
GAAAATACAGTGTCACCTCAAAAGCATATTCAGATTGTAATCTTGTACCACCTTTTATTATTATTATTATTATTATTATTATTATTATTATTATAATTATTATTATTAACACCTTAGGGACATGCCCATGTTGGCCTTAACCCCTTAAGGACCAGGCCATTTTACACCTTAGGACCAGAGCGTTTTTTGCACATCTGACCACTGTCACTTTAAACATTAATAACTCTGGAATGCTTTTAGTTATCATTCTGATTCTGAGAATGTTTTTTTGTGACATATTTAACTTTAACATAGTGGTAAAATTTTGTGGTAACTTGCATCCTTTCTTGGTGAAAAATCCCAAAATTTGATGAAAAATTTGAAAATGTTGCATTTTTCTAACTTTGAAGCTTTCTGCTTGTAAGGAAAATGGATATTCAAAATAATTATTTTTTTATTCACATATACAATATGTCTACTTAATGTTTGCATCATAAAATTGACATGTTTTTACTTTTGGAAGACACCAGAGGGCTTCAAAGTTCAGCAGCAATTTTCCAATTTTTCACAAAATTTTGAAACTCGCTTTTTTTCAGGGACCAGTTCAGGTTTGAAGTGGATTTGAAGGGTCTTCATATTAGAAATGCCCCACAAATGACCCCATTATAAAAACTACACCCCCCAAAGAATTCAAAATGACAATCAGTAAGTGTTTTAACCCTTTAGGTGTTTCACAGGAATAGCAGCAAAGAGAAGGAGAAAATTCACAATCTTTATTTTTTATTTTTATAAGGGGTAAAAGGAGAAAATGTATACGTATATTTGTAGCCCAATTTCTCTCGAGTAAGCACATACCTCATATGTCTATGTAAATTGTTCGGCGGGCGCAGTAGAGGGCTCAGAAGCGAAGGAGCGACAAGGGGATTTTGGAGAGTACATTTTTCAGAAATGGTTTTTGGGGGGCATGTTACATTTAGGAAGCCCCTATGGTGCCAGAACAGCAAAAAAAAAACACATGGCATACCATTTTAGAAACTAGACCCCTTGAGGAATGTAACAAGGAATAAAGTGAGCCTTAATACCCCACAGGTGTTTCACGACTTTTGCATATGTAAAAAAAAAAAAAAATTTCACTAAAATGTGTGTTTCCCCCCAAATTTCACATTTTTGCAAGGGTTAATAGCAGAAAATACCCCCCAAAATTTATAACCTCATCTCTTCTGAGTATGGAGGTAACCCATAAGTTGGCCTAAAGTGCACTACGGGCGAACTACAATGCTCAGAAGAGAAGGAGTGATATTTGGCTTTTTGAGAGCAAATTTTGCTCGGGGGGCATGTCGCATTTAGGAAGCCCCTATGGTGCCAGAACAGAAAAAAAAACACATGGCATACCATTTTGGAAACTAGACCCCTTGAGGAACGTAACAAGGAATAAAGTGAGCCTTAATACCCCACAGGGGTTTCACGACTTTTGCATATGTAAAAAAAAATGAAATCTCACTAAAATGTGTGTTTCCCCCCAAAGTTCACATTTTTGCAAGGGTTAATAGCAGAAAATACCCCCCAAAATTTGTAACCCCATCTCTTCTGAGTATGGAGGTACCCCATAAGTTGACCTGAAGTGCACTACGGGCGAACTACAATGCTCAGAAGAGGAGGAGCACCATTGAGCTTTTGGAAAGAGAATTCGTTTGGAATGGTAGTCAGGGGCCATGCGCATTTACAAAGCCCCCCGTGGTGCCACAACAGTGGACCCCCCCAGATGTGACCCTATTTTGGAAACTACACCCCTCACAGAATTTAATAAGTGGTGCAGTGAGCATTTACACCCCACTGGCGTTTGACAGATCTTTGGAACAGTGGGCTGTGCAAATGGAAAATAACATTTTTCATTTTCACGGATCACTGTTCCAAAAATCTGTTAGACACCTGCGGGGCGTAAATGCTCACTGTTCCCCTTATTACATTACATGAGGGGTGTAGTTTCCAAAATGGGGTCACATATGGGGGGGGGTCCATTGTTCTGGTACCATGGGGGCTTTGTAAACACAAGTGGCCTTCAATTCCGGACAAATTTTCTCTTCAAAATCCCAATGGCGCTCCTTCTCTTCTGAGCATTGTAGTGCACCCATAGAGCACTTTACATCCACATATGGGGTATGTTCTTACTCAGAAGAAATGGGGTTACAAATTTTGGGGGGCTTTTTTTTATTTTCCCATGTGAAAATGAAAAATTTAGGGTGACACCAGCATTTTAGTGAAATTTTTTTTATTTTTTTATTTTCCCATCCAACTTTAATGAAAATTTGTCAAACACCTGTGGGGTGTTCAGGCTCACTATACCCCTTGTTACGTTCCGTGAGGGGTGTCGTTTCCAAAATGGGGTCACATGTGGGTATTTATTTTTTTGGGTTTATGTCAGAACCGCTGTAAAATCAGCCACCCCTGTGCAAATCACCAATTTAGGCCTCAAATGTACATGGTGCGCTCTCACTCCTGAGTCTTGTTGTGCATCTGCAGAGCATTTTATGCTTACATATGGGGTATTTCCGTACTCAGGAGAAATTGCGTTACAAATTTTGGGGGTCTTTTTTTCCTTTTACCTCCCGTGAAAATAAAAAGTAAAGGACAACACCAGCATGTTAGTGTAAAATTTTTTTCTTTTTTACACTAACGGGCTGGTGTAGACCCCAACTTTTCTGTTTCATAAGGGGTAAAAGGAAAAAAAGCCCCCAAAATTTGTAGTGCAATTTCTCCCGAGTACGGAGATACCCCATATGTGGCCCTAAACTGTTTCCTTGAAATACGACAGGGCTCTGAAGTGAGAGAGCGCCATGCGCATTTGAGGACTAAATTAGGGATTGCACAGGGGTGGACATAGGGGTATTCTACGCCAGTGATTCCCAAACAGGGTGCCTCCAGCTGTTGCTAAACTCCCAGCATGCCTGGACAGTCAGTGGCTGTCCAGAAATGCTGGGAGTTGTTGTTCTGCAACAGCTGGAGGCTCCGTTTTGGAAACACTGCTGTACAATACGTTTTTCATTTTTATTGGGGGGGGACAGTGTAAGGGGGTGAATATGTAGTGTTTTACCCTTTATTTTGTGTTAGTGTAGTGTAGTGTAGTGTTTTTAGGGTATATTCGCACTGGCGTGTTATGGTGAGTTTCCCGCTAGGAGTTTGCGCTGCGGTGAAAAATTTGCCACAGCCCAAACTTGAAGCAGGAAACTTACTGTAAACCTGCCCGTGTGAATGTACCCTGTACATTCACATGGGGGGGCAAACCTCCAGCTGTTTCAAAACTACAACTCCCAGCATGTACTGACAGACCGTGCATGCTGGGAGTTGTACTTTTGTAACAGCTGGAGGCACACTGGTTGGAAAACCTTCAGTTAGGTTCTGTTACCTAACTCGGTATTTTCCAACCAGTGTGCCTCCAGCTGTTGCAAAACTACAACTCCCAGCATGTACTGATAGCCGAAGGGCATGCTGGGAGATGTAGTTATGCAACTGCTGGAGGTACTTAACTACAACTCCCAGCATGCTGAGACAGCTGTTTGCTGTTTGGGGATGCTGGGATTTGCAGTTTTGCAACATCTGGAGGGCTACAGTTTATAGACCACTGCTCCAAACTGTGACCCTCCAGATGTTGCAAAACTACAAATCCCAGCATGCCCAGACAGCAAACAGCTGTTTGGGCATGCTAGGAGTTGTAGTTTTGCAAGATCTGGAGGGATACAGTTTAGAGACCACTGTATAATGGTCTCAAACTCTAGCCCTTCAGTTGTTGCAAAACTACATATTCCAGCATGCTCAAACAGCTGTCTGGGCATGCTGGGAGTTGTAGTCTTGCAACATCTGGAGGGATACAGGTTAGAGACCACTGTATAATGGTCTCAGACTGTAGCCCTTCAGAACTTACCGGCTTCCGTAGGATCCAGGGAGCCGTCCTCTTCTGTCGCATGTCATTGCCACCCGCGCCGATCTACGTCGCCCGCAGCCTCCGGATCAGTAAGTGGAACTTCGGCGCCGGTCCCGCCGGTTTCCCCATACGGCCCCGCCTATTTTGGGTGGGCAGGACGGGGAAAACGAAAGTTAACCCCCCTGCCCCCGATCTGCTATTGGTGGTCGCGTCTAGACCACCAATAGCAGGGATAGGAGGGGTGGCACCCGTGCCACCTCACTCCTATCCCTTCAGGGGGATCGTAGGTGTCTTAGACAACCGCGATCCCCCTTATATTCCGGGTCACCACAGACCCGTAATGACCCAGAATCAGCGCAAATCGCAAGTGTGAATTCACTTGCGATTTGCGCTGATCGCCGACATGGGGGGGGGTCTAATGACCCCCCTGGGCATTTGCACGGGGTGCCCGCGCGGCGGGGAACGAAATTCCCATGGGCGTATAGATACGCCCTTCGTCCTTAAGTACCAGGACGCAAGGGCGTATGCATATGCCCTTTGTCCCCAACAGGTTAAAAACTGACCCATTATTTTTACCTTAACCCCTTAAGGACCAAGGACGTACAAGTACGTCCTTGGTCCTGCTCCCGTGATATAACGCGGGGTTACAGTAACCCACAGTAACCCTGCATCATATCACGGCGGGCCCGGCGTCATATTGAAGCCGGGACCCGCCGCTAATAGTGCGCAGCGCCGATCGCGGCGCCGCGGGCTATTAACCCTTTAGCCGCGCGCTCAGAGCTGAGCCGCGCGGCTAAAAGCGAAAGTAAAAGCTGCCGGTTAACTCAGTGGGCTGTTCGGGATAGCCGCGGCGAAAACGCGGCATCCCGAACAGCTTACAGGACAGCGGGAGAACCCCTATCGCCGAATGACTGCTCAGTGCCCGAGATCCAGGCATGAGCAGTCAAGCGGCAGAATCATCGATCACTGGTTTCCTATGAGAAACCAGTGATCAATGATAAAAATCAGTGTGTGCAGTGTTATAGGTACCTATGGGAGCAATAACACTGCAAAAAAAAAGTTTAAAAAAAAAGTGAATGAATATCATTTAACCCCTCCCCTATTAAAAGTTTTAATCACCCCCCTTTTCCCATTAAAAAAAAACAGTGTAAATAAAAATAAAAATAAACATATATGGTATCACCGCATGCGGAAATGTCCGAATTATAAAAATATATAGTTAATTAAACCGCTCGGTCAATGGTGTACGCGCAAAAAAATCCAAAGTCCAAAATAGTGCATTTTTGGTCACTTTTTATATCATTTAAAAATGAATAAAAGCGATCAATAAGTTCTATCAATGCAAAAATTGTACTGTTAAAAGCTTCAGATCACGGCGCAAAAAATTAGCCCTCATACCGCCCCATACACGGAAAAATTAAAAGTTATAGGGGTCAGAAGATGACAATTTTAAACGTATTAATTTTCCTGCATGTAGTTATAATTTTTTCCAGAAGTACGACAAAATCAAACCTATATAAGTAGGGTATCATTTTAATCGTATCGACCTACAGAATAAAGATAAGGTGTAATTTTTACCGAAAAATGTACTATGTAGAAACGGAAGCCCCCAAAAGTTACAAAACTGCGTTTTTTTTTCAATTTTGTCGCACAATTATTTTTTTTGCCGTTTCACCATAGATTTTTGGGCAAAGTTACTGACGTCATTACAAAATAGAATTGGTGTCACAAAAAATAAGCAATCATATGGATTTTTAGGTGCAAAATTGAAAGAGTTATGATTTTTTAAAGGCAAGGAGCAAAAAACGAAAATGCAAAAACGGAAAAAACCCAGTCCTTAAGGGGTTAATGACCAGGCTCTTTTTTTTAATTTTTTTTACATGTGTCTCTTTAAATGGTAACAACTTTAGAACGCGTTTTCTGAGTGGAGCGATTCTGATATTTTACATAGCTTTTTATGTTCTTTTTCCTTTTCTGAGCAAAATTCTTTTTTTTTTTTTTTTATAATTTCCGAGAGCCGTAACTTTTTTATCTTTCATCCGACGCCATTGAGTGAGGGCTTAATTTTTTTGGGACAAGCTGTACTTTTTATTGGTATCATTTTTGTTATACATGCTATCTTTTTTTATTCCCCTATTTGTACCAAAATTGGCGAATTTTGCGATTTATAGTACATGTCATTATGGACTTAGCAATACCTAGTATGTATATAATTTGTGGGTTTTTTATGGTAATACAGGGCTTTTATTGGGAAAGAGGCAATTTTTTTTTTTTTTTACACTTCCTACTTTTATTGAAGAATCTTTTATTATTTTATTTTTCACTTTTTACAGGTTAAACTATTCTCCAATACATTTGTACTGCAGCACAGTATAACCTGATGAGCTGCACATACTACAGCCTGTGCAATCCAGCCTGTAGCTGGATCTCAAAGGCTTCCATAACTGGCAGACAGGAAGCCATCAGCTGGCCTACTGCTGCCATAGCAACCAACGGCGACCCACGATCGTATTGCGGCACTGCCGTTGGTGAACAGGGGGAGCACCCTCCCCCTGTCAACACCATAGATGCCATGATCAGGATTAATAATGGCATTTATCGGGTTAATGCTGCCAGGACCGGCACAATCGCGGCCCGGCAGCTGCGACCGGACCCCGGCTGTGATTGACAGCTGGGTCCTGCCGTCGATCTCCTGACCTGCGCGTGGCAGAGCAGGAGATCAGCAGAACGTATGCATATGTCCCAGCGTGCGAATGTGTCGGGTGCAGGGACGTATGCATACGTCCTATAGCAGGAAGGGGTACTCCGGTGGAAAACTATTTTAAATTTAAATCAACTGGTGCCAGAAAGTTAAACAGATTTGTAAATATTTTCGATTTAAAAATATTAATCCTTCCAGGACTTATCAGCTGCTGTATGCTCCACAGGAAGTTCTTTTCTTTTTGGATTTCCTTTCTGTCTTATTACAGTGCTCTCTGCTGACACCTCTGTCCATGTCAAGAATTGTCCAGAGCAGGATAGGTTTGCTATGGGGATTTGCTCCGACAGAGATGTCAGCAGAGTGCACTGTGGTCAGAAAGAAAATAAATTAAAAAAGAAAAGAACTTCCTGTGGATCATACAGCAGCAGATAAGTACTGGAAGGATTAAGATTTTTAAATGGAAGTAATTTACAAATCTGTTTAACTTTCTGGCACCAGATGATTAAAAAAAAATGTACCCCTTTAAGTAACAGATTCATCAAAGCACTATGGCTTCCTGTATAAATGGAAGACACAGATGTGAACAGTGCCTTTGGAAATAATATTGTCATAGTGTTAACAGGTGATCTAGTCAAGACTATTGTTAATTCTGGTATCGCTGAACAATGTTCTTGGTGTGGGCTACATAATGAGTAATGCATTTGTCACTGATCTACAGATTCCTTTTATGAAGAGTCACACAATTAGTGGAATCAATATAACATAGTACATTGGGAAATTCACCTGTGTGTTGTCTCTATTACCGCAACATTACAATTGCTAATACATTATTGTTCTGCTAATTTTACATTGCATAAAAAGTCACAGGATCATCTGTAAATTTAGAGCAGATAATTTAATAAGGCTGGATAAACCCTTAAAGGGGTACTCCACTGCCCACGGCCCTCGTGACATCACTTGACATCACACCACGCCCCCTCAATGCAAGTCTATGGGAGGGGGCGTAACGGCTGCGGATGCACGGCTGGCAGTCACAGAGCCATGGCAGCGCGAGCTCCCTTCACAGAGCTATGGCAGCATCAGCAGGGTGCTCAATCTGCCCTGGCTCTGCGACTGCCGGCAGCGCTTACGCAGCGTCAAACACAGTATGAATGCATTCCTGTGTGACCCTACCCTTAGGATAGATTGCCACACAGGCATTTTTCTGCCTTTTTTGTTGTTGCTGGGGACAAGGAATGAGATGGGGAGCCATTCTGAGGACTGGGAATGAGATAAGAAGCCATGCTGAGGACCATGAATGAGATATGGAGCCAGGCTGTTGACTTAGAATAAGAAGGAGAGCCATGCTTGGGACCAGGGATGGAATGGGGAGTCATACTGTGGACTGGAAATGAGATAGGCAGGCATGCTGGGAATGAGAAATTAGATGAGGAGCCATGCTGTGGACAAGGAATGAGATGGGAAGCCATGCTGAGAACTGGGAATGAGATAAGGAGCCATGCTGAGGACCATGATAGGAAGCCATGCTGGGGCCCGAGAATGAGATATGGAGCCAGGTTGTGGACTTGGAATAAGAAGGGGAGCCATGCTCGGGTCCAGGGATGGAATGGGGAGTCATACTGTGGACTGAAAGGGAGGCATGCTGGAGATGAGAAATTAGATGAGGATCCATGCTGTGGACAAGTAATGAGCTGGGGAGCCAGGCCTGTAGACTTAGAATGTGAAGGGGAGCCAAGCTTGTGGTGAGAAATAAGATGAGGAGCCATGCTGGGGACAAAGAATGAGAGGGGGAACCATGTCTGTCACGATGCCGGCTGGCAGGAGGTGGATCCTCTGTGCCAGAGAGGGATTGGCGTGGACCGTGCTAGTGGACCGGTTCTAAGTCACTACTGGTTTTCACCAGAGCCCGCCGCAAAGCGGGATGGTCTTGCTGCGGCGGTAGTGACCAGGTCGTATCCACTAGCAACGGCTCAACCTCTCTGACTGCTGAAGATAGGCGCGGTACAAGGGAGTAGACAGAAGCAAGGTCGGACGTAGCAGAAGGTCGGGGCAGGCAGCAAGGATCGTAGTCAGGGGCAACGGCAGGAGGTCTGGAACACAGGCTAGGGACACACAAGGAAACGCTTTCACTGGCACAATGGCAACAAGATCCGGCGAGGGAGTGCAGGGGAAGTGAGGTATACATAGGGAGTGCACAGGTGAACACACTGATTAGAACCACTTGCGCCAATCAGCGGCGCAGTGGCCCTTTAAATCGCAGAGACCCGGCGCGCGCGCGCCCTAGGGAGCGGGGCCGCGCGCGCCGGGACAGGACCGACGGAGAGCGAGTCAGGTACGGGAGCCGGGGTGCGCATCGCGAGCGGGCGCCACCCGCATCGCGAATCGCATCCCGGCTGGAGGCGGTATCGCAGCGCACCGGGTCAGTGGAACTGACCGGAGCGCTGCAGTAGCGAGAGTGTAGCGAGCGCTCCGGGGAGGAGCGGGGACCCGGAGCGCTCGGCGTAACAGTACCCCCCCCCTTGGGTCTCCCCCTCTTCTTAGAGCCTGAGAACCTGAGGAGCAGACTTTTGTCTAGGATATTGTCCTCAGGTTCCCAGGATCTCTCTTCAGGACCACAACCCTCCCAATCGACCAAAAAAAAAGTTTTCCCTCTGACCTTCTTGGAGGCCAGTATCTCCTTTACGGAGAAGATGTCCGAGGAGCCGGAAACAGGAGTGGGAGAAACAAGTTTGGGAGAGAAACGGTTGATGATGAGTGGTTTAAGAAGAGAAACGTGAAAGGCATTAGGAATACGAAGAGAAGGAGGAAGAAGAAGTTTGTAAGAGACAGGATTAATCTGGCACAAAATTTTGAAAGGACCAAGATAGCCAATTTGTAGCTAGGGACACGGAAGCGGACATATTTAGCGGAGAGCCATACCTTGTCTCCAGGAGAAAAAATGGGGGGAGCTCTTCTTTTCTTATCAGCAAACTTCTTCATGCGTGATGAAGCCTGTAAGAGAGAATTTTGAGTCTCTTTCCATATGGTGGAAAGATCACGAGATATTTCATCCACAGCGGGCAAACCAGAGGGCAAGGGAGTAGGGAGGGGGGGAAGAGGGTGACGGCCGTACACCACGAAAAATGGGGATTTGGAGGAAGATTCAGAGACTCTGAAGTTATACGAGAATTCGGCCCATGGTAGAAGATCTGCCCAGTCATCCTGGCGGCAGGAAACAAAATGCCGTAAATAATCACCCAGGACCTGGTTAATTCTTTCTACTTGCCCATTGGATTGAGGATGATAGGCAGAAGAAAAGTTTAATTTAATCTTGAGTTGTTTACAGAGAGCCCTCCAGAATGTTGACACGAATTGGACGCCTCTGTCCGAGACGATCTGCGTGGGCAACCCGTGAAGACGAAAAATGTGTACAAAAAATTGTTTTGCCAACTGAGGCGCTGAAGGGAGACCAGGAAGAGGGATGAAATGTGCCATCTTGGAGAATCGATCAACGACCACCCAAACAACAGTGTTGCCACGGGATGGGGGTAAGTCAGTAATAAAGTCCATACCAATCAGAGACCAAGGCTGTTCGGGGACAGGCAGAGGATGAAGAAGACCAGCGGGCTTCTGGCGAGGAGTCTTATCCCGGGCACAGACAGTGCAGGCTCGCACAAAATCCACAACATCCGTCTCCAGAGTCGGCCACCAATAGAAACGAGAGATGAGTTGCACGGATTTCTTGATGTCCGCATGACCTGCGAGATGGGAGGAGTGACCCCATTTGAGGATTCCGAGGCGTTGGCGTGGAGAGACGAAGGTCTTCCCTGGAGGAGTTTGCCTGATGGAGGCTGGAGAAGTGGAGATCTGGCAGTCAGGAGGAATGATGTGTTGCGGAGAGAGCTCTACTTCCGAGGCATCAGAGGAACGAGAGAGAGCATCGGCCCTAATGTTCTTATCGGCAGGCCGAAAGTGAATTTCAAAATTAAATCGGGCAAAGAACAGAGACCACCTGGCCTGGCGAGGATTCAGCCGTTGGGCAGACTGGAGATAGGAGAGGTTCTTGTGATCGGTGTAAATAATAACTGGAAATCTTGATCCCTCCAGCAGATGCCTCCATTCCTCAAGTGCTAATTTAATGGCTAGTAGCTCTCGATCCCCGATGGAGTAGTTCCTCTCCGCCGGAGAGAAGGTCCTAGAAAAAAACCCACAAGTAACAGCATGCCCGGAAGAATTTTTTTGTAGAAGGACCGCTCCAGCTCCTACTGAGGAGGCATCAACCTCCAATAGGAAGGGTTTAGATGGGTCAGGTCTGGAGAGCACGGGAGCCGAAGAAAAGGCAGACTTGAGCTGTTTAAAGGCGTCTTCCGCTTGAGGAGGCCATGACTTAGGATTGGCATTCTTTTTGGTTAAAGCCACGATAGGAGCCACAATGGTAGAAAAATGTGGAATAAATTGTCTGTAATAATTGGCGAACCTCAAAAAACGTTGGATAGCACGGAGTCCGGAGGGGCGTGGCCAATCTAAGACGGCAGAGAGTTTGTCTGGGTCCATTTGTAGTCCCTGGCCAGAGACCAAGTATCCTAGGAAAGGAAGAAATTGACATTCAAACAGACATTTCTCCATTTTGGCATAAAGTTGATTGTCACGAAGTCTCTGAAGAACCATGCGGACATGCTGGCGGTGTTCTTCTAGGTTGGCAGAAAAAATCAGGATATCGTCCAGATACACAACAACACAGGAATATAAGAGATCACGAAAAATTTCATTAACAAAGTCTTGGAAGACGGCAGGGGCGTTGCACAGGCCAAAGGGCATGACCAGATACTCAAAGTGTCCATCTCTAGTGTTAAATGCCGTTTTCCATTCATCCCCCTCTCTGATGCGGATGAGATTATAAGCACCTCTTAAGTCCAGTTTGGTAAAGATGTGGGCGCCTTGGAGGCGATCAAAGAGTTCAGAGATGAGAGGTAGGGGGTAGCGGTTCTTTACCGTGATTTTATTAAGACCGCGGTAGTCAATGCAAGGACGTAGGGAGCCATCTTTTTTGGACACAAAGAAAAATCCGGCTCCGGCAGGAGAGGAGGATTTGCGGATAAAGCCCTTTTTTAAATTTTCCTGGATGTACTCAGACATAGCAAGGGTCTCTGGGGCAGAGAGAGGATAAATTCTGCCCCGGGGTGGAGTAGTGCCCGGGAGGAGGTCAATAGGACAGTCATAAGGCCTGTGAGGAGGTAGAGTCTCAGCTTGTTTTTTGCAAAAAACATCCGCAAAGTCCATATAGGCCTTAGGGAGACCGGTTACAGGGGGAACCACAGGGTCATGGCAAGGAGAACTGGGAACCGGTTTAAGGCAGTCCTTGAAACAAGAGGAACCCCAACTCTTGATCTCCCCAGTGGACCAATCCAGGGTTGGGGAATGGTGTTGAAGCCAGGGTAGTCCGAGGAGAATTTCGGAAGTGCAATTGGGGAGGACCAAAAACTCAATTTTCTCGTGATGAGGTCCGATGCACATTAGGAGGGGCTCCGTGCGGAAACGTATGGTACAGTCCAATCTTTCATTGTTAACACAATTGATGTAGAGGGGTCTGGCGAGACTGGTCACCGGGATGTTGAACCTGTTGATGAGAGAGGCCAAAATAAAATTTCCTGCAGATCCGGAATCCAAGAAGGCCATAGTAGAGAAGGAGAAGGTAGAGGCCGATATCCGCACAGGCACAGTAAGACGTGGAGAAGCAGAGTTGACATCAAGGACTGTCTCACCTTTGTGCGGAATCAGCGTACGTCTTTCCAGGCGGGGGGGACGGATAGGACAATCCTTCAGGAAGTGTTCGGTACCGGCACAGTACAGGCAGAGATTCTCCATGCGGCGTCGTGTCCTCTCTTGAGGTGTCAGGCGAGACCGGTCGACCTGCATAGCCTCCACGGCGGGAGGCACAGGAACGGATTGCAGGGGACCAGAGGAGAGAGGAGCCGGGGAGAAAAAACGCCTCGTGCGAACAAAGTCCATATCCTGGCGGAGCTCCTGACGCCTTTCGGAAAAACGCATGTCAATGCGAGTGGCTAGATGAATGAGTTCATGTAGGTTAGCAGGGATTTCTCGTGCGGCCAGAACATCTTTAATGTTGCTGGATAGGCCTTTTTTAAAGGTCGCGCAGAGGGCCTCATTATTCCAGGATAGTTCAGAAGCAAGAGTACGGAATTGTACGGCGTACTCGCCAACGGAAGAATTACCCTGGACCAGGTTCAACAGGGCAGTCTCAGCAGAAGAGGCTCGGGCAGGTTCCTCAAAGACACTTCGAATTTCCGAGAAGAAGGAGTGTACAGAGGCAGTGACGGGGTCATTGCGGTCCCAGAGCGGTGTGGCCCATGACAGAGCTTTTCCAGACAGAAGGCTGACTACGAAAGCCACCTTAGACCTTTCAGTAGGAAACTGGTCCGACATCATCTCCAAGTGCAGGGAACATTGAGAAAGAAAGCCACGGCAAAATTTAGAGTCCCCATCAAATTTATCCGGCAAGGATAGTCGTAGGCCGGAAGCGGCCACTCGCTGCGGAGGAGGTGCAGGAGCTGGCGGAGGAGATGATTGCTGAAGCTGTGGTAGTAGCTGCTGTAGCATCACGGTCAGTTGAGACAGCTGGTGGCCTTGTTGCGCTATCTGTTGTGACTGCTGGGCGACCACCGTGGTGAGGTCGGCGACAACTGGCAGAGGGACTTCAGCGGGATCCATGGCCGGATCTACTGTCACGATGCCGGCTGGCAGGAGGTGGATCCTCTGTGCCAGAGAGGGATTGGCGTGGACCGTGCTAGTGGACCGGTTCTAAGTCACTACTGGTTTTCACCAGAGCCCGCCGCAAAGCGGGATGGTCTTGCTGCGGCGGTAGTGACCAGGTCGTATCCACTAGCAACGGCTCAACCTCTCTGACTGCTGAAGATAGGCGCGGTACAAGGGAGTAGACAGAAGCAAGGTCGGACGTAGCAGAAGGTCGGGGCAGGCAGCAAGGATCGTAGTCAGGGGCAACGGCAGGAGGTCTGGAACACAGGCTAGGGACACACAAGGAAACGCTTTCACTGGCACAATGGCAACAAGATCCGGCGAGGGAGTGCAGGGGAAGTGAGGTATACATAGGGAGTGCACAGGTGAACACACTGATTAGAACCACTTGCGCCAATCAGCGGCGCAGTGGCCCTTTAAATAGCAGAGACCCGGCGCGCGCGCGCCCTAGGGAGCGGGGCCGCGCGCGCCGGGACAGGACCGACGGAGAGCGAGTCAGGTACGGGAGCCGGGGTGCGCATCGCGAGCGGGCGCCACCCGCATCGCGAATCGCATCCCGGCTGGAGGCGGTATCGCAGCGCACCGGGTCAGTGGATCTGACCGGAGCGCTGCAGTAGCGAGAGTGTAGCGAGCACTCCGGGGAGGAGCGGGGACCCGGAGCGCTCGGCGTAACAATGTCGAGGACTGGAAATGAGATAGGAAGTCATGCTGGGGACCAAAAATAGATATGGAGCCAGGCAGTGGACTTAGAATAAGAAGGGGAGCCATGCTTGGGAATAGGGATGAAATGGGGTGCCATGTTGTGGAATGGAAATTACATTTAGATAAAAAATTTATGAAATGTATTAATCTAAAAGAAATATATGGATTTGGGGCTCAAGGTCATGGATATTATTTATATATTTCAATAAAATTAAATTGGTATGTACCATACAGGTAAATAAGGAGAGGGATACAGTATAAAATACAATAGATTCACTTCTAAGATTAAAGCCAGATATGTTTTTATAGTAAAAATATATAGTAAAATTCCCTTGTGACCACCCTCCGGCTACTTACAATAAAATATTTAAAATATTACAATAATAATAATAATAATAAAAATGAATAAAACAATACTGCTACTAGTGGTCAAAGTGCATAGTGGTATTCACAAAAAATTAGAAAGGCAATGGCCCTCATTTACTAAGAGTGGAGTGTAGGTTTCTTTGTGGGTTTTAATTCCCTACAATTTATTTTCCACGGTATTTACTAAGGTTTCCGTACATTTTCCACTTTCCCTACACTTTGCTTTTTTACACATGCTCTGATCTGTAGGGTTTTCCTCAGCTCAAATGCACCACATTTTATGTGGAAAGTAGAGGTCAGTTTCTTGAGACCTTCTATGACAATGTCATGAAGAGTTTTAGAGAGATGTACAAAAAAAGAGAAAAACATAGGTATTCATTTAATCTTAATAAGGAACAGAGAATGGCCCTCAAATTTTTAACAGAAAACACTAATATAGTTATCAAATCTGCAGATGGGGGGAGGGTCGTAATTATGGATTATGATAAATACCATCAAGAAGCGGTTAAAATTTTGGCAGACGAGAAATATTATAAAAAAAATGGATAAAAATCCTACGGAACAATATAATAAAGAACTTAAAAATATTTTAGAAAAAGCCTTAGAGGATAACTGCCTACTAAAACGTGAAAATAATTTTATCTATAATTCCAATCCTAGTGTATTTTATTTCGATTTTTTACCCAAGATACACAAAGATAAAATAAAAACCCCTGGCAGACCAATAATCGCTAGCATGGACTCTATTACTGGTGGTCTGTCGGAATACATAGACCACCAACTTCAAAGATTTGTGGTCAATTTACCTGCTTACCTTAAAAATACTGCCCTTCTATTGACATTATTAGGAGAAATAATATGGGAACCAAACTAAATATGGGCTACTCTAGATGATACTAGTTTATATAGTAACAGCCCTCACTCCAAGAGAACAGAAATAATTAAAACCATTCTGGAAGAGGACCCATTGATTTCGTTTTTCCTATAATGGGGAACACTACATACAGGTTTGCGGGACTGCCATGGGGACAAAATTTGCCCCCTGTTACGCAAACCTGTACGTGGGGGCCTTTGAAAAATGGATTCAGGATCCTAGGGTAAGGTTCTACAGATGATTCATTGATGACATTATCCTTATTTGGAGTGGAACCGAGGAGTCGCTTGAGGACTTCATCCAGGAACTTAATATGAATGATTGGGGTTTAAATTTTACCTCCCATATCATTCGAAAAGAAATTGTATATCTGGACTTGAAAATATATATTCGGGAGGGCTGTTTGCACACCACCACCTACTTTAAGGAGGTGGATGCAAACAGCTATCTGAGTTATGATAGCTGCCACAGTAAAAGTTGGAAGAACAATGTTTCTTATGGTCAGCTGAAGAGGATAAGACGTAACTGTTCATCTGACCAAGAATTTAAGCAACAAACCCTAGTCTTAAAAAACGGTTTACAAAAAAAGGTTATCCAAAACCCCTGGTAGATGGGGCTATAAAAAGAGTCAATACCCTATCCCAGATAGACTGTCTTCCAGGAAATAACAAAATAAAAATTGATCAGGGGGAAGATCACATGCTTAATGTGGCCTTTATCACCAGATATAATAACTCTCATTCTGAAATTAAGAATATCCTGCGGGCCAACTGGAGTTTAATTAAGGGAGACCCCATTTTAAACAAAATTTCCACTGAAAAACATAGATGCGTTTTTAGAAGGAGTAAAACTCTAAAAACATTTTAGCACCTTCCATACCTAGGAAACAACGGTCAGTTAAAAACCCATATAAAGGGGGTTTAGGAGATACTAAGGGGGTATACAAATGCGGCATAAGTCGCTGTAAATTTTGCGAACAAATTTGCAATAAGAGGACCGAGGTGGATATTTTGGATGGATCCAAACTATATTCTATAAAAAAACGTCTAGATTGTAGTAGTAGATATGTTGTTTATATGATAGAATGTCCATGTGGGTTACGATATGTTGGTAGGACAATAAATAGTTTAAGAATTAGGATCAATAAACATAGATCAAACATAAAAAATGGATACACACTACATAGTGTGTCACACCATTTTTTATACCATCATCAAAAAAATCCCAAAGAAATGAAAGTGACACCACTGGAAAAAGTTAGTAACCATAATTACAAAACACTATGCAACAAGGAAATGTTTTGGATTTTTAAGTTAAACACCCTAATTCCTCAGGGTCTGAATGAGATTTTAGAACAGGTATACTAGGGGGGTACTGGGCGCATGTGGTGCTTTGGCATTTATTATAGGTATGCTGGGCACCATATGTGCCTACTGCCTTCTATATATATGTATATTTTTATATATATTTTTGTATAATTTATTTTAGACTATAATAATAAGGAAGTTTATAGGTTCTTTTATGAATTTTTTATTATCGTTATTAATATTGTTATAATGACGAATTTTAGCATATTGCTACACCTACCCTTCTCTGCGCTCCAATTTCCGGAACTAGGCATCCCTCATGCATTCCACGGTCCCGGAAATGATGATGGTGGAAGACGGGGCGGATCGGCTCCGAGTGGTGGAACTCAATGCGTGCCAATTCATCTAGCGCTGGCCGGAAGCCGCGTGACCTAAGAGAAGGATCACGTGACTAACCAGAATTACAGAGAGACGCCGGGAACTGGATGGAGTACAGAGACCAACGGTGACGTCCATGGTAAGCGATTATTGAAGTGTATATAAACCATGTGAATGTATTTTTTATGGTGTGCCTGAGGAAGGAGATGGCGAAAGCCCTTGTAACCTCGGAAACGCGTCGCGAATAAACTTTATGATGAATACCAGCTGCAATCCTCGGTTTACATGACGGGTTGATCCACTCCAGCTATACTATATGCCAACTTGGAGGGGGGGGGGGGTTTGCGTTATGGTCTGCATCCCCCCCAATGTGGAGTAAGTCCAAAAATTGATCTCTGTACATCCCCTTTTCCTCCCCCATTTTTTAAACTGATGTCCTTCTGAGCGCTGGTTATTTTTATCAATTTTTCTTATATTTGTAAATATGTTGGGTTTTTGTGAAAATGTCGGGAACACGCCCCTTTTCTGAGACCACACCCCCTTTTTCCGGCGGCCACGCCCCGTTTCGGGTTTTCTTAACAAAATGGAGAGTAAGTCGGGTTTTTTCAATTCTGGCGCAAATTCTGGCGCAACATCTGGCGCAGACAGAATTTCTGGCGCAATGCCACAGATTCTGGTGCACAACCCGACAAAACATGTCGGGTTTGCAATAGTGAATGAGGGCCATTGTGCCTTGTAGTTAGTTGAAAGTAAATGTTTGTCTTTATAAGGCAGCATGGGACTTTTAGTCGCCATAGTAGTTAATCATTCATATGCATATTGTAATCGTATGATACTAAAGTTTTGCACGTAGATCCTTAAAAGAATGAAACAGAATTAATAGAATGAAATAACTTCTCACTCCTCCGTATATACAGCAAGATAGTGTTCGCAGCCCGGGAGATAGCAGGTCAGTGAGGCTCCGCTTGCCGCTGGTCCTAGAGTTGTCTGCGCAACTCACACTGGATTGTGCTGTGATGAGTCGACAGCTCGCCGCTTTTGCCGGAGATACGTGCAGAAATCTTTCTGCCCCCAGCTGTCCTGAAAACTTCTTGTGAAGCAGACACAGGTGATGTAGCGGGGATGAGTAGTTGCAATGTCCTCATGTATCCACGTAGGAAGTGGTTTGATTGACAGGGCACTGACAATCAATATGGCCAATATCAAAGCAGCAGTATATGATTATACATATATTCAGGTATAGGCTGGACGCAGCTCATTCAGTACATCATTCAGTGTTTACTGCATACACTGCTTCTTTGATATTGGCCATATTGATTGTCAGTGCCCTGTCAATCAAACCACTTCCTATGTGGATACCACTGCCTATATGATACTTTACCTGGTACATGCAACTCGCAGGTATCACTGATTGGTTGGGACCCGGGACCGCTGCTGGCTGTGTCTACGGTATTTAATGTTGCTCCATTTGCTCGTTTGATAGAGAAATTTAGTGTGCTCTCCCCTCACGCTCTCTTGTCAGTTTTGTTTTAACTCCTTCAGGACGAAGGGCGTACCTGTATGCCCATCGCCCAGTCCCGGTGTTTTAAATGGGGTCACGCGGTGACCCCGCATCACACCGGGTCGGTCCCGGCTGCTAACGATAGCCGGGACCCTGGTCTAATAGCGTGTGGCACCGATCGTTGTGACGCACACTATTAACCCTTTAGACGCGGCGATCAAAGTTGATCGCCGATTCTAAAAATGAAAGTAAACGCTTCCCGGCAGCTCAGTCGGGCTGATCGGGACAATCGCGAGTGACGTCCTCAACGTACAGTGACAGCTCAGGACGGGAGCCAGAAGTAGCGGGGGCCCCAGACCCCGGGAACAGGAAATTATAAAACCGGGGATGGGGGAGGCAATGGGGCAGCGGCGGTGGGGGCAGCATGCGGTGGGGGGGTGCGGTGGGCAGCGGGGCAGCGGCGGTGGTTGGGAGGACCCCCGGACAGGCAGGGGGAGAGAAGCGGGTGGCGGCGGCGGTCTCTGGCCCAGCAAAAGCCACTGAAGTTCATTGATTTAAAGCGCCTGCCTTAAATCAATAATCTGCAGCTGCTTCTTCGGAGCCGGGGGGGGGGGGGGGGGGGGGGGTGGTGGAGAAATAGCTGATAACTTATACCGAAATATCGGTATAAGTTATCAGCTATCGGCCTGAAAGGCCACAGATTATCGGTATGGGCCCTAAAAAATCGATATCGGTCGATCCCTATCAGACATCTTATCCCCTTAACCCCTTTAAGACCAAAATGGGCTTCATCCTTAAGGGGATAAGAGGACCCCCTCCATAAAAGACCACTTTTTTGTGCAAATGTGGGTGGTTGGCCCAAAGAGGTTTCACTAGAAAAATGTTTTGGATTTCTCAACAAAGATTTATATATTGAATAATATTGTGTTGTAGCGTTTGTATTTGGGGTATATATATATATATATATATCAGAAGAAAGAGGAGTCCAGCGTCCACAAAACTCAGAGGATAATATTTATTCACCAGTTGGTCATAACAGGAACACAGGGTACAGTGACGCGATTCGGCTTTACAACAAAGCCTTAGTCATACACAACATGTAGTACAAAAAGACCGGGTTTTATACATGTGGGTGGGCGGACATGACGCAGCGGCACACCTGCTCTAACAGGTGGACGTGACGTCAAAAGCCACACCTACACAAGATGGTATAACCACCCACATGTAGAAACCAGTGGCAACCGCCACTGCAAGACATGCAAAACATAAATTCAAAATCCATAAAATTGTATAAGATTTACCAAATATGGACGCTTTACATGAAAACAGTATTAAAATATATTAACATACATAGATATAACAGTTTCTTTATTACAAAAACATATTAGATATAAAAAAAGGAGAAAGATATCAGTATCATCTATAAATTACAGAAATCTATCTCTCGTAATAAAAGAAAAGAAAACCGCATATCTTAGAAGCATTCACACTCATGGTTTAAATATGTGAGTGTATCGCGGAATTATGCTATCGCACTACAAATGTAACAGCTAGAACCATAATAATTGTTGGAAAACATACAGGTAAGAAAGGGGGAGGGGGGGGGGGGGAAGGGGAGGGGAAAAGAAGGGGGGGGGGAAAGGGGGGCAGTGACCCAGAGAAGAGGAAAAAAGAAGAAGAAAAAATTCCAAAAATTATATCAATTTTGTAAGATCGTATCCATTCTTTTATTCAAACCTTGAGGATATCTAGTCCCCAACTTCAGGATCCAAAAGATCTCACGGTCTAGAATCTTATGTCTAAGATTACCACCTCTAGTTGGAACCGTGACCCTTTCGATCCCCTGAAGCCGGAGGCCAGAGGTATCCCCAGCATGCACCTCCGCGCAGTGCTTGGATACCATTGAGACGTTCCTAGATGGAAAATGTGGTACATCGGAAATATGCTTCCGAATCCTCATTTTCAGAGAACTTGTGGTGCAGCCAACGTATTGTACCTGACAGCTAATGCATGTAAACAGGTATACGACACCCGTGGTGTTACAATTTACATACTGTTTAATTGGAAAACTAGTATGGTTAACTGTAGACACAAATGTAGTAGAATTAGAAATATAGCTGCAACAAATACACCTTTTAGCCCCACACTTGAATGATCCAATGTATGTCAGTCAAGTGGGTTTAGTAGAAGCCTTGTCCTGGAACAGGCTGGGAGAGAGACGCTGACCAATAGTGGGTGCTTTCTTAGATACACATCTGTGGCCCCCTATAAAATAATGGATACGATCTTACATTATTGATATAATTTTTTGAATGTTTTCTTCTTCTTTTTTCCTCTTCTCTGGGTCACTGCCCCCCTTTTCCCCCCCCCCTTCTTTTTCCCTCCCCTTCCCCCCCCCCTCCCCCTTTCTTACCTGTATGTTTTCCAACAATTATTATGGTTCTAGCTGTTACATTTGTAGTGCGATAGCATAATTCCACGATACACTCACATATTTAAACCATGAGTGCGAATGCTTCTAAGATATGCGGTTTTCTTTTCTTTTATTACGAGAGATAGATTTCTGTAATTTATAGATGATACTGATATCTTTCTCCTTTTTTTATATCTAATATATTTTTGTAATAAAGAAACTGTTATATCTATGTATGTTAATATATTTTAATATTGTTTTCATGTAAAGCGTCCATATTTGGTAAATCTTATACAATTTTATGCATTTTGAATTTATGTTTTGCATGTCTTGCAGTGGCTGTTGCCACTGGTTTCTACATGTGGGTGGTTATACCATCTTGTGTAGGTGTGGCTTTTGACGTCACGTCCACCTGTTAGAGCAGGTGTGCCGCTTCGTCATGTCCGCCCACCCACATGTATAAAACCTGGTCTTTTTGTACTACATGTTGTGTATGACTAAGGCTTTGTTGTAAAGCCGAAACGCGTCACTGTACCCTGTGTTCCAGTTATGACCAACTGGTGAATAAATATTATCCTCCAAGTTTTGTGGACGCTGGACTCCTCTTTCTTCTGTTGTTCATTTGGGCGAGGTCCGCGCCCTGTCCGTGCGCACCTGGGGTGAGCTGAAGCACTGTTGTTTCTCTATCTTACCTGTGTGGACCAGCCTCGCGCTCCCCCAGCTCCTGAAGCTTGATTTACCTATCCCCCGGTGATATACGGAACTGGACTTGCATTGTTCAACATGGCCACGGGTGGAGGTGAAGCTCTTCAAAACGGGAATTTAACTCGTGAGGAACGCATGCACTGCATTTTTAATGCCACCAGTATGGACACTCAGGAAACACTTGATCTTAATATCGCACTCCGAGAATTGGAGGAAGCTATGCTGTCTGAAACCAAAATTTGGTGGGATATGACCACGTTAAAAAAGTATGTGGATCAAACAATGATTCCCAGGGGACTAAGAATTAAAAAGTTCCCCACTACCGTCTTTTGCCAGCAGTTTAAGCAAGAGTGGGAACTTCTGCTAGCTGATTCGTCTTTGAAGTTTATTAAACTGATAATACAATACGAAGAAAAAGCACTTGCAGAGGTGAATGATAAAATCTCCACCATTAAATCCTCCTTGGAACAGCATGAACAGAACCCTATTTATGTGGAACACAACACTAAAATTACAGAACAGATAAAGAAAGTGGAATCTTCAATTGCAGATGTAAAACAAAGAAAATTCCTGCGAGATTTGGAGGACTATAAAACCAACTCTGTTTTCATCTGGCCCAACACTGGGAATAACACCACTCCCAGGTCCATCCTGAAGAAACAAGGGAAGAAAAACGCATATAAAAAACAAAACAAATCACAGAATAAAAAGGACTTGAGAGTCAGCTTTTCCTCTGTTGAATCAAGTGTAATGGATGACACCAGTGATCTGGGATCCCAAACTGGGACTGTGACCCCAAATGCTTCTTCTTCGCCTCTGCCGACACCGCATAGGATGAAGATCCAAAATAAGGCGTCAAAAAACGCTGTGCCGGCAGAAAACATCGTTCAAACCAGGCTAATGAAGCACAATCAGAAGAGGTAAAGACTTCTATTCCCATATTTTATTTATCTGCCACCATTCTTTCTTATACACAACTGGAAGTTTTGTCCCGTGGACTTTCTTTTGCCCCCACATGTAGATTTGATTTATTCCGGACTTTACTTGATTTAAACCGTTTTGTTCGTAACATCACTCTACGTAAGCATTTTGTCAATATTGAGAAGAATACCGTATCTGATGTTATTAGTACTTATTCTAGTGATGCTGTTGTATCGGATGTGTCCAACATAAACTTCTCTTTGCATTCATCTCATGTCTCTGGGTTCTCACATACATCCCCATTGAGCTCCACGGCTAGTTTCAGCTTTTCCGAACTTGCCCTGGCGTCCAATTTACAGGATCAGTGTGACACCAGTTTTTCAACTGATATCCCTGACTTTGTCACCCCGAACAGGGACTTTTACCCCATCATGTCCCGCACCCCAGCACTAGATAATTTTCAAGATGCTGTGGAGTCAGACTTGACTATGCTGTCCATGCAAAACCATTCTGTTAAATATAATTTATCATTTAAACAAAGGAATGCTCTCAAAGAATTGGAAAACATGGACAGCATAGTCATAAGACAAGCAGATAAAGGAGGAGCGGTGGTCATATTGGATAGGGGACTCTATAGCAAGTTAAATATGGAGATGCTAAATGACCTAGACACATATAGACCCCTTCCAAGTGACCCGAAATTTAAGAAGATTCTAGAGTCCCTTGTGCATCTGGGGGCAGTAAATGGACATATCACAGAAAGTATTGCGAAATATTTAGTTATTGATAGCCCTGTTATACCTATATTCCATTCGCTGCCCAAAGTGCACAAGGGGGTATTTCCCCCCCCCCGCTTAGGCCTATCGTGGCGGGGATATCGTCTCTCAATGAACGGTTGTGCGAGTGGATTGATTCACTTTTACAGCCACTCATTCCTACTATCCCAGGCTACATAAGAGACACAAAGCATGTGTTAGAAATGTTGGACTTGATACAATGGCATGAGGGGTATCAGTGGGTGACAGCTGATGTCACCTCACTGTACTCTGTCATACCACATCATCTTGCCTTATTAGCCCTATCCTGGTTTCTGGAAACCTATTCTCGATACCCCGGTCTCCGGGAATACATGCTATTGGTAGTAGATTATTTGTTAAAACATAACTTTTTTATGTTCAATGGCGTGTTTTTCCTGCAGACCACTGGTGCTTCGATGGGGGCGAAGTTCTCCCCCTCTCTCGCCAACATTCATATGTGTTGGTGGGAGAGGGGGATTCTCTTCGCCCCCAATAATCCCCACAGTCACGCTTTGGTGTGGTATGGCCGCTACATTGACGATCTCCTCTTTATTTGGAGGTCTGATGTAGCGGCCATACAAGAATTTTCGGAATACCTCAAATCAGAATAAGTTGAATTTAACCTCTTAAGGACCCAGGGTGTATGGATACGCCCTCACACCCTGGGCCTTAAGGACCCAGGGCGTATCCATACGCCCTGGCGTTTTCCGGTCTCTGCCGCGCGCCGGGCAGAGATCGGAACTGGATGCCTGCTGAAATCCTTCAGCAGGCATCCAGGGCAAACGCCGAGGGGGGCCATGCGATCTGCGGCGATACCGGGCTGATCGGGTCTCTGGGACCCGACCGCCCGGTAATTTCGCATGATCCCGGCTGTCACAGACAGCCAGGACCATGCTGAAGTATAGGAGCGAGGTGGCAAGCCTGCCCCCTCCTCCTATACCCTGCGATCTGTCGCTTAGTTAACCGACCAATCGCAGGAGGGGGGGCGGTTACTTCCTCCCGTCCTGCCCGGCCCCTGAAAGTCCGGAGAGGACGGGAGGAAGACCGGAGAACGCGGCGGGGGGCGGGGGAGTGCTGGGGATCGGCCCCGGTACTTACCTCGTCCCTGAAGACCCGGATCCAGACGATGAAGATGGCGGCGGC
This sequence comes from Hyla sarda, assembly GCF_029499605.1. Classification (NCBI taxonomy): domain Eukaryota; kingdom Metazoa; phylum Chordata; class Amphibia; order Anura; family Hylidae; genus Hyla; species Hyla sarda. The sequence continues at coordinate 378,155,304 of NC_079190.1, read as the reverse complement.
GGCGACAGGTGAGTAGATCTTCAGCCGCGGTCGGGCCCTTTACAGCAATGCACGTCGCCGTAAAGCGACATGCATTGCTGTAATGGGACCCTGTAAACTACAACTCCCAGCATGCCCAGACAGCCCTTGGCGTCTGGGGATGCTGGGAGTTGCAGTTTTGCAACATCTGGAGGTCCACTGTTTGGAGACCACTGTGTCCTTCCAGATGGTTCAAAACTACACATCCTCAGCATGCCCTTACTGTCCAGGCATGCTGGGAGTTGTAGTTCTGTAACATCTGGCCCTGCAGATGTTGCAGAACTACAACTCCCAGCATGCCTGGACAGTTTTGGCATACTGGGAGTTGTAGTTTTGCAACATCTGGAAGGGCACAGATTGGGAACCACTGTATTAGTGGTCTGCAAACTGTAGTCCCCCAGATGTTGCAAAACTACAACTCCAAGCATGCTGGGAGTTGTAGTTCGGCAACATCTGGCTCTAAAGATGTTGCCAACTACTACTCCCAGCATGCTTGAGAATGTTTGGGAGTTGTGGTTTTGCAACAACTAGAGGCACACTGGTTGGGAAACATTGTCTGTTTCCTAACTCAGTGTTTCCCAACCCGTGTGCCTCCAGCTGTTGCAAAACTATAACTACCAGCATGCACTGATAGACTGTGCATGCTGGGAGTTGTAGTTTTTCAACAGCTGGAGGTCCCCCCCTTGTGAATGTACAGGGTACATTCACATGGGCAGGGGGCTTACAGTGAGTATCAGGCTGCAAGTTTGTGATGCAGCAAATTTTGCGCGGCAGCTCAAACTCGCTGTAATCCCCCGCCCGTGTGACTGTACCCTAAAAACACTACACTACACTAACACAAAATAAAATAAAAAGTAAAAAACACTACATATACACATACCCCTACACAGCCCCCCTCCCCTCCCCAATAAAAATGAAAAACGTCTGGTACGCCACTGTTTTCAAAATGGAGCCTCCAGCTGTTGCAAAACAACAACTCCCAGTATTGCTGGACAGCCGTTGACTGTCCAAGCATGCTGGGAGTTTAGCAACAGCTGGAGGCACCCTGTTTGGGAATCACTGGCATAGAATACCCCTATGTCCACCCCTATGCAAATCCCTAATTTAGTCCTCAAATGCACATGGCGCTCTCACTTTGGAGCTCTGTCGTATTTCAAGGCAACAGTTTAGGGTCACATATGGGGTATCGCCGTACTCGGGAGAAATTTCCTAACAAATTTTGGGGGGCTTTTTCTCCTTTCACCCCTTATGAAAATGTGAAGTTGGGGTCTACACCAGCATGTTAGTGTAAAAAAATAATTTTTTTACACTAACATGCTGGTGTTGCCCTATACTTTTCATTTTGACAAGAGGTAAAAGGGAAAAAAGCCCCCCAAAATTTGTAATGCAATTTCTTCCGAGTACGGAGATACCCAATATGTAGGCGTAAAGTGCTCTGGGGGCGCACAACAAGACCCAGAAGGGAGAGTGCACCATGTACATTTGAGGTGATTTGCACAGGGGTGGCTGATTGTTACAGCGGTTTTGACAAACGCAAAAAAAAAAAAACCCCACATGTGACCCCATTTTGGAAACTAAACCCCTCACGGAATGTAATGAGGGGTGCAGTGAGAATTTACACCCCACTGGTGTCTGACAGATCTTTGGAACAGTGGGCTGTGCAAATAAAAAATGTTGTACAGACCACTGTTCCAAAGATCTGACAGACACCAGTGGGGGTAAATGCTCACTGTACCCCTTGTTACGTTCCTCAAGGGGTCTAGTTTCCAAAATGGTATGCCATGTGGGGGTTATTTTGCTGTCCTGGCACCATATGGGCTTCCTAAATGCGACATGCCCCCGAGCAAAATTTGCTCTCAAAAAGCCAAATATGACTCCTTCTCTTCTGAGCATTGTAGTTCGCTCGTAGTGCACTTCAGGTCAACTTATGGGGTACCTCCATACTCAGAAGAGATGGGGTTTCAAATTTTGGGGGGTATTTTTTGCTATTAACCCTTGCAAAAATGTGAAATTTGGGGGGGAAACACCCATTTTAATGAAATTTTTTTTTTTACGTATGCAAAAGTCATGAAACCCGTGTGGGGTATTAAGGCTCACTTAATTCCTTGTTACGTTCCTCAAGGGGTCTAGTTTCCAAAATGGTATGGCATGTGGGTATTTTTTGTTGTCCTGGCACCATAGGGGCTTCCTAAATGCGACATGCCCCCCGAGCAAAATTTGCTCTCAAAAAGCCAAATATGACTCCTTCTCTTCTGAGCATTGTAGTTCGCCTGTAGTGCACTTCAGGTCAACTTATGGGGTACCTCCATACTCAGAAGAGATGGGGTTACAAATTTTGGGGGGTATTTTCTGCTATTAACCCTTGAAAAAATGTGAAATTTGGGGGGTAAACACACATTTTAGTGAAATTTTATTTTATTTTTTTACATATGCAAAATTTGTGAAACACATGTGGGGTATTAAGGCTCACTTAAATCCTTGTTACGTTCCTCAAGGGGTCTTGTTTCCAAAATGGTATGCCATGTGTTTTTTTTTGCTGTTCTGGCACCATAGGGGCTTCCTAAATGCAACATGCCCCCCAAAAACCATTTCAGAATAACGTACTCTCCAAAATCCCCTTGTCGCTCCTTCGGTTCTGAGCCCTCTACTGCGCCCACCGAACACTTTACATAGACATATGAGGTATGTGCTTACTCGAGAGAAATTGGGCTACAAATATAAGTATACATTTTCTCCTTTTACCCCTCGTAAAAATTCAAAAATTGGGTCTACAAGAACATGCGAGTGTAAAAAATGAAGATTGTGAATTTTCTCCTTCACTTTCCTGCTATTCCTGTGAAACCCCTAAAGGGTTAAAAGGCTGACTGAATATCATTTTGTATACTTTTAGGGGTGCAGTTTTTATAATGGGGTATTTGTGGGGTATTTCTAAGATGAAGACCCTTCAAATCCACTTCAAACCTGAACTGGTCCCTGAAAAATAGGGAGTTTGGAAATTTTGTGAAAAATTGGAAAATTGCTGCTGAACTTTGAAGCCCTCTGGTGTCTTCCAAAAGTAAAAACATGTCAATTTTATGATGCCAACATAAAGTAGACATATTGTATATGTGAAAAAAAAATTAAAATATTTTGAATATCCATTTTCCTTACAAACAGAGAGCTTCAAAGTTAGAAAAATGCAAAATTTTCAAATTTTTCCTAAAATGTTCACATTTTTCACCAAGAAAGGATGCAAGTTACAATTTTTTTTTACCACTATGTTAAAGTAGAATATGTCACGAAAAAACAATCTCGGAATCAGAATGATAACTAAAAGCATTCCAGAGTTATTAATGTTTAAAGTGACAGTGGTCAAATGTTCAAAAAATGGCCGGGTCCTAAGGTGTAAAATGGCTGGGTCCTTAAGAGGTTAAAATTCACTGTGACTGTGGAGAAAGAGGTGATCAATTTTTTGGATTTGCGTCTGTGGGGTGACAGAGAAGTCGGCCGGGTTATAACATCTACCAATAGGAAACATACTGCAATGAATTCTATCCTGCATGCTGATTCCTGTCACCCCAGACACGTTATAGAGAACCTGCCAACTGGTGAGCTCATTAGAGCTCGGCGTAATTGTACTCGAGAGGTTGACTTTAGTGGGGAGGCAGTCTCCATAGGCAACCGCCTTAGAGCAAGGAATTATCCACAGTGGACCATTGATAAAGCCCTTGCGGTTGCCAATGGTAAAGATCGCAAGTCTCTGATGGGCATTACTTCAGACATGCACGGTGAAACACATAATGGTGATGATAGAAATGTTACTCATAGCTATGGTGACAACAAAAATATCAAGTTTGATAACAGAAGTAATTCACCAGTAGTGTTTTCCACCCAGTATAGCATAGAGTTTCATAAAATT